>NC_140584.1:276254088-277548280 GCF_964204655.1 Triturus cristatus | reverse complement strand
CAAAAATAACTATGTCGGAGGTCCAAAGAGAATGAGCAGTAAAGATGCCAGTGAAACTTGTTTTTAATTTGTCAAGTTTGGGGTGAGTCCAAAGACAGGGATCAAATGTCAGACTATGTCTTCTGACAAATTGCTGCTCATTCTTTTAACATAGAATCTGGTGTTTTCTTTCTGTGAATGCAAAGTGATAGGAATTTCTAAAATGAACTATGTGAAACTTTTGCTGATGTGAAAGGAAAGACTTCAGGCAGTCATTTTTAGTAAAACACAATTAAATATACATACCTATAAATTATCTTAGACCTGATTATCGCTGTACTTTATAGCTCATATAGCACCCAGGTGGACCTTTTTCTACCTTGCACTAGGGCCATAACACACAAGTATAGTATTGGTTAGCAAAGCACAAATGAAGCCCTTTTTGTGATTCTAAAGTGTGATGGAGACAAAGATTTTAATAGGATCAAGACACTTGGTGATGTGCAAATAGTCGCTGAAACCCGATTTCCACACGTTGTGCACTATATAGTTTAATCGGTACAACTGCATGCCTTTGCAAATTTAGAGGCCATTTCAAAAGAGAATGCGCTGTCTGTAAATGACAGTGTCTACCACACCATGCTTTAGTAATATATTTGCCACAGTGTGATCCAAAATATACTCCCAGCTACATCCTGCACCCTTACTGCTCTGTTGCCAAATGGGCCTGGCTCATTTGCCGCCCCGAAAATTGTTCCAGCACCACAGACAGACAGTCAGACAGACAGACACACACACACACACACTCCCTCTCTCTTTCTCTCTCTCTCTCTCTCTCTCTCTCTCTCTCTCTGTCACTCGCACTGTCTGTCTCTCAATCGCACAGAAAGTAGCAGTGCAAATAGCTCTGACACACGAATAGGATATATTATTTAGTTTTCTATTTTTCTTTTATCAGTATTACAGGACGTGAACCCAGTCAGAGAAGGCATCTGAGTTGAAGGTTGGTTGATGTGCTGAATTTGAACTGGTGGGGCCAATGACACTTAATTTTGGGGGACCAGCACTTATTTTTGATCATCAAACATTTCCCGAGAGCAAGAAAGGGGAAAACACACAAAGTGGAAAGAAAGAGAAAGACAGAAAAGACAGTCATCAAAGGACAAAACTAAAACCTGCTGCAGTGAGTGAGATAAAGAGGCAGGTGGTGTCTGGTCATAGATTTAAAGAGGTCTGAGGTGGATTCAGGACTACACAGACTTGGTATTCGGTGCGCTGACATTTTATAGCGCCGCCCATTGGCTTGTCATCAGAGCTTTGGGCACTGTCACAGATTATTTTACAAACTAAGCACTGCTTGTTGAGATGATCAAGGAGAGTTTATCAAATATGGATAAGTACTCGAAGAGTTGTGCAATGTAAAATAATCTGAAGTATTTGGACACTCATGTAGAGCATGTTCAAAGATTTGAAATTGCTGCCATGAATAAGAAGCTTTCATGAATAAGAACTGTAATTGTGTGATTGTGTAGTTACCACCAGTGCTGTAGGTGGGTTATAAAAGGTGCGAGGTCTCTAGAGCCTGTGTGGATGAGAAGTGTTAAAGCAGAACCTTTACATGAGCCTCTATGGCCTACTACATGTGGACAGGAGTAAAAAATGTGATAAATCCATAGATAAATACTTTCTATAAAGAATAAAATAATATGAAATGAACAAAACAACATATTTATTCAACAGTTTCTATATCATACATGTCCAAACTTTACAACTATTTTCTCAGATTAGCCTCTTGTACTTGGACTAAGACAACTGAGTTTATTGGGAATTCCTCGCCCCTTGAGGCTCCAGTGAATCTAGAACATGGCCTTCAGGCTGACGTGGGCTCTACAAATTTAACAGTATGTTGACATGCAGATTGTCTAAGCTCTGGCTTCTGGCGAAACAACTGATCAATCGCAAATACATTTGGTCTCCTGGAACCCTTCTGCAGAACCTGCATGTTGTGAGCTGAGAGTTGTCAAGTGGTGTCTAATTAAAGTTCCTCACTTTAATGGTATTCACTTCCGAGGCAGAGCATACCTGGTACCATTTGTTTTTATTTTATTTTTGCAGTTCTATATAGGGTGAACTCGGCCCAATGGCATGGGAGCTTTACATGACCACCAGATTGCATTACAGAAGGTATGTTTCACTTTTTTTTATACACAATGAGATTAAATGATTTGCCCAGAAAAGTTAAGTCAGGACTCAAACTTGGTTCCCCAGTTCCAAAGACTGCAGCTCTGGCCATTAGGCCACTTCTCCTCCCTTACAGAAAATCATTGCCAATTCTGTAGCAACCTAAATACTCATTGATTTTCTTAGTCCTGTTAGATCTGGCTTTTGACAGGACAGTTATGAAACAGACAATACTTTGCTATATATATATATATATATATATATATATATATATATATATATATATATATATATATATATATATATATATATATTCACTGAAAAAACCATAGGTTTCACACATGTTATAGTTAGCTGTACATTTCACTCGTAAAAAACCAATGAAATTCCCCCGTTATAGTTAGTGCAGGCAACTATAACTCACGCGACCGCAATCCTCTGCTGATGCGAATACTGTATTTAGACACTTATTTGCCCATGTCTTCTTCCATTAAATTTTAGCTTTACATATATTACAAATATTTTTTTTTCATAAAGACACATATGTCATCAGCAGAAGATTGCGGTCGCGTGAGTTATAGTTGCCTGCACTAACTATAACGGGGGAATTTCATTGGTTTTTTACGAGTGAAATGTACAGCTAACTATAACATGTGTGAAACCTATGGTTTTTTCAGTGAATTTGCAAGGTTTTTTAAATGCTAATTCCTAACTATAACGTGTGTGAAACCTATGGTTTTTTCAGTGAATTTGTACGGTTTTTTAAATGCTAAGTTACTTTACGCCATTCGTGGCGTGCGCGCCCAGTTAACGCAGTTCGTTCCGTGCGCACACGGTGCGCTTCGCGCACCGTGCGCGCACAGTGAGCACGCGGTGCGCTTGGCTCACCGCGCGCCCACTTTACGCAGTTAGTGCCGTGCACGCACGGTGGTCACGCGGTGCGCTGCGCGCACCGCGTGCCCACGTTATGCGGGATGGGCCATGTACGCACGATGCGCTTCGCGCACCGTGCGCACATGGGGGACACATTATGCGCATCTTTGTGAAATGTATTCTTATTAATTTCACAGGTTTAGTTTGCCTTGCACAAATGGTGTCCTTCGGACACCATTTGCACACGGGGTGGGGAGAGTGTGGATAATTTTTTTTTTTTACAATTTTTATCGTACGCGTACGGTAAGCGTAATCGCCGATTTTCCGAAAAAAAAATAAATATATTTTTTGGGGCTTGGGGGTTGTTTGGGGACCCCTATATGAATGCTGGGTGGTTAGGATCTCAAGAAACTGCCCCTTTAGACATTTTTTGGCTTCATTTTTGCTGCCCAACTCTGAGAGCGAGAGAGAAAATGGCGGCCGCCGCTTCCTGGTTTCGACCGATTCGAATGTTTACTAAGATCTAAGAGCCAATCAAAATCGCGCACGCCACCGTACGCGTACGGTAAGCGCACCGTAAGCGCACCGTAAGCTGCCACAGATATATATATTGATTTAAATGCTATTTTCTCAGAATCTACTGAACAGATTTACACCAAACCTACAAAAGGCACTTCCTTGACCTGAGGACTACCTCTCTGCCAAATTTCAAGTAATTCTGTTCAGCCGTTCGGGCTGTAGCTGTGTCTAAAGGTCCTATGGAAAAATGCATGGGAAAAACGCGTTTTGGGACCCCCCTTTTATCTCAGCCCCCGCTTGACGAATCCCCCCGAGACTTTCAGGGTAGGAGCGGAGCGTAGCGCCCCACCTATTTTGAAAAATTCGCGAGGATTCGTCGACCGGCGCCAAAGTTATTCAAAATAGAATGTTGCGGTTTTCCTATGGAAACAGGGTCCTAACTATAACTACCTACTGGCGACCGCCAGTAGGTAATTATATATATATATATATATATATATATATATATATATATATATATATATATATATATATAGCAATGGCGGTGTCCAGTATGTAGATATAGTTAGGACCTTGTTTCTTTTCAAAAAGTGTTTTTCTTTTGCCAATATCTTTTTGCGCCATTTGATGAATCTTCGTGAAGTTCTCAAAAATAATTGAGCGGTCAGGTCAGCTCCTGTGTTGAAAGTTTTGGGGTGATTCATCAAGAAGAAAAAGGGGGGCCTGAAACGCGTTTTCTCCATTTTAATTTAAATGGGAAATTTTAGACACGGCTACAACCCGACCTGCTGAACAGAATTACACCAAATTTGGCAAAAAGGTAGCTCTTGGTCCAGAAAGCACTCTTTTAGTTAAATAGTGTAAATCCATTCAGTAGTTGCTGAGAAATTTAAACATTTCTCAGATATCCATGTATCTCAAGTCTGCGATCTGATTGGCTGCCAACAGTTCCGACCAGGAAGTGTTGGCAGCCATCTTGTGACTCGGTTGAACCGAGTCACAAGAAAAAAGGTTAAAAAAAAAGGATAAAAAACAAGAAAAAGGGGCAGCGAATCCAGCCACATTTGGTTTTTTAAAACGAAGTGCGGGCTCCCGCGCTTCGTTTTCTTTAATCCCCCAGGACTGCCCTGCCCCTGGTGCTTTATTTTTTTTTAAATGCGTGGGGGGGCTCCTGCAACCCCTTCATGCTACCCCAGGGACCCCCACCTCCCCACGGCTATATTCATTAAATGTGGGGGGGTCACGCTGCCCCCCTCAGCTCTGGGGACCGCCACCTCCAATGGGGCATTCTAAAAAAATGAAGTGTGGGGGGGCTTGAGTCCACCTCCTCCCCAGGGCTACCAAAAAAATGGGAGGGGGCTGCACGTCTCCCCTCCAGGAACCCTGCATGGCCCTGGGGACCGCCACCCGCCAGGGCCGGCTCCAGCAATGTGCCAGGGTGCTCATCCCCGGGACATTGCAGTTTGCTATGGCGGGAGTACTGCTCTCACCATGCCATAGCAAACACTGCTTGGCTTCATGAAAGCAAGAGCCGGAAAAATGCTCTCACTTCCATAAACTGAAGCAGGATTGTTTTTGGGCGGACGGAGCTGCATGTTAGCAGCTCCCTCTGTCCAAAAGCAATGCCGGCTCCCGCAGGAGGTGGGGAGCTAGCAGGAACTGTGGGGGCCTAGGGGCTTCCCCGCATTCCCTAAATAGAGGCCAAGCACTGAGGAATGGGGTTCCCAGAGTCTTGCGACCCCCTCCTTTAAAAAGAAATGTAAAAAAAGAAATGGCCAGTCCCTGGGGGATGGGGTACCTGGGGCCCAAAAGCACCAAGGGAAGGGGGGCCACACATTCCCCTTTCTTAAGTTAAAAATATACGAACTGGCAACTAGCTGGAGGCCCTGCCCCCTTTCTCCCCTACTCTGCAAACCTGCCTCCTGGTGCGCTCTTGGTTGGGGGATGAAGTCCCCATCACTGCTGAAGGTCCTTAGGGGCCAACAAGCCCACCTGGTACCTCCAGGAAGCCACACACAGTGGGATTGCTGAGAGGTAGTCGAAGGCCATGTACCTTTTCACAACACTCTGCAAATGCGCCTCTTGGTGCACAGCTGGTGAGGGGATGAGGTCCCCTTCTGTCCTGAGGGCCTCAGATCTAAAGTGGACTTCATCCCCCTAGCAGCAGTGTGCCAGGAGGCACGTTTGCAGAGTGGTGGAGAAACGGGGCGTGGCCTCGGACCACCTCTCAGCAATTCAGCTGAGTGGTGCCTACTGGCGGTAACAGGAGGGCTAGTTGGCCCCCAGGGATCCTCAAGATGCAAGGGAACTTCATCCCCCAACCAAGTGCATGCCAGGAGGCGCATTTGCAGAATGGTGTAGAAAGGGGGAGTGGCCTGCGACCACCTCACGGCAATCCCGCTGTGTGGGGCTTAATGGAGGTAACAGGTAGACTAGTTGGCTCCTAAGTACCCCTAGCAGCAAGGGGACCTCATCCCCCAACCAAGAGCGTACCAGGAAGCATGTTTGCTGAGTGGTGGACAAAGGGGGCCTGGCCTGCTATCAGAACTCAGCAATCCTGCTGTGTGGGACACACTGGAGGTAATAGATGGGGTAGTTGCCCCCTAAGGATGTCCTTGGGGCCCAACTACCCCTCCTGTTACCTCCAGTAAGTTGTGTGGGATTGCTAAGAGGTCTTCTGAGGCCATGCTCCCTTTGTCCACACCTCCTGGTGCATTACTGGTGGGGGGATGAGGTCCACTTTACTCCAGAGGGACCTTAGGGGCCAAGAAGCCTTTCTGGTACCTCCTGTAAGTCCTACACAACGGAAATCCTAAGAGCTGGTCGGATGCCCAGAACCCATTCTCCACCATTCTGTAAACGTGACTGCTAGTTAAAAAAAATTTAAAAATTCACAGAAAAAAAAGCAAAGGTTTCAGGGATGTTATAGTTAGAAAGTAGCATTTAAAAAAAAACTTAGATATTCATGGGAAAAAACAAAGGTTTGAGGGACGTAATAGTTAGTCTGACATTTCACTCGTACAAAACCAGAGAAATTCAGCCGTTATAGTTATCTGAGGTAACTCTAACTTGTGCCCCCGCAATGCACTGCTTATGACCTCATATATTACATGGTCAGTGACAACAGTGATGACATCACTGATGACATCACTGATTACATCATCCACAGCATCTCTGGCGCATCCACTCACACCACTGTTGTCTTTTGTTTCTCATACCTGGGCCTGGGTGTTACTATAAAGGGAGTACTGTTTTAGTCTTTTGTTTTTGTGCAGCCCACAGCCTAAGCTTACAAATTCGAGGTGCTCTCATGTGATGAACAAAAAGGAGGCACTATAAAAAAGTATTTGACTAGGATCACACAATGTGCTTAAGTGGAAGCGAGGGCTTAGGCAAGGTTTCCTGGTTTCACATAATGCAGCCGTTATAGTTATCTGAGGTAACTATAACTCGTGCCCCCTCAATGCACTGCTTATGACCTCATATATTACATGGTCAGTGACAACACTGATGACATCACTGATGACATCATCCAAAGCATCTCTGGTGCATCCACTCACACCACTGTAGAATATTTTATACACCCACTGCTGCTTCCACACAACCATTCACAAACCCATTCATAGAGCCACACCAATACTTACATACCCACTCAGATTCATTGATCTATACACATCCACTCACTCAGCCATACTGCCCCTCTTAGAACCACTCATTCACTAATACAGCTATTGACATATCCACTCATAAAGGCATACAGGCACTGACACATTGAGTGAGACACCCATAGAACTATTCACACACCTAGACACTCACCCATACAGTCAATCATACAGCCATTTACTCACCAAAACAGTTATACACCCACCCACTTACTTAGTCATACAAATAGGAACACATACTCCCTCAGCTATACAGTCACTGACAGAAGCATGCACTCACCTATATAGCCACTCTCGCATTCACTCACTCATGCATACAGTCACTCATATACCCCATCACTCATTTATACTGCCTTTCACATACTCAGTTACTCACCCATACTGACACATGCACTCAATCACCAACACAGCCATACAAACACTCACTCATTCAACTTTTCACACATGCAACAGTACCCTATACAGCCACTGACTCACTCACTCACTCACTGATCCATACAGACAGTCACACACCTCCTCACCCACAACACAGACACCCAGACAACCATAGCCATAGTCAGACAACCAATCAATCATTCATATAGCCATTCACGTACCCACTAACACACTCATACACCCACTTAGACATTAACTGACAGACAGATACATACATTCACACAACCAGTCACTCACCCATACATTCACTGAGACACCTAATCACTCACTTATACAGTCAGTCCCGCATCCACTGAGTCATCCATACAGTCACTCATAAACCCACTGATTCACCAATACACTTTGGTATATATATCATAAACTTTAAAAAAAAAAACACTCACAGTCACTGCATAATGCCATCACTGATGTCATCAGTGATGCCATTTGAGATGTCATCAGTGATGTCACTGATCATGTCATGAGTGATGTAATATATATGAGGTCAGAAGCCATGCATTACAGGGCCGCGAGTTATAGTTACCTCAGCTAACAATAAATTCTGAATTTCTCTGGTTTTGTACAAGTGAAATGTCAGACTAACTATAACGTCCCTCTAACCTTTGTTTTTTCCTTGAATATGTATATAAATATATTTAAAAAATATATATATATATTTATATTCAAGCTCCTGTCCCACCAAGGACTCTGCACTCACGAGGCTTTGTCAATCATAACCATGTTTATTTCAATGCAAGGACACGTTTCGGCGCTTTAGCCTTCTTCTTGCTTGCCTTTTGAAATATTAGCAGCGTTACCTGCCATATTGCTGCTCCTTAAACAGGGAGCTTAACACTGATTGGATGGTAGTATTTACACAGAAAGAGGACTTCGTCTACTGCGGAGATTCGCAGTTCACCAATGTTCCCGGCAGCGTGTAATTTCAGTTTTATCGCCGATATGGCCCAATCATTCTCAAAATTGCCACTCCACATGGGCACGCCACCAGGAAACACAGTTTGACTCACTGCATGGTAAGTATCCACCGTCTTCACTGACGGTGGATTCACTGAAAAAAACAAAGGTTAGATATATGTTATAGTTAGTCTGATATTCCATTCATACAACACCAGAGAAATTCAAAAGCGTGGTCTTTGTGTTCACCCTTTTCAACCACTGGCTTTCTTCAACAAGTCTCTTTCCTCTATTGCCTGGAGACTGTCAACCACATCTTGGCTTGGCTCAGAGGAGTGTTCATCTTTCACCTAATGCTATTGGCTGTTTGGATATATCCTTTCCCCTCCACTCCAGAGCTTGCATTGAATCAAACACATGAGGGACTGCTTTACAACTATAGCTTTCTCTGTCCGCTCATGCTGGCTGCCTCTTCAGTGTATCATTCTATTGTGCTAACATTGCACAATTTATCAAATTAAACCCAGACCTATTGGCCATGTCATACTTATTTGTATTCTTGTTTCTTCTTATATCTTTCTTCATGTTAGTAGACACTGGTTTATCTTGCTCTTTGGAGGTGAATAGACCATAACAACAACAACCTATTCTGTTAGATTTTAAACTGTACATTTTATTTAAAAAAGCAGCCCTTCCTCAGTCTTACATCCCAATGCACTTGAGAGTGGATTTGTTTAATCAATTACTTAAAAACAGAAAGGCTCTTATTGTGAAAGGAAAGCCCTACAGAGATCAACTTAATTGCGGGCACACAAATCAGCCCAGAAAATATCATGGCATATTAGCCAACTAGGAATAGGAAGATCTTTATCACCTTAATTACAAGCCGCTCGAGGACGAGGCCCTTTCTCTAGTTAACAGGTGGAGTATCTCTCATTACTGATAAAGGGACGGTGTTCACTAATAAAAATGTCTGTCCTCACACTTTTTATCTTTTCATTCTCTTTTCTTCCAAACGTCGTGCATGCTAAGATGTTCACTCAAGTGAATTCTGCCTTTAGTAACTGTATTTGAAATAACAGGTGCCCTTGGCTGGTTCTGAATACCATTTGCATCCATAAAGAACATGGGTGCCCGGCCTTGCCAAATATCACATTTTACTCCTTTGCAGCCACTGCAGGTTATTGTAGTCGATAACATTTGTCCGAGGTTTGCTTATGTGCGACAGCATCATATTCGATGAAAAACTAAAAGAGGTAGTGCTGAATATTCGCTGTTTACCAAGAACCCCCACCCCCAAGAATCACAATAGGACTAGATACAAGCAGTGCTTAATTTGTAAACAAATAAGTGCCAGGGTTCTCGCCAAGAGGTCACTGCAGCTTGCGCCATGCATTGTCCCTGCCATGCTGCTAATGATAGTAACAACACAACTACTAACTATCACATTCCTAGAAGTGTGACAATTCAAACTGATCTAGACCCCAAAGCTATAAGAATGGCTTGGGAGGCAGGTAGTAGTCAATTAACTATATATTGAAGTAATAATTAACTGTTGTTGTGATCATCTCTAAATTAGCCAGACAGTGCCACCTTGTGGCAGACTGTCACAAGTGCCGCTGTTGACAATTAAGTGGCAGTGTTGAGCACCTGAAACCACCGGCTCAAATTAAGCTCTGGTCATACAAGACATTGTTATCTTTGTTGTGGAAACAACTGTTTTTTTAGGGTTTTGTTAAGATTCAGTTTATAAACTCTGCAATTAGATTGATGACTTGAACTGGTAAATTCCCTTTCTTGATCTCACCATTGACAACTTGCTGGGAACATCATAGACTTGTTGTGCGGATGACTTTCCAGATAGTTCGTGCTCATGATAGTTCCAGGACCTGCAAGTTACGTGATACAGTAGAGATCCATCAAATGCTGTTTAGAGAAGGCAAAAAACGGCATAGGATTCTGGTACAAACATTGCCAGCAAACAGACAGCTTTAGTGCAAGAGAATAAATTATTAGTAAATAGATCAAAGAGACGGGAATAGCATTTATTAATTTATGGGAATATATCAACATTTTGAATTTTTAGACACTCAAGGGCTCTAACCCCTCTGCGCATGTATTACCACTGTAAATCTATGCTGTAGGTAACGCCTACTTTTCTCCTTGAAATCGGGGCTAGTAAAGACTCTGGTGCCCAAGAGGTTTGGATAAGGCACTGGGAGATTGGATACAAATATTATGCAACAGTTCCAAGTTAAATAAATATTGAAGCAGGATTTTCAGGTTCATTAGTCAGCAGCTGCAACATGTGGTCCAATTAAATTCAGAAACAGCTCTTTTGTGATGTCCCGTCTTAAAAAGCACGCTCAGTAATGTTTATCTTAAACAAATCTTTATTACCATGGTTAGTGACAAATCAGCAGGGCTCGAGTCGGGGTACCACGCAGGTGGACGGCGTCCCCCCACTTATTTTACCGGGAGCTCGATAACTGGAGCAAATGGAGCCACACATTCACTCTTTGGCCTCTCTGGGGAGAGATCGGAGCTCATTCAGAACGCTGCTCACGCGCTGGCTTCTCTGATGCAATCGCATCTAAGGGGTGAGCAAGGGGAGGCAATGAGTCTGATGGTGCAAGCCACCTTTCGTGATGTCACTTCCTGTCGTGACATCAGCGTTCCCCCACTTCTTTTTTTAGGACTTGGGCCCTACAAATCAGTGATCAAGAGGAAGTCTCCTAGACCTCTTGGTTAGAAGAATAGTTGAAAGAAATAGTTAAAGTCAATTTTAGAGAGAGCATCTATCCTGAATATACAGGGTGTAAAGACATGTTACTTACCTTCGGTAACGCTTTACCTGACATGATCTAACCACAGATTCCTTACCTAGATCCGGAATATTTTTCATCAAGCAATACCCTTGCGCGCCATTAGGTAGCGCCGGTGGGCTCCCCGTGATGTCAGAGGCGGCATCTCCGCTACTGTGACATCAGCGTCACCAATTAAGGCACCACCTCGGCGCACTGACGTCAGTTACTTTTTATGACTTTCCAATACAGAAGCGCGGTGCCATAAAGTGCACTGACAGTGGTATGGTTTGAACAACTAGTGCCCTGAAAGGGAGCAGCCCTTAACCTAAAAAAAACTATCTGCAATTCAGGGAGGATGGGTGGTTTGGTAACAAATTTGCGGCTGGATCAGGTGTTACCGAAGGTAAGTGACTTGTCCATCTGATAGACACATCTAGCCGCAGATTCCATACCTTTGAATAGATACCCAAGCAAAACATCCCTGGATAAGACCAGGGAGTCCTGCAGGACAGGCTGTCCCTGTGGACTTGACCGTCCAGGGAGTAGTGCTTGAAGTACATGTGCAGTGATGCCCACATTTCTGCCTGAAATATGTGGAGGACTGGAACACCATGTTGCAAAGCCATGGTAGCAGCCTTAGCTGTGGTAGAATGAGCCCTTAAGGCTTCAGGAAGCTGCTGTTTGGCCAGAGCGTAACAGATTTTAATGCAAAGGACGACCCATCAAGAGATCATCCTTTTCTGCGCCGCACCCCTTTTGAGGGGTGGAGTGGAGCGTAGAAAGTAGGCAAGATGACAGATTGCCCCACGTGGAATGGTGTTACCACTTTTGGTAAGAAAGAGGCCCTCGTGCAAAGCACCAACTTATCAGGGAAGATGGTCAGGTAAGGAGGCTTAGATGACAGAGCCTGCAATTCGCTCACCCTCCTGGCAGAAGTAATTGCCACTAAAAAGGCTGTTTTGATGGTAATCAGCCAGAGGGGAGAGTTCTGCAGAGGTTCGAACAGAGCATACATCAGGAAGGAGACAACCAAATTAAGGTCCCACTGAGGCATGATGAAAGGGGCAGGTGGGAACATATGTACAAGCCACTTGAGAAATCCAATTACGATAGGGGATTTAAATAAAGAGGGTTGGTCTGGCAGACTCAAAAAGGCAGAAAGGTACCCTTTAAGAGGGCCCAGAGTAGAGCCCTCCAGGGCTAAAGTCAAAATAAAAACTAAGACCTGAGATAAGGAAGCAGAAAGAGGATCAATAGATCTTTCTGTAAAATATTTTACTTTTTGCCACTGGCAGGCGTACACAGTCTACATAGAGGGACGCCTGGTTGCCAAAGTAACATTACAGACTTCGGGAGGAAGGTTGAATGCTGTCAACTGCAGCCGCTCAATCTCCATGCAAGAAGGAGTAGAGTAGATTGGTTTGGGTGGAAGATCACTCCCCTGCTGCTGAGAAAGAAGATCATCCTGAAGGTGCTCCCTGATTGGAGGATCGATGCTCAGTTGGATGAAGCTCGGGATACCAGGCTCTCCATGCACAGTCCGGAGCCACAAGAATAACTTGCGGTTGTTCACTCCTGATCTTCCTGAGCACTCTGGACAGGAGTGGTATTGACAGAAAGGCATACAGGAGGCCTGAACTCCACTCAAGATGAAAAGTGTTGCAGAGTGAGTGCCGCCTTGGAAACTCCACACGCAAGACTGATGAAATTGCACATTCTTGGTGGAAACGAACCAATCCAACCAAGGCTCTCCCCACTGCTGGAAGAGACCATGCGCCACCTCTGGATGGAGCCTCCATTCATGATCCGCTAGGCATCAACGACTGAGTTTGTCCACCCTGAGTTCAGAGAACCTGCCAGGTGTTCAACCACCAGGGAAATGCCCTGCAGTTCCAGCCACAACCAGAGATGCAGAGCCTCTTGACAAAAGGTCCACAACCCCAACCCACCCTGTTTGTTGCAGTACTACATGGCAGTGGTGTTTTCTGGGAACACTTGAATGAGCATTCCCTTGGTTGAAGGAAGAAATCCTTTCAATGCCAAGTGTATCACTCGAAGCTCCAGCAAGTTGATGTGGAGTCCGGATTCAGCCAGAGACCAGAGTCCTCTGATCTCCACCTCTCAGATGGCCGCCCCATCCCAGAAGTGACACATCTGTCACTACTGTGTGGTTTGGTTGTGGAAGGGAGAGGATCCTGCCTGTGACCCAATCGTGGTCTGTTAGCTACCACTGCAGGTCCTGGGCACTTCTCTCCAAGATATGGACCATGTCAGAGGGATTCCCCTGATGCTGCGTCCACTGGAACCTCAAGTGCCATGGCTGGGCCCACATGTGCCACCCGGCATGTGTCACTATCAGGATGCAGGAGGCCATGAGGGCCAGCAGCCTCAGAGTCATTCTCACCAAAATCCAGTACAGAGCGTGAAACATCGGTATCATAGCCTGAATATCTGGGACTCCCCATTCGGGAGGATAGGCCTGAAACAGTACCATATCCAGAACAGCTCTGTTGAGATGGAGCATCTCAGAGGGAATTAGGTGTGACTTCGGCACGTTGATAGAGAACCCCAGAGAGTGCAGAAGGTTTGCCGTAGTCTGGATGTGGGAGATGACAGCCTGGGGCGAACTCGCCTTCAACAGTCAGTCGTCGGGATAGGGAAGACTGGCACCCCTGATCTGCGCAGATGAGCTTCGACCACCACCATCACCTTGGTGAACACCTAAGGGGCACTGGTAAAGCCAAAGGGGAGCATGGTGAACTGAAAGTGCTCATCCCATACCGTAAACCCCAGGTAGAGCCAATGGGCAGGCTGGACGAGAATGGGAATATCGGCATGCTGCAAGTCCAACACTACCATCCAGTCTCCTAGGTCCAGGGCTGATATAACCTGAGCTAGAGGTAGCATCTTGAACTTTTCCTTTTTGAGGAAGTAGTTGAGGGCATGCAGATCTAGAATAGGGTGCAGGCCCTTTTCCTTCTTGGGCCCAGAAAGAAGCAGGAATAGCAATCACAGCCTACTTCTGGCGCCGGAACCCTCTCTATGGCTCCCTTGGCCAAGACAGTCATGACTTCCTCCTCAAGCAAAGCCAGGCGATCCTCCATCATCTGGTCGTAAGCTGGAGGCATGAAAGGAGGGGTAGCCTCAAAGAGGAGGGAGTAGCCCCTTCAGAGTTTCTGAAGAACCAACCTGTCCGACGTGATATTTTGCCGGTGGGGGAGGTGATGGCTGATCCTGCTACCAACTGGCTGCCCATGATCTTGACGGGCCGAACTAGGAGGGTTTGGAGGCTTGGGGGAGGAAGAAGGGGGGCCTGACCTGACCCCTGGCTCCCCAACCCACTGGGTTGAACGAGCCACACCGATGATCGCGCAGAGGTTGCTGAACTTGCGCGGCCTTGTAGCTAGGGTACGGCTGATTTAGGTGAAAGTCCCTGCCATAGCCACAAAAGGAACAAAAAGCAGACGTGGGTCACATGGCCTCTGAGATGCCCAAGGACTTGACCATAGCCCGTGAGTCCTTAAAACGCTCTTGGGTCATGTCTGCTTTATCTCTGATGAGACTGGTGCCATCAAAGGGCATGTCCATGAGGGAAGCCTGGGCTTACCCAGAAAAGCCAGAAGTCTCAGCCAGGCATGGCGTCGAATAGCCACTGTCGATGACATCACTCTGCCCATCGAGTCTGTCATGCCAAGCCCGCAACAAATGGCGAACTTTGCCGCATCTCTGCCATTTGATACCACTTGGGGGAGGATGGCCCGGACCTGTGGCAGCACTTGCACAACCTGTTCCCACAGGGAATGGGAATAAAGGCTCTCGGGGGTAGGGTGGTTGGTGAGGAAATTAGGGTTGCCCAGAGCTGGGCGAAAAGGTGGGAGATTGTCCTGTTCACAGGAGCCCCTGTGCTGGGCTTGGACCAGGTCCCCGAGAAGGACATCTGCCAAGGCCTCGTTGAATGGCAAGAGGGGTTCAGAGGAGAAGATACCCTGCTGCAAGACCTCCGTTAACATGTTCGTCTTGACTTCCACCAAAGGGAGCTGAATGTTCAGGACCCTAGCTGTCCTTCTCATCACCATGGCATATAAAGTTCCCTCCTCCATAGCCATGTTAGGGGGAGAAAGCAAGCCAGTATATGGAGAGGTATCCAGTACACTGGCCTCACCCAATTCCTCATATAAATCCATTTCATGTTCAGGCTGGTCTTCCTCTATTCCTAGCCGTTCAAAATAAGGCTGAGGAACTGACCTAGGACCAAAGGATGCTATCGGCGCCGGAATTGGCATTGGTAGGTGCCGATCTGGCTCCGGGTGATAGGGATAAGAATACGGCTGGCGCTGCCAGGGGGCCCTAGCAGCGTTGGGAGTCTCAGCATACAGGGGCCTGAGCCGGGGAAGGTTGCCAGAACCATTACCGGATCCATGGGGGTCATTGGCACCGAGGTCTAAGTCGCCGGTGCAGAACCCAATGGAGCACCCACTTAGCCTCCGGGGCATGAAGGCACGCCGGGAGGGTCAGGCCACCCAAATACGAGGCACACAGTGTCATAAAATTCTTGAGCTGGGCTGGGGTCGCCCCGGCTCCCGGAAAGGCAGGGAAGCATAGAGCCGATCCAGGCACAGTTCCACAGAACGAGGCCTTCAGTGCTGAGGCTCCTCCGTTGCATCGGCCGACGGATGTGGAGAAGTTGAGGACTTAGGACTCCTGTCCGGACCTTCCTCTCGACCGGGAATGAGACCTTTGGGGTGAACTACGCAGTACCGAGTGCGGGGCCACAGCAGCTTTATGAACTGCTCCCTCAAAGATTTCAGAGCCATGACTCGGCAGTCGGAGCATGACTTTGATCATTGTTGAACTCCAGGCACCAAAGACAAATCAGGTGTGGGTCCGTCACTGACATAACGCGTTGGCAGGTGCCGCACGGTTTAGAATCTAGAAGTCTTCTTGAACATGTTGGAAAAATCTGCACACCAAAAAATGTTTGACAAAACATTTTAAAAAAGCCTGTCAAACAGTGACAGAGGGCAGCTCCCTTCACAGTATCTGTGCTGGCTGGTGTGGAAAGAATAGACCTGATGTCAGGCACGCTGAGGCGGTGTATATATAAGTCACGCAGATGTCACAATGGCGGAGTCGACACTGACGATGTCTTGCAGAGCCTACCAACGCTACCTATTGGAGCGCAAGGGTGTTGCTCGATGAAAAATCTTTTGGATTGAGTCTGATACCTGGGAAATTCAAAGGTAAGGAATCTGCGGCTAGATGTCTCTATCAGATAAAGGAAAAGAAAAATCAAGGGTGAAGCTGCAGGTTACACTACTTCACAACTTTGCACACCTCTTCTCCAGACATGAAAGTTTATTGTCTGTATAATATGTTTTTACGTTATGAAATATAATCATACATTGCCAACACTTTGGAATGGGAAAGTGGGAGGTTTTGAAAAACAGTGGGGGAGTGCATTTTCCCCATTCACTTATATTGAAGCTGGGACAATTTTAGGCGGGAGGCATGTAAAAAAGCAATTTTCGGTGTCAAAAATTGAGAGTTTCCTGTCTCAATTGAGTCTGTTGGTATGTATACATAAAGAGCATGTGGCTTGAGACAGGGGACCAGCTATCGCCTGTGGCTATTTAGTTCCTCATTTCCATGCTGACTTGTGTGTATATGTGACACGGACAATGGCTGTGAAATAACTGATTAATACTCTACTGTTGCTTGATCTGGCTGCTATTGCCAATTGTCATTAGTGGTTTGATAACAGTGCAGGCCCACTTGTCATGCAGCAGCCAAGATTTCACTATACTTAGGATTGTTTGAAATGTGCTGGTACTTAACCGTTTTTCAGTCCTAGAACATCCCACTTTTCTCATCTTGTGTACTAGATATTTTTCCCTTTTTTTCATTTTTATTTTTTTGGTATCCGAGTGTATCATTCCACAAGTGCAGGCTTGGACTTGACTTTTCGGGCATCGGCAATTGTCCCGGAAGGGTGGAAAGGCGAGGGCCAGTCTTACTGATGATGTTTTGTTGCCCGGGGGCGGTCGTGTTTCCGCCTGCAGTTCTTTTAAAAAACACATGAATGAAAAAAATGTTTTTTAAAGTGTGCCCAGCCACACCACGCTTGCTTTAAAACTGTTCGTGTCTCAGGCAGGGTCCTCAAGAGCACCAGTGACCTTCAGGGAGAAGGGGCCGAGGGGTCTGTTGCTGCTTCCTCATAGGTGATCCACCCATATATCTGGAATTACAATGCAGATACAGAGTTCAGTACATATGTGATGAAGACTCTTCAAAGTTGAAACCCAGGATTTTTTTTATGGTGCAACATTTGCAATTCATTTCAGTTTAATATACAAAATTATACCACTGCATTGAGTGGCATTTGTTAGATGTGATGGATTCTAAACATGAACTTAGAAGCATTCAAGCTCCTAACTCCACTGCCCAGCGACAGTGCTATTAAGGAACCAGGGGAAAATCAGTTGTCTTTTTTTCCTCATACCTGGGCCTGGGTTTTAATATAAGGGAGTACTGTTTTAGGGGCATATCAGCAACAACCGGCGATAATTATCGGTAAGCGCACTTAGCGCTAGGATAATTATCGCCGTATAACATGGATTTTTATCGCTGAGATAGCGTGCTATCAGCAATGCTTATCTCAAAAGCGATAAAAATCCTAGCGCTAATTGCCAAACGTGAGATTATCGCTGGAAACCCACCTCGCAAAGTCTGTCGTTAGCTTGATGATAGGGCCTCACATACTTAGCCATGATATCCACCTTCCATAGGATATCATGGCTAAGTCAGTCCTGAAGCAGGCCTAAGGAAAGTAGCCATAACAGGGGTTATCGCTACTTTTCTTGCCGCTATGCTTCAAAGCATGGGGCTTGATGATAGGAGAAATGTCGCTTAGCGACATTTCTCCAGTCATGTCAGGTCAGGAATGCCCACTTTGCATCTCATTAGAGATGCAAAGCTGGACGTTAAGAATCCAGGCGCTAATGCAAGGTTTCACACGATAGCGTAACCTTGCTGATTAGGCGATAAAATTATTGCCGCTTTTTGCCCGAAAACGAACGCAAAAGCGGTGATAATTCTATTTCGCCTCGTTGCTGATATGCCCCATAGTCTTGTGTTTTTGTGCAGCCCACAGTCTAAGCTGACAAATTCTAGGTGCTCTCATGTGATGAACAAAAAGGAGGCACTATAAAAATGTATTTGATTAGGATCACACAATGTGCTTCAGTGGAAGCGAGGACTGATGCAAGGTTTCCTGGTTTCACATAATGCAAGCTTAATGCTGTTGGTTTACTTCTTTGAGGTGCTAAATCAGTGCACTGTTAAATACATCCGGACTCTGCATGTCTCATAAGGACTGCTGGTGGTAGTGATGTTTTAATGCAGAAGCTCAGATGAAAACTGGAGCACCTACCCCTTGTCAGTGCATTAAGACAATTTGATTATCATAACTATAAGTCTTTATTCCTTGTCATCCATTCTTGACCTCATTCATTGACCCACTACTCACCTACCCAACTATTCATTCATCGAGCCATGCAGCCATGTCTCCCGTCTCCATCCATCCAATGATTTGACAAGTTTCTATAATGAAAAGTGTGCTTCAAAACACACCATGTTTGCAAAACAATTTCAGAAAATGTCTTGAGAGGAGAACCCCCAACCATATCCACCTTGCAGTGGTCAGGCTCGCTCCCTGCACTCGCTACAGGAAGTATGAGGACTGGTCTGGCAAAATTGGACAGGGCTGCTTTTGGTTCCTGTGAGAAGCTGGGTTTCTGTTTCAGTAACCCCCCCCACACTTTTTGCCACACAACTGATGCACTTTGACTTGCTGTGTCCTGGGTCGCTGACAATTAGGTTCCCAGGGCCTGTGTCCTTTCCCCCAAAACTGTACCCAAACCCAATTGGCATCTCTGGCCACAGGTCAGCCCCTGGTAAATGGTACCACAGGTACCCTGGGCGCTGTGACCAGGGAAGACCACTAAGGTCTGCAGCACTTATTGTGACACCCTTAGAGGCCCTGCACCTTTACCCACACACACTGCCTTTGCAGGCTGCGGGTTTTGGTGCAGAACAAAGTGAAGAGTCGACATGGCACACTTCCCTATGTGCCGTGCCTATAACCCACTGCCCTGGCAGGGATGTATGTCGTTACAACGCACACTTTTACAACGCATGCACTTACAACGCATTTTTTACAACGCACAATCGATTACAACGCATGACTTTACAACGCATGACATTACAACGCATTTTTAAAAACTACCTTTACAACGCATTCCATTACAACGCATACTACCATTACAACGCATACCATTACAACGCATAATATTAAATTGCATTTAAGGTAAGTATTAGATAGTATAGGGGTAAAAATTACTTTTCTAACTCCAGGGGGTGCAACAGTAGGGTAAGTGTTGGATAGTATAGGGGTAAAAATTACTATTCTAACTCCAGGGGGTACAACAGTAGGGTAAGTGTTGGATAGTATAGGGGTAATAATTACTATTCTAACTCCAGGGGGTGCAACAGTAGGGTAAGTGTTGGATAGTATAGGGGTTAAAATTACTATTCTAACTCCAGGGGGTGCAACAGTAGGGTAAGTGTTGGATAGTATAGGGGTAAAAATTACTATTCTAACTCCAGGGGGTGCAACAGTAGGGTAAGTGTTGGATAGTATAGGGGTAAAAATTACTAGTCTAACTCCAGGGGGTGCAACAGTAGGGAAAGTGTTGGATAGTATAGGGGTAAAAATTACTATTCTAACTCCAGGGGGTGCAACAGTAGGGAAAGTGTTGGATAGTATAGGGGTAAAAACTACTATTCTAACTCCAGGGGGTGCAACTGTAGGGAAAGTGTTGGATAGTATAGGGGTAAAAATTACTATTCTAACTCCAGGGGGTGCAACAGTAGGGAAAGTGTTGGATAGTATAGGGGTTAAAATTACTATTCTAACTCCAGGGGGTGCAACAGTAGGGTAAGTGTTGGATAGTATAGGAGTAAAAATTACTATTCTAACTCCAGGGGGTGCAACAGTAGGGTAAGTGTTGGATAGTATAGGGGTAAAAATTACTATTCTAACTCCAGGGGGTGCAACAGTAGGGTAAGTGTTGGATAGTGTAGTGTAATATTATGCGTTGTAATGTTATGCGTTGTAATGGTAGTATGCGTTGTAATGGAATGCGTTGTAAAGGTAGTTTTTAAAAATGCGTTGTAATGTCATGCGTTGTAAAGTCATGCGTTGTAATGGATTGTGCGTTGTAAAAAATGCGTTGTAAGTGTAGTGCGTTGTAAAAGTTGCGTTGTAAAGGTTGTTCCCCCCCTGGCAGAGATCAGTCACCCCTCTAGCTTGGTGCCTTATACCAGTGGTGAGGGTACAGGTGCATGAGTCCTGTACCCCTACAGTGCCTAAGTCCATTCTTAGACATTGTAGGTGCAGTGCTGCCATTAAGAGTATATGGTGCTGGGAGTTTGTCATTACGAACTCCACAGCACCATAATGGCTGCACTAAAAACTGAGAAGTTTGGTATTAAACTTCTCAGCACATTAAACCAATCCTGATACCAGTGTGGGATTTAATGAAAAATGCACCCAGAGGGCATCTTAGAGATGCCACCTGAAAAACTACAAGCCTCTGGTGGGTTTCCTGACTGGTACACACCAGCCTGCCACCAGGAGACATGTTTCTGGACCCCTAGGGTGGGAGCCTTCACTCCCTGAGCCCAGAAACAAATCATTTACCGGGCGAGGTATTCACACCTCCCCTAGGCCAGGAAGAGCCATCTGTGGCAGGGGAGCTTCACAGGTCTTGCAGCTTTTGTAATGCGACCCCCAGCCTCGCTTGCTATCAGGAGCAGGCCCCCTTCTTGTCTCCCCTCCTTTTCGACGGGAATACAGGCAAGAAAAACTTGCCAGCCCAAAAGGTGTGCCCACCTTTGCCAACCCCCCTTCAGGTGGGGGAGGCGAGGTGAAGCCTACTCTTCAGTGCCCGCTATCTTGCAGATGGCAGGCACTCCCCAATCAGGATTAGGGATTGTGCTCACTCCCCCACGTGGGGTGAGCACACCAAGGGTGTAGTCACCCTAAGGTCAGTAGCCCATTGGCTACTGACCTTGAGACCCCTAAAACGCCCCCTAAATACAGTATTTAGGGGGCAGCCCTGAACCAAGAAGGCAGACAAGAAACCAGAAGAAGAAAAGAAGAAGAAGGACCAAACAGCCATGCCGAAGCTCACAAGACGAGGACGCACACTGACTTGGCCCAAGCCCTACCGGCCTGTCCCCACCTCGAACCTGCTCCAGCTAAATCCCGGTGTGTCCTGCAGCCAGCAACCTCAAGAAACACAGAGGACCTGTCTGTCTTCCATCCCAAAGACCATGTCTCCCGCGAACACCAGATTTGATCAACAACAGACTACAGCTCCGCAAGGATCTACTGGTCTACCCCACTCTGCACCCGAAGCCCACGGTCCGAGTCCGAGTGGCCCAACACCAAGAGGAGTTCTCCCCGGCAATCCTGACCCAGAATCCGGGGATCCCCGAACTGCCTCAAGCCTCCAGCCGACGCCTACAGCCTCAAACCAGAAGGTCCCCCCAACCGAGACAAGGAGCTGGTAAGAAGATCCGACCCGAAAAGGCACCCCGGCACCCAACGCCCCAGGGACTTGGGTGGCCCAACCGACGGTGCCTAACCAACTCCCAACATCCCAACTTACCTCTCCAAGTGGTGGTCGCACCCAGAAGACCTTCGTCCCCAAGCCTGCAGTGTGTTTGCAAACCGGAGACTCCCCATTGAAAGCCACGGGACACCCTACGCCTAAACAGCACTCTGCACCCGGCCACACCAGTGCCGCTGAGGGTGCATCTTTTGTGCTGGCCTAAACCCCTATTTGTCCTGAGCTTAAGTCCAGGAGCTTTGCTCCCACAACCCAGTGGCCTGCTTATCAGCAGCCACCAACTGAAGCCCCCTATCCCCCATTGGATAACATTGGGCCTCAGCACCCTGCAACTGGCCACCCTAGTGCTGCTGAGGGTGTAACAAGAGTGTATCCTTGACCCTGGGGCACCCTTGAGTCTAACCCCAGAATACCAACTCCCACAACAAAGTACTTAACTTTGAACGGATAACACTATTTTCCTCCATAGGATAACATTGACTGTTTTTCTATGAAAAGTTTCTAAGTGTGGAGTTGGAAAACCTAAGAAATCCTTTTACAACTGTACTAAATAACAAAAACGCTTTTACTTACCTGTTTACAGGAAATGTCCCAGTGTAGTATCCAGGTATACTACACTGTGTAAGAAAAGTAGTCCGAAAGTAATGTACTGGTCAATTTACTAAAAAGCCCATTCAAAGTATATGTACTGTATTTTCAAAGCATTGCATTTTTCAGTAACTGTACTGTAAATCAAAACAAAGTGCATATACAATTACAATCCAAACTGTGTTACAACTGTATATTTACCGCAAAGTATTCATCACTTACCTGTGCCAGGCTTGCTTGGTTCTAGGAAATAAAATAATTAAAAGAATATTTTTATGCAAAAACAATTGGTCTGAAGTTCAGTCTTTGAGTGTGTGAATTCATTTGCTGACTGAGCATATACAATAAATGCTTAACACTGTCCTCTGGTAAAGCCTTAGTGTTCGACCAAACTTCCTCAAACAGAGAGTGAGGTGCTATCTACTTTACCCCAGCCTCCCTTTTGGTTTCCATTGGACTCTGTGCACACTATACCTCACTTTGGTATGGTATATACAGAGCCAGTTTCCTACAGTTCCCAGCCTGACGCTGCACTAGAGAAGTTGCAAATAACTGAACAGCTACGGGCTGATGTGTGACACATGCTCCCCACCCCCAGCAGGATGCTGGAACAACACAAAAACAGTGATAAATGCTTTGCTACATTGCTGAAGGCTGGTAAACAGCTACTGTAGAGAAACCATTCAGATATTAAAACCGCTCACTGTCTACCGCGATAAACGTTTCATTTGTTTCTTTTGTGAGCAGCTACTTTAGAGCCTCTCTCCAGTGGCGGGTGTTAACTTCACCAGGGAGGAGGACCAAACACGCACATATACACACACACATCATTTATATATCACTATGTGGACCGGCCATTAACCGTAATGAAGTGTGTAATTACTATTCTAACTCCACGTGCGCCTTGATAGTAGGGAAGGTTATAAAGCGGACCGAAGCAAACCTAACTGAACTTTTAGGGCCATATTACATGATTATAAAATGCATTTATAAAATAAAGTGCGTACTCCTAAGAATCCTGACTAGATGTACCTAAGTGTACCTAGCATGTGAGTAGGTGCTACAGAGCCTAAGCCTAAGAGCCAAGAATCCCGCTAGGATTTAGTCGAACCCCCATACCTGAATAGTGAGAATGTGGGACTTCGTCCTTGACTTGAGCTGGGCACCCCACGAGGGATCGTCAGACAACTGTCAGCTGTAGCGATAGCATGCCGGAGCCGCAGCGTCTCTGGTCAGTGTGTCGGTCTTGAAGTCTCGGTTCCCTCCTGCTCTCTGGTAGCAAGAGGTGCTGTATTTATACAGCCTATGTACATGATTTACCCATTGTTGAGTATTGAGGATGACGTTGGGAATTAAACCTTGTGCGTTGATGGGAGAGGTGAAGTATACCTCCTGGAGACTGTACTCATTAGTTATTTATATGTGCTAAGGATGACGTCTTAGCAATATCGATTGGGAAAAACCCACCCTCGGCATGGAACTAGGTGAAAGGTTTAGTCCATAAAAGGCTGCAGTTCTTATAAGGCGTGATGTCCCTATAAGGCATTCTGTCCTTATTTGGAGTTATGTCCTTATAAGGCTCGTTCATATGAAATAACCGGGAGATGATATAGGGAAAGTGTACGATGTTCCCTGGACCTATATTAGGGTACCAATATGAAATATAACACTTACCTTCACTGTAGAGAGAGAAGCATTGGAGGTCCCAGGAGGGTTGGGACTGCTGCCTTCAGAGGGAAGCAAGCAGTCCCTCACTCGTCACAGAGTGAGATGAGGTCAGTGAAACTGCTGACCTTATCCCACTTTGTGACGAGGTGTCACTGATTGACACTCATCCCTGGGCACTTTAGAACTTAAAACTGAAGTGCCCAGGTCTGAGGCAATCAGTGACTCTCCCCCTCATCATGAGGGGTAGAGCCTTGAGGCACTTTTGCCAGGCCACGGAGGTCACACCCACAGGTCTGTGAAAGCCTCAGCCATGCAAAATTCAGCTCAGGCAGCCAGGAGCTTGCACATTTAGCACATGTTTAGCTCCTGGCTGCCTGCCCTGAATAAGAAGAGTGTCTGTCAGGCTGCCCTTTGTTCAGCCACACAGACACTCTTATTGCCGGGTAAAAGGTGAGGGGGCATGGCCCCTCAGCCCATATGGATGGGCCGCAGCTGTCTCTCTCTCTCCCTCCCCACCCCAACTCTATGAAAACCGCCCAGGCACCAACAGTCCTCCTTTTTTAGGTAGATCTGGCTTTGACCAATGCTTTTTTATTTTATTAACATTATTTGTATAATATACTTATATGGGCTTTTAGCCAGTCTTCAATGGATAACATTGGTCTGTTATTGTGCCATATTCAACTTTCCTCCGCCCACTACAGCATAGGGAAATGGGTCAGCTCACTTCAGCCACTGGTTAACTTCACTGTGAGCGACAGCATTCTGCCCTTTCAGAAGGAACCCATCCACGCACTAAATAGTACCAATAAGTGCCAGGGACTACTATTACAGAGAGGTGGGCACACAACTGAAACCTTAAGACAGGCTAAAGCGAGGTGCCTACTCTGGCTGGGCTCAAGGTCCCCGTGAACCCCTTGAGCACAAAAGGGGCAAAGCCTTCATGTGGCTTCTGCCTGCCACTCACATTCTAACCTCATTGTTTAAAAAAGCTTTTTTGGGGGGTTTTAACACAAGTTAACAAAAAAGATATAAACAGTGACAACTAAGAGTCCTAATGCACCCCATTACAAATAGCTTAATTGCCCCTCATCGCCTTACATGGTATACAACGAGAAGCACAGAGTAGGTCAAAGCCACAGCTGGAGAGAACATTCTAACCAATGTTCTAAAACATTTTTCCCTCTGTGCGTCAGTGAATGGTCTCTGTGCACTGCAGTCAAGGCCACGTGCATCAAAGACACGTGACAGCTCACCAACCAAGCGAGTGAGCTGTCAGAATCAGTTGTATTTGCCAGAAGTGAAATCACTCACCCTTTAAACCTCGATGACACATCAGGGCTGACCCTTAGCCCTTCAGCTGCCATCTATTGATAAGTCGATGGGCATGAAAGGACCAGCAGCAGACACTATGGAAAGTGAACAGATTGTTTATTGAGTATTGTATTGCAATTACATTTATATAGCGCTTATTAGCCCTAACAAGGTGTTGAAGTGCTCTATGACAATCAGCACTTTGCTCAGGAACCAAGGTAAGTGGTTAATCCAGAGGTTATTTTTGTAAAGGGGTTAGCCTAGTTCTCTCAGGGAGACCATTCCATGTCTCCATGTCCACTCTAGTGTCTTTGAGGTGGACTAAAATTAGTATCAGTTAGGTATGATCATTAGTGAGGGCGGGTATATGAGTTCATGCAGATGGTCAGTGCAATTAGTAGATGAGCTAGAGCAGATTAGGTACTGCTACGTTGCATGGTCTGATTTACAAAGAAGGACTGTTTACAAGCTTTGAGATGAGGTGTGCAGAGGATGGACAGCAAGGACAGGGACATTCAAAGAAAAAAAAACATGTGGTGACAATTGGAAGCTTCAAGGTGTAAATCAAGGTCAACATTTTCAGGGAGGGTTTGACATAACATGCACTCCGAGGATGTCAAATGGTAATAAGAAACATCACTATTAGCACGTGATATGGTTCTATATCAGGCACCTTTGATAGGCCCTAGAATCAGGTGAACAGTGAGGCTATTGTTAGACCACTGCTGTAGCATGGACAACTGATCAGCTGAGGGGTTTGAAGCGTAAAGTAATGGCTGGAAGCATATATAGGGAACTGTTGAGCACTTTAGGTTACGCTAGAATGATGCAATACCCTCATGGTCAAAACAACATGAGAGAATATACAGGGTAAACGATGCAAACAGAAAGGAGAATCTACAAATGTGTGAGCCATGTCTTCTGATGTTTAACCTTAAAATGTGCCTCACAAATGCTTTACTTAAGTACAAAAGGAAAGCATTTAGATGCTCCTGGTTTGACATGGCATAGGATGGAGGTGAGAGCAGCTTCCCAGACAGTGGAAGTGCAATGCCTGCATTCCTGTAGCTGCAGGGAGGAAACAAGACACAGAAGTGAGGAGGAGGAGGCCGGGCTACGTTTATAAATTTAAAGGCACTTTTCATTTAACAAGAAGATGAAGATTGGTCTACTTGAACATTCGATGAATGGCAAGGGGAAGAGATTTGACTGTAGTTTTTCATGGTGAGGAAGTTTCTAGGTCAGGTATATCCTTTGCCTGCCCCTGAACACTGCTTTGAGAAGCATGTTGACAGCCCGGTGCTGAGATCTCATACTTCCTTGTGCCCATCTTGTAGGTGCTCCAGCTTAGAGACAGCTCCAGTGCTTCCTGCTGTGAGAAACACTGCTATGAATAAATGTTTCTTGAGGGCAGCCCGAGTAGGACATTAGAAATCCTAATTTAGCACAAGGCTCATGTAGGGAAACAAGCGATTTGGTGTGCAGATTTCATGTCAACTCCTAGGAGGGAATTCCTTTACATGGGCCTACACAGGTGTGGTACAGGTGCACTGTGAGTGGAGAGACAAATACTTTCTGCGTTACAACCCTCCTATGAAGAACTTTCTTAAGTTACTCCTGATCAGTAGTCTTCAAAACAACCCCGGGCAAGTTACACACTACTGACACACACAATTGAGCTCTTTGGAACACACTGTTTTAACTTGTGTATGGGGTGAGTATTGCCAGGACTGCACTACACAACTTGCATGTGGAGTAACAAACTCCAAGAGCTATACAGATTACAACATTTTAAGAATGACACCAGCCAGAAGTTTTTTTTCAACATGGTACATATGCCTAAAAATCAGCCAGCAAATGTTTTAAAAAAATCCAACCAGCATCTGCTTGTTTTAAAATTATTAATAATATAACCGAGGAGCAGTTTTACAAAGTCATTAGGTCCCAAGAAATTCATCACCCTTTAGTTTGCAAAGCCAAAGTATAATCAGCCTGCATATCAGTAAAGCACAGACAGATCTACTTGCAGACTAGTGGTAATAAAGATCCCCCTCACAACACAAACATGATGTGTCTTTGTGTTCTTAGGAGGGAATAGTTTAAAATGACATTAAAATAATGAGAAACTCTAACCTTAGGCTCCAAGGGCTCTTTCGCACTATTTAGGCTAAATGTGGGTTAGCCAACATATTAAGAGGTAGAGCAAAGGGGTGTGGTTTAGGCGCCGCGCAAGGTGGCCGCCTAGAGGGGCTGCTCTGCCGCATCGGGACGATTTCTGGCCCAGCCGGTGCATTCTTCTTCATCCTTTCGGCGGAATGACCGCTGCGCCGTTCACCGGAATCATGGGGGCATCTGGTGAGACCTTCGGCGTTTCATATCTGCCTTGCTGAACGCCTTATTTACCCGCTACCTCGTCTGCCTCGTAACGGCCGCCATTTTGAATACGCGCGCCCGCATTTTGATGTTTGGCGCCCTTGAGAATGCTCCTGTGTATGCTGGCTTCTGGCTGCTTGTTCCTGCTAAGTCTACCAGCGAATTTATTTGACTTGATGTGCCACACAAGTTAAGCAGTTCCTTCTTTTACTTCTGCTACCAGGTTTCTTGGATGCCCTCTACTATTTTTTCTCCTCAAGATGTCCGCCATTTTGTTTTTTCTCCTCAGGATGTCCGTCATTTTGACCATGATTTGCCTCATGTCCCTTCTTGGATAACTTCTGCTTGCCTCTTTGTTGTCTCATATTCATTACTGCGCTAATTTTGCATGCGCTATGGAAGCTTTTAAGATGTGCTGGGGCTCATTTCATGCCTGTTTTTAGATGCACCATTTTCATTGACTTTGTCTAATACTTGCTGGGTTTCATTGAACATCTTTCTTATAACTGCTTTGCGCATTTCATGCCCTGAAGTTTTGAACCTATGAGTAAGCTGCGTAACCCACAATTTGTCTTTGTCCCTGCCAAGAGTATCTCTCCAGCAACGTCCTCATCGACTTTGGTGTCAGTTTCTTCACCCCACACAGCTCAAATGGCGGGTGTTGCATCTAATCGTCCGTCCCCGGCACAGTCCATCTCAAACAAATCATCTCCACCTGCCACGCTTTCTAAACGTTTGAAGCAGGATCCTCCGTCTCCTGATAAACCACCGTCTCCTATCTCTATGGAGTTGATTTTAGAGGAAATTCGCGCCTTGCGCCCATTTGTACAAGAAACCAATAACAAGATGCAATTCCTTGAAGAGAAGTGGTCTACCATGGATAGCAGAGTGACGTCAGTGGAGCAACAAATTTCAGAGTTATCTGCCCATCCGCAACGCATCTCCTCTTTGGAAAAGAAAGTTCTCGCTCTCCAACAACATACAGAGGACTTAGAAAACAGAAACAGGAGAAATAATTTGCGTATATACGGATTGCCGGAATCTTTGGAAGGGGATGATCCTGTAACATTCTTTACCTCCTTCCTTCCAAAACTCTTGGACATGCCAGCAACTACATCTCTCAGCATCCAAAGAGCTCATAGGCTTGGTCCTCGCTCATCTGCTTCAACTAAGCCACGTGGTGTCATTATCCTTTTCTTGAAATTTACGGACCTTCTCTCAGTTATTACTGCAGCTAGATCTAAACGCCAAGTTTCCTGGTTGGGTCAGAAGGTCTACTTATCCCAAGATGTCTCCAATGCTACTGCATCCAGAAGAAAGGAGTTCTTGAACGTCCGTGCCCCCTTGCGAACCTTGGGCGCGAGATTCGGTTTGTTTCATCCTTGTACCTTCAAAGTCACGCACCAAAACCAAACATGGACTTTTCAAGACCCGGCAGAGCTTAAGAATTTTATTCATATTCAAACTAATAGTCACATGGATACTTCCATTTCTCCTAATGGCTGATCATTAACCTCTTTTTCTTTACAGGGTTCCAGTTTTTGTTTCTCATCTACCTGCTATATGTGGTTGTTGTTATGCTTATGTCTTGCCTTTTTAGGTTTTTCCTTAGGTCTATTAAGTTTTTCTTAAATGTTTTGGCTTTTCAAAGTTCTTAATTCCCCATGTTCTAGGGCGGCTGTTATCTAGTTATCTATTTATCTATTCTCCTATGTCTCTTTTTCTGATACTAATCGTTTCCTTTATTCATTTATGTAGATCAGTTGGTCTCTATTTCTTCGACCCGTATGAATCTCTTTCTTCATCCCTCGTCCTGATGCGGTCGGACTCCCAGCCCTGGGAGGCTTGTCTTGTTGAGTGTCTCCATTACCCCTTCATCCTTTTTGTATTCCCCTCAGGTATGTTATTTTCAGTCGTCCTTTTTGGATATGTACTGTCTCTTCTCGCGTTTCTTTTCTCGTTTTCCTCCCTTTCTTTCCCTCGTTCTCCCTTTTCTTGGATGGTTATACTCCCTTATCCTTTGCTTATGTCTACCTTCATTTTCTCTTTATATGCAGTGTTTTTCTCTCTCTTTCCGTATCCTTTCAGCTTGTTACCTCATCCTTGTTTTTTCTTTTCTGCTCTTGTTATATTCATTTTTTCTTTCTTTCTCTCTCATTTCTTGAGTCTAGAATTTATATATACTTTTTTGTACTTCCTGTTTCTATTAATCTTATGCAACATGTAAATTCAAGGTTATTTCCTGGAATGTAAAAGGTTTTATTAACCCCATTAAGCGGCAGAGAGTTCTTTCCCATTTAGCTTCATATAATCCTGACATAGTTCTCTTGCAAGAGACCCGCCTTACTGAAATTGAATCCCTTAAATTAAAACGGAATTGGGTGGGTACAGTCCTTTTTTCACCTTCCACCAACAAAAAGAATGGAGTTGCCATTTTGTGTCATAAGAAATTAAAGTGTAATGTTTTGTCACAAGAGATTGACTCGGAGGGTCGATGGATACTAGCTAAATTGCTCTTTAACTCTATACCTTTAACTGTCTTTAATGTCTATGGTCCTACGCAACCTGATTGCTCCTTTTGGCCTTTAATCACGAAGAAATGTATTCAATATAAAGATGACTTTTTTATTTTAGGTGGAGACTGTAACCAGATTGTTGACCCATTCCTTGATCGTAAATCCACAGTTCGTTTCATACCTCACAAAACTCATAAACAATTTCTTGACACCATCCTGCAATCCCGTCTTACTGACTCTTGGCGACTTTCGCATCCTGACACTTTGGATTACTCCTTTTTCTCTCCTCCTCACTCTTCTTTCTCCAGACTGGATTACATTTTTCTTTCCCAATCGTTGTCTCAAAACTTACTGTCTTCTTCTATTGAACCTATAGTGATCTCGGACCATGGCCCTGTTGTAACAGATCTGGACTTACTCCCGCAGCGTCCCAAGTCTTCCCGTTGGCGTTTCAATTGCACACTTCTCACTGATCCAAATTTCTCCTCCTCTTTTCGTACCTTTGTTAAGGATTTCTTTTTATTTAATTCTGACCCTAACTCCCCTCCTCACATCCTTTGGGACTCTTTTAAGGCTACTTCCAGAGGATTCATTATTGATTTTGTTTCTAAGAAAAAGAAACAATATCTCCAGAAGCAGAAAACCTCCCTAGCATATATAAAATCTTTGGAGCATAAATTCTATACTTCTTCGGATAAAGTAATGTCACCAGACCTCTTGTGGGCAAAATTGCAATTTAATAAACTTTCTACTGATAATGCATCTTCAATTCTTCTTCGTAGTAGTGCTCGTTATTATGGAGGTCGCAATAAGTCAGGGAAGATTTTAGCTAACTATCTGAAATCTCGTAAAGAACGTACTCTTCTAGAATCTGTTTATTCTTCTGACAATATTCTTTTACATAAAGATAAAGAAATACTTGATCAATTTCAATTGTTTTATAAACAGCTCTATACCCCAGAATCTCCCCCCACTCCTTCCCTTGTTCAGGAATATCTGGAGAAGCACCCTAAACCTTTTAACACTCACCTCAATTTTCCGGTTCTTGAACTAGACCTTTCATTGCATGAATTATCCTCAGCTCTGACATCCCTTACTAAAGGCAAAACACCCGGTCCTGACGATTTCCCTGTTGAATTTTATTTAAATTTTTCGGATCTTTTACTACCCAAACTTTTAACGCTTTTTAAGTCATTTTATTCAACGGGCAAGGCAGAGGGTACTTTTCAGGACGCCACCATTTGTCTGATTCCAAAGGAAGGTCGTGATCCCCAATTTTGTAAAAATTACCGACCGATTTCTTTAGTTAATGTGGATTATAAGTTATTTGCTAAATTGCTTGCGTTGCGATTAGACCCCCTCATGCCCCATCTTATTGGTAAAGAGCAATGTGGCTTTGTTAAAGGTAGGCTTACCTCTGACAATTCCCGTCTTTTCCTTAATGTTTTGAATAAGGTTCCATCTCTTTCGATCCCTTTGGCCGTTATCTCCGTTGATGCGGAGAAGGCTTTTGACAGGGTGGATTGGTCTTTCTTGTTCGCTTCTTTACGTTGGCACGGTTTTGGCCCCAAATTCATATCCCTTATCTATCTGTTATACTCTGCACCCAAAGCCTCGGTACTTGTGAATGGTCAACTCTCCGCGTCTTTTATTCTTCAACGGGGCGTTCGCCAGGGTTGTCCTTTATCTCCACTCCTCTTTGTCCTGGCACTTGAACCCTTTCTGACTTCTATCCGTAATAACAAATCCATTTCTGGTTTTCCTTATGGTGGTAACCAATTGAAACTTTCTGCGTATGCAGATGACATTCTTTTGTTTATATCTGATCCAGAGGTCTCTGTTCCCCCCTTACTATCCGAATTTGAATCATTCTCTCTGATTTCAGGATACAAGATTAACTCAGATAAGACTGAAATCCTTCCTCTTACCAAAACCTGTCTCCCTCACCTTTTCTCTTCTACTGGCTTTGCCTGGAACAGTTCAAAGATTAAAGATCTAGGTATTTGGTTCTCTAATTCTATCTCTTCGTCAATTAAATTAAATATGTCCGCAGTTTTATCCAGAATTGAACAACTGTTCTCCGCATGGAATCCTCTTTTTCTTTCCTGGTGGGGTCGTTTGGACTCCATTAAAATGATGATAGCCCCTATTCTAATTTATATTTTTTCAATGTTACCAGTTCATATTCCTACACTCTATTTTAAACGTATTGATTCGTCTCTTTCGAAATTTCTCTGGAAAAAGAAGAAACCCAGAATTTCTCTCGCAGCTCTCCGTAAGTCCAAACCTAATGGTGGAGTTAACTTCCCGGATCTCCGTCTCTATCACAAATCATTTTCTCTTCGCCATGCTTCGAGATGGCTTTCTTCAGATCCCTCCCCATCTTCTCCTCTTTGGCTTCTTATTGAACAATCATTGTTATTACCCTTTTCCTTTGGTGAAGTACTGCGCTTCTCTGCCAAAACTCCCCACTCTTCACTTCCTCTGTTCAAACACACCTCTTCTCTTTTAAGACCCTTGGTTCACCCTACTACCATTACTCGTGAATCCTTTTTAAATACACCCATTTGGTATAACTCACTTATTCTTTTCAATAATAGACCTATCTTCTGGAATTCTTGGAGAATAAAGGGTATTATGTGGGTTAAACAACTCTTCGATGGATTATTACCTTGCTCCTCTCCCCAGTTTCAGCTTTTATTTCACTGCCCCCGATCTTTTTTGCAGAAATTTACTACTCTCATGGCAATAATTCTTGACCGTTATTACTCTCTTCCCTCTTCATCGTCATTAGTGCCTCCACCTCCTCTTCTTAAAATTGTTAAATCTAAATTGGAGCTTTCCTGGGAGGCGGATTTTGACTGTACCTGGTCTGTTGCTCTCTGGGATAAACTTTGGCCCAGATCCCTAAAAATGTCATGTTCTGCCTCTCTTACTCAATCCATATTCTATTTCTATCATAGACTTTATCTTTCGCCTCTTTCCTTGTCTCGTTTTACACCTTCTGCTGACTCTAATTGCTGGACTTGTGGCGCTCCTAACGCTGATCTTCTCCACTTATTCTTTCGCTGTCCTGTTGTCTCTGCTTTCTGGGTAAAAATCTGGCTATACCTTTCCCGCATTTTTACACTCTCTGCTCCTTACTCACTCATTCTTCCCTTTCTGGGTAGTCTTTCGGATTCTTTAGCTCTTCCTGCACATTCAGATGGTCTTTTCGATCTCATGCTTGCTCTTGCATTCCAACAGATTTCTTCCAATTGGAAATCTCTTACAAACATATCCATACAAGGTTGGTGGAACACTTTATGTCATTTTCACAGGCTCGATGTTGCCTTTGCTTCTTCCTGCAAACCAATTCGAAATGTTGATCTTTTTTGGTTACCCCTTACTACATATCTTGATCGACTGGCTCTGAAGAAATTTACACATATCAATTCAGAAAATTTTAAACCTCCATGACGCAGTACAACTATCTCCCTCTTGTTATCTTCTCTTGTTATCTTTTACAGTCTATAGTTTATTGTATATGCTGAATACTCTTAATGCTCATGTATACTTTTTGATTATAAGATGTAATCATCCTTAATGTTTTATTTTTTGCAAGATTATTGTCCCCCTCCCTCTCCCTTCCCTTCTATCTTTCCCCTTCTTTTTCCCTTCCTTATTCCTTAAAAATTTCATAAAAAGCTTTTGTTTCTTTGTAATGGATATTGGAATTGTTAATGTTTTATACTATTTTTTGAACATATTTCCTGCTCTCTGCTAATGTCTTTATATGTTGACAAAACCTCTAATAAAGCTTTTCAAACATAAAAAAAAGAGGTAGAGCAAAACCAGAGCCTAGCCAAGGGTTCGGCTTGGCTCTTAAAGACCGTGCACAAGCCAAGCCCTGAATATGTTTGCTATGTAAATCATACAACAAAAATCTTTAACATGAGAAGCTTTGACGTGAATACATCATATTATAGCAATGCACTGAAAAATACTTATAAAATGATAGCTTTATGCAATATTGAAGGAAAAGGAGTTTTGGTAAAATATTGGTAAAATATTTGCCTAAGATCACACAAGTTAAGCAGGGAAGCTAGGTTTTACTTTGTACTAAATGTGTATCTATTTGTCTGTGCTCTTTTATGCTAAAGCTTTGATTTGACCCTGTTGTGCATTTTTCTGCTGTTTTTAGTTAGGGCAAGGTATTGCAACATAACATGAGCACCAGTTACACTGTTTTTGTAAACATGGGGAGATTAAGTGATTTGTCCAGAATCACAGGAAGTTGTGCAATGCCAATTATCAAACTTAGGGGTATATTCTCAAGAACGTGTGATAACCATCGCAAAAGTAACTTAACGCAACTCTCAACATCGCAGTCTATCGCGGGAAAACTACGCCCTGTTAACTAAGTATTCACAACATGGCGGTACCATGCGAAAGTCACCAGATAATGCGTCAAATGACCACGTGAAAATCAACGCCAGGACGCACAAATGCAAAACAGGAATACAAAAAAAGCTGCGATGAGGCCAATTGTGATACAAAAATCAGCGAAAACCAGCTACAGGCCTGCAAATCCCACACGTCTTGCGGGAAAATGCACCATAAAAGCAGAGTAAAAAAACGGTGAGATTACAACATACGAGCACAACCCCACAGCTCTGACGCAGAACAAATGACTATTGTCCAAATCAGATAGGCATTTCCCCACAAACAGCCGCAATGTACATGGACATGCGTTCAGTATGTAACCTGCTCCAATGTGGAAACAAACATGGAACACACTGTGAAACCGCATCTCCTCTTCGCTTTGCAGAGGGACGAACAACACCCCCTGCACACCGACGTGCCATGTCCATAAACAAACAATAATGAAAGCATGGACCAATGAAGGAGCAGTGATTCCCCCTACGTACATGTTGCCCATGTCATGGGACTTGAGTCCCAGGGTACATCCCTGCATCATGGCGACACATATCAGAGCCCAAAAGAATCCCTGTTGTAACTAGTAGGCCTCATATGACAGCCAAAATGGAATGAATTGGGACACATGTGAAACGCCGAAGAGTGGGATACCGTAACAACTGTGACACACAGAACTGGTAGTTCGAATACGTGACACCCCAAACAGCCTCACTGCACAGAGGTGACACACCCACCATCCATCAACAAATTCCAAAATTGTCAGCACAACATGTCGCACCCACACTTGTCTGAGCGAAGTGCCTGTACAGATGAGTGACATGCATGGAAATAATGTGTATTGAAATGCATTTATTAGCACATGCTGTGCCTGTGGTCAGTCAACGTACTGTCCCATTACTGCTAAGGACCGTCACAATGTGACGTCAACCAGAGAAGAAATTGTCAATGATGTAGTCCCTACAGGCTATTCCTGCTGCGGCTGCAGTTGGGTGTGGGCCACCTGCCTCATCTTCATCATCATCTTCCGGTGCATCTGGCACTCGTATCCATGGGGCCTTGCTGCGTTCACATATGTTGTGCAACACACAACATACAACGATCATCTTGCACACGAGGTCTGAGCTGTACAGGAGCCTTCCACCTGTGACGTCCAGGCACCTGAAATTCCAAATTTGCGCTCCACGATGCCCCTGGTGCGTTTGTGGGCCAAATTGTACTGCCTCTGGGCCTGTGTGTTCGGGGCTCGGAGGTGTGTCATCATTCAAGCGCAGAGTGCATATCCATGGTCACCTGTGACAGTGCAGAGAGACATGAGTCAAGACAACGCACTGCATGATGTGTTGGCAATCTCACTGGTTCCTTGGTGTGTGATGTGTGAACCTGAAATTCCTGTATGACATGTAGTGCGTGTTGCAAATGAGCGGCACCACTGTGTATTACGTAGCCTCACTGCTGCACCTCCTCCCGAGCACATTCACCTGTGTGCGCAGCGAGATAGCATCACATGCACCCCTATGGCACACCATTGTCATGCCTGTCTGCGCATGTCCTCAAGCCTGACTACGACACAGTGATGATTCTGCGCAGAATGTGGCCAGCCACGTGTGTGTGTAGGCCCATTGCAAGGACAGGGGTGACATGGATGTAGAGTACTGGCCTGGACATGCAGTTGAGGGTACATCTTTGGCTCATGCTGCGCTAATAGCGACACACACAACAGTTGGCAAGTGTGAACCCTGACCCCGAGCGCGCATGCCCTCTCCCATGTACCCCTTCGGCCAAGCATGCACACCGGGGGCATGCCACATAGCAACATTGTCAATTGCGGGACGGATGGCGCAGACACTACAACAGAGACACACGCATCAGCCACACCCTTGGCAAGGCCTACACTGCACCACACCCAGATCCACATGTGGAGTAGCCACACCCCTATGCAGTACTGTTGTATGCCTGTCCACCCCACTTACGCTCACAGGGAGGTACGACACGGTTTCATGTCCCAGGTCTACACCAATGCCTGCGGTGACATGGATGTGCACGCTGTACACAGCACAATGTTATGTGGAATGACCCCGGTCCCTCATGCATACATAATAAACACATGGACACACTGAGTGAGTTTGTGGGACTGGCTACGGGCATGTGCGCCTGGCCCCTTTCATTGCCAGGGTCACATCTCCAGTGACGCCTATGCTGGATGGGTGTTGGGTAGTGTAAGCCACCACTCAGGGGTTGGTTAGATGCTGTCAAAAAGCACAACAGTGAGCAGACCATCAGCAGTACAAGGTACGAACATCATGGGTCCCTGATTTGAGCAGCACAGAGTTCGTGGCCCCGGATGCACAGCGTCCGGCACAGGCACACCGCCACGGGACGGTGACTGAGGTAGGGCCACACGAGCTGAGCGTGTACTCGTCGTTGTCCAAGGGGAATGTCACAGAGGGTTGCGGGGGACAGTGGAAGGTGTCCTTCCAGGGCATGATGCAGAGGGCAGATGCAAGCAGAAACAGGCTAATGGCAGTTGAATGCTACAGACCTCACTTTTCCACCTTGTCAGTATCAGCTACATGTAGATGAGGACAACCTCCAGCCCATGGGCTCAGACGCCACCGACGTTCAAACAGAGATTGACCATGAATTTCAGGGCACACACTCAGTGGCACCAGACCTGGAAGGGGATGCAGTCTGTGATGAGGCCTGTACAATGACATGGACTCTGCCATGTAGAGAGCAAGACTCAGTTCATATTGTGTGACCTACTCCACTGCAGTGTGTGCTGGCGGCAGCGGTCAGCAGGGGCCCACAGCCACGTGTGGTAGGCATGCGCTGCACAGAGTCAGTGGCACCAGTGCAGTTGTCGGTAGTGTCCCATCACCTCCAGGCCAACCGCTGTCCAGCCATCTCCTCCTAGATCTCTCACATACGATGTTGGAATTGCATTTGTATTAGATTTGTGGCTGACGTAGGTAGTGGCACCAGAGCTGAGCGGGTATGCAGCCGGCAAGGAGGCCGTGTTCTGCCTGTGACGGCCTGCATTGGATTGGTGTGAGGCCTGCAGGACCGCAGTGCAGGCCGAAGGCCGGAGTCAGCATGGGCCAACAGACGTTGGTGGGAGTCCTATGTACAGACTTGGTGGCACCACATCGGAGGAAGTATAGTGACATGAACTCAGCCGTAAATCATGTGCTTTACCATGGTGTAATCAAGACTCAGTTCCAAATGTGTGTCCTACTTGTCCGTTGTGTATGCCGGTGGAGTGCGTCAATGAGAAAGGAGTTCCGCAGGCATGTGTCGCGGAGGCCGTGATGGTTCGAGGAGGCTGCCAAGGTCAGGGGCTTCGGGCTTGGAGCTTGCACCGGCACATGGTGGGCCCTCTTGGACACACGCCGGTGTCGGCAGGTGAGCAGTGATGCCTGGATGCGCAGGGGCAGCCATGACGGCTTCGGGGACCAGCATCCCTGGGTGCAGCAGGCGCACATGCTCGTAGGCAACTCCGCTCACGGTGTAGGCCTCGTGGTGGGGTGAGAGGCGCCGCCCTGGCAGGGACGATGGACATTCCGGAAGAGGACCATGCCCAGTGCTATGTGCTTTTTATTCACACCCTTACGCTGACCTGGCATACGCCGGGCCAGCCCACTCCGCACACGCTTACAGGGGGGGACGTAACAAGGTAGATTTCCTTGATCTCCCCCACTGGCTGGGTTGACATGGTTGCGTCCACTGTCCACTACACTCCAAACACCAGTAATGTGTGTCGACATGGATATGTGTGTGGTCTGCATACTGCAGTCTGTCCAGCACAACCACGCCACACTTGGCATTGTGTGCAGTCTCATTCATCGGTCAAATCGCCTCCTTTGCACATGCCTTGTTCCCACCTCTTCCGACATTCTGCTATTGTGTAGCTGAGGTGCCATGCCGTTGATGGCTCATGTACATGGCTAGGCCTGGTTCCCACAGTGAGTTGTGCTGTCATGTCTGGTGGGTGTGCATGTTGTATCTGAGCTTGTGACGTGTGCATTTCCTGTGTTGTGAGGTGCATGATTGTGGAGTTGAGGTGTGTGCATTTGGTACTTATCAATGAGCAGTGCATTTCCATAGGTGCCATCCTGGAAGCACTGGTTGATGATGGACTGTCGGAAGATGTATGAATCATGCACACTGCCAGGGTAGTTGGCGACGACATTGGAGAAGAGTCCCCGGTGGTCCACTATTGCCTGCACATTGATGGAATGCGTGTGCATTCTGTTGCGGTAATTGTGTGCAGTGTCGGCAGGGGGCACAAGTAGAACATTTGTGCAGTCAATTTCCCCCAACACGTGCGGTAATGCAGCTGTGGCGTAGAAGCCTTGCTTGGTCTCCAGCTGTTCCTGCGCAGTGTGGGGGAAGTATAGGTACTGGGGTACCAAGCTGATGATGGCATTCAGGACAGATTTGAGGAACTTTGATAAGGCTGGCTGTGAGACTCTTCCGACTCTGGCAGTTGTTGGTTGGAAGGTACCAGAGGCCAACAGATGCAGCACAGCCAGCAGCTTTGTCTGCGGAGGGATGTTGGTTGTCCGCTGTGTTGGTACCATCAGCTTGTGGGCCATGATGTTCAGGATGCGGAGGATGGTTGTCCTTTTGAGCCTGTAGTGGGCAATTACATTCTCTGGTGTCATGTCTGTGAGGCTGGTGCGTTTTGAAGGTCCGCGGTCTGTGTCTGTGCTGCCTCTGTGGTGGTCTGGGGAGGGGGGTTGGGGGGGCGGGCCTGGGGGTGGTGGCAGTGGGTGTTGTGGGCTTGTTGGGGCTCCGAGCTGCATGATCAGTAGCTCCATGGCATCTGTTGTTCTTCAGGTGTGGCTGTTGGCTGTGCTCCCTTTTCTGGTGCCGGCGGCCCTCCGACTTAACACCAGGTCAGAGCAGGTGTTAATTTCCTGCTGCTAACGTGCCTTATCGCCTGTTTTGAGTTCGTATCGCCGATATGGCTGGTCGTTGAGAATGTTGCGGAGTGGTGTTGTCGCGGCTTTTTGCACAGGAACGCCTACTCTGCATCTCATTAGCGATAGTTGTGGGGGTCATCTGTGGCGATGTTTTTTGCCGCTGCTATCGCGGGTAAACTGGTGTTATGGGCTGTTAACACCAGCTGTGAATGGGGCGATAAATTTATCGCAACTTTGGCTGCGATAAAGTGCCGTTAACTCTGCGATAGCTCCTTGAGAATATGCCTCTTAGTTCATCAGCTCCAAAGTCAGCAGCTCTGGCCATAACACCGCATAAGCTACATGAAAGCTTGCTAACAAGGAATAAGGTTGGAAAGGGCTCGTAAAGATCTTAAGAGCATCTACATAACAATGCACTTCACACCAGCAGGGGCGCAAACAGCATTGGTAACAGCTACCTGCTCCCAAAAGTAAATATTTTCCCCTTCCAGAGGACCCCATTAAAACAGTTATGGAAGAGCTTATGCACTGCCCCTATAACAGAGCGCACCAAGAGAAGTCTTCCTTTAGCATTAATGATTTAAAAAGCTCGGCAAGCCTTTCTCTTGATGCAAGCTCCAGTAGAGGCCGTGTGTGCCTAAAAATAGTATGTGCACTTTACAGGAAACATAGGGCCTGATTACGAGTTTGCCAGCTCAACGTTGCCTCTGCTGCACCAAACCCGCACATGGACCGCCGGGCGTATTACGAGTTGCAAAAGCACAACTACTAACACGGTCGGCAGTCCTTTGGCCTTTAACATGGCGGTGCCTGGAAAACAGGCACTGCAATGGGAACGGCCAAAAAGTTTCAGCACGACGTGGTCGGTGACGTCCATGCTGTGCTGGAACTGGGGGGAATAGAGACAGGGGAGCACATGTTGTGCACCCTGGAATGTATCTCCATGGCGGGATACATTCCTGCACCGCCATCCTTTCCATGGCGGGGCTCAGCCATGAAAAGGTTGGCGGTCCAAGAACTCAAAATATGCTGAGCGGGACTGCGCCAGTCCCTGTTCAGCATAATACTGTGTGGCACTTCAGTGCCACCGCCAAGGAATAACTGCTCCCTGGCGCAGACGCTGGTCCACTGCCGATACGACTTACAAAGTCGTAATCGGCAAACGGTGGGCCGCCACTCCTGTGCCACGGCGAGTCTGGCGGTCGCAAGGGCGCCAGACTCTTAATCAGGCCCATAGATTCTAACCTCATGGAGCAAGAATTAAAGACAAATTATTAACCTTTGATTTAAAACAGAAGAGAGAAAGAGACACCCATCTAGTTGCTGAATTGCACACTGTGAAACCAGACAAACTGAAATCAATCCCAACTTCCCCACTTGACCAAACTGTGTGATGCTATATTATTCCACCAACCCTTCTTTTGAGTCATTATCACATAGGAGAGCACCTTCATGTACAAGAGTTCAGAATGTGTGCCTTACTAAAATTGCTTATATTTCTTTTAATAGGCAATAATGTTGCTCCCTGTATATTAAGAATCTAGGCCACTTGTAGAGTACATATAACAACTGACTTTCCTCTTAGTTCTCTAATATCATTGTTGTCAGTGCTGGGGGGGGGGGGGGAGGTGGGCAGGAGTGTTTTTAGTTCATTTTTAAAACAATAACTTTTAATAAATGCCTCTCAAGGCAGTGAAATCATCTGATGTTCTAAGGTGAAATGCTTTTCATGTTAAAGAAATACATTTTGAATTTTGAAGAAACTATCATATTTTTATATAATATTTGCTGCATTATTTAGATGCCTAATATTTTCATGGCTCGGCTCAAGAATGCACTCTATGAGCCAAACCAGACCCTTGGATCAACTCTAGCTCGATTTTCCCTGCTAATGTGTTGGCTTGCCCACCTCTACAATTGCAATGTGTCATTTTGAGTCCCCGAAAATATTTTTGCTTTTAGCCAATTTTTTTCTTTTATATTGATGAAGGCCCAGTAGCCTACCAAAGAATAAAGGGGCATATCAGCAACAACCGGGGTTAATTAGCCCTAAACGCACTTAGCGCTAGGATAATTATCGCCGGCTATCGCGGAATTTTATCGCTGAGATAGCGTGCTATCAGCAACACTTATCTCAAATGCGATAAAATTCCTGACGCAAGCTGCCAAATGTGCGAATATCGCTGGAAATCCAGCGATAATCGCACATCGTTTGGCGCTACGTTGTTGATAGGGCAGGGCATACTTAACCATGATAACCACCTTCCATTGGATATCAGGGCTAAGTCAAACTAAAAGCAGGCGTAAGGAAAGTAGCGATAACCGCGGTTAGCAGTACTTTTCTTATCGCTATGCTTGTTAGCGTGTCCATTGATAATTGGAGAAATGTTGGTTAGCGACATTTCTCCAGTTATTTTGGGAAGGAACGCCCACTTTGCATCTCATTAGAGATGCAAAGGTGGGCGTTACGGGAAACGGCGCTAAGACAAGGATTCACGCGATAGCGTGACCTTGCTGGTACAGCGATAAAATTATTGCTGCTTTTTGGCCAAAAACGGCCGCAAAAGCGGCGATAATTTTATAGTGCCGCCTTGTTAATATGCCCCAAAGTTTTGCAAAACCCACAATAAATCAAAACAAGCATTAACAAAGCCAAACGTGTGATGGAAATGCCATATCTATTGGCTTTGCTAATGCTTGTTTATAGTGAAGAGATTTTAATATGCTTAGGCTTTAATTATGTATCTGTTGGTATTTCCTAGCTGAGGCTGAATTTCAATTTTGTTTCAATTCTGCCTTGTTTTACCGCCCGATTCAGCTTTTAGTAATGCCATATTTAAATTCATTCATTTTGTCCACGCTAGAAGGTTGAACAGCCAGGTTTGTCCTGCTTGTGATACACAGTTCTGTGCAGCAAGCTGTCTCGGAGCATTTGTCAGGGACTGAAACTTGTTGTATGAAAGTTATTAGTGGGTCTGTGAAGCAGTCTTGAAATGCAGGTAAACAAATCTGACAGTCAGCACATTATGAAGCACAGCTATTTTGTTCTAATGAGGACATGTTCCCTGCAGATTGCACACACCTCTCTGCAGCAGGCACATTAACCCCATTTTCAGTTTTACAGGGATTGCATTTGCCCACTTGCAGCTATGCAAACGGTACCTGCCTGCAGGAAATGCATAACTCCATTTGCCTACCTAGCAGGGTTAGGAAAGTGCAACCTACTGCCTGCAAACAAATATCTGCAGTAGGTGCATTAACCTCCCATGCGATCACACCCGATCACTCAGAATGTGTAGCCTTCAGGTTATATACTGCTGCAGTAGGTACATTAATCAAACAATATAAATGGCATTGGAACCGCTGGCCTGCAAGCTATACAGATTTTAGGCTCAACTCTATTAACACATTTATTGGCCTGTACAGTCAACGATCTGCAGATTAACAAGTCTTATATAGTATGTACTTTATTCACTGATACAAAAACTGTCATGCTACTAACTCGTTTTTATACGACACAGAGAGTGTAAGATGATTGCACAAATTGTAATGCTTTTTTACTACTACTTTGTGGGAAAACTATAAACAGTACTTTATGCAAGGGCTTGCAGCACAGAGATGAACTGGACAGAATATGTATAGTGCGAGTGTTGGAAGTGAACTGTATATAATTTGGAAAAAGTAAGTGTCAGAGATCTTGGCAGGAGGCCACTGCTGCTTGCACCACACATTACTCCTGCCATGCTGGCAAAGAAAGTAACAACACAACTACTCACAATCATACTCCTACAAGTGTGACGATTCAGACTATTCCAGGCCCCCCAAAGCTATACGAATGGCTTGGGCAGCAGATATTAGTCATTTTTAATGTATAGAACATTAATAATTAACTGGTGTGGTCATCTCTAAATTAGCCAGACAGCGCCACCTTGTGACAGGCTGTCACAAGCGCCAGAGTTGACGATTAAGTGCTGGTGCCGAGCACTGGAAACCACCGGCTCAAATTAAGCACTGGGCATCTTATCTACCACAGAAGGATGAAAAATGAATTGGGTCCTCTGAGATTGAAACTATGAACCTGCTGGGTGTGCAAATCTCTGAGATGTCTTAACTCCATGAGCTATTTTATCAGAAAGCGTAACTTGCTTCAACCCGCTACTGGAATGTATTGTGCCAATGGCATTTTAAGAGTACTGTGAGACATCTCAGTACCGAAGCTTCAGGACACATTGTAAATTAAGACAGATCTCTAGTAAAGGAACATTTGCAGGGCTATATACATGTATTGCAAGTGTTGTGGATATCTCAGTGCTGTGAAGAAATATTTGACTTTACGTTACAGAAAAGGGGTACTGTGAGGGTTCCGTAGATGGCAATGTTTTTTTTTACAAATACACTCTGTGAGTCAGCATAGAGGTCATTTGTAAGGACTCTGAATGTCTTGGTCCTTGGAGACGAGTGTATGAGAAAAATTAATGTTTTTAAGAAATCCGTAGACTCATCAACAACAGACAGGGAGGAGTCTAGGGTGGTACTCTTGCATGGATCACACTACTTTTTCTTACCCAGAATTCCCTGCAAATGTCAAACTTTGAATACAATCACAGTTTTTATTCACACTTTTGTGAAAAGAAAGTTCCTGTATATGTGGATATCATAAAAGGACATATGACCTGCTGATTTCCCAGATAAAAGTGGTATCCCACTTGTGTGCATGAGCCTATTGACTGGAACAGTGGAGACCAAAGAATACAACATAGAAACACCAAGGTGCAGATTTACGTTCCCTGGCGCATCCCTGCAAATCAGCAGGGATGCGCCAGGGAAGATGCGTCACTCAAGTTTGCCCTTGCGCCACAGCAGATGCGCCGCATTTACAATGCGGTGCATCATGGCGCAAGGACAAGCAGATGCGTGACGCATCTGCCGGCGTAAGGTTTGGCGCAGTGCTGAAGTTGTGTCGCAAGAGCGACGCAACTCCAGCACTGTTCCAACCTGCCCTATCTTTGACATGGTGCATCACGCCTTACGCCTGCTTGAAGCAGGCGTAAGGATTTGACACACCAGCGTCGGAAAAGTGACTGCGTGAAATCTTGTAGATTTCACTGCGTCACTTTTCCGAGGCTTTTTCCGATGTAACGCCCACCCTGCATACATTAAACCTGACGCCGGTTTAATGTGGTGCAGGGCTTTACAACGTGACGCATCTCCCTAGATGCGTCACGTTGTAAATCTGTAGCAGCATGGCGCTAGCTTTGCGCCGCCGCTGCATCACAAAAGTGACGCATCGGTGGTGCAAAAGTGGCGCACGGGGCTTATAAATCTGCCCCCAAGATTTTTTCTTCAAATTTCGTGTAGCTGAGGCATCTGGACCTAGGGCCAGTACCCAGAGAATCCTGGCTGCCCTCACATTTCCGAAAAATAGACTCCTGGGGAGTCCAATGTGGCATGACTTATGTAGTTCACACTACTTTTCCTTCCTCAGAATGCCCTGCAAATATCAAACTTTGGCTAAAATCTATTGTGTTTCCTCTAATTTTTGTGAGAGAAAGATTTTGGAATAGTTTGTGTATGGACAAACGTCCTATCACCCAACATTCCCCCTTTGAATTTCAAACATTCTAAGCATGTCACAGCTGCTGAATTTGGGCCAGTGGTCAGACAGCACATAGGGAAACCTACCAAAGCCAGACATTTCTCAAACTAGAGGGAGTTCAGTGTAGAGTGGTCTCTTTGTATACCTCTGCATTTACATACCCAGACTGTCGTGTAAACATCACACTTTGGTGGAATCACAGATTTTCTTCATATTTCACATTTCAATGAATCAGAATCAGCACGGCCTAAAAAAAAAAATAGTCCTATCGTTAAGCCTTCTCACACTTCTGTCAATAAAGGGCACCCGACTCATGCAGGTAGGCCTGCAGTATTAGACAGAAACATTAAATTGTGACCCTATAAAGTTAATGTTGTGTCAATGTGGTCTTTTCATGCTCATAGTTTTGGTACATTCTTATCACAGCCAATAGGCCCACCCTTACATGTGGGGCACTGTTTCTATTGGGATTAGTAAGATAATTATTAATGATAAGGCTTTTGCTATTGGCTGTAGGTCTCAAGTTTTTCTGACCCATATATTTGTGGAAATTGTTTTTTCCTGCATATATTGACATTTTCAGGGCATTCTGGGTAAGAAAAATACGTAGTGATCAATGTCCACCACAACACTGTGGCCTCTCCTAGTTTTAGAGTACTTGGAAATACTGGTGGTTAATGTGGTTGCCCAGGTGCCGGCTTGACCAAGACCTAAATACTGCAGCCACCTCATATAGAAACGGAGAGGGAATAGTTTTTTTGATAGATTTGACATTGGCAGGGCATTATGGGAAAGAAGGCCAGTGCGATCCATGCAAGCCCGTACTCTCCCCAGTTGTCTAGAGCAGATGGGCTTAACTTAGGGCAATATGTAAAGTATTTATGGAGTACTTATTCAGCAACAATAAAATTCACAAGCCAAATTAGAAATATTAAGTAAAAATTGTAATAAACAAAATTACATCAAATTGCCAAAAATCCAATAAGGGGAACAGTAAGTATGATGTTTTAAAAGTTTTAAGTAAAAATTGTGCTGAAAAGCACTAAGCACCAATGGTAGTCCATGTAAGCTGTAGGGCCAATTTCTGGCAGACTGCGAGAGAGCGCAGGTCGGATGCACCATGCGTGTTCATCCCAGTCAAAGATTTTATCTTCTGAGTTCATGTTTTATGGAGCTTAAAATTCACCAGCACAACAAGCCTGAAGTTGTATACAAAGAAAGTGCATAGAAATCTGACACCTTTGCCGCAAGGTCCCCGTGATGGCCCTGGAGCTCTTGGGCATTCAAAAGTTTTCTAAGTCCTAATTTTTCAGGGTTTCTGTAGCTGTTCACCTGGGGCAATTGTGAGGCTCCTACGACTTCATCAACACAGCACTAAGGGACCAAGCCTCACTCTAGCAGAGGTCACCCGCAAGGTCCAGTCAAGATTCATTTGGTAATGATCAAACGGTCAATTCATGAAAAACAGCCTGTTGCACCTTGTCGTGTCCCTGTAACCACACAGGAGATCAGCCAACTTATCCTTGGAGTTCACTTCTTTGTTCTGGGTACAAGAGGGAGCAGGCCTAGTCATTTAGGGTTTTCTCTTGGTCAAGGACTGCAGGTCCAGTCTTCTTCTTCTGATCTTCTGTAGATCCAGAAAGAGTTCTGAGGAAGATTGCCACATTTATGGATGGTCCTTGCTAGTGAATGTGGCTCCTACCTAACCAATGGGGTAACATTTCCCAGGTGCAACCATACCCACTTTTTCAGCCGTTCCTGTTTACCCTACGGCAAACAACCCCACAGTGCCCTTCACTCCTAAAGTCTATGATGGGGAAGCCCTTCCTCCTTTGTAGGGAGCTTTTGTGAACATTCTGAAGTGTGGCCAGGGAAATGTACAGTCCTCTCCTCCATGGTCACTCAAACCCATTTATGGGGACAGCTCCCCTCCCAATATGCTTGGTGCCAGCCTGGCTTGGGGGACAAGGTGTTGCCTTCTCTTGGTATAAGCTTACAATGATTTGTGAAAGAGCAGCCCCCTTTTAAAGTTAATGAAGTTCCTGACTCCACCCTAAATGGTCTTCCTGTAAGGGGAGAAAAATCACCTCCCTCACCCAGGCCATTGTTCCTGATCTAAGAGCAGTTTTCAGACATCATTAAGGCCACTCACTGGCAGGGCAGCTGCTGAAGAGCTAATGCAAATTAGCCGCCAGGAGTTCCAGGAAGGGAAAAGGTAACTTCCTAGAAGTTACTTTTCCTCAGTATGTATTGAAAATCTAACTTCACCAATGAGTTGAACTTTTAATGAATATGAAAATAGTATTGTAATGAATATTTTAACAGTTTCCTGTCAGAAAATACCGATTGTGCATAATCTATACTTTGACATTTTTTAGGATTCAACTACAGCCCTGCCTATGAAAATAACTCTTTGAACCTAGTTACTGGAGGAACATGGCAGTTTTAATTTCCACCTTTATATGTCAGACACCCTGTCTTCTAGGCAACTAATGTGAGCTTCGGGGTGAATTATTAATATTTAAAAGGAAGGTTTCTCGCCTGTCTAAAGGGGTTATTTTGACAGGTGTGATGGCAGGATGGTATAATTGGTGCTGCACTCCACAAGAAGCAATGAACTTCCAAGCCGTAGGTGCATTGTTTATACTGGATACTAAGGACTTTTAGGCAAATTAAATGTGTCAATCAGAGATCAGCCAATTCAACCATGTCTAAAGGGGAAGCATGTGCATTTTACTCCTGTTCATCAGGGGTAAAAATGCACAGAGTTCTGAGTCCTGCAAAAATAAGGTCCAGAAAAAGGTGAAAAATCTGGGGTGATCATACAGAAAAAGATAGTGCACAGCTCCCCCCACCAAGAGCTGGGAAGACTAATCTATCCCTTGATGGACTTTCCTGCCCATGTGATAAAACATTGACCGTATGCCACCCCTGCAGTGGCACGTGTCTGTTCTATGCCCTTCTGAACCTTCTATTACCCCTCTGCCAATATATGTCCTAGCCACTAATCCTGTTCACAGGGGAAACCTTCTCCTCACCTGCAGACCCCACCTCTGAGACGACTAATCCTAAACTACTCATAGATGCATCCCAGTATGCAAACAGTACCACTATGGGTAACATATTTATGTGGCCTATTTTGCCCCCTAGGTGAGACTTCTGTCCCCAACTTAAGGCCAGCTCTGTCCAAAAAGCCACTAATCAACAGCGACCACTGACTGCTGTAAGTGTCAGAAGCCAGAACACCTGGCCATCCACTGACAGGTGGATACGTCTACCCTGTGTGGGCCTCACTTCCTGCCATTTCACTGTAAAGGAGTCACCCAGTTACTCCTGAGGTCTCTTTAGCCTCTTAGGTTTCTGTTGGGGCTACAACATAGGTTTGCAGACACCCTCCTTCCTCTCTCACTTCAACCATCACCAGGTCTGTATCCTGAAGCTGCCCACATGCCTGGCAGTCCAGGATTTCCAGGGTGGGCACACAATCCACAACCAAGGTCTAGCTGGCACTGGGATCCTACAAATCAGTGACATGGACCCCATTCACTTTTGTCCTCTGGATGTATTTCCTGGAACTCTCTGGGAAAACCAGCTTACCTAATGGGTCCACGTCTCAACAAAGGGGCACTAGGACACTTTCTGCCATCTTCTTCTGTGAATTACTTCCGCCTAGTGCTGTACTAGCAACCCTCATAGAGTGCCCACTACTTAATGCCTTCCTGGGGCAAAGGCTCCTCCTTTCCTATGCCCTTACTGATGACAGCGAAAGCACCTGCCCCTCTTTAAGGGCCTCTTACACCTTGGGTTATCACTTTCCTTCTTTTCTAAAGTGGGTTGAGACTCTTTACCTTTGTCAGAGGTTTGTGGCCCTAAGGAATTCTCACTTTTATCCACCTGCTGTGGTCATGATCAATTCTCCTCGTGGTCATAGTGAGCTTGGAATGTATCAGATACTGGTGTATCTCTGTAAAGCAGTTACTCAAGACGTGCTCCAGTACAATAAAATTTTATAGCCCATAATCCTTTACCTTACTGCCCCTCACTCAACCATCCAGTGCCTTACTTGACTGGTCTACAAAATCATTCCAAGACCATTGTGGCTATTTCTGGCTATCCCTGACCTTCAAGTGATACGTCTCTTGTTCAGACCAAATTTGCGTGTGAGGGTGTCCTTCATAGAGGCACACTTAACATGGTCAGTTGCATCTAGGTCCAGTGGTTTATTCCTCTCAATAACGGGCATGTGCTTTCACTAGCTAACTCACTAAGTCCCCATCGGGCACTTTATGCATATGCAAGGCCACCTCGTATGCTGCAAACCACTTATCAAAGTCATCCTGCAACACATAACTAGACACCAGGTCTTTTAGGATGTGGACCCTATGTTTACCTTTCCTAGGCACTTCTGAATTTCTGCCTCCATAATCACTGGACTCTGAAGTTCTTCTTAACCCCAAGTCCATCTTGAGCTGGCTCCTCTGAATGGAAATCAGGGCCTTCTTTTTTTTTACGCTCAAGGTCAACTTTTTCTCCTCCAGTGCAAATGCTGCTGCTGCCTTTTTCTCCTCAGTAGCCAAGGCCAACTTTTAATTGAGCTTCTTTATTTTAGGGAGCTCAAAATCTTCCAGCGGGGCAAGCCTGAAGCTATATCCATGAAAGTGCATTGAAATTGGACACCTTCGCCACAAGGTACCTCTAATGGCTCAGGACGTCTTGGAAGTGGAAATATTTTCGAAATCACAACTTTTCAGCGTTTCAGGAGCCACGCCTCTGGGTCACTTATATGGATCCCAGTACATGAGGGACAAAAATTAGAAGCCAGGACTCACTCCAACAGCGGTCACCATCAAGGCCTAGTCCAGTCCAGTTGGTATTGGTCAACTGATCACCTCAGGAAGGCCACTTGTAGCTTGTTGTGTCCCTGTAGCCACACAGCTGGTCAGGCAACTGACTTCTGGAGTCCAGGTTGTTGCTCTGGGTACAGGAGGTTTCAGGTCAACTCTATCTCAGGTCACAGAGAGCAGGTCCAGTCCTCTTATAATCTACCGCAGGTCCAGAATGTGTTCAGAGGAGGATGCCTTGGGATGCCATATTTATGGTTGACCCTAGCTAGTAGTTGGGACTGCCTCTTGGCTTCACCCTAACCAATGAGGTAAAGGTTCATAGGGGCAACTTCGTCAGTTTCTGTTTGCCCAACTGCAAACTATCCCTCAGAGCTCCTAACTCCTAAAATCCAGGATGGGGAAACCCTTCCTCCCTTGTGCAGAACTCCCATGTCCCATGAGAGGTGTGGCCAGCGAAATGAGAAGTTCCCCCTTCTGTGGTCACTTAAAACCAGCTCTGGGGGTGGCTCCCCTCCCTCTGTGTTTTGTGCCAGCTTGGCTTAGGGGGCAAACGGTTTCCTTCTCCAGGTCTCACCTTTCATTTACTTGTGAAAGGACAGGCCCCTTTACAAATTACTGAAGTTGCTGGTTCATCCCAACTGGTTTTCCTGCAAGGGGAAGAAAAACAACAACCACACCCAGGTGATTGTTCCTGCTGTGGGAACAGTGTTCATATTTCATGAAGGCCAAGCTCGGGCTGGGTAGCTGCTGGGGAACTAATACAAATCAGCCCCCGGATCTTCAGCTAGATAGAAGGTAACTTTCTAAAAGTTACTTTCCCTAAATTTTTATCATAAATCTAACTTCAACAATGAGTTGGACTTTTAATAAATATGAAAAATATTCTTTGAATGAATAATTTAGATGTGATCTGTCAAAAGTTATAGATTAAAGTTCATCATCTGTAGTAAATTGCGGCATAAGGTCGAACGGAGTTCAGTTAATAAATAAATAAATAAAACGAATTTCATTGTGAGCGCTGCATTGCATCGATGCAATGCAGTACACGCAATGAAATTCTTTTTATTTATTCATTTGTTAACTGAACTCCGTTCGGCCTTATACCGGAGTTTACTACCCCCCACCCTGCCACTCTCCCGCCCTGCCCTGCCCCACCGCCCCGCAGCACTCCCACGAGGGGCCGCCACTGCTCCCTATACTCTCCTGAGTGGCTAGTTTTCAGAAATATTTGTGGATGGCCCGGCAGACTATTACTCTATCTACTTCCTTGTGAAATCAAAATTTACTGCAAATGGTGTGCTTTCAAACCTGCCTCTTCAGTGCTAAAACCACACCCATATGTCATGTATAATTGTGGATAGGAGAAGTGTGGGAAAGCTGAATGGTAGAAATTTACTCATTAGAAGGTAGTTTGAGGCTCAGAACAAAGATATAAAAATTCCAAGAGGGATGTATGCATTAAACTTCCCCACTTCATTATTGTGTGCTATTTTGTATGTGATAAAAGTTAAAAAGGCAGGTAGATCCTCCCTCACGTTGTGTGGCGAGCTTCATTACTGGACCCTCCCATCTACAACTTGGAAACTTCCCTTTGTTACTTTGACTGGCATTTGTATTGTGCTCAATTGCCTCAAGTGGAGTAATTACATGTGGAACTGTAAGGGTGGTTGGGGATATGTATGGTTGTTAAATGACCTATATGAATAGGACTGGGTGTAATGAGCTGTGTTTCATTCCTACACTGACCGTCTGCCTTCTACCTGCACATGTGATCTCTATAATAATAAGTCTAGGTTAAATTCTGACTATTTCATTTTGGATTTTTTTGGCTTTGAGACTTGAATAAAACTGTGCTGCTGGGCAGATGAACCCTAACTAATGCCTCCCCGGAGCAGCCTGGATAAGCTCAAGTGGGCTTGTTTTTTGGACACATTTAGCATTATCACTGTGCTTGGCAGGAGCCTTCTTCAGAGTCGAATTATGCTCCTGTCCATCAATGTGGCTACCAAAAACCCAGCCAACATTTGTAATTGTAATTGTAAATGTATTTAAGTAGCGCTCACGACCCCTGACGAGGCACTAAAGCACTTCTTGCGGCGAATAGCACGATACTCCGGACCCAAGATTGGTAGTTAATGGATTATTACAATATTCTTTTTGTTTTTCCTTATGCATTAGCTGTATTAGGACTGTGCTCTTGATTTTTTGTGTGCTCAGTAGGGTTTGCGGTAGTGATAGAATGATAGGAGTGGATTTGAAATGGGGAAGTAGTAAGTCGTTTTTGTGAGTAATGGTTGTGCGTGCTTGTTGTTAGTTGGGGGGCATGGCTAAAAAGGAAGGGTGAAAAATTGAGAAGAATGTTGAAAGATAAGTCATATAAACTGAGACATAAACTCAACAATGCCATGGAAACAGGAAAACAGGTAAAATCAATGTCATTAACTGGACTCGTCGTTCTCATTGCTCCTTTGAATATTTGATTGCCTAAAAAATAGGGTGTCATTTCAGAAAGTACTTGGCACCTCCAAACATACAATTTGAAAACTCTATAAAGTCCTGTTTGTCAAAAAAATCTTTTGATAAGAATGTGCAGCTGTTTCTCAATGTAACCCTTCCATGTATGAAACTTGGGGTGCAGACATAGCATATGCAGAACCATGAAGAGGGGAGGTAAGTAGAAAATGGCCTACACCCAAGAGGATCCAATACAGAAATCGCAGCCGAACCCGAAGACCACAGACCTGGATCTGAGATGGTCCTTTACAGGGACCGCAGCAGAATGCGAAGGGAGCAGACATGCCTGCTAGAGGGTCGACTAGAGAGATCGCAGCAGAACCCACAGGACACGTACCTGCATCCCATAGGGTCCACTAAAGAGACAGCAACAGAACCCGGAAGACGCAGACCTGCATTGTAGAAGATCCATTACAGAGATCCTCAGTGGACAGAGATGTACGACCCACATGATACACTGTTACAGGCCTCTGAAAGAGGAAGACTTGTGGAGCGGCGAGATCAGGCGCAAAGATGAGCATAGATAGAAACAGGCAGATATACAAGACCTGGCGCATCCCTGCATATTAGCAGGGATGAGGCAGTTCATTTGCGACACGTAAAAAAACCCTTGCGCCACCATGGATTCACTGCATTTACAATGCGGCGCACTGTGGCGCAAGGTTAGACAGATGCGTGATGCACCTGTTTGGCGTAAGGGCAGCGCATTGCTGGAGTCGTGTCACTCAAATGCCCTATGTCCATAATGTCAGGGCGGCTGCCAATGCAGCAACATCAAAAGGGCACAATTGCGCTGGGGCAGAGGAGTGTACCTCACTCCTGTTTCACTAAAAATGCCCCCAAAGAAATGTCAGCCTAAACGTTGCAGCTGCCGCTAATTGCCATGCAGCTGTGAAAGTACTGGGGCCACTGGCACTCACTGTGCCCTCCAAACCAATGTGCAAAATGTTGCAGCTGCCCAATGTCAAGCGGGGCAGCTGTGTACAAATTAGCCCTGGCACCAATGTGCCCTTCTGGTCCCACTCAGGGAAACGGAACTTGAATGAGGCCTACCAACGTGCCCCACAAGGAACTGGCACTCTTTGTACCTAGGGAGACCTGTTCGGGGACTCCTACAAAGTTGGCCCCAAGAAGGAATTTAGCCTCGGCACTGAAGTGCCCCGCGAGTCCCCCGCATCGGGACTCTATCAATCAAAGTGCCCCCTTCACCGGGGCACCTTTGATGCAACTCTGGCACCAACAAAGCTGAAAGGCAGCCCCACTCACCGGGCTCTTTGGTCGCTGCTCTCTCGTCCTTCTTCTGGGAGCCGGCAACAAAAGCATCAAGCGTGGTGGGCACCCGCCATTTCAAAGGTGCACGATGCGGGGTGGGGACCCGTCATTTAAAACATATACAAAGCGGGGTGGCTCCCGCTCTGCATGAAAAGAATGCCGGGTGGGCACCCGCTCCATGAGGCATCACGGGGGAATCCCTATGTCGGGATTCCCTCTAAAAGGGGTTGCAGCTCAGCGCTGTGCAGCCCACACTCTCCTCTTCTTCTGGGGAAAATCAAAATAAAGCGCTCACAGGGCGCAAGATGCAGCCAAAGTCCTGGAAGATTAAGGGGGCAATGCTGGGCCCAGGGAGGCAAGCCCTTATGGCGGTTCCTCCTGGGCCCCAGCAGCAGCACGCCCCAGCAAGGTCAGAACAGCACCAGCACACACCAAACACATGGGGTCACAGCCCCTACATTTATACCACTTACCTCCCTTTCTGCAGTGTAGGGTTTGGGGGAACCAGATGCAACTGGTTCAGGGGGGATTTGGAGCACTTTGTTTTCTAAGCTCTTCTTCCCCTTTGTCAGGTGGGGGCTAGGTGATCAGACACACCACAGGGGGTGGAGCCAGCATTGTCCAGGCTAGGCACAGATCTATTCAGGGTCAGGGAATTACTCCTCCCACTATTCCCAATGCAGATGTCCCATTCAGCCTAGTGCTGACTCACCCTGCCCCTCCTGGAACCACATACACCTCCCAGCCCCTGTCACTCACAAGTCAGACATGCAATTCACATCAGGCCGGCAGACACATAGCACACAGAAATGGCAACTTCTAGAAGTGCAAAAACAACAGTTGATGGACAGAATGCAGAACAATGTCATACATTCACCCCAGTACAGAGATCTGGGCCTAAATCCACAGTTTTTTTGCTCACCATGCCATTCCGGTCCTTGGATGCTTGGTTCCAGTCCAGTGAGGACCTGGCTTGGCAGTTCGTGCTGGACTGTTCCCATGAGGCACAGGGTCAAGACTGATTTGCATATGGTTGAGTGCAAACTGGAATGGCATGGTGAGCAAAAAAACGATGGATTCAGGCCCAGATCTCTGTACTGGGGTGAATGTATGACATTGATCTGCATTCTGTCCATCAACTGTTGTTTTTGCAACTTCTAAAAGTGGCATTTGCAAAATCGTTATAATAAATCCGCGCACACCATTGCGTAGCATTTATTATCACATTTCAAACATACCAAACTTGACCGCGCTGCGCATCTCATATCAGGAATTACTACTGAAATACTTATCAGGGAATCCCCAATGCATTCCTATGGGAGGGCATCCCCACAGTAGTGAGAAACAAAAATGGCTCTTTGTCACTACCAGGACATGTCACACACTTAAGGTACATGTCCTATCTCTTACCTATAATGCACCCTGCCCATAGGGCTAGCTAGGGCCTACCTTAGGGGTGACTGACATGCAGTAAAATGGAGGGTCACAGACATGGCACACACTTTAGGTGCCATGTCACAGCGGCAGTCACACTGCGCGCACAGACCCTGCAATGGCAGAGGCCCGAGACAGGTTTGAAAGGCTACTTTGGTGGGTGGCGCAATCAGCGCTGCAAGCCCACCAGTAGCATTTAATTTGCCAGCCCTGGGTATATGAGATACCACTTTACAAGGGACTGACAGGTAAATTAAATAGGCCAAACAGGTGTAGACCAATCTTACCATATTTATCACAAAGAGCACACGCACTTTACACTGGACAGCAGTGCTAAAGTGCCCAGAGTCCTAAAACCACCAACACCATGTCAGAAAAAAGGCTACGAGAAAGGCAAAATGTTTAGGGATGACCCTGCAAAAAGGGCCAAGTCCAACAGTATGCAATTTAAATTAAAATGGACCAATTCCAAAGGCAGCAAAGGTGAGTCAGGTAAAGAGCCGTGGAGGATATGTAGCCATGGTCGTCCTTTTGTCAGATACTAACTCTTGAACTGATTGTTCCATTTCAGTTAGTTTCCCAGAACTTCACCTTTGTGTGGTATGAAATTAGTCCTCTGAGAATTCGGCCGTAATGCCAGGGGGGTCGCCACTCAATAAAATAATACCTTGGCCTAGTGTAGGATTCTTACCCCGGGATCATGGCCCAACCCTGACCCCCGATCAGGAGTAATTTTGAATGAGCACAGCTGGAAAGTTGTGAATGCCCCCTCTCCAATGGTGCCCCTCGTTCAGGATCATTTGAGGGTGGAATGCGCCCCCAAACACAGGCCTCACTAAAAAAATGGCACATAACATTGTTCCTCTTGCTTCCTTCCCTGATGGAGCCTGATCACCCCTCCCCTAGCCGGGAAGTAAAAAGGATAACAATTATTTTGGGCCCTTGAGGGTAACCCCTGAGCTGAAGGGGGTGGGTGTGCGCCCTTTTCAAACAATCCTGGTGGCCAAGTGGAAGGATTCCTGAATGGAGATTGAGGGCCGGACAGGATCCCTGAGGAGGACTCATTTTGGGAGAGGCCCCATTGGAAAAACCTGCTCCTTTCCAACACTCTCCCATGCTAGGGGGTGCACAAGGGAAGGTTTTCCCAGGTACGGACCACAAGACTTACCTTTCTCCAATGGTCACGTTTTCCACCCTGATGATGATGTCGGTGCGCCCCGCTGCAGGAGGGGCCCGTGCATGATGAGCAGGGGCTTCCGTGCCAGCCCCTGGTAGGGGCATAAAAGGTGAAAGCATTGTTTGTGAACAGCAGAGTCTTCCAAGGGGTTAAATGTCCACCATCTTAGTTAAAGTATCTCCCCTCCCCTCCAAAACCCTAACCCCACTCATAGGTACTGCTATTCTCTCATAAGTTGGTGCTTGCCTGCCATTTTCTCCCTTTACAACATTTATGCTTAATATTATCCAGTCGCGGCTGCTATCTGGAAGCAGCAGTGGAGCTGGTGGAGGGAGTGGCGGGGGGAGGGGGGAATCGGGGTAAAAATAAAAAATTACTTAGCTCCTGGCTGGCCGGCTGGCCGGACGCCACTGCCTCTCCTGCGTCCTCTTCAAGGCTTCTTGGGAGAAGCAGGAAGCACCAGGGCTCCCATGCACCCCACATCCAATCACAACACTGCAATGCATAGTGCACACCTCGCGTCTGGCTAATAAAATTAAAGTGAATAACAAATATTTCTGGTTTTTACTTAAAACAATACTAGGTTCATTCGTATCCAAGATGCCAAAGATAACAGTAAAAGTGCTTACCTTAATATTTGTATTTAAGGCTTTGTCAATAATCTTACCAATTTCATTCCAATAAATATCAAGATGAGCACATAAGTGGAACATGTGAATATCGTTAGCCTTTGTCTTGCCGTATTTTGGACACTTTTTCGTCACCTGGTTGTTCATTTTAGTTAATCTTTCAGGCGTCCAGTAGGACCTGTGCAAAGTAAAAAAGATGATTTTTTTATATACCATAAAAACGTGCAGGATACTTGCCAAAGTTGCTGCAAGTCTTGAGCTGGAAAGATATTCTTCCAGTCCCGATGTCGCCAAGTGTGGTGAATTCGGCTTTGTCCCTCTGAATCAGGTACCAGTACCATTTCGAAATTTCTTTTCGGGCTTGGTCTTTTTGTATTTCTTCCTCCAATTTCCCAATATGATCCGCCATTACCTCTTGATCTTTAGACCAGCTAGCCAACTGGTAGTATTTGAACCTTGAGATTTCAGCATTGGTTCTTTCTGATAATGTGTCCCAGTTCTTTAGATTACCATGCTCTAGCAGTTCTCCCCATTTTTCTATTCCTGCTCTTTTTAAAGGACCTGCTAGGGAGTCTTTCAGGCATTCTGGTGTTCCTGGTGAATTCCATATTGGTGCTAGCGGACTGTAGTACGGAAATTTCCACATTTTCCTTATCTCAAACCATAGTTTATATACTGACCACCGTAGCTTTAAATTTTTTTTTTAAGTACTTAGGGTGGCAAAACTTATAGATACAATGGTCACGATCAGTTACTGCTTTCCAGTAGGCAGAGTAAAATTCATATGGTCGAAGAAGATTCCTAATATTCTTAAAGTGCAAGGCTCTATAGTACATCATAAGGTCTGGGCTGGCTATCCCCCCTCGATTTTTCTTTTGGCAAAGCTTTTTCCAGGCTATCCTCACTCCTCTAGAGGCCCAGACGCAAGCATTTATTTCACTTTGAATCTTTCTTATCCAATGTGATTTAAATTCCAAAGGAATAGCGTTAAAAACAAAAGTAAATTTTGCAGAATAGCCATTTTGATGACATTGACTCTCCCCATAAAAGTAAGAGATAGACAGCTCCAAGATTTTAATAGCTTCCTCATCTCTTTGATTTTAGAATCCAAATTTACTTGGGCGATTTCATCAATGTTTTTTAAAACTTTTATCCCCAGGTATTTGATTTGATTTTTAGATTCTATCACCGGCATGGTTGTGTTCCAGTGCATGACCTCTGTCTTCTGATGGTTAATTTGGTAACCTAAGATACTCCCAAAGTCTGTTAACAATCTTGTTATGCTATTGATGGATTTGTTCAGGTTGCTTGTATAAATCATTAGAACATCGGCATATAATGCCACTTTCAAATTCCAGCCATTAGGGGGAGGAGCCTAGCACGCAACCAAGATGGCCGCGTAGGCTTAAGGCTCCCGAGGGCCTCCGCAACCTCCCACGTCTATCCTGTATTAATCCTGGTTTTATCAACGGGCTTTTGTTGATGAGCCTGAGCTGAGGTGACATCCGTTGTCCAAATTCAAATCGGACTCCGGGAACCGGAATGGTCGCGATCTGAAGTTTGCGGCCTGCTCCCGCCTTGGTCCCGAACTCGAGTTGGTGCGGTGCCCGGGTACGAAGCGAACAACAGCGGCATGCAGGGCCTGGCCTGGCGCGTACCCCGCACTCTCACTTTCGTTTTTGAGCTTGCTTGCTGACATTGGCTGAGGGACCTTGGTTTTCCAGAGGAGCGTGGATGGCGGAGCGTTAGAGTGTTTGGCCTGGATCTCGGACGATAGATCGGCCTCCAGTCTGTGGCGGCTGTGGTCACTTGAATCGGCTGTCTGGTCCCTGCTCCTGGTGCCGGCTGGTGCCAACCTCGGTGGTCACCGGACGATGGCGGCGAGACTGGACGGAGACAAGCAGAAACTCAAGACGACCCGGCGGGGAGTTTACACCCAAGCCAATAACATGGACCGCTATGCGCAGTCAAAGGGATCCCCTAGTGGATCGCATAAGTCGCCGGAAAGGTCCAAGGATGTCTCGGGCCTATCTGCTGAATTGACTTTGCTAGACGTCATGGGCGCCATTGAGGAGATGAAGGCTACAGTGGGTCAGCGGTTCGATACCCTGGCTCATAAATTGGATGCGGTCCTGATCGATGTCAATCTAGTCAGGGCGGATCTGTCCAAAACGAATGAGCGGGTTAACTCATTGGATCACACTGCGTCGAGCCTAACTACGGACGTGGCCGCCCTGCAAACGGAGGTTCGTAGGTTACGGCTAGCCAGTGACCTCACTGACCGTCGACTGGAGGATTCCGAAAGCAGGGCAAGGCGGAACAATGTTCGTATAATTGGGGTACCGGAAAGATTGGAGGACCCTGCTGCTGACCTTTTCGTGGAGGATCTGGTAGTCAACCATCTCGCACCCAAGGGGCTGAGTAAATTCTTCGCGGTGGAGCGGGCTCATAGAATTCCGGGTGGCAAGCCGAAAGTGGGTGCTCCCCCGCGGCCTATAATCGCTCGACTTTTTAACTTTCGGGACAGAGATGCTATCCTTCAGGCGTCAAGGATGAATGGGCCGCTGAAGTTCGAGAACACTAACGTCAGCTTCTACCCGGACTTTACGCAAGCGGTCCAAAAACAATGACTGGGATTCTTGGCTGTCAAACGCTGCTTGAGGGACATGGAGCTGAAGTATGCGATGCTATTCCCGGCCAGGTTGCGTGTTGAATTCGAGGATCGCTCGCACTTCTTCGACCGGCCGGAGGCGGTTGGAGACTGGTTGGATACCCTGCCTCAGAGACGAGGTCGGGATGGACAGACGGCGGAGAGCGGAGAGGGCTTGGCGGAACAGGACTAGAACTTTGGTTCCCGGTGATGGTGGTGACGTTTTTGTACCTTAGCTCAATGGGATTTTTGTTTGGTGCAATATGCCCTCACATTGCTTAGGTTGTGGGGAGCTTCTTGGGGCCCTTTCCTCCTTCTGGGGTTCTTTTTGTGGTTTTGTACATGTTAGGGCGACAGGCACACTGCAAGTTGGGGGGGCTGTTTGGGCTCAAGCAGGGGTGCGGGGAGGGGGGAGTTGTGGTTGGGATATCGTGGGGGAGGGGGGGTGTCGGGGACTGTTTGTTTGTTTTACAAGGCAATGTGAAGTTATCTGCTGACTTGTCCGGGTCGTGTTCTCCGGGATGTGGGCATTGTGCACGGGAGCCGGGTGGGGGTTAGGGGATTGAAAATACTCTCGTGGAATGTGAACGGACTGGGGGATAGGATTAAGCGCGGGGTGGTGTTGCAGTTTTTGAAACGAATCTCGCCCGACATTGTTTTCCTGCAGGAGACACATCTGATTGGAAACTCCTTCCATGCCCTGAATAGGCGGGGCTATCGCCTTGCTGTCCATTCTGGTTTCACTTCTGGCTCGAGGGGAGTGGGTATTTTGGTTAGGGCCTCTCTCCCGCTGGAGGTGGACGACGTGCTCCACGATGATAGAGGGCGATATGCTGCATTGGTGGGGAGATGGGAGGGTAGAACTGTTTCGCTGGTTACCGTTTATGTGCCACCGGGATTGCAGACGGCTACGTTTGCTGATTTGGGGCATTTGGTCTTGGGACTCCCTGGGGGGGTTCTGGTGTTAGGAGGTGATTTTAACGCTGTTGTATCCGGTACAGAGGACCGTCACCCCCCCAGGGATCTCCCTAGGGCCCAGGCCTGGCTGGGTGGATTTCTAGACACTTTAGGACTTATAGATTGCTGGAGACTGATGCACCCGGGACAGGCACAATACACTTTCCACTCGGGGGCCCACGGGAGTCTCTCGAGACTTGATTATATACTTATGCCGGCGATCCAGGCTGGGATGATTGGGGAGGTGCGCCATTTAGCCCGAGGTATTTCTGACCACTCCTCTGTTGCAGATGGAGGTCGTCCCTGGGGCAGAGGGGAGAGTGGCGCCAATTAACCCCTGGCATTTACGTAATCCCAATATTCGCACGGAACTGGTTAGGTCCATTGATCACTACTTCAACGACAATGTGGGGTCGGTGTCGTCTGCTCTCTCCCTATGGGAAGCTTACAAAACGGTGATCCGGGGGCAGGCCTTATCTCTCATTTCCCATGCTAGGAGGTGCGGGAGGGAGGAGGTGGTTCGCCTGGAAACTGACATAGCTGAGATGGAGGGGGACTTGGAGTGGGGTGTTACGGATGAGAAATTGCACATTCTCAGCCTCAAACAGTCTGATTATAGAGCGCTGGTCGAGGATGCTGCCAAGGAGATGAGTAGAGAGCAACAAGGGCGACTGTATGATGTGGGGGATAAGGCTGGAAAGTTGATTGCTTGGTTAGACAAGAAGGAGAGAGCGAGTAGAGTGGTGCCGGTTGTGGAGAGAGTGGATGGCGTATGTGTGACCGACCCTGTGGAAATTGTTGACAGCTTCGCGGATTACTTCCGCGGGGTATACTCTTCTGTCTCTGGGCATTCGGAGGAGGACTCTTGTCTGTTGCTTAGAGATATTGCATTGCCGTCCCTCTCGGAGGCGGATAGGACATTGATGGAGGCGAAGTTGTCGCCGGATGAGATTGCTTTGGCCATTCGCTCGATCGCCTCTGGTAAGGCCATGGGTCCTAATGGTCTTCCCATTGAATTGTATAAGTTACGCCCAGATAAGATAGCACCGTATCTCCGTGACATGTTCCACGCTGCACGGGCGGCGGGCTCCCTCCCCCCTGACCAACGTCTTGCCACCATAGTTGTGATTCATAAAGAAGGGAAGCCGCGAGATCGCTGTGCCTCCTATAGGCCTATCTCGTTGCTGAACGCAGAACCTAAAATTCTGGCTAAGGTATTGGCCAATCGTCTTGTTCGGGTCGTGGGCGACTTGATTCATCAGGATCAGTCCGGTTTTATACCGCATCATAATACCGCCCTGAACTTGAGGCGGTTGTATGGCGTGCTTGCTAGAGCGGAGTTTATGCGTGAGCCGGCCATCTTGGCATCTTTGGACGCGACCATGGCGTTCGACACTTTAGAGTGGCCGTATCTTTGGGCTGCGTTAGCGAAATTCGGGTTTGGTCCTGAGTTCATTGGTTGGGTAAAATTACTATACGCTGACCCATTGGCACAGGTTGTGGTGAATGGTAGGGTGTCGGCTCCCCTCGCGCTGGGAAGAGGCACGCGACAGGGCTGTCCGTTGTCGCCCCTCCTCTTTGCACTTTCTTTGGAACCTCTCACTGCCTGGCTGCGTTGGGAGCCGTCGTTGCGAGGCATTAGATGGACGCCGGAATTTGAGGATCGTGTCTCCCTTTATGCGGATGACATCCTTCTGTATCTCACCTCTCCTCGAAAGTCGTTAATTGTATTGGTGGACGTATTGAATTCCTTTGGCCGTAACTCCGGCCAGGTTATCAACTGGGCAAAGTCCTGTGTCTACGTCCTCTCGGACGAGGCCCCCCTCCTGCCGCGGGGTTGCCCTATCCAGATTGCGACTCTGGGGTTCAAATATTTGGGAATCTTTATATCATTGGATCCCGCGGTCCGTTATGAATGGAACCTTCTCCCTCCACTCCAGCGATTGAAGGCCGACGTCGCGAGATGGCGACGGCTTCCGCTCTCGCCGCTCGGCATTGTTTAAAATGATATCGCTGCCTCGCTTCATGTACGCTTTGCAAAATACGCTTGATGTGGTGCCGGCCCGCTACTTCCGGGAGGTGGAGAGTCTTCAGCGGCAATTGTTTTGGGATGGGCGACCGCGGATCGCTCTCGCCAAGTTGACACTCCCTTGGTTTGACGGGGGTGTTGCCCTTCCGGATATCAAACGATACTATTGGGCATCTCAATTGACGGCGGTGAATCACGGGACGTACGGCCCTGCTTTGAACCCGGCCTTCGAGATGGATAAATTGCTACTGCCTGGTGGGGATTACAATAGAGCACTGTATTCGGCGACTCCGGGTGCACGGTTGACAGGACCGACGCAGGTCGCGGTGCGTGTGTGGCATGCGGCGAATGCTGCGATGGGGTGGAAGGGTCGCCTGACTCGAGCGACGCCGTTGTATGCCTCCCAGTGGCTGGGTTGTCTGTGGAAAACGAAAGGCTTTGAGAAATGGGATATGATTGGTATATGTAAGGTGGGTGACCTCTGGGTGAAAGGGAAATTTAAAACGTTTGAAATGCTCAAAACAGAATATAACTTAAATGATAGGGAGTACTTCCGATACGCACAGGTCTACCATGCATTGTGTTCTGTTTTTCCGGATGTTGCTGCTATCCCAGAATATTCCCCGTTGGAAGATAGAGTGTTAGATGGCTATGTGCCCGACAGCACTATTTCTCTGATTTATAAAAAACTTATTAATGATCGCGCGGACCTGCTGACCCATCTGCGGGAGGCATGGACGGCCGACGGATTGTAATAAAATGATGAGGATTGGGTATCGGCGGTGGCCTCCCCGAAAGAGGTGACGATCCCGGCCCGCCTTCGATTTGTGCAGCTGAAGATACTCCATAGAGTGTATGTCACAGGGCCCGGTTTGATACGTATGGGTTATTCAATGGATGGAATGTGTAAGCGTGGCTGTGGCTTGTTGGGTGCCTTCCTTCATATCCTATGGGAATGTCCGGAGGTTGTATGGTTCTGGAACGGGGTACATACTGTGATGGAGGAGGTCACGCATGTTGCTTTGTTACCAGAGGCCAGGAGGTGTTTGCTGAATGTCTGGGAGCCAAATGACTATAACGCGGCACAGACACAGTGGGTGACTTTGGGGTATATGGTGGCTAAGCGTAATATCGCGCAGTTGTGGGGCTCCCCGAGGCCGCCTACGATCTCGGTATGGAAGGAGAATATGGATTGGTGTATGTTTAGGGAAAAGACGGTATATCTGGCGAGAGGCAAGCCTAGGAAGTGGACTAAGGTGTGGGGTCCATGGAACTCCTATCGTGGAGATATCTGCGTTCCGCCTCTGCCACTAGAGGTCGACGTCGCTTTGTCCCCCTAGCCGCACATTCTACGTAATTGCGTAAAGTGTGTTGTATGATTTGTGTTCTTCTCCGCCGCCCCCCATTGCCGCCTCCTGTCACAAGTTACTCCAGATAATGTGGATTCTCCCCCGTTCTGGGGAGCGCACGCTGCTATTTAGGACTCTCATTGCCTTGTTTGTGTGTAATTGTTTGTATGTTTTTAATAGAAAATATGAAACCGTTTTTTCTGACTACCCTTGGACTACGGCCACGGCCTGTTATATGTGTTCACGAACATCCGGGGGCTTTGCTTCTGGTTCATCTGAATGTATGGCGTTGCTCTGCTGGCTCCCGGGCTTTGTGGCGGCCGGCCTCAGTGGTTGTAGGCCCTTGTTTGTATCCTTATAATGTGTAATAAAGGTTTCTTATTAAAAAAAATAATAATTCCAGCCATTAAACTTAAAAGGAATGATTTCATGAGAGCTCCTTATCATGTTTGCTAAGGGTTCTATATAAAGATTAAAAAGGTGGGGGGGAGCGGGCATCCCTTTCTAGTACCTTTCCGTTCCGACATCTCCAAGGCAACTGCAGATAGACAGTGGGCCCTAGGAAATGATATGCAAGAATTGAGAGCTGAAGGGGCAACGGTCCAAATGAAATTTCCAGCCCTTTTGAGGATAATGTGGAAAAAACAGACTCACAATATCAGGGAGCCGAAAGAAGTGGAGTTGCTTTTAGAACAAATGAAAACAAAAGAATAATAAGATATGATTAACGAGCAAGAACCAATATAATATACTTAAGTAAATTCTCACCATAGCAGATCTCAAACGGGGCAACCAGGTTTGCCCAATGACAGTAGGGAGGGTTCTCCAGGGTGCGGTAAGTGTTAAGGGTCTATTTATTTACTTTGAGCACAACTTAAATACATTTCTTTTGGGTGGGGAGCATTGGGGAAAAAAAGGAAAAAATATATATGGTCCGATATACAAGATTTATGGCAAACACGGTCATGGCAAATGCAGAATAACAAGCATTTATTAGGACAGGCGAGTTAAAAATCTTGTCCTGGAATGTGAACGGACTAAGAATAAAGAGAAGGCGACAACATTTTTTGGAATATCTCAAGTTAATAAAGAGCGATATTATAATATTGCAAGAAACCCACCTTCTTAAAGAAGAGTGGCTCGAAATTATAAAACGTGAAAAATGGTTTGGGAGCAGTGTTTGTACAAATCAGTCTTGTAGTATTAAGGGAGTATCAATTATTATTAAAAAGACAGCAAATTTAACCCTATTAGAGGGATGCGCGGATTCAAGAGGCAGATGGGCGATTGCTAAGAATAGGTTGGGCGATAGCTCTTTCTCTGTGGTTGGGTACTATGGCCCCAATTCGGACAATCCCGCACCTCTCCAGTCCCATTGTGCGCAGCTAATAACAACGTCTACACCACTAATACTAGGTGGGGATTTTAACATCTTATTAGATCCAAAAAATGATAGGCACCCACCTGGTAGATCTTCGAATCTCCCTAAAATGAGAGAGTAGTTGAACAGACTTAAAGACGATTTATGGTTAGTTGACATTTGGAAGATTAAAGGGGACCACAGTAATAGATACACCTATAGGAACCATAAATATGGCCATGCCTCTAGAATTGATTTCTTCTTAATTGATAAACTTTTAAGCAAAATGGTGACAAAAGTTTTCCACGTGCCCACCAACCCTTCCTTACACTACAGTATGTCAGCTTTTGCACCGTTGTATACTGATGATTACATTAAACAACTTTGCTCAGGTCCATCGTTACTCTCAGATGCCCCTGAAATACCCACCCTATCTAATTCCTCAGTCCCAGATCAATTGGAGAAACTCAGAAAGAAGCAGGTCCGGTTACAATTAATGATCCTCATGCTCACAGATTATCTCAAAGCAGAAGTCATCCCTCTAGGCCTGCAAGTACGTAATATCCCTGGGATCTTCACCGATAACCCTAAATATACTTCTAACTTCAGCTACATCGGAACTACATGTTCCCGCCACTGGCTAGTGCTAGGAATAGATATCGCCACTGAAACTCTGAAAGTGCTTGAAACCGAGATCTCAGATATACTGAAACAAATTCAAGATTCTAACGCAACCTCTGATGCCAAAAAACTGTTGGAACAAATTGAGAAAACTGTTGCAGATTTCCATAGAATCGAACAGAACAAGAAAGCTAACAAAATAAAGAAAGACATAAAAACCTATAACATTGAGACTACCTACCCTTACCTGCAAAAAGACTTCTATACTAATAGGTCCTATTCTACACATCAAAACAACCGTCCGTGGGGCCGCTACAACAGACGCCACAACTTAGTAGGCTTTTCGGATACATCTGCTGATTCATCCGACAACTCAGACCCAGGAGAGGGAACTAGTACCACTAGACGTGGAGGCTTAAATCAAAACACTTTTTTAGCCAGGGGCCAACAAGAGCAACCCCAACGAGGCAGAGTGAAGAAAACTCAGCGGTGGTACAATCCACCGGGAGAGAGACGCACACGCAACAATTTTTACCAATGGTAATGACAGATACTTCTGCCAACCAACATACTGATGTGATTCCCATCTTCAATCTCTCCTCTCACTCATTGACCCCCGACGAACTCTCTCTCCTCAAAAAAGGTTTATCCTTTGTCCCTACAATTCCACCCAATTTCATGGACCTACAGACCGAGCTTCTCAGATTTTTCCGGCGCATCCGCCTACAAGCATTTTTTCAACTGCACCCTATGCCAGATCAAGTGGCTAATACTCCCTTCCGGCCCCCATCCACTTTCTCACCATCAGCCAGTATGGTACCCCCAGAGGTAATCACCTTTGAGAAAATGTTATTGAAAGATCTCTCTAATCTACAGAACAACAAAAGGTTCATCCCATTTAACATTACACGCAAAGAGAAACAAGCTATCACCCAGTTAAAGAACACCGACTCCTTGATCATCAAAAGTGCAGATAAAGGTGGTGGAATAGTGCTCCAGGAAAAAACAGCGTACATATCGGAGATCCAACGCCAACTTGACAACACAGAACACTACTTGAAGTTGGCATCGAATCCCACTAAAGAGATTCAGGGTTTGATCCTCAAGACAACCACAGAGGGTCTCCTTGCTGGCTTCCTTTCAAAAAAGGAGTTTAATTTTCTCAACGTTAAGTCAGCACGCACACCCGTTATATACACGCTACCCAAGGTCCACAAAAATATTTCAAACCCTCCGGGCCGTCCCATTGTTTCTGCCTGCGGTTCGATCTTAGAACCACTGGGTTCTTATGTAGATTTCTTCATTAAAGACTTTATCCCCACCACTCAATGCTTTGTCCGAGACTCGATGGCAATGATTAACATGGTTGAGCATCATCCTTTCGATCCTTTGACTGAAACTCTGTGTACTATGGATGTTGAGTCATTGTACACTAATATCCCTCAGACTGCTGCCCTTCTAGTAATCCAAAAAACACTAGACTCACGTCCACGCCCACATGCTGTCCCCAGCAATTTCATACTACAGCTTCTTGAACTTTGCTTAACCCGTAATTTTTTCAGCTTCAATAACACCTTCTACCAGCAGATCAAAGGCACGTCAATGGGGGCCATTTTTGCCCCAAATCTGGCAATACTCTTCATGGACCAATTAGAGACTAATGTCATTCTGACTGCCTCCAATCCGTTCTTCCCAGGCATCGTGCTTTGGCGTAGATACATCGACGACATCTTCATCATTTGGAAACAGCACGTCGATGTTCTACGCCAATTCTTACACTGGCTGAACAACAACTGCTCTGGTTTATCTTTCACTACCACCACTGACACCGCCTCCATAGCATTTTTAGACCTTACGATTTTCCATGACAATGGTGAACTACTCACACGCCTCTTCCGTAAGCCCACAGAACGCAACACCCTATTAAACTACACCAGCAATCACCCTAGGGCTCTAAGGGATTCATTGCCTTACTCTCAATTTTTGAGAATAAGGAGAAATTGCTCCTGTAGGGTTGATTATTTCAGAGAATCTGCTGTTTTGGCCTCCAAACTAAAAGACAGAGGCTATCCTAAAAGAATCGTAAAAAATGCTTCAAAAAGAGCTTGGTATTGTCCCCGGGAGGTGCTTTTGACTCCTAAACCCAAAAAAGAACTGCAGAGAATTGCCTGTGTGACCACTTTCTCTTTGGTATCCAACAAATTGAGAAAAGCGATACTACACCACTGGCCCATTCTAAATGCAGGGAATCTCACTATTGATAAACCACTATTTGCCTTCAAAAAAAGCAAGAATCTGAAGGACCATCTGGTCAGGGCTGCACTACCTGTCGCTCCCAATACTACCCTCCTTGCCAGTTGGGGTCTGTCCCCCATCGTTGGTCATTCCAAATGCGGTTCGTGCAATGTCTGTGTGTTCACCATTGAAGGAAAAAGTTTCACATTTGATAACATTACAGTGCATTGTCAAGCTTTCACAAATTGTAATTCCTGCAATGTCATTTACCTTATCCAATGCCCTTGTTTGAAGATATACATCGGACAGACCACCCAAAAAATCAAGACCAGAATCTGTCAGCACAGAAGCCGTATCCGATGCAATACACAGAACGCCCCCCTGGTTGAACATTTCACTGAGGCCAACCACAATGAGGACGATTTGCGCTGGACGGTACTCAAATCATTGAAGTTACCTCCAAGAGGTGGCAACATGGCTCAACTTTTAAACAGAGAGGAACTTAAGACAATCATTCTGTTCAATTCTATCAACACTGGACTCAATAGAACAGAAGACTGGACATCCTTACTGTAATCATGTGCGATTTGTGAATCACCTGTTTTCCTCGCTCCAGTCACTATAAGTTGGCATGACTACCCCCGCTGGGACTCCATGCCTAAACCTGTTTTGTAAAATTATGCAAATAATGTTCATTTTATTATGTGTCCCTTTGTTTTACGGTTTGTCAACTTCCAGTGACAATTGTCTATTCCTAAAGCATGCTCACGTAGCCCATCACCTTCCTCCCCATTCCATCATGGCCGCCGGCCTTTCCCGATCACGGTGATAGTCCTCCCTTGCTTTCGCCCACTCCCCGGGCCCGCCTTAAAACACCCACAGTCCCGTTTGTTCCTCGCTATCACGCCGAACGGAAAAGCAGACCCGTGCTTCCTCCGGCCGCCAGCTACTCACTGAGAGGTAAGCCTTGATCCACACGCCATCCGCCAGAGCGCAAACTATGTGCTCCCCCATATAATCTCCTTATCTTAACTTTCTCCCAGCTCCGGTCCCGCCTTGTCTGGCAGCCCACTCCGCTGCATAGACTGTCCACCGCAGGCCCTTGAACACTCGGTTCTGGCCCCTTGCGCCCTGGTTTTATTCATAAGGTAAGCCCTTTCCTACGACGGCCCCGGAACTTACTAGTCCATTTTTGTTGGGGTCCCGTCAACATTATCCTTTCCTTTTCCAGCTCCAGCCCTCCTGATCGGTTGGCTGTTCCAGACTCCCTCGTCAGGCTTTCACGTTTTGCCGACGAACTCCAGGCACCCATTGAGCTGCCCCTGGCATTCACCGAGCCTTCCCAGTTCCACTGCGAGCTGGCTCCCAGGTTAGCACACACCCCGCCCCCCCTTCCCCCCCCCCCCCTTTCACACCTGAACCCGGTTCCCTAAACTTCACACGGATCCCGCCTCATCAGCACTAACTTGCTCCCAACAGCACGGCGCCACCCCCTCCGTCCCACCACCATTGTTTTCACCCTCCTCTCTCGGTAGGACACACATCCATTCCTTGTCTAATGGGTCACGCGTCGTTAGCATCCTTCTCGAATTGTAATTCCTGCAATGACAGACCACGCATCGTTAGCATCTTCTCTGTTTGATCCATACGGGTACTCTTCACGTCCCCACCTGTTTCCTCACCGTCCTTGACCTCCTTGGTCTTGTCTTCACTTTGTGCGTCACTGCACTGCACTGCAACAACGCTGCCATTTCCTTCCGCATGTGTACCCTTATATGTACATGCACTCACCCTCTTCACGTAGCGGAATTTTACACCCCTCTAACGGTCTCCTGACCAGTTTTGTTCGTAGTAAGGTGGACTTGCTTTATTGTTTATTTACCAATTTTTTGTTGTTCCTTTTTCCTGTCTTACTACCCTACAGGCTCCTTGACACTTTCTATCAGGCAACAGTTCAATTCCTAGTCCTGATGATGATCCCTTAGTATTGAGAGCTAGGGATCGAAACGTCGACCTATGTAACAAACACCACTATTTAACCATTGTGAAAAAATGAGTGTGCTGTTTGTTGGTTTGAGCTTACATAGTATTATTATGTAAATGTAAGCCGCCTTTTGCTCTCTCCCCTCTTTTTGCCTGTTGTTTCCTTCCTGCATCTATACCACTTATACCTTCTTTTCAAACGCTCGGTACAGGACTGTGCCGTTCGCCATCTTTGTTGTGCCTTGTATTTTGCCCATCTTGTTACCTCACTTGAATAAATATTCCTCTGTCCGGCTGGACATTGGAAGAACCTCCATAGTGCTCATTGTAGTCTATGTTGAAACATTCGAATTATTTCCTTTTATGCCAAGGACCTTTGTTCTTTAAAATAAATCACCAACCTTTCGGATCACTCCTTAGTCCAGTTAGACATGTGTTATAATCTCTCGCAGGGTGAGAAAAGGTGGACACTAGACCGTACTCTGCTGCCTGACCACCAAGTAATAGTCAAGTTAAGAGATACAACTGTAAATTTCTTTAAAGATAACGTCAATGAAGAAACATCTAGCCACGTCTAGAGCAATAGCAAATATATACTATGAGCTTCAACATCCATTGGTTAATAATGCTTCATTATAACAGGTCTTTTGGAAGTGCACACAGCAAAAGAACTAAAGTAATAATTTGTTTTTTTCTGTCTTGATAGTGCTTGCAGCCATGTCTCATTTTCTTCTTTCTGTAGCATTCCCTCAACTTTCAACAAATGCTTCTGATAATGCACCTTTACAACACATTTACTTCAATGCATGACACTTCCAAAGAGTTTTTCAATACATTTACCACTACAACGAAGTGGTGTGTAAAGTGGTAGGTGAAAAGGCATTATTTACAACTTATTTTTAAAGGTAGGGGTGGGGTAGGTTTCTTAGGGTTCAAAGATGAGTGGTGTTTAGGGGTAGTAGAGTTTTTTTAATGCTTGAGGGTGCAGGATGTGGTTGCTGCTGGGTAGTTATAGTCAGGACCATATTTACACAGGAAATGGATTTTTAGGGTTGTCGTCAGCCAAGTCCTTTTGATTTTACCAAAATAATGTGCATACTATTCTTACTTAAAGGGGTTTTCAGCCACCTTTCTTCAACCTATGGTCTGTTGTTGTGCCATCCCCATTCTTCTTCAGCCCACTACAGCATACAGCATGGGGCAATGTGCCAGCCTACATAAGCCTCTGGTTAACATCACTTTGAGTAACTGCATTTTGCCCTTTCATAAGGTGGACGTCCTTAAACAAGGAAGATCCCTTTAGTGCCAGTGTTGCCGGATGTGATAGTAGAATATATTTGGAGTGAGCGCAGGGAATATTCCAGCTTTATCAGTTCTTGCCTCTTTACAAAGCTGATGTAAATTCCTTTTGAAGTGGACAGCTGTTATTTCACAGTATACTATGTGGTCTTCCTGGACTAGATTTCACCAATGGTTGCTGACAAACATTTACTCAGGAAGAAAATCAAACTTTATCATATTTGATTTGCAGCACACTTGAAGCACTTTTATTTAAACGTAGGTGGGGTGTAATTTGATTTTTAGCAGGATGAACTGTATACTGTGAGCCATTTCCTTCCTACTTCTTCCTTCTTTTCTTTCTTCTTTCTTTGCTTCATTTTTGCCCTCTTGTTCCTTGATGCCTTCTTTCTTTCTTTTTTGCCTTCTTTCCTTTTATACTTCTTTCTTTCTTTTTTGCCTATCATATTTTCTTTCATTCATTCTTTTGTTCTTTCTATCATTTTTGACTTTTTCCTTTTTTCCTTTCTTTGCTTTACTTTTTTAATTCCTTCCTTTTTGGCCTTCTTTCATTCATTCTTTTTTCATTTTCTATAATTTTAGCTTTTTTCCTTCCTTCTTAATTTCCTTTATTACTTCTTCCCTTTCTTTCCTTCTTTTTTTGCTTTCTTTCTTTCCTTCTTTCTTTCTCCATTTCTTTGCCTTTCCTTCTCTCTTGACTTAGTTCCATTTTTCTTTTTTCTTTCTACCTTTTTTCATTTAGTTGTTCTTCCTTTTTTTGCCTTCCTTATTTCCCGCTTTGCCTCACTCACATCCTAACTTTTTCCTTGCTTTCTTCGTTCCTCTTTTGCCCTTCTTCCTTCCTTCCTTTTTAGTGTGCCTTCCTTCCTTCCTTTCTTCTCTTTTTTCTTACCTTCTTCCTCAAAGGTGAGGCTAGCAGCCACTGCTAGATCAATTACTTTTATAAAATCTGTTTTAGCCAGTACCTTTTAATTTAAATAAATGTATAACATAGTTACATACAGAGGTTTTCAGCCAGACTTCATCTAAAAGTCTGTGATTGAGTCATTCGCATTTTCTTCCAAGCCACTCCAGCATGCATCAATGTTAGCCCACTTCAGCCATTGATTGACTTCACTATGAGTTATGGCATGTTGCCGTTTCATGAGGAACACATCCTCAAACAAGTTAGTTCCCTTCAGTGCGGGGTGTATCACGTTAATGAGTATATCTGAGACCAGAAAAACACTTTTGCCTTTAGCCAATTGTTTTTTTTTAGATTTAATGAGGTCTTGGCAGTTTCCAGAGTAATAAAGTTTTGCAAAAACCATGACAAAACAAAACAAGAATTGCCAACACCACTCCTGTTGGCTTTGCCAATGCTTGTTTTGTTTACTAATAACTTTGGCGATATTTGACAAATCTTCACAAAACCATCCCAAAAAGTATCATCCACCTCAGCTCCTTCCTGGAAAGTTTTGGGGTGATCCATAAGTGGGTCCCAAAAAGCGGGAGGGGCCCAAAACAAGTTTTCACCATGCAATTCCATAGGGAAATTAAACACAGCTACAGCCAAAACAGCTGAACACAATTACACCAAATTTGACGGAATGCTTGGGTGTAAATCCATTCATTTGTTTTTCAAGAATTAAAGTTTAAAATGTATGTATATGTAGAGACACAGAGCATCCGCGGATCCAAGAGATCCAAAGATAAGGCATGACTGGCTGTCAGCACATCAACAAATATGTGGCTGCAGCCATTTTTGGACTTGGTGACTCAGTTCCCTTCCTACAAAAAGAATACAAAAAGAATATGAAAAATGTATAAGGGGACAGGGTAGGAAAACCGTGAACTACAAGGACTGATGGGCCGTCCCAGAGGAATCCCCTCCTGGGACCAAAAACGCTTTATATTTAACAGTACCGTGGCTCAGCGGAGGATATGTGGATCTGCGGCACCATTTTAAAATAAGCCCCATGGAGTGGGTCAAGTCCTGGAGGGGGTTGCTGATACTTTTTTTGGGTAGGAGTTCCCCTCCGTGAGCCTTTAGGAGGCACCGGGGACAACATCCCCCCAGAGCTGATACTTTTACTATGGGGATGAAATATATGTTCAACTAAATGTATATAAATGTGAAAAAAAAACAAGGCAAATGCATGTTTTGCATTTAAATAATAAGGGGCTTATTTATGAGCCCTTGCGTTAATTTTGTGCCGCCGGTGCGTCACTTTTTGTGACGCACCAGCGGGGTAAAAAATGCGCCATGTTGCATCATATTTACAAAGTGACGCATCTAGGTAGATGCGTCAATTTGTGAATCCCTGCGCCACATTATACCTGCGCCAGGTATAATGTATTCAGGGTGGGTGTTTTGACGCAAGTAAGCCTCATAGAGGTGACGCAGTGAAATCTATAAGATTTCACTGCGTCACTTCCAAGACGCAAATGCATCAATATCTTACGCCTGCCTCACAGTAGGCGTAAGACTGACGCAGGCACATTTGAAATGGGACTTGCCCATGTGAAATGATGGAGTTGCGTCACTTTCATGACAGACTCCAGCAATGCGTAATTTTTTCGCCTATAGATACGTCAGAAATACTGACGTATCTGTAACTCCTAGCGACTTGATGCGTCATACTGTAAATATGATGCATCCAGCATGTCGCAAGGAGGGCGCAATTAAAAGTGACGCATCGCTGTTTTCACGCAACGATGCGTCACTTTTCATAAATTAGGCCCCATGTTTCTCTTCTTAGGGGTGTGCTAAATTTGTCCGCTAATTATTAGGAACGCATTCAATAATATCTGTAGAATTTGAGCAATATCACAGAACTCATGGAAGTTATCGGAAGTTTCTCCAGCGCCTTTTGCTGGTGAAGAATTTAATAGAAACACCGGCAGATAATATTAGATCTGCCTTTTTAGGAACATTTTCTGGCTTGTTTGTCTCAGTTCATTAGTCTGTCCTGGATGTGAGCAAGCCCACGCATTAACACAGCCATCTAGCACCATGCAGGCTTCATGGTTCCGGGTCTGGACTTTGGAGACCTACAGATAAGGTCATGACACTCCAACCCAGTATTTCTAAAAGTTCGACAGAGCATTTTCATATTTACACATGTGCCAACAATGTCAGCAGCCATCTTTGTGCACAAATCTACATTTAAACATGACTGATGTGACCATACTCCAAAGTCAAAACAGAAGGATATTGCGTGACGTTTACTTGAGGTACACCCTCCAGTTCAAAAATCTACGTGATGACAGCAGTCCAAAAAAAAAAACGTGTAAAATGTGAAATGTTGTTGAAATTGGCACATGGCAACATTATACCATATAATGCTGGTCCGTTTTTAGCCTGGTTTCACTTAGAGCCCAGATTTGCACCAAAGTCAGGCAGGCAACTTTAGTAGGTCTGACTTTAGTGAAATCGTGGGGTGGTTTGCCCTCTCCCACAAAGTCTGCACCCTTTGTATTCATGGTTAGGGGTTTGACGCTACCTGATGCAAAGCCTTTGGTTTAGCACTTGCTTCTCTCTTTCGGCGCAAAATATATTTTGTGCAGGAAAGTTGATTGGCAGCGCTGCTTGTGCTGCTTTGCATTATGGGAATGCTTGTGAAAATGACTAAAACATTTGGGGGCCTATTAGCAAGAAGTTGCGATATTTTTCGCTGCCTATCGCTGGATATTTTAGCGGGGAAAACATGCTATTAGCAACGTTTTACTCCATTGTGCTAAAATATCCAGCGATAGTGGCGAAATGCGTGAATATCGCTGGAAATCCAGCGATATTCACGCATTAACGCCAATGGGGACTTAACCTGAAGATCCACCTCCCATTGGATAAACAGGCAAGTCATGTTTTTAGCAGGCGTTAGGTTATAGCGGTAATCGCGCTTAGCGCGATTATTTTCATCGCTTCGCCTGCCTTGCTAATAGGCGATAGCTGTGTTAGCGACTGCTTTGAGTCGCTAACAGTTTGGGTACGCCCACTTTGCATGTCATTAGCGATAAATATCGCTGACATGCAAAGCGGGCCCCAAACCGGTCGCTATCGCCTAAAAGCTGTCGCTAACTGCTGTTAGCGACAGCTTGCTGATAGGGCGATAGAAATATCGCCGCTTTAGCGGCAAAAAGTGCCGCTAAAGCGGCGATATGGCCCTGGCTAATATGCCCCTTGGTAATTTGAGTCTATTTTCTGACCCACGCTTTGCCTTGAAGAACAGCTTGAGGATTTGCCACTGACAAGCTAAGATAAAATGCCAAGCAGCACTTTCTCACTCCATCCACCATAAAAGAGCTACAGTACGTTGTCATTCTTTTTCCAAACAAGCATGTGCATTATGGAATATATCTGTGGAAGGAATAAGACTTAATGGATAACTAATGACATTCAGGAGGAACGTTAAAACGCTTCTCTCTGAAGGCTGTATGTTACAGCTACCATTCCACAAGCACTGGCATGAGGGTTTCCAGAATACTACAAAAACCTAAATAGGGGTCTTCAAGCTTTTCTGTAATAACAGATACTTATCAGTGGCGGCTGCTTCCGAATGGGGTGGTGAGGTATGGGGGAATGAAAAAAACAACGAAAAGCACTTATCTGGGTATGGCCGGCCACCAACTCTCTTCCGTCCTTGTCTTCTTCCCAACTCAAGTCCTGGCAGCAAAAAAGCACACCGGCTGCCAGACTCCCCTAGCCAATCATGACGCAGCCATCACCAGCATGATGGCCGCGTTGTGATTGTTCGGCGCTCAGACAAGGAGTAGGAGGCTGTGCATATTTTCCACCCAGGCTGTACAATACAGCCAGGTGGAGAACATGCTAAGTGCGCATGACTGTTTGGCAGGTCCAAGACCGCCGGGCAAACTGTCATGCGCACTTAGAGAGTGTCACCACTCCTCCCCCTGTTCTGGCCACTTCAGCCCTGCCCTGCATGAAACTAATTGAGCCACTGCAGTACGGAAAAATCAAATGATAATAATGTTGCGTTATTATCCTTTTATTTTTCCTTTTTGAAATCCTTGGACAGTACTGCTACTTACTTCAATGAAAATCATCCTGAGCTACCATTATTAGTGTTGAAATAGTACCCAGGCCAGACACGATTACATTAGTGCCCACCCCGTGCAAGATTACTAGTAGGGGCACCCTCAGTGCATCCGGTAGATTTGCAAGCAGAAATGTAAAAAAAAAAAAGCTTTTTCAATTTGGAATGGCTCCACGTGAGTAATACTTGACATCCACTGTTGCAATGCCCCCAGCACCAAGTTAATAGTATTTGTAATAAGTCTCCCCTACACTGCATGATTTATGATGCAAATATCAGCTTTAAATATATTTTGGAAATCCGTTTTTTTGCTTTAAATCATCACTTTATAAGCACATGCTTTCATCCAGAAGACATGTTTTTCAATTTTAGGTTGCATATATTAATTCAACAAAGCGAAGGCCCCTAATTTAATAGCCTGAATTGATGCGAGAGCGCAATTTGCACGGAACGAGTGAACTACCAATAGCTCACGAGCTTCTCACTGGAGAAGCCTGACCTAAATAGATAAATATGTTTTCTACTGTGCATATAAAAACCATACAAAAGGTGAATTTCCATTGAAATCTGCTCGTAATTTCCATCTTGGTTGGGTTTGAATTGAAAATGATCTCACATGGTAAAAAATGGATCTGCAATGGCCAGAAAACCTTGGCAGCAGAAATTCTATGAACCTTGTTAAGGGTGAAAGCTTTGAACTTAAAGCTTCACAGTGAAAAATAAACCTTGCACACAGCGTGTCTATTCAGCATTGCAAGGATCAACAAGGGGTTCTACGAGTGCCCTTGTCAGGAGCGGTACACTAGTGATGGAAATTAGACCTTTCCTTATGCATCATGGCCCCAAAGGCTGGAGAAGAATGAGTCTTATATCAGACTCCAATTGACAAGTGACTGACTCTGCTCCAGCCCCCTGAGCCCCTCAGAAGCAGAGGCCTAGCCAGTTTATGATGGGTCCTAGAGCAGGGAAGGAAATGGGACCTGGTCACCGTTTCAACTGTGAAATACAGAAATAATCAAGATACAGTGGGCCAGGCCCCTGGGCCCCGGTGCAACTGCACCTGCTGCACTAATGGAAGTTGCGCCCAGTTCCGAAACACTGGCCTGTCCAGAGTTCTCACTCCATACTTCACCACGTACTGCAGCAGTCTCCTGCCCATCCGCTCTCTGTAGGGTGACCAACTGGCATTGGTACAAATTCAGGACGGTAAGTGTGAAAATTCAGGACAAAGGGTCAAAATTCTGGACAGAAATTCAGGACAGAAGGTCAAAATTCAGGACAAAACTTCAGGAGAAAAGGTATGTTTTACAGACACATCAGAGAAGGTTGTGCTATAGTATAAAAGTAACTAAATAAACAACCACTTAAGTACAGACAATCATGCACGTCACAGTTTTTGGGTATGCACGCAGCTTTGAGCAACTGTGCAGGTCTTTTTGTGGTATTTCATATGATAATAATCTATTTATATGGTTACTGCACTGGGGTGTCCAGTCTGATATTTTGTTCACAACTCATGGTCATGAGCAGGCCTGTTTTGGTGAGAGAAGTTGTCAGGAAGATCTGCTCGGATAGACTTTGTTACTAGCATCTCATATCTGAGTGCCGCTGTGAGATGTAAAGCGGCACGCATAGGTGAACTAAAGGGAGGATTGCAGTGACGAACCAACTATAGGGAAAGCATTATGGGTGTTTCAGCAAGTGGAACTTAAAATATGAAATCTGACTTTGCTTATGGGGGCTTCACAGAGAGTTGCACTAGCTGACGGAAGTCACAAAGGTGCTTTTCCCTGCAGCTTTCTTAACGAAGGCACTGTCGATACACTATTGCATAGTTTATTTTTGACGCCTTTCCTATTGCTACAAACACAATATACATCTAAAGCACAGCTTATGGCACTATGAGGCTCTCCCTAAAACCTTACATCTAACACAAAACATGCAAACAATTTCAATTACTAGTGTAACACTCAAGTTGCAATTGGGTGTCCCTCAAAATGTCATATGCATGATGTAGACTGTAGAGATTCCACACATAAGCACCCAGCAAATACTGAATAGTAACACATAGGCAAGGGAGTAGCCTGAAAATGTAAATACCTCCCACTTTGAACTAAAGCTCTTATGCGACCAAGAAAGCAAAGTAAGTCATCACAACCTCCCCAGAAGAGCTCTTTTGTCCAGGATCTAGCCATTCATCTTTTCATCAAACCCCTGATATCCACCATTTCAAATTTACATTCTGGCATCTATAAATTCTTTCATCCATCATTCAGTCTTTCTCCATTCATTCTGTCCTTCCATCTGTGTGCCCATCCATATCCAACCCTTTTCAACCATCTATCCATCATCTATCCTTCCATCCATCATTTCAGTCATCATCCCTCCATCCACCCTTCACTCATCCATCCATCATCCATCCACCCTTTCACCCAATCCATCCTTTCACTCATCCATCCATCCTTCTCTCATCTATCCATCCGTTTGTCCATCAACCCTCCCTTTCACTCACTGATCCATCCACTCTTCCACCCATCCATCCATTCACTCATCCATCCACCCATTTACCCTTTCACCCATCCAGCCATCCTTTCACTTACTCATCCATCCACCCAGTCACACATCTGTCCACATGTTCAACCTTTCACTCATCCATCCTTTCTTCCAGCTCTCTTCTCTCCCATTCATATATGCATTCTTTCACTCATCCATCTTTACGTTCTTCTTTCCACTCATCCATGTACCCATTCGCCCATCCATTCTGCCAATCATTCATCCATGCTTTCACTCATCCATCCTCCCTTTATCGCTCCATTCCCCTTTCACTTAGCCACCCATCCTTCTATTCATCCTTCACCCATCCACCCATTCATCCACTCTTGAATCCATCCATTGACCCTATCACACATCCATCCATACTTTCTTTCATCCATCCACCCTTTCACTTATCTATCCATCCTTTTGTCCATCTACTCTCCCTTTCACTCACTCATCCATCCTTCCATCCACCCTTTCACTCATCCATCCATCCATTCACCCTTTCACTTATCAATTAACTAATCCATCCATTATTTCTCTCATCCATCCACCCATTCACTTGCCCATCATCCACCATTTCCCTCATCCATCCATCCTTTTACTGATCCATCCACCCTTTTACCCATCCATCTACCTTTCCACCTATACATCCATCTATATACCCTCATCCAACCTACCACTCATGCATCCATCCATCCATCCTTTCTCTCATTATCCATCCCTTCACCCTTTCACTAATCCATCCAGCCATTTACTCATTCCTTCACTTATTCACTAACTCATCGTTTCCCATTAATTATGAGCAGAGCCTTTGTCTACTGAGTTCTGACAGAAGAGGCCCACAAAGACCTTCCCCCTCCCTGTAGTTCCTAAAGCAAGTGGTGAGGAAGGGCGTTTTTGTACATTTGTTTTGTACATTTCTTCCATCTAACCCTAACAGAATGCCCTGCCCGAGACCGGCAGGAGGAGGCCACCACATGCTGTAACAGCTCAAGCTGGCCCCTTATCATTCTGTATGCGACAATCAGCGGGCAAACAGAATAACAATGGAGGGGGGGGGGGGGCTGCTCTTGTGCTCCGAGGAGGAGGAGTGCGAGGCGGCCCCATCAGGGAGCTAAGGCCTCTCCCAGGGGATCAGTTCGGTTCTCTGCAAGGCCCAAAATTACGGACAAAAGGCTATCGTAAAAGGGATCTTCACAGACAACGGATGTGAGGTACAATTTACCGACGGTCCGTGAAATTTACAGACGGTTGGTCGTCCTAGCTCTCTGTGACACCAAGGAGCGGTCCAGGGATACCAGGGTCACAGTGTGAGATTTACAAGCCAGCCATTTGCTCTGAAGATGAAGTAATCCAGCAGCCCCCAGTCGTGTGCCTTTCCAGCCACCGTCTCATCTGCCAGGATGCCACCTGTAGCCCGGCTGGCACAAGGTGTTAGGCTGTTGTCTGCTCCACTCCAACCAGCCAAGCGGAAACATTCGAAACTTGCTTCAAAATGAAAAATATGACAGCTGAGGAGCCCTGGGGCCTTGTGACTCTGATGTACAGATCAGGCAGAATGAGAAGCGGGCGTCAGTGAGACAGAAAGAGAGAGCGGGCTGGTGCCATCTTCTCAGTGTGAGTCACAAATAACAGGTGTGCATGATCGGTTCCAATATTGCTTTAAGGGTTCAAAGGAATGATGTCAGCGACACTAGACACAAAGCCATCTCTGAAATCCATGATAATCGCACCTCAGTGGTCATCATGCCCAAGGCAGAGATGTGGCGTGAGGGTCAGAGCTGCCGACTTTGGAACTGGAGAACAGGTTCGAGTCTCGGCATCAGCTCAAAACATCCTGTGATTCTGGGCAAATCACTTATATGGCCAGGGAGGCGCTGAAATCCCTGTTGTCTAATTAACTTTCTGCACCCCTACCCAATCATCGTGCACCGAATGACTTCGCCTGAGACTACCCTTTCGGAGTTGAGATCGAAAGTATTTTTATTCATTACTTACAATAGCATTAATGCATATGAAAAAACATATTAAACACTGCATCAAATATTTGCACAGTTAACACATTTCCACCTAGTAGCAGTAGAGCTCCCTTCACCGTTCCGGGAGCATCTCTGGCGGTTTGATGCGCTAGTCTACCAGACCTCGTGGCTGCCAGCTTAGCGCCCAAAACAAGGCATGCCTATCAGGGGGCGTTTCACAAATGTTGCAATTTTGTAGGGAATGAGAACGGGTCATTGATTTCAGCTGAGTCTATAATCGCATTTTCTGGACCACTCAGGGAGGAGGGTAGGCGGGTGTTATGTTCAAGGGAACACCCCCACGCTTACGCGAGGGTGGTCCCGTCTGTGACCCGGAAGGGCCTAAGTAAATAAATGGGGGCTGGACCGGATGATCCGGGTCAGTGCACCGAAGCGCAATACAAAGCGTAGGTGTGTGTTTTCATATCTCCTCCAGATCCCGGAGTGCATGCTGCCCGCCTACCTCCCGCTGTCCTTCTCAGTCCGATACCGGACACAACAACTGGCGACGAGGGGGTCTCTTCCGGACTCTCGCTACCCGACGGCTGGATCCTCGCTGCCTGACCCGCTCCGGTGGCGGCCGCCACACGGAACGCTGCTCTTCGCACGTGCGTGCGTCTACACGCGGCCTGTCCCGGCCGCCTTCCTGCTTTTCTCCCGGTCCCCGGCCCGCGTCGAAGCTGCCGTCCTGCACCAAGAGCGCGTGGGAGTGCTCTCATCGACCGGCCTGCTGCCTGGCTTGCCCCATCGTGTGCTGCATTGGAGGACGCACCCCTACAGCCTACTCCTCCTGGTCAGTTGCTGTCTGTGTCCCTGCTGTGGGTTGCTGGCTGTGGTGGCGGCATCGGTGTGGCGGTGAGGCTGCTGTGAGACGGAGGGGTGCCCGGGTCTGCTGATTCCTGCCCAGGGGGTCTTACCTGCTGCCGCCTGGTGCCACGTGGAGTGTGCTCGTCGACGCTCGACGCCTGGTCCCTGTGGCCTGGATGCTGGGTGCCTGGAGGCCGCATTTTGCCGCGGCCTGCGCCGGAAGTGCTGAGTTTTGGCTGTTGTGACTGCGTCAACCCCTGAAGCGCCTCATCTGTCGTTTCAAAATCTGCATCCACTAGCTGTTTGGTTCCCCCGCCCAGTCAGCGCCGAGATGACGACGGTTCCCCCGGTGGAAGCGTTCATTGTGGACGGCCCGCCTTCCGCCCAGGTGGCCAAGTGGAAAGAGTGGCTGGAGCGCCTGGAGAATTATTTTGCCGCAGTCGGCCTCAAGCCTGAACGACATCGGCCCATGCTCCTGCATCTGGGTGGTGCTGCAGTTCACCGTTTGGCCAAGTCCGTGGTGGAAACCGGTCCTCCCTACACCTATGCCACACTCAAGGCGGCCCTGACCGCGCATTTTGAGCCCCTAGCGAATCCAGATTACGAACGTTTTCTCCTACGCCAAGCAAGGCAACAACCCGAGGAATCTGTTGACACCTTCTATGCTCGTCTGAAAGAACTGGCAAGCACCTGTACTCTACCGGACACAGATGACGAGTTGCGGGCGCAATTTATCCAAGGCTGTTCGTCCGTGAAGTTGAGAGAAAGAGTCCTCGAACTGCCCGGAATCTCCATGGCGGATATTCTCACCATGGGCCGGTCCAAGGAATTGTCCAAGGTGCGCGCCGCACATATGGAAACGGCCCTCCAACGTCAAGTGAAAACAGAGCCAGTTAACGCGGTGGTGGCGACTACCCCGAAGAAAGCGTCTAAAAAGAAGCCGGAACACGGAACACCACCACCGTCGTCTCGTACCTGCTACATGTGCGGAGGCCCGTACCCACACCAAGGTCCATGCCCGGCGCAAGGAAAAAGGTGTTCGGCATGTCGTCGTCTGAACCATCTAGCCAAAGTGTGCCGATCGGCAGGACGTCAGCGGCAACAAAGTCGGCAGATCAATGCGGTGGATGCCCCTCCACCCGAAACTGAGGAAGACGACATGGATGACGATGAGGACGAAGGCACGGTCCATGTAATTCACGCTTTACAGCCTGATGGATGTCCGAGACGTAGGGCACCGAAGTGTCACGTCAAGATTGCAGGGCATCTAACGCCGGTGCTGATCGACACAGGGGCGTCCATTAACATAATGGCCCAGTCCATGCTGAAATCCTTCCCAACTCAGCCCGTCCTGAAGCCAACGTCCATACAGGTGTTTGCTTATGGCTCCGGCACACCACTCACTGTGGTAGGCGTCTTCACCACCGACATTGCCCACGAGGCCAACTCCGTCCGCACCAAGGTGTACGTCACCAAGGAGGGTACGGGGATGCTGTTGGGCTGTCGTACGGCGGAACATCTGCAACTGGTGGTTTTTGCGTTTGCTGTGCACCTGGAGGATGTCGAGTCATTGGTGGAAGAATTTCGAGACCTGTTCAACGGCATTGGATGCCTGAAGGACCACCTGGTACGGCTGCACATAGACCAATCAGTACAACCAGTTGCTCTCAAGCATCGGAGAGTAGCGTTTCATCTGCGGCCCAAGGTTGAAGAGGAACTAAGAAAATTGGAGGCCGCTGACATCATTGAGAGAGTGGACGGACCAACCCCTTGGGTCTCCCCCATTGTGATTGCCCGGAAACCAAAACAACCAGGTGAAGTCCGGATATGCGTGGACATGCGTCTGCCGAACCACGCCATCAAGCGGGAACGCCATCTGACGCCCACTGTCGACGACATTGTTGCGGAGGTCAGCGGATCGCGCTGGTTCTCGAAGATGGACCTTCAGGCGGGCTACCATCAACTCCTGCTGGATCCCGAGTCAAGAGCCATAACCACCTTCTCCACCCATGTGGGCCTGCGCCGCTACAAGCGCCTCAGCTTCGGGGTGTCCAGCGCGGCGGAAGTGTTTCAGGATACCATCAGAGGGGTGTTGGCTGGCCTCAGTGGAGTCATAAATGTCAGTGATGACATTCTTGTACATGCGCCGACTCTGGAGGAACACATGAACTGTCTACGATGCGTGTTCCGGAGACTCCAGGACAGTGGCCTCACGTTGCATCGCGAGAAGTGCGAATTCCTAAAAAAGGAGATAGCGTTCTTTGGATATCACTTTTCGCAACAAGGAGTGTCGCCCGACCCTGCCAAAGTTCGAGACATCCAGACGGCACCGGCCACAGTCACCGGAGTGAGAAGCTTCCTGGGCATGGTCACCTACTGTGGTCGCTTCATCCGGAACCTCACGAATCTAACAGCACCTCTACGGGACCTCACGAAGAACGCCGCAACCTGGGAATGGGGCCCCAGTCAAGAGAAGGCTTTTCAGGACACCAAACACGCTCTGTCCGCCGAAACCACCCTGGCGTACTTTGACCCCACCCGGGAGTCCGAACTGTCGGTGGATGCCAGTCCCATCGGTTTGGGTGCTGTATTGTCCCAGAAGCAACTGGACGGGGAATGGGCCCCGGTTGCCTACGCGAGCCGGGCTCTGACAGAAACTGAGCAAAGATACTCGCACATCGAAAAGGAGGCGATTGCGATACATTGGGGGTGTCGTCACTTCCATCTCTACCTATATGGGCAGCCATTCACGGTCCATACTGATCACAAACCGCTGATTCCTCTCTTCATGGGCGTGTCGTCGAAACCACCCCCAAGAATCGAAAAGTGGATCCTGCAGTTGCAGGAATATCAATTCAAAGTGGTCTACCGCCCGGGGACGCAAAACCCCGCGGATTTCCTCTCCAGACATGCCCGGCCAGTTACCCGAGAAGAGGAGTCTGAAGCACAGGAGACGGAGGAGTATGTCAGGCTGGTGGTGGAACGCTCCCGACCCCTGCCCATCAGGCTCGAGGACATCCTGGAGGCGACCAAACAGGATGACTGCTGGGAGTTGGTGATATCCGCGATTGGATCAGGAAGGTGGCACTCCCTGTTGGAGAACCTGACACACCGCACAGATGATGCACAACTGGCGTTAAGGGCTCTTCACAACGTCCGGTCTGAATTGGCCGTGTCCCCCGAGGGATGTCTGATGAGAGGCACGCGTCTGGTCATCCCCAGGTCATTACAACAGCGAGTGGTGGACTTAGCTCACATTGCGCACCAAGGGGTAGTCAAGACAAAATCCCGTCTGAGGAGCAAGGTGTGGTTCCCTGATCTGGACAGTGTGGTGGAGAGGACTGTCCGGTCTTGTGCACTCTGCCAAGCGGTAGGCCCAGCGGATCCGCCGGCCCCAATCGTGACGGAAGATATACCTCCTCACCCGTGGCACCGGGCGAGTGCCGACTTTGGGAGCCTACCGGATGGCCGACACATGCTTGTCGTCATTGACGATTTCTCAAAATACCCCGAGGTTGAGGTACTGGACTCCATTACGGCGAGCAATACCATACCTCGGTTCGAGAAAATTATGGCCAGCCATGGGCTAATCAAGGAGCTACGCACAGACAATGGTCCGCCATTCGCCAGCCACGAGTTCTCTGAATACCTCCGATCAAGAGGTGTCCGTCATGTAAAGATCACACCACGGTGGCCACAGGCCAATGGTGAGGCCGAGCGCTTCATGCGCACCCTGAACAAAGTGCTCCGGATAGCAATGTCTCGAGAGCAGAACATGGAGTGTGCCCTGTACAATTTCATAAAGGAATACAGACTTACGCCTCACTCGACCACCATGGCCAGCCCTGGTTTTCTGTGCAATCAACGGGTGCTGAATGATGTATTTCCCCAAGTGACACCATCCTTGCCCGCGTATCGTCAAGTATCCGACCGCCTCCGACAGAGGCGGGCCAAGAATGACCGAATGTCCCAGAGGCGCCATGCCAGGAGCAATGCGTTGGTGGCCGGTGAACGGGTGCTGGTGAAGAATCGACATCCACGAGGGAAGTTCTCCCTTCCGTTTGAACCGGAGCCCTGGGTGATTCAGACAGTTAAGGGCACGATGGTCACTGCCCAGAGGGGCCATGAGACAGTCACCAGGAACATCTCCCAATTCAAAAAATACCGGTGCCCGGCACAACCAAGTGAGATGGTGCCAGAGCCTGAGGGTGGCGAACCGACGGGCGACGTTTTTGACGAGGAGAGTGGTTCATCCGGGCCAGTCCCCCCACTGCCTGGGGCAGTTGTGGAACATTCACCAGGGGCGGCTGGAGCGGAAAGCCGTAGAGATGTGAGCGAAGGTCGAGGTGGACACAGATATCATCTCAGAGCCAATCCAACGGTGTCGTCTCGACTGAGAGGTTTTGTAATGGACTAGAGAAAAGAAATGCAGTGTTTTCCCGTTCTTTTTGTTTCTCTCTCTCTCTCTCTCTCTCTCTCTCTCTCTCTCTCTCTCTCTCTCTCTCTCTCTCTCTCTCTCTCTCTCTCTTTCTTTCTCTCTCTCTCTCTCTCTCTCTCTCTCTCTCTCTCTCTCTCTCTCTCTCTCGTTTTGAACTGGAGCACCCTTCCAACCGGTGTTGTATTTTTGTTTTGTTGTGCCATGATAAAGGAGGAATGTTATGTTCAAGGGAACACCCCCACGCTTACGCGAGGGTGGTCCCGTCTGTGACCCGGAAGGGCCTAAGTAAATAAATGGGGGCTGGACCGGATGATCCGGGTCAGTGCACCGAAGCGCAATACAAAGCGTAGGTGTGTGTTTTCATATCTCCTCCAGATCCCGGAGTGCATGCTGCCCGCCTACCTCCCGCTGTCCTTCTCAGTCCGATACCGGACACAACAGCGGGTATCTTACTATCAGACGACACACGAGGGCTATTTCCTTCTTTGCCAGAATGCCTGGACTCCCCAAGGGGACCAGGGTATTCACTGTGGAGAAAGCACCGAAGTTCTGGCAGAGGCTAGAAGGGAAAAAACAGGATAATAGGCGACCCGTGAACCCGCTGATGTTGGGAAAGATTATCGCCAGCCTGGCGGAGGCTTGCAGGTCAACAGCAGGAGTACGCCTTTTTAGAGTAGCTTTCTCTCTGGCATTCTATGGGGAATTGTGAGTAAGTGAGCTGGTGGTAAGTAACAAGAGAGATGGGCAAGGGAGTCTTCAAGTTTGGGATATTGGATGGCTAAACGGCTCCCTGGCAGTTACCATTACTCGCTCAAAAACTGACCAGTTAGGTAGAGGGGAGCATGTTTTGCTTAACCGGGCACCGAGACATGAGCGTTGCCTGCTACACAACTTTGAGGTTTACATGGCACAACGTCCCCAGGGTGCAGCGGGCACACTGCTTATACACGAAGATGGATCACGGCTCGCCAGGGTCCTCAGCTTGGCACTGACTGCGGCTGGTTTGGCACCTAGAGTACAGTGCCCACTCCTTATGATAGGTGCAGCTACTGCAGCAGCAAGCATGGGCCTGGGAGGGCAATCAGTCCAAAAAATAGGAAGCTCAAAGTCCGATTGCTATAAGCAGAATGTGAGACTAAACATGTTCTGATGATGTGGCATTATTCCTCTGCTCATCCTTTTCCGGTACTCTCCTCATGATACATGGGAAAGGCACACTAGAAAAGTATTGGTGTTGGGGCATTCATGTGTAACAAGAGCAAAGGTCCAGTATGCACCGTGGGACTACACAACATGTGCCAGACAGGCAGGATTTCATTTAACCTTCTGCGGTAAAGGAGGGCTGCATTTGGTGGACCTGAGATCGTTCCTTGGTGGATTGTTGCCACAGTGGCTTCTGCCCTCAGAGGTGGTAATCATTCATTTGGGAGGCAATGACCTTACCAACTCAGGTCTCAACAACGTCTTTGAATTAATAGTCTCTGACCTGGGTTGGCTGTCAGGGAAATTCTCTGAAGCCACAATAGCCTGGTCACACATTGTGCTGAGGAGACAGTGAAGAGGTGGTAAGTAGGTAAATTATTATCACATTTTCAGAGGTACCCTTACAGAGGTAGGGGATAGGGTGAACTAAAGTATGAACAAAAGGATATCCTCTACAAAACAATATGTAAATCTGATCCATACATTGATAGTGCTCACCCATTCTGTCTAAATGGGGCACTAACCTCCTGGCCCTCTACATGTTGTCACCATCCACGGCCCTCGCTAATGCTCCTTCCATTAGGGTGGGTAGACAACATCTCACCCTCAGCAGCCATGGCACCACACTGGCTAAATTAGCGACTAAATTAGGCTGTCCTGTGCTCGTCCCCGGCATGGTGCAGGGACAGAATATTGAATCAAAAAAATTGATTTACACAAATATCAAGTTAAAATATCGTGGGTCAGAAATATCGACAAATTCTCATGGTCAATAATATCGAATTTGGGTAAGTAATATCGATGTTAAAAATATCGAAGTGTAAAATATTGTTTGCAAAAATATAGTTGTTAAAAATAAATGTAAATTGTAAATTGATACTTGTATAGCGCACTACTCACCCGCAAGGGTCTCAAGGCGCTTGTACGAATACCGCTGTGGAACCCATCCTGGCTTTCCCTGTGAGGTATCCACTCCTGGGCACCCCCAAGGTGGAGGCCAGGCATCCTTAGCGTTGTGGGGGCTGTTGTGGAGATTAAGCAAGCTATTGCCCAGAGTTGCAGAGTGGGACTCCATGATTGGAATGGCACCGAGGTGAGAATTATCAGGTCTGTGGAATTTTTCAGCCCAAGACCCGCTGAGGCGGGGAATTGAACCCTGGTCCCGGGCTAGACCTCTGCATCAGGGTCTGCCGCTCTAACCATTGAGCCACACTTCTATAGATATAGATTTTCTTTATCAATGTTATGTATTTTAGTATATATTTTATATGTATGTGATGTATGTTTTTTTATATAAGATTTTTTGTATTTATAATATATGTGTTACATTTTTAGTAGTTATTAATGTTATTTTATTTGATATTTGCATTTTTAGTTCCGTAGCGGGTTGTGAGTTTATAGGGGAGTAGGGCTGGAAGTAATTTAATTATATAAAGTTAATTAATTAGTAATTAATTATGGTAATTGTGTAATTAATTTTGGGTGTGTGTTGTGGTGTTTATAGGAGTGAAGGGTGGTAAGTATTTTGGGTTTAATTATTATATAGTTGTTAATTAATGTTAATTATTTGATATTTATTCTGTGTAATTGTTTATTTTTGTGTGTGTTGTTTTTACTCTTAAAGGGGTAAAAGGTGGGTATTAAATGCATTTTTAAATATTTAATTATTAGTTGTTAATAGTAATAGTTTTTCTTTTAAACTTAATTTTTAATTGTGTTTTTTGTTATTTTATAGTCTAATTTAGATGTGTGTTGTGGATACTATAGTGTTAACGCATGTGTACTCAATGAAGGTTTATTATTATTTTTAATTAATAAGATTATTAATTATGGAAATACATTTAATCAAACATGTTGACGTGTTTTGTTATTGGTGTGGTGTTATAGGGTTGGAAATAAAATAAAGACATTTATGTTTTAAATAATTTACCTGTTTGTTAATATTTGCTACTTTTAAATTATTATGCTTTACAAATGTATTTATTAATTTTTTTAATATATTATTTGTAGGTTTTTGTTATATGTAATTAATATTATAAGATGTGTTCTTTTTATATGTTTAATATATTTAATTTTATATTATTAAAATATGTTTTATTTATTTTTATGATTTTTAAAATTTTGTAAAAATTGTTCCCTTTATTGTGTAAGTGTTATTAGTCATTTTTGTTTCTCTGCTATCCAACACTTTCCCTAATGTTGCAATCACTGGAGTGGGAATAGTAATTTTTACCTCTCCGCTATCCAGCACTTTCCCTACTGTTGCCTTCACTGGAGTGGGAATAGTAATTTTTGCCCTTCTGCTGTCCAACACTTTCCCTATTGTTGCACTCATTGGAGTGGAAATAGGAATTTTTACCCCTCTACTATCCAACATTTTCCCTACTGTTGAACTCACAGGAGTTAGAATGGTAAATTTAATTCTTCGGCTATCCAACACTTACCCTACTTTTGCATCAATGGAGTGGGAATAGCAATTTTTACCCCTCGGCTATCTAACACTTTCCCTACTGTTGCACTCTTTGGGGTGGGAATAGTAATTTTTACCCCTCCTCTATCCAACACTTTCCTTACTGTTGCTATTACTGGAGCGGGAATAGTAATTTTTACCCCTCCACTATCCAACACTTTCCCTACTGTTGCGCTCACTGGAGTTGGACTAGTACATTTAATAATTCAGCTATCCAACACTTTCCCTACTGTTGCACTTATTGTATTAGGAAATGTAAGTTTATTTTTTTTTAAATAGTTTTATGTTTTAATTTATTAAAGAATGTTTTTTTTATTTTAAATTATTGATATATATATATATATTATTTTTTATATAATTTTCAAGTTTAAAAATTAAATAAAGATAATAGTTATAAAATTATTTTTAAGTAAATATATGTGTATGTATACATTTTTATGTTTGTGTGTTTATATTTTTTTAATTTAAGTTTTTTTGTTACATTTAGATAAAATTTATATTACATTTAATTAATTTTGTTAAAAAGAATATTAATATTTAATATATTTACTATTATTTTAGTCTATTTATATTTTGTAATCAATATTTTTTACATCTATATTTTTTACCTCTATATTTTTGATTCAATATTTTTGTACTTGCCTGTTAAGGAATTGGAGTCGATATTTTTGCAGTTGATATTTTTTTTTCCATATTTAGAACATCGATGTTTGTTAAAACGATATTCTATCAGTGAACCCCCGGAATCACCCCAATTGCCATGCAGCTATCGCCACTTTGCACAATGCTATTAGTAGCCAGTGGTGCTATGACCACAGGCTGCAACCTCACCCATGCCTCCAACTGGGACACTGTCGGGGACCACTGTTAAATCTGTGCTCCTGTAACTCTCTGCTACCTGTTTCCGCCCACTTCTTTACTGGCGGGAATGCCGCCCATGGGGTTACCCCTGGCCTCCTAGGGCTTTCAACCGGAGCTGCTGCCCCAGGTACCCGCCCCCCCAACGGGGCTGGCAGGCGCAGCAGCACCAACAGTTCATCTATTGCATTCATCTTGTGCATTAATACATTCATTTCAACTCCTGAGTGAGGGTGCTTGTTGCCGCTCTTGGACCCACCAGGCATGTTTGCTGAGTTTACCTGTACCCGGGCAGAACAAACCCTATAACCAAAATTCAACTTTCTCCAAAGACAGCGTTCTGCGCACTACTCATACAAATCCACAATTTCAGCAAGAACAAACTGCTGGAAAACCTCAGCTGCACACTACCTGCTTTTTTAATACACCTAAACCTGAGCACTTTTACACAAAACAAGTTGCCCAATATGTTTAGCCAGTTAAAGAAACTTGCCCTAAGCATATGCAGCAATAAGAAGCTACTACCCTTATAAATGCCTCAAACTAAATCTTCTAAAATCCTTCCCTTATAAATGCCTCAAAAACGAATCCTCTGACCAGCACTTTCACACATAACTAGTCACCCAATATGCTTACCCAATATGCTTGTCCTAAGTGTATGCAGCGCTAAGAAACTAAAACCTTCCAAAATACTGCCCTTATAAATGCCTAAAAAAAAGAAATCTCCTACACAATAAAAGAAAATACTACCGGCCCGCTCTTTCCCAATACCCAATTGTCTGAACCTGCAGCATGCTGTTGTGGCCTCTCTGAACCCTTCAGAGCTGCCACCAAGAGAGAAAGCTTGAGGGTCAGGCTGGGAAAACAAGAATCCCTTATCTTGCGGCTCCTGGATTGCAGGTGCAGGGGAGGCCAGTAGCTGTTGTGTGGAGAAGCCGTCCAGAAGATCGATGCAACATGCAACTTATCAGGACGCGAAAACAGAGAGACCCGCTTCACTGAGTCTTACCTTTGTCTGTCAGATGCTTTCTGACAGCGATGAGTATTGATACCAAGGCGGTAGCCTCATTACTCCACATTCATTTTGAGTTTTTTAGTCGCTGTTTCAGTTTTCGGATTGGTCTGTGATACTTTGTCACATTTGAAGTTGGTACACAAGATCAGCGCTGTGATGGGCCGCGGGTAGCGGTCACATGGGTTTGCAGAAATGTCAGCAAGTTTCCTGATCGGTGGGTTTTCTTTTTGATCCAATCCTTTGTAGAATGTCATGTTGGGTTTGCGGAGATGGTCGTCCAATATCTCAACCGCTAGGTCTCTGTGGAGGTCTGCTGTTCTTGCAAAGCAAGGAGCACCTGCTGCAATCCATAAAGTCTTGCTCTGTAGTCTCTGCAGGTCATTCCAATACTTTGGGTGGCAACCACTCCAAACTAGTGAAGTGTACTTGGTTGAATTATTGCATTGATTACTCGCACCTTGCTCTGCATAGGCATCAACTTGGTCCTTAGGAGTGGGTACAATGCAGCCAGTTTGGTTGTTGCTTTCTGGCAAGTCTTTTCTACGTGGTTTCTCCAGCTGAGTTTGGTGTCCAGAGTCACCCCTAGGTAGGAGCTGTTGTTTTTCCATTTGATCTCCTCTCCATTGAGGAGGATCTGTGGATGCTTCCTGTTCTGCTTTCTGGTGAATAACATTGCTGTGGTTTTGCTTGTGTTCAGAGTTATCTGCCAGTCATTGTACCATTCGGATAGTCTGCTGAGTGATGTATCGAGGTTCTAAGCCACTTCCTTGTTGCTGAAGGATTGGGAGATGACTGCAACATTATCGTCGTAAAGAGCAAGATCAGTCTTCTTTAAATCCGTGGGGATATCGTTTGTAAATAGATTAAAGAGGAATGGTCCAAGAATTGATCGGGTGTGATGTTGAGCATTCTTCTCGTACCGCCATGTGAAAAGTCTGTTCTGACATGTAGCTAGACAGCAGTTTAACCAGGTAGCTTGGAAACTTAAGCTTGATAAACTTGTAAAGCAGTCCCTTGTGCTAACTCGGTCGAATACTCTGGCTACATTCAGAAAGACTACAAATCCATGGCTAATGATGTCCACAACTCTGAGAAGCTGGTAATTTGTTGAGTAGTCTTTCCAAAACCCAAACTGTTCTTTGGAGAGGAGGTTTTCACCTGACGCAAAGTCCATGAAACAGGCAAGGATAACATTTTTGAAGAGCTTCGATGGGCCAGATAGCAGACTTATAGGGGGGTAGTTTGCAGGATCTCTTAGTGGTTTCCCAGCTTTAGGAAAAACAACAACTCTTGCTTCTTTCCAGGCATTAGGGAAGTACTGGTGCTGCATTCATGCATTGAAGACCTCAGCAAGACGATCCACTGTGGCATCTGGGAGCATGATGACTGCTTGGTTGGTTAGTCTGTTCTTTCCTAGAGCCTTGACATTTTTCAGTGTCATTACCAGGGCCAGTACATCATCAGTTGAGCATTCCTCAATGGTGGCAGCTTCTGTTTCTGGCGGGTGCTCCAGGTGGTGCTTAGTGGCCTCTTGCTTGACTTCTGCTGCCAGTTTGCTTGCCTGGTTAGACCGAAGGATGCCTCCGGTGTGTCAGCGAAGACCTCAGCCTTGTCCCTGTTGCTGCATGCCAGGTGAGTCTTTCCTTGTATTGGTGAGTTTAGTTCCTTCTTTCCAATTAAGCGTCGGGTCATTCTCCAGACAGACTTGTCTGAGTCCTTCAAGTTAGCTGTAGCTGCTTCCCATTTTTCAGCTCCGTGCTGGCTTATTTGCATCTTCAGCTGTCAATTCGTTGAACTTCTGCAGCAGGTCAGGGTTGTGATACGTTTGCCACTGTCTCCGTGCTCTGCTTTTGTCAGCTATCGAATTCTTGATGCCGTTCGGGAGGTCATAGATGGTGCACCATTGGAGTTTCTGCTGAGGAACGCTGCATTCAATAGCAGTGTGGACTGCAGCTGTGAAGCGGTGAACCACCTGGTCAATGTCTTTAATGCAGCGTAAGGGACCAGGGACCAGTGTTTCCTCCAGGCTTCTCTTGTATAGGCTCCAGTCTGCCTTCTTGAAGTTGTGCCTGGTGCCCTGTTGTTGGTTTTCAACCACGTCTCCAACTGTGCTCAATACTGGGTTGTGGTTGAACATCAGCGCTGTTAAGGCCTCCAACTCCATAGACTGGGAGAGATTCTTCATGACGACTATGTCCAGAACGTCCGATGTATGCAGTGCAGAGCCTGGATAGTTTGTTGGGTGAGTAGGGCCAGCCACTACAAAGTGCTTCTCCCTTGAGTGGGCAAGTAGAGCGTGTTCTTTCCTGTTTGCTGTGGGAGAGTTCCAGCACTGGTGCTTGGCATTAAGCTCCCCTTCATTTAATGTTGGGATCCTGGAGTCCAGTAAAGCATCCAGGTCCTTTGGGCATAGCTGGCCTGGGGGTGAGTAGGTGGCAAACAACCGTAAAGGGCCTGCAGATGTCTGGATCTGTAAACCAGTTGCTTCAATATCCCCACTGGTGATAGTGGAGCTTCACTTTGGTGCTGACGATCACCTACGTTCCTCCGCCCCTCGCTCCAGTGGTGAGATCTGTGCGGTACACCCTGTGGTTTGCTAAGTTAAGCTTCTGGCTTCTTTGAGATAGGTCGCGGAGATAAGCACTTTACTCGCATCCTTAGATTCCATCAGGTGCAGTAGTTCAGCGGTTTTCTTCTGAATGCTGTGGGCATTCCACACCAAGAATAGGGAGTTTCCTTTAGATCTGGTTGCCATGGCGGTTGTTTCCTTCAGCGTGAAAAAGTATGGCTATGAGATTCGCCACCGTTGTCACCGCAGGGTAGATGTTCAGGTCTGCGACTACTTTTGCAATCTTCACGATGAGTTCTTGCCAGTTGATAGCTGTGCCTATTTAACAGGAGGATGCTGGGGCAGTTGTTAGTAGGCTGTCTTGTTTGGGTATTGTAACCTCTGCGTATGTCCTTCCATCCACATGCTCTTCTCTATGGCTGTTGGTGTGCAGGTTGGGATCCTGTGTGGCAATCCAGGTTTGTGGATGTATGTCTTCCTTTGACTCTGGTCTGTTGCTGGTGAGTGTCAAGAAGCCTTTTGTAATTGGTGGAGTTGCTTGCATGGTTCGTCCTTTTTTGCTTTCTGTAGGTACTGACAGCCGTGATAGCTTGCTGGGTGGTTTCCTGTGCAATTTGCAAATGTCGCTGGTTCCGTTTCTCTGTCCCTGGTGCATTGGTTGGAGGTGTGCTCGCCTCCACATCGTACACCTTGGCTTCTGGTGGCAGAATGCAGAGGTGTGCTTCAAGCGTTGGTAGTTGTAGCACATGACTGGGCCCTGTCTGCCCCAAAGGGCTTCTGTGATGACAGTGCAGCAGCAGAGCCATTTGACTGCTGAAAGATCTGCTGGTTTCTCATCCTGGCTTGCTGTCAGGCTCACACTACGAACATGGGGAGATTTCTTGTTCTTGTCTTCCGGTGAGGCAATCTGGGTAATATCTTTAACTGGAAGTCCAAGTTCCACTAAGTCCTGAGTGATGTGCCCAAGGGATGTGTTTACTGGAAGTCCCCATATTAAAAGCGCTGGGCTTTTGCAGTTGTCAATGAGAAGGTGGGGAATTCAATTTACTGGTCCGCGAGTATGCTGGTCACACTCCTGTAGTCCTCTGGTGTGGTGAGCATGATCTTGGCATGGTCCTGCTGGGGCTTGATTGTGAAAGTGGAGGTGCAGTGTTCCTCCAGTAGCTCCACGACATCGTTGTGAATGGGCACGTTTTTCAGGATGATGGGAGGGATCCGCAGTCGCTTTGTAGGTTCCAGCCCCAGCCGTCTCATGGTCTTGAGGGTTGGCATGGAAGTCCTGGGCATTTGGAAGAACCTGGAAGCGGTTTGCGGTTGCAATTGCAGTGCTTCTGAGAGGTTTGGGGCTTTGGGGCTTTTTCTGGTGAATTTGGGCACAAGTCGCGTCCTCTCTGTGACTTTGTGTGCCATTCCATGTTGTCCTCGACATTGATAGGGTGAGCCATGGCTTCTGCATTCATCGTTGGTGATGCTTTGTTGGGGCCAGAGTGGAGCTCCTTGGGTAGATATTTTAACTCAGATATTTTAGCTCAGATATTTTAGCTCAATTGCTGCTCTGGTCGCTGTCCCTTTAGCCTGTCTGATGATCCTACAGCTGACCGTAGCGTCTATTGGAGGCCTTTCACCTAAGGTTCCTTTTCCCTTTGCTCCGGGTAAGCCAGAGAATGAAGGCCCAGCCTTGGGGTCCAGTTACACAGGGTCTAGACTATCAACCCTTTACCACCGTGGTGCGCAGCCAGGCCCCGGTCAGGCCAGGGTGACGCAGGCCCAGCACCTAGGTGGACCTGGGGAAAGGCCTTGCAGTATTCAGTATTCAGCCCTTTCCCTCCTGGGTTCGCAGCCTGGCCCCAGTCAAGCCAGGGAGACGCAGGCCCAGCACCCAAGAGGAGCCAGTTGGGTAATGATTCAAGCCCTTCCCTTCCCCTCCTTGGCACGCAGCCTGCCCCGGTCAAGCCAGGGAGATGCAGGCCTAGCACCTAAGAGGAGCGGAGAGAGAGTCGCAATCGGAGTCCAAGTGCGGGTCTGACCGGACACTCTGCCACTTATAAGAGCGGGACCAGAGTGATGTGGACCCCACTGGAAAAACTTCCTGCGACCCCAGAAGGACTAATTCCCTCCATGGTCACTTAGTCATGGCCACACCAACCAAGGCCAGTACTGCCGCTCACGGGCATGCCCTCAGCCCCTCTCGACCCCAGCATCCCTGGCATAGCTGTCGGCTCTCCCGACTTGACGAGAGCCTGTTCCAATCACCCTGTGCCTACAAAAATTTAATGTGTCCTTGTATAATGTAACTGGTGCTCATGTAAATCACCTTAATACCTTTGGGTAGAGTTTTCGCTATTTAAAAACTGCAACAAAAAAAGGAAACACATAAGCTCTTTCAAAGACAGCCTTCTTCAACCATCCTCTCTACAGAGTGTAGCATGCTATAAATGTTGATAAGCACTTCAGCCTCCCAAATTGGGTAGTGAGCGCTAGACAATCCAGCCAACCGTAAAGCAATCACTTGCCCATTCACACAAGCAGAAGAGGGTGAAAGCTTTTCTTGCAGCTCTCGCGGCTTGAAGCGAGGATCGAAGGCTTTGCCTCACAGTGTACTGAACCCCATCAGGGTGTGAGGAAGGTTTAGGAGAGAGTAGCAAGCAATGGCAAAGCCAATAGGTTTCACCTATGCAAGCTCTTTTGGCTTTGTGATTTGTTTTGTTACATAGCAGCACCAGCTGCTGTGTAACATGGCTTAACGTTTTTTTAAAAGCGCTATGACATGGCCAGCATTGTCCACGCCATATCGCTTTTTTTTGTAAGTTTATGCCTTGTTGCACAGCAGCATGTAAAAAAAACGCTGCAGGTTGGGGCAAACAATACAAGTAGGAGGGTGGGGCTAGGGGGTGAGACAACAGATAATGGGAATAGGGATGGGGTTGGGGGACAATGGGAGGAAGGCAGGCAGTGGGGGACAATGGACAGCAGGAGGAGCAGAGTGGGGAAAAAACAGACATGGGGAGGGAATCAACAGACAGGGGAAGGAAGACGGGGATGAGGGAGAGGGACAGCAGACATGCACTCTGTAAGAGTGCATCTTTAAAAGTAAAAAAAGAGTACCAGCAGAAGTCAGCTGCCAATGGAAGGACAATGGCCGCAGACAGGAAGCTATACTTGGTTCATGCTCCACAGCAAGGACAGACAGGGAAACACCACAAAGAAACTCAGTCGAAGAGGAGGCAGTGAACAATAAGAGGCAAGGAAAGAAGAGTGACATTGGAACCAACCGATGGTAAGTAATGGTAAGTAAGATATTTTGCATGCGCTGTGCAGGCAAAATCTAAAAATGTAAGTAAACCACTATTCTTTGGTCATTGATATTTTGGGGTCCATTAGGATGGAGGGCGGATGTCCTCCGCCGGGTGGGCGGTAGCAACCGCCGGATCGGCGGCGGACATCCGCCCGCCATCGAAGCCCTGAACACCGCCGGTCCGATTAGCATTGCGGTCGTGACTGCAGCGGTGTGATTTCCCGCCTGCCACTTTTCCACCGGTTGCAGTCCGCACGCTTGCCTGGCGTGCGGAGCTGGACTGCTACAATTGTGGCGGATCAGGGCCAAGCACCACCGGCACAATTATGATGCCGGCGGTAGCCAGCTTTCCGCGGCGGTGGAACCGCCATGGAAAGGCATGCGGAGAATGTCTCCGGGGGTCCATTTCGGACCCCCAATGTGTTGGGGGGGGTGTGTGGGTGCACTGGGGGGGTATGGGTACCCCCTACATGTCCCTGTACCAGGTGGCAGGCACTGTGCAGTGCCTGCAACACAATGCAGGGACATGCAGGACATGCTTGTTTGGACATCGCGGCGGTGCTGCTGGCAGCACCGCCCGCCACAATGTTAACCGCCGCTATCCGACTGCCGCAGTCGGATTTCCACTGCGGAGCATAATAATTGGACCGGCGGTTTTCCCGCGGTCCTGGCGGGTGGTGTTTCTCCCGCTACCATGGCGGTTGGGGTGCTTTTCCGCCCGTCATCCTAATGGACCTCTTAGTGTTATTCAGTAATTAGATATCAAGCTATATGTCTAGTCTGGGTAGTATATGGTAATGTAAATTCATACATAATCCTACCTTGCCCTCACTATTAGCATAACACTTAGCGGTTGTGCAGCCTATTGAGGTTCAAACCAGCATCATAATAACTCCATTATAGTACTTGGCCCTCTTACACTTTCAAAAGACAAATCTTCTAAACGTCAAAAGAAGGTTTGCTTGAAAACTGTGGAGTTGATGTGGGAGTTGGTAGCACTTAGGGCCATATTTACAATATAAGTGGCGGAGGGCGGCGCTAGCCTCCTTGGCTTAAAGCAGCGCTCTGCCATTTCCGAAACGCAGGGCTGCACCATATTTACAACTATATAGTGCAGCCCTGAATTTCCCCCTGCGCTGGAGCTAAATTTAGCAGCCTAGCACCAACGCAGGCATCCTTGCAACACAATGCAAGGGTGTCTGCATTGAGGGGAAGATTGTTTATGTGCAGGAAGGGAGACCTTCCTGCACATAAACAATCTTTAAATGGTGTTTTGTCACTTCTACGTGTGCTGCTTGATGCAGCACACATAGAAGATACAAAATGTCATTTTTTTAAATGATTGTTTATGTGCAGGAAGGGTCACCTTCCTGCACATAAACAATCAATGACCTTTTGCTGTTTCTATGTGTGCTGCACAACGCAGCACGCATGGAAACAGCAAAAACAAGAAGTAAAGCATGCCTCCTTGTTTTGTCTGTTTAAGACCAAGATTTCCCTGATCTTAATTTTGGCGCTTGTTCCTTGCCCTTGTAAATAGGGGGCAGCATCAAAATCAATGGGTGTTGAGGTGGAACGCCCACCGCAACACCCATTACCTCCCCCTTGCACGCTAAATACAGCGTTAAAGGGTGCCTTATTTACAAGGCAGCGTTAAGCCAAGTTAAGTAGCTTAACGCTGCCTTCTAAATATAGGCTAAGCACATATTCCCACAAGAACGTCACTAAAAGTGATGTCCCTGTGGCGATAGGGGCTTGTAAATATGCCCCTTGGTCTTTTCCTAGAGGTATGTGAGTGGAGACCCATCTCATACGTACATTAAATCTAACATATTTACATTTAAATTTTAAATTAAGTTGTAAGGCCCTGATTATGAATTAGGCAGAGGTGAATTACATTATGGAATTCTACTAAATTTGATGTACTAGTGCTAGTACATGATGTACATGTGCTAGTGTTTTGTGCACCTGCTTTTCCTGGGTGTTGGAACACTGAGCTGGACTTTACAGGGCACTTTCTGCCTGGAACAATACATGAGGCATTGGCTGCATCAGCAGCCAAGACTCTTTCCATGTTTTTGGGCCAGAACTTAGCTTTCCCTTCCATTCCCTATTCCCCACACCACCCTCACAGAGGGCTGTTGCATAGTTTACCACCTGCTAACAGCAGATGGTAAATGTATACCTTAAACCGTGTGGATTTTGGGAATTCTGTATGGGATTATGCCTGGTAAATCCAATCCCACTTGGGAATCCACCATTCCATGGTGTTTAACTCATAATTGGACAACACTGATGCGGTATTACTACACAGCTTTGTGGTATGAAAGGTTGGGCGTTTTTGAGTTATTGCAATAAGAAGATGTTAGCCTCAAATCAGGAGTTTGGAGTATGGCCGGTGTCTGTCCTATCAGCAAGAATCTGCAGGCCGACTACCTTTCACCACAACCTTGTAGTGATTAAAAGTCAGCTTTACTCCCAGTGTGAAGCTTAATAGCAGGCGTGGACTGGGTACCAAATGCATGGTTGGTCCTCCTGCTGCTTGTAGTGAGTGAAATGAGCGAGCCTGACCACTGCACGGTGGGCTTTGGGAGACGTCTCCTCCCAAGAAATGTTTGAAACTGAAATGCAAGCATGGTGCGTATTAAAACACATTTTCACTGTAGAACCATGTCTAATCATTGAATGGATGGATGGAGATTTGAGACATGGCTGCATGGCTCAATGAATAAATGAATATTTGGTTGGGTGAGGAGTGGGTGAATGAATGAATTCACAAATGGATGACAATGAATAAAGACTTTTACCTATGTGGAACAAATGGTCTCAGTGCACTGACCAAGGGTAAGTGCTCTGTTTATCATATTAGCTTCTGCATTAAAAAGATTACCCTCCCCGAACACTACTACCACCAATCTTTATGAAACATGCAAAGGTCAAATGTATTAAACACAGAGCACCGATTTAGCACCTCCAAAAATTAAACACAATACAATAAGGTTTGATCAAAAACAGGAAAGAGATAACCCTGTAAAGGCTGATTTGCAAAACGCAAAACCAGGAAAACGTGCATCAGTCCTGCCTTCCACTTAAGCACATTGTGTGATCCTGGACATTAACTTTTTCACTTTGCCTCCTTTTCCTTCGTCATCACATGCGAGCACCTTGAAATACATCAGTTCTGTGTTAGTGCTGCACAAACACAAAAGACTAAAACCGTACTCCCTTAATAGTAACAACCCGAGGCCACCTATAGGGGAAAAAAGACACCTGACTTTCTTTTTGGTTCACTAATAGCATTGTTATCAGGGATGAGGAAGTAGGAGTATGAATGTTTTTTTCTAAGTTCATGTTTGGAATCCATCACTTCTACAAACTCAAGGATATGGTATAATTCAGTAGATTAAACTGAAATGAGTTGCAACGGTGGCACTATAAAGAAATACCGGATGTTGAATTTTAAAGAGTGTTTATCATATCTGTGAAGGACTCTGTATCTGGATTTAAATCCCGGATATATTGGCAGCAGTGGCTGTTGCCAAAATAAAGTAGTAGGGCAGAGTGGGGTCAAATAGTTAAAAAAAAAAACACTGATCTGTTTCTGCCGTTCCCGCTGCCGGCCGCCTAAGTGCTCCTCTCTTCCAGAAGTCCCTGGGCCAGCACAAGCTCCCAGACTCCCCACCCAATCCAGACCACTGCTCTCATGCTGTGAGAGCAGCGCCTGGTTTGGTCTGAGCGGCCTGGTTAGGTGCTCACGAAGGGACTGGAAGCCTGTGCAATTTCTCCACCCAGCTGTACAATACTGCTGGGTGGAAAATTCTAAGTGCGCATGTCTGTTTGGCCGACCTAAGACAGGCCCAGTTACAAGTGCCCTCCGCTCCTCCTCCCAGTCCATGGCTAGTGTCAAGAGTGGATTGCCTGGACCGCCCTAGACTCGGCAGCATTGGCTGCCAGCGAAAAATAAAACGATAATAACAATTTTTTATTCTTTTTAATTCTGCAGTGGGGTGACACGCCTCCGCCATTGCCACTGTATATTGGTGGCTCAACTCTGAGGGAAGCAACAGCAGTCCCCTCACCTCCTTTCCCCTGAATGTCACTGTCACTGCTTGTGGCAACCATGCCTGAGAAACGAACACATAAAATGTAGCAGCAAATGGTTTTGAAGTGAGTGGTCTAACGGGGCACGCTTTGAGACCATTTGCTTTGAACTTTTGTTTTTTAAAGCACTAAGGCGTTGCAGGCAGGAAACAGGACCACCCCAGCCACAAAAGAGGCCCCCAGCATCAGCAAACCTGGCCCCTGTTTTTCTAGTCTACCCGGAATATGGCAGGTGCCCAGTATGGCATGTCTGGGCCTGTGTGATAGAAATCATGCATAAATGTTCCCTATGGCATCCCCCAACTGCAGGAAGTGTGAATGCATAGAGGTATGTGCTCTAACTGGGCTATAAGCAGGGCCATTGGGGTAATGCAGCACTGAAGGACCAAAGAATGAAGCAGGTTAGACTAAATTATGCAGCAATGAAAGGCAAATTATGTGCCTAATGTGAAAAATTCTTACTCATGCAGAAAATGTGCAGAATTGCTTAAAAGAGCCTGGTCATACGTTACCGCACCTGCATAACCTTGGAGGGCTTGGAAGCCTGATAAATTGCGAGACTGAAACACTATATACAAACCATGCATGCATGTGCCACATTGCACCCCACCATCTACAGGGAGTATGGATGCATACAACTGTGTTCAGTCCTTGAAATGAAAGCAGGCCCCAGGCCCAGCTTTCACTCTCCCTGTCATCCCCCGAACAGCCAGATTTTTGCCCTCACTGTGCCTTGTTTTCCTTCTTCTGGTCTTTGCCTTTTTGTGCCTTTTCCTTTACCTTGAGCCTTTCACTCTTGTGCCCGCCTGTTCCTTGTTTTTTCCCTCCTTTTTATCTCGCTAGTTCTATTATCTCCCTTTTCTCCCGCTTGTATTGCTGCCACCTGTTTCCTTCCACCAGCCCCACCCACCGCCACCCAGCCCATCCGCATCTGTACACTTCCAGACCACGCCCAGCACCCGAAACTCTTGCTCTCCTACACTCCACACCTACACTGGAGTCAGACTCAGAACCCTGGACCACAGATGCCACAACAACCACTGCTTCTGCACCTCCATACAACCTACGGTAGGACCTTTCTCCTGCATCTACTACTCCTTCTGTATCATCATATCGCCCACCACCACGCCATCCACTACCATGCGAGCCATACAACACTATGCACCTACTTCAAAACAACTTGCCTGCTTCCTCTGCAGCACACGCTTACTTTGCAAACCAGCTACTGAGATCTGGGCCCTCATCACCATCCTCACCCTGACGCTGTCTTCCTCACCCAGACCTGGCTCACACATGCGTCCGCATTCACTCCCGACAGCAACAGCCGACGGATACAAGATCACACACCGAGATCGCACCAACAAACCCATAAGAGGGATCACCATCATCCACAAAGAAAACATCCACTGCACCACAGAGACAGAAGACACCATCCAGACCCTGGTACACCTCAACTACAAACCCCAAACAGATGGAAAATCCACCATCAGAGGCACCCTCGCTCACAGGCAACCTGGACCACACCTTATTCTGCACCGTCATCCCCAACTTCATCACCCCTCTCGCCATTGATTCCAAATACTAAATCTTCCTCAGAGATCTGAATTTCCACCTCATTGACCTCAATGACACTAACACCACCAGCCTACTTGACAGCATGAATAACATCGGATTCACCCAACTTGTCACCGACCTCACCCACATCGCAGGACACACGCTGGACCACATCATTACCTCCAGCAACAGGGTCAAGTGCAGCCATGTCACTGAATTCACCTGCACTGACCACTCCATCATACAGTTCAACATTTCCAGACCCTGCACCTCCACCGCTGGGCCACCCAGCGCCCCCAAACACAGGTGGAGCAAAGTATCAAAGACCAAATGGACCTAAGCCTTCGACACACCATGTCCTTACATTGCATCAACCGTGGACCAACCTGTCAAAACCTTCAAATTCTGGATCCTCAACTTCTCCGACATCATCACACCCATCAAGACCAGCAGACACAGGAGATCCACTAAGTACTCATTATTGCACACCAAAGAAACGAGAATTATAAAACGCCACTATAAGCAACTGGAAAGCAGATGCCGCACAAGCAAGGACACCTCAGACAGGACCACCTTCAAGACTTCTCTCAACCTCGACCAACTGGCTACTGAGACAGACAAAGTGGAAAGCCCTAGTTGATTGCATTAAGTCCAGTTCCAACCACAGCAAAGAGCTCTTCAACATCATCACAGAGTTCCCCAACCCCGCAGCCAAAGAAAACATCATCATCCCCATCCAAGAACTATGTGACAGACTCGCTAACATTTTCCACAACAAGATCACCACCATCTATAAGAACTTTCAACCCCAGCCCAAGCCCTCAGACTTCCTTCACGCACTCACTGAAACTAACACGGACCACTGACTTACCTCATGGGACCAGCTCACCCCGCCCCCGGGACACCACCACCATCATGAACTCCATGCACTCAGGAGCCCCCACGGAGCCCTGCCTGCACCACATTTTCAACCTCGGAAGCCACAGGATCAGCAGCAAGCTCACCACCCTCTTCAACTCCTCACTTGCCAATACCACCTGTCCCGAAGACTGGAAACATGTAGAAATTGAACCACTGCTCAAGAAACCATCCGCCAACCTGAGTGAATTCAAAAACTACAGCCCCATCCCTCTTCTCCCTTTTCCTGCCAAAGTCCTGGAAAAGGCCAGAACCCGACAACTCACAAAATATCTGGAGCAAAACTTTCTCTTAGACATCTCTCAATCTGGATTCTGCGCCAACCAAAGTACCAAGACTGCCTTGATCACAGCCACGGATGACATCAGAGACTTCCTCGACTGGGGAGAAACAGTGGCTCTGATCCTACTCGAGCTTTCAGCAGCCTTTGACACCGTATCTCATCACACCCTGATCAGAAGGTTGCATCACATTGGCATCAAAGGAAAAGCCCTAAGGTCAGCCAATGAGAGAAGGCAGCAGTCCCAACCCTCCTGTGAACTCCAAAGCTTGGGACTGCTGCTTTCCCTCATTGGCTGACCTACGGTCAACCAATGAACGAAAGTAGCAGTCCCAACCCATCTGGGACCTCCAACGCAGAGCTGCAGGTAAGAGTGATTTTTTAAAATAATGTTTAGTGCGTGTGTTCGTGTATGTTTGAATATTTGGTAATGAGTGTTCTGAAAGGAAGTGTGTCTGTGCGTGCCCGTGTGAATGCATGGGTCTGAGTGAGTGTGTATATGTGGTTGTGTGTCCCATCTTCCTCACTCCCTCCTAAAATGACCAGCCACCTGTGAATCTCTGGTCAACTCCATCTACTGCAGGTGCAGTGGTTCAACGTAAAAGGTACCTCTAAATGAAACTGTGGAATCTGAATGTGGGGCAGAGATACATAATCCAGAAATTACCATTCATAGGGCCTAAACTGTTCAATGAAGAACTGAAAGATATGGTACAGAAATCCGTTGACAAGAAGAAAATCTTGAGACCATTCAACTTTTCTATTGGAAAGAAGTTATTTATTCCGATTCCGAAGTGGATGCTGCAGTCCCAGGGAGAGAGCTGATGCCCCTTTCGTGGCCAGGCCTGCGGCGGGGGGAAGGATTGGCAAGTAAATCCATGCTACAGACATCTCAATCCCAGGAGAAACAGAAATGACTAATGGGAACTAGAACCGATATGGTGTCAATTGAGATAGGTCTGAATGGACCACACATTGATAAAAGTAGAGGGAACAGCCCAGTGATTCACAATCTCATTTAAAAAGGCCCATGTGTCTCGACCTTGCCACTAGAGATATCTGTCTTGTCAAATGGTACTGACCTGATATCCCCCACTGCAAAGAAGAGTAAACAACAGGATACAGTAACTGCAATCGCATCTAGTGTGCAGACATCACAAGCAAAACCGAAAAAATCCAAAAAACTTCTACCTTGGACAGGGGAGGCAATAACAACGAACTATGCACAAACTTTGGAAACCCTTTTTAAAAAATTACACTGTAAAATTGATAACATCGAAAGGAGACTTGTGACTGAAATAAAATCAGTTAAGTGCAATGTCACCCGGCTAGCAAAAATGATTACAGATTTATCACCTGCCCGATAAAAAAGCTCCAGTACAACTCCTAGTAAAGTACCGGATAGTAAGATCGCTGCAAGGCATTGTCTACACATAACAACTAATAATATCCACTTGTCGACGGCACAACAAACGAAGGAGATTTCTATTAAGGATCCACGACTCCCCGATTTGCCCATTACGGATGTAGCTGGAAGATCATCCAATAGTAAGAACTATGGAGCCGAATCCGTCATAAACTGCAGGCCAATGAAGACTCACAAGGACACATTACATTTACCCCCACAGGCTACACCCTATGTAATTGTTTTTTTTTTTAAATCTGAAGCTGGCAGATAAGGTTATAGAGTCCTAGGGGGATTTGAAGAATAAGGTTGTACATCAGTTTACTAAGAACACAGAGGTGCCAATTACGATCCGGTAAAAGAAATTCCCGTACGACTCGTATCCGGTCTTTTTACCGTACGAATCGTACAAGTGCCGTACAAACTGGCAATCACGATTCGCATGGTAAAAAGCCCATACGAGTCGCATTGGGAATAATTCCCCACACGTCCTCGGGTCGGAAAAAGTGTCCGACACGTCCTCGGACGATTTACCGTACAAATGTGAAAAGCGAAGTCCGACCGGGGAATCACGATCCGTCCCGGGCGTCCGATTGTACAACCGTATGGTTAAAAGACCGTCCGCACCGAACTCCAATAGCAACCATGGAGACGTCCAAACAGATGCCCGGTACGCGCCGTACCCCCCCCCCCCAGCCCCCGGCTGTACTCGGGTGTACATACACGGGGGTTCGACACGTACTCGGGTGTACATACACGGGGGGTACGGCGCGTACATGCGGGGGCTGGGGGGGGGTACGGCGCGTACATGCGGGGGCTGGGGGGGGTACGGCGCGTACATGCGGGGGCTGGGGGGGTACGGCGCGTACATGCGGGGGCTGGGGGGGGGTACAGCGCGTACATGCGGGGGTTGGGGGGGTACGGCGCTTACCGGGCCACCTACTCTGGTCGTTTCGCGCCGTACTTCGCTTTTCCGGCACTTTTTGGGTGCCGTAAAAATATTGACGTCCGGACTGTTGTCGGTTCGAATCGTACTTCCTGGGTCGTGAAACGCGGCCTGAGAGCGTCCCGACGTCACGTCGGCTCTTTCCCCGGATCCCATTTGTATGTATCTTTTCGTCGGTCGGTGTTTTGTACGACTCGTACGGAAATGGTGTTTCCGTGCGAATCGTACTTGCATGTTTGTAAAGTTTTACGACCGGGTACGAGTCGGACGGAAAAAAGCCTCCGTCCGACGGTTCGTACCCGGTTTTTGCCGGATCTTAATTGGCACCTAACTGTAGTACCAACTTTCTCTCCCAAAATGTTTTCATGATGAGACGAGTCAATTGGGTGGGTAACATGACAAAGCGCTGTCAAGGGGATTGTATTGTCGTAACTTTATGTTGCCCTGAGATGGCAAGAGCTTTCCTATATGTTTGCAAGTCCACCGAAACATCAGAATGACACTATTATTGTAGTCCCATTAGGACATTTCTATATTCTGCTATTAGACAACCACTTTATGCTAATAATAGATCTGCACCCATAGGCCAGCATATCCCACTACCTTTGACTAATAGATTTCTACCACTCAGAAGCTGTAGTGATCTTGACTGACTATCAGAGGAGGTAGAGCAATCATCTGTTATTATTCAAGGTACCCCCTATATTAGCCAGCCCACTACTTATAGATGCAATCCAAGCCGATACCCGTCATATGAAAACTTGACTGTTGTTTCATTGATGTGGCTGGTGAAAGAAGTAAGCTAAAAGATGAAGAATGTCTTAACTTGTTAAAAATTGTTCAATATTTCTCTTACAAGAGACTTGGCATACTGAACCATTCTATATTAATGGTTTTAAAATGGTTTCTACCCAAGCTGTCCCCTCTCAGAATGAAAGAGCTAAGGGAGGCCTGGTTGCATTGGTTTCATTCACATAGCCCCTGATCTTAAAGAAAGTTTATACTAATTCACGGTTTTTCCAGTATCTTTTCTTTCGTACTACAGGAAAACAGTGCATGCTATTGATCAATTTTTATAATAACATATTTAACAATTCTAGGCATAGGGTAGTCAAGTCCCTAGAGGAGGAACTAGATAAATTCCTAAAGGATATCAGGGGAGACTATTATATTAGCCGGGCAGGCGAATTTAATAGTGAGAAATGTTACATTCTGGATGGGGAACACTGAGGTTATGGGGATGATTTTGGTGATGCTTATTCCCATTATCCCCACAACCTATACGGTGACACAATTAATGGCGTAATGTACAAACACAACCTTGAACTTATAGAGGAGACAGAAAAGGAAGGTCATGTGACCATACAAACATACGAAGGAGCTAGATACTCTTCGACCATCGACCATCGACCATGTATTAATATCAAGAAATGGCCGAGGCTCGGTTGAAAAGTTTGAAGTGAAAGCAAGCCAGTTTAGCTACCATCATCGACTATTCCTGACACTCAGATTAAGCACGATGCGCCAGGAGGAGGTGTGCCTAGCTGTTAATATAAAGACTCAGGGAGAAAGTGGAATCTCCATAAAATGGTCAGGCATTAATCCCTCTCTATTTATGGATAAAATAGTACAAGATAGGCAAGAAGATATTAATATCGGCATGGAGGGAACTTCAACAAACGTACACATCATTGCGGCATTCTGTAATATTGCGTCTGCAATTTCAGGCAACTTAAAAATAAAAATCATGCTCACCAAAAACCCAGATGGTTTGACCAACAATGTTCTAAATTAAATCAGGCCTTAAAGAAAGCATTAAAAGCCAAGATTAGAGTTAGGGAAAGGGTGGTAACCCTACGGAAATCATATAAACAGATTTTAAATAAAAGGAAAGTTCAATTATGGGAAATAGCATTGGAAAAAATCTCCCAAGCGGCAGACACACGAGATACAACCCTATTTTAGAAGACACTCAACCAACCCTTTTTCAAAGAACAGACCACTGCTAAGATTGAGACTTTAGTAGAGCCTACAGATTGGCTAATCCATTTTGAACAAAATTTCAACCCTACCAATTAGAGACTTCTTCCCTCTGATAACAGAAAGGTTATAGTTATTGACACACCCAACTTGGACCCCATTACTCTAGATGAAATTAAAATGAATAGAAGTGCGAATGGGAAGGCGCCAGGCCCCAATGGTGTACTTACTTATTGATATTTTTGAGGTTGATATAGATTTCTGGCCCCCAATTTTATTAAGAGTCTGAAACGCATTAGCGGGAGGTCTATTGCCTGCATCTTGGGTAGAGAGTTTTATTGTCCCAATCTTCATTAAGGGTGATAGAGGTGGCGCAAAATGCTACCAGCCTATATCCCTACTTGATTAAACATCGAAATTGATGGGAAGAATTCTCCTAGAGAGATTAGAAACTTGGATAGGTGACAACAAAGCCCTTACTGAAGTCCAATATGGATTCAGAAAGGATATAGGGACCATCAAGCAGTGCGTCAACCTCGAACTGCTGATTGGGAAATACACACTCTCCAAAGAGGGTCATATGCATCTATGTTTTGTAGACCTAACAAGTGCATTTGACTCAGTCAATCATGCAAAAATGTGGCAGCCCCACCTGATATCATCAATTACTTAACACAGATATTTGATTTATTAGCTTCAAGAGTCCGCTATGGTCCTAAAGGCGAATGCTCCCCCCGTTTTAGAGTTACTCGTGGCATAAGGCAAGGCTGCATCCTTGCACCGCTTTTATTCTCGCTCTATATTAATGACGTGGACAAATGCCTGCAAAAGCTGAACTCTGATGCCCATAGAGTTGGTAATCGCCCCACCCCAGTCCTTGTGTATGCAGACGACACAGTTTTGCGATCCAGAACAGCAAATGGGCTCTAAATCCTAGTAGAGTAAAGTTTGCACATTTTATTAATGAAAAGGACTTAAAACGTAATCTTAAAAAACCTTCACGATGACATGCCGAAAAGGGAAATCAAAAAGCCAAATTCATCATGTTGGTGGTGTGCCAATGGCAAAGACCCGTTCTTGTTCGTACCTGGGTCTACTTTTCGCATCAGAGGGGCACTGGGGAGCACATATTGTCCTCTGTAAATTAAAATGTATACGGTCAATTGAAGCCATCTTCAGATCTTCTAAAAAAATTGGGAATAAGCCAATTAGGGAAATCCTGACCTTGCATAAGAGTAAATCCCTCACAGGTACTTGCTACAGCGCAGCACTATGGGGGATGGCTAATCATTCTGTATTACATTTTTAAGAAGGCTATTAGCAGTCCCCAATTCAACCCCTTAATATGTAGTCCATAAGGAATTGTCAGGCTCTTATATTATTGATTATATTAGTTCTTTTTATATTAGTACAGCAGCTCTTACTGTTTGGCATGGGATCTGGAGCAAGGATGGTACCAAATTTAAAGTCAACAAAGAGAGGGGGGGACCAGGAGCTAGTTAATGGTCCAGTAACCATGCTCCAAACTAACCATGAAGTCAACAAAAGGGGGGGCACTGTTCCAGAGTGAGTGATGCCAGACGTCAAGCACTCACTGAAGGGGAAAGAAAAGAGAGAGAGGAAGGGAAAGGATAAGGTGCTAGGTCTGGGACTCAGTGGAAAGAACAATGTTGTCTCGTGTTGCCCTCACACACCCCGAAGGATGTCATGCTTCATCATTGGACAGTTGCTCCTCTTCGGGCCGGCGGTGCAATGCCCTACGGGTCCCCCGAAGGGTCACTTTAGTGGAGATCTTTTAAGAGAACTGCCGTTTTGTGCATGTGGGTGTGTGGATAGAGTCCTAAGTGAAGGGTGATATCGTGCATGCAATGAGTTAAAAATGCCTAAGGGTTACCAAGAGAAATTTTAATGGAGAGGTACCCTTGGCAGAGTAAAAAACCCGTAGGTTAAGGGTTACCAAAAAAAGTGTAATGTGCCTGGGTAACTATAAGGTCGACATGTTTCACGCCTCTTTGGTCAGAAAGATGGGTGGAATACAGGAGAATAATATTGGAACTAGGGCATTCCAGGGCGGTGGAAGGATCGCACAGGGGTGAGCAGATTCATTCTTTTTTGTGTTGCATCCTGGATGTTTTTCTCTGTCCCATTAGATGTGGGGCTGGAGGAGGAAAGAGTTCGGCAGGCCAGTTACTTTTTATTCATTTTGTCTATTTGTTTGTGAGTTTCTTTTACTATATGGGCCGTGTTGGAATTCTCAAAAGAAACTTTATAAAAATGTTTTTTTTTTTTTTAAATGGTCAAATGTATCTCTGGACTGTTGCGTCTTGTCTGTGATACAGGAATGTTACCTCTTGCAGGTCAAGAGGGAACCCCGTCAATGTTGTTCAAATGTACACCATTACTAAAAGATCCATTAAAAACTCCACGTACTCCCAGTCAGCCTTTGTGTTTCACCCAGAGAGTTCATGAAGGTTACAGCCCCAGTAGTTGCTACCTTATAATTGAAGGGGGAATCTATTTTTCACGGTCTTGATGATTTGCTCTTACGGGCTGCCTCCTTCTCTGTGGTGCAGCAAGAGGTGGACATCGTGTGCAGTTTTCTTTCTTCTTGGGCCTAATCATTAACACAAAGAAATTACACTTGGCACCTGCATAGCAAGTGACTTTCATAGGGGCAGTTTTTCACACATGAGCAGGAAAAGCTTTCCCCCAGCAGGAACGGATTGTGCCACTTGAACCGAACTTAAGTCACCTGTTGAAGTAGCGACAGGCTTCTCCTCGGACTTAGCTGAGAGTCCTACGTTTCTTAGCAGCGAACACACAGAAGTCGTCCCTTGGGCTTGCGCTCACATAAAATCACTTGTGAATCATCTCCTGAAGTGCTGGGAAGAGTCAACCCATAATTTAGAGTACATGATTCCAGTCATCCCCCAGGTAGTGGCAGATCTCCCAGGTCTTTAATCGACTCCAACCTAGTTAAGGGAGTTTCTTTCAGTCAACCTCACCCAAATATGCTAATAACCATTGCCAGGCTTTGGTTTTGGGGTCTGTATTTCAACATCAGGAAGCAAGGGGCCAATGATCGGACATAGCAAGCACTTTCTCAACCTATTGGAGGGAGTTGGCAGAAATCTGGCCTTTCAATCTCATTTGGAAGGGGTGAATTTTGTGATAACATTTGAAAACCAGGTTGCAAGATTCTACCTGATTTGTTGAACAACATCTACTGGCACTGAAGGTGGTATATATATCCGGGGGCGGGACAAATTTACAAGCAGATGTTCTGAGCAGCAACATGCCCTTGGTGGTAACTTTTTGTATATTCTGCATTAATTTCCAGCAGATATGCAAGTAGTTGGTCACCCCAGCCTGGACCTCTTTGCATCAGCAGAGAATGCAATGCTTCCACAATTCTATGCGGAAACATGGTGCCCTCAGGTGTATCAGGTGAATTCCCTATCTATTCCCAGCACACCGTCGTTAAATACCTTCCTGCTAATTCCTTGCCTCCCAAGATGCTTCAGAAGATTTAGGAAAAGAGGTTGATGGCTTAATTCTGGCCAAAACCCATGGTTTCCCTTTCTAATGCAGATGGCTCTAATGGAAACTACTTCTCTCTTGATCTGCCTCCACATCACCTTCCATTAGACGTCTTCAGGACATTACATCTGACAGCCTGGAAGTTGAGAGGCAGGAGTTAGAAGCTTGTTCAAAATAGGTAGTGGTCCAGCCCCACTCACCTGAACCACGGGTACTACAGGAGCGAAGATAGCCCAATTCACCCCTTTCCCAATGCCTTGGCCCCTCGAGTGAAAACAGCAAAGATCACACGAGTGGGCAACGCACCAGGGGGAAAACCGGAAAAGGAAACAGATGGAAAGGTGTACGGACATTCATACGACCACCTTCTGGGCTGCAGGCATGCCAATTCTCCATAACAGGAACATGCTGCAGTAAAACATAAAAGACAACAAAAGACAATAAGCACAGGATAGACCCACAGAAAATAACGCTATGGGTATAGCTATACCAAAAGAGACTCACCACACTCTTTAAACATACCCAGAAAACATGTAGTGCCTGCCAGCAGCTTATTGGGTAGTCCAGATATCTCCAGAACAGTAATAAACAGTGTGGGGTTTATCCTGGTGTAGATTTCCTGAAATATCCTGTAACATAAAGTCCTCCGGTATATGCATGAAAAAAGAACACCGCTTAGCGTGTGACAAAAACCCGCTTGACTAGGTAAAATAAAGAACTAGGTAAAGGGTTAACTAGAAACTGGATGGTACCATAAACATCATTCAAAAAGAGTTCCCAGGGGGGAGGAGCCTAGCGCGCAACCAAGATGGCCGCGTAGGTGCGAGGCTCCCGAGGACCTCCGCGACCTCCTGAATTAATCCTGGCGATATCCTGTCCTTGTTGAGGGGACTGTGTTGGGGAACCGGAGCTGAGGCGCCACCCGTTTTTTGGGCTCGAATCGGACCCCGGACGCCGGTGGGAGCATCGATCGAAGGTTGTGGCCTTCTCCTCGCCGGCCCCCCGGATTGGAGTAGTGGGGCGATCCGGGGACAAAGTGAATAACAGCGGCGAACGGGGCTGGGTGACTGGCGTACCCCACACTTTCGCTTTCGCTTTTGCGCCCTCCTAGCTTTCAAGCGGGGTCGGACTGCGGAGCGGGGTGTGGTGGTGTGGCCTTGTCCAGGAGCCCGGCTGACCCGCCGGCGGTGGGTTGACCCGCGGTTCGGTGGTCGCCCCTGCCCCCCCCTGGCACCCGTGACTTGGTATAGCGGCCCGTTTGGGGTGCTTGGCACGACGGTGGAAGAGCCAGCATGTCCACCAAACAAGATGGCGACCGGGCGAAGGTGAAGACGACCCGCCGTGGCACGGTACACCAGGCCAACAGTATGGACCGCTACACGCTCCAGAAGGGTTCTCCGGAGACATCGCGTGCATCCCCGGTGGGCCCGACGGAGGCATCCGCTCATCCGGTGGATCTGACCCTCCGGGACGTCATGGGCGCCATCGCAGAGATGGAGGCCTCGGTGGACCAGCGTTTCGACACCTTAGCGCAAAAAATAGACTCGGTCCTGGTGGATGTGAGCCTTGTGAGGGCAGACTTGTCCAAAACAAACGACCGAGTCGACTCCCTGGCCCACACCACAACGAGCCTCACGACAGACGTGGTGGCCCTCCAGAAGGAGGTGCGCCGGCTTGGCCAGGCGAGCGCCCTGATGGACCGGCGACTGGAGGACTCCGAGGGTCGGGCCCGGAGGAATAATGTCCGTATTGTGGGGGTGCCGGAGGGACGAGAGGCGGAGGCGGCGGATCTTTTCGTGGAAGAGTTGATCCTGACCCATCTCCAGCCCCGGGGGCTGAGTAAGCTATTTGCGGTGGAGCGTGCTCACCGGGTCCCCGGGGGCAGACCTAAGACTGGTGCCCCGCCGCGGCCTCTCATTGCCCGGATTTTTAATTTCCGGGACAGAGATGCTATCCTCCAGACCTCCAGACAACAGGGACCGGTCAAGCTTGACAACATGGAGGTACATTTCTACCCAGACTTTACCCCGGCGGTCCAGAAGCAGCGGCAGAGCTTTCTTGGTGTTAAACGTCGCCTAAGGGACCTGAACCTCAAGTACTCAATGCTCTTTCCAGCTAAGCTGAGGGTAGAGGTGGATGGTCGCACGCACTTCTTCGACCGGCCCGAGGCGGCTGGGGACTGGCTGGACACTCTGCCTGGAGATCGGGGCCGGGGGGGCGGGGGGGGCGCGGCTGGCGAGGAGGGCCCGCCGGAGCAGAATTGAGGGGTGACTGCATAGGCCGTGCTCTGGACGTTGTTCCTTCACCATTTATTGATTGCGTATTATCCCCTCCTATGGAGGTCGTGCGGGGTCTGTTGGGGGCTTCCCTCCTCCTCTGGGGGACTAGTTAGTATTTTAGCTATGGGGCGACAGGCACACTGCACTTTGGGGGGGCTGTCTGGGCTCATGCAGGGGTGCAGGGAGGGGGGAGTTTTGTTGGGACCGGGGGGTGGGGGGGGTGTGTTGTTTGTTAGCACCGCAGGGCAAACCCGCTACTATGTTGTTGTTTTTAGGATGCTCGATGGGGGACGACCGATTGTTTCGACGTATGATGGGGGGTAGGGATTTGGCTGTGTTGTCATGGAATGTTAACGGCCTGGGGGATAGGATTAAGCGTGGTGTGGTCCTGCAGTACTTAAAACGTATTTCACCAGATGTTGTCTTCCTGCAGGAGACGCACCTTATAGGTAACTCCTTTCATGCAATGAACCGGCGGGGATATCGTTTGGCGGCCCATTCTGGCTTCACCTCGGGCTCGCGGGGGGTGGGTATTATGATCAAGAACTCGCTCCCGTTGGAGATTGATGAGGTGCGCCATGATGAGAGGGGACGTTACACGGTTCTGGTGGGAAGAATGGAGGGTAGAGTGTTTATCTTTATATCAGTGTACGTCCCGCCTGGGTTACAAGCCACCACATTTGCGGACCTGGGGCGCCTCCTTCTGGACCTTCCGAGTGGCCTGCTGGTGGTTGGAGGGGATTTTAATGCGGTAGCCTCTGGGTCTATGGATCGCCATCCCCCTAGGGACCTCCCCCGGGCACAGGCGTGGCTGCCCGGCCTTCTGGACACGCTGGGCCTGGTGGATTGCTGGCGATTAAAGCATCCTGCATTGCGACAGTACACCTTCCACTCGGGTGCCCATGGTAGCCTCTCGCGGCTTGATTACATCCTTGTCCCGGCGGCCCACGCAGGGAGGGTGGGGGAGGTGCGCCATCTGGCGCGGGGTATCTCAGACCACTCCCCATTGTTGTTGCATCTCGATGTCTTCCCGAGGGGGGATGGCAGGGTGGCCCCAATCAATGCATGGTATTTGCGCGACCCCACCATTCGTGCTGATTTGATCAAATCCCTACAGCGATATTTCGATGAGAATGTGGGGTCGGTCTCTTCGGCCATCTCCCTGTGGGAGGCTTTCAAGGTAGTCCTTAGAGGGGAGGCCCTCTCCTTTATCTCCCATGCCCGGCGGCGCGAGCGGGAGGAGGTGACCCGGGTAGAGGCCGAGATTGCAGACCTGGAGGGTGACCTGGGAAGCGGGGTAACAGACGACAAGTTGCATGTTCTACACCTAAAGCAGGCGGCCTATCGGGCCCTCGTCACGGAGGCGGCCAGGGGCCTCAGTAGAGAGCAGCAGGGGCGATTGTATGATGTGGGTGATAAGGCTGGCAAATTGATTGCGTGGTTGGATAAGAGGGAGAGAGCGAGCCGTGTGGTGCCTTTGATTGAGAGTGTTGATGGTGCGTGTGTCACTGAGCCGGAAGCCATTGTCTCCTGCTTCGCGGATTATTTCCGCGAAGTCTACTCCCCGGTTTCCCCCTGCTCGGAGGCAGACTCCCATGCCCTGCTTCGGGACATCGCACTGCCCTCCCTAACGGTGGAGGACAGGGATTCGCTGGACGCCCCTCCCACCTCGGACGAAATTGCCTTGGCTATTCGCTCGGTTGCATCCGGCAAGGCCATGGGCCCCAATGGTATTCCCATCGAGCTCTACAAGCTACGCCCGGATGTGTTGGCGCCCCACCTGCGCGCGATGTTCCTGGCGGCCCACTCGCGGGGTTCCCTCCCGCCGGACCAGCGTCTAGCCACAATTGTGGTGATCCACAAGGAGGGGAGGCCCCGTGAACGGGTCACATCCTATAGGCCGATTTCGCTTTTGAACGCGGAGCCCAAAATCCTCGCCAAGGTGTTGGCCAACAGGTTGGTTGGCGTGGTGGGCGATTTGGTCCACCAAGACCAATCTGGCTTTATACCGCACCGCAACACGGCGCTCAATCTGCGGCGCTTGCACGGGGTGCTCGCGCGTGTCCCATTTGTGCGGGAGCCGGCCATCTTGGCGTCCTTGGACGCCACCATGGCGTTTGATACGCTTGAATGGCCATACATCTGGGCGATGCTGGCAAAATTCGGGTTTGGCCCGGGTTTCATTAGCTGGGTCAAATTGCTATATTCGGGCCCATTGGCGCAGGTGGTAGTGAATGGGCGAGTCTCGGCCCCATTCGCGCTGGGGAGGGGTACGCGACAGGGCTGCCCCCTGTCGCCTCTCCTGTTTGCCCTGGCCCTGGAGCCCCTGGCGGAGTGGCTGCGGTGGCACCCTTCTATCCGTGGTCTCCGCTGGACCCCCGAGCATGAGGACCGTGTGTCCCTCTATGCTGACGATATCCTTCTGTATCTCGCCTCCCCGCGTAAATCACTGATCGTCCTGGTTGATGTTTTGCGTTCATTCGGTCGCAACTCAGGCCTGGTCATCAACTGGGCGAAATCCTGTGTATATGTGCTTTCCGGGGAGGCTCCGGCCCTACCACGGGACTGTCCGATCCAGATTGCCTCCCAAGGTTTTCGGTACCTGGGTATCTATATCACTCTTGACCCGGAGGCCCGCTACGAGCGGAATTTGTTACCCCCCCTCCGGCGTTTGAGGGAGGACGTGGTGCGCTGGCGGCGTCTGCCGCTCTCGCCGCTCGGCCGAGCGGCCTTGTTTAAAATGGTGTCCCTGCCACGCTTCCTCTACGCCCTCCAGAATACTATGGACTTGGTCCCGGCACGCTATTTCCGTGAGGTGGAGGGCCTCCAGCGGCGCCTGTTCTGGGACGGGAGGCCGCGCATTGCTCTGGCTAAATTGACGCTCCCGTGGTACGATGGGGGGGTCGCCCTCCCTGACATTAAACGGTATTACTGGGCCTCCCAACTAGCTGCAATTAATCATGGCCTTTACGGGCCCGCCTTGAACCCGGCATTCGAGATGGATAAGATGCTCCTGCCCGGTGGCGATTACAATCGAGCGCTCTACGCTGGCGCGCCCGACTCCCGTTTGACGGGACCGACGCGTGTCATGGTGCGTGTCTGGCACGCGGCTAATGCAGCTATGGGGTGGAAGGACCGTTTGACCCGGGCGTCACCGCTGTATGCGTCTGAGAGGTTGGGCTCCCTGTGGACGTCGAAGGGCTTCGAGAAGTGGGACACGATCGGAATCAGCACGGTGGGAGATCTCTGGACGAGGGGGGGATTCAAAACTTTTGAGACGCTGCAGGCGGAGTTCCAGCTGCAGGGCAGTGAGTACTTTCGGTACCTACAGGTCCGCCATGCGCTGGGCTCCGTCTTCCCGGATGTCGCATCCATTCCGGAGTCTTCCCCCCTGGAGGACAGAGTCCTAGATGGCCATGTCCCGGACAGCACGATCTCCCTCATATACAAAAAACTGATCAACGATAGATCGTGCCTGCTGACTAGTCTCCGCGAGGCTTGGGTTGCCGACGGGCTGGAGCTGGACGATGAGGATTGGATTTCCGCGGTGGCCTCTCCGAAAGAGGTGGCCATCCCGGCTCGCCTTCGTTTCGTCCAGCTCAAGATCCTTCACCGGGTTTACGTGACGGGGCCAAGGCTTCTGCGTATGGGCTTTGCTGGTGACGGAATGTGTAAGCGTGGCTGTGGTGCGTTGGCGACTTTCATGCATATACTGTGGGAGTGCCCGAAGGTGGAGCGATTCTGGCGTGGTGTGCATGAGGTCCTGCGTGTGGTGACGCGTGTTGCGCTGCTGCCTGAAGCGAGGAGATGCTTGCTGAATGTATGGGAACCGAATGACTATTCGGTCCCGCAGACGCGGTGGGTGACTCTGGGATACATGATAGCCAAGCGCGACATTGCTCAATTGTGGGGATCCCAGAGGCCCCCTGCGGTGTCGGCCTGGAAAGAGCATATGGATTGGTGTATGTTTCGTGAAAAGGTGGTGTATGTGGCGAGAGGTAAGCCTGGGGCGTGGGTGAAAATCTGGGGCCCCTGGAACGCCTACCGCGGGGGTATTTGTGAGCCACCACTGCTACCGGCTGCCTCGCCTGCTCCGTCTCCCTAGACGGCCCCCCTCCCTCAGCCGCGGGCGCGCGGTCCCCCAGTCCCTGATCTATTCCCATTCCCCTCTCCAGAGTTCTGCTGCTGGTTTGGATCCCCCACTTATGGAGCACGTGCTGTTATTTTGGATCGCGGGTTGCCTTGCGGGTGTGGTTTTTCTTGGTGTTGTTTTGTTTCAAGAAAAGGGAACCGTACTGTGGGCTTGGAGCTGTGTGGCCTGCACCATTGATTACTCCTGTTTCACTGCTCTACACTGCCTAGAGACTTTTACTGTATGTGTGCAATATGTTTTTGTCATTCTAGCGGCCGGCCGGATGGTTGTAGGCCCATACTTGTAACTTTTACGAACTGCAATAAACGGTTTCAAAAAAAAAAAAAAAAAAAAGAGTTCCCAGTGCACTGAAGTGAAGAATAAACACAATCCTGAATAAAGCAACTAACTCCTGGAATCCACAATAGATCCACTGCTTATCCTCTGATGTCCCTGGAAAAGTAGCACGCACTGCAGGAATAAAACACGATGTGGGTCTGCTCCAGCCCGAAACAGAATCCTTCCAGGAAGTGCACTGCCTCAATGTAAAGACAGCAGAATCCAGCAGGTCAGAAGTTCAGCAGGGCCGGCAGAACAACAAAGCAACAGGACACCAGGACGTCAAAGTCAAAGTGCTTCCGAGGCAAGGAAGGAAGGGCAGACAGCCCTTAAATAACTCCCAAAGCCCCACCCCTACCCACGGCTGAAGTAAGGAGGACAAATCGCAGCACATGGAATGAGGAAGTCCCGCCTGCCATCCCGCCTCGTGAACCAAAATCCCACCCTCATGAACCCGCCCAGAGATCCCGCCCACAAATCCCGCCCGCAATTCCCGCAAGCGATTCCCGCCCGTGAATCCCGCCTGGGAAAAGAAACAGAAAGAACCAAAAACACATCAGGCACATTACGTTCAGACCGCAACAGGTAGCCTCAGTAATCCAAGAATCTAAGAAGCCGTCCACTTAGAATTCTATGTCAGGACCGGAGGCTCCGATTATGCTTCTCAATTTTCTTTACTGAAAATTCTCAGCAGCCAATCATGTCAAGTAAAAACAAATAAATACACTACAATACCCATAAACACCAGTGGGTATCACGTGACAACCATAGAGAGGACCCCTATATAAGGCATACAAGAGAATACCATATCCTCTTTCTTTGCTGCTCCGCAGCCAGTTAAGTGCATTACTTCCTTATTTTACGTTGCTTGCACTATGTTACTCTGAGATTGTATGTGCTTGCTCTTATGGTTACAAGTGTTACGTTTTCATTGTAATTTCATACGCGCCACGCGCGCTCCTTCATTTTCAGGTTGCTTGCAGTCTTAAACGCTTCTTGTGCATTTGCTCCTGACGCGCCCTCTTACCGCTTATTCCTTTGGATTACTGACGCTTTGGGAACGCGTTTCGCCTCCCGGACCGGGCACCTGAGTTCAAATTGTGGAGCGGGAGACGGAGGTGGGGACGCGCGTCCTTTGGACGCGTAGTCCTCTTTCTGGTGCAATTCTCGGGCCGTTTCGCGCATGCGTGGCGGCCATTTTGGATCCGATTACGGTGATTTTTACCGTTTTTCTCACACGATTTCCAGATTCACACAGAGCGCAGGGGCAGCGCTGTCAGTGCCCTTCACCCACCAATTGCTTCCAGACCTCCTATTGACGCTCAGGCTTATAGTGTTGTGCCTTGGGCTGTATACTTATGCATAGGCTCTGCCTAGAGTGGGTTAATAGGCAAGCCCTCCCTCCACATTCAACCAGTTTATGTACACAGTGTTTTTTTCCAAGATATTTGTACTGCTGTGGCTTGCTTGGGGTTCACCACTCCCCCTTATTAATTCACTGTCTGCTCCTCGTTCCTTCAGGCTCCTCTTTTTGTGCAGACAGTGGTTATTTGCTCCATACTTATCCTCTGGTGGGTATATCTGTCGCTACTCCAGTGACATAATGTCTGAATATTATTATGAAGAGGAATATTATGAAGACGACACTTCGGGGTCATTGAAGCATGAGCTCGTAGAGGCTCTTGATGCGGGAGTCCAGCACTCTGTCAATAAGGCCATGGTCAAGGCTATTGAGCCTTTAAAGCGCCATTATGTAATTATGCCCTACAACAGGGTTGGCTTCCTGGGTCTACGTCACATTCTTCTGCAGGCAAAAGTTCAAAGAATCCGCATTCTTCAGATTTTGCCAAATTGGCTAAAAACATTTCCACTGACCACTCTTATGGTTGTTCTTCCAAGGACGCTTCTTCTAGTTCACCCCTCAGAGATGATGGCAATTCCTCCTCTGATATACCCTCTGAGCCGGAGGCTTCTCCTCCCCCAGCTAAGAAGAAATGCAAAGAGCGTTTTGTGGATGCTCCCACCCATCCGCATTTACTTACCTTTGAGCCCACTGCAATTGTCCATCCAAACTCCTCGTCTTGGCTTCCCTCTACGGAGGTTGCTGAGTATGTGCAGTCCCACCTGCGTCAAGCTTTTCCACAGGATGTCCGTGCGCGCTTGCGTTCCGAATGCCCCAGACCTGATTTGGCAGACAAGGTCGCGGACACTCCGGAAGTGGACCCCTCTATGCTCACCTATTTGAAGAAATATACCAAGGATCCCAAAAAGGGAATCGACCGGGCATGGCGTTCCTGCCAAGACAAATTACTCGATTTAACTGGTCCCCTTACCAAAATTTTGGATTTTGGATTCAAGTCTAAGGCATCTGGACAAATTATTGATCCTGACGACCTGATAGGCTGGGCTCAACGAGCCATCTGTCAGTTAGGCAATGCCAATTGTGCCATGTCCTGTGAGCGCCGCCGCTCTATTCTATTGAAACTTGACCCAAAGTTGGCGGAATTGTCTACCTCTGAGGCTGGTCCTTTAGCACAAGGTCTCCTTTTTGGACAACCATTTTTGAAAGAACTAACTAAGTTTGTCGCTACATTTAGCGGCCTTGATAAGGCACAGGGTTCACTAAAGCGGGCTTTTCGTACGGTTTTTGGCCGGGCCGGACGACATCGGGGCGGTCGTTCGGCCGCGGTTATCAACAAGGCGCCCAGCGGGGGTATAATACCGCCTGTGGCAAATTTCAAGACTCCTCCTCCTTCTATCCAACGCGTGGTCCCCGCAACAACAACCGGAAAGGTCGTTATGGAGGCAACCAGGGAGGTCAACGTGAGTTCCCCGCCTCAGGTGAGCCTACTTCCTTTTTCCGATGTTCAATTGGGGGGCAGGATTCAATTTTTTCTCCAAATTTGGCAAAAAATCTCGCAGGATGCGTGGATCCTGGAATCAGTGCAGGGTTACAAGATAGAGTTCTTTCATTCCCCCTCTCAATCCCTCCCTCCTCGCCCACTGACTTTTTCCCTTCAAGATCAAGATTTCATTTCCAGCGAAATCGAGTCTCTTCTTCAAAAAGGAGCCATAGAGTGGATGGCCCGCCATCCTCAGGGTTTCGTCAGCAACGTCTTCCTCGTTCAGAAGAAGGGGGGTGGATCCAGGCTTGTTTTAAATCTCAAGGATTTCAATGGAGGGGTTGTATATCGTCACTTCAAGATGGAGGGAATCCATCTTCTCCGCGATCTTCTTCAGGAAGGGGACTGGATGGTCCGCTTGGATCTAAAAGATGCCTATCTGCCAGTGCCCATTTACAGACCTCATCGTCGTTTTCTTCAATTCCAATGGCAGGGAATTTGGTACGAGTACAAAGTCCTTCCTTTCGGCCTCTCGTCAGCACCCTGGTGCTTCACGAAACTTCTGAGGCCTGTAGTCGAGTTTCTTTGAGCCCGGGGGGTTCGCCTCATCATTTATTTGGATGATATTCTCATCATGGGTCGGAGTCCTCCTCTAGTCATGGAACATCTTGCTTGGACAATAGATCTATTACAGAATCTGGGCTTCTTGGTCAACCCTCAGAAATCAGTGTTGATTCCGTCTCAGTCTGTCGAGTTCCTGGGATTTCTTGTAGACTCCCTTACTTGTCAACTCCTCTTGCCCAAACAGAAGATCAGATCAATCAAGAGAGAGTTGAGGTTGATTTTGCACAAGCAGATTGTGTCCTTGAGATCGGTACCCCGGATCGTCGGCTTGTTAGCTTCCTCTATCCAAGCGATCTTCCCGGGCCCCCTTCATTACCGAGCGCTTCAACGACTCAAGATCCGTCATCTCCAGAAAGGCCTCAAGTATTCCGATCAGATTCCTCTCACAGAGGAGGCGAGGTGGGAGATGTTATGGTGGCTAGAGCACATGGAGTCTTGGAACGGTCGAGCCCTATTCGGAACAACTCCGGAAGTGGTGATCGAATCCGATGCCAGTCGGTGGGGTTGGGGAGCCCGTTGCGGTCCGGTGTCCACGGGCGGTCGGTGGTCTCCGGAAGAATTAAATCTCCACATAAATTGTCTGGAACTCCTGGCGGGTTCCTTTGCAATTCGCTGCCTTTCTCCTCGTCAGACGAATTGTTGCATTCTTCTCCGCATGGACAATGTGTCAGCGGTTCGTTATGTGAACAAGTTGGGCGGGACTCGGTCCCGACTTCTGGCAGATATTGCCAAGGACTTATGGCACTTTTGCCTTCAAAACAAACTGTTTGTGGTGGCGGAGTATCTTCCCGGGTGCAGCAACCAAGTTGCCGATTGGAATTCCCGACATCTGAGGGATTTCAGCAATTGGAGGCTTCATCCTCGAGTGTTCCGGTTGTTGATACGCACATGGGATCCTTGTCAGATCGATCTTTTTGCCTCCCGACTCAACACGCAACTTCCAGCATTCTTCAGCTGGCGTCCCGACGCGGAGGCTCGTGCAACGGATGCTTTTCTTCAGGTGTAGCCTCAGTCTCTATGTTATGCGTTTCCTCCGTTTGTAATGATTTCCAGGGTTTTGGCCCGAACCAAGTGTTATCAGTCAGAGTTGATTCTAGTCACTCCCCTTTGGTGGGCTCAGCCGTAGTTCCCAGTACTTCTGGAAATGTTATGTGCGGTTCCCCTTCGGTGGAATCTGTTGTTAGACCCACTCAAGTCCCCTCATCCTCTGATAACATCCGGCCAACTCTTGCTGGTCGCATGGCGAATTTTGGGGATCGCTGGAAAGTCCCAGGCCTTTCGCGAGACGCTGCCCGATTTATCAATGAAGCTTGGTTACCCAACACACACAAGCGTTATGCCACAGCCTGGAAACGATGGTGTGATTGGTGCTCACAACGGGAGGTGGATCCCGCTTTGGCGGATGTCTCCCTCGTAGTGAATTTTCTTGCATCCCTTGCTGCTTCCGGCCTCGCCTATCGCACTGTCAATAATTTACGGTCAGCCATTTCTGCGGGTCATGTACCAACTGATGGCAAACCAATTGGTGAACACCCTTTATTGGGTAAACTACTCAGGGGTATTCGGTTGGTGAAACCACCTTCCTCTAAGTATTCGGAGCTTTGGGATGTTTCCACTGTCTTACGTTTTTTGGACGCCTGGCCAGATAATCAGTTTCTGTCTCGTAAACAACTTTCTTCTAAGTTAACTATGTTGCTTTGTCTAGTGTCTTGCAAGCGAGTGTCCGATATCCGCGCTCTTGACCTCGCGGGTCGTAGTTTTTCTCCGGAGGGTGTCACTTTCTCGATCACCAGACGCACTAATTGTAACACCTCCTCTGTCACCTATCCCAGGTTTCCTGATAATCCTAAACTTTGTGTGGTACAATGTATCCGGGAATATGAGGTAAGTACTGCAGGTTTTTGTCCAGATGTGGGGGGTCAATTGTTGATAGCTTTACAGAAACCTTTTCACCCAGTGACCCCAGCTACCCTAGCAAGATGGGTGCGTTGGCTCATGGGTGAAGCTGGTATTGATGTTTCCAGATTTGGTGCCCATTCGGCTCGTGGTGCTATGGCATCTAAAGCTTTTTCTGTAGGTGTCAGTTTGTTAGACATTATGAAGGCAGCAGATTGGTCATCTGATTCTACATTTAAAACTTTTTATTATAAACCGATTGTAAATATTGCATCTGTTGTGGTGGCGCAGCTTTGAACAAGCATAATCGGAGCCTCCGGTCCTGACATAGAATTCAAAATGTGCGAACATACGTGACAAGAATTTTCAATTCTATTAAGGACACTGAGGCGAGGATTATCCCACCCTTGATTCTGTACTATATTGTATTATATTTCTGCCTTTTTGCTGTATATATTGCATTCTATGCTCCTATTGTTTTTTGCTACCCTTCCCATTGTTATTATATGTCCCTCTTACTGGGAGTGTGATATTACGGCTTGTCTTTTCATTTCAGGTTCTGATCTCAAATAAGTTGCTATTCTTCCTCGCTTCTGGATTTGTTTTGCGTCTCTTCCTGAGAAGCTGTTCCATTGAAGCTGCCTTTGAGGCTCGTTCCTGCCCGTTGGCTGATGGATTTCCTTCCATATTTGGTTCTGCCTTTCAACTGTATCTGGACGTCACCATGTGTTTTGATTATTCTTGGACTTAACTGTTTATTTTTCCAACAAAGAAAGAGGATATGATATTCTCTTGTATGCCTTATATAGGGGTCCTCTCTATGGTTGTCACGTGAAACCCACTGGTGTTTATGGGTATTGTAGTGTATTTATTTGTTTTTACTTTACATGATTGGCTGCTGAGAATTTTCAGTGAAGAAAATTGAGAAGCGTAATCCTCGCCTCCGTGTCCTTAATAGAATTGAAAATTCTTGTCACGTATGTTCGCAAATTTTGAATTCACATCAGAAACAATGGAATCCCTTTAATCATGGTGCAGAGACAGATCAGCAGTTGCTGATCCGATAAATCCCTTTCAAATCATTGAATTCTTAGGGACATTTCCTCAAGGGTTCATCTCTGACCACCCTAGAGATGCAATGGGCAGCGATCAGGGTTTTTAGGGGGAGTTCAGAGGATTTCTAAAAATTCTCCCCTTGGTTAGCCGGCTTTTTAAGAGTTTTAGATTAAATAGACTTAACCAACAACCTTTAGTTCTTACCTGAGATTTTTCAGTAATATTGAAGGGGCTGCTGGAACCCCCATTTGAACTGCTTGACATTGTCACATTTCAATAGCTATCATCAAAAATGAAATTTTTTCTGGCAATTACTTCTGCTGGGAGGTTGAATTAATTGTCCGGATTAGTGATTTCTTATTCACATCAGACAGAGTAGTTCTCAGACTGGATCCTAAATTTATCCGAAAGTACATTTTAGATATTGTTATCAGGAGTTAGTCCTTCCAATTTTATTCATCCTCTGACATCCCTTCCGCCCTGGATGTGAGAACATGTTGGTAACATTTTTAAAGAGAACTAAGTCTCCAGTTCTTTATTTGTTTCTTTGAGGGCAGACAACAAAGGGGGGGGGGGGGGGGAGTCTCAGCTCCTACCTTGAGGAGGTGGGTGAAAGAGGCTATAAGGAAGGCTTACAGATCGACAAATACTGAGCCCCCACACAATGCGCAAGGTTGATCAACAAGATCTATTTCAGCCTCTTGGGCAGAGTCCGGTAGTGCATCCTTGTTAGAGATCTGCAGGGCAGCTACCTGGTCAACTCTGTAGACATTTGTAACTAACTGTGGATTAGATTTAACAGTCTGGTGATAACAATTTTGGTTAAATTGTTATTGACACTGCACTGAAGTAATTGTAGTATAGTTCATTAAAATCACTTTCAAACATCTAAATTGGTGTAGGTGCAAATCACTGTATTTGTTATATCCTCAACTGTGTGAGGAAGTGGACGGATGATGGGTGATGACACTATTACTTACCAGTAATCTTATTACTCGGAATCACGGTCCTCTTTCTCCCACATTTTTTTGTGCAGATTTATATAGCCCGAACTCGACACTAAGGTATCAAAGCGCTTTACATGAGCGCCAGTAATGTTGCACAAGGACACATTCATTTTTTGCAAGGCACGGGGAGATTAAGTGATTTGCTCAGAATCACAGGATGCTAAGCGGACGCCAGAGCTCGAACCTGGTTCCCCAGCTCCAAAGTTGGCAGCTCTTAAACGTCGCAATATACACCAACAAATCCTGTTTTCCCTGCCGCAATTTTAGGAGCTCCGCATCACTAGCCTGCATAAAAGTATACTTGGCAAACAGGCGCTGCATCTGGTCCTTAAAGGCCACAAAATTATATAAGATAGGATCGTCATTATCCACCAAGGGCACTGACCATAATACTGTGGTCCAGCCAAATAAGATATCACAATTGCAACCTTTGCTGCGTCATCCAGAAAAGCCATTGGCCTACAAATAAAATGCAAGTGGCACTGGTTCATAAATTTGCCATACTTATTGCTATCCCCAGAAAAGCTCTCAGGAACTGCAACAGGCACACCTCCTGTACTACCAGAGGCGCGATCATAATGGAAAGTAGCGGGCTGTAAGGGTGTTTTAGAAGTCCCCGCCCTTTCCTTAGCTCTATAGGTATTTAACTCTCCATGTAAACCTTGATTGTCCTGTCGTAAGTCCCTCACCTCCTCCTGCATGGAGGCGTGGGCCAAAAAATCCTGCAATGAAGGACCCGCCCATAACCCACCCTGCAAGGGGTCTACATCCATCTTCGCTCGGGTAGTATAGAAATTTCGTGGGCTTGGGTTTCTGTTCCAGCCCCACTCACCTGAACCACAGGTACTACAGGAGCGAAGATAGCCCGATCCACCCCTTTCCCAATGCCTTGGCCCCTCGAGTGAAAACAGCAAAGATCACACAGGCGGGCAACGCACCAGGGGGAAAACCGGAAAAGGAAACAAATGGAAAGGTGTACGGACATTCATACGGCCACCATCTGGGCTGCAGACATACCAATTCTCTATAACAGGAACATGCTGCAGTAAAACATAAAAGACAACAAAAGACAATAAGCACCGGATAGACCCACAGAAAATAATGCTATAGGTATAGCTATACCAAAAGAGACCCACCCAACTCTTTAAACATACCCAGAAAACATGTAGTGCCTGCCAGCAGCTTATTGGGTAGTCCAGCTATCTCCAGAACAGTAATAAACAGCGTGGGGTTTATCCTGCTGTAGATTTCCTGGAATATCCTGTAACACAAAGTCCTCTGGTATATGCGGGGGAAAAAGAACACCGCTTAGCATGTGACAAAAACCCGCTTGACTAGGTAAAATAAGGAACTAAGTAAAGGGTTAGATAGAAACTGGATGGTACCATAAAAATCCTTCAAAAAGAGTTCCCAGTGCACTGAAGTGAAGAAAAAGCACAATCCTGAATGGAGCAACTAACTCCTGGAATACAAAAAAAAACCACTGCTTATCCTCTGATGTCCCTGGAAAAGTAGCACTCACTGCAGGAATAAAACACGATGTGGGTCTGCTCCAGCCTGATACAGACAGAATCCTTCCAGGAAGTGCACTGCCTCAATGTAAAGACAGCAGAATCCAGCAGGTCAGAAGTTCAGCAGGGCAGGCAGAACAACAAAGCAACAGGACGCCAGGACGGCAAAGTCAAAGTGCTTCCGGGGCAGAAAACCGGAAGAGAACCCAAGCAAGGAAGTGTAAAGTTGTCACATAAAACACTCGAGACACGTGTGATTCTTTCCGCTGTGTTTATTGGGATATCACACAAGCAGTTACTCCGAGGAGCGCCGGCCAACCCTCTGTGCCCTCGCTGCAGCGCGCTCACTCTCCCCGCCTCCGCACTAGCTATGCGCGCGCATCCGGCGCCAACGTGCCGTGCCGGCGTCACGTCTGCGTGACGCGGTAACAACTAGACCGCTACATATCTCCCCTTTTTTCCAACCCAAAGTTCAATCACTTACAATTCGCAGTCCAGTTCAAAGTCGTGGAACCTGGAGGGCCTTACAACTTGTCTACCGCTCCTGGTCACCTTACCACTGCACTCTCGAGTCACTTGGCTCTGTGTTTCTTCACGTTCTGCTCCTACATTCATCTCTCCTCCACTGTTCATGTTACCTCTCAGTCTGTCCATATCTGCCTCTGGTGTCTCACCCCTGTGATCTCCTACTTGCTCCTCTCCAGCTTCCGCTTCTTCCCTTTCTTCACTTCCACTCGCCTTGTTCCCTTCGTCCACGTCTTTCGTGCTTTCACCTTCCGGTTCCCACTGCTCCCATCTCAATATCTTGTTGCACCGGGCCATGCGGTCCTGCGACCACACATTCCCATCGCTGAGCAGGGCCGCTCTATCGTACACTTCCTTGACCTGCATGGGCTTGCTGTACTTGCTGTCTCCTTTCCTTTGTAGGGTAGCCAATTTTACTCTCACCCATTCTCCTCTCACTAACCGAGTGTCCTTCACACTCCTCCTCTTGTTGTAATTATTGGTGTAGATGGCTTGTGCCCTCTCCAGATTTGCTCTTACGACCGCCGGAGACCATTCACTGGTCACTACCTTCTCCTTCCAGATTCTGTTGTCGTGCGTGAAGGGTTCCCGCCCTCTCAATATTTGAAACGGGCTGAACCCCGTACTCGTGGGCGTTATTCGGTAGGCCCATACCATATTCTCCACCGCCTTCTTCCAGTCTTTGTTACAGGTGATGGCCGCTTGTATGGCTCCCATCACCACCCTGTTAAATCGTTCCACTAGACCGTTCCCTGCTGGGTGGTAAATGGCCGTGTGCTTTACCAAGATGCCATTTCTCTCCATGAACTGGTTCCATTTCTCTGATTTGAACTGGGGCCCATTATCACTTAAGATGGACTTGGGAATTCCCTCGCGGGTGAATGTCTCCGATAAGAACTCCAGGATGTTCTCCGTGTCCATGGATTCACTCACTTTTATCTCTGGCCATTTGGAATAACGGTCGATGAGAACACACACATATTTCTGTACGCTCTGGTCATCCAGCACCGGTCCTAAAATGTCTATCGACAACTCTTCCCAGGGGTTTGAGGGAGTGTCGAATTTCCCCAGTGCTGGGCGTAAGGGCCTCAACGTTTTGTCGGCCCCTTGGCATTGGGGACACTCTCTGACGTGTCTCTCTGCTCTCATGTCCATGCCTGGCCACCAGTAGTTCTGTTTCGATCTGGCCTTGAGTTTCCCAATCCCCAGATGGCCGACATGCAATAAGTCCAGCAACCTGTTGATGAGGTTCGTCGGGGGGATTACTCTCTCTCCCCGGTAAATGAATATGCCCTCGTCTCCCACCGTCAGTTCTTCTCTCACCTCATAGAAGGGTTTGAGGTTGGGTTTCACCTTTTTCTTATCAGGCCACCCTTGGGTGATGTGCACTTTTGCCTCCCTTAGGTCAGCATCTTCTTCATAAGCTTCCGTCCACTCTTGTATGCTGATGATCTTCTCTTGGTCCTCTATGAGAGCCACCATCTCTCCTCTATCTGCTAGGTCTTCTTCTCCCGGCTCCATGGCCGCCGCTCGGCTCAGGTAGTCCGCCACTCGGTTCTTGTTGCCAGGGATGTACTCCACGTCGTATCTGAATTCCAACAATTTTAGGGACATCTTCGATATCCTGGGCGTGGCGCTGGCGTGTCCGCAAGATGTTAAAACCTTCACCAACGGCTTGTGGTCCGTTTTGAGCAGGAATCGGGTACCCCATAGGAACTGGCGGAACCTCGTCATGGCCCACACTACCGCCAACATCTCTTTCTCAATGACGCTGTACTTGCCTTCTGTCTCCGTCAGTGCTCTGGAGGCGAAACTTATTGTCTCCATGTCCCCACTTCCTCGGTCTTGCATAAGTACAGCACCTAATCCCTTGTCGCTGGCGTCCGTGATGAGTATGGTGGCGCCTTGTGGGTCGTACCCCTTGAGTGGTATTGCTTCCAGGATCCCCTTCTTAATGACTTCAAATTCCGCTTGGGCCTCCGGTGTCCATTGGAACACCGTGCTTTCTCTGGTCAGCCTCCTCAAGTTGTAGGTTTTGGATGCGAATTGTACCACAAACTTGCTGTAGTACTCCGCCATCCCCAGGAATGATCTAACCTCCTCCTTGTTCTTGGGTGGCGGTGCTTCAACAATGGCTTTCACGTTCTCCCTCTTGGGTGTGATCCCCTGTTGCCCTATTTCGTGGCCTAAATAGGTCACTGACTGTAGTCCCAAACGGCATTTCGACCATTCCGCCGTGAGGCCTTTGGCTTCCAGCGTCCGTAGTACCTTATCTAGTGTCCGGTCATGGTCCCTTCTATCTCTGCCCATCACTAGTATGTCGTCCTGGAAGTACTGTACGTCTTTGCAGTCTCTGAACAGTTGGTGCATCATCTTTTGGAAGACAGCCGCCGCTGAGGCCAGTCCGAACGGCATGCGACAAAACCTGTAGCACCCAAACGGGGTAATGAACGATGTGAGACTTTTGCTGTCCGGGTGTAGCGCTACCTGGTGGTAGGCTGACGTGAGGTCGATTGTGGAGTACCACTGGACTCCTCTGGTTCTCGCCAGCATTTCCTCTATCTTGGGAAGGGGAAATTTCTCCACCACTATGTTCTTGTTGAGTTCCCTCAAGTCCACACAGAGTCTGACCTTCCCGTTGGGTTTCATCACGACCACCAAAGGCGCCAGCCATTCAGCACATGTTATGGGTTCTATGATGCCCTTCTTCTCCAGATCTTGAAGTTCTGTCTGGACGGCTTCCCTCACTGCAATGGGCACATTCCTCACTTTATGTGCTACTGGTGTGGCTCCTTCCTTAAGTACTATTTTGTGTTGGAATTTCTCCATTTTTCCTACTGCGCCCCCGAAAACCTTAGGGTAGTTCTTTTTCCATCGATCCATGTCCGGCCATTCCTCCTGGTCTGTGAGCAGGATCTGTTCCTTCCCCCCAGGGTCGAGTTTTATGCCCAGGTCGCCCTGGTCTAACCATCCCAGGACGGAGGGTCCTTTCTCGGCCACATACAGTTTGCACCATGCTGATCGACCTCTGAACTCAAACAGTAGACGTCGGAAGCCTAGCATGGGAATGCGATCCCCATTATATGTTACCGGTCGTATGTCCAGTTTCTCCAGGCCAGGGCCCAACTCATTTTGGAATTGATCTACCCACACTGCTCTCTGTATGATGGTGAATGGGGATCCGGTGTCTGCCACGACCGAAATTGTTATGCCGCCCATGGACATCTCTAGGACCGGTTTGGTGGATCTCTTGGCGTCCACGCTCAGTACCTGATCGTATATACACAAGACAGTGACCACCTCTTCCTCCGTGGCTTCTTCCTGATCTTCTGTGCTTTGGTCCATATATTTCACCACTCCTTTCTGCTGTTTCTTCCGACACACCTTCTCGTAGTGTCCCATTATACCGCAGTGCATGCATTTTGCTCTGAAGGCCGGGCACCGTCTGTCGTGGGCTTCGTGGGACCAACTTCCGCACCTGTAGCATGTTTTCTTATTCTCGCTGTCCGCTTGCTTCCCTTGCCATCTGCTGGTCCCTTTGGCTATGGGTGGTTTGGGTTTCTGGTCCCTGCGGTGGTCTCCCTCTTGTATCCTGTTCACCATGGTTGGGGTGACCGTCTCTTTCCTGGTAGCATCGGCGCACCTCTTTGAGAGTTCGGCCCTCTTCACTATGACCATTACTTCTTTGAGTGTGGTGTCCCCGCTCGCCCACAGCTTGTCTTGCACATTTGCACTGGTGGTGTGCATGATCACCTGGTCCTTTATGAATTCGTCTTCCCACCGTGCATACCTGCACAGGGCTGCTAGCTTCCTTAATGCTGCTACGTACTCTTCGATGGACTCCCCCACTTTTTGTTTCCTTTGCTGAAAATTGTATCTATCTACTGAGACACATACGGTGGGGCGGTATCGCTCATCTAGGTCTTCCACCGCGTGCGCATATACATCGTCGTCTGTGTCTTCTCTCTTCGTGGGTACCAGGCTCTTGTATATCCTCAGTCCTTCTGGCCCTAGGTTCAGTAGTAGGATGCGTTTTTTCCTCTGAGGGGTGAATTTTTCTTCGTTCTCGTCCTCCAAGACCCCTATAAAATTGTCTATATATTCCTTCCAATCTTCCCATTTCATCATTGGTTCACCAGGTTTCGTTAGGAATTGCACCGGTGCAATCGCATACCCTGCAGGGGAGCTCATCTTTGCTTCCTTGGTGCTCGTTCCGTCAATAGCTTTGCTCGGGGGGCTACCTGGGGTGTTATCGTTGTTTCTTGTGTGCTTGATCCTCTGGGGGCTCTTGTCACTGGACCCCTCTTCTTCCTCTTTGGTAGCCAGTGCAGCGCTCTCTGTGCCTGATTACGTGCGAAGGCGGCTCGTATGCTTGTGGCTGTTGTGGACGGTGTCGTCCCTGCAGCCTGTATGTCGTTCGGGTGCTGTTCCGTGGCTCTGCCACGCTCCTCGGTTGCTCTGTGCTTTGGTTCGACCAGCGCGGTCGGCTAGGGCGTGTCCCGTGGCTCCCTCCCCGCTCCAGGCGGCCTGTGCGGTGTTCTGTTCGGGCCTGGTGGCCTGGTAACGTGTCTTCCTTCGACTCACGGGGCCACGTGGGGTGTTGCCCTCTGCTGTGCTTCCCGTCGGTCCGGTTTTCGTCCCGACCTCGTCGCCACTGTAAAGTTGTCACATAAAACACTCGAGACACGTGTGATTCTTTCCGCTGTGTTTATTGGGATATCACACAAGCAGTTACTCCGAGGAGCGCCGGCCAACCCTCTGTGCCCTCGCTGCAGCGCGCTCACTCTCCCCGCCTCCGCACTAGCTATGCGCGCGCATCCGGCGCCAACGTGCCGTGCCGGCGTCACGTCTGCGTGACGCGGTAACAACTAGACCGCTACAGGAAGGAAGGGCAGACAGCCCTTAAATAACTCCCAAAGCCCCACCCCTACCCATGGCTGAACTAAGGAGGACAAATCGCAGCACATGGAATGAGGAAGTCCCGCCCGCCATCCCGCTTCGTGAACCAAAATCCCACCCTCATGAACCCGCCCAGAGATCCCGCCCACAAATCCCGCAAGCGATTCCCGCCCGTGAATCCCGCCCGGGAAAAGAAACAGAAAGAACCAAAAACACATCAGGCACACTACGTTTAGACCGCAACAGGTAGCCTCAGTAATCCAAGAATCTAAGAAGCCGTCCACTTAGAATTCATATCAGAAACAATGGAATCCCTTTAATCATGGTGCAGAGACAGCTCAGCAGTTGCTGATCCGATAAATCCCTTTCAAATCATTGAATTCTTAGGGACACTTCCTCAAGGGTTCATCTCTGACCACCCTAGAGATGCAATGGGCAGCGCTCAGGGTTTTTAGGGGGAGTTCAGAGGATTTCAAAAAATTCTCCCCTTGGTAAGCCGGCTTTTTAAGAGTTTTAGATTAAATAGACTTAACCAACAACCTTTAGTTCTTACCTGAGATTTTTCAGTAATATTGAAGGGGCTGCTGGAACCCCCATTTGAACTGCTTGACATTGTCACATTTCAATGGCTATCATCAAAAATGACATTTTTTCTGGCAATTACTTCTGCTGGGAGGTTGAATTAGTTGTCCGGATTAGTGATTTCTTATTCACATCAGACAGAGTAGTTCTCAGACTGGATCCTAAATTTATCCGAAAGTACATTTTAGATATTGTTATCAGGAGTTAGTCCTTCCAATTTTATTCATCCTCTGACATCCCTTCCGCCCTGGATGTGAGAACATGTTGGTAACATTGTTAAAGAGAACTAAGTCTCCAGTTCTTTATTTGTTTCTTTGAGGGCAGACAACAAAGGGGGGGGGGGGGAGTCTCAGCTCCTACCTTGAGGAGGTGGGTGAAAGAGGCTATAAGGAAGGCTTACAGATCGACAAATACTGAGCCCCCACACAATGCGCAAGGTTGATCAACAAGATCTATTTCAGCCTCTTGGGCAGAGTCCGGTAGTGCATCCTTGTTAGAGACCTGCAGGGCAGCTACCTGGTCAACTCTGTAGACATTTGTAACTAACTGTGGATTAGATTTAACAGTCTGGTGATAACAATTTTGGTTAAATTGTTATTGACACTGCACTGAAGTAATTGTAGTATAGTTCATTAAAATCACTTTCAAACATCTAAATTGGTGTAGGTGCAAATCACTGTATTTGTTATATCCTCAACTGTGTGAGGAAGTGGACGGATGATGGGTAATGACACTATTACTTACCAGTAATCTTATTACTCGGAATCACGGTCCTCTTTCTCCCACATTTTTTTGTGCAGATTTATATAGCCTGAACTCGACACTAAGGTATCAAAGCGCTTTACATGAGCGCCAGTAATGTTGCACAAGGACACATTCGTTTTTTGGGAGGCACGGGGAGACTAAGGGATTTGCTCAAAATCAAAGGATGCTAAGCGAACGCCAGAGCTCGAACCTGGTTCCCCAGCTCCAAAGTTGGCAGCTCTGGCCGTAAGGCAACATCCTCTGCCATCCATTTTACAACCCTCCCACCCATGTTTGCTCCTCCTAGAGTATTCGTTTTTAATTTGATATCTTGTACACCGCACACCGCACAGCACACTATGAGGAGAGTCCCTGAGAAGAAGGCCCACGAGACCTGACAGGCGCAGGAGCGCCATATAACGGACCGAGGCGTCCCGCGGGGTGGGAAGCCTTGTACACCGCACAGCGCACTATGAGGAGAGTCCCTGAGAAGAAGGCCCACGAGACCTGACGGGTGCAGGAGCGCCATATAACGGACTGAGGCATCCGCGGGGTCGGAGACCTTATACACCGCACAGCGCACTTTGAGGAGAGTCCCTGAGAAGAAGGCCCACTAGACCTGAAGGGCGCAAGAGCGCCATATAACAGACCAAGGCGTCCCCCAGTGTGGGACGCGCGTGAGGTGTGCCCGGACCCGGGCCAAGACGGGCCAGTTTTAGCCCATCCTAGACTGGATGAGGCCAGGCTGGGCCACATCATTGACTTCTCTGTAAAGGATTTATGCTTCCTGAGGGTGAATCCACATATATATTGCTGCATTATTCGGGACGCTAACCTGGTTGCTGGTCATTTTATATCAGTGCGGGACTTCCTAGTAGGCATAGAATCACGGGTAATACCATTCTAGTAATAAAGCTTGCTTAGACTTTGCATTAACCTACTATAGATTGTGCATACTGCAAACATTGTCTTGACGGGGGCTCGAAACTAGGGGAAACTTTTCACTAACATCCCTAGATGGCTCAGGGTGGGGTAAATGGGTAAGCGCAAGACGGTGGTGGTCCACGCTGCCCCAACCACCAGCACCAGCACAATGGACTGTTTTTTACAAAAAGCAGCAGGGGTTCTTGAAAGAGCAATCAAGCTTGTGTCCTGCAGACCTTTCCGGTCCCCGGCAAATCACCTCCTATCCTGTGCCTCTAATAGTGGGTTTCAGTGCTCTGAGGAGGGAACCGAGTTGATATCCTCCTCTCCACGCCTTACTACTATCCATAGTCAGCCTGACTGTGTTGAGTCAACTGTGGGGCCTACATTGGGGAGTAGGTTACCAGCTCAAACCAAAGCACCCTGTGTAGTTGTCCAGGAGGGGCAGCCTTGTGGCGGGGTTGGATCTGGGGCCAAGCGCAAATACACCACCACCGGGGCTAAGGCGAAATGATCTAAAGTGGACACATCAATGTTAAACATCCAGAGTGCAGCACTCCTGTCGAAAGACGACCTGGTGACCATGTTAGAGGCCGGTCTGAGCTCCCTTCTTAATCACCTGGACCTTAAGTTGGAACCAATCAAGCAAAGGCTGTCTTTCATTGAGAGAGATCTTTCAAACCTGTCTCAATTTCTTAAAACATCCATTTCTATTCCCCGCTCCTGTGACGCAGCTGATGTATCTGCCAGCTCGGCTCCTGTTACCTCCGCCTCAAGAATAGCGCACATTGCCTAAAACCCCCACCCAGTGAGCACCATCTCCCTACCTGGCCCATCTACGAGCATCGGACAACTCCCATCTCCCATAATTGGTTGGCAGGCGAGGTCATGCCACCAGTTGTCATCTAGATTAGAGGCCAATCATCACAGGGAGTTAGCTCCTCTTGTGAGGGGAGTAGAAGGGGACGCCCCAATTGGTACCGCCGTTAATAAAGTTAGAGTGCCCGAGGGTCCAAACTCCATCCACCTACCCTCGGTAGCAACACCATATGTAGTGGTCTTTGGAAACGTGCCAGTCCTAAAGCCGGACACCATTGTGGGTTTTTACCAATTAAAGAACAAGGTCCTTTACTGGCTGAACAACAACACACCCTTGGGCCTTAGAGTGGAAAGGGATATCCCTATAGCTAGGAGGGTGGCTTGGATAGGAGGCTCGAAAAAGAATAATGATGGTGACTGTATAATCATTAACTTCAACAGACCACATCTGGCAGAAAGGATTCTGCATGCCGCCAACCACTGTAACAGAATAGGCCCTTCTTCCTCAATAAGAGCACTGCCCTTGGGCTTTTTTACCCACCCACACCTATGGCATCGCACCTAAGGAAATTAGTGACCCCAACCCCATCTGGATGGCCTCAGCAACTGCCTCCGGTCCCTTTATTCAACTCATTTGAGCCGCTGGGACAACTTGACCACTGTGATTGACTGGGTGGTCCAGGTCGAAGGAAATCCACAGTGCTCCTACAAACGGACTTATAGGATCAGCTGGCCAAGGTGAACCATTGCAGTCATACGCTTGGTAATAACCTCTGCAACATTGTCTCATGGAATTTAGCGAGCTTTGCAAGCAAGTTCTCGGATCCGGGGCGGCTGGCTTTCATTAAAAAAATTGACATAATCTGCATCCAAGAGACATGGACTATTGATAATGTTTATTTTCTGGAGGGCTTCAAGGTTTTTAACATCCCTTCTATTCCTTCAAGGGCGGGTCGTCCAAAAGGGGGTCTCGCAGTTTATGTGTCTCTTAGTCTACATGGTGGTATTGAGGTATTGAACACGGATAATCTGTGTCTCCAGGCATCAACCTTCACCTCAGGGTCCCACAGTCTAATGCTTTTGAACTTTTATAATGCACTTCTCTTCTCCTTAAGGTGTGTAACGTCACTCGCCTATATTCATTTTTAACGCATGGTATGGCCCTGCCACGCAAGCCTCGTAACATAGTCCTGGTAGGGGACTTTAATAGGCATATATGTGGGGCCTTAAGGCAGGGACTAGTGATGATTCCTCTTGTCCACTTGTAGACGGTGTGCATTTTGATCATTGTAGGCAGAGGGAGAAATTAAACGCATTGGTTTGTGATTTGGATTTGCAACTAACCATAGGGAAATTGACCCCCTCCAGGCGATATATTTCATTCCAACTTTTAAGGGGGCAGGCCGGGAACCCTAGATTATTGATTTTATTTTAATCTCTACCCCCCTTTATTATAGGATCTCAGAGTTTTCAATAATAGCCAGTAGCTACAGCGACCATAACCCCCTGTGTTTCAAAGGTATATGGCCCGCTTTCAACTTAAAAAGACAGATCACAGGAGGGGGGGTTCTAAGGGCAACAGACGGAGGGAGACGATTTAGATGGGGCAGATTTCTCCAGACACTCTGTGCAGGTCTCTACTGGAGATGTGCCAGTGTGAATTATAGATCTGTCAGAATGCGAAGGTGGAGTCAGATGAGTCTATCATCCCTGCCTTCGAATCAATATCCTGCTCCATCGCCAAATTATTGGTTGTCCCATCACATGGAGCTCAGAGGGAGAAGGGATCTATATGGTTTAACCCAGAATGCTCACTTGCTGCCAGGAGGCTGAATTAGCTCTTCATGCCTCCCTGAGGAATGCAGCGCTAGTTAACATCAGTAGAAAGCAGTACAAACTAGCTCTTAGTAAACGCAGGGTGGATCGGAAGAAAGAAGCTTGGGTCAACCTTATGGAAGCAACAACTTATAAGTGCAGTGCAAAGTCCAGAAGCATCATTAACAGCCCCATCTTGGGATAAGAGGCAGCTAGAAGCACACATTATTGAAAACGAATGGGTCAGACATTTTGAGGACATGTTCAAGGGAGACCCAGACCTGTCGCCTTTACCTAATCCTGGTGGTACACAGAACAAATTGTGGTATTGGAAGAAGAAGTAAGGCGAGGTATCACTGGACTGACACGGAATAAGGCCCCGGGCCCTGATGGAATCCCACCTGATCTTTATTTGTCGGGTGTAGCACTTTGGGCTCCAGTGCTCACTTCCGTAATTAATGCTGTTGCTAGGTTTGGCACCCCGTCTTCATGGGCGACCTCTATTATTGTGCCAGTTTTTAAAAGGGGGGATAGGGACAGCACTGTCTATTATAGACCCATCTCCCTGCTAGTCTCAGTGGTAAAAGTGGTTGGTAGGATATTGTTGGATAGGTTATCGACCTGGGCTACTGACAATAACATTCTGTTGGACGCCCAATATGGGTTTCGCCCTGGCCATTCCAAGATCAAACAATCCCGGAACCTATTCCTAATAACCAGTAAATATACAGTCGCCCGCAGGGGTACTATCTTACTGGCTTTTATGGATCTGTCATCTGCATTTGATTGTGTTAACAGGGCCAAATTGTGGCAGATCCTTTTAGCATATGGGGTAGAAAGGGAGATGGTCTCCTTTCTCTATGACATCCACCGGGACACCCAGGCAGTAGTGCGGTATTCGTCGAGCTTGAAAGTATCTTGTTCATTCCCCATTAGGAGCGGTGTCCATCAAGGCTGTATATTGGCCCCGTTTCTTTTTTAATCTTTACATTAATAACTTGGAGAAAACCCTCATGGAGAATAAGGCTGATTATTCCTGGATCGGACGGCGAGGTCTCCCCATTCTGCTATATGCAGACGATGCAGTCTTGCTGGCTAGGACAGGGAGAGGTTTACAAACCATCGTATCTACGTTCGCCCAGTTTATGGGAGATTTGGACTTAAAGGTTAACAACTCCAAATCAAACATCATGCAACTGGGGATGCGGCCTAGCAGATCATATGCCTTTAAGGTAGGGTCTACCCTGATTCCCAAAACATCTGCTTTCTCCTACTTGGGGGTACTCCTTGATGATAAACTGGACTGTGGCCCACAACTGATACGTAAGAGAAATGACCTCAATAGGGAAATTGCCGCAATTTTTTACTTTACTAGTAGTCTGGGTAAAAGACCGGTGGGGGCTCTTTTGGAGCTCTACAGGGCTAAGTGTCTGTCAAAAGTACTTTACGTTAGCAAAATCTGGGGAGATGTTGAACTAAAGGATGTCCAACTAGCGGGAAACAAATTTATGAGACGTCTGCTATCAGTTCCCCAGGGTATCCCTTCTTCTATTGTCCATGAAGAGTTAGGAAGGCTCTATGTTACAGATCAGATAGCCTTTCGCCCGCTGTTACTTTGGTTAAAAACATGGGCTAAGGCGGGGGATTCGCTAAATAAGGCAATCCTGAAAGACTGACTGGCCCTGGATCAAGTATTAAGGATTCCATGGCTGAAATATATCAAAAGGAGTCTAACGAACCTGGGAAGAGGTGACCTTTTTTTCAATCCGGAGGGAACTCGAAAGGCAGATATAGCTCTTCTTAAGACGGCATTCTGTACGAGTCAGACCATATTAACCCCTTCTGTGCCACGCCCTTTCCCCCTCCTGTGCCGGGCGTTTCATTAGTGGGTGGGGTTCATGACGAGATAGTCTCGTCATGGGCACAGCGCGACCGTGCTCCATGACGAGACTATCTCATCATGGGCACAGAAGAGGTTAAGGGAGGACAAGTGTTCGCAATTTTGTTACAAGGCTGAGCTGTATATACTTGGTCTCGTGAACTCTTATGATAGATTCCTTTTGACAAGATTTCGGTTTGATCTGTTTTACATACTCCTTACTTACCCAAGGGGCTCAAATAGAGGGCAATTATTTCCGCCCTGAGGCTGCGATGGAGTATCTCCGCAGGAAATGTTTCTTTTAGCCATGTTTTGCCCATTTTATGACACCCCTAGAAAATCATATTTAATTCCCATCCTGAAAAAGGCCAACTTTAAACAAGTGCGGCCCGCCTTTATTTTTCTCCAGATGTTGACGGGCAATACTGTATTTCATGTTTTAATTTTTTTTAAATCTGCTATTAAGCTTAGGGCGAGTTGTGATTATTTGGCTCGTACTTTATCACCACCTTTGGTTTCATGTATTTGTATCGCTAACAGTTCGCGGATCTAGCTATTGGCTTTTATGTACTGTTTTTAGCTGTTTGACCCTAACATAACTGGAGTCTGGGATTAGTTGCAATTTGTACATATAACTAGAATGATGAATTTGCACAAACTTGCTCTCCTGATTGTACATATTGCATCATATTATTTTAATCCTGTTTTTTACTTTGTGCTTTTATGGTTTTATGCAATATGAACTGATTTGATAATAAACAACAGGGGGTGGGAGGGGAAGTGGGAAGTATTCCACTGGGTATGATAAAAGCCATAGAAAGAGGACCAGTGTCCTATTATTATTTAAAGCTTTAAAAATACCTGTTTAGAGGTGGGACTCCTCAGTTGTTTGAGGACTGGCACAAGGAGGACTGGATTCAGGGTAACGATGATTATCAACAAGTAGTCATTTCATTTTCCGGACCACTTATAATGAAGGCCTAAAAGAATTTCACCCCTACTGGGAAGTGCTGGTACTCCCCCTCTCAAAATAAAAAAGTGTCGGAACTCAGTACCAGACAGTAAGGGCTCATTTAAAGCACCGCCCCTACTGAGAAGTGCAGGTACTCCCCCTCTCAAAATAAAAAAGTGTCGGTACTCGGTACCAGACAGTAAGGGCTCATTTAAAGCACCGCCCCTACTGAGAAGTGCAGGTCCTCCCCCTCTCAAAATAAAAAAGTGTCGGTACTCAGTACCAGACAGTAAGGGCTCATTTAAAGCACCGCCCCTACTGAGAAGTGCAGGTACTCCCCCTCTCAAAATAAAAAAGTGTCGGAACTCAGTACCAGACAGTAAGGGCTCATTTAAAGCCTCGCCCCTACTGAGAAGTGCAGGTACTCCCCCTCTCAAAATAAAAAAGTGCAGGTACTCAGTACCAGACAGTAAGGGCCCATTTAAAGCACCGCCCCTGCTGAGAAGTGTTGGTACTCTCCCTTTCAAGTTGCAGGTACTCGGCACCTGACAGCACTTGCCCGTTTAAAGCACCAGCTGTGTGCTTGTACCAGGTCATCGGTCCTCCGGGGACTCCGGGGACCCTCACACCATCCCTTCACTGCTGCTATGAGCCAGTCATCATTATTCGCACGCTCTGCCTGCAAAGCCCTGCTGAGGAGAGGGGTTTGTCTTTCCAGAGACGGTGACATGTGGATGTCTCCTTTTTCAAGATGACGGACCAGCCAAGCGCATAAAACACTGTGAATCACTCAAATCAATCCCTCACGGCGGGTCTCTGTTCTCAGGCAGTCAACGTCAAATATCGAATGTGGTTACTGCTGTGGCATCCACTGCCAGGCGTGGGAAGGGGCTCCGCGTGTGAGCCCCCCTCCCTCCTCTCTCTCTCTCTCGCGCGCGCTCGCTCTCTCCCTCTTTCATTTCGGGCCCCTGCTTTTTATTCCGAAAAGACCCCCAACTGATCTAGAACTTCCCACATCTACAAATCCTCGCTCCACAAACCCAAAGGTGAGTTCTCCTGTTATTCGCGGATGCTAAATTTCGTGAGGCCTGCCCTGATTCATGAAGATTTGTTCATGAGTAGGTGTAACGTAATCTTTTAGTACTCCCTCGTGGCTTACTTCTGGAATCCAGTAATAACCATGTTCCACTACATGAATAAATCGCAACAAAACCTTTGTGAATTAAGCCATCAGCCATTGGAGCACCGGAAAGCACCGGCACAAATTAGGCACTGATCCAGAGGCACAAAAACGTTTTCAGTCTAATAAAAAAATACCGTTTTGGTGTTTGATGGAGGCCCACATATACCGCAGGCACCTGATTCCTTCCCCACAAAATTAAAATATCATCAGAAATGACAATACAGCTCCCAGGGCACAAGTAGGGGGTACACGCGGGAACACGGCATCCCCCCCTCTTTTCACAGGGTGGACGCCGTCCCCCCTGCCAAGAAGTTGGGCCCCACAGAAATACGTTGGACTTGTCCCAGTGTCATTTAACGTTCAGCAGCTGCAGCAGTTGTCTGCTTGTGTTCTCAGCAGCAACATGCAGGCAGTTAGGGGGCTTTTTTACACCTTCAGCTATGCCAAAAATAAAGGCAGTAGTAAAGGGGCCATCAGGTGTCCTTTTGATTGAGTATCGGACGGGATGAGGCCTGCAACCTCTCACTTAGATACAAAGGCACAGGAGAGGAAACAAAAACACACAGCTTCTTATCTCCTCACAGATACGCAAGAGATGCATGCTTTTTACTTTTTTCAGTCCCTGTATACAAGCGCATGCACCCGAGGATGGTCTGTCCCAGAATCTACACACATAACAATATAAATATCACTGTTTTATTTCTTTTATAGCACTACTCATCCTATTGCAGAGTCTTCCAGAGGTCACTTCCTGTGATGCCAGGTGGGATGTAACACGTCGTGACGTCATGTGTTGTGTTGGCACGTGTCTTGATGTGACTTGCATACTGCCTGCAACTTGGTTAGTCCCCCCACTTCTTTTTATAGGACTTGTTCCCTGACAGCTCTCAACATATATTGAATTTGCTATTCCTATCTATTGGTGCTGTGTGTGTGTAAACAAGAGTTATGACGGTACACGAGCTGTAACACTGGCAAGCATCTGGGTAGATTGAACAGTTTCTTTATAGGTGGGTTGGGAGCACCCACTATCCGTTCTGGAATTTTTAGGACCAGCACTGCCAGACAGTGCATTGTATGGCACATTGAACCAATATTACTCATAAAACATGACAGGAATCAAAGATAACTTGGAGGGGAAAAGATGTTCTCCCTTCCGTCACTCCTGTAGATTTTTCTGGGACAAACAGTGTCAAATGGTGTACTGTAAAGTATAATTAACCATTCGCATTGATAAAATATGAGATTATATAATCTAGGCCCACTTAATATTTCAATTGCCCTGGCGAAATTTGCTAATTGTGGAATCTCGTGTTACGCTTATTACACACAGTTCCTGAAATGACCCCATATCGCGTGATTACGCCACATTTTACTTACGTTTTAGACAGTGGCAGCAACTAAATCAAGCGGAGGACGGGCGGGTCACACACGCACGCTCACTCACACCCAGGCATCAACACGTGCACACACTCACCCACCATTCACAAGCATGTACAAACGCACTCATTCACAGCACACACTCACAAATACACATACATTCATATGTGCACACACCGGCCTACAAAAGATTTAAAAAATAACTCTTACCTGGCCACAGCAATGATCGCGGTGGCGGGAGAGAATCCTCGGTAGTTCCTGATGCTTGGGAACTCCGCTTCTTCTTATTGGTTTACCTTCAGCCAATGAGAAGAGGTGGCAGTCCTGCCTTGTCAAAGAGTGGAATGGGGTCATTTAGACTGCTGACCCCACTCTGTATTGAGCCTCATTGATAGACACTTGACCATGGGTAGTTCAGAGCTTAAGACTGGAGTGCCCAGCTCCCCATCGTCATGAGGGGAAGGACCACCAAGTGCTTAGCCCACAGGGCTGTGACATCTTCAGCCCGGCAATGTCCAGCTCAGGCAGGCGCCTGCGCATTTAGTACAAGTACAGTACCTGGCTAACTGGCCTGAACATGAAGAGTGTCTGCCAGGCTGACCTTTGGTCAGTAGAACAGACACTGTTCACATCTGGAAAAAGGTGGAGGAGTGCCCCTCCACCCTTAAGGACAGGCCGCCGATGGTCTTAGGTGCTATTTTTTAGCGGACAATGCGAAGAAGCATTTCATACTAAGTATAGAGCTAAATGGCATTTGTGCATTTTGCATAATTACATGTAATTTCACACAATTTTCATAAAATATCACATAATTACATGAAAACAAATCACAAATTTCAAACACCCCTAATATAAACACCAGTTTATATGTGAGTTTGGACTTATCCTGTCGACAGTTTAAGGAAAAAATGGTAATGCCAAACTGCGTATTGAGACACTTTCTGTCAGAAACATCAACCAAAACTTGAAAGAATTTTTTGGTTTCTTCTGACTCCCAAATGTCATTTTTGTAATAACAATTGTGATTTTTTTTTTATAGACATTGGTCAGGTAATGTTGATTAAACCTGGTGTGACTTAAATATGTCTTTACAAAGGTTATTGGGCTTTCTTTTCATTTCCCAGTTGAGGCAGCTGTAGCCATTGTCTACATGCACTGTAGCAGGTAATGTCAGTTGTCACATCCCCAGAGAGGGAAAAACATTTATTTCTGCATGCCTATCAAAAGGTACCTTATTACAAAAATCCATAGGTTTGTTGCAGAAATTAAATCGCTTACTTTAACAGATGCAGAACACTAGTATTAGCAGTATTTCCCCTGTGAAACAGCATTCTTTTAGTCATTCAAGGACATCTCAGGCTCAAAAACAAACAAGTGTCCAAAGACAGTCCAATAAAAAAAGGCTTGATTCTGTTAAGCCAAAGATTCGCCAGGGACCTTTGTGTAGGTAATGAAAAATGCAATCACATGTCAAAAAGGAAAGATTGCAAGCACACTTGTGTGGTGTAGTGCAATCTTCTAAGCACATCCTTAATACGCACCACTAGAATTAGGTGATTCTGCGCATAAGATGTGTTCCGCATAATTTAGGATGTAGCTCATTTGCAGCATAATCCACCATCTGCCGCTTAATTTGGAGATTTCAACAAAAATTGTTCTAGCTCAACCGGATCAACAGTTGCTGTAAAAAGTGCTACTGGTGGGTGGCCGCTTGGAAACTTTAAGTGGTCACTTTTCAGTTAATGACTGCTGCTTTCAGGTGTTAAAAAGATACTAATGATGCGAAGGTCTTGCGCTGACAGAATAATTATGTGTTAAAAATACAACACAGTATAATAATACTAACACCGAAGGTGCATGCATAATGCAGCATAATTTGCATTTTCTTCCCAAATAATGCAGTCAACTCTGCTACATATTTTGGCCCTCCATTGCAGCATATTTCTAGAGGACCTGTCTATAAATTACTAAAAGGCATTATTCATTATCTGTAGCTATTTATTGCAACTATCAATGTTTTTGTAATTTACATTATTTGTTGTAAGGAAACGGCCATTAGTTGTGTGGCCTGCATAAGCAATGCACACGCGCTCTCCACTAGGAACCAAACATCCCATTGTAGCGCTTGACTCTCTCAGGGAAGCGAAGCCGAGCAGTGCAAGGCCTACTCAAGGGAGGTGGTGTGGGCTAGTAATCACCATTCGCTGGCACACAATGATAACACTCAACAAATAATTGTCTAGCCGGTGCTTTTTCTTTTGAAAAGTAAAAGTACATGTATTACATATACTACTCAATGCTACGTAGCAATTTACAAATACAATAGACTAGTGGAAATACCTTTTCCAACATTACATTTGACACGTAACGGGTCATGACCCCAAAATTCACAGTACACCCCCATTCATGTACAATATAGTACATAACTATATATGGGGGTGTCAATGTACATTAGGTCAATGTTGTCACATTTCAAGACTAGACTCACATGTCATGGTAATACTTCATTCCATCGCTGACTCCAGTAACCATAATTCCTCTGCATTTATTATGAATAGTCAAGCACTGCAATCATGTGCCCACATTATCAGTAATAAAGCATGACATCTTGCATTATCATAGTAAAGCTTGACATCCACTTCTGCATACATTATAAGCAATCAGGCATTGTAATAAGGTGCTCACATCATCAGTAATAAAATATTGCAGGCTCTCAGGAATATGAATTGCTGTCAGCATTAGCAGCCCTTGAGATAATGCATTCTCGCTGACATCTTTGAATAAAGCATTGCTTAACTCTTGGTGAATAACACTTATAAAGAAAGCATTGGCAAACTGTCATGAAGAACACTTTTCAATTATAGCATTGTTTAAACCTTTATGACAACCGTCTGTAAAGAAAGCATTTTCCAACATCTACCATGTCTCTGTGTTTTTGTTAAACAACCTTTAGGCCACAGAACCTGCAGCCATAGACTCCATTCCTAGAGGGTGCTGTACTTCCAGCTGTAGAGCTCCAGCTCAGGGAGTGCTTGAAACCTACAAAGGAAGGTGGACTTCCTTCATTTGACCCCTCTAACGTAGGGTCTACTTTTTAAAAGGGCAATTGTTACAGGGTAAAAGATTCCTTGGGGAACTGGGACTGCTGGACTTATGCAGCGCTCCAGTACTCAATTTTTGTCCATGGTGGGGCCCCTGCCACCCTGGGGCTGCCATCAAGAGTATTAAAACCCTGACCAGTGAACAGCACCGCTGGGCATCATTGGATGCCCCCTTGCGGGAGCGTGCATATGAGATGAGAGGTTCTGGCTACTTTTGTTGAAGGTGCCATGCGGCTTGAATTTTTTTCACATCTTGGGGGTGGCCGGTCCCACCCAGGCACCTCACGTGCTCTCCACTTTGGGGGCATCCCAGGGTGCCCTCCCCTGGCTGCTCCTCCACGGGCTCCTGGGAGGCAGCCGCTCTCCTGCTGCCGCAGGAGCCGGGAGCCCTTTTTCCATGCCTGCTCCTGGAGGCAGGGTGCTCGTACTGGTCGCCCACTCCATCAGACATGGGCATGGAGAGCAGAGCAGGCTCAACATATGGGGAGATTGCAGTGGCACCCCCAGTCCTCCTTTGCTTGTTGGATCCCAGGCCCTGCCTCTTCTCTCTCTCTCTCTCTCTCTCTCTTGTGTGTGTGCAACAGCACTCCCCCATTTTCTAAGCCTATATGGGGCCCGGAGTTGGGGTCCTGGGCCCCAAGCTATAAACCAGCCTGGGGTTTGGGGTCCCTCGGCCCTCCAAGCACTGGGAAGGGAGCTCCACGCATGCCCCCTCCCAGGGATAATATAGGACAGGTTTCTTGCAGCGACGCTTCAGGCCCTGGCCCACCCTGGGGGTTTGGAATACTCTGGTGGAGGAGCTCCACTCGCTCCGTGACTGCGAAGTGGAGGTCAAGGGTAAAATCATTTATCCTTTAATATCTCAGGCCCCGTTGGGCCGTTTGGCTCCAACCTAGGCTCATTTTGCTCCTGGGTGTTAGCCCTAGCCACCCGAAGCACTTAGGCCACCTGCCTCCAAGCTGGCAAACTTTGCAGAGATTTGATTCCACTGGCTCCTTGCAACAGCCATTCTTCTCCTCCTCCTTTGGGGCTTCTCTCCTCCTTGGCAGAGAAGCCCCAGTTCTTCCCACAACTAGTCCTTAGAGAGTGTAAGGGGATCAGCTTCCCTGGTCCTGGGTAGACCCCCACTGGTCCTGGGGGCAACTATAGTCAGAGTCCTTAGTAATGATCTGCATTTATCTGTCAATATTTTGTCCCTCAATTAAGTGGTAACAATATCCTGTACCGTCAATATTTGGGATTTGATATTCCCTACTAAAATCGCCTTGACTGAGGGCACAAAGAGATACAGTTAAAGCGCATAAGGCTGACTTCTTCCCTCATAAAATCTCCAGGTGAAGTTCACGTAAAAGGATGTGGGCTACATCCTGGGTGATTCACCGCTCAGAGATGGAACCCCTTCCAGGTATTCTTTCTCAATGAATATTAACATTTGCCACTGAACAGTAAAAATGGAAGGAGCCAAGATATATCACAGGGCAATTCAAACTCACCAATTTGATATTCAAATTCTCTTTTCACATTAGGTAAAATAAATAGGGAGAATCTTTGTGGGATGGGAATAAAAAGTGGGCAGTTGACATGACCCACTCTAGACTTTCCGCTTCACATGAGGTCCTCTGACCCCTAGAGGGAAAGCAAGGGCCTAAAGTATAGACTTACATGTTTCCACTCCCCGAAAAAGGGAGTGGAGCCAAATTTATGACTGTAAAGTTACTACAGCCAAAAAGAGCCCAAAACAGTAGTAAATTTACTCCAGCTCAGACCTAGAGTAAGCCAAGAACCACTTATGGCTAACCACTGGTACTGCAACATCCTCACATAGAAAATAATGAATGAATGAATGAATGAATGAATGAATGAATGAATGACAGAGCTTATATAGTACATAACCACTCGGAGAGTGTCCCAGCACTGAAGCATGTGCAGGTTGGAAGGATGAAGTTAGAGGCTGAATAGATTTGTTTTCAATAGTTTGAGAAAATCTGTCTTTTTTGACATGTTTCGAAGATGTTCCAGATCGTAGCCACACGGACCGAGAAGGATGAACCACCACGTCTTTACCTTTTGAAGCAAGGGACCACTGTCAGTTGAGCCATTCCAGAGTGTAGGGTCCTGCTAGGGAAATAATGTTGAATAGTGTGGCCCTACAAAGTGAAAGGTGCGGTGGGCAAGCAATAGGGATTCCAACATAATTCTCTTATTGGCTGGTAACGAGTGAGGCTGTTTCAAGTATGAAGATATCGGACTGTGCCTAGAGAGACTGAAAAGAAGGTGAGCTGTAGTAGTCTGCACTACCTGAAGTTCTAGAGTCAAGAAAGCCGGCAAACCCAAGTATAAGGTATTGGAGTGGTCCAAAGTAGATAAAATTGAAGCTTGGACAACAATTTTCTGGGCTAGGAGAAGAATTTCTGTCATATCCGCATTGCATTGCAAGTAGTTTTCTTTCAGACAGCTGACGACAGTCCTCATACATACAGAAAAGGTTTCCCTAGCTGAATCAGAACCACCCTCATATATAGTAGATGAGTATCATCTGCATAAAAAATAATATTGATACTATATGATTCCACAAGGAAGGCGAGTGGGGACATATACATGTTAAACAGCGTGGGGCTCAGTGCTGGTCCCTGAAGTTCTCCACACTTAAGACTTTTTATGTTGGAAAAATGTGGCTTCATCCACACCAGCTGCTCTCTACAGTCACAAAAGAGAACTGAGCCACTTCAATGCCACACCACAGAGCCCAATACCTGCCAGACCTTGAAGCAGAATATCATGGGAAATGATGTTGAATGCCCCTTATAGGATTGAAGCAGCATTGCGACCCCAATCCAAGGACATCCTAATGGAGTCTGTGATTTCCAGTAAGGCCGTTTCCGTGCTGTGACGTGCACAGTAACCAGATTGGGCTGGATAAAGGAGATTATTAATTTCAACAAACTCAGAGAGTTGTCTGTTTATGATAGATTTAAATATTTTGAGTCCCAAGGAAGGAGGAAGATCGGTCTGAAAGTATAAAGGACCGTGCTGTTGGCTATATACTTTAAAATAGATAGGAAATAATATTACAATTAATTCATTTATTTCAACTTTTGAAATATATATATACAGTAAATGTAGCCACAAGTATGATGACCTAAAAAGAAACATTACAACCTCCCAGAATTTAGCGTCACTACAGAAGGATGACGGTCCAAAAACGGCAGAATAAATAAGTGACCGAAATGAGAGTGAGATATCAGAAAAAGGCTCGAGTGGCCAATTAGACATTAATTTACAAAAACATGCACATTTGTGGGAGAAATTCTGTTCATTAAACCAGGGGAGGAAATTAGCAGAATAGAAGAAAGACTGTGGGAGAGGAGGAGGAGGAAGAGGAAGAGGCAAAGGCACAAAGACAGAAGGAAACATGGAGAGGAAGATGGAACAAAAGCAGTAACAACGCCCATGGGAATTGCAACAAGGGGACAAAAGTTGGAACAATGAGGAATATGCTGAACAGTGTGATAAATTTGTCTTTACACTCTTCTTCATCCATGGAAATCCAAGTTTTGAAACTGGGGTACTATTTCTGTCCTGTCAATGATTTTAAGAGTTGGATTGAGTTATTTCATTTAGTAAGAAAATGAAAACTCCACAAGTGGTTTAAACTGAAAGCTAAAAGCCCCGCAAGAACTAAGAAACACATTACACAGAGCAATCTAGACATTGGGGATGTTGACATACTTTTTACCCATTCGGAGTTGGATACAGAACAAGACTCCACAGGGGATATGTTTCTAAATCTCGAGACTATGGGCATAGACTTGGGAAGTAATTGCCCAAGTGACTTCAAGCCTAAATCCCACCTTTAATCCCATTCTTTCCTCTGATGCTATAGATACTTTTGAGACACTGGTTATCAGGGATTTCCAAAAGATGGCAAGAAACACAGGTGGAAAACTGACAATTTAGCCAAGAATGAGAGACTGGCTATGAGAGCCCCCCAGGAGGACCACAGTATTGTCAGCCGGCAGTTAGACAAGGGTGGCAATGTTGTGGTCCTCTCGATCGAAGTTTACGTACGGAAGGGATTTCATCAACTGAATAACAATGAGTATTATCACTTGGTTTCCAAGAGTGAAATAGAAACATCTAATGCTAAATATTATGGTATGTTTATAAACTGGAAAAGAGAAGGGGGCATATGTATGAAAAAGCCGTTTTGCGAGTCCTCAATATCTATTTTTAGCGAATCACTATTAAGGACTCGCAAAATGCTATGCATGTAGGAAGCGCACTAATAATTGCGATTCCTACATATCCCTTAATTGCAAATCGCAAATTGAGATTCACAATTAAGGAATACCTTCCCATTCATTCCTATGGGCCTAGAGGCCAATAGGAATGAATTGGAAGACATTCGCAATTTGCGAGTACCCATTAGGTACTCGCAAATTGCGAATGCAATTTCAAGGGTGCAATGGTGGACACTCTGTAGCACCCCTGAAATATGTATGTGTGCACATCTTTTGCACACACATGCCCTAAGGGCATGTGTGTGCGCCATATGGCACTTTCAAAAATGCAAAAAAGTGCATTTTTCAAAGAAATCGCAAATTACCACCAACCATAAGTTGGTGGTAATTTGCGATTCCTTAAGCCAAAATCGCACAACTTGGGTGCTTCCTACAATGCATTTAAGGAATCGCAATTTGTGATCCCCTATTTTGCGAGGGCCTTTTGGGATGATACATCCCAAAAGGCTTTTTCCTGAGAATCGGCCCGTTTGCGAACGGGAATGGGCTTGATACATATGCCCCAAGGTCTCATTGAGTGGGAAGAGTGCTCATTTCCACTGAACAAATTCCCAAGAGTACAACTTCTTTACTAACTACCGAAACTACATAAAATCCCTCCAATCCTCCTGGGAGACCAATTGTTTCTTCCACAGGATCTCTACTGGAAATACATCCAAATATAGTGATAATTTCCTATGCCCATTTGTTTTGTCCTTTTCTTCCTATATTCAGGACAGCAAGGACTTTTTGCGCAGAATTTATGATATCCCATTGGAGAGTGATTACTTTTTAATCACTCTCAATGTGAGTAGTCTGTACACCAGTATTAGACATAGTGATGGCATACATGCATGCAGACACTTTTTGTGGGCACACCCGTTTTCTCTGTTACTCCATACAGAAATTTTCCTCACCATGATAATGTTTTGTCTAGAGTATCTTCATTTTTGACAAGAAAATGTATAGACAAACTCAGGGTATGGCTATGGGAACGTGTTTTGCTCCCAGTTATGCCAACCTCCTGATGTGGTGGTGGGAGCCACAGCAGGTGTCTGAAGCTCTGGAGGACTACAACACACACATTGTGTTGTGGATACGCTACATTGATGATCTGTTCCTCATCTGGAACGGTGACAGGGAACAAGCATCTAACTTCATTGCTAAACTGAATGACAACACACACAATTTAAAATTTGAAGGGAACATCAGCAATGGCAGCATAGAATTCCTAGACATCAAAGTAATGGTAAATAGCAATTAGCTGATATCTAAGCTACACAGAAAAAGCGCAGCGGGTAATACCCTGTTGCGTGCACAGAGTAGCCACCCCAGAAAACCTGATAAATAGCACCCCCATGGGGAGTTTCTGCGGGCTCGCAGAAATTGTAGTCTGCAGCCAACTTCCAAGAGGAATGTAATGTTATGACTTTGACTTTGAAATTCAGCGAACGTGGTTACAAGGAATCTTATTTTAAACAGCGCACTAGATAAAGTACAAAAAGTCTGTAGAGATAATTCAATAGCCCCCAAACCTGTCCCTAGTTCAGAGACCCCCACAGTGGCAAGATTCATTACAACTTTCAATAACAAAGCCATAGAAGTGAGGAACACTCTCAATAGACACTGGAAGATTTTGAAAACTGAAAATACTCACAGATTTATTAGGCAGCCACCCTAACATTACTTTTAGGAAAGGGACCTCTTTAAAAGACAGGCTATGTAACAATGAAGTTGTAACTATAACTAACAAGCCTATCATAGTATTGTAGGGCTTCTATAAATGCAGAATTTGTAAGGCTTGTAAATACAGCCACAATGTGAAAAAGTAATTTTCGCCACTCAGTGACACACAAAAATGCATTGATAATAAGTTTCTTATTTGCCAGTCTGTTTTTGTGTATAGACTCTTGCATGCCCCTGTGAAAAATTGTGTACAGGGAGCACCACACACCCAGTAAAGAAGTGTGGAATAGAACACATGTGAGCTATAAAAAAAATGGGGAGAAGCAAACCCTGCGGCACGCAACTTTGACACACTTCACAAAGATGACAGGGACTTGTTAAGGTTTTTTGTCCATGACAGAATTCCAGTTTCAGTGAGAGGTGGGAACCTCACATGAAAACTAAGACAACTGGAGTCAAAGTAGATATTAGAACTGGATACTAAAGTTCCAAATGGCGTCAACTTGAATGAGGACATGTTTGCCCATTTGAGTGATTAGTTATGCACTATGCCGTTACTATACCCTTATTGTGCAGATTTTAAGTACTGGAGTAGATTGTCTTTATTGGATAGGTAGCTGATTTATCTGGTGATCTGTGTCAACATCAGAATATTTGGTTTTAACACATACGTTTTGTTTTTATGTTAATACAGGTTGGGGCCCTGCTTTCTCATCGACCATCTGTGTCTATGCTGTGTTGTGTTGACCTTGGGGCTGGGCTTGCTTCTTCTACAAGAAGAAAATACAAAATACAAAAGAGCTGAGATATCTTCTTGTTTTTCTCTTTCTCTGCAATTCTACAGTTCTTTCTTCTTTTTGTGGTGTGGGAAGATTTTTATTTTGGTCTGCCCCAGGGGGGGATTTTGTATTATCCAGGAGTAGGAGTTATGTCTCCTACAGATTAAGGCAGGGATGCTGGATGTGACACTAATATATGGCACATCCCTTGCTTGTAGGCCACTGCTAATATTGCACAGACATGTAGCAAAGACACGTAGTCCACTGGGGCGTGATATTATAACCGCGGAGATCTATTATTTATGGACTATGTACTTTGTAGAAGTTCCTATGAGATTTGCAGATGTCTCATACTAGATGAGACTAGTCATCTTTAGCCCACTAGGGCATGACGGCGATGGGAGACTAAGCGATCATATGACACACCCATTAGGAATGCGCATAGGAAGACAACTACTGTATTATGCAATATTTGTGTGAATCACTGATAATTTGAGTGCCCACATAAATGTACTTTCTAACAAAATACCACCATACCAGAGTTTGTAGTGACTCACATGAACCGTACCACATATGCGAATGATAGTTTTGTCCATTCTATATTATTAATCTCAGAATAACTATTGCCCACTTTGGCATAATATTGGTATTAATCTCCCTTTTCTTAATTTGACGCTTTGAGAAAGGAAAAGATCCGGTTATGTTATTGAATTTTCTAACAATAGGCAGCCATCCCAGATTTCACCATGACGCACAAGAACCGAATGAAACACACAAATGAGGATACTGTTTATCTCATTTCATTCTCTGTTATTTTCAGGATAGGCATATACCATTATGATATATGGAAGGCGCGCTCACACTTGCAACCTCGTTGTTGTACACAGCGATTCATTTATGCAATAACATGTCAATACTAGCACTGGGCTTTGATGAAATGTTGGTGATGTACTCTGAATTGGCGGTTATACCTGTGGATTTAACATGTTCCATATAGGCAAAGGACCGTCCTCCCGAGCAAGTCAGTTTGACTCTAGATTCATAAAGAAAGATCCCAGGAGCATAATGAACAAGTCGGAAGATAAGGCTTCACTTGTCCGTGGAGATAGCAGGGGCCAACACTTGATCTAGCATGGTGCACGAAGCAGAGATTTTTAAATTGAATATGCTTCTCCACCTTAAGCCAGTGCAACTCCTTCAGGAGAGAAGAGGCAGATGCACTTTTTAGGAGTTTTTTTAAGTAGTCTGGCTGCCGAGTTTTGCACCACCTGCAACATTTTTGGAGCGGTTTTATCAGCTACTAGATAAAGAAGGTTGCTGTAGTCCAATCTGAATACAATGAGGGCCTAAAACTGCCCTTTGAGAAGAGAAAGGAAAAATTCTAAGGAATTTTTGCAGCCATTTCAGTACCCCAAAAAATGTAGTAGCCACCTTCGCAACCTGAGGCTTCATGGAGAAATTGTTGTCCAGTAAGAAACAGAGGTTTTTCATCTTTTAAAACAGTGCAGGAACGGCACCTACATTTTGAGCCCAATGCTGAGGGCCCCATGATTCTGGGTCCTTTCCCAGTACCTGAACCACTGTCTTTTCCCCATTCAGCTTCAAGGCTTCAAGCTTTTTATGCACTTGTGTTCTTTAAATGGTGTGGAGGAAAACACTAGCCCAGCATTAACCAAGGCTCGTTGACGCCGAAATGCGTTGGGTTTCATTTTTGCATGTTTGCACTGGATTAAAACGGCATTCATAAACTTGACATAGTGTTGGATTTATTTGCTGTGCTGTGCTGGAGAGTATGTCTGTGTACATTAAATATAATGCAGAAAAGTATATTAACAAAAATATAAATATTATTTTATGATCATATATTTTAATATTCTGTTTTCTAATTTAGAAATAAATATAATTTTCTTTTAACAAAATAATTACATACATTTAAATTAGTTCTATAACAACTTTTAGCAATTTTAATACATAATAAATAAATTTTTTTTTTTACTTTAGGTGGGGTTGTATTCATCTTTAAAAATGTATATTATTTTATTTAATTTCGTGTAAATAAATTATCTAAATATTTCATCAAAAGTTAGGTTAATTATGCTGCAGAATGTAATTTATTTTGCTCAACATTTACAATAAATACTTACATTATTTTACATTCATATTTAATATAAAAATGATGTTACTAGATTTTTTTGTTTATCAAGCTTTTAACATTTTTTTGTATATTTTACCAAAGGAAGATCACCACCCAAATAATAGAGAATTCTCCTAATAGTGAAAAGTCCTTAAAAATAACTTTAAATTAGTAACTGATTAGGAATTATGGGCCTTATTATGATGTCAGTCTTACGAGCATCCTGCTGACACCATAGGGGAAAGGGACCGCCTAAAAAGGAGCCCGTGGTCCCACTACCATGATTATGATGCGACCGTCTTCATGGCAGTTGAAAAGTGTATATTTTCTATTACGGCTTGTGCAGCGGGCTGCACCGCCCTTATTGTAAGGATTACATTGCGGCCACTGGGCCGACGGGCTTCTTGAGCCTGTCAGAACAGTAGCGGTCAGTCCCTCTGCATAGCACCTCCGACCGCCGCATCATAATGCAGGGGGAGGAACACAAGGGCAGATGTCCGTCAGATCACAACCGAGAGGCCTTTGTGTTGCGATCTGACCAACATCGTAATCAGTCCCTATATTTTTAAGTCTTTTGAATAAATGAAATTAAATTTAAATTTTTAAGATTTATTTATAAAAATACCACCTAAAGTAAAAAGTTTGTATATACTTATTATGTCTTACAAATGTTAAAAGTCTGGTATAGAATTATTTTTAAACAAATTAATTTTGTTTTTTTTAAAAAGGTACATTTATTTTTAATTTTGAAAAGTTTCTAAAATCTTTGACCATAAAATAATATTTTACAAATATATATATTGAACAGCAACAAATGCTCCCTTTGCAGCCTCTCACCCTCTCAGAAGACTAAACAGTCCAATATTATTTTTCTTAGGAGTCCAGAAAAACGATGCACACTCAGCTGCTCCACGCAGTGCATAAGTATTTATTCACAGGCAATGTGAGCCTTTGCCTTTGAATAAATATGTATACACTGCTTGGAGCCACTGAGTGTGCATCGTTCTTTCTAGACTCCTAGAAAAAAGCTATTGTGTGTGTTTTATGTGTAAATATACATATTTATATACATCTATATATAATATTGTATCAACAAATATGTTATGCACTTTTTAAAATGTATAATAAATAGGTAATAGATATATAAATACATATATAAAGACATAGATATAGATATGTTAACACTACCTTTAATGTATCATTTTCAAAAGTACAAAGACTTTATTTGCTAAGGGGTTCTATTATAATTATGAAATTCCTGCCTCCATTATTTTTTAAAGAGGGTGTTGCAGTAGCAGCGGATGGCCATGTGGGTGCTGGACTTACTGGTGAACATATACTACTGGTTTGGGTCTTTTTTGGCTGTAGTAAATTTACACTCATAAAAGTGGCTCCACTTCCAGTTTCGGGGAGTAAAAACATTTAAGTCTACACTTCGGTGCCGATTCCGATCCGGGTCGGAAAGCACTCCGACCGAGCAGGATCCGGAGTCCTGCAGTCTGACCGAGCGAGTACGATGCGGCTGTATGCTGCCGGACTCGGTTCGGTCGGACTCCCATAGAAGTCAATGGGAGCCGGTCGTATGACACGTACATGGGCTCCCACTGACTGAATGGGTACGTCTGGCGCAAGGGCGCCCCCTACAGTGGGTACGCGTCTGTGCCATCCGCATCGTACATGCCTGTGTTGGGGGGACCTTTGGGTCTCCCCCTGTGTCCGAGACGTAGGGCTGCGGGTGTCAGGGGTTCTGACGCGGACCCCCAAAGGCAACCACCCGGACGTTTTGCGAGACGGACACTCCGGCTCGCACAGGCTGTCCGACACGTGCATCGTACTGGCTCGGTTGTAAATCGCATCCATTGCACGCCACGGTTAGCTCCAACTGAGACGTACGGAGCGGTTTGGACCCAGAAACGACTCGGTCGGTGAATTTCACGTAGCTCGCATCGTACTTGCTCGCTTGTACAGCTGTACGAGTCGGGTGGAAAACACGCGGACGGCTTATAGTTTTACCGGCCGGATCGCGTTCGGTGACCTTCCAACCCAGATCGGAATCGGCCCCTTTGTAGTAAATTTCCACTCAGAAATAGTGAACAGGCAAACGTAGTACATTTACTGCAAAGTGTAAGAGTAAATTTACACTTGCAGATTTACTCATGTGTAAGTTTAACTTTGTGAATAGGCACTAATATATTTTGTGGTGGCGTGCTGATTGGGTTGCTGTCAACTGATTTAATATAGTTTGATGGTGTCTTAGATTTGCAACCTGATGTTGTATATGATGGTTAATGTAGTGATAGTGTGGTATGGAAGGGTACTTTTTGTACTGTATTGTCATATTTGTATAGCACTGTATAGCAGAGCTGGACTGGACACCAACATCAGCTTGGAAAAAGTGTTCAAACCAGCCCCACATTACAGGTGGCCACAAGTAGAAGTAGGGTGTAGGGACATGGTTGGGAATTGGCAGCCCATTCTGCTCTGAAAGTCATATCCAACATCTTACCAGGAAAATGCCAGATGGGCAGAGTGGCCAGACAGGCCCTGCTCATTTGAGAGGAGGTGTCATACTGGTTTGGCACAGTGTGCCTACTGTGATAGAGTGTGGTTTAATATTGTGTGGTATAGTCTGATAAGCTGTACTGTGGTTTGCCAAACTGTTTCTATGCTTTCAGATCCAGTGGTGAGGGTGCAGTAGAACTTGATTTCCCCTACTTCCCCATTACAACATGACCACAGTGCACAAAGGTAGTATGGGAGAGAGTGTACCGGCAGAGAAACTAAACAGGAGGGTCAAAGTGTTAGAAAAGAATGCCAGGTACACAGATGCTCCTCCATGGAACCCACACATGGAGGCTTGTAACTACTTGAGAGGTACTTCCTGCTCCAGCAGTATATAAGGCCACTTTTTCTTCTACTCCTTGTGTCACAATTCTCCTTCAATCCTGTGGGTGTGTTTTCTCACTCCTGTTTCTTTCAGTGTTCCTGCAAGGTGGATTCCCTCCTTCTTTCTGAATCTCCAACCCTTCCTTGCCTGGTTGTGTTCTTACTTGGTTCCATATTATTGTGGTTGCTGCCTTTAAGAGTTTTTTTTGCCTCAGGACTTTTTCCTCCTTTGGGACTCCTTCTAGAAGGCACCATCTGCTTAGGCGCTTCAAAGTGTCAACGGTGATGGAGGGTCTCGAGCCACCATTTAATAACTTAAATACCATTCCCTAACCTACCCTGACAAAATAAAGTGTTGATGTCAGGCCTCTGCTCCCCGACACAAAACCTGCTAACATGCTAAGTTACCATATTCCCACTGAGCATAGTAAGACACATAGAAGTCCATAGCACCTGTAGAACCCAACATACATAAGCCCAAATAGGAGGCCCAAGGCCCAAAGGCCACCACCCCATGATATCAGTATGTAACATTCAGAAGTTACTAGGCCCAGGGTTTCCAGAGTTGCATTTCAGTTGCACCAGAAAACACGAGGAAGCCCAAGCCACTAGAAAAACACAGTAACTTTCCACCGTTACAAGGCCATTGCACACCCACACGTAGACAGAAACTCAGCTGGTACAAGTTGACATTGTTTATCATCACTGAAACCCTATTTTTGGAAGTTAGCTTGCTCAAGATAAACCGCAATGTCTGATGAAAAACTGCACCTGCCTTGTGGGTGCTGGTCACATGCATACTGTAAGAAATGTACGTGATCACAACATTTCCTTTGTTTATACGTTGCGGTCAGGCATGACCTATCAACCGTTGTGCCACCTGGCCGCCTTACCCCACCCACGGCCTTGGAACACATGCGGTTGACCCTTTCCTGTATCTTGGAACACATGCGGTCAAGCCACCTGTTGGCAAAGGCGTCAGAAAATACGTCAGGTCCACCCCTGGTTCCCCATATCAAGATATTTAAGATCCAACACGACAGTTGGAAGGTAGAACTTTTCTGTGCTGTCCACAGGCCTGTTCTCCAGCCGGCTGCCTATCTGATTTGGGACCTTACAGCCTATTTCAGGTAGAACATCCCCCTCTTTGGGGATTTTGCTTTATCTCTTAAAGATATCCTTCTTAGCTCTGCATTTTTGATCCACACCCATTCCCTTGCATTTCAGCTTTTAATAATTAAGTTTTAAGGATTATTTGTCTTAAATTGAGGTTGCCTCTGGGCACTATGCTTCCCTAGGATAGCTTCTGCTTCCATTTAAGTTGTCTCAAACACATTTTCAAGGTCTTAGCCATAGCAAATGTGGTCACTTTGAAATGTTTTAGCCACCTAGATCTTTATTCACAGACATAGCTGTATTTCAAATGATTATCTGCAAAAAGACTGCATTACATGAACATCTAAACCTACCGAGGGTTTAAATACGCCGTGTCATTAAATCATTAAGGGATCTTCCACCGATCCATCTTATCATCTATCTTTTGTCAGTATATTGCTTAAAAGTATGTGCTTACGACATTTAAATGCTTTCCCTGGCAGAGTGAAGCCAGGCTTTTGCTGAAGGTTTAGCCTGTGTAACGTGAATCCTCTTCCATATATTTAGCATGCTTGTGTTAATTAAATAAAATGTGCCACTCCAAAATAAATGCCACTGCGTTATCTCACTACTTTGTTCCTCATTTCAGTAACTGTTGAGCTGGTGCCTGTGATCACCCACGGAAGGTATTTCGCATTCTTGAGGGGCAGTGACCACGCCCTTGGGGCTCTGATCAAAGATCTCCCTTTCTCATCTGGCGCCCAACGTCTCATCGTACCACAGCCTACGGTGGAGGGAGTGCTCCTCCGGGGGCAGCCATCGGGGGTCCGCCCGCACCAGTGCAGACCTCGGGTAAGCCAAGGTTTTTTTTCCCTTGCATTTCCTTGGTCCCGCCTGGTTGCCTGCGAGTACCGCTGTCGGTTGGCACTGACTCATGCACCCCCCCACCCTACGGCACTCTCTCTCTGGTCACGATCTTCGAACTCTCTTTCCTTCCTGTGTGGTCCTGCCCTGCTTCGTTCTCTTCTATTCATAACTTCCTTTTCCATTTTTATCGCCTGCAGGCTTGCGAGTAGTAGTGTACTTTTTTTAACATTGTCATATTCTATACTGCTTTACTGGGCCATGAGGGCACACAGGATTAGCCCTGATTGTGTGTAGCCACAGTGTGTGTGTCTCACGCCTCGGTGACTGTGAGACAGTGCTTTTTGAGGGCACACAGGATTAGCCCTGTTGTGTGTAGCCTTAGTGTGTGTGTCTCACGCCTCGGTGACTGTGAGACAGTGCTTTTTAAGGGCACACAGGCTTCGCCCTGATGTGTGTAGCCGTAGTGTGTGTGTCTCACGCCTAGGTGACTGTGAGACAGTGCTTTGACAGGACACACAGGATTCCCCTGGTGTGTGTACACATAATGTGTGTGTCTCACGCATCGGTGACTGTGAGACTGTGCTTTTTCTCAGGACACCCAGGATTACCCCGGGTGTGTGTGGCCCTGATCTGTGTGTCTCACGTCTAGGTGACTATGTGACGCTGCCTTTCTGAGGACAGGATTATGCATGAATTCGTCTAGGATACATGGTCTCGCTCTTTCTCTTGATCCCTTGCGCCTCTCCTTCTCCTGCTCCATCGCCTCCCTACGTCTTTTTCCGGCGCACCTTCCCCCATGGGGGCCGCCTGCCACTATCCACCTGTTTCGCCCCCTCCTGATCTCTATCTGCAAGGGCTGGGTGTCTTTGTTATCGGTATACCTCTTCTTCTTCGGCTCTCTGCGCCTCTTTTGCACACCCCTCGCCCGCCGCCTTTGCCGGTGCCTCACCCTGCACACCCCCACCGCCGGACAATACTTTGTGGTATTTGCAGATCTCTCGATCCAACGAGCACGCACTTCCTCGCCTGGCTCCGGCCCGTTCCTCTGCCTCCCTCCGCCTCCCCTCCCTGACTCTCCCATGCCCCCTTCTCTACTGCCCTTGCTTTTCTGTCCCTCTGCCCCCCCCATCCCTCCTTCTCTGCACTTCTTCCCTACTTCTCCTCTGTCTTTCTTTTCTCTACCTTGCACTAATTCTTCCACTTTTTCTCTTCCTTTCCTCTCCCACTACCCCCCCCCCTCCGTCTTCCTGCCCGTTCCCATTCCTCTCTCTCTCCATCCTATCGCCACTGCCAGCGCAACGGCTCCTGCATACTCTATTTTGGGATCAGGGTGTACTGCAATGTTTTCATTTTGGGATTGCCATGTCGTTTTTAGTTTGTATTCTCATTATTTTCCCTTCTGTTTATGTTTTCTGTCTACTTGTCTCCATATGCCTTGCGCTTCCATGTCCCTCGTCCCCTGTGTGCTTTCATGTTTCCGCACTGTACTATGCATATCAGGTGCTTTCATTGTTTCCGTGCCAGCGCATTTTCCTGTTTCATGTGCTTCAGTGCGCGCGCTCTGTCCAGTACCACAGTTCCTGCATTCCCCCGCATATGCTCCTTTGCCCCCTGATAGTCTCCTTTCTTCCTTCCGCTGGGTTCCTTCGCTATATTCTCTACACTCACACGCACGGTTTTCTCCCCCTGCCCGCCTCCTCACATTTTGCCTATCATTTGCTCCCGCCGATGATAGCCAAAAGGGGGGGATCAGAGCTCTCTTAGTTGCACCCTTGCCTCCCTCCTGTGCCCCACTTGCCCACCATGCCCAGCTTCCCCTTACCCCAGTAATGTCCCACACCCCCCCACATATTATTTATCGCACTATTCAGTTTGTACACGGGGTTCCACAAGCTGTCCACAATATCTCCACTGGCGAATTCATCCAGCTTAATGACGACGACCGCGATATATTGAACGACTCCTGGGAAATTTTAGGGGTCCCATTTACCACAAACACCCAAATTCGCATCTGTCCACTATCCTTGAACGATCTATCTGACGCCCTTCCTGCCATATCCCTCACCCCACCATCCCCGGACACCACTTGTCCGAACTTATTGTACACCGACGACCGTTCCAATTCATCCACCCTATCTGTCCCTTACACTGCTTCTCCTGCATACCCACGGCACCCCGACCACCCCTCCGCCAGTCTTCTCACGGACAACGCATCATCAATAGATTCCATCCAGACACTAGCTTATTCTGAAGCTGCTTCCATCCCCCCTCTTGACGGTCCCTACTCCCCAACACCCTCCGCCTCTGATTCCCATTCTTCCCAGCAGTACCAGGACGACACAGTACCGCTCCTGAAAGCATTCCTGAGCGACTATTTTCAAAACTCTGCAGATTCCAGATCCCTGCCCAATCTTGCTAATTTACCACACTGCTCCCTCTCGAAATAAAGGGAATGACTGACAACTGCCATAATTATATTACTGTATACCTGATCAATAACAATATCGTAGGTCTCTCTGACGGCCACCCAGCTTCATTTATATATGTTACGCCCCTCACTAGTGCCGTCCTTCTCACAATTTTTCAGACACTGAATATTGACTTCAGTCACCCTTGCCAAATTACTCTATCTCTCGCACCAGCATTCTCCCGCCCTGCCGACTACACAAACAAGTCTCACAAACAAAACAACAAATAAGTGTTCCTTCACCCACTACACCTCTGTAATACCTGTCTGTCATTCACCTGGAGTCCGACACGAATAACAGCCCCATGCAAGCGCTCCATGCGGTGTACAACAAACGAATATTTGGCACCTCAGTGCACAGAACCCCCGACTGGATCTACATAGGGGTTCGGTTGCTGTCCCCAGGCTTAGAGCTACCCACCGTATTTACCTCTTCTTGGCCACGAAACCCACTGCAAAGCCAAATACGTCTTGCCTTTGCCCGCCACAATCTCGAATTTCCCGACCTTTCCCCAGAAGGAAACTACAGGGGACCTGATGAAATGCACCTAAGATTCATACTGTACAACATAATATGTACGGAAGTAGGTGAAGAACTTATCAGAGACCTGCCTCCCCCTGACTGTAACACCATCCTGAACACACACTCCACAGACCCCTACAGCCCCAACAACTAGCCTCACTACGCAGACACAGGCAGTCCGTGTATTCCAGCCACACATCCCCCGCCATTTCCACGTTGCTCTACAGGTGACACAAACACGCACTAACTAGCCCTATGAGTAGGATACTGAGTTCCACTGTGTATAAAACACATACTGGGTTTCAAATATTCTTTATTTTGGAGGTCCCACCAAGAGAGACCACAGTTGTATCAGGTTTCTGGCCAAGAAATCCCCTCCAATCTAAAATAGCTGACGCCTGCTTCGGCGGACAGCTGACATTCCCTGGGTGCACCCCCTCCCAAAGCATTGAATTACAGAACGGTATATATGACCGCATCCTTGAAGGGGTAGGTACAGAACTAGTGCCAGACCTCTAGGGGCGCATAGATACACCACCCCAGGAACACATTCTGCGACCGCACCCATATCCCACCATGGCGACATCCCTTCAGCACGTCCTGAGCGTATTCGGCGGACAAGAGGGAAGGATACTCAAACATAGTAGGGAGCTCCATAAGTTGACAAAAAATATGGATCACCCTTGGCCCTCGGAAGGGAGCTTTAATAAGACTATTCTGGAGCACGCCACTACCTTCCTGAACACCAAATACACTGGTACCAAGCTACAAAAAAGGAAGGCCACTTTAGATCTCTGGCGCATCTTTAAAGACAGTACGCAAGAGCACACGCCCACCATGCCCGCTGCCCCTTCGGTACCCCCACCCTATCAGGCTAGTGGCATGTATCCCGTGCTCAAGTCCACGGAAGAAAAAGAACTAACCCTACAGACAACCACTAATAGCATGCCGGCAGTAGGATATAGTCAGCTTCCCTGCGATATCAACGCAACATCTGAGCCCCCTCCGCCTACCACCGACCATTGTATTGCCCAGCCATCACCGGCCACCAGCAGTGGCCCAAGCTCCCCCGTCACAGTATCAGCCACGGCAGCCCCCGTCACAGGACCAGCCCCGAGCATCCCGGGTGGAGCCGCCCAGCCCCCGTCATCCACCACCGGCAACGGTCCAACGCTGCACGCCGCAGTACCTGGCCTACTAGGGCCAATAGACGCGCAATTTACATTAAGGCTCCTCCCCACGTCCGCCTCTGCCCTACCCACCGACGAAAGCGATGAAGATGTAGATAATGCGTCCATCGCGCCATCTCTCGCTTCCCACACATCATCGCATCATTCGTCCACCACATCTCACCATTCACTATACCCCCACCGAGACCTCGACGCCCTCCGTGCCGCAACTACTCCGCAGCTCCAGGAGCAGGAAGCCGCAGCCCGAGACCACATGCCATTCTGTAACCCTGACGCCGCCGACCAAAAGACCACATTCTCCTCTGTCCAACAGCAGATGGGCAAGGGGCAGTGGCCCTCTCCGGCACCACCCCTAGTCCATTACGAACAATGGAGAACGGCCCCAAACACACACGGCAGCCTAGAATGTAGTCCGACCGAAGACCCCGCCACAGACTTCTTTGACAGAACGATGCTGCACCGCTCCGAGGCAGACTCAATACTTCCCACAATACGACGCATGTCACTAAAAATGGAACAAATAAATGACAGATTAACTGAGACACTGACCCTGGCCCGCCCGGAACAATATGTGGCTCGAACGCCGCCACATCTTCCAACAACACAACATGTGCAAAAACATACCACAGCCATAGAGGGAGATGGGACACTAGGCTGTACTGAACAACAGATCACCAACCCTCCACCCACGGGCACCGCAGACCCCTCACCAGGGAAGGTGACAGCACCTTTGGGGGCCTTTGAGGGCACAAGCAGAAATAACACAACAGGCCACGATGGCCAGTCCCCACGCCTGCAGGTAACAGTATCGATGCCCACACTTTCCCCACAAACTACGGCACCTGTGGCGAATCCATTCACCCCACCATCCGCCACAACTAGGGTACAATCGTCCGGCCAACCATGGGCGGCGATGAACACAAACCCCTTCCACCAAACGGATCAGGGACTGCCGAGTTCAAGGGATACGGGGGGAAAAAGGAGGACTAGGCGCACAGAAGTAGATAAATTAAAGATACTAGGAACGCACGGGCGCCCCGATGACACTTTATATGACTTCCCTGATAATGACTTCCCTGTTACTGACGCCTACGTCAACTATGATGTCACTGGTGCTGCTTCCATGCGCAACACTCGACACAAGAAAGGTAACGGCATGCTCCTCTGTAGCTCACATGCCCTACAAAAGAATAATGGCATGACTCCCAACGAAATAGTAGAAGCAGGAGAGGGTTCAGATTATGCTGTCAACCCTTTCACGGACGACCTGGCTGGCTGGACGGAGTCCCTGGCCCCGCAGATGCTCCCCTGGCCCAGAGACGGCTCTTTCGAACCTCAGCATCTGGCTACAGCCGTAGAATGCATCCTGCAAGGTGCAGGGGATGAGGATTGGGATTATGACTACATGCGAGCCAGTCTCAAAATATGGCAGAAATATGCCAGACGGTATGACACCACAAGACCAACGCTTCAAGATGCGGGATTTGCTCGCCAAATGCCGCTCTTGTACAAGAGGAAGCAAGACCCCCCAGTATATCACTGCTGGTCGTTTGCAGAAAGAGAAGCCATTAAAAAGACCCTCCCCCCACTCACGGAGGGTGCAAGCAAATGGATAGTGGCACTAGAGAAAAATACAACAGGCACAGTACCAGGGATAGGCGATATGAAAAGTCTACTTATTTCCCTGATGGGGAGAGAAGCAGAAGAAATTTTTAAAAGTATAAGTAAGGGGCTGATAACTATGAACGACACAACATACGACGGAGAACCATTTGACAAAATAAGAGCGGGGGTCTGGACAAAACTGCAACTAAAGTACCCCGATGTCCCAGATATTGGGTCACTAATGTCACTAACAATGCAAGTAAATGAGGACCCGATTACCTTCATCTCTAGAATGAAGGAAAAATGGCACCAAGAATTAGGCGACTCTTGGAATACCACGGGGGGGAACAGCAGACTTTTCTATCACATGGTTAAGAGAGGCCTGCCTGAGGAAGTACAAGAAAAATTAGATGCCGTAGTAGCCATGGAGGCCAAACCATGGCCTGAAATACAAGACCACATTATACATTTTTGCAAAAAGAAATTAGAGCAGGAAAAAAACAGACAACTTGCCATAGAAAATGCAGCTGCAAAATTGGTACAGCAGAAGCTCAACAAAAAGAGAGACACTGTGGATACTGTCATGTTGGCCACTCCGGTAAACCAAATGACAGCCGTCACCACATTCCCTCAGGCAGCTCAAAATGTGCTCGCCGCTAATACTCAGTCTATTCCGCAACAGGTGCAGCAGCCCACTGTACTATATGCACAGACACCACAGCCACAAACACAACCACCGGCCATACAGTATGTGCAAGCGCCGACACATCATACAATGCACCAAGTGCAGCCCCAGCCCCAGCCACTAGTACAGTATGTACAAACGCCACCGCAACCCCCAGGGCAAAACGTTGTTGCACAACAGCACTATCATAACGACCAGCAACAGTATTACGGTATAAACAGCAATAATGCAGGCATGCAAGGCAGAGGCTATGGTATGGGCCAGCAGAGGGCCCAACAGCAGTCAGGACCGACAATTTGCTTCTATTGTAACAAGCAAGGCCACATACAAAGAAACTGTCGTACTAAGTCCATGGACCAAAATAGGGGCCTAGCACAGCCGATGCGACAACATTCCCAACAACAACAGTCATACCCGCAGCAACACCAACTACAGTACACCTATGCCCAACATGTCCCCCAGCAGAACATGCAGCTGGCACAGCTCCAAACGCCAGTAATAGCACAAATTCAGCAGGCACCCCAACAACAACTGGTCCCCATGCAACAGGCACAAGCCACCTTACATACCCCTATGCTTCAGCAGCAGCAGGTACCAACATACCAAGTGATGTCCCAGGGCCCCAGTTCGACACCCTTAGGGGGTATCATAGTCGCGTCTACACCCAACAATTCGTCCCCGCAAGGCACCATCCACCAATACCAACAAGGGGGGTGCACTTGTTAGGCCAGCCCACAGACAACCCTTGTGTGCCCAGTTTTGTCATGCACCATGAGCGGTGAAGATGACCCCACCGTCCTGGTCACGATAAACAACGAAACATACAGCTTTCTCATCGACACAGGCGCCACGTACTCCTGCATTACTGGCGGACCTCTGCCCATTTCAAACCAGGCAGCGGACACACAGGGATTCTCTGGGGCGATAGAAAGGGTCCCTTTCACCAAACCAGTGCCCATACAAATAGGAGACCGGGTGTTGGAACAGCCACTGCTGTACTCCCCTCGCTCCCCAGTGAACCTTCTGGGGCGCGACCTCATGACAAAATTAAACATGTCCATACACTTCCATGACAATGGAACCATGATTTGCTCGATACCAGGCACCCCCTTGGCAAGGATGATGGCACTCACCGTTGATTCCTCCTTGGCAGCCCACATACGAGCTCGCCCTGTAGACGAGCAAGCATTTTCCACTGCAGTACATATCGTTGTGGCCAACACCCCAGAGCTGCATGACCGCACTGTTCAGCTCCCAAAGGAGTTCCTCTTCCGCCCACAATCCAGGAACGCCCAGATATCAGACACAAGCATGATTTTAGGCCTACTTGCCCTCCATATTACACCGACATATGGGGCGTTCATAGCAGGTGACGACTATATGCGTTCCTGGGCCTGTGTGATATTCATTGAGCCCGGACACCAGGTGAGAGACATTTCAGATGACCAGCTCTTTAGCGATCCCGATCAGTGCCCCATGACAGAGATTCTGTACCAGTATGAGGTGCCCCTCTCGGTGACAGTAGAGAAAAGAACACCCACTGCCCCTCCAAAAATTGATTCAGTACGCGAGGAAGACTTAGCTCAAATTCCGTCACACCTGTGGACTACCGGCCCCAATGATGTAGGTCTCATTCGTTCTGCCGCTCCATTTAAGATAACCTTAAAAGTCGGAGCAATATTGCCAAGAATAAAACAGTACCCATTGTCAAAGGAAGCAGAAGAAGGCATAGCTCCCACAATACAGGCCCTGCTTGACCAAGGGGTAATATACCCATGCGTTTCCTGTTGCAACACCTGTCTTTTTCCGGTGCGGAAGGGTAAGACCAACCAATGGCGTCTGGTACATGACCTCCGTCCCGTAAACAACATAGTGATACCCGAGTTTCCCATTGTCCCAGACCCTTCCGTCATCCTGACAAACATTCCCCCGAACGCGAAATATTTCTCCGTAATAGACCTGAAAAATGCGTTTTTCAGCGTCCCCCTTCACCCAGACAGCCAGTACCTATTGGCGTTCTCGTTCAAAGGGGTCCAGATGACATACACCCGTCTAGCTCAAGGGTACTGCGAATCCCCTAGCGTCTTCAACAGGGCTGTCAGAGAAGACCTATCCAACTTCCAATGCGACAGCACCTTGTTGCAGTATGTTGACGACATTTTGCTCTGCAGCACCACGGAACAGCAATGTAGAGTAGACACCATCGCTCTGCTCCACACCTTAGCCGACAGAGGTTACAAAGTGGATAGGAACAAACTCCAGTACTGCCAAACAGAAGTACACTATCTAGGCCAAATACTGTCAGCCTCAGGGAGACGAGTCACGCCAGATAGAGTTGATGCCATAAATAGAACGCCAGAACCCCAAACTGTAAAAGACATGCAGAAATTCCTTGGGCTGGTCAACTATGTCCGACAATGGGTCTTTGACTTCACAACAATAACAGCCCCTTTGCTGAAAGCTGTTAAAGCAGCTAAAGACAGACGCAACAAGATAAACTGGTCCCCAGACATGACAGCCTCTTTCAAACAGCTAAAAGATGAAATAACGAATGCACCAGTGCTGGGTTCACCTGACTACACTAAAGAATTCTACCTGTTCACCCACTGCAATGGTCAGGTCATGACCTCTGTGCTTGCCCAGAAGTACCCTATGGGTCACAAACCCATTGCGTACTTTAGTGGCATGCTGGACTCTGTCATGAGGGGTCATTACCCCTGTGAGCAGGCTCTTGCTGCCGCCGCCTTTGCTGTAGAAAAGAGCACCCCCATAGTCATGGGATCCACCCTGACACTATACACTGAACACGCCGTCTTCGCCATAATTCAAAAAGCCAAGACAACGTTAACCACACAAAGAGTGTCAGGATATGAAGTAATATTGTCATTACCCTCCCTGAAAGTCGTCAAATGTCACACGGTGAACCCTGCTACATTTTTTGCCCATCCCATTGCAGCCTCAGACGATGACACTCATGACTGCGCCACGTACTCTCCAGATGAGTCAGGAGCAGCAAAAGAGGACCCACTACCAGACAGCACTGTGTATTTCGTTGATGGGTCCTCTACCATCGACCAAGAGACAGGGATCAGGTACACCGGAGCAGCAGTAGTTCGGGCCCAGCAGCACGAGTCCTCTGACTCCCTAGACATTATACAGCAATTAACATTGCCTCCAGATTACTCAGCCCAAGCTGCCGAGTTGGCGGCATTAATTGCAGCTTTACAACATGGGGCCGACGACCGCATCACAGTATACTCGGACTCTGCATACGTCACAACTACAACACATTCAAGCATACTGCGCTGGAAAAGGCGAGGATTTCTCAAATCAGACGGAACACCGGTATGTCACAAGCAATTGTTAGAAGAATTGATTGAAGCTCTGACACTTCCAGCTGAGGTAGCTGTTGTCAAGTGTGCTGCACACACCAATGGACAGGACTTTGTCTCCAGAGGGAATGCTCTGGCAGATTGGGCGGCCAAAGCGGCAGCCAGAGGCCCCCCACCTGTAACGTGGCCACATACCCATAACACACCTATCCTCCTTGCCCAAGCACTGACACCGGCAGACAAGGTCTCCACGCATGATGACATACAAGCCCCGATACAGCAGACAGACACACACGAGCATAGTTTAGATCCACAGCAACACACAGGCACGACTAACAAGACACTGGACTTGAGCATTGCCTGTCCTATGGACAACACACAACAATACGACAAGATCGCCCAACTGCACCTCAGGGAACTACAAGAAAGTGCACCACATCAAGAGAAAGAGTTATGGAAAAAGAGAGGAGTACAGCAGGACCCTGCAGATTTCATTTACAGACAGACCATGTCAGGAAAACCACAGCAACACACAGGCACGACTAACAAGACACTGGACTTGAGCATTGCCTGTCCTATGGACAACACACAACAATACGACAAGATCGCCCAACTGCACCTCAGGGAAATACAAGAAAGTGCACCACATCAAGAGAAAGAGTTATGGAAAAAGAGAGGAGTACAGCAGGACCCTGCAGATCTCATTTACAGACAGACCATGTCAGGAAAACCCGTTATGCCGCTAGCCTTACTGCAGGTGGCACTAGACCAACTCCACCTTCCTGCTCACGTCTCCCGAGATAACATGTCCACTACATTACAGGCAGACTGGTTCATTCCCAATGCCTATGAATTAATACAACTCTTCGTTAATAAATGTCTCATCTGCCAACAATACTCACCAAATCCGACCCTCAAAACAGTGACTTCCACCATCCCCAAACCCTCTGGCCCCTTCAAAGAGCTCCATATCGATTATGTCGATATGATTGATCGATGTCAAAATTACCGATACCTCATTGTTGTAGTTTGCCCATTCTCACGCTGGATCGAAGCTGGACCATGCGTCCACTGCGATGCTAAAGCAGCAGCCACATTCCTACTCCGTGATGTCATCTCCCGCTTCGGGATTCCTGAGGCCATCCGGACAGATAACGGAAGCCACTTTTCAAATGCCATCTTCTCCTCCCTAACTACGATGCTAGGCATCAGACACAAACTGACGTCTGCTTACCACCCCCAAAGTAACGGCATTTGTGAGCGCCTTAACGGCCTACTCAAGAACAAAATAAGCAAAATCAGCGCCACCATCGGTAAAAAGTGGCTCTACTGCCTCCCACTTGCCCTCTTCTCACTAAGAAACTCACCTAGTTCGGATCACCACCTCACACCCCACCAACTTGTCACCGGATGATCCATAAATGTAGCTGTCCCTCCCACAAGGCCCAAAACGGATAATGAGTCATCTTCTGAGATTGTTAAAGCTGAGCTTTACGAATTTTTGTGCACACTAACCCGCGCTGCGCAGTTCCTTTCTGTACAGGAATCCAAGAGGAAGGAGAAGGGCCCCACCGATCCAGAGCTCCCACCAATACGTCCTGGGACATTGATCTTTATCCGAAAGCACGTCCGGCGCTGGAGGGATCCCAAATTTGAAGGACCTTTCCAAGTGACCGATTCCTCCCCAACGGCTGTCCGGATAGCTGAGCGCAAGGCATGGATCCACAGGAAAGACGTCCGGCTCGACCCTGCCCCGCCGCCACAATAAACAATGGACTAACTGAGGAAATAGAAATGGCCAGCGTCCCCCTGAATGAAGACAGCGGCTGTCCCTCCACTGTGGAGGAAGACGATGAGGACACTCACGTACTGATCCACGAGTACAGTGGCCGTGAAGCAAAGATATGTATACTGTCTATAGTACTGTTTTGTATTATCATTGGAGTGGCACTGGCTACATTTAACTGGTATATCTTTTTTCTTGCTGTAAGGAGCTATCATGCTGTAAGCAATAGTGGTACAGGAGCACCCACTGATGCCATGTTACCTACAACCCCAGCAACTGCACCAGCGGTCACACAGAACACAGATATCACGACACATAGCATAGAATTCTCCGGAAACAAGGACACAGCCCCACACCACACGACAGGCCCTGAACTCCCAGCCTCTAGGGCCAGTAACGTACACACCACTTCACCTCCCGAGCCCCCAATGGTAGTACCAGACGACAAAGGGAACACTTGGGATAAGACTGCCAATCTGACGGAAAAACGAGTAACCCACGGACACCGGTCACGCCGTCACAGAGCCCGCAGATTCGCCCCCATCTCCCCATATATAGGGAAAGCTACAAAACACCGGGTCATCCATGGTCTCCCTATCGACCCGAGACACAAGCCTAAGGGAATGCCATTTAAAACGTTCCAACACCTCGTGACGATACAGGAAGGCCTCGGGCCTATGCTCAGCCTACCCCAATCCATAAGAGAACATTCAGTACACTCCTCCCTGGAAGAAAATTCATGGTACCGGGACATGACAGCCGTAGGGAAAAGAATATCAAACGAGTCCTGCTATGTGTGTTCATATGTCCCCCACACAGTTGGTGCAGACAGACTAGTTTTCCCTACAGAGGTCCCACCACAAACAGTGATGTGCTTGCTACACCTTTACCTTTGCCGCATTGAGGGGTTAGTGCAGCTAGTAGGAGGGGCTGAAATATGGGTTGGAATTGTAAACATATCGGAATGGGACAACAACAATGTGATATTTCAGGTCACTTCTGACAAAGGGGACATAGAGCGGGTGATACAAGCAAAGTACAAGAGAAATAGACCAAATATGGATAAGCGAGCAGAGATGTATAGGCGAGCACGTTACATTTCAATTTCATCACCCTATGCGGACTGTGACACACTACCACACCTCCATCACCACTCCCACCCGGGGAATTTCCCTGGCCCAGACTGTCCATGCCAGAACAGAACGCTCCTGGAAGTACAAGCCCGAGTATATTACAACGATAAATGGGAGGATCCTAGCCACATATACTGTAAAGCAGCATCCCTGGGCCCCCCATGGTCGGGCGAAACAGAGTGGGAGGAAAATATTGATTGGGATGTAGAAGATGACTGTGCACAAATTTGGAAGGAGGCAGGGAGCAGATACACCTGGGGTGGGGACAGACTGTACAAACGTAAAAAGGCATTTAAACTTAAAAATCCTTCTCTTTGCTTCATAGGCAATGGCTCCGTCTCTGTTGGGCGTAACACAGACTGTAACTCTACAATATTCAATTTCGATATGCAGTACGGCACCTCCACCCTGATGGACTACTATTGGGCCTGCGGTGAACACCTGTACCTTCAACTTCCTCCTCAGTGGCTCGGACTGTGTTCATTGGTGACTCTGCACGAGATACATCTGGTGGTACCAGCATCGAACGTCTCCCACATACTGTCACATCCAATGACAGGGGATGTTACATTCCTGCACCGCCACAGGAGATCAGCTGAATATTTCGCAACAGAGACACATCGTAACATTCCCCAAGAATTCCGCCTCTTCAACGACGCCCAACTATTCTTTGGAGGAGCATTTCCCTTATTTCAAACAAAGGCGAATGCCCGCTGGCTGGAAGTCACCCGGTATGAGGTCATGAAGGCCATCAACAGTACTAGGGATGGGCTCAATGCAATTAGGGAAGAGCTACGTCCCCTCAGACAGATGGTCTTGGAGCACCGCTACTACCTGGACATGCTGACCGCCAAGGAGGGTGGTCTGTGCCACAAAATAGGGAAGTCATGCTGCACGTTCATACCAGGAAACGACGAGGACAACGGATCAATTGCAAGGGCCATTGAGGAGTTGTCGAACTTGGGAAAGAAGATGATCGACGAAGGAGGTGCCCCTGCGGACATTATCCCAGTGAACTGGTTTGACTTTGACTGGATGCCATCCTGGCTAACAGCAATACTGAAACTAGTGATACCTATAGTTGGAATTATGTTAGTTCTGTGTTGCGCCTTTCAGATAGGGAGTCATTGTATTAGGAAATTGAGCACAAAGGCTGTAGGGATAAATTACGCTAGCACAGGGATTTACCAGGCACCAAAATATGAAGATATGGATAGGCCTCCCGGGGATGGGTCTGGAGTACAGGTACCAATGATAGAGTTACCCCTCATCGCCTCACGCCATGGTGTGCCTACGGCACCTCCGCTCCCACCAGCCAGAAATACATACAACAATACCCCTGCTGCTGTTCGGTATGAGTGTCTGATCAGGGAGCCAGCCCCAGGCTATACGCAGTGGAGTACAGAGACTAATGAGGGAGCGGCCAGGCAGCTAGGACAACTCCCCGATAACATTGAATGCTATGTCAACGACACCCCATGGATTTCACCGATAGCCGAGAGACCACCACTTGTCAGCAGATATTCACTTAGGCATGTGTTCATGTTGAATGAACAAGAGGAGGGAGATGATGGAGGGTCTCGAGCCACCATTTAATAACTTAAATACCATTCCCTAACCTACCCTGACAAAATAAAGTGTTGATGTCAGGCCTCTGCTCCCCGACACAAAACCTGCTAACATGCTAAGTTACCATATTCCCACTGAGCATAGTAAGACACATAGAAGTCCATAGCACCTGTAGAACCCAACATACATAAGCCCAAATAGGAGGCCCAAGGCCCAAAGGCCACCACCCCATGATATCAGTATGTAACATTCAGAAGTTACTAGGCCCAGGGTTTCCAGAGTTGCATTTCAGTTGCACCAGAAAACACGAGGAAGCCCAAGCCACTAGAAAAACACAGTAACTTTCCACCGTTACAAGGCCATTGCACACCCACACGTAGACAGAAACTCAGCTGGTACAAGTTGACATTGTTTATCATCACTGAAACCCTATTTTTGGAAGTTAGCTTGCTCAAGATAAACCGCAATGTCTGATGAAAAACTGCACCTGCCTTGTGGGTGCTGGTCACATGCATACTGTAAGAAATGTACGTGATCACAACATTTCCTTTGTTTATACGTTGCGGTCAGGCATGACCTATCAACCGTTGTGCCACCTGGCCGCCTTACCCCACCCACGGCCTTGGAACACATGCGGTTGACCCTTTCCTGTATCTTGGAACACATGCGGTCAAGCCACCTGTTGGCAAAGGCGTCAGAAAATACGTCAGGTCCACCCCTGGTTCCCCATATCAAGATATTTAAGATCCAACACGACAGTTGGAAGGTAGAACTTTTCTGTGCTGTCCACAGGCCTGTTCTCCAGCCGGCTGCCTATCTGATTTGGGACCTTACAGCCTATTTCAGGTAGAACATCCCCCTCTTTGGGGATTTTGCTTTATCTCTTAAAGATATCCTTCTTAGCTCTGCATTTTTGATCCACACCCATTCCCTTGCATTTCAGCTTTTAATAATTAAGTTTTAAGGATTATTTGTCTTAAATTGAGGTTGCCTCTGGGCACTATGCTTCCCTAGGATAGCTTCTGCTTCCATTTAAGTTGTCTCAAACACATTTTCAAGGTCTTAGCCATAGCAAATGTGGTCACTTTGAAATGTTTTAGCCACCTAGATCTTTATTCACAGACATAGCTGTATTTCAAATGATTATCTGCAAAAAGACTGCATTACATGAACATCTAAACCTACCGAGGGTTTAAATACGCCGTGTCATTAAATCATTAAGGGATCTTCCACCGATCCATCTTATCATCTATCTTTTGTCAGTATATTGCTTAAAAGTATGTGCTTACGACATTTAAATGCTTTCCCTGGCAGAGTGAAGCCAGGCTTTTGCTGAAGGTTTAGCCTGTGTAACGTGAATCCTCTTCCATATATTTAGCATGCTTGTGTTAATTAAATAAAATGTGCCACTCCAAAATAAATGCCACTGCGTTATCTCACTACTTTGTTCCTCATTTCAGTAACTGTTGAGCTGGTGCCTGTGATCACCCACGGAAGGTATTTCGCATTCTTGAGGGGCAGTGACCACGCCCTTGGGGCTCTGATCAAAGATCTCCCTTTCTCAACGGCATTATGGGTACTGGAGTGGGTCACTCATACATTGGGCAGAACAAGACTGTAAACCCTGGGCTTCAAGGCAACTTGCAATCAGAGGTTTCCTTCTAAACGACCAATGTCAGACAGAGCTGATGCGCAGGGGTTAAATGTACTATTCCCACTCCAGTCTGTGCAATAGTAGGAAAGCATTGGACTTCAGAGGGGTAAGATTCACTATTCTCACTCCAGTCTGTGCAACAGTAGGGAAGTGTTGGACTTCGAAGAGGTAAGATTTACTGTTTCCACTTTAGTCTGTGCAACAGTAGGGAAAGCGTTGGACTGGGGAGGGGTTACATTTACTATTCCCATTCCAGTCTACCCAACACTAAACTACTTCACTCCAAACACATTATATATTTGAATAATCCTTCTAATTTTGAAAAAATATAAAATCCAAAATATAAACATTATTATTTAATATAAAAATGTATATATTAAAACAAAAAAACACCTGTTTACAAAATGTAATAATTAATGTTCAAATAAAAAAGTAATGGTTACCTAATTAACTTGCCACCCTATACCCCTAAAAATCTAGCAACCCACACCAAAAACATACCTAAAATAAATGTAACACAATTTACATAATTGATAATCAATTACATCATTAATAAACAAATAATAATTGTCAATAAATTAATTACCTTCCTACCCTATAACCCTACAAATACAACAACCCTAAAATATAACGAAAATATATAATTATCACACAATTTACATAATTATAAATCCGTTAGATATTTAATTAGACGTTGATTTTTTATTTTATTTTATTATTACTTCACCTCCCACCCTATACCCCTACAAACCTTGCAACCTGCAACATAAAAATAAGTAAAATAAATCAGTATTACGTAATGTACATAATTAATCATCAATTAAATCATTATTAATAATTCATTGTTAATTAATTAACTTCCTACCCTATACCCCTAAAAACCCAGCAGCCCACACCTAAAATATAACAAAAATATATTATTACAAAATTTCCATAATTAATGATCAATTCAATATTTAAGAATAAACTAATACTTAATTGTTAATTATTACCTAATAAACTTTGCACCTTATACCCCTACAAACATAGCAACCTGCACATAAAATATAACTAAAATATATATTACACGATTTACATAATGAATAATCATTTAAATAATTAATAGCAAATTAATAATTATTTTTTAATAAATCTTGCTTAATTAACTTCTCACCCAATCCCCGTACAAACCCGACAACCCGCTATGACACTATAAATTACTATTAGCAATTAAATTAAAGATTCTAAATCAGTTATAATTACAAACTGTATTTAAGGAAATCAACAACAATTATACAAACAATAGTAACACATACAAATATTATATGAACTAAAACACATTAAAATAATTCAAAACCTATATTCTTTACAACAATATTATTGGAAACAATATTAACAGCAACAATGTTCTTAACAACGATATTACATATCTAAAAAAATGATATTCTTGACAATGATATTTCTGCATCACAATATTTTTGTATCATATTTGTTTTCGATATTTCTGTCTCACGATATTTACAACTCAATTTTTGGTACAAAGGCCATTTCCATCACCTTCTGTGTACAACCCTCAGTTTGTTTCTGCCTATTTCCCTCCCTTCTCTCTGCTATCTGCCTATTTCCCTCTTCCTCATCCTCCTTCTACATGTTTCACTATGACCCTTAGTTTTTTATCTTTTCTTCACTCTCACTTCTCGCTACATGGTTTCCTCCCTTGACCCCTTGGCCTATACTCTATCATCTACCTTCTATCATTTGTGGACTTCTTTCCATTTTCTTTGCCCTTTTCCATTCTTCGTCTCCTTTCCACCTGCTGTCCATCTTTCCTTCTCAAGTAGCTCTTTTACATTTTTTTTGTTCACATACTGCCTGTTCACCCTCCTATCTTCTTTCTGTCTATTTTAATCTTTTTTTAGGTCGAAGCCTACCAGAAGGCAGAGCTGTCTGGTTTGCTAACTTCTTGTGGGCATTCTGAAAACTTCAATGCGAAAGCATTCTGTCCATTGCTTAGTATTACCCTTGTGGTTATAACTCACAGTTGCTTGCTTTCTATTTGCTGACTTTATTTGTTTTGGCTGTCCAGCTTAAGTTCCTCCCTTCCATGGAGAATACCCTATTTACTATATTCTTCCACCAGTGCTCGCTTTCTGTAACCAGGCCTTTAGCTCTTGTTCTTACCTAGTTGTATTTGTTGTGCATTCAAACACAGGGGTCAAATGTCAGTCTCTGTCTTCTGAGGGAACTTGGTGTTTACTTTTCTTTCTCTGACTTCAAAGTGAGAGAATTTAAATGACAATCTTGCTGTCTCTTAAGGGAAGGCTTTTTTTCTTTTTTCTAGTACGTAACAAAATGTAAATGTCTGGAATTAACCGTGCTGATATTTCAGAGAGAGGACTTCCACCTTTTTTTATATATATATATAATCCTGAAGATAACTAAGTTTTCTATTAAACTTCAAATGGGAACTATTCATAATTAACACATTTTCAGGGTTACTGTACTTATAACAAAGTTAACAACTAATGTTTCTCCATTATACCTACTGTGCCATTGCTATTACCCAGTGTTTCTCCTACATATGCTCATCCACAAGGCAATCCTTTTCTTCTTGTTCAGAGATCTTCCAAGCAATAAAAGCTTTTTGTTGAAACAGAGGATATTGTTAACTAATCAAGTTCTCTGCTAATTGCCTTCACCAGTATTGCCACTCTCGTGGCTAGTAGAGCTCTGTACTCATTTCCACCAGTCCGCATGACCCAAGCTGGACGAAGCATAAGGATGGATCCTAAAGTAGGCACTCCTATCCTGTTGAATTTGGAGTCTTCAGGACACAATTCCTACTCAATTAATTATCTACCTAACCTTACAAAACCTTACAAAAAATGTATCCAAAAACTGTAAACACAGACTCCTAAAAACACACCCAGAAACCCTCATCTTGGATCCCTACTTCTGCATAAAAAAGGTGCGGTAATAAGTGACCTTATCTTTTCTTCACGAAAAGACGGGCTAAATGGAGGTTGGCTTTCTACTCAATGCTCAAAATCGTCACATACAAGAAGACCCCTCATGGGCTCAGACTTACGGTCTCCTCTCTCCCTCCTACGAACTTGATGCAACCATCTCACTCTGCAACAATGGGACGATCCTCATACAGTCATCTGACCACAAGCTGGGCATCTTAGACAACATCTTCCCCAGCATCAAGAGCACTTTGTCTAAGTACAAACCTTCACCCTCCCAAGATCCCCCTATCTCGCTGGCGATCCCCTTAATCCTCAGCTGGTGTAGCTACACAGTCTTAACAGCCCATTCGACCCTATCCCTCCCCTCCAGAGCTCTGCTATAGAGACCTGCATAATAAATATCAACTCTCCCAAGACTATAGACAGGTAAGATCACATCTCTTTCTCCTCCCCAACTTGGCCACAGGATCGCCAACCGCCTAAGACTACTGGGTCAAAGGTTCTAAAATTTATAAGGCAAACCATCCCTCTCTTACTTCCCTGCCCTCCTAGCTCACTACTATAGGACACACAACTCCCCCTCTCCCCACACCGGTGCCACACCCACTTTCATACCTACCTAACCAGACCAGCAACTTGACACAAACTGCAGGTACCTCTTCACAACCAGATACCTCCCCTACCACCGCATGTTGCATCCCATATATCTAGGACAACTACCTTCCCCCCACACCTTCCTACCTTCCTAACCAGGCCACCAAGAGGATGCATAAACCCCGGGTACCTCTTCACAACCATCCCATATATGTATCCAGACTACGAACCTCTCTAACCTTCCCCCCGGCGCACTCCCCCTCTAAGCTCCTGTCCCCAAGGACCAGGAACCTGTACCCACACCGGACTGGAAGCTAGGCTAGATAATATCTCACTTACACTTCAACAACTGAGGGCAGTTGTCCAAAGCCTCTTTCTCCTCACATCAGAGCTATCGGGTCTTGAGAAGTCTAGGGGGCTTTCGAAGTCTTTGCCACATAACTACACACATCAGAAAAAGCAGAAAACAGTGTTCACAAGGAACTCATTTATATACCTTTTATCAATAAATCGAGCAAGAATTACTCGCAGGTGGATCAGTCAAAAAATAAAATTCAATAATTTTTCAGCAAGAAGTTAATTACTTGTAATATCCAATATTTACAATTCAGTACAAAGTTGGGGCCCAAAGGAAATTAGTATTTATTTCAGCCGAAGTAAATATAATGTATTTCTTATTTATCAGATGCATAATTTACAATTTATTATAACACTACAAGCACAATATAGTGAAGAAGTGAAAAGGTGAGTCCCAGTAAGGTGATTTTAGCCTAAGAAGTGAATGGCAGTGAATTAAGAAAGGTCATTAAAAACAACAAGGAGGAGCTTCAATGATATGATGGGTCTTTCTCGCCCTCTCTTTGTAATGTCGACTACGTTTTGACCCACTCTGGTTATGGGGTCTCTTCAGGACAGCTTATCTAGGGACTAATATGAAAGGGAAATCAGCGCGAGTAGTAGTTGTATAATATTATTAGTGGACAAGAGGTGCTGAAAGGCTTACCTATAACTTGGTATATATGGTGGAAAACGGGAACCTTGAAATGATGCAGGGCTTCTACCGTATTTTGACCGATTAAATCCGGGCCTCTACATGGAAGACAAGGTAGTGTGTATTGTACACAGAATGATTGATACACCCCAATTCAATAAAGGAACTGATGCTACTTTAATGATTTGTAGTCTCTATTAAGGGCGGTTTCTAAATATCTAATGAAGGCGCTTAGTACAAACAACTGGTGTTGCATGTACTAGAGGCAATTAATTGCATCACCAAAATAAGGACTCCTGAGTTAATTCGATACTGGCACATTCATCGATGAATATTAAGCCTGTTATCTCACATTAAAGCATGTCTCTGGCAGACCACATATATATTAACCATGATCACGCCTCATTCTTGTGATAGCGCAACTCAACCGGAGTAGCTACAGACTGTCTTGGGCATTATCAATTTATTACCTCAGAAGAATAATGCAGGGCAACTACTAACAAATAATTTAATTCAATTTTGATTAAGAGTGCGCGATATCAATCTAGCGCAGAGTTGTTCAAAAAACATATACAAATAAATGCCACTTACACATACGGAGTAGGCGTAACTTTCAGAAACCAACTTGTGTCATGTGATTACTATACGATGATTCATACCTTAAAGAACAAACACACAAAAACGATGTTCAATAAACAGGCGGAAGTCACTTCACTTCCGTAATGAATGATGTCACCGTAATAGTTGCGGCATAAAGAATTAATTTAACGTTACTTACGAACTATGGTTGGCGCTTCTTCTCAAATGAATTAATCATGGGAAACCGGATAGAGAAACCAACGAACTGCAATGACAAGTAATTTAATTACTTCACGTTCCAGACAAGGGAGGGAAGGAACATGATCTAGAGGGGGCGTGCAGGTACTTACTTAAGCATCGGCTGGATCGAGTATTCCAGCGGCGGGTCCCTGATAGACTTAGCGATTTATGCAACCCGGAAGTATATATCAAGAGTTTCCGTATAGTCACACTTGCGCAATGACGGCCGACATCGGGAAAACATCACACGGCCATCTTGGAATGGTTAAATTACCACTTATAATATAAAACCATTACTATGGTCACTAAAAGGAAAAGGAAGGTGACTAATTTTAGCACAATAGCGCATAAGATTAGCGCTTATTCATAGATACAAAATCGAGGGGATGACAAACTGAATTAGTACACAGGATAATCCTTCCGGTGTCCCAGCATGGAAATAAATGGAATGCTGAGGGTAACACATCACGTGGACATCTTTGAATGGTTAAAGTACCACTTCTAATATAAGACCATTACTGTAGTCACTAAAAAGGAAGTGACTAATTTTAGCACAATAGCGCAATAACGCTTATTCATAGATTCACAGACGGAGGGAAGACAAACTGTATTAATGCATAGGATAATCCTTCCGGTGTCCCAGCATAGAATTAAATAAAATGTTGAGGGTAAAGGGACTAATATAAGCATTGTAATTATCTCAGACGATAATTCCTAGTTATCTAGAGGGCTAGTCGCCAACAGGAAGGTGATAATTTAAAATACATTATTGACACACATATACGAAGGGAACCAGCGAGAAAGTTCATCTGGCGGCCATTTGAAATGACCAAGATACCACTCATAATAATTCTTGAGCTCACAGTTATTTATCACAATTATTCAATAACTTATTTAGATCAATGATCACATGGGTATATACAGATAATCCAAAGGTAGGTAAGCACATGTAGAAATAGATACTTATTGTAAACATATATTTGTAAACGTCAATAATCTTTGACACGTGCCATACACGTTTATAATTGTTATACAACAAATTAAGAACAAGAGGGTTATGTCTAGGTGGAAGCCTAGCTTTTTCTATAACTTGCCATTTCATATCATCTGCTGAATGTGCTTTCTCTCTGTAATGGTCTACCAGAGGGGCATTATCTACCACACAGCGAATTCTACTTCGATGCTGGCAGATACATGCTTTCACTGGTTGTGTTGTCTGACCAATATAGATCAGGTCACAAGGGCACCAAATACAATAGATGACATTGGATGTCAGACAATTGGAGTAAAGTTTATGTTGCCATGTGAAAAAGATTTTGTTTCTATGGTAAACCTACATGCGACACAGCTACCACATTTGTAATGGCCTGTAATAGTTGGAAGAGACCAAAGATCATGAATAGTAGTTTTCGGTCTAATAATACTGGTATCTGAGTGAACCAGATGATCTCTTATATTTTTACCTTTTCTAAAGGAAAACAGCTGTAGATTTTGACAGGCATCTAGGGTGTTTAAAGTTGGCCAGTGCCTTTTGATGGTCTTTTGGACATACCCACCATGACTTCACCTCTAGGGGCTCCTACTCACCAAAGATCAAAACATCACCCTTCCCTAATGACCCCTCTCGACCTTCCAGAGTTAAAGTCTCACTCCAAGACTCAGATATTAGAGCCCTTCTTCTCTCCTATGACCAATCATTTGCTTTAAACACAGATATGATGGGCCAAATTGAAACAATCCACTCGGATATGTGCAGAGAACCTACCGTTAACTCTAGATCTTTAAATAAGAACAACCTCCCCATAGTCCCCACCACTGTTCTTTCCACAGATGATCCCAAACCACAGCTTAAATGCATGCTTCTTAACTGCAGATCTGATGTTTGACATGCTGTGGACATGGCTGCCCTCATCCTAGCACATGATCCAGATATTTTAGTACTGACAGAAACCTGGCAGAACGAATCTTCTGCACTAATAATCGATATTCGAATGCCCCATACCTATAACATACTCAGGCTTGATAGACTGGGTGGGGTAGGGGGAGGCAACGCATGTATTCATCTTATCAATTTATCAGTTAGACAACTATATTCTGATTTTGTATCATAGTGCGAATACATGTGTTTTGTGGTCTCACCCAACAGCAAGCATGCTTACAAATTCCACGCATTCCATCACTCTCCAAGAGACAATCCCCCTTTCATAGAACAGATCATGGAAATCATATCAACGAATGTGGACTGCCACGACACACAGATCTTCCTGGGGGACTTTAACCTTGATATCTGACCTCAACCTCACTCAAATATGTGATAGCCCTACGCACATCAAGGGAGCTACCTTAGATCTGTTCATTGGCAAGAGCAGCTCCATTCAACCTGAATCTATCGCCGCATGTAACTGGATGGACCACCATTGCATCTCCTTCCTCGTCTCAAGAAACCAAGATTCTGGCAAAGAAATATAAAACGGTTAACACAAAAAAGGGGGGAATTAGAGGTTTTTGAGGTTAGGTTCACCCTCCATTTAATACATAAATTAGATAACAACCTGAATGAACAGGTAAAAAGAACCTAACCTTAAGGCGTCGGAAAAACAATTGGATTCCGAAAGTCACCAGAACAAGGAAAAAGGGAAATACTTTTCCTTTCTTGAGTCCCCTCACTCACCAGGGTTTCCCCACGGTGACATGCTTCATCATTGGGGTCCTCTCAGTCCTCTACGGGCTGAGGCGTGCTGCAACTTGCGAATTACGTAGGAGCACTTTAAAACAGATTATGTGTAGTGCAGGTGTGGTGAAGTGAAAAGGAGTGGGACAAAAATGATTTAAAATAATCAACTAGTGGGCCAAATATATTTTATTCTTGCTAAATATATTTGGCCCACTAGTTGATTATTTTAAATCATTTTTGTCCCACTCCTTTTCACTTCACCACACCTGCACTACACATAATCTGTTTTAAAGTGCTCCTACGTAATTCGCAAGTTGCAGCACGCCTCAGCCCGTAGAGGACTGAGAGGACCCCAATGATGAAGCATGTCACCGTGGGGAAACCCTGGTGAGTGAGGGGACTCAAGAAAGGAAAAGTATTTCCCTTTTTCCTTGTTCTGGTGACTTTCGGAATTCAATTGTTTTTCCGACGCCTTAAGGTTAGGTTCTTTTTACCTGTTCATTCAGGTTGTTTTCTAATTTAAAGAAATATAAAAAACATTAACCTATATGACCTCTCCTCCCACATGGACAGCATCCTGCCTCCTCCTCCAGACATGCCTGATGTTGGTGCCCTCACAGACCACTAGAATCAGTCGATGTCCAACATACTAGACTCTATGGCACCACTACAACTGAAAAGAATCCCACCACAATCTCCAAACCTTAGTATAACGGAGAGAAGAAATCTAAGACTAGCTGAATGTATCTAGAGATCCTCACCCTCCGTGGACCATCTTACTCAGTTGAGAGCTGTGAGAAACTCCTATAACAAATGTATCAGATGTTCTAAAGCTAGGTATTTCAGGGAACAACTAGATCAAGCAAAAAAAACAACAAAAGAAACTGTTTGAACTCATCAAGCTTCAATCTAACAACCAACCTATCCCTCTCTCCTTAGAACCCTGTCAGCAGCCAAACTGTGAAGAGTTTGCGTCCTTCTTCCGTGATAAATCAACAAAAAATTGAAAAGAAACTACTAGCAGCCTGTGAGAATATACCTGCCACCTTTCCATCCACTGGGCTGGATGTGCCCCCACTATGTCTGACTCTCCCTCCCAAAAACAATGCCTCTTGGAGCTTATTCCGAACCATGGATGAGAGCACAAATCATAAAACTCTGGCTACTCTGAAACCTTCCAACCATTTTAGTGACCCCGTACCATCGATCCTTTTCAAGGAGAGAAGATGATCCATACTCCCTCTCTGGACGAAGATAGATAATGCCTCTTTGCTCCAGAGTCAATACCAGATTGCCTAAAATCAGGGCAGGTCACCCCCATCCTAAAAAATGATGCAGGCCAGACTAACCTCCACAATTTTCATCCAGTCGCCACCATTCCTATGCTGGGAAAGCTCCTTGAGAAATGGGTTCACACTCAACTATGTAGCCATATTGAAGAATTCAAATTACTAGACAAATTCCAATCCGACTTCAGGCAGGGTCATAGCATGGAATTCGCTCATACTCACATTGTAGATGATGCATTATGAATGCTGGACCAGAATGAGTCATGCCTTTTGATTCTCCTTGTCCTCTTATCTGCTTTTGATACAGTCAAACACGATACCCTCATAGGTTTACTGGAGCACTGGATATGGCTATCAGGGACTGTGCTTAACTGGTTTTCCTCATTTCTACACAATAGAACCCAAAGGCTGATGTTGAATCAATCTCTGTCCAACCCCTCTCCACTCACTCTAGGGGTTCCTCAGGCGTCCACTCTTTCTCCTACTCTCTTCAATCTGTTCATTGAGCCTCTAACAGAAATCCTGAAATTGTCCAACATCCATTACCACATGTATTCTGATAACACACAACTGTACCTGAAAATCTACTTCCCAGAGGACATCAGGTATCTCAACTCAGTACTTCAGGAAACGCAAAGTTGGCTGACACTCAATGATCTTAAATTAAATGGTCTCAAAACTGAACTTCTCATTGCTCCTGACAAATAGTCCCCAGTCACTGTAAAATAGGTGCTGCAACAACTAACAGCCCCCAACTGTACTCCAAACATCATTGATTCCATGAGCTCACTCGAAATAACACTGGACAAACATCTGAACATTCAGAATCACATTAGTGCTCTCACCAAAGGAGCAAACGTCAATCTGAGCAGCCTAAGGAAAATAAAAACCGGTCCTTCCCCACAACGATCTCAAGACCGCACTGCAAGCATAAGTGATCTCTAAACTGGACTACTGAATTGCAACCCTTTGCAGACTTCTGAGATCAAAGATGGCTCCACTTAAGGACTCTCTCAATTCCCCTACAAGGCTCATTACAGGCTCCAAACGCTATCGTCATATCTCGCCTGAGTTAAAAGCTTCTAATTGGCTGCCGTATGAAGCAAGGATTCAACTAAAAATTGCTTCATTGACCCACAAAGCTCTACAATTCAACACCCCATTATACCTTGCACAAAACTTAAGCTCTCTGGAGGCTCCAGATCCTCTAGGGGATCCAGCACCTTACTACTTAAACCTCAGAAATTCTATAAAAAGAGGACTTATAATCCAGCATTCTCTGGTATTGCACCTAGAATTTAGAACTCCTTACCACCTGAAACAAGACCGCAGAATTCCACAGCTTCCTACAAAAGGGAAGTCAAACAGATTCTAATTAAGAAATTCCTGGGCTAGTCCTCTAGCCGACCTGAGGTCTCGCTATCTCACTCTTGTTTCTAGTGATTCTGCTAGGATTGTTATTATTTGTTTTGCTATACACAAACGTAAGCAGGAAGGGTTTCCAAACTTACAGGGGGGCCGAGAGGAACTAATGAGGGGAGAGCACCCTCCCGTGTCTACACACTGTTTTACCAAAAGTACTCCCCACTGTCAAATCGCAACAGAGTTGCTGAATGCATTTGAACAATCCTAGAGCTCTAAAGGTATGAAGGTCCCTACGTGAATTCAAAAAGGACCACCACTATTGAGTGGGGAAGGAGGCAACTCCTTTTGTTTTATATTCCCTCACACACCCTAGTGGTGTCATGCTTCATCATTGGGACACCTCGACGCCTAGAAGTCGAGGTGGGCTCGACCATTTTTCAGGGAGCTCTTAGAAAGATGTTTTGGCCAGGGGGATAAAGATTAAAAGCCCGGCAGCAGATCCCAGTTTCCCTTTTATTCTTGGACCTGCTGGGGGTAATAATAAAATAAAAGTAAAGGGTCAATGGGGATATTATGGTCCTAAGACCCTATAGCCAACATGTTTCAGTCCTATTAAGCCCCATGAAGGGTGCTGGACTTTCTTCAGGGCGGGAATGAGTGCCCCCAAGCAGTGGAACCACCTCCGAATAGGATGACACGAGGGGCACGACCCTTGATGGCTGTCTGACTACAGGGCTACCCCGATAAGAGCTGGTTCTCCACTTGGAGTCGATACCCCTCCCAGAATGGGATGGAGTGATATGTGAGACTAATTAGTCTACGGAAACTAATAAGGAGCGTTAGTTGCCCTTATAACTAGTAGTATAGGGAAATTCCCTTCACTACCTATACCAGGGGGCACTCATTCCCGCCCTGAAGAAAGTCCAGCACCCTTCATGGGGCTTAATAGGACTGAAACATGTTGGCTATAGGGTCTTAGGACCATAATATCCCCATTGACCCTTTACTTTTATTTTATTATTACCCCCAGCAGGTCTAAGAATAAAAGGGAAACTGGGATCTGCTGCCGGGCTTTTAATCTTTATCCCCCTGGCCAAAACATCTTCCTAAGAGCTCCCTGAAAAATGGTCGAGCCCACCTCAACTTCTAGGCGTCGAGGTGTCCCAATGATGAAGCATGACACCACTAGGGTGTGTGAGGGAATATAAAACAAAAGGAGTTGCCTCCTTCCCCACTCAATAGTGGTGGTCCTTTTTGACTTCACGTAGGGACCTTCATACCTTTAGAGCTCTAGGATTGTTCGAATGCATTCAGCAACTCTGTTGCGAGTTGGCAGTGGGGAGTACTTTTGGTAAAACATTATTTGTTTTGCCCCTGTACTGTTCGGTTGTGATATGAACTACGGCTTCCTTCCCCTGAAAATGTAAGTCGTTATGTTGAAGAAATCTCTTGTTAGACCTTCACTCTCACCCAAGGATTTACTTTTACTCTTGCCTTTATTGAAATGTTTGATTGATTTCACCGATGTTGACCTTTCCTGGGCCATTCTGTGCTAATGTTGTTATTTCCTGTACCCTCGTAACTACCCACCTGTAGAGCGCTCTGATAGCCCCTGTGGACTTGTTCTCGCTATACAAAACTTGTTAAATAAAAGAAAGAAATAACAGGCTTGGGAAAGGACAAGTAAAGCACATTTTTTTGTAATTCTGAAGTGTGGTGGAAACAAATATTGGAATGCAATCAAAACACATCAATAGGTCAAGTGAAGACATTTCCACACATTATTGCTTGTGCACAGTAAAACGGTATGTCTGTGCAAATGTAATGGTCATTTCAACTGAAAATGTGTTGTTTGTAATGGCAGTATGCTACCACACCATGCATACTCCAGACCACGCCACTCCACACTATACCACTCCACTTTACAACGCTCTGCTCTACTCTAAGCCCATCCACTCTACGCCATGCCATGCCATGCCATTCTACAACACTTAACTCCACACTTCAACATTCCACGTCACTCCACTCCACGACATGCCTCTCCCTTTTATGACATGCCACTCTACGCCCCTCCTCTGTATACCTGACCAGTCTAAGACACACTACGACATGCCACTCCCCTCTACTATGACACAACATTCCACTCTGCACCACACCACGACACACCACTATACACCCCTCCACTCTAAGCATCTCCGAAACATGCTCCTCCATGCCACACCACTTACCCCGCTCTACTCCAATCCTCTCCAATCTACCCCAATCCACAACACTTCAATCCACCCCAATCTATCTCAATCCTCTCCACTACAATCTATCCTACTACACTCCAGTCCTCACACCATTTCATTCTACCCCAATCTACCCCACTCCACTTCATCCCACTCTATCCCATTCCACTCCAATCTACCCCATTTCACTCCACTCCAATCTACCCTATTCCACTCCAAATTATTCCACTTCATTCCAATCTACCCAAATCTACTCCATTCCACTCCACTTCAATTTACCAGAATCTACCCCACTTCACTCCAATCTATCCCATCCCACTCTTCTCAATCTACCCCGCCCACCCCACTCCAATCTACCCTACTCCAGTCTACCCTACTCCAATCTAGCACACTCTAATCAAATCCATTCTACCCCAATCTAAACAAATCCACTCAGATATACCCCAATCTACCTGCTCCAATCTACCCCACTCCAAACTATCCCACCCCACTCCACCCTTCTCTAATCTACCCGGCACCACCCTACCCCACTCCAACTACCCATTCCAACCTACCCCAATCTACCACACTCCACTCCAATCCACCCTAATCTACCACACTCCACTCTACCCAACTCCACACCACATTACCCCAATCTACCCTATTCCACTCCACTCCAATCAACTCCACTCCACCCTAATCTATCCCACTCTACTCCAGTCTACGCCACTCCAATTTACCCCAATTACACTTCAATCTACCACAATCCACAACACTTCAATCTACCGCAATCCACAACACTCAAATCTACCCCACTCAACTCCACTCCAATATATCCTACTTCACTCCAGTCCCCACATCACTTCCATCTGCCCCAATCTACCCCACTCCACTTCATCCTAAATCTACCCCATTCCACTCCAATCTTCCTCAATCTACCCCACTCCCCACTCTACCTCATTCCAATCTACTCTACCCCGCTCTACCCCACTACAATCTACCCTGGTTGACCCCACTTCACTCCAATCTACCCAAATCTACCACATTCCACTCTACGCAATCTGCACCACTCAACTTTAGCCCAATCTACCCTACTCCACTCCACTCTAACCCACTCCACTCCCATCTACCCCACTCCAGCCCAATTTACCCCACTCCAATCAATCCCACCCCACACTACCCCACTCTAGTCTAATCCACCCCCACTCTACCTCACTCCAATCTACTACACTTTAATTGATCCCACTCCAATCTATCTCAGCCTATCACAATCCACGCCAATCTCCCTCAATCTACCCCACTCCACTTCATCATAAATCTACATCATTCCACTCCATTCCAACTCAATTTACCCCACTCCACTCCAATCTACCCCAATCCACCTCAATGTACCCCACTCTAACCCACTCCAATCTACCAGCACCCCACTCTACGCCACTCCAATCTACCGCACCCCGATCCACCCCACTCCAATCTACCCCACTCCAATCTATCCAACTTCAATCTACCCCAGTTTACCCCACTTCACTCCACTCTACCCTATTTCCCTTCACTCCAATCTACTCTACTCCACTCCAATCTACCCCACTCCACCACAACCTACCCCACACCAATCTACCCAGACTCTACCTTACTCCAATCTACCCCACCCCAGTTGCGGCGGTGCCTATCTTGAGTGGCAGGGTGGCTGCGGGAGAAGAGCAGAGGTTCAGGGAATGGGGGTTAAAATAATAAAAAATAAAAGACTTACCTGCAGCTTCGCTGACACCCGCTTCGCTGCTCCTCTCATTGCCATCAGGCCTGAAGGTGATGAGCCCTCGGGGAACAGGCTCCACACCCAATCCAGACTCTGCTCCAACATGAGAGCAGCACCAAGATTGGTCTGAGCAGCCTCCTTTGCCACTCAGATGGTGCAATGGAGCCTGTGGCTTTTCTCCAAACCGGCTGTGTACCACAGCCGGGTTGGAGAAACATAAGTGAGCAAGTGTGCTTGGCTGGCCTAGGACAGCCGACCAAGCACACATGTGCACGTATGAGTGCACTCTACCCCTCCCTGACATGCCCAGCCCCACCCTGCACTATAGTCATTGCAGGGCTTGGACAGACAGCATAAACAAAATGACAATAACTGTGTTATTGTCATTTTCTCTTTGTCTGCTGGCGTGGGATGTGGGGCGGCGCCCCTCTACCATTACGGAGGAGCTGTGCCTGCTGCACTCCCACTCTACCCTACTCCAATCTATTCCACTCCATTCTACCCCACTTTAATCTACTTGACTGCAGTCTACCTCAGTCTATCCCACTCCACTTCAATCTACCCCATCCCAATCTACCCTAATCTATCCTACTCCACTCCAATCTACTACATTCAACTCCAATCTACCCCAACCTACACCACCTCACTCCACCCCACTCAATCTACCCCAATCTTCCGCACTCCACTCTACCCCAGTTTACCTCACTACACCCCACTATACCTCAATGTACCCTACTCCACTCTACCTCAATCTACCCTACTCCACTCCAATCAACTTCACTCCACCCAAATCTACCCCAATCCACCCCGTCTATCCCACTCCACTCCACTCCACTCCAATCCAATCTACCCTACCCCACTCTACACTGCTCCAATCTACCACACACCACTCTACCCCACTCCAATCTATACCATTTGAATCTGCCCCAATCTACCCCACTCCAGTCTACCCCAATCTTCCACACTCCACCAGCCGTAGCCTGTGCAGTTAAGAGCGATTGGGTGGTGGGACCGGGTGGAGGGAGGGGGGATTTGACAAACGACAATTAAATAAATAATATCTCCCATCGTCATCTGTCGAAATTCCCTCCAAACTAGGCCCACTGCTCTTACTTTCATGGGCCACGGCTGGACTCCACTCTAATCTACCCAACCCCACACCACTCTACATAATCTACCCTACTCCACCCCAATCTACTCAGCTCCACCTTACTCAAAACCACCCTCCACACTCTACCACACTCCAATCCCCACTCTACTCCACTCCAATCTACCGCACTCCACTCCAGTCTACCCTAACCTATCCCACTCCACCCCAATCTACCCCATTCCATTTTAAACTACCCCTTTTCACTCCAATCTACCTCATTCCACTCCATTCTAACCAATTCTACCCCACTTCACTCTACTCTACTCCAATTTACACTACCCCAATCTACCCTACTACAGTCAAATCTACCACACCATTCCAATCTACTCCACTCCAACTTAATCCACCCCAATCTATCCCACTCCACTCTGCCCCAATCTACCCAACTCCACTCTACCGTAACCAATCTACCCAACTCCACTGCAATCTACCCACCCCACTCTACTCCACTCCATTCTACCCCACACCAATCTACCCCACACCAATCTACCCTGCTTCAATCCACCCCAATTTACCCCACTTCACTCCAATCGACCACATTCCACTCCTATCTACCCTACTCCAATGTACCCAAATTTACTCCACTCCAATCTACCCCACTCCACCCTAATCTACCCACTCCATCCTAAACTATCCCACTCCACTCCAGTCAACCAATCCACCCCATTGTACCCCACTATACTCCAATCTACCCCACTACACTCCAATATATCCCACTCCAATGTACCCCAATCTTCCCCACTCCACTCCAATCTACCCTAATCTAACATCTCCACTCGAGTCTACCCTAGTCTATCCCATTCAACTTCACTCAAATCTACCCCAATCTACTCCAAACTACCCCACACCTCTCCAATCTATCCCACTCTGACCCAATCTACCCCACTCCAATCTATCCCTCTAAACTCAAATCTACCCCATCAACTCCAATCCCATCTACCTCACTCCACCCAAGTTTACCCCACTCCAATCTAACCCAATCTACCCCACTCCAATCTACCCCAATCTAGTCAACTCAAAACTACCACAGTCCACCCCACCCCATCCACCCCACCCCACACCACTAACTTTTAGTCACACGGGTGTACAACATGGCTAAAACCATTATCAAAGCCAAAAGCTGTCGCATAGGGAAGACCTATTGGGGTTGCCAATGCTTGTTCTGTTTCTCCTCTCCTGATTCAACTTTATAGGTTTCACATCAGTGGTACCACCCAGTGGTCTCTTGAGGTGAGCTTATTGTGGCTGATTTCCCAAAGTGACTCCTTGCATGTGGTCAAGGGATAGTTTGCTATTGTGCTGGAAGAATCCTTTCACCTGCATAGCAAAAGGCAAAAAAATAATTCATCCTGCTAACCTTTCTAGCAAGTGGAATCCCCAGAAAAGGAATCCCTCTGCCAGAGAGGAGTTTCCTAAGCACCAAAGCTTCTTACACTGGCGTGAACTACAGATTCTATCCACAAAGATGCCAATAGTGTTTGATGGCCCTTTCCTCTGGCCATCCAAGCAGTCCTGCTACCCCTCCGCTGCATGTGGAACCAAATTGTCTCCCTCTTCAGAGCACTGTCTCTTACCCACACCCCACAAAAAACTCCTATTTGGCTTGCCCCCTGAGTGCCTAGGCACTAGCACCAGTCTCTCTGCCTGCTCTTCCAAGGTGCTTTAATAAGCATATCCCTCCCTTAGGGTGTACCGATCAGGGAGCCGCTTCTGGGTTGGGAGCACCAGTGGAAGTATGGAAGACAGCTCAGCAGAAGTAGGAGGTAAGTGTAAAAAAATATTGATGTTATGCATGTCTCTGAATGTATATCAGGATGCATGTTAGTCCTTGTAAGAGGTGTGCACGTGTCTGTGTGAGTGCACATCTGTGCATGTCTGCGTGTATGCGTGTACATGTATGAAGAGTATGCTCGCACTACTACTCACTTTTGGGGGAATTTCTTGGCAACAGGTGGGCATCAATGGAATGATGCTCATGGCCTTTTTGTGGTAAAATGTTTGAACCTGCGTGATTGTGTTAGTACTTCCCAACACGTGGACATCCATGAAAGGTTCAAATGCTGTCACTGGGGTTTTGGGTTTAGGTAACGGCGCCACAGGGAAACTTCACATACGTTATCTATTTACTTGCTAAGTAGTATGACGGTGCTAAAAGGTGGGAAGTACCGCCTGACTTCCCAGAAATAAGAGCCTTAGCTCTAAACAATTGTATAGTCAATCCTTAGCACACGTCCTCTTGTCAAACATAAAATTATTTCGTGTTTTCACATTTACAGTACATATCAGTTGGCAGAAGAAATAAGTTAGTCTCCTCTTATGGGTGGTTCTTTATTCATTGGGTGTCTTCAATGCGGTACACAACAGCCAGCCAACACGTGTTTCGTCGCAAAAAGGGAATGTAGTCCCGCGACTTTTTCAAGGCTGTGTTACAAAAGAAATTGAGAACCTATATAGTACATAACTTGAAAACATGTACTCAATGGTAATGTCAAAGCAACAAGGTGGTGAAACTCAAGAACCGACTAAACACGGGTGAGCTATGTAGTCCATTGCAATAACAATAAGTGTGAGTGAAAACAATCCATTTTGATTCAAGAGAAAATAAAGTAATCAAAAAAGTTTCTATGATTCTAATAATAGTGGAGAGAGCTTGAAAAACGTGCTGTAGTGGGGAAATACGCCGAAAAACAAAGCTGATCCTATTAGTGAGTGGCTACCCACGTGAGCATAGTCGTGGTGTGAAGTGGCGAGTTCGGTTCACTATATTTAAGACCATACGGTGTGCGTCTCTATCTGTGCTAATGTGAAGATCGTTTTTATGCCATATATCGGTGAAGAAAAGCGTGAACGTGAGGTTGAAGGTCATCCGGTCATAGCTACCTATTCCTGGCTTGGTTAAGTATTTCTGGAAAGAATGAACATATCTATATTTAGTTCTCGTGAAGAGTACTCTCAGAAGCCAAATCCGATTAAATACATGGACATTATTTGTTAAAGTAAAAACACCTACTTATTAGGTGGTGATAATTCCAAACCACCTATGGTTTCTGTAGTAATGGCATCACTTTCTTCAAGACTTAATGTTCTTTGGTCAGGTTCAATAGATTTTTCAGTACTGTGAAGAATAAGTTTAAGCGAGTTACTTCACCTACCACACTGACTATAAACTGTTAATGCTGACGCTGTGGTACAGGGTAATATGAGTACATGTTTTCAAGTTATGTACTGTATAGGTTCTCAATTTCTTTTGTAACACAGCCTTGAAAAAGTCGCGGGACTACATTCCCTTTTTGCGACGAAACACGTGTTGGCTGGCTGTTGTGTACCGCATTGAAGACACCCAATGAATAAAGAACCACCCATAAGAGGAGACTAACTTATTTCTTCTGCCAACTGATATGTACTGTAAATGTGAAAACACGAAATAATTTTATGTTTGACAAGAGGACGTGTGCTAAGGATTGACTATACATCCATGAAAGGTTGTCGATTGCCCAAAACCTGGCCACCACATAATGCTGGTATTCCTTGGCAACTAGTGGGCATCAATGGCATATGGACTATCTGTTATAGTACTGACCCGGGATTAATGATTGTAATTGCTGTCATACTGTGGGCATCCATGGTGTGGCTCTGATTACAATCATTAATCCCGGGTCAGTACTATAACAGATAGTCCATATGCCATTGATGCCCACTAGTTGCCAAGGAATACCAGCATAATGTGGTGGCCAGGTTTTGGGCAATCGACAACCTTTCATGGATGTCCACGTGTTGGGAAGTACTAACACAATCACGCAGGTTCAAACATTTTACCACAAAAAGGCCATGAGCATCATTCCATTGATGCCCACCTGTTGCCAAGAAATTCCCCCAAAAGTGAGTAGTAGTGCGAGCATACTCTTCATACATGTACACGCACACACGCAGACATGCACAGATGTGCACTCACACAGACACGTGCACACCTCATACAAGGACTTACATGCATCCTGATATACATTCAGAGACATGCATAACATCAATATTTTTTTACACTTACCTCCTACTTCTGCTGAGCTATCTTCCATACATCCACTGGTGCTGCCAACCCAGAAGCGGCTCCCTGATCGGTACACCCCAAGGGAGGGAGATGTAGTGCTGGATATAACAGAATGTTGGTCATTCACTGCATGCTGTGTGCATCAAAACAACAGTGGTGATCAAACATGAATACGGACTGTCCTGGATGTATGGTAGCAACTTTTGGCCTACTCTGGGCATCCACTGCACAATGGTACCAAAGTCTGGCACAATGTTGTAGGAACGTGCCCTTTTTGTATGGTCACCCCCCACTCCCCCCACCCCCATTTTTGTTCCAATGCGGATGGTTATGACTCTGAAAGTGCACTGGAGTCTGCTGCCTATGCGCCAATGCCAATGCTCTCTCCCTAAAACTGATATATGTGAATTGGTAACCCCAATTCTCATGGACTTTAAACATGTTATAAGCCCCTACTACATGGTACTAGTGGTACCCAGGGCATGGGTGTTAAAGGAGTCACCAGGGTCTGAAGCACTGTTTGTACCATCCTGAGTGACCCAAGTAAACTACTGACATCAGGCCTGCCATTGCAGAATGCAGGAGCAGTACAAACTGATCGAACTAGACTTTGCCCTCACCATGCATGGCAAAGTCAATGCACTATGTTTAATATATGCCAGACACCTCTAAGGAAGGCCTCCTGAGCCCAGGAAGCAGGGTGCATTATATTAAAATTGTGGACATGCAAGTGCAAACTTATGTGTCCTTATAGTGCCATTTACCATTAAAGGCTACAATGAGTGATAGGCGGTCCATAGGATAACATGGGCTGGCACCAGGGCAAACTCAAGGTTGCCAGCTCCATTATGGTACCATCGAAATATGTAATGGTTGGTATCAATCAACGTGCCTCATCACCCCTGACACAAATCTCATGTTGAGGACAATGCTGCATGCGCCCAGGTGGCTGCCCCAGCCTTTCCTGTGCTCTGGCTGCCAGCCCGCAGCTGCTCCTGCCAAGACAGCAATTTGACCCCCTGCCAGGAGGTGTGAACTCCCCCAGGAGTCAGAAACAATGGTATGGATAGGAAGGAGGCCACACCTCCCTCCCTGACAGATTGGCTAGTAAAGTGGCACATCAAGGCGGTGAGCTTCAAAGCAAGCCTTCATTACCTCTGATATGCAACCAGGCTGCCTCCCAAAGGAGAAAATAGCCTTAGTTCCACCCCCAAGTCATATTTGCAACAAACAGGTGGGAAAATTAGGTATTCAGGAGGTGTACACCCCTAGAAGCCCTCAGCCATACCTATAGGGTGGGCTACCTTGTCTGTACAGCCGAGGAAGACTTCTGCCATTTTTAAAAGTGGTAGAATAGAGGGTTCTGGGCAGAAAAGGTGACATCCCCGGATATGATCACCTCGGGGGGGGGGCTTAGCCACTGGGGCTAGTAGTCCATGAGCCCCATTTACCCACAACCCTAAATCTAGGATTTAAGGCTTACCCCTGACACCAGAACCTCAGTTCACATCTAACTTGCAACAAGGACAAAGAAGAGACCCGTGTCTGCGACAACAGGACCTGCACAAAGCAAAGGCGCGATACACGGCTCCTGTGACAACCTTCCTCAAACTGCATGACTGCGACTCGTCCTGGACCAAAGACCAGCTCCCCCAGACAGAGAGACCCCTTTGAGAGCCAAACACATCTCCAGACTCCCTTGGACTACTGCACTAGTCCCCTGCAGTCCGCAGGTAAAAGCAACATATCAGAACCAAAGAATCACTGTCCATAGGGCCCTTCCAGAGATTGCGCAAAAGTAAATGGTCCAGTGGATTGTGGGAAATGTTGTCCTGACCTCCAGCAATTTTAAAGTGTTTACCGTTTTCCCCCGGACCTCCGGATGTCAAAATAATTTTCTGCTGACATTACCACTGCCAAGGCTTGTTGGTCACCAGTCCAGCAACCTCCCTTTATACTGAATGCTGCACCTCGAAGGAACGCACAAAACCTTTGTCAGCAGTGGCTTCGTTATTGACATTTGGCACCCGGTTTCTCTCCAGCATTATGTAAGCCGAAAAACCAGCTCCACTGTGGCTCCCACTTCAGCACCATAGACAGTCAGGAAAACTCTGCACCCGGTCTTTTCAAGCCAGGTAAAATCGAACTGACTGTCGTGGCTTGCTCCTGGGACCCGCATCACCTTTACCTTCCTTGGGTCCCACACAACTCAGACTGCAAGTGAGCAATTGTCATCAGTGCTTTTAACCATGAACTGCAATGATACAGTTCTGCAGTGCTATTTTGCACTGATTTAATTTTTCTTCTAAAATCCATAACTTTGGTTATACTTATCTGATTGACTAAGTTTTAGATTCTAAATTTATATTGAAATCTGCTTTATATTTATAAATTGGTGTCAGATTTCTTTTGAGAAGTCAATTATTTATAGTCCATGTTGGTACTCTGAAATGCATAACATATTCCTCTAGTAAAGCCTGAATGCTCTTTGCCACTCTACTAGGACTGAGCTAAAGATTTGCTATTGTGAATCCTAGGACCATCTTTGGGGTATTGTGAGAGTGTTACACGGTGAAGCCTAACCAGCATCCCCACATAATAACCTTCCCTCCTACATTGGTAAAACAGCGGTGGGATTCCGAACTTGTGCTTCGCAGCACCACTGGGTCATTAGTGATTTTTGCACAAGAACTCCACTATTTATTTTAGACTCAAAAATTATTTTTCCAAATCTTTTTTCGATTTTTATACATTGGAATTTTAGGGTCGTGTGTAGACCTTCATTCCAATAGTACAACAAAAAACTTAGAAAGGTATGGGAAAGTTTGTAATGTTTTAAAAAGGTCCCAACTTTCAGGTAAAAGGTTAGGCACAATGGAGGCTGGCAAGAGTCTCCACCCGTCAGTCACCCCAGCCTGACGGTGGTGTGAACTCTCCCAGGAGTCAGAAACAATGCCCTGGATGGGAAGGAGATCACACCTCCCTCCCTAACAGGATGGCTAGTGAAATGGCACATCAAGGTGGTGAGCTTCAAAGCTTTCACTACCTTAGATATGCAACCAGGATGCCCCTCAAAGGAGGAAACAGGATGCCCACACCCTCAGGCACATTTGCATCCAGGCAGGTGGGAAAATTAGGTATGCAGGAGGTACACACCCCGAGATGGCTAGACACACATCTAGGGTGGGCTACCTAGTCTGTAAAGCTGAGGACGACTTCTGCCATTTTTAAAACAGGTAGAATAGAGGGTTCTGGGTAGAAAAAGATACTCACCCTGGTTGTCGTCATCTATGGGGTGATAAGCCGCTGGGGCAAGTAGCCCATTGGCCATTTGCAATGACACCTCTAACACACTTAAATCTAGGATTTAAGGGTTTCCCCAGACACCAGAACCTCCGTTCTGCTCTGACTTGCAACAAGGACAAAGAAGAGACCTGTGTCTGTGACAACCGGACCTGCACAAAGCAAAAGCGTGATACTCTACACCTGCGGCAACCGTCCTGGAACTGCATGACAGCAACTCGTCCCAGACCAAAGACCAGCTTCTGCAGACAGAGGGACCCCTTTGGCAACTCCAGACTCCCTTGGACTAGTGGCACTAGTGCCCTGCATTCTGCAGGTAAAAACAACCTACAGGATCCAAAGAATCGCTGGCCATCAGGCCCTCCGAGGGATCATCCAAAAGTAGGTGGTCCAGTGCATTGTGGAAAATGTAGTCCTGACCTCCAGCAAGCTTCAGGTGGCTAACGTTTCCCCCGGTCCTCTGGACGTCGAAATAATTTTCTGCTGACCTTACCGCTGCCAAGGGTTGTTGTTCATCAGTCCGGCAACTACCCCTTTACTCGCCAGTGCACCTTGAGGAAACTCCACAAAACCTTCATCCGACGTCAGCAGTGGCTTTGTTGTCAACTTTTTGCACAATGTTCCCCACCAGCACTGTGTACACTGTAAAACATCCCCTGGGCTCCCGCTTCAGCAACACGAACAGCCAGGACAACTCTGCATATGGGATTCTCGAGCCAGGTAAAATCAAACTGACTTTTGTTGCTTGATCCTCAGACCCACACCACCTTTCACCTACTTGGGTTCCACGCAACTCGAACTGCAAGTGACCGATTGTCACTAGTGCTTTTTACCATTGACCTCAATGTACATTTTTGCAGTGCTATTTTGCATTGATTTTTATTCTGCCTCTAAAATCCATAACTCTGGTTATACTTATCTGATTTATTTCATTTTGGTGTCTAAATTTAAATAAAAATCTGATTTATTGTTTTAAATTGGTGTTAAATTTCTTTGAATCGTGTCAATTACTTATTGTCTATGTTGGTACTCTCAAATGCTTAAAACATGTTCCTCTAGTAAAGCCTGACTGTTCTTTGTCACTCTACCAGTACTCAGGGCCGGACTGGGAACGCAAACCGGTCCTGGCAATTTGAGTCGGACCTGCTTCGACGGGGGAGAGAAGGGGGGCACGCTTGGAAAACCACTGCAGCTACCTTTGTTACTGGGGCCAATATTGCTACCAAACTGCACCCCTATTATAACAAGCATTGGCATAGCCAATAGGTCTCGCCTTTGGGACCTAATAAGTATTTAGCCATGCAGTTGCATAACTAAATACTTATAAGGTCCCAAAAGCGAGACCTATTGGCTATACCAAGCGGCCGCGAAAGTGATCGCGATTGCGATCAAACATCAAAGCGTCCCTGCGGCCGCAAAAGTGAAAGTAATTGCGGTAAAGCGCAGCGCGCGCGCGCGCGCACATGCACTGTAGCTCTAGGCTGGCCTGGTAGCACTTTTTGGAGCCCTTTCAATAAGTCTCGCCAGACCAGCGCATGCGCTGGGTCAGGCAAGACCTAAAAACGGGCCCCAGGGATCCAAAACTGGCCCCCACCATGGTGGCGCACCGGGGAAACGCCTGGAGCCCGCTATGGCCAGACTGGCCCTGCGAGTACTGAGCTAAGGAATTATCATTGTGAATCCAAGGACCATCTTTTGGGTATTGTGAAAGTATTGCATGGTGAAGCCTAACCAGCATCACCACATAATACTCCACCTTACTACATATATTCAATACAACGCAATGAAAGTAATTCCTGGAATACAGCAGACATCCATAGCACAGAGATATTTCTGGAAAGATGGTGGTAGTTGCATTATTGTGGGCATCCATTTTATAATAGTGGTAATTCCTGAAAATGTGTGGGATGTCATGACTCTTACATTTGCCTTAATTCTGTACCTTTCATTATAGTGACAATTCATAACATTCTGTACATGGTGGCCATACCTGCATAATACTGGCCGCGGCTTAGCGGTGGTAATTTTTTCATATTGTCGGCATCCCTCCTGTTATATGCCAAGGTACAAATGTAAATAATTTTACTACGTTAAAGTTCATGCAAGATTACAGTAGTGAGGATATACTGCAAGTGAACATTGTTAGAAGGTGGTTCTGACACTATGGGCCACCCGAATTTTTCGTTTTTTGAGCACCTAATTGTTGAGCTTTTAATGTGGGGGAGCCTCATAAATTGGGACTCACCCAAAGTGAACTCAGGATGTAAGAGACTGCATGGGGATTTTACTGGTATTCCCCTGGCTGGGCCAGGCCACTGTTCAGCAGCTGGAGTAAGGGACACCGGGCTGGTTACATGCAGACACATGTGTACATACGTGTGCACACGTGTACGGGCTGCGCAGGGGAGATTCCTAGCGTGCGCAGTCCAGGAGCAGCTACAAAGTGAATGGTGTGGCAGGACTTATGCAGTATTGGGTGGTGACATGGAATAGGCTTTATACACTAGAAAGAAACATGCCAGGGAAAGTCGGTGCGTCTTACTGTTTTTTCACTTCATTACTCCCCTATGGGAATGTGGGGCCCATGGCTAGATTAACTTGCATTAGGCCTACAGATTCCAGACACGCACTTAAGTCCAATGTAGCTAATGTGAAAATAAGTATTCTGCAGGGTCCAAAGTCATATTTGTACTGCTTTTGGGTCATCCAGAACTGTCATATTTCTCTGACCCAGCCATGACCAGACCCAGGCTGAGGGCTGACCTCAGCTGGATGGATTGATAACCTTTCTTCCACAAGCGAGGGCCTCCTCTCCATGAAGAGATGATGGGTGGGGCTACAGGCTCATCCATCACTAGGTGCCAGGCACCAGGCTGCCACGAGGAGGGAAGGCAGCGTGGGGGGATGGGGCTTCAGACCTGTGGCCAGAGACCCTGGACAACGCCATTTTGAAGAAACCCAGAAGCTGGACAAGGAGGGAGGGTGCAGGGGCAGGGACGTGATGTGTCACTGTTTGATAGGACCAACAGAGACTTCCTGCCAGCCCCCTACTCAACTTTTTAAAAGTGCTTGCTCAGGAAGAGAAGCTCTCTCTGGGGTGTGGTCTGCTGAGGTTGAAGGTGCTGGAGCCTGGCGCAATGGGCAGTTTGAAGGAGAGACCACCTGACTGCCCCCCGGACCCTATCAGCACCAGAAGAAGAGCCCAGGACCGGTGCACAGAAGCAGGGGCCTCTGCGCAGGGAGAAGAGAGGCCCAGAAGGAGAGCCGGGCGAAAGGCTGGGGCAGGGAGCCAGTGAAGACAGCACACTGCTGAATCTACCCTCTCAGAGACCCAGAAGGCAGAGGAGAGTGTTCCCAGTGGCTGGGGCTGGTAAAGAGGAGCATGAAGCGCCCCATAATGCCTCGCCAGGCATTTGGAAATCTGCCGTTTTGGTGCTTTGTGGCCCCCAGAGGAGGGGGGCCACCCTCATTTGTGAAAAGGTGCTGGGGGTGCTGCTGGAGAAGCGCAGTCTTCTACCCCCCCCCCCCCCCCCAGCAAGAAGAAATCTTCTGTTTTGGTGCTTTGTGCCCCCAGAGGAGGGGGGTCACCCTCACTTGTGAAAAGGTGCTGGGGGAGCTGCTGGAGAAGTGCAGTCTCCCCCCCCCCCCAGCATGAAGAAATCTGCCGCTTTGGTGCTTTGTGGCCCCCAGAGGAGGGGGGTCACCCTCACTTGTGAAAAGGTGCTGGGGGAACTGCTGGAGAAGCGCAGTCTTCCCCCCCCTCAGCACGAAGAAAAGTCCCACCCTCAGTGTCATGGGGACCTAAAGGAAACTACCCCTCAAGGGCCCAGCTAGCATTTAAACACATTTTGGGCTGGAACTTTTGTTCTACAGCTGAGGGTGTGTAGAGAAGTGCATCAAAGTGAAGGGCTGAGTTGGAGATTTGTGGAGAAGTGCATCCCCTGGAGGTGAAGTGGTGTAATTGCCTCTAAATGCATTTACTATTGGTTATTTTTTTTTAGGTGGACTGAAAGTCACATGTGTAAAGTGAAGTACCTGTGTTAGGTGATGTTAAGCTAAATGGAGTTATGTTGCTAGACCTTCCTGCTAGGGTGTCTGGCTGTATTTATGTAATCCCATGCTTTTACCTGTGATTCCTTTTAAAGTGACGAGGCACACTGCAGGAGAAGTGTAGTTGCCAGGAGTACTTCTTTTGAAGGGACTGTAAGTCACATGTGTAAGGAGATGTCATAAGCCAAGTGGGGCTATGTTGCCAGACAGTCCTGCTAGGGTGTCTGGCTGTATATGCGTAATCCTGTGATTTCATCTGTGATGCCTTTAGGGGCTGTAATTGCAATGCATTCAAATGATCAACCAAGGTGATGATTACTGTCATTCTAAAGTGTGCGTAAACATGGATTCTTGCTGCTGCGCTTAGGTGAAGTCCCCAGACTGCTAGCCCTTGAGATATAGAGGTGCATACTTTATGGTCAGTAGGAGATGCTCAGTCAGGGTCATGTGTCACCAAGGCAGGTTTACCCCTTTTGAATGCTTGTTGAGGTAATGGGGTGGGTCGCACTGGGATGGTGCCAGTGCGCAGAGCCCTCGCTCCAGGTTATGTTCAACTATCTGCATTGGGGGCAAGTTGATGTGCATACTAGACCCCACCCCCGTTTTGCGGGAGGGGTGCGGATGTTATGCAATGTCACAAAGTAATTCCAACAGCTTTATGTAAATTGGTGCATAGTATTGAGTAGTGTGTGTGTTTAATAAATGTACTCTTACTTTTATAAAGCAAAGTACAGACTGGACAATCAATTATTGAGTGTTATTTTTGTGCACCAGCAAATGGCGATTACTAGCCCACACCACCTCCCTTGAGTCAGCCTCAGACTGCTCTGCAACGCTACCCTCTGAGAGTCAGGCGCTACAATTGGGTGTTTGGTTCCCAGTGAAGGACAAATGTAGTCATGTTATTTGTGCAGGCCTCACAGATGCTGCCTCGTTTTCCAACAAACATGTGTAGATTGTATGCTAGCCTAGCACAGTGTGCCTATGCCAAATCCAGGTAGAGAGCGAGGTTTGAGCTTGGGCTGTGAGGGTCTTAATTGCCCCGCCCCCTATTTGAACCTACCCTCACAGATCTGCCTCTGTAACTGCTACTCCTCTTTACACCCCTCCCACAGTTGTCTATTGGTACAGTCTATGTAAGTGCCACTGCTGCCATAAACCGCCTCGCCCAAGCCACACGGCAAAGACTGAGTAAAAACTGCTCCAAACTCCATTCAGCCTATCCCTTACAGTACTTGTTCTGCGATGGCTGGCCCACCCCAGCCCTCCCATAGTACTGATTGTGTGTGTGCTGCATTTCTCACTTATTTCGCACAAAACTACCTCTGTGGGGCCCCTTCTCTCTCCATACCTCTCTCCCACCTTTCTTCCCCGGCCCCTTCAGTGTTATATCAGGTGGGGCTGCCTCACTCTTCTCCACGCCCTCTGCCCTCCACAGATCTAGCTCTGTACCAGCTGCCCCCTGGGCCATCTCTCCTGCCCCCGCAGTACTGGCTCTGTAAGGCCTGTCTCTCTAGCCTCTGCCCCTACAATAATGGCGCTGTAGGGTCTGCCGTCCCTCCTCTTTAGCCCTGGCTATGACATGGAAGCCTCATAGACAACACAGTACCAGGGTTTTAATTATCGGAATCATTGGAACACTGAGGCCCGGCCCTGTCTACCTGCGGCCAGCAGAGGGCGCCCTCTGCCTGTGCTCGGGATGCCTCGCTCTCTCTCGCTTTGCCTGTCCTGCTCCAGCCTGACGTCAGGTCGGTGACTGAACAGATTTCAGCTCCAATCAGCCTCATGTGGTATTTTTTCAGCTGGAGTTGAGGCTGCACTGCCCGGCTGCTTCCCCTGGCAGCCCAGAGCACGTCAGGAGTCGTGCAGCCTGGAGAAGGGAGACTTGTATCTAGAGGACAGGAGCCCAACTGCGGACAGGAGACTTCTCTCTGTTGCACAGGACATCTTCCGTTCGGGACAGGAGACCCTCGGCCGGGCAGGAGACTTCTGTGCGGGATAGAACCGCCCCCTTCGGCGGCACAGGAGACCCCAGCCTTTGGATACCCCGCGCGGGACCGGGCACTTAACACGGGACAGGGGAGAACCCCCCCTTTTCAGGATCATAGCTCAAGAGACCACGAGGGACAGGAGCTCTCCTTCCTCTTCTGCTCAGGGGAGCACGTAGGGCAGGGACCCCCTCACAGGTCAGGAGACCTCCGCCACAGGTGCGAGGAGTACCATGCCAGCATGCACGCCTGCACCCCCCTCCTCCTGGCCTTGACCCTGCAGGTCTGCTCCCTGGAGACGGAGACTCCCACAGGTCAGTGCACGAGGTTCGCCTTTGTGGCCGGGGGTGAGGGGTCGAGCGGGGCGTGCTTTTTGATCTACTTGTTCCCCTCGTGCCTAGGGGAATTCACTGTAGACACTTGTGCGTAGTAAACATCTTACAACCACTTTGTCCTGACTCTCACATCACCCCCCTCGAACCCCTTACCCCCCCCCCCCCCCCCACCACCATAGTCCACACGAAGGGAGTTTTTGTTGTGATTTAGAAGCCAATCTGGGGGGAGGGATGTGAGACCTGATGGGGGATGAAACAGGGCGATTAACTCCACCGTATTGTTATTGCTCGTATTTATCACTAATATAGCACCCAGTCTGGCGGTAGATTGGTTTCGCAGCGCTTTCGGAAGTCAGGGGAGGACTTTCCAGAGAGTTCTGACCGGTGCCATGGGCGCATCTCCCCGTCGGTAAGTCGTTTCTTGGTCCCGGTGGACCACTGTGAACAGGGCGAAGTTGCCCGGGAGCAGCGGTTGCCACAAGTCAGTGTGGGGAACGGCCCGCACTGTGTCTAGCGGAACACGACCGACTGAGCCCACTCTAGGCGCTTTCTGGCTGAGGAAGTGCTAGCACTAGGGCTGGGAGTGACTGGTCCCCGTTTCTTGTTTACGGCAGGTGGTTTGCTCCGCTGGGATGTCGGAGTGAGAGGCGTTCGCTGACTCGGACTCCTGCGAGCATGATGGGAGAAATCGGCCCTTGAATTGGAAAGGATAGATGGGACCCCTCACGTGTGCTGTGTGTGCCGGCTGCACTATAGGTGCGCACGAGCTGTTGCAAGGCTGGAATGCCTGGCATTCCGCGGTCAGGGGGCCTTCGAGTGTGTCCCATCGTCCTGTCTCTGGGAGCGTCTTGTGTGGTCAGGAAACATGTAGGCTGGCCCCTGGGAGCCCAGCCCATAGCCCACCACATAGGAGCACGTTCCATGCTCTGCTCTGGTCTTTGAGGGCACAACCCACTGCCTGTCGCCTAGGGGCATGCTCCATAGTCTGGCCCCTGGGATTGCGTCACCCAGTGTTGCCCCCATATCGTGCTACATAGTCCGGTCCCTGAGAACACAGTCCCCGGTGTGCCCCCAAGGAGCACGTCGGGTAGTGTGCCCCCTGATGGGAAAGCTCTACAGTCTGTCACATAGGGTACGACTCATCGGGTGTTGCATGGGAGCGTGCCCCATAGGGTGGTCCCCGTCCTGGTAGTCCCCTGGGAGCGTGCTCCCTGGTTTGGGCCCTGGGTTCGTGTCCCAGAGTGCACAGTTCACGGTCTGTCCCCCAGGGTCGTAGTGTGGTCCTCCTGGTAGGAATGTTCCTCGGTCTGCTCTCTGGATTGGGTCACATCGTGTTGCTTCGATGTCCGTGTTACTTAGTCCAGCCCCGTGGAGCGCCCCCCATAGCACAGTCCGCGGTCTGTCCCCCTAGGGGCCCGCTCTATAGTCTGACCCCTGGGAGGTCCACACAGTTTCTGCCCCTGGGAGCACGCTTCATGCTCTGCTCACTGAGAACGTGTTGTCCCCGGGTTCGTATTGCGTAGTCTGGTGCCGAGTGCGTGTTTCATGGTCTGCTGCCTGGGAGCACAACCCACAGCCGGTAGCCCCGGGTCATGTTACATAATCTGGTCCCTGGGAGCACATCCCACAGTGTGGCCCCAGGGAGCACACCCCAGAGTGTGGCCCCAGGGAGCACACCCCAGAGTGTGGCCCCAGGGAGCACACCCCAGAGTATGGCCCCAGGGAACACGGTCCACATCCGGCTTTTCGTGGTGCATTGTCAGCTCCTGATGAAGGTGTCGCGCAGTCCAGTCCCTGCGAGCACCGGCTCCCTTCAGCACCTTCCGCCTTCACGTCCCCTGGGGCGTGTTGCACAGCGAGTGTCCTGCGAGCCCGTGCTATACACCAGGTCCCTGCAGTGAGTTGTGCTGTGAAGAACCCTGGTGCACGGCCCAGGATTCAGCGAGCACCACAGCAGGGCAGTGCTTAATTTGTAAAAAAACGTAGTGCCGGGCCCTCGACATGAGGACACTAGAGCTTGCACCATCCGTTGCACCTGGCAGCACTGCCAATTACAGTGCCAACACACTACTAATGATCACACTCTTAAAAGTATGACAGTTCATACTATTACAGGCCCCCAAAGCTATAAGAATGGCTTTGGATGCAAATACTACTAAATGGAAATTTAATTGTAAATAATAAACAGAAGTTTGTGTGCTTGTACATAAATTGGGAGACACCACTACCATGTGGCAGACAGTCATAAGCCCCGGTGCTGGCAATTAAGTGCTGGTGCTGAGCACCGGAAAGCACCGGCACAAATTAGGCACTGCAGCAGGGACTGATGAGGGCAGTTTACAGGCTGGCGCTGTCCTCTGTCACTAGGTCCCTTCCCAGCCCTCTGCACGTGTGTATGTATCAGTCTGGTCTATGGTTGGGTCAGATAAGCCATTTGTGTATCGGTGCCCGTATGAGCGTGCTCTGATTTTGGGGTCTGTATAAGAGTGAATGGAGGCGCTGGGTATCCGCTGCTTGATACAGGTTTGCTCTGTGGCTGGTGACGGGGCTGTGTGGAGTGTTCTGGGGGTCACTGTAACCAGTGCCTTAGTCTGGGTCCATGTAATCCTGCACTGTGCTTGGGTGTGTTTAACACTGCTCTCTAGTGCGTCTGTATGAGTGGGTCACTGACTGGGCCCCTTACGTGCGTGCTCTGTAATGGGGAACACGGTCTCGAATGGCCTTCTGGGTCATGGGAACCCCCGCCGGGCAAAGGACTAAGGGTTGCTTTTCGTATCTGTGTGAGATCATCGTCTACGCAGCCTGGCAAATAGCTCAGTGCAACACACACCATGTATACGTAGAGACTTAAATACCCCCGAAAATCCTCCTGGAGATGGTAGGGACCATTGCTCGGGACAATATTGGGCTGCTTCCGGTCCACCACTGCCGGGTACCCAAGAAACGGGTTCTGTAGTCAAGTTCATTTTAAAAATGCTTGGTCTTCGGGTTCCTTACAAGCATCTTCTGTGATCCCCTTTCTTACAAGTGTGCTCTTTAATGGGGGTTCCTCATAAACATGGCCTGTAATTGGGTTCCTAAAAGTGTGCCCTGTAGTGGGTTCCTTGAACGCATGCGCACTAGTCGAGCTCTCCTATAAAAGTGTTCTGTGAGGAACCGAGCTCCATTTAAACGATCGCTGCAGTCTGGTTCTCTAAGCTGCTCTCTTCTCGAGTTCCTCTCTGTTCACGTTCCTTCAATGTGTCTTCCCACCATGCTCTGTAGTCAAGCTCGCCTAAGCGTGCTCTGGGGTCGGGTTCGTCTAAATGCGTTCTAATGCCAAGTTGCTCCATGCAGTGCGGTCGCGTTCCCTACGCGTGCTTTTTAGGTGGGCGCCCTAGACGCTTGCTCTAGGGCGAGATTCGAATACGCATGCTCTCTGGTCGGGGTCCTTATAAACGTGTTGTGTATTCGGATTCCATGGCACGCATACTCTCTAGCTTCATGCTTCCATTTGTGCAGCAGGTGCAGTCGCACCGAAGCCCACTGAACCCTGATGATTGCTGTATTTCACAGCCCAGACTGCTGCCAGGTGGGCCATTTCCTGCGCTGCACAGGGGTCAGTGGCACACTGCCTACCCGGTCCTTATAAACCTGCTGCGTATTCGTGTTCCATGTACGCATGCCCTCCAGTTCGGTGTCTTGTAAGCGTGTTCTACGGCCAAGTAACACTTAAACCTGCTGCGTATTCGTGTTCCATGTACGCATGCCCTCCAGTTCGGTGTCTTGTAAGCGTGTTCTACGGCCAAGTAACACTTAAACGTGATCCGGGTTCGTGTAAACAAGTTTCTCACTGTAAACCAGTAGCCATGTTCAACGCGGGCTTCGCATTCGCGGTGTGTATCAGTGGGTTCCGTAGTGGGGTAGATGGCTCTGTACGGATTTGTTCTTACAAGGGGTTGTATAGCCATGACCTCATACTGAGATCATTCCAGAGTCGGTACCCTTATGACTGACCAACCGTGTTTATAGAACGCTCACTCCCCGAGAGGGAGCACCATGTTCTGGGTCAGTGGGTGGGCTCCCAGGTCAGGGGTGGGTCTGCATGCCCGTTCTCGGCAGTTCCTCGGTATACCCACGACCCCCCCCCCCCCCCCCACCCCCCCATCTGTTCCGCTCTCACACCTCTTTAGTGCACTCTGCGCCGTGGAGTGGGGTCGGTAGCGGAGGGAGTGCGCGACAGAAAGGTGTTATCTTTCGACATAGTTAGGGTGTACGCACGGATATATCATTTATTTCCTCTTACACATCAGAACTCCCAACATCGGACGGCCAAACAGTGCCGAAGGGTGTTTTGGTCACGCGAGACCAACGGCTTCCGCCTACCCCTGGGTAGTAAACTATGATGGAGGTGCAGAGGGTCCCTCTCTCTCCTGGGTCCCGGTACCGCAGCACCTGCTGCACTAGTGATAGCTGCTACGCACTAGAGCAAAGACCGAGCTTTAATCACGACGCATCCTTGTGAGCTCTGTGTGAAACCATGGCTTTATACCACGGCTTCCCCTGGATGTTGTTTTAAACCTCTCAAATGTGCACTCTTCCGGTCGGCCCTTTAACGGCGTCCCCCTGTCCGGTTCCTGCCATGGCGGGGCCTCTCGGAGCTAAGCCAGAACTTCATTAACTCAAATCCCGGCTCAAATCTCTCCCCCTGGGCCGTTAGGAGGATGTTTAAATTGGTCTGAAGGGGGAGGGGCGTGAGGGCAGGCAGCAATTCGGAGAAGGGGCTGGGGTTCGGGGGAGGGGCGGGTGGTGTTCTGGAGGGGGGCGGGAGTACGTAGCACAGGGTCGACTTTAGCGCTGGTGGTGACCAGTGTGACAGTTTGTATTGCCGCCCCCTCCACCTTCGCTACATCCCTCACTACCAACCCCCTCATCTCTTACTAGCCCCCCTTTCACATTGATTTTTTTTTTTTTATAGCGCTGTTCATACCAAATTGGTGAGTCAGAGAGCTTTACATTAACACAGATAATTGTAAAGAGCAATGAATCATTAAGGTGTGTGAACTAATGTATAGGGCAAGACATATTCCTGTTACAAAGTGCAGGGAAGACATATACGTCCGCCCTACTGGTTGCCATATGTTAGGAGTGCTTAGGTTTGGGGAAACACAAAGACAGCCCCTGAAATGGAACGCAGTAGGGGGGGATTGCGGATTGCAGCAGCTCTTTTTTGGTGCGTCATGGCTCGCTGTCCTATACCGGAAGGATTGTCACCTATGATCTACAAAGAACTGAAGGATCGCTGTGGCAAGAGCAGACTGGGCTATATACAACGGAGATCTGCACGCTGGGGTGTGCTTTGGAGCAGGAACACAGACCCTCTAGGCTACTTTATTAGTCGGACTGTGGCTGGGAAAGGCTCGGATCCCTCCCACAGGCACATTAATCACCCTTTTGTTACGGCCTGACAGCCAGCTCTGCCGCAGGTGCCCTGACCCCTGTAAGATCCTTTCAGATCCAGCACCGGGTGGAAAATACAGCAGCGATCCGAGTTCACTTGGCCCCTCATAGTTCTTGCCCCGCTGCCACTGCACCCGCTGCATCAATGTTCGCTAAGCCCCCGGTAGAGGGATTTATTCATTTTTCTTTTTAATCAAACCTGATATTTCATAGTTTTTCCAGGAGAGTGACAGAGCATAGGTTAGATTGTAAGCTTTCGTGCACAGGGACGGAAGTAGCACCCTTGAAAACACTCAGTAGCCCCAGGCTACTAACATCTTATTTACCTTTGGAATTTGAACCCTCGGGTGGCTAAGAGCCAGCGTAGAAATGCAAGTGTGAAATGTGGTTTGTAGCGCGACAATTGTAACTCGAGTTACCATCTGACTGATTTTTTACTGGTGTGACCAATATTTTAATGACTTGGTTGGTACAAAACAAAAAGTAGGGAAATCACCTAACTCAGTTTCTCTTCTAATCAGTTCATATGTGAAATAGCAAATATAAAGGGAAATCACTTTAACGTGTGTCCCAGAGCTGCCTGAATGATCCATGACTGATAGTTAAAGTAACATAGACAGCAAAGCATGTTACACATGGATACTGACGCTTTAATTTAACGTCCTATTAACTATCATGTCTGACCCTTTGCAGAATCTTAAAAGATGAGTAAATGGCCGGTATTGTACTCTGGGAACGGTAGCAACCCTATTTGTGACCCAAGCACTATATATATTACTTCTGAAACCAAGATATTTAGCGTTTATTAGGATGGGTTGGCGAGGAGGTGGGGGGTAAATGGGCTCAATATCCCTCCCGTGATATTGAATTCTTTCGAGAAATGTTTTTGATCTCACGGCTCATAGTCCACTAATTTTACCTGGACATTTGCTATTCATTGTTGAAAATGACGTCGTGACCCTGAATGCTGCCAGTATAGCATGTTATCAAGACTGTTTCAATACATATCTAGAAAAAGGCAAACTCTTGTAATGCCTTTAGAGAAGATGACACAGAGAAATCATGTTTTGAATTGTTAATCAAGGAACCTGGCCTTTTTTCATCCACCTTTTTTTTGTTAAATTCAACAGAAACTAGTATATTACAAGTGACTGTAGGAAGTGACCTGTAGTAAGATGTGTTCCATGGGGGGTGCTGCCCTCTTTCATGTCCCCTTCCTGTTTAGGTCAAATTAAGCATACCACTACATTCAAGTCTACACTTTTCTTTGTTGGGCACTATTCTTTGAAATTTGCTCCCTTTGAAATCCATTCCGTACATACAAACGTGGTCTGTGTGAAAGCCTTGGAGACCTGGTCTTTCCCTAAAATGTAAGATAAGTGCCATCAGCTGCAGGAATCCTGTTGGTCACCTTCGGGTTTATAAGCTCAAAAAAAAAAGTAAACATCCAACCTAGGAAGCGCTTATTGGTCCCAGCTCTTGTGTGCCCTGACAGTAATGGCGCTCCAAGTCGGGCAAGAATTGTGCTGAACGTCGTACCCAGCATGGGCCGGTTCTTGCCATCCAATCTAACCTCCTGTGGCATTCGATCATGCATGAGTGAGAGGTACCAGCTAGGTGCAAAATCATAACCGCTCCCAGGCTGGCTGTGCATGGCACAGCGCCAACAAATCAAAGAGGGAACGCCTCTAAGACAGATTGAAGTCCATCTGCCCTCCAGCCCATATACTCCATCAGATCCTTACTTGGCTCCCCAATCTTTCTGGGTTTTGCCACACGCATCTGGAACAGCATCCCTGTCGAGACCCACCTACATGCACCGGAGGAATCTTCTGGGAATACCTCAAACCCATCCTGACCCATCAACCCGCTCTTTCTCAACCGAGGTGGAGTCAATTGTACGTGCGCACACTGCTACATTTATGATTTGACTGCAGAGGCCACAGTAGACATGAGATGTGGAGGGACACAACCCTCATTTTGTATCTTGACTATTGGTTCAGTTGGAGGGAGGGAGACGAGCGGGGAGGGAACTAGATTAGTGTTGTTGGGGAAAAGCTACGTAAAGGGCCACAGCAGATGTGGGAGAGGGGATTGTTTCAGAGTGGGTAGCACTGCCCAGAGAACCCTCGCGCTTCATTGAAAGAGGTTGTGAGCACTTTGGTGCTGATTTTTCACTGGCAGCATTGTGGGCGAGGTGTCAGCCTGACACTTGCTAGTCAGGCAAGGGTCAGGGTAGCCCCATGCCATGCATTGACTGCTGAAGCCTGATTGGCTGCCACTTGCTAGTCAGGCAAGGGTCAGGGTAGCCCCATGCCATGCATTGACTGCTGAAGCCTGATTGGCTGCCACTTGCTAGTCAGGCAAGGGTCAGGGTAGCCCCATGCCATGCATTGACTGCTGAAGCCTGATTGGCTGCCACTTGCTAGTCAGGCAAGGGTCAGGGTAGCCCCATGCCATGCATTGACTGCTGAAGCCTGATTGGCTGCCACTTGCTAGTCAGGCAAGGGTCAGGGCTGCCACTTGCTAGTCAGGCAAGGGTCAGGGTAGTTCCATGCCACGTGTTAGTCGGGCAAGGGACAGGTTAGCCCCATGCCATGCTTTGACTGCTGAAGCCTGATTGGCTGCCACTTGTTAGTCAGGCAAGGGACAGGTTAGCCCCATGCCATGCTTTGACTGCTGAAGCCTGATTGGCCGCCACGTGTTAGTCACGCAAAGGATAGGTTAGCCAAGTACCATGCATTTACTGTTGAAGCCTGATTGGCTGCCCCTTGTTAGTCAGGCAAGTGATAGGTTAACCGTGTGCTTTTCATTAGCTGCTGGGGTCTCACTGGCACGTGCTGTCAAGTATCTTGGCGTTGCCTAGAGTCAAGCCTCTCTCAGTATCGAGGTTGTATCTTTGAAGCTGGGTAGTGTGGTCTGAGATCTGTTGTACTGTTCCAAATGTAAGCATCACCATCCACAACACACACAGCGAGATTCCTTCACGTGCACTGTCAATAACACCCCTCTGGGCGAGTGCATGAGTGCATGTCAATATTACCACTGCTGAAGCTTGACATCGAGTTCTTTCTTCCCCTCGAAAGAAAAGAGCTGGTATTGACTGTGTTTTGTGTTCTTTTCCTCTGGCATTGACATTCAAAGAACTTGTTGTGCAGTGACTCACAGGCGCGCGCGCAGGAGAAACTGCGCTGTGAGGACGTGAAGTCTTTTTTTGTGTCTGCCCTGTTCATACACTATCCATCAGTTTAATATTATCTATACAACGCTGACGGATGAGCTACTGGCAAGATGTATATCACAGATTAGTGTTCTCTGTGTTTGGTGTCCCCCAATTTTTGGGAGTGGGGCGGGGCGTTTATTTAACAAAGGCTGAGTTTGGGCTATTTTCAGGCACTTTGAGTCATATTCATGTGCAAAGAGCGCTTTTCAAATAAACTAACACTACCATTGGAACCGCTTCCTCACCTTTCTTCTCACAGATACCTGCTTTCCAAGCTTGGTCCACTGATGTGAGGCTCTCAGTGCAATGCTGCCATCTTCCTTCGTATGTAATGTACTTGTATGCCTTGAATTCTCTTGGCTGGTCAACAACATGGCCAATTGACACTTACATAGCAAGTGTTATTGTCCCTATACCGCGTTTTATACATCTCGAATGATGGAAAGACCGATCTTATATATTTTATTCCAGCTGCTTGCTCACAAACAAGTGCATTGACCACAAGCAAGCTTGCTCCTAGAGATACAATAAGACCTTTTTCAAAATTTATCAGAGACAACTGTACTTCATCACAGATCTCATTTCAACCAGAGCTGGAAAGTCACAGGAAATATGTGTGAGATTTTATACTTGATTATAAAACACACGGTATATATCATGTGATGTAGGGGGACATCAGGAAAAGTGCAGAGAACCTCAATGGCATCTAACTCCTCCTTACCTTGGAGGACAGAACCCCTGCAAGTACAGCTCTTGTTTCTTTTTTTTTTTTTTTTTTTGGTATATGTTTATTGAGAAGTACATGTCAGTTTATAAACAATACATAAAAAAGGGAGTATAAACAAATCAAATTATGGCCACACAATAAATTACTATGAAATGTTACCTTCTCAGATTTTTAAATATAAAAAGGATAATACAGATATCAAAAGATACAATAGTTGAGGTACTCATAAAACCTGGAAAGGAAGAAATAGGAAAGGTGGACTAGGGAGAAGATGATAAAGATAGTATACAGTATGTAGTAAACCATGTATTATAGATAGTTGGAAGATAGTAGCGATAAGATCATACAAATATATTATTTCAAGTCAAGATATTCCCACTAACTCAACAATTTCAAATAGGTGAACAGTAAGTCCTAATTCAAATAACAGTGTTCGTGGCTACAGCATCAACAGGCCTAATGATAACATCAACAGCATGAATATAAATAATGATGGTAATGAATTAATAAGGAAATGAAAACAGAATTAATTCACTTATTGTAGTTCTTAACTAGAAGAAAAATCTGAAATATTACCAGAAATAGAACATTTATTAGCTAGAAAGGGGTTCCAAATTTGGATGAAAGTTGCAACATTGTCCTGCAATCTATAAATGAGTTTTTCATATGATGCTATTTTATACATTTCAATAAGCCATTCGTCATATGTAGGGCATTGTGGTGTTCTCCAATGTCTTAATATACACATTTTTCCTACAGTGAGTGCAATAGCTATCAATCGTCTTGTATGGTTTGTGAAATTTGGGAGATCAGTAACATCATGTAATAGAACTAATTTTTCCGTTAAAGGAATGGACACTTGTATAGCTCTGTGTAGAGAGGCAGTTATGGAAGACCAATATTCCTTCAAAATTGGGCATCGGAATAAAATGTGTAGTATATCGCAGTCCTCCTCTGGGCACCTCCAACAGGTAGATCGGTGTAGTAAACCTGCTGACTTGAGTTTTTGTGGTGACCAGTACCAGTTATGAAGAATTTTGAAAAGAGTACATTTCATTCTGGCCTCTCTGATACCCTTATCTATGTTCATAATAATATCTTCCCATTCCTCATCGGAATAAGCTACAGTAATTAACCCTTGCCATTTGACATGGAGCTGTGCAAGTAATGGGTATGAGTGTAATTTATGCACTATGAGATTATAAAATCCAGAGACTGTGCCTTTGAATTTCCCCCAAATTTGTAAGTATTGTAATACTGGGGAATCCTCAACTATCCAAGGAAATGGTCCTAGTCTACGAAATAGGGCTTGTTTTAGTTGTAAGTATTTCCCCTCTTGGGAGGCAGGGAGTTGAAATTCTATCTTAAGCATTTCAAAAGTTTTAAGCTCACCTTCTAAAGTGAGTAAGTGATCCAACGTTAGAATACCTGCTCTCTCCCATATATCCCAGGATATAGTCCGTTTACCTATTCTAATATCAGTGTTATGCCATATGGGGGCCTTTCCATGCAGTCTTGGGTCACTCTTAAGGAGTTTGTGGGCATGTATCCACATCTTAAGCATAGATTGAATAATAGGGTTGGAAGTTTGTAAAGCAGGTGATTTATGAGTGTAAAACATGTGCAAACCTGAAGTTGCCTGTACAGTTTGTCTTTCAATGACAACCCATAGTGGGGGATCATCCTGTCTGGGCCAAAGATAAACCAATTGAGATAAATGGAGGGCTGTATAGTAATGCTCAATACACGGTAAACTAAGACCCCCATATCGCCTGTGAGCAATCAATTTTGAGATTTTAAGCCTAGGTCTCAGGGATCCCCAAATAAAGGTTTTAATACCTTTGTCAATATCTCGCAATATTGATATTTTAACTGTCAAAGGCAACATACCTAAAACATAAGTGAAACGGGGCACTATAATCATTTTCACTGCCTGTACTCTACCCCAAAAAGACAAGTTAAGATGGGACCATTTTTCATACTCTGACTTCGTTTTGGCAATAAGTGGATCTAAGTTATCTTGAATCATACGTTCTAAACCTGTGTTGATGTAAATACCTAAATACTTCAGACGGTCCACTTTCCATTGAAAATTATAGCCCAAAATAGCTGCTTTTGTTGTACCCCTGGACAATGGTAGAGCTTCACTCTTATTCCAATTGACTTTGTAGCCAGAAATGATCGAGAAGCGAGAAATGGTAGACATGAGTCTAGGGAGTGAAGTAGGCAGATCAGTAAGTGTGAGCAATATGTCATCTGCATAAAGTAGTATTTTTGAGATCCCTGCTGGTGTAGGAATGCCTGCTATTTGTGAACACTGTCTTATTGCCGCAGCCAGCGGTTCAAGTGCAAGAAGGAACAAAAGGGGCGATAAAGGGCAACCCTGGCGGGTACCTCTTTGCACTAAAAAAGATTTTGAAAGGAAACCCCCACAATTCACTTGTGCGGATGGTGTCTCATATAACCATTTGACCTTAGAGATATACTCATTGCCTAACCCCAGCCTATGTAGTGTACGGAACATATAGCTCCATTCAATACGGTCAAAGGCCTTCTCGGCATCTAAGGATAAGGCTACTCTGTCTTCTCCAGCATCCTTGGAAAGCCAGAGTATGTGAGCCAAAGTACGTAGATGGTTACGAGAATTTCTGCCTGGCATGAATCCCACTTGAGAATTATGTATGAGTTTAGCGATAACTTGTTTGAGTCTTTTGGCGAGAATGGTGGCTAATATCTTTGAATCTGTATTCAGAAGGGAAATTGGACGATAGTTACTGCAGCATAATGGATCTTTCTCAGGTTTGGGAAGGACCGTTATGATTGCTTTATTTGTGAGAGAGGAGAGGCTACCAGTTTCCTCTGCTTCTTTATAGGCCTCATAAAGGGCGTCTATTGCTTCGGGTTTTACCCAACGGTAAAATTCCCCGGGAAAACCATCTTCTCCCGGTGCTTTATTGTATGGAAGATTAGAGATTGCTTGGGCAATTTCATCTTTTGTTATTTCGCCTGCCAGTATAAGCCGATCCTGTTCATTGAGGCGGGGAAGTGTTATTTTATCAAAAAATTCCTGATCTTTGTGGTGATCATCATCAACCTCTGAGCTATATAACTTCTCATAATAATCTGCAAATGTATTAGCTATTTCCTGAGTCTCAGTTATTAGCTTACCTTCAGAATTATAAATAGCTGGAATAGCTGTCATAGCTTCTCTCTGTTTTAATCGTGCCGCTAGTAAACGACCGGCTTTTTCTCCTTGTTCGTAGTTTCGAGCCTTAAGTCTATATAACATATATTCTGCTTTCGAAGTATATAGTGTATTAAGCTCCATTTTAGCCTTTTCCAATCTACATCTGGAAGCTTCGGTTGGATTGGTAAAATGAGCATGTGTCAGGGTTTTGATATCATTTTCTAAAATAGTCTGTTGTTCTGTTCTACGTTTATTGGCTATGGCAGAATCTCTCATGATTTGCCCCCTAATGGTGGCTTTTGCAGCTGCCCATAAAATTTGTGGAGAAGAAACTGAACCTTTGTTGTCTTTCATATAAGTAGTCAAATGTGATTGTAATTGTGATTTTTCTGTCGGTAGTTTGTATCGGGATATGTTTAAACGCCATGGTTTCCTACAAGGACGTTTCAGACCCAAATCAAGCTGTAGACTGATAGGAGCATGGTCTGAAAGTGCAATTTCTAAAATATCACAATCAAGTACATGTGGTATGATAGAATGTGAAATAAAGAAATAGTCTATTCTAGAATAGGAATCATGTACTGCAGAGTGATATGTAAACCCCTTATCTGAAGGATGTAATAAACGCCAAATGTCAGTCAACCCATGATCTTCACGGATGTCTCCCAGTATCGCTCTATCTCTGCCATGTGTTGTGTCTAGAGGGCCCGTTCTGTCTAAGATCACATCTGGTGCAAGATTCCAATCACCCCCCAAAGCTATTTTGGAAATTCCCATCTCTGTTAGAATTCTGTTTAGATGAAGGAAAAAAGGAGCTTTGTTTCCAACAGGGGCATAAATGGACCCCACTCCTAATATGGTATTACCGATTTTAAGCTTGGCTAAAACAAACTGACCATCTTCATCTGACCAGGACTGTAGTATCTGACATTGCAGTGTTTTCCGTATCAGAATGGCTACACCACATTTTCTAGTAATAGAGTGGGGCATAGGCTCTCCTGACGTGTGAGACGGAGGTTTGCAGCTGTAAAGAATCTGGCCTACCCAATCTCGTTTTAATTTTTCTGATTCTATACCAGATAGATGTGTCTCTTGAATGAGAGCAATATCTGTATGTTTGGAGGCTAAATAAGAAAGAATTTTCTTCCTTTTAATGTAATTAGTAAGGCCATTGACATTGATAGACACAATGTGCATAGGACTAGTTGTCATGATGCTGATTGGAAATGTTAGAGTATGTTTGTATTGTGTTAGAGTGTATCAAAGAGGATAAAACGGGAAAGGAAGGTTGATTAATGATGTGGGAATATGGTAATGGAAAATTACTGAAGCGAAGTAGAGAGAAAAGAAAAGGAGAAAATAAATAAATAAATAAATAAATAAATAAATAAATAAATAAATAAATAAATAAATATAAAAAATAAAGTGATAATTAACCTGAAACCAATATGTGCAAATATGATCACAAAATATTGTTAATACTAAACTTCAATTGATGTAAGTACACCTTTCTACCTTCTAGAAAGGAAAAGAACATTACAGATCAAACAATGTATCTTTCGTCGGTGGGTCTAAACCTCAATGCGAGATGCAGACTCCGCAGGGGAGAAAACCACACGGGGTAAACAGATTATGCAAAGAACCAAGCCATAGAGTCATAAAGTCCATCTAGGAGATTTGTATATACCAATACAGTATGAGCTATACATGGTGTATTGAACAACAATGTAGTGGAAAAGGAAATGAATCATATCCATCAGAGGTAATAACTGGAGTAAAACAGTAATAACATTATATTAATACACAGCATGCATATATACTCATCTAGCTGGAAGAAGCAACAGTGGAAGGTTTAGCATCAGATACTTTATCAAGAGACGTGGATGACTTCAGAGGTGATCTCGATTTGTCTCTGGTATTTTCCTGTGTGAGTACTTCTACACAGTGAACCACTTTATCTCTGTCAGACTGTTTCTTAAAGGTACGGACGTGTAATCTACCAGTACGGTGGGTTTGAGGATCATTCTGTAATTGAAGTTGACTGTTCATAGTTGTTTCGGTCAGGGGTGGCGGTCTTAAGTCCATGTGTTGGTCCTCTAGACTGTCCAGGAAGCGTACCAGATCTTCAGGCTCTGTGTAATGTCTTGATTTCCCATCCATTGTGATCCACATTGTAGCAGGTTCTAAAAGACCATATTTAATATCCCATTTCCGAAGTCTTGGCCTAATTTGCAGGAACGCTTTTCGTTTGGCATTGGTTTCAGTGGAAAAGTCTGCAGCAATAAATACTTTATGGCCTTCTAAGTCATAAGGACCATGTTTACGAGCAGCTGTTAGTATTTGACGGACCTGTTCATGACGCAGGAGACACGCAATTATTGGTCTGGGTCTAGATTCAAGGGTTGAAGTTGAAGTTCTTGACCGAATCCTGTGAGCTCTCTGCAACTCGATGGGATGCTCAAAAGATATGTTCAGTAGCCGCGGTATCAAGGTTAGTAGCAAGCTCCTCACATCATTATTTATTTCCATTTTTTCTGGAATTCCATAAAAGCGAACATTATTTCTTCGGGCCCTATCTTCCAAATCTATTACTTTTTGTTTTAAATGCCAGATATCTGGACCCCAGCACTCTGCATTATCTAATCTTTCTTCCAAAAGGGTGGTTCGTTTATCTAGAGTTTCCACTTTGGTATGAAAAGAGTTTAGGTCCATCCTCATAGACTTCATAGCTCTTGTTTCTTTAATAAACCAGCATTTTACACTTGCCCGATAGTTGCTGTAAAACTCACAAATTATCCTTTCGAGCCACCATATTGCTCGTCTTTTTAACGACAATTTCGTCCAAGCCTCGTTATCAAATGAAATGGAGCTAGTAAAACATGCACAGTAGGAGAGGGATCTTATGCCCTCACCATGCCTTGTTTATGACCTCATGTATTACATCACTCATGACATGTTCTATGACACCATTGATGACATCACTGCAACATCTGAAATGACATCGATGGCAACACTATACATGGAGGATGAAAGTTATAGTTACTTTAGGGCAAGAGTTATAGTTACTTGAGATATATATTTTTTTTTAGTTTAATAGCTAGCTCAAACTAGACCCAAAGGTATCAGAGCGCTTTACATGAGCACCAGTTGCGTTACAGATGGACACATTCATTTTTTTGTTGGGCACCGGCAGATTAAGTAATTTGCCCAGAATCACAGGATGTTGAGCATCCCTGCTGAGACTCGAACCCGGTTCCCCAGCTCCAAGGTCCACCAGTCTAGCCGATAGGCCACAACTATAGCTGGTGAATTATATATATATATATCTTACTCATCTTCTAGGGTGGGTGGCATGCCCATTGCTGGCCAGAAGAGTAGGTGTAAAAGGTAAGAAGTACAAGTGGGTGTTGCTGGGGGGGGGGAAGGGGAGTAGGGCTAAGTAACAGTACATTCATTAATAAAAAACGCCCAGTACACAAGTTGTCCATCGGCTCCATCTACCTCTCTTTTTATTAATGTAAATCTCTGTTCTCTGGACTGTGCTCCTGCGAACCTCTTGGTTGATTAAAAGCTGCAAGAAGGGCCCTCGGACAGGGTGGCATCCAAGGGGGTGCTTCAAAGCAGGACTCTTTCTATACTGTGGTAATTATTCTGGCGCCGGAGACGGGGAACCCTGTTCTCTCGAGAAGCGGCGCCAATAAAGGGGGGGTATTTATGGTGGGAACAGTTTGTCTATTTAAACATTTGAAATGAATAGAAAGGAATATGCCAGGCTCCAGGGACATGCTCTTTCATTGCCAGTGAAATGCTTGCGAGGGTGTAGATGACACACAGGACGGTGTGAGGCCTTCTCTGCCAAGTGCCTCAGGCAGTGGATGCCAGGGCAGAAGAAGGAATGAATATATATATTTATATATACACACACTTAAATAGTCGATTCCGTTGTTCCACAGTTTTTCTGCTTACTGTGTGTAACATATAATGACAAACGTTAGCTCACTGTCCACACTAATATTGCTTATGTCAATGTATTTCTTATGCACATTTTGTATCACTCCTTATTAAATTACTTGTATCATAGATGTGTTATGGTACCTCTACTACATTTGTATCTAACACAACATGTGTTAAGCGCACGTTTACACCATAGAAGGTATCTTGGCACTGAACAACAGATGTTTATTGTTACCCAACTCAACGGTACTCAGTTTATCGACCTCAGATGGATGAAAGGCTGAGTGTACCCGCTGGGATTTGAACCTCCGACCATGAGGTCGAAAACAGGCCCCTGCAGTGGATGCATTAGTCCACTGAGCCACCAGACCCGGCTGGAGAGAATTTTACCAAATGTCTGGATGCTGTTCTCCAGTTACTGTTTCTAAGATACTTCTCATGGTTTAGCGGCCCTGAGGAGGTGATGTTAATCTGGTGAAACGCGTGTTGGCCTTATGCGTGCTGCACAGCTGAAATATGTTGAATTATGCAAATTATTGGAAAATATAAAGAATTCAATCATTTGGGATTTTCAATAAAGAACTTTTTTAAGGAACAACAAACTCAAGCTGCTGAAATGTGATGTTTGTTTTTTATTTGAACATATTAGGATGGGCAAACCAGTATTAAAAGAGGGTGTTGTGATGTTGGTCAATATGGTTGGTATTTGCTTAATTTATTTGTTATAATCCATCAATCAGCCTTAAGAAAGCGGTCTCTGTAAAACACGTATTGGCTCCTAATTCTAGATTATGAATGACATGCTAGTTTATAATTCTAACAGATTGTGAAAGATTAGAGTGATTAACTGACGACTAGGTTTTGAAGATTTGAGCATTACAAGATCAAAATTGAATAAATGAGAAAGAGCTTGAGAAATGTCACCCTCGGGCTGATGAAGCATGAAATTGACCTGGTGGGAAATGTAAGATTTGTTGGACGATAAACAAGAAAAGTTAGGTGCTGCTACCCGCAGGTTTAAACTGTGTATATAACCTGTAACCCTGGTGGATGTCAGACTGGTGTAAGTGAATGCACCAGATATAAGCGCCTGGCTATTGTCTATTTGCTTCATCCATTGGATTTATACTTTAAAATCTCTGTTGTCAGAAATCATCTTGTGGGGTTACAAAGCAGGGGATTTCTTTGGTTCTGCTGATAGGCTGCTTGGTGTTCCAGCTGTGGTGCACTTGACCGCCCATTGTTCCCAGCCAGCACCACTTATACAAATGGACTTAAATTGTCTGGGAAATGAGGCATAACAGGTGGTAAAGGGGCACATTGCTGCTACTCGCATCAAAGCGCTCTAACCTCGCGGATGCAACAGCCCTGCCTGTGTTGGCACACTGCACTGGGAAACAGGCGGGATTGTTTACAGCATCATCTTGTCCTAGCTCAAGCATAGATGCCAGATCTGGACTCTGGCTTGTTCCTCCTCTTTTCCAGCACTATGAAGGTATGAATATGATGGGTTGTGGGCGGTAGGTTGGGGGTCAAAGACTATTTGGAGAGACCAATATAAAAGTTGCATGTGAAAGGGTGTGAAGGTTTGACTTTAGTCAAAGGCTTGCGCTGCGGTGTGTAGGGAGACCAGGGTTAATACTACTTTTAGCTAAGGGCAAGAGATCGGGGTTGTAAAATGAGTTGTATGAAACGTGTGGTGAAAGTACAGGGACAGGTTCGAGCAGTGGGTAAGTGGTGTACATGGGGCACTGTGGTAATTTAGGATTGGTTAAGGGCTGGGGTTAAGAATTGTAGGTTATGATTTTGGGTAAATCATACATGGGGTGTGGGTCAGGGTCGGACTGGCCTATAGGGCAATCAGGCAGAGCCCGTGACGTGAGCTGGTCTTTGCTTTGCCGGTGGGCCTGTTTTATGCCCAGGTGGGCCGGATTCTAATGTTTATTTCACTGATATTAAAGCAAACACAAATGCATGTAGTCTCCCATACCTTGCAAAATGCTCACACAGCGTGCCCACTTTTCGAGCTATGTATTTCGCTAACGGGGACCGCTGTTATTGCAGAGTCCAGGACTATTTTTTGTCTCCATCCGACCCTGGTGTGGATGTAAGTGTGCAGATGTGGTCTGAGGTTATGGGCTGTGGTCAGGGGCTGGATCCAGGAATGTAGGCAGGGGCTAACGGTCGTAGGCTGGGCCGGGGGTAAGGATAGCTGTAAATCAGCTGTAGGTGTTCGGTGATACGTCCCCGCACCCGTCCTGGATACATCCGCTGCGCACACCTGCTCGCTTGTGTCTGCTTAATAACATGAAAGGGAGCCGGGAACCTCTAATAATGCGTCAGGAGGATAAATGCAGCGCGCGCTAGAGGCGCCTCCGATCCATTCTGTCTGGATTCAAAAGCAGCGCCGAAACGGAAGCTCTTGGCGCACATAATTAGGGGTGTGCAACTGACGAGGCCTCGTGCTCTGAAGAGCATTAATACCTGCTGAAAAGACGGCGCCTGCCAGGCCCAGATGGAATCGCTTTTGAAAAGCCCCGTGTTTCTCTTTTTTGAAATTGAATGATGCTTGTGATGTAGATCAGTGGTTCTTAACCTGGGTTCAGTGGACCCCTGGGGGTCTCCGACTGTTGGGAAAATTGAGTAATATATGCACATTAATGAAGTGTACATACAGAAAAAAGAAAAGAAGTAACATTTAAACATTTAAAATGCTGTGTAATTGTTATACTACAGGCTAGAAATTAAGTTGGTATCCTCAGCTTCATTCTTGGGAGCAACACACCTACAAGAAATAGAATCTCGTATGTACGATTAGTAGCTTCAGCTTAAACTCAGATAGGCACTGCCCCCCCCCCCCCCAAAAAAAAAAGAGAGAGCATGCTTTAGGAACAAAAAAGACAAAGTGATACCCAGGAGGGAAATAAACCCGCATTTTGAAAGCTCTAAATGTCCCATTAAAATTGATTTTTCGATTTTTGTACAATATTTTTTTTTTTAGGAATGCATTAAAATGTTTCATATATTTGAGTGATGGTTTTAAGTATACTTGTGTCTGTGGTTCTGTGGCTCAGATTGTGCCAATGGATTGGGCCGGTGCCTCCAGTTCCCAGTGGTGATTCGCTGTGGGAACCACAGAAATCAAACGGTTTAGAGCTGCTGATGTAGAACACGTGGGCAACATTGTGACCCGTGGGCGAGGGAGGCCCACTGTCCTTTTCGGAATGGGGAACTGTGGTGGCAGAGGGACCAAATGGATGAATGAATGCAAGGCAGCAGCAGGCCCCCTCGCCTTGTACTGGGGTCTGTCTGTCCTAGGTACGTCTGTCAGGTGTAATTGTCGGGCTCTCACTTGGTTCGTGGGCCTGTTCAGAGTCTATGGGGCTTATTTACAAGCCCCTTGCGCCACCAGTGCGTCACTTTTAATATAGGAAAAAGTGACGCACCGGTGGCGCAAGGGGCTTGTAAATAAGCCCCTCTATGTCTGTCATATGTACTGTCCGTCTGTCACTCGCTCTCGTTTTCTCTTTCATAATCTGTAAATCTGTCTCATCGACAATGGATATATCATAGAGTGTATAAGTAAGCCATTGGGTCTGTGTAACTATAGCTGAACGTATGGATCTGTGAGAAACTGTAAATCTGTCGCGTGGCCTGTAGGGAGATAGCTGGAACAGTGGGGCTGTTTCATACTCTGTAAGACAGGCTACAAGATGCACGCGACTACCTCAATTCAGGTTTGTGAGTGATTTTCCCAGATAATCACCATTGCTGTAATGTAAAATAATGCCTCCCCCCCCCCCCCGCAGAATATGATGATCGAACCCCTCCCCAATATAGCACAAGTATCCATTGGCCATGCGCTGAATGGGCATCCCCGAAGGCCCCCCTCCCCCCCCCCACCCCCCAGGGACTTGCACCGGGCCCCTGATAATCCCAGCTCCGTGAGGCTGTACAGGGCCTGGGCCTGTTGCAGTGTCTGTGGGATCGATCGTATTACGGGTCCTTCAGCTGCTCTGTGTTCGAAGGTCTGTGGAACGCTTCCTGCAACGACAACGGAGAGGATGTGGTCCCTCGGCTTAAACTGCCGACTTTGGTGCAGGACACCAGGGTTCGAGCCTCGAGGTCGCGTCCACATCCTGTGATTCTGGGCAAATCACTTAATCTCCCCGGGCCTGAATGTGTAATGTAAATACGGTGCTCATGTAAAGCGCTCCAATCAATACCTTCGGGTCGAGTTCGCGCTAAATAAATATGCAATAAAAAAAAACATTCGCGTGGGTTCTTAGCGTGCCTACACAAAAGCAACAAGCCTGACTCGTGGAACCACACTTACAAGCAGTCGTATGCACAGATAGGCCGTTGTAGGCTGACGGTTTATAAACGGTGTATGCGTCGGTGGACAGCGTAGCATCGCAATTATCTTCCCCAGTGCGCGGGGGCGGGCATGTCTCGCTGGTGCCCTCTCACTGAACAGTGAAATGGGGTCTCTAGGAGCACGTCAGCTCGAGACCATGTGCTGTCTGTCGGATGGGAAACATGGGGGGGGCGGTCCTGGATATAATATCACACGTCAGCGCGAGGGCATGGCATGGCAAGACCCCCTCAAACACACACACCGGGCGTGAAAGAAAGGTGATATTGCGCCTCTCTACTCGTGCAGATATCGATTATCGTATATCAATTCAACGAGTATTATAAGCACTGCTTAGATTTATTGCCGCGCTTTATCTCAATAAACCCATTCACAATGGCCATTTGTTCTCATAAGAGTGGCGAGCGTGTTCGCCCCGTCTTGGTAAGAACAAGCGCGCCTCCATTAATAACGGTGTTCTAATAAAATGCAAAGCCGCACTGTGCATCTCGGGCAATCTGAGGGAAAACGAGTGAGAGACGGAGGCGGGGAGGAGGGAGGGAGGGCGCGGTGGCGTGAACGCGGCCAGACAGAGGACGAAAAGAGAAAGAAATGAACAAGTCACGTCACCCTGGGCGGATCATAAACGCTGTGGAGTGTGTGTGTGTGGGGGGGGGGGGGGGGGGGGGGGGAGTTAAGAGGAAGAGACAGGTAAAGAGAGGATAAGGTTAGAATAAAGAAATAAGGAGAAGGGAGAACGCGTTGTTATGTCACCCAGGGCCACTTCGAAGCGCTCTGGGATCACAGGAGTGAGTAATGACGGTCGCACTTTCAGTGCATTATAAAGTGGGTGTGGCATTCATGAACCAGCAGCGGCGGTCTTTGCTATAGGAAGGTGGGCGTTGTGTTTGGTGTGGCTGGTTGTATGTAGTGTGGATTGTGAGACTGACTTTCATGGTGGGGGAGGCGCGTTTCTCACTACCAAGGGCAGTGTCCCTCCTCAAAGCGCTTCTCTGCCACCGGCAAATCTTACCAGCCTACGCTATCTTTAGCATCTCGCAGAGACCGTGTTAGAACGATGGTGATGGCATGCACATAAGGACAGGACCAATGGGCAACGACCACTACATGCTTGGGGCCCAAAGCCTACTTTTTTAGGTCTCTCCTAGCGTTGCAGTGCGCATGCGCTGAACGCTCTGCGAGGCTTATTGTAATCGGGAGTTTTCAGAAGTGGAGTTTAAGCCCCGCCCCTTCTTTCCATTGGCTTGCGTCGTTTATGGTATACGCTGGCTTCCGATTGAAAATTAGGCATCTTTGTTCCAGCCCTGTCTCCTTCTGGGACGGCTCATCTGGACTGGATCTTTTACTTGCAGTGTTATAGTCTCCTTTAATTAGCCGGTAAGCACTTTTTTCTAGCTTGTTTCATTCTGCTTTGGCGCGCTGCCGCTGAGCGGCGTGCCTTGCTCCCATTTTATTTATATATTTATATCCGCGCCAGCCGTGCCTCTCCACGGGGTCATCAGATTCCCTGCCGCTAAGCGGCGTGCCTCGCTCTCGGAATTATATATACGCGCATTATCGTAGGCCGCTGAGCTGTCCCTGACACGGCGTGCACGGCCCAAGTTAATCAAGGGCAGTCCCCAGGAGCACATAAAGGTCGCCGGATCCTGGCGATAGAGGGGGGCTCAGGTGGTTAAGTGTCTCTTCACTCGCGTGTTCCACCGCGAGGCGAGAGAGGTCAAATCTAGGACAGCACCTCGGGTCCCCGCCAGGGGTATGCAGTGCTTTAAAAATCTTGTATGCTTTCACCTTGAAAGCAGCCGGGACAATGCAGCCTTTTGTTCCTTTCAGCGCATTGCAAATGTTTTTTATTTTCTCTTTTCCTTCCCCTTAAGCATCTCTAAACCACTCCCTGTCTGAGCACGAGGTGATGGGCTGGTCCGTGGGGGAGGGAGGTGACGTATGTCAATACTTTTTGCCAATTTGATTTCCTCTGGATCCAGACGGGCACGGAGTGGCATGTAAATAGTGATTCTGAGGAACACGGGGGCGGTGTCTGTACTTTATGATGTTTCTGTTCATATGTGGCTCCCACATCGCCCCACACGTGCTACTGTTAACCGTTTGTGTCACACTAAAGAAGCCGTAGATAGGTCTGCTAACGGTTGGGGTGCCACAAGGTTTTCCTCGCGACTCAGTTCCCTTGCTGTGCGGTGCACTGCTATCTCGAGTACACCAGAATGCACCGCTACCAGGTATCTGACTCGTATGCGCGCACGTCTGCTTGCTCTCTTTTCATTTACCCGATCTCCCACCACTAACTGTCCGCGAGACCAATGGCATGCGCACGCGTTCTCAGCAGGCCGATACATATACCTATTCCAGTTTCTAGCTGCTGCTCTGTGTGTGCCTGTTTTTTAAACTTTTTTTTGGTAAGGAGCTTTGCCTTCTGATGGGAGGGGGGATGAGGGGGCGTTGGCCTCTGCGAGTCACGCGATTGTGTACCTCTAGCTTGCTTCTGTATAACAAGCATTTTCAATGCAATAGGTCTCGCATTTACGTGAGTTTAAGCTATTGGCATTGTAAATGACAATGCATTTTATTTATGTTTTAAAAATTAAAACAAAATTAAAAGGCATTGTCATTTATAATGTCAATAGCTCAAACTCACCTAAATGCGAGACCTATTGCATTACAAATGCTTGTTTTTTCCTGCGTTAGCGGCGGGGTGGGGTAGGGGCTGATTTTCATGATTACAATCTTCTGTACCCCTAAGGGCACCCCCTGCACAGGCATGCCTCTAACATATTAGTGGTATACTGTAAACACAGAAAAAGACTCACAAGCACATTAACTCCTTAAGAGACACCCAGGGGCATAGCTGGGTGGGGAGGGGGGTGACACACCCCAAATAAGTGCATTCTTGGCTTTGTAGTTGCGTCTGTGGGCCCTGAGTCGGGTCTGCTATGTCTGTGTTGATTTTTTTTAGTTGTTCTGATTTCACAAACAGGTTTTAACTTGTTTATTTTTTAGATCTGGAACTAATCTGCACAGTCATTGGTTTACCAAAAATGTAGAAAAATCTGCACCGATATAATTGAATGGATGCAAATTTCTACTTTTTGGAATTCACAAACATTGGCAGTAGTAGGATTTTAAAGCTACACCAGTCTTAGGTCTCCAGACATACTGCTGGCAATCAAACACCCAAAAGACGATGATGCAAATGCATGCAAACACTCAAGCCACTATCAATCACTTGAGGTAGCATTCCAACCCATTGTTTTTCCCCACTGGGCCACTCTTCTCAAGTCGCAGTGACAGGCAGTTACGCAAAAAGCATCCGACCATCTGCTCAAACAGGGTGGATGGTGGGATGGCTTACATTCAACGGCTCCTACTCTGTCAAGCTGTCGGAGGAAGTTTTACACCAACTGAGTAAATTTTACCCAGTTGGTGTAAAACTTGCTGTCAGCCCAACTCAAAATCAGGTGGGCAGACCTCCACTTTGGTGGACAGGGTATTCCGTTGCGACAGAGTACCCTGTGCATCAAATTCTAACTCCAGAGGCCCACCTAAAGGAAATCCGTATTGACTGCTCCTCTTGGGAACAGTCCACCCTGAACCATAATCATCTCACCCATTCATTGTGTCGCCCGTTGCTTTTCTAGTTGGGAATTGTGTGACTCACAGGCCCTGCCCCCACTCACTAAGCCGTGCTCTTGGAGCCAACTTCAAGTGTAAATAGTCTCAAAAATTTATTTCAGAAAAACTGCAGAAACAAACCCCTTACAGACAAACTGCAAATACAGAGACCCACACACTTATCACAAATTCACTGCAGACAGACACTTAAAAATTCAATACAGGCACTGCAAAATGCCATCAAGCAATTCCAAATACACTTCAGGAAGGCTGTAGCACTAGCCCATAAAATCAACTAGTGTGGACAGAACGTGCCACAAGCCTGTTGCAGAAACAGACCAGGCAACCTCAGAAACTCACTTAAAACGTGCAGACCTGGTCTGTCCAACAGACCCACCACAGACAGACAGCAGGTACTGTACACCGATTACAAACACACTTCAGACACAGAATGACCATATAAGTATCTGGACTGACTAACCTGGACTGACATCAAGCAGCAACTCAACCCACCTCAAATTTCACAATCTTCTGGACAACACTCAATCAGGATTCAGAAAGAACCATAGCACCGAAACAGCACTCATCGTGCCGCAGACGACATTCAAATAATCCTGGACCGAGGAGAAACCGTCCCTCATCCTTCTCGACCTCTCCACAGCCTTCAACACTGTCTTCCATAACACCCTCATCAGAAGACTCCATGATATTGGCATACAAGGATCTGCTCTCAAATGGATCGGTTCTTTCCTCACAGAAAGAATCCAAGGGGTCAGGCTGCCAACCTTCACGTCAGAGAGCAAAAGGTTGATATGCGATTTCCACAGGGATCGCCCCTCAGCTCCACCCTTTTCAGTATATACATGACACCGCTTGCCAACATCATCCAATCACATCACCGTTATCTCCTACGCCGATGACCCTCAACTCATCCTTTGCCTGATGGGCAAGACAACCAACACCAGGACCAACTTCACCAACTGCATGACCATGGTAGAATACTGGATGCAAACCAACTGCCTGCAGCTAAACTCCAACAAGGCAGAAGTACTGTTTTTTGGCAACAAGACCTCCCCATGGGACTCCACCTGGTGGCCGTCGGAGCAAGGACCAAAACCCACAGACCGCGCAAGAAATCTAGGGATCATCCTAGATGACAAGCTCAACATGGCGGCTCAAGTCAACGTAGTGTACACCTCCTGCTTCCGCATCATTTGCATGCTACGAAAGATCTTCAAATGGTTGCCGCATAACACCAGACGGACCGTCACACAAGCACTCATCACCAGCAGGCTGGACTACGGCAACACTCTACGCCGGAATCTCCAAACAACTCCTACAGACTCCAGTCCATCCAGAGCTCCACTGCAAGACTCACACTCGACCTCCCTTGCCGCACCCACATCACACCACGCCATGAAGCTTCACTGGCTCAGCATTCACAAGAGCAGCAAAATTCAAACTTCTCATGCACACATACGAAGACCTACACAACACAGGATCAGAATACCTGAACAGACGCATACACTTTCACCAGACAGCTATGCTCTGCCCCATTCGCACACATTCCACGCATCTGCAAAAGCAGTACTGGAGGTCGCTCATTCTCCTATACCACACCTGGCTTCACCTGCAGTCTCTCAGTCAGTACATCCAGCATCATGTCCAGTCTCTCAGCCAGCACACCAGCCTTCACCTTCATTCTCAGCCAGCACAGCAGCCTTCACCTTCATTCTCAGCCAGCACAGCAGCCTTCACCTTCATTCTCAGCCAGCACAGCAGCCTTCACCTTCATTCTCAGTCAGCACAGCAGGCTTCACCTTCATTCTCAGCTAGCACAGCAGGCTTCACCTTCATTCTCAGCCAGCACACCAGCCTTCACCTTCATTCTCAGCCAGCACAGCAGCCTTCATCTTCATTCTCAGCCAGCACAGCAGCCTTCACCTTCATTCTCAGTCAGCACAGCAGGCTTCACCTTCATTCTCAGCTAGCACAGCAGGCTTCACCTTCATTCTCAGCCAGCACACCAGCCTTCACCTTCATTCTCAGCCAGCACAGCAGCCTTCATCTTCATTCTCAGCCAGCACAGCAGCCTTCACCTTTATTCTCAGTCAGCACAGCAGCCTTCACCTTCATTCTCAGCCAGCACAGCAGGCTTCACCTTCATTCTCAGCCAGCACACCAGCCTTCACCTTCATTCTCTGCCAGCACAGCAGCCTTCACCTTCATTCTCAGCCAGCACAGCAGGTTTCACTTTCAGACACAGCGAGCACACCCAGAATCACCTCCAGTGTGTCAGACAGCACACCAAGGCTTCACCTTCAGTCTGTCCAGCTCCTACCCCCACTGTGTGCAGTTACTAAGAGACAGACATACCCTACATCTAACACAGGCCTTTTCTAAGTTTCTAAGTTTAGTTGAGGCGTAACACAAGTGTTCAGGACCAGAGATATAATCCCCTCAAGAGCCTGTGAACCTGAGCCTAGTGATTGAAGCAACAGAGAAGCTGCGCCCCTGAGATGGACTCGCCCAGAGCAGTAATACTGGGCCCGCCAGCAGAATGACTCAAAGTGGATCTGAGGAATACAGCTGACAGCGGCGGCTCCTCCACAATGGCGGAGGAGCGTCGCCTCACTGCCTGGTTCAGAGCCAGCAAATGAAAAATAAAACGATGTTGTAGCATCGTTTTATTTTTCATTTGCCGGCTCTGAGCCAGCTCTGTTGGGAGGGGCGGGCCGAGGCATGGGAGGGGGGAGGAGGAGTGCAATGCGCACTCCATAAGTGCGTATATGTGTTTGGCCGACTGTTTCAGGCTAAGGCTGACCTCTCACAGCTGTCCTCCCTCTGAATGTCCGCCCAACCTTCTCCGACAAACACGAGTGCGTTCTCTCCCCGAGCTTACCCTCATGCTAACTAACACAAGGCACAAGCTCGATGCCTTTGACAATACCTGGTTATAACTGAGGCATGGGTGGGGAGATCGTCAGGGAAGCAGTAATACGGGGAAAGGAGTGACACCAGCACAGCGGAAGGGCCTCCCCACCTCCCCAAACTAGTGAAACTCGAGGGGCTGCTCCTGTCTGCAGCAGCGCAGGCATGTTGCCGAATGTTGCTTTTCATTGGTTGCACATTGACCATTCAGGGTCTCCTTGTCAGATTCAATTATTGAGAATAAGGTTTGTTGTTTAAAAGTTGAGCTGGCACGGGGCACCTTCTGTAATGAAAACCGCATGGCGCACTCTGGGTGAGAAGCTGTCCTGGGCCCCTCCCGCGGCTGGATCCGTATCTGGGCCCTGAGAGGTGACGTCACCCAGAGACTTGCCAGGGACGGGTGCCCTCTGGGCTCAGTCTGATGGCAGAGGGGTTCTATCTCCATACTGACGTTCGTCACCGCACGCGCTGTCTCCCTGCCTGCAGCCACCCGAGGCCTTGCAAAGAAAGGCTCTGAGAGGAACCGAGGGGAGAAATACGAGAATGTTTACATTTACTGCCAGCGTGCGTAGGCGGTGACTCAGAGCGGTGCCTCCACCCCTCAGACTAGTTCCAGGTTCCTGGGGGATACTAGGAGCGTTGGGAACCTCAGAAAGGACGGCGGCCTAGCTTTTTTATTTTTTTTAGCGGAGAAATTCCGTTTTCGCATTGTACAGACCCTGGCAGTGTATAGGGGCAACCGGCCTTCCTCATATTATGAGAGGCATGACCGAGTATGCAGAACACCATTACTGTATATGTATGTGGTGAGTGCCTAACTCCCTTAGTCATTTTGTTTCTCTTTCTTTCTTTCTTTATTCGATCTCAGAAACTGGATCATAAAAGATACGCATTGTTTCTCATTTCTTTTGGGCCCAGTGGCGTAGTGCATACATTGGCGTGTGATGCACAAGGGCGGGGAGGGATGCTTCATGACGTTTGTTAGTACACCTGAGATGGCAGTGCCCTTCATATGCCATCCTACCTCCTTGCCTTTCCTCCTGGGATGGATGAACGGCTCTGTAAATTGTGCATCACTGCATCTGCTGTTGATCATATGTGCCAGGACAGTTAGTACCCTGCCCTCGGAGACAGGTGCGAATGTGCCTCTTTATTGGGCACAACTATAATCCCCTTCGTGCCCTGATGTGCCACTGTGAGGCACTTCATGCAGTTAAAATGGCGCGTAAACATGCTTTTTTTCAGCTCCGACGTTTTGCAAATGGTCCTGATTTTCATCTTTACAAATTTTGCAAAGTTTGCCAGTTAAACTTCCTTGTCAGGTCTGACATTCTCTTTTGGCATTGCAAGATAATTTTCACTCCATGACGAAAGGATTTTCACTCTTATCAAAATCCTGCTGAGCTGTAAAATATATGAGGTCTACTTTTCTTCAAGCTTACCTTTAGCAAAGCTTTTGAATGCACAGTGATAAATGCTTGCCCAACTTTCGTCTGCAAGTTTACCTTTCGCAGAGCTTTTCTACGCACAGTTGTATTTAAGAGCAGAACACTGTTTCCTTTCCAATATATCTTATGCACGACTTCTGTGTTGAACAAGATTTATAATAAATTGTTGCAAAATTATGTGAGTGGAGCTACGCAAAAAAATGTAACCTTAAAGTTGTCAAGATTTCCATAGAACTTTGTGAAGGTTGTAGAAAAACACTCTTTGCAAATATCTTCTGAGCTGAACACTGCTGTCTGGATGCTGATCAGCATTCTAGTATTGCGTGCCCCCCTAGGGTGCAAGAGAGTGATAGGGGACCTGTAGACTTCACAAGAGGCCAGTGCCTGTGCAAGGCTGGTGCAGAGCCTATCGGTGTTCAGAAACATCTTTAAACAGAATCCAAATAATAATGTGCTATTGTCAGTGTTTCTGACCTTGTACATGGATTATTTACTGATGCGGGTGGTTACACCTGTGTGCTCCAATTGGGTTTGGGGAAGGTCTCTGGTGTTGTTGGTGTTAATCAGCCCATATACCGCCTGTTTGTTGTGTGGTGTTTTCTTATCATGAGTACCTAATTCTTCATGATGTGTTGCTATTATTTGACCTAAATATGTGTACACATGAATTTGATTCTCAACATGAGTATGTTTTGACACGACTGTAATAAAAACTCTTACACTGAGTTCACAATCTATGTGAGTTCTTTTGGTGCCTCGTTTGGGTTGTGTTACGGCGTGGGCCAAAACTGGGTGTATCCAGGTCCTATGCTTCTGGGAGCCATTAACAGTGATAATCCGCACAGGGCAATGGACAATCGGGTGCTACATCTGATGACCTTATGACAGGATGTTTGGGTGGGAGTCATGAAGGCATTTTTATGTGATAGACAGTAAGAATATTAAAATCCCTCCTTACCTTGACTGGTAGGCAGGGAGGAGTCTGCCTCAGGTGGGAGCCAAACATTGGTGTTAGGGACACGGTGAAGTTGTGGCAATTGACGGTCATGAAAACCTTACACACGGGCAATACAATAATCAAGTTTCAAATGTATTCGGGGATCAGTGACTGCCGAATGTCGGTCAACTAGAAGAAACTGGAATGCTCTGAGAAGTTGGCATACATTAAAGAAGTAGTCCTTAAGCACTTTTTTGTGTGGCCTGCTAGCCATATCGGCGTCCCAGGTGGTGCCATGATTTTATATTGTCTTAAGAATTTTTTTGTACTCCTAATAAGTCATGTGGCGCTGGACAGTGAAGACAGAAGGAACTGAAGTTTTTGGCGCCTGTGAGCCTCAGTTCTGTTTTCCTTTCATTCCAGTTTAAGGCCATTGGCTCATAGCCATTGTGCGATCCTGGTCAAGCCAGAGCTTAGTTTAGCAAAAGAATCATTCACACGGGTACTTCCTGGTGGAACTGGGCGTCATCATCCATGGCCTGTGTGCTTGTGCACAATAAGGACTTTAACTTTCCCAGTTGTCTCTTTGAGGTGGGCTTTTTTAGGTGTGAAGGGGACATGAGGGGAGATTGTCCTGTCAACCATATGTTGTGCATGTGTGGATACCGCGAGGTCAGGCTGGCTGGCTAAAGTGGTAGGTTGTCGTTGTGAATTTTGTACGTCTCATTTTTGGAACACACGCTATATAAGGTTGATGTGATGCATTTAGCTCAATATTTACTTTGCATTACCTTGCATTACACTTCAGGTATGGAATCGGTGCTTAGCTTGTAAAACATAATAAAAATAATCATCAGCATCATCATGATAATCATACCAGGTGCCCAGAGTATTTCTGCGGTGTCTTCCGGGTGCCCGGGGTTGCCGAATACCGAGGTTGTCTAGTCCTGAAGCCACCTCTTGGCTTTTTCTTCCTCCTCCCCACCCTTCCTTTCTCTCTCTTTATTTCACTCCTGCTGGTACTTTTTCATCCCTCCTTTCGTCCTGTTGCCACTTTTATCCTATTTTCTTTGTTTCCTCCTTTTCTCTTTGCCTCTCTCTTGCTGATGACGAAATATAAGTTCTGGTCATCAAAATTGTTTGCTTAGCAACACCAGCAGCAACCGGCACAAATTAAGCACTGGTAGGGAGCTGCCTTTCACAATTGCTTTGTCTTTGATTATAACAATTAAATTGTATGCATTGAACAATAGTTTAGAAAGTAAACAGACAGAGGTCCATGCAGAGAGAGAGAGTTGTAGTCTAAGAAAGGTAGATGGCATTAGTGCAGAAAGGGGAGGCAGTTATTAGCCAGGCCTTTCTATATGCATCTAGTAGCTGCTGTCGACGTAAAGAATCTCTGACGTCCTCCTGGGGTGCCTGTGCAATGTCCGCGTGTCACCAGCTGTCATCTTCTCTTCATCACGTGTGCTTGTGCGACATTACTCTCTGATGCCAAGAACATGACAAGAGTGGTGTCGGTGGACAAAGAGATTCCTCCACGAATTAAAATGCAGCTCGTGAAACCAGATAGGTTGGGAACCAAGTAACCGGGCCCGGTGTGCGTAATCTCCAGACTCGCTCCTTGGTTGGCAGGGTCTCCTCTTTCCAGCAGTAATCTGTATGATATTCACCGTCAGCCCCACTGTCGCTCCTGGCGCTCATGTGCGCCATGTCTGCCTTCGAGAAGGTTCTTTTTTTGGCCGCTTCCTTGAAATTCACAGGGCACGCATGGCTCGGAAGCACCTGCTAGAACCTGGGCGAAGGCCTCCAGTGACTCGTGAGCAGAACCAGGGCCTGATGCTGACCTTCTGAGAGGACTTGTTCAGAAATTGCCCCCTCAGAGCTATAAACTGTAGTCCACTGCCTTATACAAACTGTTGTTTGGGAGTCTCTTGTCATGAGTCTGGAAAGCGGTACTACCCTGGCAGAAAGCAGGAGTCCAATGTTACGCCTTCTGGAGTATGCTCACCCATGTTCCCCTGCAGCAGTACAGTGCTTCCTTTTCCCATGGCTAGATCCTGCAGTCTGGTCTTCGCCTTGTGCAAGTCTAGTAGTGTGCAGTTCTCCTGCAGTAGGAGTCTGGTGTCTCATGCTCCCCGGCGAGAGTCTAGAATCAGTCGGTGTTTCCCAGGAGAGAGTTGGGTGTCCAAGGTTCTCTCTGGTAGGAGCCTGGTGTCCATGGTTCTCAGCTGGGAGTCTGGTGTGGGGTGTTCACCTCCAGCGAGCCGAGGATATGGCGTTGTGTGCCGGAGTCTAGAGTCTCTTGTTCTCCCTGCAAGGATTTCATGACCACAATTCTCCCAATGGGAGTCCAGCCATCAATAATCCCAGAATAATACTGGCGCCCTTAGTGGTCTTGGGCTGTATCATTTTTTCAAGGCTAAACGTATTTGCCACCAAAAAAACATACAACACATTACATAGATCGATGCGCTGCATGTTTTCCTCATGCATAATTTTTGCTGAAATGGAGTCATTAATAATGGTTATTCATGAAGTCAGTGGCCACACAAATGACAGGAAATCAATATTTTGTCAAAGCTAGATTTAGCGGGAAGTACCAGTGAACAGTCAGTGGGGCCACCAAGAACACGTGCAGTTTATCGATTAAGCATGAATAAATAAAGTCTGAGGCGAGCATGCAATATAGTGCATGTGAAACTGACTATGAAACCTGAGTCTTCATTCCTGCTCATCAGTTTGACCAACTTGTGTGATCATGCGTAAACCACTTTATCGTCGCTAATATGCTTGCAATAAGTAGCCCTTGCCAACACACTGGACATTCTCTATGTAAAATTCTGAGCATGAAATGTACTTGTCCTCGAGCCACCTGATCTAGTGAATGGTGGCTTTGCTGCAGGGGGGATAGCCTATCTGCATGTTCCTGTTGGCTCTCCTATGTGTCAGTTAGGCACATGACCCAGCAGCCCTTGGCTAGCAGTAGCAGCCCCTGGTGGCAGAAGGATGACTGCATGAACTGCATGGCAGGATAGTGTACACAAGATGAGGGTCTAGGTGGCCACGTGGGTGGATGGTGAGATCAGACTGTGCATGCATTTATCTTCCGTCAAATGAGTGAGGTGTGAGAGAGTGTCTGCATTGGAGGTAGCAGCTCAGGGCTGGTACATTGACATTTTAAGGGTACTCCTTTTGGGGTCTCTGTCTGCAAACAGCCACGCAGAAGTAGAACAGGGTACATATTGGGCAACCTAGGCACTGACGAGTCTGCTCCATGTGTGGCCTGGCCCCTCTGTGCTCTCAGTAGAAGAAACAGCCTTGATCCTTTGCACGCTAAGGGGAACAACGTGTTAGGGATCACACTAGGGAACCCACAATGTGGGCACCAGCCAGCGCCCGACTTAAATGTGAATATGTTCTGGGCCTAGGTCTCTCAGCCGGCCTACAGCTAACCTTGACTACTTCAAGCTCCCTGGTTTGTTTTCCTTCATAGCAGAGAAGGAGGTAGAGTTGTGCGCACAGTACACACACAGGCACTTTATTATCCAACCCCTCTTCCTACCAGACCCTGGAAGGTCAACATAGGCCAAGCATCTTTGAAAGGAGACTGGATAGGCTGGGTGGTCTAGATGGACCTCGAGGCTGTTCTCAGTAACACTAGCTGAACCCACAGTAGAAGAGGCAATTGGAGGGTTTGGAATTCCCAGCATTAATGACTATCTTTGGCAGGACCCAGGTCTAGTTACAGATGGTATAGAGTGCCTCAACTGGCCCACCTCAACTCCAACTCCAATTCAAGAGAATGCAAATTTCACCCACTGCAGCAACTAGCCCATTTCCTGCACCGATTAGGTAGGTTGCAAAGTAGCATAGTTGTCTGTGACATATGAGGAGAGAAGCACGAAGTGCCAAAAATCTGGATGGAAGTGAGTCGTGAAACACATGGCTGGCCACACACTGAACCAGGCATGCCACAGTACAGAACACCAACTCTCAGCAATACTCAGTACGCTGTTGTCTGCGCTAACCTCTCCAAGCTCTTCAAAGCGCTGTTCTCCGCATCAGCCTGCCCCACCCTGCGAAGCGCTGTTGTCTGCGCTAACCTGTCCCCGCTCTTCGAAGCCCCGTTCTTTGCATCAGCCCTTAGAAGCGCTGTGCCTGCCTCGACACAGCTCCCCCTTTCGAAGCGCCGACCTGAGGATGTAGCCTCTCCCCAGCCCGCCTCCTCGGCAGTCATCATACTCCTGTCCGGCTGTTTGTTAAATTCTGCGCGGATGCGTTAATCCTATTCCCAGGCCAGAGATGCGCTAATTATTGCGCGCGGACGCGCCGCGCGCTGGCCTGGTGCCGCTGCCACGGCATACGCACCTGCGTGGAGCACGTCTCGCCTCGCGGTACTCTGCCACCTGCAGCCAGACGCGATGATTTTATTTTCATTTTTATTAATTGTGTCTTCCAAGAAGGGAAAGAGATTATCGGCTCCTGCGGTGCCTAACAGCCTTATAAACAGACTATTTTGAGAGCTGTTAAAGTCGCAGAAGCTCGAACAACCTTTCCAAACCATTTAATGTAAGGTTCACTGAGGCATAACTTTGATAGACACCCTTTACCTCCATATATATTTAGAATCTAGAAATGAGCGTTTTTGTTAAGAATGTACATCAAAATGCTAGCAGTGTGAGGGCAACTGGAGAGACAGTGCTGTCGTGCTGTTTGCAGAGAGAAAAAAAAACGATCTACCGTATCTCGGGTAGAAAAAATCCCAGGAAGAGGCCTCTTGGTGTAAGATTTTTAAATGAAAGGCAACCAGGATTAAGACATATACAGCGCTTAATGTAGAAGGTCCCTAATGAAGAGGTTGTGAAGGGCATAAGTAAAATCGAGCAGAATTAAAAGCTGATAATTTGCCGCCATGATGCCCAACCCCCACCGTTCATCTGCAGAATACGTCGGTGCAGCCTGGGGGCATCTGGTACGTGGTCTGCGCCACCACCTCTGTTTTATCCGAGTTTAACTTGAGCCAGGGACCTCCCATCCACTCCCGGCCTGCCCATCCACGCCCGAGAGATTCTGCCTATTGCAGCTCTACCCCTAACCACATGAGCCGCTGGGCGTCACTCGCACACAGGTAGGACCAGAGTCCAAGGCAGCAGCTCTGACTAACCAGATGGTCAGCATAGTTTGGAACATTAAACCTAACTAGCTGCCAAGCCTTGGGGAACGTGCGTCTGAGAGGGATGGGCTCCGTGGCCTAGTGAGTTAGGATGGAATGGGCCCTAATGTGGGGAAGGAATGCCTCCCTCTCTATCTGAACTGTGAAATACAGCACGGTGGCCCCTCAGGCCTTTGGGCCCCGGTGCCACTGCACCTGCTGTGTCAATAAATGGCAGTCGCCACCCTGGGAGGGCTAGACCCTGAGGATGGGTGATGGAGGGCGTCAAAAACTGTCTTCTCTCCTCCCCGCCTCCCCCTTGCCCAGCCTGGTATTCCATAGACTCGCCTTCCTCTTCCACACTTCCTTTTTTGTTGGAAGCGCCACATTGCTTTCATCTGTTCCTGCGGAGTGTTTCCTGTGATCTGTTCATACACTGCTGGGCGAAGCCCTGTGCACACTGTTGATGGTTGGTATTTTGTTCCTTCTAGGGGATGCTCAGCTACCCATCATGTTGCTGTTTGTAAAGCGGGTTGACGCCCTTTCCGGTGACTAGGCGCTATAAAATTGCAAAATGAAATAAATAAACACGACCAGCGCCTTGATTCTGCTGCCATCAAGTTCCTGTCCAGGTTGCACAGAGCAGCACATAGACCAGACTCATTGTTCAGGTCATCCAAGGGCACACCTGCCTACTGGTAACAACACAGCCGGCCCTCAACATAACCAGCCTTTTATTCTGACACGGCCTGGAGTCTGAAGGATACGCAGGTTCTCGCGCATTTAGGACAGGCTTGGGTGTGATGAAAAGTGTCCGCGCTGTATTCAGTGCACCTTCGAGGTCAGCCTGCTCTGTGCATTGTCTCCGGCGCTATGAGGCGCGGACTTCCCAGAAGCATCGGGTGCAGCGGATACATTGTAGGGGAGTCGAAGGACAGTGACGGTCAGCTCAGGGTGCCTCCGGATTCACAGGGGACAGTGTGCGCCAGGCCCGGGATATGGAAACACACACAGTGTCGTTCAGCACTTCAGTGAGAGGGCGGTTGTGTGCCCTGTCCTGCTCGGACTCCCATCTGGGTACCAGTGGCATAACAACACTTGAGGGGGCCCCCTGCAAGGTATATGGAGAGGGGGGCCCACCGCTCCGGGCCCAGTCAGGAGCTCTCGGGCTAGTGACCTTCTGCCCGTGCACACTGCCGAAGGGGGCTCCGTGGAGCTCGGCCCCTGCTCTACATCGCGGGTGGTGCAGGGAGCTATTGTTACGCCAATGCAGGGCACAGGGACAGGAAGGGCCCAGGGTAGCTCTCCGAAGGGTGTGGGTTTGTTGAACCATGGGGCAGAGGGTGTGGGTCTTTTCTTCTTGCTTTGTAGAGGAACAACATTGTCTAACAAGATGGATAGACTGGTAAAACAGCAGTGGTCGGGTTGTTGACGTCAGAGTTGGGGCTGATGTCAGGCAGTACTTCTTTTGTGGTGTTGCTGTGATGGTTAAAGTTGAGGTCCTTGGTGATTCTAAACCAGATAATCACCCTTTTAGGTTGGCCTAGGTTTGCCATATGAGTGAGGTGAAGTGAGAAAGGGATGAGGGATTGGTCAGACCAGTTTACTGGAACAGGACCAGCTGCTGTGAGCAGGTCGTCTTTGGAAATAATAAGGTCAACTGTGGAGCTTCTGGAGTGCGTTGGTTTAGAGTTGTGTTGTGTGAGATCATTACCGGAGAGAAACACGGCAAGCTGGTTGGCAGCCGAGCCTTCCAAGGAACCCCAGGGAAGGATGTCGTCTCCTAGAAGAATCAGTTTATCACTTTGTGAAGATCGGTCACTTGGAAAGTCAATGACTTCCTCAGTAAAGGCAGAGTTGTCACCAGGCAGGTGATATAAAGTGTTCATTGTGATAGGGGAGTTGTGCTGGACATGGACTCCTAGAGACAGGCATTCGAAAGTAGAGAAGGAGCTACTAGGAAGTTCCATGCACTGAAGTGTGTTTCTGAAGGTGGCGGCAATGTCTCCCCCGACTCTACCCGGCCCATCCTTCTTGATAGTGGAATAATCAGAGGGGAGCAGAAGATCGGAAATTGTGTGAGAAATGTCATTGAACGAGGTCACAGTGAGGATCAGCAGGTCACGGTTGTAGCAGTGATTGCAACAGTGATTTCTAGCTTGTGTTTAGTTGCAGATCTGCAGTTGTGAAGCATACAGCGTAGCTCTGAGGTGATTGTTCTGGTGTAAGGGTTGTCAGGGCAGTGGCGTAACACAGGCCCCCGCAGCCCCTGCGGAGTGGGGGGGCCCAAGCTCTCCTGATCGAGTCCGGATGGGGCCCCTCCACATGCCTTGCAGGGGGGGCTCAAGCTTTGTTACACCAGTGTGTCAGGGCTTTAGGTGTTGGTAGTAATGATGTTTCTGTAAGTCAAAGCTGGATTTGTAGGTGTCTGGCGTTTGGAATGAGTCAAGGAGAAGGCGGGAATAATGCATTGTTCTGTGTTGTCTGAAGAGGGGCTGGGTAAGGTGCGTTGTTTAGGGTTTTTTGAAGTAGTTGTGTTGTAACTAGCAAGTCATTTGGAAAGCGCACACTATAAGGCAGCGCGCCTTTAGGATGCGGGCCCCCGGGATCCCGGCCACGCCCTCATGGCCCCTGGATGAGAGATTGGTCGCCGCGAACGGCGAGAAGTACTTCCAGGGCACGAGTGATGTCACTTCCTGCCGGGGGAGGAGAGGGCGGGGGGCCTATTTAGGGCACATTGCCCAGGCCCTCGTCCTCTCTTTCTTACAGCGCCGGCCCCATGTGCAGTGGACTCCATGAATCGTTGGTTCGAGCTGGTGGGCCTTCAAATCGTACACATTCGCCAGCTGGTGGAAGACTCTGTGTACCATGGGGGACTGCAGTTCCCAGAATTGGTTATCCTACATGAGAGGGTAAGGTGGGCGAGGGGGGCTCTGTTGTCTGGATTCCCCCAGTTGCATAAGACGTTGCCAGGGTAGCGTGGTCTCAGGGGGGCCATGGTGTATGTGTGGGCCAGGACTTCGGTCAAGGGTCTTAGTAATGTTTCGGTCCAGTGCCTGGAAGGCCGGAATAGCTGTGCCGTGCCTGGGGCAAGGGGCCATCTTGGGAATTCACACAAAACATTACGCATGGTGATCATATGTGCCATGGCAATGGTGTGTGCATGTCTGCCTGGGACTCAGACTATTGATCTGGGGCATTTGAGCCTGAGATGGCTATGGGCCTAGGGATCGAACGAACTTGTTAGTTCAGAAGTGGTCTGGTGGTGGGGAGGGCGAAGGGCGGTTTGCCCTGGTTGCCCTTGTGGCGGTAAGGAGGCCACATAAATTGCCTTACATTGTTAAGGGGAGCCCTCCTGCATACTCCCTAGGCCAGCACTGAGGGGGAGATACGGTAAGCTCACCCCAGAGAGAATGGAGACACCGGCTGGGGGCAAGGGCGCCAGTTTACAAACTAGGGCACGGGGCATCAGCTCCTGGTTATCCCCTACGAGCCCCGATGGGCAGCCTGGTGGTGGGAGGGGTGGGCCCCTCAGATGGCAGACACAGATGGCAGGGGCTCACCTCTCAAGGACGCAGGTGGGTTGCGCCTTGCGTGGTTCTCAGTTGGGGGCGCGACCCAGAAGGCCCCTTAGTACTGGAAGCGATAGAGAACATTTTGCTCGATAAATTAAGTTCTGCCATTTCTGCTGATAGAATTATGATCAACATAAATAATATCGTTCAGTGATCAAAATTGATAAATATGTTGTATGAATTTTGAATCTTATTGATGATTTATTGTCATGTTTATATGTGATGGTTTGTAATAAACATGGCCTCTTTTACCCACAGCTCTGGTCGTCAAGTCTTGATTTGTGGGTTAGGATGGGGGCGGAGCCGGGAACAACCTTGGGGATCCGGGTCCTATAGTGATATCACTTTGGGAGAGACTGTGCATAACCCTTTTGGGGCGTGGGAGAAGAGTACTCCATGGAATTAAATGTTTGTGGTATTGTATTCTTGTCGAGGGCAGCATGGAGTCGGATATAGGGGACATTTTAGAGTTTAAATGGGAGACGGTTACTTTACGATGGGATGTAGTGGAGTAGAGGTGGTCACGTTTGTTCTCAGGGCTATGTATAGTTCATTTGGGAATGTTATAAAATTCGGTACAGGTGACAGTTCAGAGAGAACCTTTTGAGAGGCTGAGTGGGAAGGGGAGGGAGGTAGGGTATAGGAGTGAGGGTTGGAGGGTGAGGGGTCAGTTGGTGGTGGTTATAGGTATGGGAGGGAGCTCCTGTGGTGTATATGAAAAACTCATGGCATTCATTGTGAGAGGCACACGTATAGTGTGGTCGTAGGGGTGAGCGAGGGATTCTGGGTAAAGACCAGTGAAGTATTCCTGCACAGACGCAGCCTTCTGGGGAAAGTAAGTGCGTTTTACAAGCGGCCTGCCTCTTCATTACTGTTTACACCAAACCCGGGGAGCAGCCGCGATGTTACAGTGTGGCATCATCCGCCCCCCCCCCCCCCCCCCCGTCACCCCTCCGCCCTTCCCAGGGGTTCCTTTCACGAGAGGGCCTGAAGTTGTCATGTTTTCCTTTACATGCCTTTTCTCAGCAAGCACAAGAATGTTTGTCATTGTTATTTAAAAGAGCGGTGCCTCTGCCCCCCCTCCCCCCCCACTCTGCTTGCACTGATCCGCGTCCAGCCTGTCAAAGGATTCCCAGCAACACAACCCAGGCATGCAGAGCCGCACCTCTGCCCCGACACCTGCCATATGTATTTGTCGTTAGCGCCTCCCCCACTCCTTGGAATGTTCCTGCCCTCCTCCCCACCTCATCACTCCTCATCGCCTTTCATCTTCAAGGGAAGCCCATGGCCTGCTCAGCTCAGGGGCAGCTGCATGACCGGCCCCTGCTACTGTGTGGACGGGACCGCCACTGATGCAAAAAACGAAACACAAGCGGCCCAGGCTGACCTCGGGGTCCTGAATTCAGACACAAGTAGTGGCACTGGAAATAGGGGTGCGGGAGCAGCTACAACACCCTCGGGTAACACTGAAAGAGTTCAGAGGCGGAGTAAACAAACACCACACAAACAAGAAGCCCAGGAGAATTTTATTTTTTTCAAACAAAGACTGGAAAATATCACGCAACTCTTTGGCAAGCTGCTGGCCTTAGTTAAACACAGAACTCTGCATTTTATTTACCTTTCTCTGACTGCAACGCGCTCCTTAAACGCAGCCGTGCTCTAGAGCAGTGTGCGGAAGGAGAATGCCAGAGCATACCGCAGATTTCCAAACAAGTATATACATAAAGCCATATGTTAGGTTTGCAAACTAGACTTAACAAGTGTTTTCTAAACAACCAGAAGCACGCGAACTACACATAAATACATTAACTCTTTATGCGCGAATCACTTGGAAATTTACATATGTGTAAATTGAATTTGCACACACAGATGGCAGGACCTGTAATTGTAATTTCACTTTTGAAATTTAAATATTCTGGATTTCCACTCATACAGGGTTTTGTGCTCATACAGTAATACCCTAGTGTGGCCTACTATTATGAAAGAGTATGTTTTTGTGAGCATTTCAAAGCAATGATGTCAAAATTTTGGGAACACCCATAAACTCACACATTTGTGGTTGTTCAAATACTTTGCCTTTACCTATTTGCACACTGGAAACAGCTGAATTTTACCCCATTCAAGTGCAGGATTAAATCTGTTTCAAGGCAAGGATGGGAAGAGAATACCACCAAATCTGGTGGGAGTGTTGGAGATGGGATCCCCATAAGAAAAAAACCCAGCCGGGAAAAAGACATTAAACAAATAAATAAATGTGGATTTTCCCTAAAGTAGAGGCATTTATGCATGTATACTTTATACTCTATTTGCAATTATACACATGGAAATTCCCTAAATATGCACCTAATTCAGACCTTACAAAAGTTTTCCATGTGCCCTTCAGGAAATCTGTGGGCCGAGTTCATAATGATATTGCATGGAGCAGGTGTGTCATACTCTCATTGTATCTCTGGAGTAAACCAAGTGTATTACAAGAGTAAATCAAAGCCAAATATTTGTGAATTGGGTTCTCTGACTATTGCAGGCTTCAAGGAGTACTTCTGAAACCTTTATGATTTGCAGAAAATTGTAAATATGTACCCATGTGTGGGAGTAATCCTGCAGCTTCAGAGGAATCATTTTTTATAAGAATTTGGGGACATATCATCAAGACAGGCGATAAAATTATCGCCGCTTTAGCGGCATCAAACTGCAGCTAAAACGGCGATAATGGGCTTGATAATGTGCTCTATGGAATTACAATTGAAGCCCATGTTATATGTGAAGGACGTCTAACCTGAGCTTCAATTGGAATTCCATAAAGCATATTATCAAGCCCATTATCGCAGTTTTAGCTGCAGTTTTCTGCCGCTAAAGCGGCGATAATTTTATCGCCTGTCTTGATAATATGCCCCTTGGCTCCCACGCTTTTGGTGCTGTGTGAACAAGGGGACAAATTTGCAAAGGTATCATTGGTCGGGAGTAAGGAGACATCACCAGTAGTAAATAAAGTGCAAGGGCTAGGACATGGGAAGATCAAGCTACGGTTAGCCTGGAACTACTGGGAACGCCCACATGTAGATTTGTGGCCATTCACAGACTCCAGCCTGACCCTTTCCCTCCATGGCGATGGCTGGCGGGTATCTCCAAAAGAAAGATGGGAAGAGGAACAGGTCATCCCCAGATTTGAAGGGGTATGGGAAGGACTTTCTCAATAGGGAACAATGATTACCCGCGGAGAAAATAAATGAATGTGCGTTTGCACAGAGGGATGTATTCCCTATGTGCATAATTCTACGCTATGTACAATCACACAGAGGGGAAACTGAGCTGGGGGGCAGGATGGAGGGGAGTTGTCCCATGAAGCTCCTAAAGGTGTACCTGGAAACCTGTGTTGCAGCTTTCCAGGTGTACTACAGGGAATGTATGTGTATTGCGAAAAGTAGAAAATCTAGACCCATATGCAGTCGCGCTTTTACAGGCTTAGATTTACTACTTTACTAATGAACTGCCCAAAAAGATGTTAGTGTGATCAAAAAAACATGACACATTGAGCTCCAGTAGTAAAGACTTTGTTGTGAGTAGGTGTGACTAGCTCTTGTAGTACTCCTCACTTACTCCTACATTTTGGAGGTAAGCCAGTATTACTGCTGACTTGTTTTTAGAATGGAGGAGTAAGTCAAAAGTATTCGAACAGCAACATGCTTGTCATCCGGGTGATTTAAGCTTACTTTATGTAATGGATGCAAGGCAATATCAGCTGATATATATTATTTCACTGTTTTAATTTAAAATCAAAACAGTTCCAAACCCCAAATTCCCAAGGCCTGATTCTAATACGAGTAGGTGTGACTTGGTCTTGTAGTACACCTGGCGTACTCCTGATTTCCAGGAGTACTAGGGAAGTATGTCACGGCTCTCAACTCATAGCCAAATCTTGTGAATTGGGCGTACAGTATTGTGTCAAATATAACAGACGCGGCCAATATAGCTGTTTAGACACAACTTGGGCCCGTTTCACAACGTTTCCGGTCACCCACTCTTCTGGTATCTCTGGCATATTCATAACATTCAGGAGAAATCAAGGAGCAGGACAGCAGCACACGTGCCTTACTCCTGCAATCCAGAAGTAAACCAGGAAGGAGTACTATGAGAGTATGCCACAGCTACTCATAGCCAAATCTGTGTAACTCAGGTCCCATGAGTTCAGTGGTGAAACTGATTTTATTGTAAGCTTTTTCCACATTAGTGGCAAGGTAAAACAGAAACTCTATCCTACATTACCATCCGCAAAAGGTAATAAAAAATATATATAGAAGCATGTTCTGCTGGTATTGACTGGTGTGGGGCTTCTAGCAAAAAAGCGAAATTGATCGGTTGAGCTGAATGAACATGTTTTTGTGCTCGCGGTCACATCTCCGCGCATGGGCCCCTTATGTTTTTTTTTTTTTATGTAGTGATGTTCGAGATGCCATATTCTTTTAGCGTATTGTATGGTATGTAACTTTGTGACCTACAATATTTTTATTTTCTTTTTTATTGGAGTATGTGCAGTCTGCAGGGCAGGCGCTTTATCCGACTGAACTACCTTACCATTAATGGCCCCCCTAACCTGAATCCGCTCAGGCCCGCTAGCGCGGAAGCATTAACCCCGGCAACACCACGGGCTGCAAATAAATCACAAAAGAGCTGCGTTTCGCAGTGCCGAGGCCAAATTCCGGCGTTTTACTAGTAGAATGAAATGGACATAAAAACCACACTGTTTAACACCTCAGAGAATGCACATTACAGTGACTTCACACGTGAGCAAACCTCTCCTGTTGGTCAGAAGGCCTCGATGGATTTTAACTTGTCGCGCAAATGTAACCCGTTGCATTCATGTTTTTGATTAAGTATATTAAAAAAATAAAATGATGTGCATGAAAAATGCCACGGAATAAACCTTATATCCAGATGAAAAGAGTATCATAAAAAAATGTATTAAACTTGTTCTGGGACTGGAGGGGCAGTTGGACTAACTCAACACACACATGTTTAGATAGCATAAGGCACACTGCACATATGCATATATAACATGTGCACACACACACACACACACCTGGCATACAGAAAGTGCTATATGGAACAAAGCGCTATGCCAATGTTGTTGCTATTGGCCGCCCCTTCCTCCTCCTCTCCCAACCAAGGAGCCCCCTCGCACCCTCCCCCACACGTATCCATCAAACTGTCCCCTTAGGGTGATGGGTCTGTTTGGGGTGCATCTGAGAATGTACTTAGCCTCTCAGACCTGCAGCCCCTGTGGGTTACTTCAGACCCCCTGGTTTAGACATCCTTTCATCTTCTATTCTGTTTCTGTGCCGTGGGGGGAAGGCCACCCCCGTCCCCCCCCCCCCCCCCACCAGTGGATGGCGGGGCTTAACTGACTTCCCAGGTGGCCGTGGCCAATGTGAGGACGAGGTCAGATGAGCCCAGGGAAGCAGAGGGGAGGGGTGGAGGCGAAGTCACTACTTTACAACAAGTTCTCTCTCCAGCTACAGGTTCTACACCCATCAGCCCCCTCCGGTATCTCGCCGCTTCCCCTGTCCAGGCGCCTCCTTCCCCCACTCCTTTCTAAGCACAAATAATACAGTTTCACGAGGGCTGGCCAGCGTCCGGCGGGGTCACGTGCAGGCTGGTGCCCTACCTCATTGCCACCTCCCCTTCCTCTCTGCCCGCTGGCCCTCGAGCTCCACGGAACCTGCCCTGTCTCTCGTCCTTCTCACCTCTCCCTTTCTGTTATCCCTTCCGCCTCCACTCTCTGGTGTCTCCTTTAGCCCCCTGCTTCAACCCCCTTTCCCTGTCTCGGCTACTCTCATAGATATCCCCCCCCCCCCACCCTCGTGGTCTTTTGTCTTTTACCTAATACTTCTCGCATTCCTCCTTTTTGTGAGTCATTATTATCTCCTCCTCCTCTCCCTCCTCTCTCTTACCCCCTCGTTCTAACCTTCTCCTACACCCCCTCTGCTTTTTGATGGGTCGTAGCTCAGCGCTATGTCTTTTACCCCCTCTCTGTTTCTGCTACCTCCCTGTCCCTTACCACCCCTCCCCCCCCTTTGTTTTGAGTTGTGCATTCCAGACTTACAGTCTAGGAAGAAGTTATCTGTAATTTAAGTTAATGTTAGGGTAATCACATGGGGGGAGGGGGGTGGGGGCTGTGAGCTCCTTTTCCAGCACGATGCCTTGGGTGACCTGCAGAATGACCCCGCTCTTCTCTGATTGGACACCCCCATATGGCCTGTCACATCTAGAAACAAGATGCGCGCCCGCATCAAACAAGGACGGAAAGGTGGCATGCACGCACAGGTTTGAAATACCTTAAAAGAGTTTACACAGATTCCTGCTGGGAAGAGGATTTGTACTTCTCTTGCAAATATGCGATGGGGACGGCGGATATGAACTGCATTAGCCCAGTGTAAAGGGTTGGGAGGGACTCCACATTTCATCCTGGCAGCACTGTTGAGAAGAGGCCTACCTACCTTTCTGTTTGAAACACAATATGCGACTCATTTGTCAATCTTTGACAGTTTGGTTGATCTTCCATATTGTTGGGCTAGGTTGTCCCAGAGCTTGACTGTGTCTGCCTGTAATATCTTTTCTTCTTTTCCTTGGCACCTTATGTTGATGGGTCAGGGGCAGCAAGTACCTTAATTTAGCTTTCTGGCCCGTTGGCAGCTCTGGAGACCCCTTCTGATGCAACCTCTTTGGATGATCAAAGAACATCAACTTTGACTTGCTTATCCGATGGGAACCACTGCAAGGTCAGGCACCTCTTTGCGGTTCCGTCCTTTTCCTCTCTTTCCTGTGCACTGTCTTAGTTCCAGAAAAACCTTGACTGTCATTGGCTACCTGCTGTTCTTCCCGCCCCCTTCGCCCTCCAAAAGCACTTCTTAGCTTTGCCAGCTGCACTCTGTTTACCCCTCAGTGAGACAACTCCACCTAAGAGATCAGGCCTGTGTCGCACAGTGCACAGTACTATAGGACTCGGATACCCCCAGTCTGGCCCGCACCCCCACACCACCCAAACGAGGTGCCAACAGAACTACAGAGAAAGCTTTGTTTTGTGGATACGTTTATTCAAAATTGCCATATCACACTTGTGGAAAAGTCATAAAAAACTTTAACGTGAGAATACACTTGGAAAACATAACAGTCACCAAACCAAGAAGAAAGGCACATGAGGAATCAAGAAACATTCGAAAATGTCAAGAGATTATGTGCAAAATACATTTCGGGAGAAGAACCTTCATCATCATCCTGAAGTGCACCCTCCGCACCAGGGGGCATCTCACAATCCTGAACGCCATTGGACCACACAGGTGCAACCACTTGCATCCGCGAGGGGCAGTCCCGTGCCACTGTACCTATGTCCTCGTTATGGGCACCGCCCGAACCCCAAGCTCCCCAGTGGCTGCGATGAGGTGGGCAGGAGCAGCCAACCCCGTGCCCACCCCCAATGATCTATCTGTGCATCCTAGCCCAGAAGCTGGTGTACATCCTCTGGCTGTCTCAGGACTGCATAACCTTACCCCTTAGTGCTGTCCTGGGGGGGCTGCTTTCGGAGTACCCCCCCCCCCGTTAACCAGGGGTGACCCCACGCCTGAAATTAGGATTGGTGGGAGGGAAAAAAGTCACTGATCCGTATGCCGCCGCCGGGATGGCCAGGTCCAGAAAAGAGGCCAACGGGCAAGGAGTCTTTATACCCCCTCCCTGGCCACCTCGGTGATGATGCGCCAAAGCGATGCTCTATGATGCGCTTTTGGCCGCCCGCACCACCTATTGCGAGGCGCGGCGACTGGAAGCCAAAGATCCAGTCCTAGCGGCCCTTGACCGACACTTTGCCGGATCGCAAGGGGCCAGGTCCGCGGAGGCCTCATGTCCTAAGCGCTGTACCTCTTCCCATGCGGGGGAGAGGGTTGAGGGGGGGGCTCTGTCCATAGTATGTGTGTCATGTGAAGCGCAGCTAACTGGAAGGAGCTGCTTGGCCATATCCAGGGTTATTTTGTGCACCCAGTCTTGTTAATATGCTTGGTCCTTATCTAGGGTTGTTTTCAGTGCCTAGAGTTATGCTGTGCATGTTATTGGCATCAGTGTAGTGCATGGTCTGAAACCGCTATGGAATTGGAGGGTTTTTGTTAGTCTTGGGTTCACCTTTCTGACTGTCCAGAATTTTTTAGAGTTCCATTGCAGACTGGAATCCGATATGCTTATTTGTAATGTATTGTTATTTTTATACAGGTTTTACACACGCCCAGTGAGGCCTACACCGCCTTCATAAGTGGTCCCATTGCATTCTTTATATATAACATTTTATTAAGATTTTCGCAATAGACATGAATTAACAAGACTCCACTCATAGCTATCTCATTTTAAGATACATACACTTCTTGTACATTAAGTCCAAAGTGTTTTGAAAGTCCATCCATGCACCCCGTATCTTATGATGTTTTGTGGCCATTCTCCTTGCTTCGTAAATAGGTTCTTCTGGCATTCTGTATCTGTCCATTCCCCTTTACTATTGTAACTGGTGGGGCACCTCAACTGCTCTCCATTTTTGCACAATATCTCCCAGCCACTGTCAATCCCAGGCCAACAAATTGTCGCTTATATCCTTTAATGTCTAATTCGTCCTATATGTTTACCGGTGATGTCGAGGTGTCAGGGTAACTCCTACGCCCAATACTTTGGATAGAATTTTTGCAATTTAGTAATGTATCCGGTGCAGAGAGTGAAAGTGTATAATCTAAATGTAGTAGATGTGACCATTTTTATTGGGTTCATTAATACTGTACCCCAATCCTCACCATCGAGCGTACTTGCAACTGTTTTTCAAGCTTCTCTAAGTTTTGAAAATGTATACAGTGTGTGTGTCACTTCAGTTGCATTATTTGAATTGCACTTCATACATCAGGAGAGGTCTCCAGGTGCTTCAATTTGCAATTGTTTCCTGGTCATCCTTCGGTGTGCATAGTTGAAATGGTTTAGCCTATATGGGACTTGATGACAAGGCTTGTGAAGATGTAAATGTGTATGACACGTCAGTTTCAGTGATTTGTGAGTAAATATTCATTTGTTAGATGGGCGAGACTGGTGGGCAGAGCCATCTTCTAAGCTGGCGGGCATGTCCTGTGCCCTGTAGATGGATTTTCATGTATGGGCATTGGTTGGGAGTGATGCAGATTGTCGTTATACCCAGCAAATGATATGTTTGGTTCTGTGTTACGCATTATGAATTTTGTCTTGAAATGTTCTGTTGAACAGTATGTGGGATCAGTGCTTAAACTGTGACAAAATAAATGCCTGGGCCCTGGGTCAGGAGGCCACTGCAGCTTGCACCACCCATTGTCCCTGCCAGCGCTGCCAATGACCGTACCAGCACAACTAATAACCATCACACTCCTATAAGTGGACAATCCAGACTATTCCAAGCACCCCCAGCTGTAAGAATCACTTGGGTGGCAGGTATTAGTCATTATGATTATCTTTTGAATTAATAAACAACTGTTGTTGTGCTTGCCCCTAAATTAGGCAAACAGCGCCACCATGTGGCAGACTGTCATATGTGCCAGTGTTGACAATTAAGTGCCGGTGCCGAGCACCGTAAACCACTAGCTCCAATTAAGCACTGTGTGGGATCGATTATTATTTATTATTTTTTTAGTTTAAACTTTGTTGTATGGAGCTCATGGCAGTAATGCCCTCAGTTGGAGCATGTATTGAGATGAATAGCACTGAATACGTGACACAGAACATATCCTGGGCCCTATGTATTCAAGTGATCACACAAACAGCCAGTGAGAGAGGCGGCACCGCTACAGTGAGTCAGGCTCCGCGTGCACCATACTGGGACTACATAAAAGGATACAAGCAAAATGCCTTTACCTGCATACTGTGCACATCAAATGCCCTCCTGAGGCTTCTACATACCTTGAATTGTGCCTATTTGCCAAGGGATGGAGGTAAGCTGCCCTCTTTTAGCTGGAAGACCCCTTGGACTTGGGCAGTTGTGAGGCCTGTGGACTTGTGGTTACTCCACTGGAAAGATGAGCAGAAGAAATCTGGAACTGGCCAGTTATCGTGGCAAGGGCCTGTCCGCACTGCACTGCATGTATGGCTTTCTGTGTGTGTTTGCGTTTATGTGTTGCTGTGCGTGCCTCTGTGGCTGTGTGTGTGTATATGACTGTTTAAGTGTTTTTCAGTTCTATGCTTCAGTGTGACTGTTCATGTCTGCAAGTCAGTGTGCTTGTGTGTTGGGTTTGTGTCTGTGTTGGTATATCTGTTTGTGTCTTTGCGTATGTGTATATTTGTGTCAATGTGTGTCTCTGTGTTTGTATATGCTTTCCAAAAGCATAGGAATGGTAAACCCTAAGAGCAGTCCTAATGAGAGACCATCAGATGCGGATCCAGATTTTTGAATCTAGATGGGCCATGCATGTACTAACAGTGGGGAAGAAGGTTATATTTGTAAGGGAGCGTGGTGGATGAAACACGCCTCGAGAAAATACGTTTACTTCTATATAGGTACTAAGGAGCATTATGTTTTACAATTAACATTTGGATAAAGAACTGCAGACCCAGATTTCCTAAGGCTCTCTACCGCCGCAAAATGATGCCAAGCATCACAAGTGACACAAAGCATGCAGTGCATTTATTATTTAGCGCAAAGGGTGTTTTGTGCTGGAAAGGTGCCATTTTCTCAGTGAAAAAAAAAACTTTGTGTTGCTTTGCATTTGTTTGCTTAGGGCTGACATGTCTGGGATGGGTCAGTGCAAATACCCTTAGGTTTACTTAAAAAGCCAGACCAGGATTTACATGAAAAACGAACTCCTTGAAGCAGGCACAAAAAGGGGAAATGTGCTTATTTGTCCAAAAAAGTGATGCACTGTGTGGATGATTCAATGCAAAGTACATATCCAATAAATAGGAACTTTCTGAGTTTGTCTACACATAGGAATTTGTATTGGAAGGGTTCACCTCTACTAGAGATTCTATGCTGTGCAGTGCACATTTACTTCTACACTCTGATGCGAGGCTGTCCATCATGGAAGGCAGCCTGTTTGTGTGCTAGCACATGGCATGACAGAAGCAGCAGGCCGATCTTTGTAGATATTGCTTGGATTCTCTCCGGCTGGCGCGTGAACTAGTTCTAACGACCAATCCTTTGATGGTTCCTTAAAAGCAAGGGCTAAATCGATGCTCCAGGGCACGCTGAGCCTTCTTGTAAATTATCTGTTTTATATATATTGGCGTTATTGGATACTCAGTTAACTTTTAGGTGACTAAGCAACCTATCTAGTACTAGACTAGTACTCTGAACAAGCTGGTTGATATATTGTCCCTTGTAGACACATCCTGAAATTTTGGACTCTTGCCTTATTCCATTGGTGCCTCCTACAAATATTCCGTCCTGATGATGACCTGTTTCTAATTAATTTTGCATATTGGGTCGAAACGTCGGCAAACATTGTATTGTGGACTGTTTAAAACTGTGATTCTCACTTTATTTACTTCCACTACGCCGTCATTTAATAGGAGCACATATTGTATCAAATTTGCTTTATGTTGGTGTTTCAAAAAAATGAAAGTTATTACGCGATAAAGTTTCTAGTTGAATATAAATGAAATGCATGAAAAGCATATAAAACCCTTCCATTGAGGAAGGTTACTTATTTCTAGTACTACAAGGGCTACACTTGCCTACAAGGACCTGTTTTCCTTCTTGAAGCAGGCATAACAAGGAGAAATGTGCTTATTTGTCCGAAAAATGGATGCATTGTATGGATGATTCAATGCACATTACTTATCCAATATAGAGGAACCTTCTCAGTTTGTCTACACATAGGAATTTGTATTGGAAGCGTATACCTCTAGTACAAATTTTATGCTGGGCAGCGCACATTCAATTCTGCACTCTGATGTGAGGCTGTCCATCAAGCAAGGCAGCCTGTTTGTGCGCCAGCACAGGGAATGGCAGCAGGCCAATCTCTGTAGATATTGCTCTGCACAGTGTTGTCACCTTTGTGCAGTATAGCAGATCAAATTTGGATGCTGTGCTGCGTTGTGTGAAAAATGATCAAATCGCGGCTTCCGAGTCAAACCAGTAGAGCACTTAATATTGTTATGAAGGGCAAAGACTGCATATCACTGAACTGCACAGGGCCGTTAATAAGCACATGTAGAACAAAGATTTGCAGACGTATGGGGTACAGCACAAACTTCAAGCATGGGGAAGGCAAAGATGCAACATCATGACCAGCATTCCAAGAGGTACCTACACTCCTGCTCACTTGTGCTACTAGGGTCACCTGCAGCTCTTTGCTTGCCTGAGGCATTTGGGACTCTTGCTTGCCTGACCTACCGTTGCGACTCATAGACTTCCTACAACTCTTGGGCTATTGCTACTGAGTCTTGTTCCCCCTGCAGCTCCTGGGAGGAGGATTCCCTTTAGCCTCGGCAACGGCAATAAAGCAACAGGGGAGAGCCAAATTATGTGGCATGGTTGACTAAATTACGCAGAAAGAAAATCTCAATTATGTGGCGCATTTTGTGTCAATATTACAGTATTATTTTGCCTTTTTTCATACGTTACCACTGGGCTAAGGTTCCCCCTTTAGTAAGAGTTTATCACTCAAATAAAGCAATAGGCATTTGAAGGTGGCCATCAACTTTTGCAAAGATTCTTTCACTGTGCAGCAACACATCGCCGTGTTTTAGTAACTTTTAAGATAGAAACATTTTTTGGGTAAGATCTAGAATCTTATGCAGCAGATAATGAATTGTGTGGCAATTACAGACAATCCATAACTAAGCAGAAAAGGCCATTGCCGCAGAAAAACATATTTTTAGTGGGCTCATGACTTCACTGCATTGTCAATCCCCTCCCTACTGCTCTTGTGTTGTGAATATATCTCCTACATCCACTACAGCTCCTGGGCTGAGGACTTCCTTCAGCTGTGAGCATCCCTGCAGTTTGTGAGCCAAGGACTCACTGTACCGCTGAACATCCCTGCAGCTCCTGGGCTGATGACTCTCTTTAGCTTTGATCATCCCTGCAGCTTGTGAGCTAAGGACTCCCTTTAATTCTGAGCATCCCTGCAGCTCATGGGCTGATGACTCTCTTTACTTCTAAGCATCCCTGCAGCTTGTGAGCCAAGGGCTCACTGTACCGCTGAACATCCCTGCAGCTCCTGGGCTGATGACTCTCTTTAGCTTTGATCATCCCTGCAGCTTGTGAGCTAAGGACTCCCTTTAATTCTGAGCATCCCTGCAGCTCATGGGCTGATGACTCTCTTTAGCTTTGATCATCCCTGCAGCTTGTGAGCTTAGGATTCCCTTTTACCTGTGAGCATCCCTGCAGCTTGTGAACCAATGACTCTCTTTACTTCTGAGCATCCGTGCAGCTTGTGAGCTAAGGACTCTCTTTACCTGTGAGCAGCCCTGCAGCTTGTGAACCAATGACTCTCTTTACTTCTGAGCATCCGTGCAGCTTGTGAGCTAAGGACTCTCTTTACCCGTGAGCATCCCTGCAGCTTGTGAACCAATGACTCTCTTTACTTCTGAGCATCCGTGCAGCTTGTGAGCTAAGGACTCTCTTTACCCGTGAGCAGCCCTGCAGCTTGTGAACCAATGACTCTCTTTACTTCTGAGCATCCGTGCAGCTTGTGAGCTAAGGACTCTCTTTACCTGTGAGCAGCCCTGCAGCTTGTGAACCAATGTCTCTCTTTACTTCTGAGCATCCGTGCAGCTTGTGAGCTAAGGACCCCCTTTAGCTGCGAGCATCGCTGCAGCTTGTGAGCCAATGACTCCCTGTAGCTATGAGCACCCGTACAGCTCCCGAACTGAGGACTCCATATAGCTGTGAGCATCCATGCCATCCATCCATAGACACAGGATCGGTGAAACCCTTTGACACACCTTGGTGCTGACGTATCAAACACCAAAATCCATGTTGTGCCCCATTTTCAAGTCAAAACTTGAAATAGGTGCTACTTATCGCACCAATAAATTCCATGCCCTTGATCTTCATAGGCACTGGTAAACGGGGCTTTTATCTTTTGCTGTTAATTTTACAAAATAGAGATAACTGCAAGCATATTGCATGAGGTGTGACTCAATGTGATTCTGTAACTAGTTCTCAGAAACAAAATTGCTGATTTACACCTTTAGGTCCTAACTGTTCCTGTGAAAACGTATTTTTTAGGTCAGGGTATGACCTGTACGAGCAGCCGCCCGCCCCCCTCTTCCAGGTGCTGGAGCCAAGTTAGGTCGAAGCTCAGAAAATGTTCAACCCTCGACATTTGTTCCTTTACAGCTTAGAATGATTTCAACTTTAGAGTCCAGCAGGGTTCTAGAGGTAATGCTACATGTCTTTTGTTTTTTTAAGTACAGTTTGTAAAAAGTGAGTTACGTTTGACTTAAGTCATGTTCTGTTCAGTGGTGGCCACACATTGTGGTTTAAACTCTGACCTGTCACCCATTACTAGCCTTGGAAAGTGACTCAGGTCAGGAATGAGGCACATTGGCAAAGCTCTGTGTGTGAGGACTCTGGCTAAGACTGAAATACCTCTGCAGAGATCGATGGTGGTTGTGCTAGGGGTACCTGCAGGCCAAGGCAGGGGTGCAGGGTCAGAGATGCGTGCAGGGCCAGGGATACCTCCAATTCGGGACAGAGGGGCACTGCTCAGCTGTGTAGAAGAAGTGGTCTCTTCTGGAGGGGGTTTCGGCAGGCAATTTGGGGTGGAAGGTGCCCATGAGAGCATGGTCAGTACTGGTTTGCATAAGGCAGGTGGGTATTTGTCAATAAGTAGCATGGTGGGTGGAAAACGATGGACTGGAATATGGCCTGAGTGACTGCCAGTGGCTGAGATTAATTCAAGCATTCCATCCATTGTATTGTAATTGTATTTATATAGCACTTACTACCCCTAATGAGGCGTCAAAGCACTTTTCGGTGAGTAGCACGCCACTCCGGAATCCAAAAAGGATCAGTGGTGGATTAGTATAGTGAAATTTGAGTTAATTTGAGTGATGGACATGTGACTGTTAGTTGGATGGAAAAGAATAATGGAGGGAATGGGGGGATAGAAGAGGGAAGAGTCTGGAAAGTGTTTATTGGGAGATCATAATAGTAAAATGAGTTTGGAATGAGTCAGACTGGAGGTAGAGGATATATTGAAAGAAGTATAGGGTGAAATATAAGGGTAGTGCCTTCTTGTTGCAGCAGATGCCCTAAGTGCAACGGGTATGCCCAGACGGGGTCCTGTGCTTAATGTGCCATAGGAATGAAGCTACACACTACTGATAAGACCCAAGTAGGGCAAACTGCTATATGGTTGCTTGTGGCCTCTTTCGGGGGGACCTCTTCTGGCAGTGGGGGATGGATGGTTCCCATGAGGAGCAGGGTCAGTGCTGATTTGCTTAAGGTGAACTTTTGTCTGAAGTGGCATGGTGGGTGAAAAACGATGGACTGGAATGTGGATTGCCAGTAGTTCAGATTAATTCACGCATTCCATCTATCCCTTTGTTATTGCTGCAGGTGATGCTCTAAGTGTGACGCATATGCCCATGGGTGGGTTCCATGCTCATTGTGCCATAGGACTCAAGCTACACCCTACTAACAAGCTCGAAGTGAAACCATTGTGGGGCTGCTTGTGGTCACTTCTAGAGGGAGCAGCAGTTTGTGACAGACTGTCCCCATAATAGCAGGGTCAGTACCCATTTGCAGAAGGTGGGCCTTTTTCTAGAGTGACACGGTGAGCAAAAAAAAGAAAATGGAAGTGAAATGCGCCCGAGTGATTGACAGTGGCTCAGATTAAGTCAAGCATTCCATCCATCACCTTCTTGCTGAAAAAGGAGCCACCAGCCAAGATTGAGGTGCATTGCCAAAGCTGTTAAGAGCAAGGATGAGACACCAGTCAGGATTAAGGTGTATTGCTGCTTCAGAGCCTCAGGCCGGGATTGAAGTGCATAGCAAGAACTGCAAGTAAGCAGGGCGATCCAGCCAGTGCTTCATTTGTGCCGTTGTTGGCTCATATTTTTGGGGAAGGAAGAGAAAGGTAAGAAAATAGGGACGAAGTGAGAAAGCAGGAATGAAAACTTCTGTGAGTGAGATAAACAGATAGAAAGTGTAGGGTGGTGTAAAGAGCAGGGGGGGAGTTTAATCAAGACTGCGCAGCTCTGGTGTTCAACAACACCAGCATTCAGCAGCACCAGCAGTGAGTGCTGTCACAAAGCTTTGGGCACCAGCCATTTTTGCTTAGAAATTAAGCACTCGGTGCCCTGGCAACAGTGACATGAGCCCCAGTGTAAGCAAGAAAAACGGTACCTACTAAAATATAGCAATAATCAGGGTTTGGGGCCCCCGGTGCTATTGCACCTGCTGCACAATTAATAGTTATGCCCCTGTAAGCACTGCGAGCCAACCATCAAAATGAAGGTGTGTGCCGAACACGGAAGGCTCCAGGTCATGGCTGAACTGCACTGGAGGAGCAGTGTGTAGGGTCATCCTCTGAGCTGAAGTCTGCAGGCCATGGTTGAAGCTCGCTGGAAGAGCTGTGGGTGGGTTTAGGACGATAATACTCAAAGTAGGGCCCAGGGGCCACTTGCAGCCCTCTTGACCTTTACATGCGGCCCTCCTGGTGAGCAGCAGCATGAGCTGCTGTTTAGTTGCTGAACACTAACAAGAAAGAATTAATTAATCTACAAATAAATGCTTGCCTGTTTATTTAACATATTTTAGACTTCCTTGCACAATACCTGACCCACTCAGACCCCATACTGCCACCATATCATGCAGCCCTGGGTCACACCACATACCGTACTTTGTGGCCCCTGGGCAAATGTTTGTGAGTACCCATGGTTTAGGGGGTGCGGCAGCACTAGACTTTGCCGCTCTGAGCTCCACAGCATGACCTGCTGAGTACCCACAAACAGCAGTGACACTGTAGAAACACAGTAGTCAGGAGCCAGCCCCCGCAGCTAGACCGCCAATGAAATAGGCCAAGGCCGGAGATGTAATAATTTACGTAATTGCAAATAAGCTGCTACTCCTGCGCCTTAGCCACAGAGCTAGGGAGCCGCAGGTTTACCCTTGCAGCACCTCCCAAACATGTTGCTGCTGCCCTCCTGCCACATTGGCACCGCTGCCCCTCCGCCATCTTGGTCGGGCCCTGTGCTGCACGGAGTTGACCTTCAAACACTACTGTCACGGGCACCTTGACAAAGCCGTCTGCTGTTCAACCTGGTGTCGATGACGAACAGCACCGCGGCATCCTGGAAGCCCGACAGTGACCGGAAGGTGAGAGAAGACGAATGGCCTCCTCTTGAGAAGGAGCCGAGCGCCCCGGCGTGGCGCATCTTGTAAAACGCGTTCTTTGGTTCTCAACAGGTTTCTGCCCTAGCTCCCTCTGTGCTTCGTCAGCCATTGTTGCAATCCTTCACAAAACTAAATTTAGCTGCAATGTACCTTAAATAAACAACAAAAAGGTCTTGAAAAAACAAGACTATCTTGGCAAATCCAGAAAGCTAGACCACTCTAGAAAGGACACTGTGACACCTCAGTGCAGGCAGAACATTATTCAAGCTCTTTCAACTTTGAAAGGAGTGAGAACGTTAGAGAGTGGGCCCTCAGCATCCCAAAAACAGTGTAATCATACACTAAAGAGGGGGTAACCCTAAATGATGTGTGAATGTTGTTTGTTCCCCAAGCGAGTGGGCGGAATGCACCACATTTGCTGGGGTCTGTATCCTATTGCCAGATATGTCTGTCTGCTGACAAATCCTTGTATTATATATATAAGTATACTGAACCTACTGTGCTAACTCGCAATGCAATTATTGTGTAAACCAATTCATTTATTGTAATAGAATCAAGTGGTGTTTCTCTTTCCAGGGATCTGCCTTTTATTGGCGTCAGTGTGTCTAGGTTGGGTCCAGATGTGGTCCACCATTTTATGGTATTGCCTGTAAAGTTCTCAGTGCAGCTCTGAGGTTACCTCAAAACACTGGGAGAAGTAGAGGAAAGGAGGGCGGTGGAGACAAATGACTGTCTTCCCTAACTCCTGGTGAGATGGAATAATGCAATCATACACTAGAGAGGGGTAACCCTAAATGATGCGTGAATGTTGTTTGTTCCCCAAGCGAGTGGGCGGAGTGCACCCAGATACATTAGTGCCCGCACCACATTTGGTGTTATTGTATCGAGACATATCACACAACAAATATTCACCTAAAACAAGCAGCACCTATTGGTCTTGTCAATGCTTGTTAGTTGTATCTAGCGTTTAATTTGTAAAAGAACAAGTGCTAGGGCCCAAAGTTTTGTTTAAAAGCACGTGGCTGACGCTACAGAATGCCAGGGTGTCGAATAATGCAACATCGCAAAAATAAGACACAGGCTGACTCAAAGTCTTGATAAACTATTACTTTTTTGTGCAAAAGTTATCTCAAAATAACACAAATAACATTTTGCTGTACTTGCCTAAGTTTGTATCAAGGGGCCATTCCCTGGATGGCACATGGCCATTCCCATACTACCATCTATGATTTGTGACGCAAAACTCTCTCTACTAACATTTGTAGACAAGCCTTTGCACAAAGAAATACGCCACTTGAGGTCGGCACAACAAAGGAGAAAAGATTTATTTTCGCCAAACTTTTAAATCTTTGCATATGTGCTCTACTGTACAGCTCACATACAAAGTAGGAAACATTTAAAAGTAAATCCTAGCGTAGTATTTGTACTGCAAGCATATCCTTCCAATACAAAACCTATGCTAGACTCCCACAGACACCTTTGCACAAGGGTGCACAGGTGTGTGCATGGCGATACAGTCATAAAGTACGCCTGCGCTCAGAAGGAGAGCAGCGGCACCATATGTTTCTAGATATAGGCCTGTCCTGCTCTCTCCCTTTCATGCAATACAGTGCAGTGTAGTAACCTTGGTTGCTGATCTGCGTTGCATGAAAAAATAGTACATTTGACCCATTATTTTTCATTGGGTGCTCTCAGTATTTCAAAGGCAATGTAAACCTCCTTCACATAGTTTCACAGAAAATGTTATTTATAGATGGCACATATGTGACCATCGCTCTGTGAGCTTTTCAGAGTAGCCAAGGATTGGATGAGCATGTACTCTGAACACATCTATGACCCACTGACAGGCATTGTGAGAAACTTGCACTGCTTGCAGCCTCAGTACAGATCTTTGTCCCACAGCTTAGATACCTTGCGACGACTCAGTTCACATTATGTATTATACAAGAATCATATATGTTGCATGAAAAACCTACAAAAACACAACTGATTAAAGGGAATTCAAGATGTAGGAAATAGTTGAAAGTAAAAGGGAATGCATCAATGATATGGTTCACCTTAAGGTTACTTATATATATATAATACAGGGATTTGTCAGCAGACAGACCCATACATATCTGGCAAAAGGATACAGACCCCAGCAAATGTAGAGAGGGCACTAATTTACCCGGGTAAACTAGTAATAGGCATACATTTTGTGCAAATTAAACTTGTTACGCGAAATTATCTGCGTGAAAACTGTAGACAAGGTATATTGTCCTCATGTACAAAAGTCGTCATGTGAAATACCTACTGAATTTATTTTCCATGCAACTTTCTAAAGTCACACATTAAATGTTGATAGCACAGAGGTACTTGCCGTGACACACATGCGGTTTCTGGGAGACATTTCCTACTCAAACCAGTCTCCTGCCAGAGAACATTAAGCAAAGCTTTATGAGCGGAAGAGGAGCAAAAATGTGGCTTCATATCCAACAATCTTGACTTATATGGCATTTCGTGTGCGAAAACAAAAAGTTTGCTCGGGTGTTCTCAAAACATGACTCAAGGTCTCTTGTTGACCACAATGGTGACATGCATTTGCGGGTCGGTCCCTTGTTGCATCTGTGCATGTTGTGATGGTGGAATCATGGCCGATGATAACAGAAATCGCTTTTTTGAACTGCTTTAAAATAACAGAATATTCGTGGATGTCTCAAGGTCAATAATTAGTGTGGGCAAACTGAGTTCTTCATTTATCAAAGATTTCGGCAGCGATTCTGGGACACAACGCAGTGTGTACCTTTTAAAATGGAAAGTAATTTGATGCTGTCTTTTGTATGGTATGAATACAATCGCAACATTTATATGGGGGTCTTGTTTTTGGAGCTCAGCCTTGGGAAAACAGGTTTTTGACTGAGTACTTCTCTTGAACTCCTTTTTCGGTCAGAGAGGCATTGGCACTAGAATTATGCATCAAGGTAGGATCGTCTTATGCGGCATAGTTGACTAAATTGTGCAAGATGAAAAGGCTACCTATGCAGCATAATGGGGCATATTTCCTGATTCTATTGCTTCCCCTCATTAGTACCAAGTTGATACCCAAATCTAGCAATAAACAACAAACAAGCATTGGAAATGCAATAGGTCTCGCATTTGCTTGAGTTAGAGCTATTGGCGCTGTAAATGACAATGTCTTTTCCCACGTGTTATGTGGTGTGTAGTTGAATTATGTAGGTTGGATGGGAATTATTAGTTGTCGAATTGTGTGGTGTGGAGTGGATTTGTGTAGTGGAATTGTGTGGCATGGTGTGCAGTGTAAATATGAAGATAGTCATTATGTGGTATTGAGTGTACTGGAATTATGTGGAGCTGAATTGTGTGTTAGGGAGTGTAATTATGTTGAATGGTATTTTGTGTTATGGAGTGGTATGTACTGGAGTTTAATTATGTGGTGTGCTGCTGAAGTTTGTGGCATGGTGTGGAATTTTGTGGTGCGAATTAGATGTATGTGGTGTGTTGAGTAATTGTGTTGTCGAGTTAAATTATGTGGTTTGCTGTCGGATTATGTGGTGTGGATAGGAAATGTGTGGAGTTGAATTGTGTGTTGTGGAACTGTGTGGATAGCTTTGCCTTTTTGGTGATGGAAAAGAAAGCCAAATAGGTAGGAGCCGTTTTATAGAGTTGGGCGCCTCTTTGAAACTCAATGCCCAGATGAATGTACCCTACACAAACATGCAAATAAACCCCCATAAGCAAAATGGTGCATGTAGTTTCTGGGAATTTTTGTATACATGTACCAATAGTGGACTTATGTGTTGCTACATATGTGCTATATCTTGTGTCTTCAGTTGTATTGTTCTTAAAACCTAGCTGCGTTAACGTTATTGTTATAATTCTAAGCTAAACACATTGTTGATGTTCTCTGCCCCCGAAAAACCAGGTGTAAGAAAACAACTAAAAAAGAAGAAAACAAATTAAAACACCAGTGAGATCACATGTGCAGCAAGGCATGAATTGAATAAATATATTTGCGTAATTCCATGAGCCTTTTGAAAAACACATGTGTTGAGAGGAAGCATGGGGTTTAATATATGGTCAGCAAATAAAAATGAAGTTCTTGTTGATTTCCAAGCAAGTATAACTTCGGGAACGTAAGGAGACAGGAGGTGGGGTTCGAATGGAAAACAGCTGGAGATACTGAAAAGGGACACTCACAGTACCTTCAAAATGAAAGGGATAAAAAGAGCAAACACAAGTAAACATCGGTTTCCCATGAATGGTTCACAAACTACTGAAAAACCCACAGTTTGCCAAGAGAGCTTGTGAGCCAGAGCTGGACAAACCCTACAAGAAATATCCCAGCCAAGCATCATTTTTTCCTGCTGTCCAGAGACGTCTAAATCAAGGCTGAATCCTCCATGTATTACTTGACCCCTAATCGGAAAGGAGACAAGTCCGTTTTTTATTTACTGTTCGCAAATAATGAGATAGTAAACCTTTGTATTGCATAAAATAAAGAGAATCTGTTTCCCAACCGTCTAGATCCACCACCTTATAGCTTTTGAGCAGAGGTATGGTTATTGACATAGCCAGTAATTTTTAGTCAAGGCCAGCAAAAGAAATAGGGCAATCAGTTATAGCCAGTATTGCCTGCTTGGAAAAAAAAAATGCCCGCAGTATCAAACAGAAGGGAATGATCACTTTAAGGCTGATTAGAACAATGTAAACTATTGCTACATTTTTATTAAGGCCGACGTATAACTGGCAAGTTAAAAAAATAATATTAAGGATATTTTAGAAGTCACAGTTCCAAAGTACTGGTGCCTGGCTCTTCCAGTCAGATTTTCAAAGCATTAACACAAGTGCTGTATTTCTCTGTGAGGAAGGTGGCAAATGGCCGCTAAATGCCCCAAATATTTGTGGGCTGGCATTGTTCGAAGAGTGGACTACGATGTGTGGTTTGAATGAACAACACGGCTTGTGAAAAGGGCGTGGCAAGTTTGTTACTTTTATGTGACTGGCAGAGATGGCTCATTATAACAAGCAATGACGACGGGCCAAAGTACGAAAAGAAAAGAAATATCTTGAAACAAAGTTAGCTAACACATGCATACAACTACTACCTTCTGTTTTTTTCGGAGGCTCAGATGGTGAAGTATGAAAGCTTTACTAGAAAAACATGTGCGCACTCCCTTAAAGGGTATTAGGGTAATTTCTGGTGAACACGCCTCTTCGATCCAGAAATGGAGCGGCCAGAATGCAGGCAACTGTGTTGTGAGTAAGGCACTGTGGCACTCAAAGTCAGAGGAGCAAAGTCTTTGTGTTCCTCGTGTGACAAAAGGAAGGCAAGTTTGTTTTTAAAACAGCCTCACAGTGAAAAGAAAGAGAGCCGTTCTCGTAAATTGTGAGCCGCAAAAGCATTGAAAGCACTGTGTACCGCACTGTAACTGCCTGGCTTTTTCGGAGGCAGAGATGGTGAAATATGAAAGCTTTACTAGAAAAATGCGTATTACGAAGAAAACAAGACAAGCCCGGCTTCTAAAGTGGTCCGGACGCGAGCGAGCGCCCGCCGCGCGAAAGTTAAAGCAAATTTGTCATGGCGAGACACGGCGGAGCGTGGCACGCGCGCTTTGCGGGGCGGGGGAGCGCATTCCAGGCGGGGGAGCGGACCCTTTGAAGTATGATGCCGAGGGCGCCAGTGGGCTGAAGCGCTTCCCCAAACGGATTGCATGGCGGCACGATACACGTGATTGTGCGCGTGCTCGCCATGCAATCCACTTTTGGGAGCACTTTGAAATGCCCCTCTTACTAGAGTCTCGCATTGCGATTGCGTAAACGCAATAGGTAGGCGAGACCTAAAAATGGACTTTCAACTGGACAGCAACATGTTTTGCAGCATTTTTGTTAACTTTTGATCTGTTTAAGCTAGAAACAATGTTTTTTCTGCTAAAATGTGCAGATTATACAGCGGTTGATTAATTATGTGGCAAATTTCCTAATTCCGGTGGCCCTGAAGAGAATTGATATCCGCCAGTGCCTGGCCGGAGGCACTGTAAAAGGAGATCAGGAGGGGTGGGGGCAACAGGTGAGCTCAAGGAGGTTGAGGCTAGCACGTTGGGTGGCGGCAGCTCTTAGAATGGCCCGCATAAGACATGGCAGGGGCTTATGTCTTTCACGTGCTTGGGGTTCCTTGACTTGTGCTTATTTATTTATGTAGTGCAGTTTTATATAGCACACACTTTACAGAAAGGTGTCAGAGCATAGAACCAAGTAAGTTACATAAGGAGATTTACACACTAAAAAGTTACATATACAATCAGGATAATGTAAAATAAAAGGTGGCAAAATTAGGTTAATACAGGTATAGAATACATATTTTCAAAATTGATCTCAAGTGAATGCCAAGCGCCCTTGAGGGTCCTGAAATGGGATGAATTATTCCTGGAAGTGTCTTTGGAAGAGAAGAGTTTTAAGATCTGTTTTGAAAGTCCGGATAGAGGCGGTGGTTCGGAGGATCGGAGGAAGGGAGTTCCAAATTTTAGTGCATTGCCTGAGAAGGATTGAGCCATAAATCTTTCCCTATTGAAAGTAGGAGGCTCATGCAGTACATTTTCCGCATTGAGTGAAGGACTAGAGCTGCCTGAGATCATGAGGAGGTGGAAGTGTGCAAAGCTTTGTGGGTGATACAGGCAGTCGTGTAAATTGACCTTGCTTCGATGGAAAGCCAGCTAAAAGAAAACAGCATGGGTGTGATGTGATCATTTCTTATGGCCACATATACGAAACGTGCAGCTGAATTGAGGATGGATTTAAGAGGGGGAAAGTGGGTTTTGGGGAGGCCAGCAAGGAGAGAGTTGCAGTAGTCCAATCTGGAGAGAACTGGTGATTGGACCTAGGTTTTTAGGTCTTGTTCAGGAAAGAAACTCCAAACCCCCCAGAGAAGGCGCAGTTGGTAACGTGCATTCTTGTTCTCTTACACACCACAGGCGCTCCTCCCAGGACCCCCCACTTACACACCCTCCCCTCGCAGACAGCTGGCAGACAGACAGCTCCAGTCAGGCAGTACCTCCAAAACGTGGGTTCCTAATTAGTATTCAGAAATGGGCAAAGCATTTTGTTTTTCTGAGTTAACTGTTGGATTTGGCGTTAAGAAGATGGTGAGTCGATCCTCAGCTTTGTCACGAAACTGCAGCTCAGGAGGCCTTTAGCGTGGCCTTATTTCTTTCCTCTTCACGCTCCGACTAGAAACACTTCCTGTTCTCTCCTGTGAAGCTTTTTTTTCTGCAGCAGGTGGGAGGCGATAATTGAAAGTGTCGAGATTTGAACAGCGGGAGCCGTTTGTTCTGCTGGCGCGCGCCTGCCTTGGGCTCGGGGCTCAACAGGACTCTTGCTACCGCTTTCTAAAGCTCGGCGACGGCAGTTTAAATCCCGGCTCCAGTCTTGAGCGAGAATAAAAAATGTCTTTAAAAAGAGTCATTTGTAAATAGGGGCGAGTTTAACATTAACTCAGGCCGCCGTTATTTTCATGCGTAGGCAGTTTTTTTTGCAACGCGTGCTTTAAGCAGGATGAACAAGGTGAGGGAATCTTTGAAAGAGGCGGTACTGGGATTTTTTTCCATGTGACAAGGCTTAAAGCATGTGAACTACATCCTGTGCTGCAACCATTTTGCCACCTGACCTGACCAGTATGCTAGTTCTCTGTTATTGTATCCAGACAGATCGCACAACAAACATTCCCCTAAAACAAACCGCGCCTATTGGTCTTGTCAATGCTTGTTAGTTGTATCTAGTGTTTCATTTGGAAAAGAACAAGCGCTGGGGCCCAAAGTTTTGTTTAGAAGCCCGTGGCTGACGCTACAGAATACCAGGGTGTGGAATAGTGCAACTTCGCAAAAATATGACACACACTGACTCAAAGTCTTGATAAACTATTACTTTTTTGTTCAAAAGTTGTCTAAACATGTCACAAATAACATTTTGCTCTACTTTGCGTAACTTTGTATCAAGGGGCATTCCATGGATGATACATGGCCACTCCCATGCTACCGTCAATGATTTGTGACGCAAAACCCTATCCACTAACATTTGTAGACAAGTCTTTGCACAAAGAAATACGCCTCGAGTTAGGCACAACGAAGAAGAAAAGATTTCTTTTCACCAAAATTTTCTATCTGTGCATATGAGCTGTACTGTACAGCACACATACAAAGTAAGAAAAGTTCAAAAGTAAGTCCAAGAATAGTATTAGTACTCAAAGCAGATCCTTCCAATACAAAACCTATGCTGGACTCCCACAGACACCTTTGCAAAAGGGTGCACAGGTGTGTGCATGGCGATACACAGTCACAAAGTACGCCTGCGCTCGGAAGGAGAGCAGCGGCACCATATGTTTCTAGATGTAGGCCGGTCCTGCTCTCTCCCTTTAATGCAATACAGTGCAGCAACCTTGGTTGCTGATCTGCATTGCATGAAAAAATAATACATTTGACCCAGGATTTTTCATTGGGTGCTCTCAGTATTTCAAAGGCAATGTAAACCTCCTTGTAATAGTTTTACAGAAAATGTTGTTTATAGTTGGCACATATGTGACCATCGCTCAGTGTGCTTTTCAGAGAAGCCAAGGTTTGGATGAGCATGTACTCTGAACACATCTATGACCCACTGACAGGCATTGTGAGAAACTTGCACTGCTTGCAGCCTCAGTACAGATCTTTGTCCCACAGCCTAGACACCTAGAGACGACTCAGTTCACATGATATATTATACAAGACTCATAGGTTACATGAACAAACTACAGAAACACAACTGCTTGAAGGGAATTCAAGATGTAGTAAATCGCTGAAAGTAAAAGGGAATGCATCAATGACATGGTTCACCTTAAGGGATATTTTTACTGTCATCATTGAGAAATATATCATTTTTTTCGCCTGCCAATTTAGGGATATGAACATAGAGCCCAGTAGGGATGTGTTTCAAAGCTAACTTCTTTTTTCAATTATTATGATTGGCGGGTCCAAGACCAGTCGGGACCCAACCCATTTCAGGGCTGAGGGTCTGGCTTTTTAAAACTTTACTGCAGGTCAATATTCAGATTCAAACTGACTGGTGCGGCTGCGTGTCAGGGAGAGCGCGTGTGATAGACCCATAGGTCGTTTCCAGTATTGGCGAGGCAGTAGTTCCAGTTTGAGGTGAATTGAGAGAGCTATGAGTGAGTCACAGTACCAGCCTTACTGCTGCTGCTGCAGGTGAGGTTAGAGGTGCTGAGGAATGTGTGTTTGCAGGAGTAGTGCTGCTGCTATTAATCAGGGTTGACGTGAATTGGCAGCGCTATTAGTGGCTGATAGGGCTGCATCCGTTCAGGTGGGGGGTGCTATGGTAGTTGCCATTATGGGGGCTGTTGCAGGTCAGGCGTGAGGTGCATTGAGAGAGTTCTACGTAGCTGCTAGAATTTGTGTGTATGCAGGACTGCCCGGAAGTACATCGAGGGAGCTGCGGGTGGTGGCCAGTACTGTTGCTCCTACTTGTGAGGGTGCAGATGCATTGGGAGAGCTGTGGGTGGGTGCCAGTACTGCTGCTCCTACTTTTGAGAGTGCAGATGCATTGGGAGAGCTGTGAATGGGTGCCAGTACTGGTGCATTGAGGGAGCTATGGGTGGTGGCCAGTACTGGAGCATTGAGAGAGCTATGGGTGGTGGCCAGTACTGGTGCATTGAGAGAGCTATGGGTGGTGGCCAGTACTGGAGCATTGAGAGAGCTATGGGTGGTGGCCAGTACTGGTGCATTGAGAGAGCTATGGGTGGTGGCCAGTACTGGTGCATTGGGAGAGCTATGGGTGGTGGCCAGTAATGGTGCATTGAGAGAGCTATGGGTGGTGGCCAGTACTGGTGCATTGGGAGAGATATGGGTGGTGGCCAGTAATGGTGCATTGAGAGAGCTATGGGTGGTGGCCAGTACTGGAGCATTGAGAGAGCTATGGGTGGTGGCCAGTACTGGTGCATTGGGAGAGATATGGGTGGTGGCCAGTAATGGTGCATTGAGAGAGCTATGGGTGGTGGCCAGTACTGGTGCATTGAGAGAGCTATGGGTGGTGGCCAGTAATGGTGCATTGAGAGAGCTATGGGTGGTGGCCAGTACTGGTGCATTGGGAGAGATATGGGTGGTGGCCAGTAATGGTGCATTGAGAGAGCTATGGGTGGTGGCCAGTACTGGTGCATTGGGAGAGATATGGGTGGTGGCCAGTACTGGAGCATTGAGAGAGCTATGGGTGGTGGCCAGTACTGGTGCATTGGGAGAGATATGGGTGGTGGCCAGTAATGGTGCATTGAGAGAGCTATGGGTGGTGGCCAGTACTGGTGCATTGGGAGAGATATGGGTGGTGGCCAGTAATGGTGCATTGAGAGAGCTATGGGTGGTGGCCAGTACTGGTGCATTGGGAGAGATATGGGTGGCTCCTAGTACTAGTGCTGCTGCAGCTCAAGGTGTTCTCTTTGCTTCTGATTATAAAGCACGTGACCCTGGACCCTGCAAAGCTTGTGTTCCCCGCGTATGCGACCCCAATGCATTCCATGTATTCATATATTCCAGTGCATATTTTTCATTTATACATGTAAGTTTCATTTAGTATCAGTTGCTCATGTTTATCATATAACGCTTGGTTTATTATAGCTTTATATTGATCCAATTGCTCATATATCATGTATTATTGAATGATAATATGTAGCATATTTTAGTGAATGTGCAAAGGACTCATGCTAATTCTCACATTTTGCAGCATTAATCATATGGAATAGCTTTTTCATAATGACCACCAAAGGGGATTTAAGTCTGGTACAGACACATCTCGGAGGGAAACAACTTCGGCTTTCCTTGGGATCTTTGTTCGAGGTGTGTACTGCAAACCTCTTCCGTGAAGGTGGGGCCTTATATGCCACGGTCCGTGCAGGTAACAGCGGTGGGGCGATTGATTTCGAGGGACGATGCAGAGGGAAAATAAATTATTTATTTCATTTTTTCCCTCTGCATCGTCCCTCGAAATACCCCCTTACCGACCCCACCACCCCACCGCTGTTACCTGCACGGACCGCGGCTGAATATTTATATTTATATGATAAGGCCCTTATCTGAATATTTCTCAGCCCGGGAATACCATAACAGAGATGGACTGTGGCCTTCTCAAAACCTAGTAGCTGATTAGAAATAGTTTCAGTATTAAGTAATGGTATGTAGGCTAGATGCCACTTAACAAACTCAGATGGAGCTAAGAAGAGTTAGTTAGCAGCTGACACAGGACGGGTTTATTGCCTCTATTTTATATGTTTTTATAGTTACACCCATTGGCGGCCGGTGACCCTCAACACTGGAGGGGTTTCGAGGGGACCGAGAGCCAAACCCAGTGGGGGCCAAAAAGATAATAAAATAAAAAATGTACTTACCCACGCTCTCCTCAGTGTTTTCTTCATTCTTCTTGGATGCCATCAGCACAATGGCGCCTCATGGAGCCTCAGGCAACCCCGCTCTGCAAATCCCGATGCTGCTCTCATGCTGCAGATGAGCACCATGAGAGCAGCACCGGGATTGGCTGAAGCGTGCTGCCTCGATGCTCCTACCCAGCTGTCTGAGACAGCTAGGTAGAGAGGTTTACACTGTGCATGTCAGGCTGGCTGTCGCAAGACAGCCGGTCAAAGTGACATGCGCAGTGTAAACTGGAGTGAACACCACTTCCCTGCTGCCAGTCACCAGCAATGCCCCGCCCCCAAATACTGCTCGAGCTGGGAGCAGTGAAATATAAAATGTTTATTCATTTTATTACAGTTTAATTTTTCACTTTTGATGCACTGGCAGCAGGAGGACAACGCTCTTTCGTCCTAATGGGGGGTGGGGGCTGCTGCTGCCTTTCATATAATCTGCACTAGATTAGTGCATTCATGTTTTTAATTAAGCCTTTCAAATACATAGTGTTGATTTTGTGTGTGTATCCATTCCTGGAAAAAGAGGCTTCAGAACTCGCTAATACGCATAATTGTTTAGTCTCACAGGACTGATTGCTCCCTTATGTGCACCATCCTCAATTAGAGCGTCAGAGGTGTGTGGGTTACAGTTGACTAGATTCCCTGGCTCAAGTTGGTAAATTAGCTAAACCTGCACTTTGCCAGACGGTTTAGTGTGTTTGAAGCTGGGCTGTATTTGCTGGCAAGCCTGCAAAAATGCATCACAAAAGCAATGCCTATACAAGTATCTCAAAGATGTCTGTTTGGCTTGAGGTTAGCTGAAGGGGACATGGGGGCAGATGAACCAAGATGGGTGAGATCTCTTGTTGGGCACTGTTTTCAAGCCTAAATCTCTTCAAGATGGCTGGAGTTTTTCAACACCACATTCTCTCTTCAAGAGGCACCCTTACTAGAAGAAATCCGCCTTTTTTGTGTGGTTATCACAGATTTTTTTGCAATTTGCTGGACTCTATATTTTGCTGGCTTTAGAACTCTGGACACTTTCCTGCTAACCAGCAGTAAAGTACCTGTGCTCCCCTCTTACACATGGTTGAATTGGCATACTCCTAATTTGTACATTTAACTTGCCTATAAGTCCTTCGTATATGGTACAATTGTACCTAGAACCAGTGGAGTAACGATAATTGGGGAGGCCCCCCTGCAAGGTACGTGGAGGCCCCCCTCCGGACTATTTCAGGAGCTCCTCGGACGAAGTGCAGTGCTGAGGGCCCCCCCCCCGCACTGCAGGGGATGCGGGGGCCTGTGTTACGCCCCTGCCTAGAACCTGGAATTTAAATGCCACTACTATTCTGCAACACCTATTGTGCCATCCACTATAGTGGATGTGCAACTGTGGCTTCAGATCTACCATTGTAGCCTAATCAAAACAATGCAAAACATGCACCGGGACCTGTCAAAATAAACCTTGTTTGACAGGCAAAAAACTTCCTTATTAATATTTATGTCACCCATTCCTATGTAGGCCTTGTAGCCTACAAGACAGAGTGCATGGTATTTGAAAGTAAGAAATGTAGCAATATAATATTAACATGTCCTTACAGTGACTAGCAATCAAAAACTATTTTCATTCTGACAGGCCCTGCTGTCCTACGTAGAGAACCTAAGTATATATTAACATACTAATCCTGTATCTTGGGAAAGGGACTATCGAGAAAAATTACTAAACAGCCATTTTTAATATGTATTAAAAATCCAATTCAATGGTGAAGTCAGATTTTTCATAAATAATAAGGAAAGTAACTTTTAGAAAGTTACCCTCTACCTGGGGCCAGAAGGATAATTATCTTAAGCTGGTGCCAGATCCCAGCCAGTAATAAGCCGTGAAGAGATGTGAAATGTTTCCAGAGGAAAGAGTAGGCTGATGTGAGTGGGAACCGATTACTCCTCTGAATGCCACAGAATGTGCAGGGTGAGGGTGTGGGCTTCCTTTTTGACACAATAGTGTCAGATCCTGCCTGACAGGTCCACTGGGTTCGTATATAACACTCAGGGCACACTTCAAAGGTAATAGCAAAGGACGACACACCAATTCTTGTGAATCCAATGTTTGGTTTCAGAAGGACTCTCCTTGTGTCCTACCAGATTTCTGTCTGTTGGTTTACATATAACCCTTGCAACACACTTGAAATTGGAGAGGGCAGGATGCCAAGACAATTCTTGTGTATCCTCTGTCTGGTTAATGAAAGACTACCAGACTTCTGTCTCTAGGTTTATTGTGGGTACAGTGATTGCTTCAAACTGGATATTAGTGTAATATATGGAAGTACACTAGGGTTACTAGAGTACACTTCCCATACACCCTCAGCCCTCACAGCCCAAGTTTAGTTTGACTGAAGACTTTCACCACCTTTAAAATGCCCTCAGTAGGTGGGGGTGGCTCTGGAAACTTTTACTCCATTTTCAGGGTGAGCTCGGGAGTCATTCCCAACTGCTAACTTGTGCAAGGTATAAATGCTCTGGAGTCATTCCCAACGGCTAACTTGTGCAAGGTATAAATGTTGGGCCACTAGGCACACACTTTAGAGCACTTCCTGGACCTGCAGGAGATTATAAGAGAACTGGACCTGCTGTTTTTGATCTGAGAGATGCCCTGAGGGACTTGACATGCCCCCTCTTGTACCCACAACAAAAAAGTGTACTCCAAAGTTCATATAGCTCTGTTACTTGTTCAAGCTATAGGGATACAACACGCTACAAGAGGCCTTTTCCTTGAAGTACCCAGCTGACCAGTGGCAGCTGGATCTGGATTAGACCCTGCTATTGCCTTCTACCTGACTTCCTGCAAGTCTCTAAGTGCCTTCCCTGAGGTTCTGGGGGCTTTAGAAGTGTACTCCTCTTGTGGACAGGGGGTTAAGGGACTAAGGGGCATATTAGCAAGACCAGCGATAAAAGTATTGCCGTTTTAGCGGCAGGAAACTGCCGCTAAAACGGCGATAATGGGCTTGCTAATATGTGTTATAGAATTCCAATAGAAGCCCAGGTTAGATGTCCTGCACATCTAACCTGGGCTTCTATTGGAATTCTATAACGCATATTAGCAAGCCCATTATTGCCGTTTTAGCTGCAGTTTCCTGCCGCTAAAACGGCGATAATTTTATCGCCGGTCTTGCTAATATGCCCCCTAGTCAGAAGTTAAAATCTTTGACCAGAACAAACCTGGTTGAAGTATTCGCTCCATCTCAGTCAGGCTCAATTGCGCCTGGATCCCGATCTACTGTGACCATTGACACGTTGTGCTTTTTTGCACTATTTCTGCTTAGAACTTTAAAAAATCATATATCTGGTTCCCTTATTGAATTATTGTCATTTTATGGCCATTTTTTTCATTGAGTTCTGCTCTACTTTCCTATTTTAGTTTGTGATTTTTATTGTTTTGCATTTTGCTGTTGTTACTGTTTAAGCCCTTCTGCTCCGTGCCATAGCTACCATTTGGTTGAGCCCAGGTTAATTTATTGACTTTGCCCTGACGAGGTTTGAGATTATTCCTTGAGATGGGTAGCCGACCCCCCCCCAAATAATAATCCAATTTCTTACACCCACCATCCAGGACCCACAACTCCATTCCCTACTGGTTGATGAAATGCAGCTACTGTCACATTTCTGTTGTGGGCATTTCTGATCGGTCAGTATTCTGTTAATAATTCAGGTATTAATTGCTCTGTCTCAGAAATACTCATAGAATCGTGTGTGTGTGAACTAACTCACGTTGTGTGCAAAATAACTCATGAGGTCAGGTGTATGTGAAATAACTCATGAGGTCAGGTGTATGTGAAATAACTCATGAGGTCAGGTGTATGTGAAATAACTCATGAGGTCAGGTGTATGTGAAATAACTCATGAGGTCAGGTGTATGTGAAATAACTCATGAGGTCAGGTGTGTGTGAAATAACTCATGAGGTCAGGTGTATGTGAAATAACTCATGAGGTCAGGTGTGTGTGAAATAACTCATGAGGTCAGGTGTATGTGAAATAACTCATGAGGTCAGGTGTGTGTGAAATAACTCGAGGATCAGGGTGTGTGATGTAACTTACAATATCAGATGTGTGGGAAATAACTCGAGGATCAGGGGTTGTGATGTAACTTACAATATCAGATGTGTGGGAAATAACTCGAGGATCAGGGTGTGTGATGTAACTCATGGGCTCAGGTGTGTGAAATAATTCATGGGACCAGGTGTATGTGAAAACTCACATAATCAGGTGTATGTGAAATAACTTGTGGAATCAGGTATGTGCTTGAAAGCAACCATGGTAGTGCATGATTCAACTCATTGGATTAGGTGTGTGTTTTGGGGAATTAACACTTCAGCTGCATAACACAAGTGTGAGTCGAGTGGAAATTTGGCCTATCCCTGTCTCCTTACACTTTCCTCTACAATAATTACTATGTACAAGCATTCTTGGATAGAAAGTCAGTTCGGGCTACTCCCAATTGACCAGCTTTTGACACGAAGCACTGGGTTCCGGCCTGGATCTATTATCTGTACAAGTCCCCAATCTGACCATCGCTAGCTGCCATCCATTACCATGGTCAGACCATTCTCTCTTTCAGTTTATACAGCAAGATTATTTATTCGATAAAAAAATACGTTCTGAAAGTCTCCCTTTCCCGCATTCTAGGTAAAAGTCTTTAAAATGGGCAAACTAAAGATTTCCTACACACTCTTACCCGTCGAGAACATTCGCCCAACAGCTTTGATCACCCACTTTCATATCACTGGCTGCACTGGACAAGCTTGGCTCTCTAAGTTTAAATCACACAAAGCTAAGCACAACAAATGGTTTTCTGAAGAGCTTTCATACTTACAAAGAAAGGGTACAACTTTCAAAAGTCACCAGAAAAGTCTTGCCTCTCATCTGATAAAATGTCATGCTAAATCCACGAAAGAAGCTTCAAAGCCGTCATCGAGCCATAGGCAGAGCAAAAAAGAAAGCCAACTTCAAGTCTTGTATCATTTAAGCCAATAACACCTCAAATGAACTTCACCGGATGTATCAAAAAATGATCTTCAAAGCAGCCATCTAAAAAGCATACTTCCAGCCTCGTGTCATATAAGCTGACATCTCCTCAAAGGAACTCTTGGATTGCAAGAAATGGTCACAATCCCACACCCAACCGAACCGTTCCCAACATCTGTGCGAGGACCTAATGTCCTTCTTCAATGACAAGACGTTCAGGCTCCTTTTAGATGTAAAGCTTTCCTTTCCACCATCGTAAAACTCTAAATCCTTGCCACATGTAGCTCCTCGAGGGTTTCATTTACCCCGATTATGGCAAAGAGTGTCAACAAGATCGACAATGAACTCAAGCTAGTCACCGGTCCTTCTGATCGCTTTAAGACAAAGCCCATTAAATATGGGTAATCAACCACTAGATTGGTCAGCACTTCCCTGCCATCAAAAGTTGTACCCGCAAACTCAAACTTTCCATCATCCCACCATTACCAGTGATGACCCATATAATTTAGCAAACATCAGAGCTACTTCTGGTCTTGCAGCTATCACCTAAATCATGGAAGCAGTAGTCTCAACTACCTCACCCTATCTAAATGCCAAAAACGCTCTCAGTGACCTCCAGTCAGGCTTCTGACGGATAAAAGTACCAAAACTATCTTTATACACATCAGTGAAAAATTGCTCTTCGCCAGGGACAGTGGGCACAGCTGTGCCTTGATCATCTTAGGTCTGTCATCAGTGTTTGGTTTGCTTGACTACAGCACTCTGCTGTCCTGACGTCAGTCTACATTCAAGTTTGGAGGTGTTGTGCTCCAGGGATTCAGGCCTTTTCACTCCAACCACATCCACTGGGTGAAACTCGTTCTTTTGTTATCCAAATTCAAGCATATGGCTTGCGGTTCACTCGAGGATCACCTCGACAACGGCTACTTTTCAATACCTACATGGCTTCTCGTTCAACAACCCTCAATGCCTTAATGTTGTCTATCCCATGTATGTTGACTGATTCTAAAATATACATTTATTTATTTATTTTGGGGTTTTGCATAGCGTAAAGTTGACCCGAAGGTATCAGAGTGCTTTACAGAGTTTTAGCACAGTAACATTTACAGGAGTTACATATGGAGTACATAACAATACATAGTAATAAAAGAAGAATACAATAGACAGTAGGATATGAGACGATATAATTTGGAGGTAGTTAAGGAGGGGTACTGCAGAAGCAGGGGGAGTTGAGGTACAATTATTTTCAGAGGTAGTGATGTTCAGGCCTTTGGTGGGTGTGTGGGAAGACTATCTGGAAGGTCAATTGACTTGAAGGGAGGATTTAGATATTTGTTGAGAAAAAGTAGTTTTTTTCTGAAGTGAAGGAATGATTGATTGTCATGTGCGCCTGTGGTAGAGAGTTCTAGTTTCTAGGAGCATTCTCGGAGAAGGAACGAGTGAGTGATTTTTCTTTCTTAAATTTGGGCGGAATCAAAAGTAGAGTGTTAGAGCTTCGAAGAGGACTCTTATGGCCGGCTTTTGATAGTTTGTTAGTGAGGTAGATTTATTTTTCAGTGTGGAGAGCTTTGTGGGTTATGTAGGCAGTTTTGAATATACATCTTGCCTCGATTGATAGCTAGTTGAGTCTCTTGAGTGTGGGAGTGATGTCGTTGAAGCGACTCTAACAGAGAGTATTAGTCTGGCCATTGGTTAAGTGTAGCTTTCAAAGGGATGTGGTATGGTTTTGGGGAGCAATAACTAAATCAGACATGGACTACTGCTGGGGTATTTATGGGAACATCCCAGCCAAATCACTTCCTTGACAACAAAGAGCATGAAACTTTGTATCGTGACTCTCATGTATGGATTAAATGGTTCTTGATCGCATCTCCTCAATTTAGATTAATTCCACCAGCTGCCAATTAAGCAAAGGATTGGCTTTAAAACCCTGCGCATGGTACCTAAATCACTGCATGACACAGCCCTGGACCACCTTTCCTTATTATTCATGTGACATTGCCAGATCACATGGTTCCCACAAACATCTCGATTCACACCTGTCTATACTACAATGACGTGGGAGAAGATATCTGCACCATCAGTGCTTTTCCCTCTGGAAGTCCCTTCCAACCCTCTCCTGAAAGATCACAAAAACAGCTCTTTTAGAAAGCAACTGAAGGCTCCCTGCTTCCTCCAACTGAAGGCTCCCTGCTTCCTCCAACTGGAGGCTCCCTGCTTCCTCCAACTGGAGGCTCCCTGCTTCCTCCTAGATTTTAATCCTGAGAGACTGTAACCAGTGACGTAAGGAAAACTTGGAACGCCCCCCTGCAAGGGATGGTGAGGGGCCTCTGGCAATACCCATCCATACACTCAAGCTGACAAGCTGAGGGGGCCCCTTTAAGCATAGATGACTGCCCCCCTCCCCTGCACTGCAGGGGCTGCAGGTGTGCTCCTTACGCCCCTGACTGTAACACCCCAGTTGTCCTCTTTCCCATCTTTGAAAGCCTCAAGGTCCACAGCGCACCGTAGTGTCTGTTGGTCATATGGGCATGTCATGAAAATATTTAAGAATATAAATATTCATATCTTGTAACAAGACTTCCCTATCCTATAAAGGATTGTTTTTTTGCTACAACGATGTGACAAAAATCCGTTTTGGTACTTACAGTCATATAGTGCATCCTTTTTCCACTGGAATACGGCGAGATATGGGCATCAACCAACCAAAATGCCAGAAGTAGTAGAAGTGACATCACTCACCCTTTAACCTCCAATTAGATCATAGAATTAATGCCTTGTCACTCCTTAATACCCAAAAGAGCCTCCTGTTTGTTGCAGAGAAGTTAGTGGTAGGGCACAGAAAGGAAACAACGGGAAATAAAAATGTCTCAGCATTCACACCTGGCTATCTCAATCAATCAATCAATCAATCAACCAATCAATCAGTGACATTTATAGAGCACGCTACTCACCCTCAGGGCGCTGAAGGGGGGGGGGGGTGCTGCTACTGCTCGAATAGCCAGGTCTTGAGGTGTTTCCTGAAGGTGAGATGGTCCTGGGTAAGTCATAGGTGTGCGGGGAGGGAGTTCCATGTCTTGGCTGCCAGGTAGGAGAATGATCTTCCTCCGGTGGGGGTTCTGCGGATCCGTGGGACGGTGGCGAGGGCGAGGCTGGTGGAGCGGAGCTGGCGGGTGGGGGTGTAGAACTAGAGGCGGTTGTTGAGGTATTCGGGGCCCATGTTGTGGAGCGCATTGTGTGCGTGGGTGAGCAGCCTGAACGTGATCCTCTTGTTGACGGGGAGCCAGTGCAGGTTTCTCAGGTGGGCGGATATGTGGCTGTGGCGAGGGGTGTCGCGGATGAGTCATGCGGAGGCGTTCTGTATGCGCTGAAGACGTTTCTGAAGTTTGGCTGTGGTTCCTGCGTATAAGGCGTTCCCGTAGTCCAGTCGGCTGGTGACGAGGGCCTGGGTGACCGTCTTTCTGGTTTCGGTGGGGATCCACCGGAAGATCTTTCAGAGCATGCGCAGGGTGTTGAAACATGAGGACGAGACTGCATTGACTTGCTTGGTCATCGTGAGGGAGGAGTCCAGGATGAATCCCAGGTTGCGTGCGTGGTCCGTGGGTGTCGGTGCGGTGCCCAGCGCCGTGGGCCACCAGGAGTCGTCCCAGGCGGATGGGGATTGTCCGAGGATGAGGACCTCCATCTTGTCCGAGTTGAGCTTCAGACGGCTGTGCTTCATCCATTCTGCGACATCTTTCATTCCGTCCTGGATGTTGGTTTTGGCGGTGGATGGGTCATTGGTGAGGGAGAGTATCAGTTGGGTGTCGTCGGCGTAGGAGATGATGTTGATGTTGTGTTTGCGTGCGATGGTGGCGAGGGGGCTTATGTAGATATTGAAGAGGGTTGGGCTGAGTGAGGAGCCTTAGGGTACGCCGCAGATAATCTTGGTGGCCGCGGAAGGGAGGGAGGCGGACTGTCTGGGTTCTGTCGGAGAGGAACGATGTGATCCAGTCCAGGGCCTTTCCTTGGATCCCAGTGTTGTAGAGGCGGATTATTAAGGTGCGGTGGCAGACGGTATCAAAGGCTGCCGAGAGGTGCAGGAAGATGAGAGCAACTGTATCTCCGTTGTCCATCAGGGTCCTGATGTCATCGGTGGCTGCGATGAGGGCGGTCTCGGTGCTGTGGTTGGCTCGAAATCCGGACTGGGATGGGTCGAGCGAGTTGTTTGCTTAGAGGAATGCAGTCAGCTGTTTATTGACGGTCTTCTTGATGACTTTAGCCGGGAAGGGGAGAAGAGAGATGGGGCGGATGTTCTTGAGGTCTTTGGGGTCCGCTGTGGGTTTCTTCAGAAGGGCGTTGATTTCTGCGTGTTTCCAGCTTTCAGGGAAGGTGGCTGACGTGAAGGAGCTGTTTATGACGTTCCGGAGGTGGGGTGCGATGACGGTGTCGGCTTTGTTGAAGATATGATGAGGGCATGGGCCGGAGGGGGAGCCAGAGTGGATGGTGTTCATGACGTGGGTGGTGTCTTCAGTGCTGATAAGGGCCATGCGTTGAGGGTGGTGGTGGGGGTCGTTGGTTTGGTGGCTGGAGGCGGAGTCTGGGGTCCGAAACTGTCGTGTATATCTGCGATCTTGCGGTGGAAGAATGTGGCAAGGGAGTTGCAGAGGTCTTGCGACGGTGTGATGTCGTTGTTGCTGGCGCTGGGGTTGGAGAGCTCTTTGACGATGCTGAAAAGTTCCTTGCTGTTGTGGGTGTTGTTGTCCAGCCGCTCTTTGAACGATGTCCTTTTGGTGGTCCGGATCATCTGGTGGTATTTGCGGGTGGCGCTCTTGAGGGCTGTCATGTTTCCTGATGTGCGTTTATGGCGCCAAGCTTTTTCGAGGGTTCGGCTATCTCAAACAGGTATCTAACGGGTAGGTGCTCAGAGATTATGTTAATTTTACCATTTAGTTGTTCTAGATCTTGCAAAAAAGTTTTTTTAAATAACTGAGCACAACTTCAGAAAGCCTTGCCTGTAGTTATTTCAATATTTAGGTAGCACATGAGAGTTCTTCCCACTACCCTGAGGTTTGTAGTTAAATTCTTTAGACCCTGATCATGGTTTTTTAACATAAAATCGAACTTAGTCTAATACTTTTGAGCTTTGATACTTTGGCCAGACTACATATTTGGCTTTCAGCATCACTTATGCAGGACAATTTGGAATGGTTTCGGAAGAAATATCTGTAATGGTCAATGCTGGTGTAGTTGGTGGCCAGGGTATAGGTGTTTTAGAAGAGCTCTTTTCAGCATCCTGTACTGTGGCCTCTGTTGTGTGGGTTTAAGTGCATTAGAAGAGTTTTGTCTGGTGCCCAGCACTGACCCTGCTGCCATCCAGAGCAGAGGTGCATTAGAAGCACTGTATGTTGTAGCCACTAATGGAGTTGTTACAGGTTGGGATGGAGGTACACTAGGAAAGCCAAGTGTGGCAGCGAGCGCGAGGACTGGTGTGCTGCAGGTCAGGGTGATGAGGTGTTAGAAGAACTATGTATCGTAGCCCATGGTGTTGATGGCGGTTAGTTTTGGGGGGCCTTGTCGAGAGCTAGATGTGCAACCAGCACTGGGTCTCCTGCAGAATGGGGTTGAGGGAAATCAGAAATGCTGTGTGTTGTGGCCAGCACTTGGCATGCTGCAGGTTTCGGTTGATTGAAACAACTATATGTGACAGCAAGTAGTGGGGCTGCTGTGCGGCAGGTATGGGTGTAGGCGCTTTAAAAGAGCTAGGAGTGGCAGCCAATATGGGGCAGATGTCAGTCTGTTTTGATGGGCGTTAAGGGAGCCAGGTATCGTGCTATGAAGTGTATGTTTTACTTTTCCCGATTGTTGCAAGTGCTGCCTTTTTGTGTCATTCCTCTGGCATAAATCCAGTGACCCTGGCAATAGAACAACTTTAGCTTCTCGAGATGTGCTGACACTTGGATCACCCCTAAGCTGACCCAGCCAGTGCGATCAACAAACTTGCAACATATTTTCTTAAATGCTAAGAGTTGTCAGTGTCATTTATTATGCCATTAATAATAGTTTTTTTAAGCTCTGAATGTTCCTACCATGTCCTCCAAGGGCTAGTGGGAGCAATGCTATGTCTTTGCATTTGGGCTAGTGAAGGAAAGTCTGTCTGGTCGCCTCTGCTCCTAGCTGCCATTGCTACAGATTCCGGCCTCTGTAGATTTTTGGTTAGATCTGTGTTGTCTGCTCTGTATTTCCAGTGTGTGGTCACTTGGTCTTTATCAAATATGAACTTGACTTTGGTTTAAGATTCAGACTATTCTCATGTATCCTAAAAGCTTGATGTCTTCTTATGTTATGGTATTCTCTGTTCTGTTATGTTATGTGAATTTCTACAGCGCTCTGTCATCTGGGGGAGCAGCTTGGCACTTTACATAGGAAAAAGTTTGGTCTACCCTAGGGCTAAGCTGGAGGGGCCTATTCGGAAAGCCCCATCTGCAGCTTCCTGAGGAATATGAGAATGGAAGAGGAGGTTGTTCCTGGCTTGAGGAGAGATGTAGAAGAAAGCGTGACCTCCTCATCTGGTGCGGCCGAGCGTAGGAGTCTGGGGAGTTTGCGGAATGTGAAGTGGTTGTTGATCATTTAGTTAGACTAGGCCGAGATTGTGTAAGGCTCTAAAGGTGTGCACAAGGAGTGTCAGTAGAGCTCCTTTGTGTATGAGAAGGATGAGGGTTGCAGTGTCTCTGCCCATAATCATCCGGATGTTGTTTGTTGCAGCAATGAGGACTTTTTCTGTGCTGCGGTTTGGTCTGAATTTGGACTGAGTGACATCAAGGAGATGTTTTTTTGTTGAGGTGGTTGGTTAGGCGCTTGGTGATTAGCAGGGCGATGGGTCTGTAATTCGCTAAAATTTCCGGGTCCACTGAGGGCTTCTTGAGGTGGAGGAGAACTGTGGCATGTATCCCGGTATCCAGGTAGGTGGCTTTAGTGAGGGTGGTCTCCGGGATCGGGATGAGTACAGAGCAGATGGGTTGCAGTCCTTTGATGAAGGCGTGGAAGGGGTCCGAATGAGCCACGGAGTGGATGGACTGCATGGTGGATGGACTCCACTCACTTGGTTGGCTTGTCTCAGCTGTGTCCCCAAGCTAGTAAGCACGGCTGAGGCACTGGAGCAGTGGGGCCAGGCAGCAGCTTTGAGACTTCGTACAAGACCCATCATATCCTGAAATAACACAGCAACTTCCAACGAAAACAGCAGCTACGTGAAAGAATCGGCACGAGCGAGAGTTCCTTAGCTAAAGCCGTCATAAAAATACGTCTCCGTGGGGTGTGACGTTAATTGTTTAGTCAGGATTACTATAATTGGTATTTATGTGTTTGTTTTACTTCCCTGGGGCCCAGGGTCAGGCCTAGGGCTCCCGCAGCTGTTACACAATGTACAACTTCCTGAGGGAGTCCTTGCTGCGTCACAAACAGAAGGCAGACAAGAGAGGCATGGCACTTTAACTTGGCGAGAGGGGCAAAATGGCGCTGATGATCTGTGCAGTGCTGCTGGACTGACCTGTATAGTTGGCGGCTGTTTTCTGGTCTGATCGTGTTTTTTAGGCTAATTTTGTTTTTAGCACAAAATGCATTCTTGCATCAAAATGAACGCAATAAACCATTGCGCACTAAATTAAAAAATAAAGATTTCACGTAATTACGCAAAATAAAATGATGCAAGTTTTTTGCACCCCTTATTTTCCCCCTTTCATCATATCAGATGCTTCCCATAGACTTCTTTAGGGTCACTCCCTGTGCAATCTATTTTCCACCCTCTATAATAATAGTTCACGTTTTTTAATTCAGTTGGATCAACCGCCAAAAACGGCGTTCTTCACCAGACTTGCGGTCCCAAAAGTTGAGCTGCCTCAAAGCGCTTTAGCCTTGATTGTGCTGGAGCTTCTCTATTTGATATAGTCTCTGAGTTGTTTGTAGCAAGATCTGGTCTTGCTTTTGTTTGCAAAGGGAATCCTAAACTCTGCGTCTCTCTCGCCCCTCTTCACCCACCACCTTTCCTAAGCGGTACCTACCATAACACGATAACTGCATCCCGGTGGTCTTCACGCATGAAATGGAAGCATTTTCCACATAGGATCAAAAAACAACGACAACACTTTCCAACCCCAAATCCTACACGACGTAGGTTGCTGCCCATGTAAGCAAGCGCCTCAGAGCTCCACATAGGGTTAGTAAGCGCTATAAATGCACTAATACGATACACTTTAGCCAGGATGACAACTGTTTCTGGCACATGCTTCTGTCTCTCCCTTGATGCTGCTTTACTGATGAAGTGCATAAAGGCTTTGCCAGGGTGCAGCCATTTCAGTGGCAGGAGCGGCTCGTGTCAGGTAAAAGATGTAAGGCGGGGAGGGTTGATGGGGTAGGATGTAGAAAAATAAATAAATAAGAACGTACCTGCCGCCCTCCAGCATCGCCACTCTTCTGCTCCTCTCCATTGCAGGCACAGGCTCTTCTACTGCCCTGCGGCCAATCCTGAAGCTGCTATCATGCATGAGAGCAGCTTCAGGATTGGCCTGAGCGCCAAGAATTTGCGCTCCCAGACAGACTGGAAGCCTGTGTCTGCTGTCTCCAACCCGGCAACAGAGCTCAGGTTGGAGAGAGTTTCAGTGCGCATGAAGATTTGGCCCTCCTGAGATAGACAGCCCAACCGTCATGCACACTGATAACAGTGCCCACCACTCCACCCCCAGTACTGTCACCCCCGGGCCCCGCCCCCACACAAGTCCCTTAAAAGAAAAGCAAAATGACAATAAAACGGATTTTGAACCTATTTCATATTTTCATTTTTCAAGTGTTTGAGGGTGCTGGCGGGAGGGTCAGGGCGGTGCACGCTCCCGAGTGGGTGGGCTGTTCGGCTGATGTGGAACGGAGACTGGCCTGGCTGCAGGTGAGTATGAGGGTAGTATGGGGGCTGCCAGGATGGCTGGAGCGCCTGTTGAGACAACAGGCGTGTAGCACTGCTGTGCCTAAGGAAGGGGCGGGCCCTGCCTCTGATTCTCCCTCACTCTGCACTCCTGACATTACCTCCTGCTTTGCCAGAGGCACCTCCCCTTCCAAGCCCCCCAGGCAGCAGCACAGCTGCCAGCAGGGGGCAGACTAGCAGGGGGGCAGGGGGGCTGGCCTTTTCAGCAGGCATATGGGCCACAGGAGCCTTTAATTAGACTCAGTAATCTCCTCTCAGGTATACAGCTCTTTGAATTAACAACAAAAGACATAAAAGTGATCCTGTTTGCGATGGAGCTCAGGAGATTGCGACAAGGGGTGGATCATCACTGTAAGCTCCTTTTATTAATGCATCCTCATATTCGTGTCATCAAACGCCTCCTGTAGGTGTCTATGAATAGCTCCTCTTTTGAACAGAAGGGGCGTCAAGGCGAGGAGATTCCATTGTTCTTAACAGCGGGCGGTGTTCTTGAAAACTGCTTCTGAGTGTAAGAACAAAGAAATCTTGTAACTTCAGAGCTCAGTTTGAAAAGTTCTGGAAGGTGCTGAGCTCTCAGTTTGTTTCATGAACTGAGAGCTTGGTGAGTAGCGAGCACTGTTGTCTTTTCTCCTTAAAACTTGTTTGCATTCTAGTAGTGGTACTGTCCTTTGCAATATAGAGAGTGTCGAAACTCATATGCATTGCTGTATACAAGTAACAATCACACTGGAACTAATGCAGGTTTAGAGAGCATTTCAAAGCTGGCTTTAAGGTTCTGTGTTCAGTAGGGTAGTATAGTATTTATGTAAGTTGGGAAACTAAGGTCCAGATTCACAGAGTTAATTTAAGACAAAATCCCAAACTTACTACTATTTTGGTATTCACAGAAGGTACTTACTCATTTTGCTATTCACAGAAGGCACTTACTCATTTCGGTATTCACAGAAGTTAGGAGTCCTAACTTTAGGACTCCTAAATGCCTTCTGTGAATACCGAAAGTCTTAAAATTAGGATTTGTCTCAGTTTAGGAGTCCTAAAGTTAGGAGTCCTAACTTTACTACTACTAAACTTAGAAAAATCCTAATTTTAAGACTTTCGGTATTCACAGAAGGCATTTAGGAGTCCTAAAGTTAGGACTCCTAACTTTACTACTCCTAAACTGAGAAAAGTCCTAATTTTAAGACTTTCGGTATTCACAGAAGGCATTTAGGAGTCCTAAAGTTTGGACTCCTAACTTCTGTGAATACCAAAATGAGTAAGTTCCTTCTGTGAATACCAAAATGAGTAAGTGCCTTCTGTAAATACCAAAATGATAGTAAGTTTAGGATTTTGTCTTAAGTTAGTTCTGTGAATCGGGCCCTAAGTGTTAAGTTGTAGTTTGATTCAATTGTAAAAGTGTGTGTTGTAAGTGGGGTTTTGTCCTGTTAGAAATGGGGTCTCTAGTTGGAAGAGGTATGCACTCTGTCCAAGTAGTGACCCACACTATAGTCAGGGTAAGTGTAGCACACAGTAAAAGCTTACATGTGCTCACCCTCTGGTAGCTTGGCGGGCAGCAGTCAGGCTAAACTAAAGAGGCAGTGTGTAAATTATTTGTACATGCGCACACACAAAGTAACACAGTGAAAGCACCACAAAAGTACTCCACACCAGTTTAGAGAAATAGCCAATATTTTTCAGAGTAAAATAAGACCAAAATGACAAAATGTCATCACACCCACATTTTTAAATATTAAATAAAAAATGCAGTGCTTAGAAGTCTATAGGACCCACTGGGGCAATCTGGTCGTGCTTCAATACCTTGGCGGTGGTGAAAACCAAATATGCAGTGTCGGAAACCAAGGACATGCCATTAAAAACGAAGACGAAACATTGAGAATCGGAGGTGAGGTGTCACGGTTGCAGGTGAGACGTTGGTTCTTTAAGGTGGTGTTTTGTTGAAGCTTTTGCTGCTCCAGGACAATGCGCTGCACTGAGGAGGGGATGCGTCAGTTGCAGGGGGTGAGACCTCGGTTCCAGAAGGCAACGTGACATCTAGGCGGCTTCGATGTCGAGAGCGTGGAGCATCGATTCCTCGGCATCAAAGTCGAACCGCTGGGCCCAAGGCAAAGCGTCAATTGGGAGTCACTTAGGGCTGGGGATTTGGTGGAGTCAGGACAGAACCACTAACGTCGGTGGCGTGGTGGCGAGACTCACGTTGCCATGATTCTTCAGAGGCGCTGCAGCAAGGTTGGGGGTGCGTTGAAGTCGAGGTTGTGGCATCACACAACCGGCGAGGGGTGGCCACAGCTTTGGGGCATGCACCGGCGATGCATCGATTTTGCAGAAAGGCACAGGTTCTGACTGACACTAAGCATAGATTTTCTTGGGTGCATCACAAAATTTACCTCCAAGGGCCCAGGACTGGGTTTGGCACCACTTGGCATGTTAGGACTTACAGCATAGGATCCCAGGTGCTGGTTGCAAGATGCAGGTGAAATCTTTGATGTCACTGGGATTTCAGCAATAGAAGGCAAGCTCAGTCAAGCCCTTAGAGAACCTTTTAGAAAGCAGGATGCAGAGAGCAAAGTCCAGTCCTTTCACTCCCAGGAAAGAAGCAGCAGGCCAACACAGCAAGCATTGTGAATACCAATAGGTCTGACTTTAAAAGAGCACTGTTGTATGCTAATTTAAAGCATTATAAGTAAAAAGCATGGGAAATAATATGTATTTGTGTGGAAGCAAAGAACTGCAGAATCATTTTGGTGTGGGTTTAAAGATCAGGTGCCAGTTGCACTTTCAAGCCAGACCTAAAAATCCATGTAGGTTAATTACTGTCCTTCTCTCACCTGTGCTGCTGCCTGAGAAAAACAATACAAATTATCTAATTTTCTAAAACACTTTAATACCTTTACAAAGTCACGTGTGTGGCCCTGAAAGTTCAAGTTCAGACAGCTGGAAAAATAAACAAAATGATCACAGCTGGTGGAGGGCAAGCTCTTTTTCTGTGGAAGTACACAACTTCTGCCCAATCAAAACATGGCTCCTGACTCTCAACATGTGGGTGGAGACAAAGCCCCTCTCTAGTTATGCTAACATTCTGGCGACAGTCAGTCTGGCGACAGATGTGCTGTTTACAAACAATGTTAAAAAGAGTTGTGATCTTTTTTGAAATATCATACCCTCATTACCCCAATACTTCGACTGCTCCTTGTACAGCCTGTTCCCATCTTACACCTCCCAACCCGCCAGCACCTCCCAACCACCCACCACTGCGCATACCTCACCCGTTCTTTTATGGTCGCCTAGGGAATGTCTTCCTTTTATCAAGTCTTATCCAGTCTCACAGAATTCTTAAAGTGTTGACTATTTATAAGGGCTATGAATTTATACTTTGAAAGTTCTCCGGGGCTACATTTTTCAGTTTTGTATTACTTTTGTGTGTGAGCATCAGTGTGTATTTACACAACTGCACTGGTCCCAGTACTAGAATGAAAGGGTAGGGACGGGTCAGGATTGAGGCGCATTGGTAGAGCAGTGCTGTGTGTTGTAAATGAGAGTGAAGACAGTGGCAGAAGTGCATTGGTAGAGATGTGTGTCACTGCGAGGCAGCAGGAAAGCAGGTCAGGATAGAGGTGCATCGGTCGGGCTGTGCGGAAAAACAGTGCAATGGAAGTCAGGATTGAGGTAAATTGGATGAGCTTGGTGTGCACACGTAGGGAGTTTGCAGCTCAGGACAGAGATGTAACTGCTGGTCACTGTGTAGGAGCTGGGGTGCAGATCAGGAGGTTTGTGTTGCACCGGCACACCTATGTGTGCCGGAGTAGGTGATAGAATGCAGGACAGGACTGAGGTGCAGTGGCGGAACTGTGTGATGGAGTTAGGGTGCATATCGGGAATAGGGTGCACAAACAGAGTTGTGTACAGGAGAAGAGGATACACATGACCACTGTGGTCAATTGGCGGATTTGTGTGATGTAGCAGGGACACGCTATTCAAGGTTGAGGTGCGTTGGTAAAGCTGTGTGTGAAAGTAGGGTGTAGGACCTGGCCAGGACTGTGATACAGTTGCCGAGCTGTGTGTTGGTGTAGTGGAATGCAGCAGGAATGAGTACTGTTGCTCTCTCTGTCTCAGTGTGTATGGGGCAGGGATTGTAAGTCACAGTGGTTTATTGTTAGAGCTCAGCTGTATGCAGGACTGGGCCACTGAGATCATTCAGCAAGGGAGGGTCCGGTCATGTGTCAGGTAGACTCAATTATGCATCAAGGAATTCAAATTATGCATCATAATGCAAAACATTTTATAATACTATTACTTCATCACTTTGTCACGTTAACATTGTCGGGTAAATGTTTCACCTCATTAGTACCAGTTTAACATCCAAATAGAGTAATCAACTGAAAGATGACCAGTCAACTTTTGCATTGGGCCATACACTGCACTGTAGTATGTGTTGTTGCAAATATAGTACACATTTTTAGTAATTGTGATTTCTAAATTGCGATTCTTTGTGACTCACTATTAGGAAATCGCAATTCCTAAAGTATAAAACCCATTTACTTTAATTTAGTGATTCTTTATGGAGTCGCAGTCAATCTACCTCATGAATATTGATGAGGTAGGTTGCGATTTGCGACCCATTACAAATCGCTTCCATCACAGGGTTGGTGGCTTGCTTAGGTCAGCAAACCACCATGTCTATGATTGCTTTGAATAGAGTAAACCTTTTTATTTAAATGCAGCCCGTTTTCCTTAAAGGAAAACGAAATGTGTTTAACGACAATTTTGAAGTTTCATTTTTTAAGAGCAGGCAGTGGTCCTGCTCTTAAACAATATTTGTTTCAACGTTCTAAAATGAGAAGGGGTCCCCTGAGGACCCCTTCCCACTTGCGAATGGTTACCACCACGCACGAGGTGTCGGTAAAAAATGGATGTTTTGCGACCGTTATTTGGTCACAAAACATTCATACATACCACTGTGATTCGGTATTAGGAAAGGATGTCCTAAATACGCTCCTTCGAAATACCAAATCGCTGAACACAAATTGTGATTCTTTAGCATGTTACTGAATTGCAATTTTTTCTCTGTACATATGGAAAAGCATTTTCTGCAAATCGGGTCTTTTCCAACTGCAAAAGTGCTTTTGTACATATTCCTCATACTAACCTTTGATGCGTTTGAGCTCAAATCATTTTTTTTGTTGCTAAAATCTGCTAGTTATGCAACAGATGATGAATTGTACGGCAAATGCGGCAAGTCCATCACTAAAAACGATGCTGCCATAGAATTGCATAATCTCAATGGCCCTGCTGTAAATCAGCAGAATGCAGACCGAGCTCACTGTCTCCGCACATTGACCCTGGGCGTTGGGGAAAGAGGGGTGGTCAGGTCAGAGTGGGGGCGAATTGGCAGAGCTTGGTTGTGGCAGTGGCATGCGGCAGGAGTGGGTGCTGTTGCTCTCTCTGTCTCAGTGTGGGCTGGGGGTTTGCAGGGTTGAGATGTATTGTGTTGAATCAGCGCAGTGCAGCAGGGGTGGGCGCCGCAGCTCGCTGCCTCGGCACAGTGACCCCTGGTGTCCGCGAAGGGTTCGGAGGTCCGGCTGGAGGTGGCTTGGTGGAGCTGTGCGTAGGAACAGTGGAATGCGGCGGGAGCGGACGCCGCGGCTCAGCACAGTGACCCTATTGTGTCTGCAAAGAGAATGTTGACGTTGTGTTAAAACATCAGAAAATAGAGGGATCAGCAGGGAGCGATCCGCGCTGCTAAATACCAGCATTAAAGCGAACGCCCCGCTCGGGAGCGGCATTTATTACCAGTGCGGGATTCTGGTAATTGCTAGTTATTGTTTTTAATCTGTTATTTACATCTCCCCTTCCTGCTCCTGGCGCTCTCCGCCAGCCCCTTCCCTCATCTCCCAGTACAGATGAGGGGGTCTCCGCTGGTGCCTGCTGTTTCCTCCTCTGTGTACACAACTCTAAACGGCGCGCATTTATAGGCGACACTGAGGGGCGCGCCCACTGTTGGCCTTGCGAAAGCCGGGCTTTAGCGTCTAAGGAGCGGCAGAATATATGTAGCGCTATTACTCGCAGGACCTTGAAGAGTATCGTTTCCTCCACTCTGCCTTAATGCACTTTGCAGATGAAAGTATAGGGACAGTGAGGAGACGGGCCTCCTTTGTAGTGTACGCACCTCAAGCTGCCTACGCAATGACCCCACAGCCCCTGAGACCGTTACAGCCCTTTCAAATGGTCCAATTGGCCCGTGTACGCCAACGCATCTTTGCAGTGTCGCCCACTTAGCCCCTGTGGGTAGCGGAACACCCCCAAAGTGCCCACGTGACTAGGTACTCGGCAGGGCCTTTTGTGCTGCGTATTTAACCCCACGTGCAGGATGGCGTTTTCTCTAAGCTCCGCAGCTGCTTTCTTGGCCCCTCCAGACGAGTTTTGCAGACACGCCCATCTTGGTCCGTGTATACCGAGGCTGCTCTGTCCTGAACACTATGGCACTCTCTAGAACTTCTTCACTTGCAGGGACGTTTTAAGGATTTTGGGAGTCCTGGGCTAAATGTATTTTGGGGGCCCCTGTTGGGAACAGCTTTGATTTTATGGTCCCGTTTCAGCTCTTTCATGCCCTCTTTGGTCAAATTCTAAATGTGTGTACATCTGATATCCAGGGATAGTGATGTGTGTTTTCAATATTGTAACACAGCAGCAGCCCACTACTGCAAATACTATTACTGCAAATAATCTCCATGAACACCCCCCCCCCCCCTATTTCTCATATCTGAGGTCCTGTACTGATCTAAAAGAAACCTTTTTATGGATGTTGCATGAAACATAAACACATTTTGTCTGCAAAATGTCTGTAATAGACTCTCACACATTAAAAATATAAAATAGAAAAACGTTATTAAGACTCTCTGCAGAACAAAGCTGGCTCCATTAGGGGGCCGCCTGAAAGGCTGGGGCGTGGGCCAGAGCCCACTTTGCCCATGCCTTAAAACGTCTCTGCTCACTTGCCCCCTGAAGAGGAGTGGGGCTTGGGACGGAGCACACGTGTTCCCTGTACATGACGGCATCTTCTCAAAGAGCCCATTGGCTGCTGCATGAAATGTCCAAGCAGGCTATTGCAGACGGGCCCTTCTAAAAGTGACCAACTTGGCACCTGCATGTGGATATACCCTCAGAGGGGTATTCAGGGTACCAGCACCACCCTGGGAGGGGCAGGTAAGGTTTCTGCCATCAGCGCCTCTGACCCGGATAGATCCAGGCTCTTTTGCATCCGGACACTCTCACAGCAGCCTTTGTATCAGCCCGAACAGGAACCGGTATATGTGATTTTTTAGGTCGAGCCTGGACAATTGATGTGCTGCTCTGCGAGGCATGCTGTATCGAGGAATGGAATAAAAGCTCCGCCCATCTTTTCAATTGGCTCCTATTACAGTCCTTTCAAAATCGTTGCTTTTCATTCGTGAATAGGCTTACTAGTCCCTCCTTGGTACCGCCTTGTCTGCGTTTGTAACCTCCCATAACACCTAGACTTTTTACTTTTGCTGCTTTGTCTATTCGGTGAGCACTATTTTCTTTAATGGTCTTCCCCTATTCCACCCACAAAGTCACCGCACGCTTTTACTTTGTTGTTATTAATGTAATTATTTTTTAATTTGCAGCGTGGTTCACTTTCACTTTAGTGGCCACGCTTCTTTATTTCATTAATTTGCAGCACGGTCCACTTTCACTTTATCTGCCGCGCTACGGAAACTTGCTTTCTTTCTTTCTTTTTTAAGTGAAAGCATCCCATACCGCGCTTTCACTTTAATGTTAGCCGCACCCCTTTCTTTAGACGCTACTCATTGTAACCTGAATATGGTGAGCAGCGTCTAAAGAAAGGGGCGCAGCCATTATGAAAGTGGCCTCGCCTTTGTGAGAGTTTGAGCTATCGGCATTCGAAATGAAAATGGCTTTTATATATGTGTTGATTTTGAAAACACTTAAGTAAAAGGCATTGTCATTTACAATGCAAATAGCTTACACTCTCGCAAATGCGAGACCAATTTAATTGCAAATGCTTGTGTTGAATAATGAGCCAGCGATGGGCGGTGTTTGGAAGACACCTGAAACTATCAGATTATTGCATTGTGTTACTTTTTTTTAGAGTTTTATATAGTGTGAACTAGACCCGAAGATGTCAGGTATCAGAGCGCTTTACATGAGCACCAGTTTCGTTACAGATGGACACATTCATTTTTTTGTTAGGCAGGGGGGATTAGGTGATTTTCCCAGAATCACAGGATGTTGAGCGTCCTTGCTGACCTTCAACCTGGTTCCCTAGCTTTGAGGTTGACTGCTCTAGCCGTAAGGCTACATCCTCACCCCAATAAGTAGCTGTATGTATCACATATCACATTAGAATGCAGCAGAGAGGGCATTGCTCCAGAGATGTGTGAAATCTGTTCAATTTATGTAATAAGCCAAATTTCAGAAAAATTACACGAAATGCAAAACCACCTCTTGGTGCTATATTTTAGTGTGAAATGCATTCCAGCGCTCTGGTCATTTGTGTTGTTTCTGTGCACCGGCGCCACTAGCAACATATAACTACGTGGCGTAACATAATAGCATACTGTTGGGAATTTAGCTTTACGTAAAATTTATGAAATTGTGCAAAATTACGCTGCTGTAATGGAAGTTTTGCCCAGGCCTCTGTTGTACCCACGTGGGCTCAGGGCAGTTTTCATGCAGCCGGCTTACTTGCACTTTAATCACTTCCAAAGCCAATCTAGCTGGGGAGCAGCGGTTCTATGTGTCTGTTGACGTCAGTAGAGCGAGGCTTAGAGCAGGGAACCCAAGTGCTGTCTAGATTTGAGTCTGCCCATGGTTCTGTCGCTGGCTGAATAATCATCGAACAGAGGTTTCCAGCTCCTTCCTGATGCAGTGGAGTGAGTGACCAGTCGGATCTTTGATTGGATGTTATTCTAGAGCCTAAGTTCATGGCTCGAGCAGGGCTGTTTTCTAATCTTCTCAGTGCTATCTTTGTAAAGAAAATGATTGAAAAGGATGTGGCCTGACTGTCAGAGCTGCCGACTTTAGAACTGGGGAACCAGGTTCGAGTCTTGGCGTCGGCTCAACATCTTGTGATTCTGGGCAACTCATTTAATCTCCCCGTGCCTACCAAAAAATGAATGTGTCCTTGTGTAACATAACTGGCACTCATGTAAAGTGCTCCAATACCTTTGGGTCAAATTTGTGCTATATAAAAAAAAAGCATAAATTATGGGATGGATTTTTGGGGTGCTGCATATGGCATCGGCATCCATTGGTCTCAGGAGGCGGTCATCTGGGCTAGCTTCTGTTGGGTGGCTAGGGGCATAGCCACAGCAACAATGCCATCCTAGCCCGTCCCTGCTTTTCAGCTGTGGTTGGTGGTGAATACTGTTGAAGGCGGGTAACACGTCCAAGAGGACCCAGAGACAGGGGCTGCTGCTGTCCCCGACCCACTGTGCACCGTCTTCTTTCTAGATGGTTGATGTCTCCGCACTGAATGTGATTTGAAGTCTAAGTGGTGCAGGAAAGTGCTGCTGTTTCTTTTGTAGTGCTTTATTGATGATCGCGGCAATAGTGGGAAGATGGGTATGGAGGCTGTAAATTGTGTTTGGTAGCACTATATGCTGTCTGCGCTGCGTGCCTTTAGGAGGCCAGGCAGGCGCAGTGTTTGAATGAAAGAGTGGTCCGTGCATTGGCGCCTGCAGTCATAAGCACTGGTGACTGGCTATCTGTTGCTTTCAGTCGTAGTAAATACCTGATACATTTTTTAGGTCTCGCCTGAGCCTGCGCTTATAGCGCTGCTCTGACAAGAGTTTTAGTAAGCGGGTTTTGGAAGTGCTAACCTATGGCTTTTTTCAGGCCTCCAGCTTGCGTTCGCGATGTCGTGCACGCGCACAGCTGCTATCCTGGTTTCTAGCATTCTTCGCATGGTCGGCTTTCCTCCCCCTCTCTCACCCGCTCCTTCCCCTCCCTTACTACACGGAAGAGTTTCAGCCTTCTTCAGTCTACATATGAAACAGACCAGAGCGATAAGCTTCACAAAGCCTGAAAATACACAATGTAAACACATTTTCCAGGTCAGGTTTATGAAGTGGTTCTTTACCACAAACTAGCGCGCTTTATAAAATTCTTAAAATAAATACATACATAAGTGAATACATCGCACTTGTCTTGTGGAGTACAGTTTTTTTTTTTTTAACATAACACCCATAAAAATCCAGTATTTTAGCTGTCCATGTTTAAAATGCATATTCCTAAACAGATTAATAAATGAATATTCACAGCGATAATACAGCATAAGGTACAGTGTCACGCAGGAATTCGGAAACGGGCCGTGCTGGCGCAGTTCACGTCACGTACCTCTCCCTCGCGCCTCTGCGCTACACATCTCCACGGCGCAAAGCAGGAGCCAAAGCGCCTTTGCGGTCATTTTTCGGGAGCTTATTCAGGCTTCTCCTGCGGGGAGTCTGAGGTCGGTGTGCGCTCTCCCAGAGTTCATGCTAATGAGGGGCAGCCTTTAGGGGAAAACATGAATCCCTGCTCTGGACAAACCATTAGAGCAAGACAAAACTGCTCCAATTCTTGTCAACCTCCCACTATGCCAAATCCGCGGAGGAATGGGCAGCCGGGCCAACAACACTGTGCAATTATGCGCCTCCCAAAAACTGCCACTTCCCCTATCGCCCCAATCATAGTCTCTCTGTATTGTCAAGGAAGGGATGTCTTGGAATTCGTGAAAAAACAGCTTTTAAAACGGGAACAGAGACGCTTTTGTGTGCCGCGTGATGTGCAAAAAAATAATACGCTTGAAGAAAATTGCTTAGATTAAAATATGCAGGGTTCATCAGTTTTACGGCCCGGGCATTCCCCACTCTCTCTCTGGTCTCTCGCTCTGTCTCACTCTTTGTAGTCGCTCTCTAATCCCCCCTCTCGCTCCATGCCTTCTTCTTTCCATTTCTTCCTCCCTCTCTCTTAATCTCTTTTCTCTTATTTTCTCCTATACCTCTCTTTAAACTTTTCTCTTCTTATCTCGCTCCCGTCTTCCTCTGCACACTCTTCTCTCTTTCTTTCTTTTCGGCCTCTTCTCATTTTTCAATCAATTGTTGCTATGTCTCACTCTCTTTTATTCTCACCTTCCCCTCTTTTTTTCTCATTCCCAGTCTGTCTCCTCTCTTCCTCGCTCAACCATTCTTTGTCCTCTCCCCTTTTCTTCCCACCCTTGCTCCATGCCTGCCTCGCTCTCTTCTCTTTTCTCTCTTTAATTTCTTTTGCTCTCTTTCTTGTCCCATTCATTTTAAGTCACATACAGGTACCTAATTAGAAAGCCGGCGTTTCAAGGCAAGTGACATGTGTATGTCAAACTATTCTGTATTTTCAGTCCGTTTTCGGGTGATGTTTACTACTTTCGCTCAGCTTTTATATAGCCTGAACTCAACCTGAAGGATTTGGAGCGTTTTACAAGATCAACACTTATATTATACAAGGGCAAGTTAACTTTGCTTTAGGCGCAGGGAGATTAAGTGATTTGCCCAGGATCACAGGGTGTTAAAACAACGTTGGGACTCCAACCCAGTTGCAAAAGCGGCAGCTGTAGCCCTTAAGCCATATCTCATCCCCACCCTTTTCCTGTTAAGCTCTCAATTTGCACACTATTCTCCCCCTTTCACCTGCATGCTTCACCCATCCCAAAGCACTTAATCGTCACTAACTAAACACTTATAAGGTCCCAAAGGCGAGACCTATTGGCTATGCCAATGCTTGTTGGGATTGCCTATTGAGTGACAGATCACATCCGTTCAGGGGTTCTCGAGAGCGCCTGGGGACGAGACACGAGCCTTACTTAGCACCCTTTCAGCAGACTTGGAACAATCGCGACAAGTCGCATTTCTGTGACTGGACACTTTCCTCAGACTTTCCTGGTTTTAAAAATGGCGGTGTTTCGATGTGTGTGTTTTAGGTTCCCGCGGTCTGCACGACGAGCCCTGGGCTCCACAGGGTGGTTGCCCCGGCACAGCCTCTGTTCTGAAGTACCGGGGACTTTCCTCTGGGGAACCGATGAATAGAGATGTTTTCCTGGGCAGTCCTGGTGCCTGACAAGATGCGTACCGTTTCCCTTTCAGCCCGAGAGATCAAATTACATAGTCGAGCAATCAGCGCCCTGGTTATTTGTTAGACGCTCTCTCCTCCCCCAGTTTTGTACGAGAGTAGATAGCTCCTCATTTCCCAGAAACAGCGTCTCTTGTCTGGTGTCTGGGAGGGAGAGTTTCGACCCTCAGAAGCTGCTTGCAGCAGAGCAAAGGGCGCGCGCGTGCGTTCCGGGGTCGGCCATTTTATTCTATAATCATATACAGACAGTAGCTCGCTTGCTGTTTATAGGCATTCACTGACGGTAGCTAGAGTTCTAGGTCACAGGCATGACCTCAGGATGTGAGTGTCAGGGTGTGTCAAGCCTCACCTCAGGCCGTCTGTCAGCCATTTCACACACGATTAACAGGCTGTGTGTTTCCGGTATTAAAAGTTAACTTGACCTCAGATTGTCTGTCAGGCCTCTCATAGACATGAACGTAAGATGTATCGTTTATGTGAGGACTCTCATGGACATGACAACAAGGTGTGTGCCAGGCCTGTCGCAGACGTTATAACAGGCTTTCAGCCCCTCATCCACACACAACACCTGACATTGTGCGTCAGGCCTTCATCATTCACACACACAACCTCATGCGGTTGGCCATTTGATGTATTCCCCCGCCCTCCAGGAACTCCTTCCATTGGAATGTGTATGGGGTAATTTGACATCTGGAAAGAGCACTTAAATATCTCGCTATTTTTCACATTTAGTTATTTATCTCTTATATGCGTTCTGTACAGAAAGCAACGATGTTTTGCTGTTTTACCCTCACCTTTGGCAAAGCAACTAGGTCAACAGAATTTGTGCATGCAAAACATGAAAGAGCATTTGTGCCCGCTTATAATTGCTTTCATTAGCACAAGTAACCCTTAACCAATGGCTTTTGCAGCTGTGTTTTCTCTCTCTCTTTTGTCAATCAATCACTATTCAGAAGGAAGACTTGAGGTTGTACTTCAGGACTTTTTGTTACAAAGAATATTGGAGCCTATGTGTCAGACCTCTCGCAGACATTAAACCAGGCTGTGCATTAGGCCTCTCACTGACATGACTAGGGGCTGTGTTAGGACTTTTAAAGGGTTGTATGTCTGAATTTCGAGTTTTAAATATCGTGCTACCAAAATATTGTAGCAAAAACATAAGTGTAAGTGTAAATTGGTAAGTATAGAATTACTCTTCTGAACTCTACTTCTAAGTACCTTGACATCTCTTGCCTTACACCCACCGCGCCATCTCTACAATCACCCCTCTCCAGTGGCACAGCCATCCATATCCAGCTATGCAGTCTCTCCTCTCTAGCTACAGTCACTCCCCTTAGCTGCGCAGCCATCCATCTCCAGTTATGCAGTCACTCCTCCCTAGCTGCACAGTCACTCCACACATAGTTCAATCACCCTCTCTTGCTGTGCATTCGCCCCCATCTCTTTATGTAGTCCCCCATATCTTATCTCACAATCACCTCTCTCCTGCTTCTTTTGCTGCAGTCACCGCTCTCTAGCTGCACAGTCACTCCTCTCTAACTGCAGTCACTCCTCTCTTTCTTCCCAGTCACCCTTCTCTAGCTGCACAGTCACTCCTCTCTAACTGCAGTCACTCCTCTCTTTCTTCCCAGTCACCCTTCTCTAGCTGCAGTCACTCCTCTCTAACTGCAGTCACTCCTCTCTTTCTTCCCAGTCACCCTTCTCTAGCTGCAGTCACTCCTCTCTAGCTGCAGTCACTCCTCTCTAGCTGCAGCCACTCCTCACTTTCTTCCCAGTCACCCTTCTCTAGCTGCACAGTCACTCCTCTCTAGCTGCAGCCACTCCTCTCTTTCTTCCCAGTCACCCTTCTCTAGCTGCACAGTCACTCCTCTCTAGCTGCAGTCACTCCTCTCTTTCTTTGCAGTCACCCTTCTCTAGCTGCACAGTCACTCCTCTCTAACTGCAGTCACTCCTCTCTTTCTTCCCAGTCACTTTTCTCTAGCTGCACAGTCAATCCTCTCTAGCTGCAGCCACTCCTCTCTTTCTTCCTAGTCACCCTTCTCTAGCTGCACAGTCACTCCTCTCTAGCTGCAGTCACTCCTCTCTTTCTTCCCAGTCACCCTTCTCTAGCTGCACAGTCACTCCTCTCTAGCTGCAGCCACTCCTCTCTTTCTTCCCAGTCCCCCTTCTCTAGCTGCACAGTCACTCCTCTCTAACTGCAGTCACTCCTCTCTTTCTTCCCAGTCACTTTTCTCTAGCTGCACAGTCACTCCCCTCTAGCTGCAGCCACTCCTCTCTTTCTTCCCAGTCACCCTTCTCTAGCTGCAGTCACTCCTCTCTAGCTGCAGCCACTCCTCTCTTTCTTCCCAGTCACCCTTCTCTAGCTGCACAGTCACTCCTCTCTAGCTGCAGCCACTCCTCTCTTTCTTCCCAGTCACCCTTCTCTAGCTGCACAGTCACTCCTCTCTAGCTGCAGCCACTCCTCTCTTTCTTCCCAGTCACCCTTCTCTAGCTGCACAGTCACTCCTCTCTAGCTGCAGCCACTCCTCTCTTTCTTCCCAGTCACCCTTCTCTAGCTGCACAGTCACTCCCCTCTAGCTGCAGCCACTCCTCTCTTTCTTCCCAGTCACCCTTCTCTAGCTGCACAGTCACTCCTCTCTAGCTGCAGTCACTCCTCTCTTTCTTCCCAGTCACCCTTCTCTAGCTGCACAGTCACTCCTCTCTAGCTGCAGCCACTCCTCTCTTTCTTCCCAGTCACCCTTCTCTAGCTGCACAGTCACTCCTCTCTAGCTGCAGCCACTCCTCTCTTTCTTCCCAGTCACCCTTCTCTAGCTGCACAGTCACTCCTCTCTAGCTGCAGCCACTCCTCTCTTTCTTCCCAGTCACCCTTCTCTAGCTGCACAGTCACTCCTCTCTAGCAGCAGCCACTCCTCTCTTTCTTCCCAATCACCCTTCTCTAGCTGCACTGTCACTCCTCCCTAGCTGCAGCCACTCCTCTCTTTCTTCCAAGTCACCCTTCTCTAGCTGCACTGTCACTCCTCTCTAACTGCAGCCACTCCTCTCTTTCTTCCCAGTCACCCTTCTCTAGCTGCACAGTCACTCCCCTCTAGCTGCAGCCACTCCTCTCTTTCTTCCCAGTCACCCTTCTCTAGCTGCACAGTCACTCCCCTCTAGCTGCAGTCACTCCTCTCTTTCTTCCCAGTCACTTTTCTCTAGCTGCACAGTCAATCCTCTCTAGCTGCAGCCACTCCTCTCTTTCTTCCCAGTCACCCTTCTCTAGCTGCACAGTCACTCCTCCCTAGCTGCAGCCTCTCCTCTCTTTCTTCCAAGTCACCCTTCTCTAGCTGCACTGTCACTCCTCTCTAGCTGCAGCCACTCCTCTCTTTCTTCCCAGTCACCCTTCTCTAGCTGCACAGTCACTCCTCTCTAGCTGCAGTCACTCCTCTCTTTCTTCCCAGTCACTCCTCTCTAGCTGCAGTCACTCCTCTCTTTCTTCCCAGTCACCCTTCTCTAGCTGCATAGGACTCCTACCCCCCAGGATGGCTCCCGGCCCTGCCCCAACCAAACCCACAAAGCAATGCTTGGCGACCAGAGCTGTGGGTTAAAAAGGCCATGTTTATTACAAATCATCACACAAACATGACAATATATAATTCATACAATTTAATACGATATGGATTTATCAAATTCAATCGTTAATTAATATTTATATTTAAGTTGCCCCTATCTTCATGCTCCATCCGCAAGTCGGGCAGAACTCAATTTATTTACACGAAGAACGTTGTCTATTGCTCCAGCACTAAGGGGCCTTCTGGCTCGCGTCCCCCAACCAACTGAGAACCACGCAAGGCGCAACCCACCTGCGTCCTTGAGGGGTGAGCCCCTGTCATCTGGTCTAGGTCCGCCACTTGAGGGGCCCATCCCTCCACCACCAGGCTGCCCATCGGGGCTCGTAGGGAATAACCAGGGGCGGAAGCCCCATGCCCTATTTTAAAACTGGCGCCCTTGCCCTCAGCCGGTGTCCCATTCTCTCTGGGGTGAGCTTACCGTCTCTCCACCTCAGTGCTGGCCTAGGGAGTATGCAGGAGGACTCCCCTTAACAATGAAAAGGCAATTTATGTGGCCTCTTTACCGCCGCTTAGAATATTCCACATCCAACACCTCCCCAAGCTCTATCTTTAGGGACGGGTGGGTGGGAGATTACAGGAGACCCCTGCATACCGGGGTCGGCGCAGTCAGAAAGAGAGGGCGAGGACAAGGACAAGTTGCCCTAAATAGGCCCACGCCCTCTCACCCCTCGAGGCGCCGGCTCCGGACGGAAGTGACGTCACCGCTGACCCGGAAGTACTTCTTGCTGCAATCCCGTTTTCTCCAAGGACGAGAACCACCAGAGGGGAGGGGAGTGACCGGGTGCCCGGGGGGCCGAGTCCTAAGTGCGCTCTTCATTATATTTCGCACTTGGCACAGTCACTCCTCTCTAGCTGCAGTCACTCCTCTCTCTCTTCCCAGTCACCCTTCTCTAGCTGCACATCCCCCACTTTCCTACAGTCGTCTTTTGCTTGATGCACATTTCCCCCTCCTACATTCACCCCATACTGTGCATTCACCCCACACTCTTGCATAGATTGCACAGTTACAGTCATATTTGCAAACACATGTTTACAGACAAAGCATGCACGTACACACATACACACACACACACATACACATACAAACACACCCACCCCTCTCTCCTCACACCGCAGGCTGGCCACTCCCACAAACTGACTGAAATGAATCCCTTCTGGCCCATCAGAGGGTGTTTTTCATTCTGCCCCCCTCCCGCAGCCCTAGGCAGGTGAGCCTTTATGAGGCTCGACACCTGAGCTAGGAGGAGACATGTCTGGGGATGCCACGGATGAACTCCTGACCTTGAGACAGAACAATACAGGGAAGGGGAGCCGAGAGCACCTCCGGTGTGCCCAGACCTGCAGGGAGGCAGGCGCGGCTGTGGCAAACAAGCCTCCGTGCCTCACACTTCTTTTCTTATTCCAGTGTTATTATTTCTCTTCACAGCGGCTGCGTTTCCCCCTTTCTCTCTGAAGCTCTTTCAACACGCGGGCTTCCGATCTCTTTTCTGCAGTCCCTGCCCCCCCCCCCCCCCCTGCCCCTCTCCCTGCCTCATTCTTCCTTTATCCTGGCTCGCAGGGGCCTCGGCAGCTCTGCGGGCGCAGCAGACACAACAATGGAGACAGGCATCAGCGGCGTTTCACCGGTACCTCTTACATCCAGGGTTTGTATTGTGAGCCTGCACTGAGGGCCTTTGTTATTATTTCCTGCTCACCGCGGTCTAACTCACCTTTACTGAGGGCGGGAGGGTTTCATGTGAATCTAGAAGAGTTTCAAGCGTCAGAACTATCCTCACAGGATAACTAGCTCTTTAAGAAGCAGCGCTGCTTCCTTTTGTCGAGTTCCAAGTTGTTTTGAAATGAAGAACACTTTAAATGTCCAGGCTCAGGTCTTAGCTAGCCGAGTTGCATAATGCAAGGAGCTGGCTCTCTATGTAGAGCACTAAAACAAAGTACACTGTGCAGAGCGTCCAGTGAGACCCAGATTGGTATACAGCGGCAAAAGTAGACAATACTAACGCTCTATTTGTTGTAGTGTGGGCGAGCAGTTAGGCTCATCAGAGGGTAGTGCTAAGCATTTGTTGTCTTCACAGAGCAATGAATGATACATACACACACTCAAGAATAAATCCAAGACCAATTTGCAAAAATAACATTGATCTTAATATAAATTTACAGACCAAGAACTTCGTTCTACATTAAGTACTTTTTAGGTTATGCATTTTTCAAGTTTGCAAAATAAATCACATTTGTGCGCAATTACTCAACATTGAAGTCAATGGGAGACAATAGAAAAATACATATTAAATCATACAGTTGGTTTTCGAGGTTTACCTTCTGGATTTATGTGAGTAGCCAGGCCAGGTCCAATGTTCCACCAGCGGATTCTCTGGAGTTGTATTTCAAAGGCGGCATCGCCTTTGAAACTTCCCGCTGGGGAAGGCCATCCTGGCCTGGGTGAGGTCTGAAGCACCTCTGCCCAGAACAGGCTTTGTTCCTGGCCTCTGAGAGCGCTGGCTCTCAGAAACATGTCTGGTGGTGGCAGGCTGGCTAAGGCTCGTCAGAGACCACACCAGTGCTTGGTAGGTTTGCAGGGGACCATCTGAGGTGCCTCCTGTGTGCATTTATTAAATCCAACACTGGCATCAGTGAGGATTTCTTAAGACGAGATGTTTGGTACCAAACATGTTAGGGTACAGTGAAGCCATCATGGAGCTAGGAACCTCGTGATGACCAGTATCCAGCCCGTGTTCTCTCTATGGCTTTCCTGTGCAATTACAATATCCGAGAATGGACTTAAATATCATAGGGCCATATCTGCTCATGCAGAAATGTCCACACATGTGATATAGTGCACCCTGCCTTAGGGTTGTAAGGCCTGCAATAGGGATGATTTATCTATACTGCATGCAGTGTACGGGGACATGGGACATAGGGCTGTGTGCCATGTTGACTCTTCGGTTTTCTCTGCACCAAGACACACAGCCTGCAGTGGCAGTTTGCATAGTCTTGGTGAGGGGTCTCCAGGGTGGCGCAATTTGTGCTGCAGCCCTAGTGGACCCTCTTCAGTCCCAATGCCCTAGGTACCTGGGGTACCTTTTACTAGGGACTTACAAGGGTTACTGCAGTTGTGCCAATCATGGTACCGTTTTAGGAAAGAGATCTGGTACTAGGAACCTGGTTAGCAGAGACCCATTGCACTTTCCATTTAAAATCACATCATGTACCAGGCAAAAAGTGGGGGGCTAACCATGTGAAAAGAGGCACTTTCCTGTACATAAGACTTGAGAATTCACTTACATGTATGTTAGGCTGAGACAGCTGAGCTATCGTAAGCCGCAGATCATTAAATTCCAGGACTAGGTAGTGCGTTTTCCAGAGTTACAGATATGTCACGCTTCTAAGAGCAGATTCCCTCTACTTTCGAAGCTCGGTCTCAGAAAGCAGAATCTTCTCTCTAGTTACAGATATTTTAGGTCCAGCCCCTTTCAGCAGAGCTATACTTAAGTTTACAAATCAGCTAGGGTGCAAAGCTATCTTCTGTTTGCAGATCTGTACAGAGACGATTTAAGGTATGGGCAAAGTGAGCGATTGCCTCACCTTTCAAGTGCCTCCCTGGGAAAAACAACTTTTTCTTTATCTAGCACACCTGGGTCTAGTTCCATATTTCAGCCTCTCTGCCTTCTGCTACCTCTGAGTCTCTCTCGCTTTTTCCAGTGGCATCTTAAGGACTTTTGCGGGCCCTAAAAAGACATATTTCAACATTTTTTCTGTGAGCCCTTTGTTTTAAAAGTTAGTTTGATGTCAATCAAGCTTAAATTGGCAGAACATGGGCAGTTTAATTACAAACGTGGGCCCCAAACTATGTTTTGCCCAGGACCCCAAAAATTCTTACGACTACACAGGATCTGTTACCTGCAGGCCTCTTCCTGCAGAACTATCCAGAGGCTAGAAATTATGAGGTCCTGTCCTCCGACCACAGAGCTAAGCCTTTTGTTGCAGATCTGCTAGAATATAGACCTCAGGCAGTAGGACGGATGTGCTATGATTAGGGTTTACGGAAATTATGTGATTCTGCAGCTTCAACGTTTTTTGCATAATTATGGATTTTCCGCATTTTCTTCATAAGCCTTCATCTTCTGCATAATTTGCAGGTTTTGACCAAAAAATGCTTCTAGCTCAAATGGATCAAAAGTTACTAAAATGCTGCCACGCGTATTGCTTGCATTGCTCTTTAGCAGAATTCCCTTTGCTGCACAGCGGCATGTCACCTTTCGGTTGCGGATTGCTGTATTTAAGTGTGAAACCAATACCAGCAGCGGCCCGTGGAGGGAGTTCCGTGGGGCGGATAGGCAGGGCGGGGGAGGGGCAGGGTGGGGGGTACTAAACACCGGAATATGGATAATTGGAGGTAAGTAAACAATTAAATAAATAAAACGAGTTTCGTAGTGCGCCCTGCATCGCAAATTGCGATGCAGCGCGCGCTACGATATTCGTTTTATTTATTTAATTGTTTACTTACCTCCAATTATCCATATTCAGGTTTTTAGTTCCCCCCACCCTGCCCCTCCCCTGCCCCGCCTTTCCGCCCCACGGAACTCCCTCCACGGGCCGCGGCTGACCAATACTAATGAGGTGACACCTTTACCCAGGCAGTGTTACAATGCAGAAAAATAACTAGCTGGTAGCACAGTACAAAATGTGCCACATTATACTGCATAATTTGCCTTTTCTTTACATTATTTGGTCCTCCCTTGCCACATAACTCAAGTGGCCCTGGTTATAATTAAGGCTCCTGTTTTCTGTTTTTACGGATTGTTACAGATAAATACAGACAGAAAGCAATATGTTTTCTGTCTGCATTTATTTTTAAAAGTGGATAAATACAGAAAATGTTGCTATTTTAAAGTGACTCTCCATGCTGTCTTTTATGAATTTTAACCTAACATCTGAGCAGATGGACAAGATGGGAAATTAAAAAACAGGATGACATTTCTTTAAATAATGGCATATGTCATCATACGTTTGTGGTATAATGCTAATATTTAGTGGATGTACTGTTATGTGTAGGTAAATAGCGACAGACACCAAACTATGAGTGCGTGTCCTATCAGTTAAATAAGTGGGGAAATGTTCAACACAAAATAAATATGGATAAATAGAGATAACATGGCCATAAATTAAATATGGATAAATACAGACGGAAATAAAAAATAAAAACACATAAAACAGGGAGCCCTGGTTATCATAAGTCCCTCTGACAGAAGAGTCATAACTCTGTCTACGTGTGTGCTAGGATGTAGACCTCGGCAGTAGGGTTGTGGTTCTAGTTACGGCTCTGCTAGGAACCAGGCCACAGGTAGCAAAGCTATCCTTTTATTTACAGTTCGGTTAGGACCTTGAAAACAGGTTCCAGTGGCATTCCAGGCTCGGGTCCCAGACATTATCCTTCTAGCGACAGATCTGTCAGGTCCTGGCCTAAGATAGTAAACGCTATTTCTCTGGTTACCAAACTGTAATATTCAGGAGTAATCTGTAGTAAGCTCCCGGTTGCTGGGTGTATTTAGATGGATTGCCTCAGGTTTGATGGCCAGGTTCCTGGGACACTGTTAACAGCTCCCTGTTTGAGGAAAACTTGAAAGGGATGTATGGTGAACCCTAGAAAGGAACATATGACAGGATCGTCCGAGGAAAGGCTGGCCTTTTTGTCCTAGAGTTTTAAGTTGGAAAGGCCCAGCACCCGTGTCAAGCTTCTGTTTCATAAATTTTAATGGTCGTCTCGCCTTACTGTGCCACCAGCTAAAGGTATGCTTACCTATCCAGTTTCCTAAGAAAAGTAAAGAGCATGGACATAGGTTCGAAGACCCCAGAAGAGCGTTTTACAGTTAGGCAGCAACGCAATTAGTAAAGATGTTTTGCCTTCGAAATATCTGCACACCTCGCGATAAAGGCAATCTTTCAAACTTCTTTGCTGTTGCAATGTATTATTTAAAAACTCTGTTGTTAATTATGGTGGTATATCTGGGTGAGCTGTTACTCGTATTGTATTGTCGAAACGTTTCACGTTGAAAGGAGGGGACCAGGATTAAACCTCATTGGCCAACTGCCTTACCCATACCTGCTGGTAGATGTCAAAATCTTTTTGAAGCTCAAACCAATAAAAGCAGGGTTGCTTCTTACAACTGATAACTTGTCTATCTGGGAGAAAGTTGTGAGGTCTACCTTTGCGAAAAGTGTTCGGTACGCACAAACGTGATTCAACATATTTTTTGTAACTTTTGATCCACTTGAGCTAGAAACAATTGTTTTTGTTAAAAACTGCAGATTAAACAGCAGATAATAGATTATGTGACAAATGTGGCAAATTCATAATTATGCGACCATTGCCACAGCTGCAGATTCACATAATTCCAGTGGCCCTGTTTATAATCACAAGCATATCTGTACATACATGTTCACATTTAAGGCTGCAAGGCTCATCTCTGGGTCACACAGACCGAATATGTTCACATTGCTGACAGCAGAGCTATCTCTTACGCTACTGGGATCTTAAACGTTGGAGATTCTGGCAGCAAATCTGCCTACTGGGCTGATGAGATCTTGAATATTAGATATCTGGCAGCTGAGCTACCTACCAAATTACATGAATGTTGTATGTTAGAAACTGTCGAGAGCTATAATCTCGGTTACATGGATTTTCTATGTTCAAGCCACTGTTTCTCCTTAGCTAGAAAGATTGTGGACATTCAAGCCTCTGACAGCAGAACTATCTCCCAGGATGTACACATCTCGTCTGTTTAAATCGTTTCAGCGATCGTCTGTGGTCGACCTGGGACAGCAGAGTTGTCTCCTGGGTTCAAACCGCAGGAGTTCCAAAGACCTTACATTCCGATGCTTGTGACAGCAGAGCTATCCCTCGGGAGGCAGACTCCCCTCGGTGTTCGAGTCTCAGCCTGCAGTGCTGTGCTCCGGGTTAGGGGGATGTTCTGCGTCAAGGCCTCTTGAAGTGTCCGGGCGCATATTTGAGGACAGCAACACAGGTCGTATATTTTCAAGCATTCAGCTGTAGATTCCATCGACCTTACAGGTACGGGCCTAAATCAACAGAGGTAGGCCTCAGTGTGAACACATTCTAACGGTTCCAATAGCACCCCTCAGACAGCAGAGCTGCCCCTCATTCTGCGCAGATGTTATAAGCTCTAAGGCTAGTCCTCAGACAGCAGAGCCATCCCTCGAGCTTCGCAGACGTCATAGGTGCTAATGGTTGCCCTCAGACAGCAGAGCTGCCCCTCATTCTGCGCAGATGTTATAAGCTCTAAGGCTAGTCCTCAGACAGCAGAGCCATCCCTCGAGCTTCGCAGACGTCATAGGTGCTAATGGTTGCCCTCAGACAGCAGAGCTGCCTCTCATTCTGCGCAGATGTTATAATCTCTAAGGCTAGTCCTCAGACAGCAGAGCCATCCCTCGAGCTTCGCAGACGTCATAGGTGCTAATGGTTGCCCTCAGACAGCAGAGCTGCCCCTCATGCTGCGCAGACCTTACAGCTCTAAGTGCAGCCCTCAACCAGCAGAGCTATCTCTCAACCTGCGCAGATCGCATATGTTGAAATGGCAGCCCTCAGGGCAGAGTGCGCTGGCAGCATTCCATTCTCTTGCACAGGTGCCACCTGCGTCCTGGCATGTTGGGCCTGGCAGGGCGGGGCAGCTGCCTCGGCTTGAGTTACCCCTTCATGTGGTGATGGACAAGGAGCCAGGCATGTTCAGCCCCCCTCCCGCCTGACAGCCTGCTGGGCGCCCTGTACATCCAGGAAGGTGCCAGAGCGGCAGTGTGGATTCATCAGGCCTCTTCGTGCCTCAGGGGGTGCCTGGAAAGTTGGACCGTGTGCAGAGGAGCGCCCTGGAGGGCCCACAGGACCAGGCTTGTGTGCAAGAAACTGAAACTGACAGCAACTGTGCAATTTTCCCTCCCACCTTAGGGTGTTAGTAGTCCCTCTTCCATCCCTCCATGTCCGCCTCTCAGTGCGCATTGTGCACAAGCTTTAGGTAATGTTAGACTGAGCCATAGGCGTCTCACAGCGTCTCTTTTTGACATGGATTTTGGCGATTTGGCACAAACAAGCTCTGCTTCTCATTTGTGTACCTGTGAAAATGGATGTCCGTGTGGCACTGCAGCATCTGAGCTTAAGATGCTCACACCCGGCAGGTGTGGGGAATGAGGAGAGCCGGAGACCTCCGCAGACAGCCAGCGGGGGTGTAGGTGAACCTGCGAAATCTGTGCGCGTGCCGCAAGTGGTAAGAGAGGGATTGAAGCCGAGACCAGCCACCAAGGGATGAGGTAGAAGGGGAATACGAGACCTGCTATGCCAACCCTGGTGCCAACAGAAAGACACGCTCCTCCTGGCCGAGCTGCTGATGCCCCTACCACACCAGCTCTGGTGCTGGTCTGGGCACCTCATAGAAGCCAAGGACTCGTTCTGCTGGCCTGGGGGCATCTGCCTGGTGGACCCTGCCGAGCACGTCAAACCTTCTTGAGGTCAGACTGGAGCTCCGCACGCTCTTCATGAACGGGAGACCTTCCCGTGATCAGAGGGGAGGTCTCCCGGACCACGGGAACTACCGCTGATCTGGAGACTTCCTGGTGGTCAGCGGAGAGCTCCTCCTGGTCTGCCGGTGTCTCGCCTGTTTATTGGAGCAGGCTGAAGGAACTCAAATATCTCTGTGGGAATCTTGTGTGTGAAGAGAGTCTTAATAATATTTACTTTGTTCAAGTAAAACCCCTTTAAGGGACTTTGGGGCCCCAAACCCTCCCATCCCAAGAGTAGATTGGTTCTTGGGCGGGGGGGTGGGGGGGCAGGGTTCTTGGGCGAGGGGCGGGGGGTTTGAACATTCCAGGAGAGGGGCACTTATATCACTTGCAGTTAAAGGACTGTGGGGTGCTTAAACAGAGAGAATCCCCACTGAGGCCTAGGAACCTGAAGGACCCCTAGTGAACGCACGGTCCATCAGTCCACGCCGCCCTGACGCTTATTGTCGCTGCCACCGAACTATCCTTTCAGCGTGGTGAGGTGCAAGGTTATCTGGCCAAGAACTTATAAGGATGAAAACAAACCAGGAAGCCACAATTCCTTGCACTATCTGGGCACCCGCTTCTCATCAGGAGCCACAAATATGATAGAGTTATCATTTCTAGCTGGTAACTCATTAGCAAAGATACAATCTGGATTAATCGCCGGCGCGTGCCTTTACTATCTGCACTGTATTTATATACTTAATAATGTTGTATTCTCACTGTTCCTAAAAACACGTAAACATAGTTAATATGGCACGCCATATTTATAATTTCGAAATTATTGCAGAAAGTTGTCTAAATTGAACATCCACCTTAACGATCCTCTTTGTTAAAGTGACATGTATTGAAGGGTTTTGGCCTTGCATGAAATCTAACATTGTAATATTAGATTCAAATGCCTCAAAAATGTAGCCCAGACCCGTCAAAATCATGAAGTAAATTGGGTCAGTACAAAGAACACTAGGTAATAAAACCACATAATTAGAACCTTATATAGAGTTCTAATGTTTTGTAATCTAAAGGTGGGGGTGAGCCATTTCTTCAGAAACCCAAAATATCGCGGGGAAAAAACACAAAAGGAAAGTCAGCTCAGTTTATTCTAATGTTTTACAAAAGTTGGAGATTCCCAAAGTTGAGTAAATCCCAGTTCACTTTGTGAAATCAATTTGGGACCAGTTGGGAAGGGGTGCGAGGGAGGTTGTGGAGGGAGGGTAAAAACGGAGATGGGTTAAATAAGATTTTGGTACCTAAATACTCTTTACACTCCAGGTGGACATTGAAACCTAATGCTGTCTTAAGCATCAACTATGGTGGGGTTAAAGCACTACCCTCACATATAATAAATAATTTATGTTCCCCACTACCAAAGGAATTATCTTTCGATAGAACTATTCTCGCATACCTCTCAACCAACCCTCATCTGGAGGGTGTCACCCTCTGTGGGCTCACTTTCACCCTCCCAACCAGCACACGGCCTCCATGGGATTACCAGTCCTGTAAACTTTCCTCACTCTCCTAAACATGTGCCATTTCTGTTGATTTCAATGGGATGCCCCTCCAAAGCCATTCAATTTCACCCTCCCTGGGGGCTCAGAAGGTTGAGTGGTATGTGCTTGGCTTACACAGCAGTAGGGTTTGTCTTGAAGGCCTTCTAGCCCACAGCACAAAGAATAGAGTAAATAGAGAATGGTATTGTATTGTAGCATTTATATAGCACTTACCACTTTTACGTGGGGTTCTGAAGCGCTTACCAAGGCCCCTGATTTCCTGTTTGTGAGTATATGTACAAGGTTAGCTCTGAAGTGGTGCAAGATCAGGAGATGAACAATGTCTGGCGCAAAACACAACGGGCCTAAGATGGACATTTCTCATGGTTTCAGTGTGGCCAAGATTAAAGTAAAGGTGCAGCAGTGATCTCTAACATCCAAAATAATCAAGTATTGGAAAAGCCAATAGATTTGGCCTTGGTAGACAACATGTTGTCTTTGCCTATGATTATTTTGTTTATGAATGGTTTTATATGGAAACACGTGACGCATGAGCAGCCTGGTAGCATCGTTGGGGGTACTGCTGTGCCCTCACCTAAGTAAAATAAGCATTATCTAAAAAACAGAATATTTTAATGTAAAAGCTCACATTTTACCAATAGTCCTTGGCACTATTTATTGTGCAGATGTGCACATTGTGCAAGAACAGAATGCTGTCACTCACAGTCAGGTAGGCCAATGGCTGAAGTGTGCTGACCCTGTGCCCCATGCTGTATTCTGTGGGTGACTGAAGCAAAATGTGACAGACCAATGGCTGAAAGCTGACTGAAAGCCCCCGTTAGTATGTATACAATATATACTTTTTAATAAAAACAAAAAAGCCTTGGCTAATGCCAGACTTAAAAAGAACTCCTAATGGCATAGATCTTGGTGGAGCATGCATGTCCACAGAGCCCAGCTCCGACACTGCTGCAGCATCTGCTTTAGCTTGTTTAAAGACGAGGAAATAGCATGACTCCAAACCGGTGCCTAAATAGCAAAACATGTAAGTGCCGGGCCCTTGTCAGGAAGCCACTGCAGCTTCCACCACCCGTTGCCCCACCAAAGCTGCCAATTACAGCACCAACGCACTACTATCATCAGACTCTTAAAAGGGTGACAATTCCAGACCCCTAATGCTATAAAAACGCCCTGGGTGGCAGGTATTAGTCATTTTTATTGTGTATTGAATTGATAAGCAGCTGTGCGCTCATCTCTAAATTCAGCTGACAGCACCACCATGTGGCAGACTGTCATATGTGCCGGTGTTGACAATTCAGTGCCGGTGCCGAGCACCGGAAGCCACCAGCTCAAATTAAACACTGCTCCAAACCTTGCAGAGACCCTTGCTAGTGCGTCTGCTCTATGGGTCAGCACAACCACACTTTTCTCATCCTGCTTTTTGCCACTGCAGGGTATCACTTAGCCAATCCACAAGAAGTAGAGCTCAGATGCCCTCTCCGCTAAAGATGCACCCACGGAAACCTTGGATGTAAACTATTTAAGGGGGTTAATGACAGCAAGCTGTAATGAAATGGTTCAACTATGAATGTATGGGACTACACAGGGAGGAAAAGAGTGGTATGCATGGAAATGGGATGGGGCAAGGATTTCATTTATTCCTGAGATTAGAATTATAACAACATGCCTTGAAAATTCAACAAATATATGACGCAAAGCCATGACATAGAGATGCACAGGGCGACAGAGTGGGAGCATGCCGGGTGCTGGAACGTGGTACCATAATGGCCATATAATGGGAAAGTACATTGTAATGAGCCATATGAGGATAGCCATCCTCCACCCCCCAATGTCCCTATGGTGATAGGACATCACTTCACTAATGCTTACTCTAGACAGAGACAAGGGGCTAGCATCAAACTAGAAAAAAACTCGACCCCACAGTTATGACGAGTTAGAGTGGTTTTACAGTTATTTTATCAGCAGTGGGCTCCTGGGTGGAATACGCTGACATCAAGTATTCTGTCAAATGCCGATGTTATGAAATGACTGCTTATGTTTTTCTAATACGCTTAATAATATGGTTTAAAAACTGTACTCAGAGATTAAAAGCCATATATACTTATCATGTCTCTATTGGTGAATCACCTCTTTCGTTAGAGATTTAATCAGGGCTGATCCCTTTCAGACAAACACCTGTATCAGATCCCTCCTGTACATGTTTTCTGTGTGAGGGATGCTGGCACTGCTAATGTATGCACTGTATATACTCTTTGAGTGAGGAAAGCTTGCATTACTCCTACTTGTGCCTAATCTTTGTGTCGGGGAAGCTTGCATTGCTCCTACTTGTGCCTAATCTTTGTGCGGGGGAAGCTTGCATTACTCCTACTTGTGCCTAATCTTTGTGTGGGGAAAGCTTGCATTGCTCCTACTTGTGCCTAATCTTTGCGTGGGGAAACACTGCATTGCTCCGTCTTGTGCCTAATCTTTGTGTGTGGGAAGCTTGCATTGCTCCTACTTGTGCCTAATCTTTGTGTGGGGGAAGCTTGCATTGCTCCTACTTGTGCCTAATCTTTGTGTGTGAGAAGCTTGCATTACTCCTACTTGTGCCTAATCTTTGTGTGGGGTAAGCTTGCATTGCTCCTACTTGTGCTTAATCGTTATGTGTGAGAAGCTTGCATTGCTGCTACTTGTGCCTAATCTTTGTGTGTGGGAAGCTTCCATTGCTCTTGTGTCTAATGTTTGTGTGGGGGAAGCTTGCATTGCTCCTGCTTGTGCCTAATCTTTGTGTGGGGGAAGCTTGCATTGCTCCTACTTGTGCCTAATCTTTGTGTGTGAGAAGCTTGCATTGCTCCTACTTGTGCCTAATATTTGTGGGTGAGAACCTTGCATTGCTCCTACTTGTGCCTAATCTTTGTGTGGGGGAAGCTTGCATTGCTCCTACTTGTGCCTAATTTTTGAGTGTGAGAAGCTTGCATTGCTCCTACTTGTGCCTAAACTTTTTGTGTGAGAAGCTTGCATTGCTCCTACTTGTGCCTAATCTTTGTGTGGGGGAAGCTTGCATTGCTCCTACTTGTGCCTAATCTTTGTGGGGGGGAAGCTTGCATTGCTCCTACTTGTGCCTAATCTTTGTGTGGGGGAAGCTTGCATCGCTCTTGTGTCTAAACTTTGTGTGGGGGAAGCTTACAGTGCTCCTACTTGTGCCTAATTGTTGTGCGGGGGAAGCTTGCATTGCTCCTACTTGTGGCTAATCTTTGTGTGTGAGAAGCTTGCATTGCTCCTACTTGTGCCTAATCTTTGTGTGGAGGAAGTTTGCATTGCTCTTGTGTCTAATCTTTGTGTCAGGGAAGCTTGCATTGCTCCTACTTGTGCCTAATCTTTGTGTGGGGGAAGCTTGCATTGCTCCTACTTGTGACTAATCTTTGTGTGTGGGAAGCTTGCATTGCTACAGCTTGTTCTAGTACCCGCATAACAAAAAGCTTATGCTGCTGCTGACACACAGTACATGAACGTTTTAAGGATCTGCTCTGTTGCAGCTCGTACTTTACTTCTCTGGCCGGTGACTGTAGTTCAACTGTTCTGTGTGTGTGATGGAAGCTTACACTCCTTCTGTTCTTTTTGTGTTGTGTGTTCCGTGAACCCTGCTCCGCTGTTTCTGCTGCAGGGGTTGGTGAGTGTATACTGGTATTTGATCTCCTTTTGTATGTGGGGGGAGCTTGGATTGTTGCTATCTTTGCTGTGCCTTCTTGCCTTCTCTGTGTGTGAGGGAAGCTTACACTAGTGCTGCTGGTGGAGTACCTCTTCTTTGTATAAGGGAAGCTTCTGCTGGCGTTGCCTTCAGGTTATTTTTGAGTAAGGAAACTGATTGTGCAAGCAATGGATGCACCACTTCTCTGATGGATTGAAGTTGCATTGATTCTGTTATTCTTTCTGTGCTGGGATGTGTTTTTTCTGTATGGGAGGAAAGATTGCACTGGCCGTGCAAGTGATGTGCCTCTTCCATGGTGATGCAGCTTGTGATGTGCCATTCATTGTGTCCAGGGAGCTTACACTGGCGCTTTGTGGGATGTATCCCTAATGCATTGGAGGAACGCTTGCTCTTGAGCTGCCAGTGATTCACCTCTCCTGTGAGTGCGGGAGGCTTGCACTGGTGTTTCATAGGAAGCACCTTGTCTGCATTAGAGGAATGCTTGCTCTTGAGCTGCCAGTGATATGTCACTCCCATGAGTGAGGGAAGCTTGCACTAGTGCTACATGGGACGTCCCTCTCATGCATTAGAGGAATGCTTGCTCTTGAGCTGCCAGTGATATGTCACTCCCATGAGTGAGGGAAGCTTGCACTGGTGCTACATGGGACGTCCCTCTCATGCATTGGAGGAACGCTTGCTCTTGAGCTGCCAGTGATTCACCTCTCCTGTGAGTGCGGGAAGCTTGCACTGGTGCTTCATAGGAAGTACCTTGTCTGCATTAGAGGAATGCTTGCTCTAGAGCTGCCATTGATATGTCGCTCCCACTAGTGAGGGAAGCTTGGACTGGTGCGTCATAGAAAGTACCTTGTCTGCATTAGAGGAATGCTTGCTCTTGAGCTGCCAGTGATATGCCTCTCCTGTGTGTAAGGGAAGCTTGCACTGGTGCTTCATGAGATGCACCACTCATGCATTAGAGGAACGAGTGCTCTTGAGCTGCCAGTGAAACGCCACTACTGTGATTGAGTGAGCTTCATGTAATGTGCCTCTTCTGCGTGTGAGGAATGCTGTATGCATCTGTATGGAAGGGGGTTTGCACTGGTGCTGTTTGTGACGTACTACTTCTGCATGGGAAAGAAATTGCACTGATGCTGCACGCTGTGTGCTTCTTCTGGATGCCAGGGACACCTGCGCTGATACGGCATGAGATGTGTCTCTTCTGGATGAGATAGAAGCTTGCACTGGTTCTGCATGTGATATTCCTTTTCTGTACTAGTAGGCCCAACCCCCTGCAGCACAAACCCTTTGGCTGCCAGTTTACAGTACCACATTATGGATCAGAGAAGGGCACTGTCTGCAGTTAAGGTAATATTTTCGTCCATATGTTAAAGCTACAGAAGTGTGAGTGCACTGGCCCTGCCAGCGATTTGCCTCTCCTGCAAGTGATGGAAGCTTGCACTGGTGCTTCATGTGATGCGCCCCTTCTTTGTATGAGCAAAGCTGTGTGTGTCTGTATGAAAGGGGGCTTGCACTGGTGCTGTCAGTGACATACCACGTCTAAATGGGAAGGAAGCTTGTGCTGATGCTGCACGGGTGTGCCACTTCTGGATGCGAGAGAAGCTTGCACTGGTTCTGCATGTGATATCCCTCTTCTGTACAAAAGGGTCAGTGCACTGGTGCTGCCGGTGATGTGCCTCTCCTTCAAGTGATGGAACCTTGCACTCGTGCTTCATGTGATGGGCCCCTTCTGTGTATTATTAAAGCTGTGTGCAGCAGGATGGAAGGGGGCTGGCTGGCACTGGTGCTGTTAGTGACGTGCCATTTCTGCATGGGAAGGAAGCTTGCACTGGTTTTGCATGTGGTATGTTATTTCTCTATATGTGGGAAGCTTGCACTGGTTCTGCATGTGGTATGTTATTTCTCGATATGAGGGAAGCTTGCACTAGTTCTGCATGTGGTGTGTTATTTCTCAATGTCAGGGAAGCTTGCACTGGTTCTGCATGTGGTGTGATATTTCTCGATGTGAGAGAAGCTTGCATGGTTCTGCATGTAGTGTGCTATTTCTCGATATGAGGGAAGCGTGCACTGGTTCTGCATGTGGTCATGTTGTTTTTCGATGTGAGGGAAGCTTGCACTGGTTCTGTATGTGGTGTGTTATTACTCGATGTGATGACTTTATGTGCCTCTTCTTTGTGGGGGCAAAGCCAATTATGATGGTTCCGTTGTTGTACCTTTACTATCTGTGAGGGGTCTTGGATAGCTGCTGGTTTTGCTTGACCGCTGTGTGTGGCTGAACTGTTCAGTGTTGTTGCGTCTGACACTCCTCTACGGTGTGTGAGGAAGAAGCGTGCCCTGCTGTAATTCTGTCGGAGCAGTCCTGAGCCTGCACCCTGTCACTCACCGCTGCTCCCTGTGCCGCCGGGAGTCTGAGCTGGTTGTCACATCACGTGCACATTCCGTGTTTTGATGACTGTGAGTGTGTGTGGACAGGAGGCCCCTGGAGGCGCGCCCTAGGGGCAGCAGTCTGCTAGTCTTGCACTCCGGGTGAGCAGGTCGGCTCCCTCGTGCACGGCTTGTACTGCTTATCTCATGGAATTGGTTGTTAATTATGTTAATGCGGTGATCTATAATGGATGAATAGGGAGGGCAGAGGAGGAGGCATCAAAAAACGACATCTGTTAACATTATGTATTCATGGAGCGTGCTGCGAGGGGAATCTCGGCTTCCACCTGCTGTCGGTCCGTAGCCGGGCAACAGAAGGCCAAAGGAATGCAGTCAAGTGCCAAAGACCACACGGTGTGCTGTGGCGACCTGAGACTTGACCTTCTGCTTATGTGCGTGTCTCTTTCTTCACATAAATGCGTATATTTAGAGGTAATCTCTGCGGCCTATACCCAGGCCCTCAAACGATGAATATCGTTGGATAGCAGTGTTCGCTGGCCCGCTTTCCCTCAGCAAGCTTCTCTGCCAGAAATCGGCCGTTTGACAACACAACAGTGATTTGTCTTTACAGACAGCAGCATATTTTCTGTTGAAATAAATGTACAGTTTTACTGATAAAAAAGTAAACACCAATATCCATGTTTAAACAATAAGCAGTCATTTGTCAGAAAACTAGCATGACATTGGACCTCTGTCCTTGAACGCACAGCAAATGTGACAAGATAAAAACGTCCATCTTTCTTGCTGATTCGCCTTCGGAACTCCAGCATGTTTATTTCGGGGGAGCTGCAGCAGCCCCGCATCCCTACTTCCAGCGCCTATGAAACACGGTCCCTCCGACCAATGGGTGATCCGGAAATGGCCTTATTTTACAGAATGAGCATCACATTGTCGGTGCTCAGACGAACTCTGTGTACCTTTTGGAAAGAGGATGCCTTAAATTTCTATTTTCTATTACTCGCCTGTGCAGAGAGGCGATGGCTTACAAAAGAAGTTTGTGTTACAAATACGTGTTTGTCATAAAGTGCTTCAACATGGACCTCTTTGTACGAGGGGCGTGCTTGGGACTGCGTTCGCTTATAGAGAAGTAGAATAAATAAAAATAAAATCTCTTTTCTGATGGTATTGTGGAATATATATGTTACCTCGCGGTTGAAACGAGAGCAGCGGCAACCAGAGGGCATTGTAGTGCTTTATGCACAGACTCTTATAAAAGCCAATCTAGGAACTATTCGCCCAAGCAGACTGACCCTGCAGTCGAGTACATCACTCTCCCAGGCCCTAAGGAAAGAGTTGTGGCAGCTCGTGACCTTTGGAAGTAGTTGGGCAAAATACTTGCCCCGAATGAAGGCAAAGCGAGTGAGTTGACTTCTTGGAGGGTTTGGGTGGGTGGGATTTCCTCTAAATCACTCATTCTCACCCACTTATTATTATTAATTTCCCATTACTTATTCTCCATCACTCAATTTCACTCACACATACACACACACACACACATGCTGCCTCACACTTGCTCATTGTTGCACTCACATTGTCTCACTCACGCTGTCTCACTCACGCACTATCAGATTCACTATCTCACACGCCCACATACTGTCTCACTCAATGCTCATTCACTGTGTCACTCACAGTCAGACTATCTCACTCAGACTCTCTCAATCCCACTGTGCTGTCACACACATGCTCTCTCTGTGGTTCACTCAGTCTCTTTCACATACACTCTCCCTCTCTCCCTCTGTCTATCACTCATTCACTCACACACAGTCTCCCACATACATGCACGGGCACTCAGCTGCCTTCAGTGGTCTTCCACAGGTCCTCAGTTGCTGGTGCGTGAACCCCCGAGGCAGGTACTCAGTCTTCTCTCGAATCAGTCTCTGAAGAAGAAGACTGACAGCTGAAGCCTGTCCGGGAGGTCACCATGAACTGGCAGACTTCAGCCTTCCGTCTCCTGCTTTTTCACCCCACCCTCTCCCATCTCGTCACAGTGTCGCTCCAGGTCAGTAGAACTCCTGCCTGACTTACTGACAGCCCCAGTCACTGCAAGGCTTCAGTCCAAAGTGCTCAGGGCTATCTGCATGGGTGATGCTCAGGTCATGACTAAAGGGGCGGCCCCTAGGTGTTCAGACCCCCCCTCCCCGAGGCAGCGCTGGGCCTTCACCAGCCCTGGACCGTCTGTCGTGCCCCCACGTACCTGCCGCAGCCATCAGACAGTCAGTGCCTGAGGCAGCTGATGATCCCTCCTCACTGCAGGGTCCAGGGAATAATTGGCTATCGTTCACTATTCGTATAATAAGCACTGGGCAGAGAACGAGGGCGGCGGAGCCATGACACCCTTAAGAGTGGGCTGTCGCTGGGTAAAACCACGGGCTCCTGCGCTGAATACTGGGCATTAAATACTTTAGTATTTCCAGGCCAACCCTGAGATAATGCTGGGCTGTGTCCAGGCATCAGAGGGATAGAACCACGTGGATCTAAGGGGGGGGGGGGAGGGGTGCGGCTACCTAACTCAGAGGGCGGCGAATACATTGGTTGTTTATAGCGCTACCCTGAGAAGATGGTCTGTTCCAAGCTCTTACTGGATCATCGTCTTGCAGGGCTCAGTCGGTGTACGACGTGATGCTCTCAGTAGGTGTTATCCGTGCTGCTCTCAGTAGGATACAACAGCACCCCTTTCAGCAGGAGTGCCCTAGGCAGTACTCGGTACGCGTCCAACCGTGCAGCTCTCAGTAGAGGTGCAGCAGTGTAACTCTCATAGTAAGAGTACACTTTGCAGCTCTCGGTACGCGTCCAACCGTGCAGCTCTCAGTAGAGGTGCAGCAGTGTAACTCTCATAGTAAGAGTACACTTTGCAGCTCTCGGTACGCGTCCAACCGTGCAGCTCTCAGTAGAGGTGCAGCAGTGTAACTCTCATAGTAAGAGTACACTTTGCAGCTCTCGGTACGCGTCCAACCGTGCAGCTCTCAGTAGAGGTGCAGCAGTGTAACTCTCATAGTAAGAGTACACTTTGCAGCTCTCGGTACGAGGCCAACCGTGCAGCTCTCAGTAGAGGTGCAGCAGTGTAACTCTCATAGTAAGAGTACACTTTGCAGCTCTCGGTACGCGTCCAACCGTGCAGCTCTCAGTAGAGGTGCAGCAGTGTAACTCTCATAGTAAGAGTACACTTTGCAGCTCTCGGTACGCGTCCAACCGTGCAGCTCTCAGTAGAGGTGCAGCAGTGTAACTCTCATAGTAAGAGTACACTTTGCAGCTCTCGGTACGCGTCCAACCGTGCAGCTCTCAGTAGAGGTGCAGCAGTGTAACTCTCATAGTAAGAGTACACTTTGCAGCTCTCGGTACGCGTCCAACCGTGCAGCTCTCAGTAGAGGTGCAGCAGTGTAACTCTCATAGTAAGAGTACACTTTGCAGCTCTCGGTACGCGTCCAACCGTGCAGCTCTCAGTAGAGGTGCAGCAGTGTAACTCTCATAGTAAGAGTACACTTTGCAGCTCTCGGTACGAGGCCAACCGTGCAGCTCTCAGTAGAGGTGCAGCAGTGTAACTCTCATAGTAAGAGTACACTTTGCAGCTCTCGGTACGCGTCCAACCGTGCAGCTCTCAGTAGAGGTGCAGCAGTGTAACTCTCATAGTAAGAGTACACTTTGCAGCTCTCGGTACGAGGCCAACCGTGCAGCTCTCAGTAGAGGTGCAGCAGTGTAACTCTTATTAAGGTGCAACAGTGCACCTTTTAGTAGGAGTACACTATGCAGTTCTCGGTACGAGGCCAACCGTGCAGCTCTCAGTAGAGGTACAGAAGTGTAACTCTTATTAAGGTGCAACAGCGCACCTTTTAGTAGGAGTACACTATGCAGCTCTCGGTACGCGTCCAACCGTGCAGCTCTCAGTAGAGGTGCAACAGTGTAACTCTCATAGTAAGAGTACACTTTGCAGCTCTCGGTACACGTCCAACCATGCAGCCCTCAGTAGAGGTGCAACAGTGTAACTCTCATTAGGGTGCAACAGCGCACCTTTTAGTACGAGTACACTATGCAGCTCTCGGTACGCGTCCAACCGTGCAGCTCTCAGTAGAGGTGCAGCAGTGTAACTCTCATAGTAAGAGTACACTTTGCAGCTCTCGGTACGAGGCCAACCGTGCAGCTCTCAGTAGAGGTGCAGCAGTGTAACTCTTATTAAGGTGCAACAGTGCACCTTTTAGTAGGAGTACACTATGCAGTTCTCGGTACGAGGCCAACCGTGCAGCTCTCAGTAGAGGTACAGAAGTGTAACTCTTATTAAGGTGCAACAGCGCACCTTTTAGTAGGAGTACACTATGCAGCTCTCGGTACGCGTCCAACCGTGCAGCTCTCAGTAGAGGTGCAACAGTGTAACTCTCATAGTAAGAGTACACTTTGCAGCTCTCGGTACACGTCCAACCATGCAGCCCTCAGTAGAGGTGCAACAGTGTAACTCTCATTAGGGTGCAACAGCGCACCTTTTAGTACGAGTACACTATGCAGCTCTCGGTACGCGTCCAACCGTGCAGCTCTCAGTAGAGGTGCAACAGTGTAACTCTCATAGTAAGAGTACACTTTGCAGCTCTCGGTACACGTCCAACCATGCAGCCCTCAGTAGAGGTGCAACAGTGTAACTCTCATTAGGGTGCAACAGCGCACCTTTTAGTAGGAGTACACTATGTAGTTCTCGGTACGCGTCCAAACGTGCAGCTCTCAGTAGAGGTGCAGCAGTGTAACTCTCATAGTAGGAGTACACTATGCAGTTCTCAGTACGTGTCCAACCGTGCAGCTCTCAGTAGAGGTGCGGCAGTGTAACTCTTATTAGGGATACAACAATGCAGGTCTTAGTACACTGTGAAGCTCCCAGTGGGTGTACAAGTGTGCAGTTCTTAGGTTTACACCACGCACCTCCCCATAGTTTACACCGCGCGGCTCTCTCTAGACGTACTACCGTGCAGCTCTCATTCATCAATTTGATCCAGCACTCCTTATTGTGACAACCTCAATGTTGTAATGCAATTGCATCAATAGAATTTAATTCAAATATTATTCTGGCACACAGTTAAACACAACATCAATTCCCAGGTGTATTTCTGTTTCTTTATTCGTGACTTTTCCTTCACAAATGATAAAACCGTAGCCAACACGTTTTGTCCTCTCGTACTTCTTCAGGGCATAAAATTGTTGGTCTTCTATCTTGAGTGCTGTGTGTATCATTCAATTGGTTTATTAGTGGTAGTGATAGCTGTGATCTCGCCAGGTAAAGCTCTTCCCAAATTAAATGGTCAATGGTTTAAAAGATTATTCGTGGTGACAGGTCTTATATTTAGACCTTTGGTCTGGGCGCAACACTACAGTCGGTGTTATCCCATTCACCACCTTCGTGTTTTCGGCAGCTTGTTGACAAATGTGGTACCAGCAGTTCGCTCAACCTTGCAGCTCTCATTAGGGGTGCAGCAGTGTAACTCTTAAAAGCGATGCAACAATGCAGGTTTGTGCAGCTCCGAGTAGGTGTACAAGTGTGCAGCTCTTGGGTTTACACCATGCACCTCTCCATAGGTGTACACTGTGAGGCCCTCTCCAGAGTACACCATGCAGTTCTCAGTAGAGGTGCAGCAGTGTAACTCTTAGGGATGCAACAATGCAGGTCTGTGCAGCTCCGAGTAGGTGTACAAGTGTGCAGCTCTTGGGTTTACACCATGCACCTCCCCATAGGTGTACACCGCACTGCTCTCTCGAGACGTACACCCGTGCAGCTCTCAATAGAGGTGCTACAGTGCAGTTTTCCTTAGATGTACAATCATGTAGCTCCCAGTGAGTGTACAACAGTGCAGCTCTCAGAGCAGGGAGACGTGTTCCATACAAGTTCACGCAACAGAAGTTTCCTATAAAGTATGTGTGTATGTGTCATGCAGATCTGCAAATAAGTGTCTTTTGATCAACTTTATTAGTTTTGCCTTTATTTCGGTTCTTTAGACCATAAAAGCATATTAAAACATTGTGTACAAACATTCAATAGCATTGTCAAGTAAGATTTTAGTTAGATAAAATAGTTAACATCCTACATTAATTTTTTACAAGTAAAAACTATCAATTAAAACCCATAAAAGCACAAAAGGTCCCTATACACAGTTCGTCACTGCTTTGAGCAGAGAAGCAACCAAGAAAAGAGGTTGATCTAAAATAAATAAATGTAGCAGCTAACTCATTTCCTTTAAAAAGTACAGTGCTGCATTTATCACAACTCATTGACCAAGGGGGCCTTCGTGGGACACATGTAAGAAAAATAGTCAATGGTAAAAGGAAGTAAATAACCAATTAAAACAGCACATCCTGCTTTTTCCTACATAGCCACAGTGTGTAAATGTATTGACTGACTCCATATACCACTGCCTGACTAGTGTCCCATCTCAAGATATGATAAGCCACCTGATATGCCCGCACACCCCAGAGAGTACACAGCGGTTTAATCCCTCTATGCCCAGGTTTGGCATAAGTAGGACAGAAAAAGAGAACATGTTCAACATCCTCAATGGCGTATTTGCAGATATCGCAGGTTGGAGAAGTAGTTTAGTGACACTTCCATCTGTGTGTATAATTATTTATGTGAAGTGTTCCCAAGTTTGAACTTAATGTACAACGTGCGCGCCATTGGTGATTGAATCTGATCAATGTATGTTGCCTTGGCGGGGAGGAATTGACAAGCCAAGAATTCTTCCAACCACCCTGAACTCGCTGTATTATGATGCTCATTTATTCTCTTGCCCCAGAAAACCTCTTTAACTCTACTCTTTGTATCTGCCCCCATTGATGAAGGGTTACTCCAAAGATCGCTCAAGCCCAGATTGACTTTTTTTAGCCAGATGAGAACGTGAGCGTTTCTGTGGCACATGATGTCCTCCAAAGCTGGCCTGTAATGGTGAGGCTCGGGAATCGACCACAGCCTCCCCCAGTAGAGATGTGGTTTTAACATTGCTAAGTCACCCACCCTTTTTAACCCTGTGTCATAAAAAAGAGGGAGGGTGGTGTGCTCTGCGGGAGGCTAAATAGAGATCTCAAGAAGTTGTTTTCCTTAGTAATCAGACCTTCGATGTTGGAAGAACCCCAGACTTCAGCCCCATATAGAGCAGCCGCAGCCTGTGCCGTTGCCCTATACACCTCAATAGCTGGGGATGCAGACTTAGGGGTGGCTGCCCTGTATTTCTTAGTGATGGCGGAGGCCAAGCATAAAACAACCGCCTCGCTCTTTTCCATCTGAGCTTTTCATATCCTGCTCTTATCGATCTTAATCCCCAGGTAGTCGGATTTAGCTCCTACATGGAGGGACTCTCCATTCAGCTGAAAATTCCCTCTATTAGATTTGTGTGGGTTCAGTGCCATGATCTTCGTTTTAGAGGTGTTCATCTCCAGCCCACCGATGAGACAAAACTCCTGAAATGTATTCAAGAGATTATGAAGCCCAGAAGGAGTGCGAAACAGCAGAAGAGTATCGTCTGCAAATGAGAGCGCTGGGGTGGAGCAACCAGCAAGTTTGGGGGAGTCATTTATACACTTGCCTAAAAAGGAAACCACCCCATTAATGTTTTTAGAGAAAAGAGTAGCCGCGAGTACACACCCCTGCCTTCCTCCATGCTGCACTGGGATAAAATCAGTCACATCAACTTTTACCGCATAATATCATATAAAATCTCTGAGAGTTCCATGACCAAAATCACCTAAGCACCCCGTGCCCAACAAAAATGTAGTTGTCCGTGAGCAACTGGTGCTCATGTAAAGCGCTCTGATACCTTCGGGTCGAGTTTGCGCTATATAAAACTCAAAAATGCAATGCCTATCAATACGATGACATCTTCAAATTATACATCCCACATTTGTTGTAGACTTCAAAGGTTACCTTCTTTATTGGTAAATAATATTTCAAACGTGTTACATCCAACACGTGTTTCGCGGTCACTGTCGCTTCATCAAGGCTGTGATAAAACAAAAGCGCAATATGAACAGCCTCGACTCCATATTCCAATATTCTGAGACTGTAAAATTACAACACGATCTATTGATAACAAGACTTTTTAATCCATTTAGAACATGATCTATTGATAATAAAATACATTAAAAAAACATTTTCATCCATGTGCCGTAATACTTTTCACTCCATATTCTTTGGTAACGATTTTGTAGAGCAAAAAAACTCAGTGGTTCCAATAGCTGCCTAACCTCCCATATTTCACACCTCTTCCCATGATATGGGGATAACGCATCGGAGACAATAAGAATCTGTTTTTAAATTAAGTTGATAAGCATGGCAGCAGCACGTGCCCCTCAGCCTTTGTTCCACGGTCCCCTATCAAGTGTGCCTGCACATGATGACCAATAAGAGCTCATCTGTTCACACCTGATGCAATATGACCTTTCAACTTTACACCTTTGCCTGAATGTCACGACCTTCTGCATCACAACTTCCACTTCTGTGTTTCCGTCTCACCCGATCTGTGTGGTTTCTATAAGAATGAAGTCCCACAGTTAGACTCCACCCCTCTTCCATCACCCATGGCCCTTTCACAAAGTGTATATCAAAACAACAAGAGAGGAAGGGAAAAGTAAGACACTCTTATTCCCCTATTCAATCTGAGCCAAAAACAGCAAAAGAGTGCACAACAAACTTGTTCAGTGAGTGGAAACTAAAAACGGGGGAAAAATGAACAGAAAAGGAGTCACTCTTGTAAGTAAAAAGAACACTCACTCACCATCCAGGTTGGTGAGTGAGGGTTCTTTTTACTTACAAGAGTGACTCCTTTTCTGCTCATTTTTTCCCCTTTTTTAGTTTCCACTCACTGAACAAGTTTGTTGTGCACTCTTTTGCTGTTTTTGGCCCTTTCACAGAGTGCGCTCACACACCACATACACACACACTCACACACTCACACACACGTAGTTCCCTTCAGTACCAGAGATTACTAGTGCACTGTGCAATATGTGCGCAATGAGGTCGAAAAATATGTTTTGCTTTTAGCCGGTGGTTTTTTTTCATAGGGATGATGGCCCTGCAGCTCCCCCACAACAACCTATAACAAGGATTGAAAACACCAAAAAGGTTGGCAGTCAACTCGAGGCCTGTTGACTTTTCCAGTGCGTGTTGTTTCATGTTCAGCCTCTCACTCTGTACATTTCCACATTAAACATTGTGACTGTTTATCGGTTTTGTGTGTACAATACAAACAGATATTCTCGACCAGCCATCTGTCGAAACCAGGCCACCTCATTGGCACATGCCCACAGGGCGCCGGGTGCTGCTGCCTGCCCCTGCTTTCTTTCCATGAGGAGGCCTGAAGGTCAAACGCCTGCCCTTGGGAGCAGCTCGGCTTTATTCTTACAGCGCAGTGGGTGGTTCGGCACCTCAAGGCGCTATGCCTGTAAGGGTCTGTTGCTAGATGTAAGACCCCCAGCAAAGGCATGCTCACAACATGATCCCAACAACCAGCTGGCCACCAGCTGGCCACCAGAAGGCCACCATCAGCAATTCTAGTCTATAAATCCACATTCCCTTTGCATGCTGGGACATGTAGGCCTGTGTGCGTAGTGGAAAAGGAGTACGCACAAACCTCAGAATCGGACTTTCTATAAAGCCAGCACTTGAGGAAGGCGCTTTATGACATGGGGCCTGTGTTGGTAGTTGTGCCAGCCAATTTGTCAGAGCCTAAGTATGGACACTGCCAACTTGCACCTTACCCGGACTATCAAGTGCAGGCTGGCACCCAGGGCTTAAAGCATGTGAGACAGAAACGTTTCTTTCGGTCGCAAAATGCACTTTTATTTTACATTATTACATCTTACATATGTGTGTGTTACAGAGGCGCAACTAGAGCCAAATTTCGGGGGGGGGGGGGGTACTAAAAATTTAGGGGGGAGGGCTGATTTTTTCAGCAATCGGCAGAGTGGAGATGCGGGGGCTCTGAAAAGTGGTGAAAACACAACAAAGCCTCGTTAGCAAGTAACATGGTCTTTTAAAGACCTGTGAAGTACTCGGGTGCGGCTGTGTGTGTGCCCTGGAAGCTGTCTCAGCCCGAGCTGACACACCAGATGGGGGGAGTGGGGGACGACGGTGGGGGTGAAGCCCCTTGAGTCCAGTGGCGCCTGGTGTGTTACATATTGGCGTGGCCTCACGGTGCCGATGGTTTGGTGTGTAAACAATAGGCAACGGGGGTAATTATAGTGTTTTACAAGGTTATTTTAGGGCAATTATTTCATCTTTGGGTGAATTTGTGGCAAGAAGCATTGAAGTTAGGACGACTCCAACTGTGACTGCACCCCGAAAGTCGTGCACCCGGCAGAATCATCCCCACACGTTACTCCCTTTGGAAAGTGGAACGAGTGGTGGCGTAAACGCGTAAAGAGCTCCTATTCTCCCACCGACCGCAACACGGGGAGACACAGACACCCCAGCAGAGCCGAGACATGGCAGCTGTTTGGTGCGTGCCTGCCACCTGTTTTCCCATGTACCAGCCGTCTTTTTGAGCACGGTTTCCCCAGCAGTCTCTGTCAGAGAAATCGACTGCTTCGGTAGTTTCAAATGGGCCAAAATGTGTCCCATGCCTGCGCAGTCCTTGCCACTGGGCCAGGAGGTGACTGTCAAAGGACGATGCAGCAGGGCGAGCAGGTAACCTATTGTATTCATGATCAAGTGGCTAGAAGACTGATCCCTAAGTACATGCCAACTGGCCAATTTGCCACCAGCCCAACCATGACACTACCCCAATTGGTCCTGCATGCGTGAGGTGTGTATCACTAGGAGAAATTGGACAGCGAGGTGAAACCCGCAGGAAGAGGCTATGTCGCCACGGTATGACAGGGGCAGGGCCGCTGACCCTGTCACGAGGCTGGTGTCATCAACCTACGGGCCAGCCTTCTTGGAGTCTGTCTTTCGGCGGTGGGCCCTGGCCGCGAGCAGCATCGCCACCTTGTGGGAAGGAAGTGCAATGTCTAGTGCAATTTTGAAAACATAACGAGATGCGCATTTAACAAACACACTCCTCTTTCGGCGCACCTTGGTGCCCGTGGTTTCTGAAGTGTGTCTTGGATAATACTGCCTCGTGTGGTGCTAAATTCAACACCCGCGCTTTCGGGAGACGCCCTTTGGACAGCAGAACTACCCATCAAGCTACACATAGCACACAGGGCTACTTACCACACAGCAGCGCTATCCCATGGACCCCCCCCCCCCAATAAAACAGTGCTGTTCCTCTGGTTGTACCGAAGCCAGAACACTGTGACCCTTAAGATGCACGTTCTCATTGAAGCTGAGGCCGCATACAGAAGAGCTACCCGGAAGCAGTGGTCGAAGTGGGGGAAAAAAAGTAGGGGAACTGTGGGCGGAGAATCAGAGGGCGGGAATAACCCAAGGATTGGATCAGTGGGCGGAGCCAGCGGTGTGGCCAGAATGCGCAAACATCCTAATTTTTTGGATTTGTTTGGCATTTCACTGCCCAGTTTAATCAACCAATGGATACACATGACTATTTAAGGTTATAATGAGTTATTGACATTAAAATACATTCACAAAGTGGGGTATGCTTCTAATCACAGAATGTCCCAAATAAGAGAAAATGTGGAAGCACAAGACATTTGTCTCCGAGCCATGGAGTTTGTCATCAGCACTTCTCCCTTTTTCCACAACAGCAGTTCAAACATGAATGGCAAAATATCCTAGCTTGCAAATGTTTTCTATATAATTATGGCTCTGCCATATTTGCCTCATAATGCAAGATCTGCTGCATGATCTGACCATTTAAACTAAATAAATTGATGGCTTATTGCAAAGGTTGACTGATCACCTTTCTCACTGCAGCATGTGTATGTTACACTGGTACTAATAAGGCAAAATCTTTCCAGAGACTGTTAGGATGTGTACACATGCCAAAATAATAAAATACCAGAAAATATACTGCATTACTCTGCAGCCTTTTTTTAATGCATAATTTAGTCAACACTGCAGCATAATTTTGTCCTCTATTGCTACTAAATTAATTCCAGTGGCCCCACAGCAGGCAGCACATGTTAAACGTGCTTGTGAATGAAGCAGAGAGACTGTGACGTTTGAGAACTTAGTTTGGTGTGCGTGCAAATCCTGCATTGCCGATCCCTGGTGAGTTGCAGCTACTACTGCTGAAACAAGGCAAATGGAGGTACCTATGGGTGAGGCAGACTGGCTTCAAGTGCAGGGCCGGCCTAAGCACTGGTAGTGCCCTGTGCATTAATGTTTGTTAGTGCCCCCCAATGACCACCTCTGCCATGAATTCCCTCACTACCACCCTTTAACAGTGCCCCTCAAGTCTCCATAACCACACTCTCTCTCAGATGCATTTAATTTGATTAAAAAGCACCAGTCATACCATTGTAAGGTGTCAGAGCACTTTACATCACACACAATAGACCGAGACAATCAATATGTGTGTAAATAATTGTATAGAAAATGTTACATAAGAATAAGGACCACAACATGGAGGAGTCACATGACAACCATGCTAGTAGGCAGTATAGCTTAATAGTGACTGGTCTGGAGAAACACAAACTCAGAATTTAAAACGTAATACAATGGTTGGGTTTCTCTTTAATAACCAGAATTGATTTCTGTCCAAAAGAACACGTTTTGCAACATTATGATAATCAAAGACTGGGGGGAAAACATATATCGCTCCAATTTATACCTTGCAGTTTGTATGCAGCTCTTACATGACAGTTAATAGCTCACTGTTCTGTTAGGATTTTAACTTAGGATTTTAACTTATAAACTACAAGTAACAAAAGGATCTCTCTGACAAAAGCAGTAGCCCACTGACCTATTTACATTATGTGCACTTTGTGATCTGCTTGGCACAGACCCAAGAGACCTCAAGAACTTCCAGCCCATCTCTCTGCTCCCCTTCCCAGCCAAGGTCATCGAGAAAATCGTCAACAGACAGCTAACCCGATACCTCGAAGAAAACAGAATCCTGGACCCTTCCCAGTCAGGGTTCCGCAGCAACCACAGCACCGAGACAGCCCACATCGCCGCCACCGACGACATCAGGACCCTGCTTGACAACGGCGAGACCGCAGCACTCATCCTCCTAGACCTCTCCGCCGCCTTCAACACCATCTGCCACCGCACACTACGCGCACGCTGCAGGGATCCGAGACAAGGCTCTGGAATGGACCACCTCCTTCCTCTCCGGCAGAACCCAGAGCGTCCGCCTCCCCCCATTCCGGTCCAAAGCCTCCAAGATCATCTGCGATGTACCCCAAGGATCCTCCCTCAGCCCGACACTGTTCAACATTTACATGGCCCCGCTTGCACACGTTGCCTGACAGCACAACCTCAACATAATCTCCTACGCCAACGACACTCAACTGATCCTCTCCCCCACCAAGGACCCCATCACCGCCAAAGCCAACCTCCACGAAGGAATGAAGGCCGTCGCTGACTGGATGAAGACCAGCCGTCTGAAGCTGAACTCAGATAAGACGGAGGTCCTCATCCTCGGCACCAACCCTTCAGCCTGGGACGACTCCTGGTGGCCGACGGCACTGGGAGCAGCCCCAACACCCACCGACGACGCACACAACCTGGGAATCATCCTTGACTCAACGCTCTCAATGTCCAAGCAGGTCAACGCCGTCTCCTCCTCCTGCTTCAACACCCTCCGCAAGCTCAGCAAGATCTACAGATGGATCCCGACAGACACAAGAAAGACAGTCACCCAGGCCCTCGTCAGCAGCACTTGACTACGGAAACGCTCTCTATGCGGGAGCCCCGACCAAGCTCATCAAACGACTACAATGCATCCAAAACGCCTTGGCACGACTGATCCTCGACGTACCACGCCACGGCCACATCACCCCCCACCTGAAGGACCTGCACTGGCTCCGAGTCAGCAAGAGGATATCCTTCAAGCTCCTCATCCACACACACAAGGCACTCCACAAGACCGGCCCAGCCTACCTCAACAGACGGCTCTCCTTCTACATCCCCAACCGCCAGTTACGCTCCGCCGACCTCTCACTAGCCACCGTCCCACGCATCCGAAGAACAACCACCGGCGGGAGATCCTTCTCCCACCTCACTGCCAAGACATGGAACACCCTCCAACTGAGCCTACGACAGACCCAAGACCTGCTGACTTCAGGAGGATGCTCAAGACCTGGCTGTTCGATCAGTAGCGCCCCCCCCTCCAGCGCCTTGAGACCCTCTCAGGTATATAGTGCGCTTTACAAATGATTGATTGTACATGTTCTTTGCAGCAGGCACATTAACCCTCTGAGCTAACTTTCCATAATTCAAAACTTCCACTAGACAAAATTCCGATCTCGCTCTAGGAAGAACATTAATCACCAGAGTCATCATGACATTTTTATTGTTGCCGAAAATTGCTGGAGGCCAGGTAGGAGGCAGCAAGCTTTTTTAAAACCATAATATACTTGCAAACATAACGCCTCCACCCAAAGTCAGCACCCGGTGTGGTCACACCGGTTGCACCGCCCTAGAGCTGGCCCTTCTCAAGGGTCCTGTGACCTCAGTGACAGAGTCAGAGTCTAGGGTGTGCTGCTTCATAGGCCTGCCCGCAAGACTGGAGGTTAACTTCAGTATGGACTGAAGTGGACAGGCCTTGTAGGTTAACCTACACTTTTCATGCTAGGGTCCACCTGCTGGTGCTAAGAAAGCAGGGATTCTAAGGTCTTGCGAAGCCTTCTAAGGTCTAGCATGGGATTGTGCTCTCAGGAGAGTGGTCTGGTGGACTGGATATTAAGGATGAACCTGGTTCCCCATTTCCAAATTCAGCAGCTCTGGCCAAAGTGCCACATCCTCTCTCCCACTGAACACCATACTGCCCCACTGAGAAACTCACACTGCCTTCAACTACAATCCAATTGTTGCCGGCTATAAACACCTGGATGCGGCTCAATTTAAATTACACACTAGACAAGAGCAATATGTGGCCTACATAAAAAAAGTAACAACATTCTGGAAAAAGCAAACACCCATAAGGAATGCAAAATTTAGCAAACCATGTGAAATGTCAGCAGGAATGACATGGTTACCTTAACGCTTTTACACACTCTATTCCGAATTCAGTGAGTGCTTTTGCCTGAAAAGTTAAGGACATGACTACAGGGCCCTGAATGGACCCATTTCAATGTCCATTGCTTATATCCTTACAAAACGAAAGCAGTATGGTAAAAAGACCACATCCCTGGACGCAGTACACATTTTGTTTTCCAATCCACACTTTGCAGTACCTCCAGGATTGGTGCACTAGTTGCAAGCCCAGGGAAAACAAAGACAAGAAAACAAAAATAGCGCTTCACTGGCAAACTCTGTAAAAGTGGCGCTAATGTGTTTAGGTGTGAATAAATTCAATCTGGACAGTTTGCTACCACTCTGTCTTACTTTATTTAGTTATTTTTCATATTTTTAACCTTTTATTCCTGATGCTGCACTTTGGAATTAAAAGGTCAGAAAAATACGACATTTCCAGCAAAAGTGTTTTTCTTTTTTGGATCCATTTCACAGGGGAGCAAATAAACGAAAGGAGAGGAAAGAGAGTGAGCACCCTGTCTTGCAGTCACTATTTTCAGGAAGAGAGGAACTGCTAGACAGAAAGAGAGGGAAGAAGGAAAGAGTGGGTGGGCTGAAGCGGCAGAGCAGAAGTGGACAATGTCTTTTTCTTCTCTGAGCAAGAAGGAAAAGACAGGGTCCTGTTACTTCTCTGCTGACCGGCCCGTCACGAACGCCAAGCTTTATTTATAGGCGATGACGATTTCTTGTGTCCTGGGACGCATTTTCAAAATAAAAAAGTAGGGGAACGGAATCCTTGTAATTAAAGAAGTAGGGGCACGTCGTGCCCTGCCGATCCAATCCACTACGACCACTGCCCGGAAGTGACGCATATCACTCAGACAGAGGATCTCTCTCTCTCGCACTGCATCGATATTATTGTTTCAGATCTCCTACAGAGGGGCTATCTCAATGGTTGCATCCATTTTACAACCTCATGCCGCGTAACTGTGAAGCAGGCTGCACATATATTACAACATTTGGCCCCGGGTATGCGTGTGTTACAATAACCACCCCCCAGATCACGGGTATTTCTTAAATTATCCAGATCTAAGAGGCTGAGGTCTCAGGCCTCAGAGTCGTACCTTAGGCCTCGAACAGCAACGTCACACGCAAGCCACATATATTATACAGGCTAGGATAGCAGGACTGGCTCTCGTGTTACACTGATCATACAGTCTCGGGTATCTAAGAGAAGAGCTGTTCCCAGGCTGTGTATACCTCCCACAGCCTTAAATCACAGAGCTCTCCCTAAATTATCTCAGATTGTGTATTTTCATGTCTCGTCCAAACTGGGGTTGCATAGTGGGCAAAAGAACGATGGATTTAACCCAGATCTCTTGACTGGGGGAGAAGGTTTGAATCATTCAGCATTCCGTCCATCATTTGTTGCAGTTACACTTTTCGCCCTAAATGGGATGGGCATGCCCAGACGTGGGTCCCTTGCTAACTTTGCCACTGGATTCAAGCTAGCCTGGGTGAAGAAGGGTGACATACCCTGAAACCGGTCCCAGGATGCTTGTTTCCCGTCCAGGGAAGATCTGGCTTGGCAGTTCGGTCTGGACTGTTCCCATGAGGCACAGGGTCAAGACTGATTAGCATATGGCTGGGTCCAAACTGGGGTGGCGTAGTGGGCAAAAGAACAATGGATTTAATCCAGATCTCTTGACTGGGGGAGAATGTTTGAATTATTCAGCATTCCGTCCATCATGTGTTGCTCATACAACAAAGCTGTTCATACTGGTCATTGGTGTTTTGATCTAAGGCTTCAGACAGCAGTGCTGTCTCTCAGTTTACACATAACTTCCAGGCTCAGACAGCAGACATACCCCTCAGCTTACAGGCTGTGGCCTGTGAGGGTGCAGCTATCCCTCACCTTAAACAGATATCACTCTTAGATCTCAGACTGTAGCCCTAGTCCCCAGATCACACACATGTTACAGGCACAAAGAGCAACAGAATTCTTTCATGACAAGGTGATCTTAAAGGGCCATGCCTCTGATTGCACTGCTGTCGTTCTGGTTACACAGATCTCAGTCTCGGATCTCACACAGCAGGTCTATCTCTCAAGTCACATAGATTTTACACGCTCTGATAGCTGACCTATCATTTATTTATTTATTTATGCATTTTTATATAGCGCGAACTTTACCCGAAGGTGTCAGAGCGCTTTACAATAGAACCAGTTACATTACATAAGGACTTCAGAGTACGTGAATAACAGAGAAAAGATACGAAACAGATAGACTCCAAACCCAAAACGAATGGTAGTAAGTATATATGTCTACTCCAGATACTAGTGGTTAGAGTTACATATATTCATGTTGCTAATTCACTCAAGAATACATTTTAAGAAAAGTTGACGCGATTAGGTTTGGACAAATGTATATTACAGATTTACAGAGCATCATTCTGGTTACAGTGAACTTACAGGCTCAGGCCTTCGCCCGAAGACCGGCCCCTTCCCCTACGCACAGCAGAAGATCCGCCCTCACACAGCAGAGCTACCTCTGAGGTTGCACCGTTTTACAAGCCTCAGAGCAGTCGAGGACAGAGGGGCTCGGCGCCGACAGCCCGGCTGCATCCATCAGCTCCGGTATTTGCTTTCTGAAAAGATCCTTCGAGATTGTTTTTGTGATCCCATTTTTGAGATGCGTGGGGGTCACCGAGGGGTTCCATCTTGTTTTCCCGCCGGGGCTTTGATGTGCGTCAGTGTTACCCAAGCGGAGCGCGGCTGGCATCCTCGCCCACACTGACAGGGTCACAGCCGCGCTGCGGCGCTGAGCCTCATCCAGGCTGGCATGGCTTCAGATGCCAGCCTGTAACATGTTCTGTACCCTGCGGGCAGCGGAGGGCGCTGCGCCCTCATGACTGACAACGCTTCCTCGGTCACCCCTGGCCCTGTGAGAGAGCAGACCCCTTGGGCCCCTTCACATACATACACCTGTTCCAGCTAAGGAAAGATAACCGGGTGCCCTTCACAAAACGCGAGTGGATTCCTGCACCCACATACACTCTGCCCCAGGGAGCCCTTCCACATGTGCCAAGACGGATGGCTAGCTGGTACACACATACGCTGTGTCCGGATGCGACAGCTGCCCCCTGGGGCCCACTCACACCACTCCTGTGTCAGCATGAGTACACATCTGCCCCTCCACACACCCTCTGTCCCAGGTGAGGGCAGGTTCCTGGTCCTGTTGGCTCTGACGGGACAGACACAGACAGGGAGAGATCCGCAGCCATGACTTGTTTCCTGAACATGTTGCTTTGCCATAAGCTTGAAGACTTTTTAAAAAAAAAATTCTGACCAGTTCATTTTCTTCGGAGTTGTTAAAGGGCATCCCATCCACATAATATTTAGGAAAAGTTCCCTTCTAAAGTACCGTTGGACAGAGCACACGGTTTCCCTGAGGCCATCGCCGTGGGGCGGCGTGGTCTGCATTCTGAGCCGCGACTGAGCACGTGCTGCGTGTAAACATGTTTGTCATGTAAACCTGAAAGGAGTGCTAGCCTGCGTGCGTGTACATGCTAGAAGGGATCAGCGTACTCTATGCAAGCCCAGTGGGGCTGGGAGGAGTCAGTCTCACATTGGGCTCAGAGGAGGACTGGCCCAGATGTTAACTGGGAGACGGCTGATCTTTTTGAAAGAAACCGGGGAGAGGGGAGATGTCTGACAGTTTTCGGTCAGACATCAAAATTTGCACAATAACCCCATTATTGACATATTGCTTACCAGTGAAAACCTATCTGTAACAGAGACTCTAGTACACAGGACTTACCTAACCATAGCGTGTTTGTTCCTGTGCAGCCAACAACACATAACCATTCCTGAGTGAGATCATGACTGGTTCTGTGACCCTTTCCCTTAAACCCCCCACCACAGTCCCGAGGATGGTCCCCTCCTTATGGGAGGTCCCAACTTTCCCTTTCCCCATCAGGAGCTCTTGTGCACGGAGCCCAGCTGCCCTTAGGATACCCAGCTCGGGCCCCCCTGCACCTAAGTCCTTCGCTCCCCAAAGGGCCTGTGCTAGTTTGCGCCAACTCTGCCTGCGCAGGTGGTGGACTGGTAAGGACCAACCCCGCACCACTGCAACCTCCTTCCGCCTTGCTGCCTGCACCCCTTTGAGGGCCCAGTGATGCTAATGTTGTTTATTGGTATAAAAAGAATGCCATAGTGGTCCCGAAGTGTCCCCACCAATCATGACCTTACACGCCACCCTACATAAATACAACACATATAACATCAAAACATGCTTCAAAAACTGTGAAGGAAAAATTGTTAGCAAAGAAATTCAAAAACATGACAAACTTTGTGACCATCCTGGGTTCCTGCAATGAAAAATATCAAACAGTTGACCACATTCAAAAGCCTCCTACTGCTCGCGCACTGCCAAAGCCACAGGCCCTGGGGATGGTGGGTGGAAAAATAAGTACTCTGCCCTTGGGGCTTAGAGAGGGACTGTAGCGAGGGGCAGTGGGTAACGGTGCAGCCTCTAGGTGACTGGGGCGGGGCAAGCGTCCTCTCCTGGTCTTCGCGGGGGGAGCAATGCTACTCGTGCGGCAAGCGGGAAACAAAGAGATCCGCACGATGCTCCTTTTAAAGGGGCAAGGCTCTGTGTCTGTGACCCCACAGGTCGCCCGGAAGCACTTTAGTGCTTCAAGGTTGCTACTGCAGGTGGCCACACATCCCCTGGGCCACCCTTTATGGCCCAGGGCGAGCACCCCCTCCTTACTGTTGGCTCTTCCGAGTTGAAAGAGCCTCTTTAATTATTAACTGGTGTGGAGTACTTGAGAACAGGTTGCAGCACTTTGGCAGTGGACATGAAGTCCTCGGGTAGTCGGTTGGAGCAGTATGGAAGCCACCATGCAATACTGTTACCCTGGCAGTAGGCACAACATTCTAGAGGCATTCCCTGGCAGTTGGCCGCCGCTTTTGGAGGCAGATATGAAATACTCTGGCAGAAGGCTGCTTGAAACAATGTCATTTTAGGAAGTGTAAATGCTCCAATACCAGTCTCATAATACTCCGGCTGCCGTTTTAAATGAGAAACAGCCTTTGCAGTGCAGCTCGAACCACGCTGTGCCCTTAAAACACGGTCCGAACCACGTATGTGTCTTTACAATGCATTCCTTTACCACTCAAGTTGTTACAATGATTTGTCTTAGGGAAAGCGTTGTTGGACTGATGTTGGAGTTTAATTAGTGGCGGCTCCTCCTCTAAGGCGGAGGCGCGTCGCCCCACTGCTCTTAGAGCAGTGAAAAATAAAAGGATAATAACAAGCTTATTATCATTTTATTTTTCGTTGCTGCTGGGCTGGTGGCTCAGAGAGGAAAAGTGGACTGTGCTCACTAAGTGTGCATGACTGCTTGGCCGGCCGTCTTGCCCCGGCCAAACAGTCATGCGCAATTGGCATATTCCCCACCAGGCTGTAATGGACAGCCTGGTAGGGAATATTCACAGGCTACCAGTCTCCATCTGAGTGACGATCCGCGGCAGTCAGACCAATGACAACGCTGCATTGCAGTGTTGTGATTGACTATAGGGAGCCTGGGTGCTTCCTGGTTCTGGGACTGTGGAGGAGAGATGCAACGGGTGACCGGAGGTAAGTGTTTTAAAAGATATATATTTTTCACCCCCGTTCTTTCTGCCCCATTCCACACCAGCCGCCACTGACTTTAAGTCCAACACTTTCCCTACTGTTGCACGGATTTTAAATAGTAAATTATACTATTCCAAAGTCCAGCAGTTTCCCTAAAGCAAGTCCTTGTAACTACTTACGTGGGAAAATAATGCATTGTAAAGACGCATTCGTGGTTTGGACCATGTTGTAAGGACATGAGTGGGAAATGCATGCTAGGTTCGAACACACAACTGTTTTCAATACTATGGTAGTGGTTGGTATACAGTGCACGGGTGTCATGCACACAAACATCTGGTAGCACGTATACAACACTCCAGTACCAGGTGTCCTGTATTCTTAAGACTTCAAGAAATTTAACAGCCTGTGGTATGATCATTTTGGTGTGATTCATCTTTTTTTAATTCGCTCTTATGGATTATAAACAGTATTTAGCAGAGGTGAGTAACTGTTTTTCTGTGTTTAAATTTAGATTAGTTTTATTCATTTGGAAAACGGTAACACGTGCAAAAGGTCGAGCTTGAGATGTTAATTAACACTAATTGATCAATTTATGACTGGAACATTTAAAGAAAGGTGTTACATTTGATTGTGAAATAAATTACAGTTCATAGAATTCCAATAGATCTTCAAAAAGCCTCAGGGGCGAACTGAGAACCATAAAGGACGTCAGACGGTTTTAAAATGTTGAAACAGAAGCACATCTTTGACAGACAGCTGTGGTGCGCTCTGTCAGAGCACGAGAGGACGGATGGGAACATATTGGCAGCTTTATAACTTGGAGGCAAGTAGTACTGGATTGGCAGGCATACAATGCTCTAGTGCTGCAGGCATACCATGCACAATAGCAGGCGTACAATTTTCTTACAGAAGCACATAAAACTTTGTGAGCAGGCGTACAATATTGTAGTGCCCGGATCATGATACTCTTAGCAGGCAAACAGTACATGTTTAGGATGGACACAGTAGTCTGCTGTCAAGGACACAATGCTCTGGAATAGGGTTTTGATACAGTGGAAGCAGGCATACAAGACTTCCCTAGTAGGTGTGCAGTACTCTGCTATGACAGATACAATATTCTTCGAGCAGGCATGCAATACTCTAGTAGATGGATTCAGTACGACAAGGATGCCGTACTTTGGTAATCGGTGTATGTTGGAAAGTGGGTTATTGGTAGGGGCAAATGTAGGTCTGCCACTGGCAATAAGGCCACTAACACATGATAGGACCCAGCATAGGTCTTACAAAATTATTCCTATGCTCAACCCTTGGTAACGTGGCTGTGAGCAGACAGGCTTAACTTCAAAGACGGGTATGTAAAGCATTTAAAAACACCATTTCAGTAAATAATTAAGACACAACGCAAAAACAAAATCCAACACCAATTTATAAAAATAGGTAATATTTTTACCTTTTAAATGACACCAAAACAGAAAAAATCCACTGTAGGAACCAGAGATATGAATTTTTAAAGATTAGTCACTTTCTAGGGCTTAGAAACCAACAGTACCCCTTTTAGTCATTTTGTTTTCTCTGACAGGGACACACCTTTTAGAAACTGTTCTGGAGAATATCTCACCACTGTGTTGTGCCGCCTTCTCCAGCAGGCGGGCCCAGTTAGAACTCCTTCCTGAAATTCTGCTTGCGGGTCCCAAAGTATCCAACACACAGTCCAAGGTTCTGGAATCTCCAAGAGGGTTATTGAAAGTGTGAAACTTCAATTCCACAATCCACTTGAACAAAACCCTTACAAATCCACTGGTACTCCAGGCTGGGAATTCTTTGTGGGGCTGTCCAGGTGACCTCTGTTAACTGTAGCTTGCAGGGAGTTGCACTCTTGAGTCCTTTGGCAGCAAGGTAATCCACAGGGCTGCAGTTTCACTTGGTGCAGTCTTCAGAGGTCAGGCCTTAGAGTTTCTTGCACAGCAAAATCTTTTCAGCAGGGCACTTCTTGCTTCATTCAGTTTCAAGCAGCAGATCTGGAGGGGCTCTGCCCATCTCAGATACTTATTAAAAATTCTCTGGGTCAAGCACCAGGTCACTTCTGACCAATGAGAGCAGGGTAACTCCTCATAGTTATGACCACATCCTGGAGAGTGTGACATTATTTTGTCCCAGAGTGCACCAATCTTCCAAATCCATAATGGCTGATTTTGCAGCAAGGAGGTAAGATCTGGCTAAACACACACCCTGGGATGGCTTATTTCCATGGACTCTCCCCCTACCATCTGCACATACCTTCCTTAAGCCTAGCCCTGACTCTTGGTCACGAGTGTCAGAGTGAAACTGAAACCCAGGCCTCCCCTCTGCCTTTGAAGAGCATGGTTTACGACTCCACCCCCTGGCCAGGCATTCCTATAGACCAGCACACTGCCCTCCCAGCAGAGTGGTTCTTTATCACCTCTTCAAAGTAGCCTGGCTAATCCACTTAACTCTGACCAATCAGGGCAGACCACTGGAAGGCTGAATTTGGACTTACAAACAAGAAAGTCTTATATCTTCTTGTATATGCACTTTAGGAGAAATTCAACAATATAATATTGTTGGATTTACTACTACCATTCTGGGAAGTCTTTGAATGGTCCGGCTAGTCCTCTCCTATCAATATTTATTCATCAATAACTTCCTACCATGTTAACCTATGGGCCATGGGGTTTGCAATAGGGAACATGACTTGGGCCATTTTTCTAGCACCAGGGCTTATAAAAACATATTTTATAAGTATTTCCCTAATTTCTACAGGACCCCGTTCCCCCTGTGCAACTAGGGGAGACTTTAGGGGTTCTGAATCTGCAGAAATAATGCAGATCCTCCTTACCCAGTGCTTCTAGCATCAAAGTCGAGTTTGCCCACCACTTTAACACAATGTGGGGAGTGAAATATGAAATTTCACTTTACTCAGGCATATAAAAACTCATTTTATAAGGGTGTACCTTATAGATAACTGACCCCCCACCCCTGGGATACCTAGGGGAGACCCTGGGGGTCCCTAATATACCAAAATATTGTAGGTTTTCAACTTTTAAGTGCCCATACCACAAAAGTCGAGTTTGGGCAGAATTTACCGTTTAGAAGAAGTCCTGGCAGCCAGGGCTGTTTTTAAACTGACCCCAGGCTTCAGCATTTCACACATGCAAGTGCAGAAAATCTGCTGGCCTCTAAACTGCCATGCCTCAGGATACTGGGAACTTCTAGGTAGTTTCAATCCCCTGCCCTCTTATATACTAGGGGTATATGGGGTAGGTCATGCCAATTACTGGGGTACCCCACCATACCATAGTGTACCCTAGTGTATGTTGGGTGTCTTAACTGTATTCTAATGTGTTCCTATCAGCTTGGCACTGGCCCTCGGCCTGGTTAAACAGAGCCTAGGGTCAGTCAGAGTCAGTTACCACCAGTTCCAGTCAGCAAAACGTTGGTGGGTGCCCAGGGTACAGGATGACTTTGCAACAGTGTACGGTACTCTCCTAGCAGGTGTCTAATACTCTGATAGCAGGCTTACTTTTCTGGGTAGAAGTTATACAGTACTGTAATGCCAGACTCACAGTACTTTAACGTCCGAAAGGTAAAGGGAGGAATGTTTGCAATAAGTCTAACCACTTGCCATCGCTCAAGCAACATTTCAACCCTTTGTTCTTTTTCCCACCGTGCCACCTCAGATTAGACCCCTCTCTCTGCAAATCAGTCTTGACCCTGCTCCAGTTGGAACAGTCCAGCCCGAACTGCCAAATAAGGTCCTCTCTGAACCGAAACACAAGCAACCCAAGACCAATTTTGCCTTGAATGGGGCTCTTCAGTTAGGTGACTCTTCTAGCAGGCATACAATATTCTGGTAACAGAAGTAAAACACTAAAGTACAACACTCGCCTAGTGTGACAACAGTACTCTGGTAGCTGGATTACAATACTTCCTCAAAGTTGTAAAATACTTTTTTATGTTAAGTACAGTACTCTTACAGTATACACAATACCTTGATTGCATGTATATAGCAGGAGTAGGGTATTCTGGTATGCTATACGTCAGTCTGATATGAGGTGTGCAATACAATATAATCTGCTAATTGCGGTTCCATACTCGGTTCGCTGCGATACAGCACTCTGGTATCTGCACAATACTTAGACAGCAGGAGTACAGTACTATGGTAACAGTGAGAAAGCACTCTGCTAGCAGTCATACAATATTCCTGTACCTGCCTTACAGTACTATGAATGCCTGTGGTACAATACTAAGGCAACTGGCGTACAATATACTGTCACATGGCCACAGTACGCTGGTTGTGTGCATTTTATACACTACTAGCCGGAGAACAATTCTACGGTAGGTGACTTAAAATATTCTTGTATTTTGTAGTTGGCATACGCTACTTTTCTAGTTGGTTTCCAGGGCCCTGGTAGCTGGCATACAGTATTCTTTCAGAAGGTGAACAAATCTCTGGTAGAAAGTATACAGATCTGTGGTAGCAGGCGTATGCCAGGCCCACATTAACGTGCAAGCAGTTGCACAATACTCTACTGGCAGGCATACACTACTGTGCTAGCAGGAGAAAAGTACTTTGGTAGCTGGTGTACCATACTGTGCTAGAAGTACATACATTTGAAAGCTGGTGTACAGGACTGTGCTAGAAGGAATGCAGTGCTTCGGTAGCTGATGTACAGTACTGCGCTAGCAGGAGTATAATACTTTGTAGTTAGTGGACAATACTGTTATGTTAATTGTTATGTTAATTGAATTTAATATATCACAGGACTCACGCTTGGGTATCTCGGCGCTGGGCCTGTTTAGCAAGGATCGGTAAAGAGACGAGATTGGGAGTTAGAAAAGGTGGTCTTTCAGCGGTTGTAGGACGATACGGCGATTCTGCGAGCAAGACGCGTGTTCTGATAACATATTCCCGCAGTAATCAAAATATGATCTTTCATCATGAGATCCTCATCCATTTTTATCCCGAGATTCTTGACAGAGTGTTTAGGGATAGGAGTGGGCCCCAATTGGGGAGTCCACCATTCATTGGTCCAGACATAGTCGAGCAGGAGTATAACACTTTGGTAGTTGGTGGAATATACTGTGCTAGCAGGAGTACAACATTTTGGTAGTTGGTGTACATTACTGTGCTAGCAGGAGTACAACACATTGGTAGTTGCTGTATGTTAGAAATGGGGTCTCCAGTTGGCAGTGGTGTGCACCCTGTCCAAGTAGGGACCCTCACTCTAGTCAGGGTAAGTTACACCCTCAGAATAACCCGTGCTCACCCCCTTGTTAACTTGGCAAGAGCAGTCAGGCGTATCCCCAGAGGCAATGCGTAAAGTATCTGTACACACACACACAGTAACACAGTGAAAACACAACAAAAAGACTCCACCAACAGTTTAGAAAAATAGCCAATATTTATCTGATTGACAAGACCAAAATGATAAAAACTTAACATGCACAAGTCAAGATATGCATTTTCAAAGATTAAATAAAGTTATAGCTCTTAGAAATCAATGGTTGCGCTTGACGAGGACAAAGTACATTAGATGCATTAAGCATCAAAGACAATGCATGGCACAGGGGAGGTGAGGTGTTGAAAAAGCAGTTAATGCGTATGTTGCTTACTACTATGCAGGTCGTTTGCATGGTGATGCATGTGGACAGTGTGTTGTGCAGAGGAGGTGAAGCGTCACTTGCAAGGTCGGTTCCTTAAGGCGGTGCAGAGTCATTGAGCATCCACGTCCTGGGGTGAAGCGTGGCGCAGGGGAGGTGATGCGTCATTTGCGGGCACGATACCTTGGTTCCTTACTGCAGTGCAGTGTCAATATGTAATCTGCACCCAGAGATGATGCGTCAATACTGCATCGAAAATCAAGTTGCGCTGTGTCACTTCCACAGTGTCGAAGCAGGCACTGCGTGGGAGTTGGAGAGGTGCAGCATGGACTTCAGTGATAGCGGGCTCGAGACTCACGCAGAGTCAATTCTTTGGAGGTGCTGCGGCAAAAAGTCGGGGCCTGCATTGTAAGCCTTGCCAGTTGCGTCATGCGGGGACCACGCTTCAGTGCAGGCAGCAGCGATGCATCAAGTTTTGGTGATGGTTCGCTGGTTCCGAACGCTTGGAGTCAATGCGTTGATTTTTCTTCTTGTTGCACCAGAACTCACATTCAAAGGCCCAGGAACTGGATTTGGCACCATTTGGCAGAGTAGGGCTCTCAGCAGAGGGGTCCAGGTACTGGCAGATTAAGTCTTTGTTGGCCCTGAGACTTCCAACAGGAGGCAAGCTCAGCTCAAGCCCTTAGAGAACCTTAGAAATCAGGATGTAGAAAGCAAAGTCCAGTCCTCTCGCTCCCAGGACAAAAACAGCAAGCAACAGGCCAGCACAGCAAAGCAAACAGCAAAGTGGCAGTCTTTCTTGACAGCAGCATAGCTCTGCTTCTGGGCAGAATGTCCGCAATCCAGAAATGTTCTCAGGATATGGTATACCAAATTCAGCCATTGAAGTAGGTAAACTTCAAAGAAAGGTCAGTGGTACTGCACAAGACCCTGCACGTCCTTTCCTGGCTCCAGACACACTACAGGGGGTGACAACCTATTTGTATAAGGACAGGCACAGCCCTAGTCAGGTGACAGTGTCAGGGCCGTCTTATCAGCGTTATAGGCCCCCACGCACAGTAGTGCACTGGACACTGCCTACACAACCACTCACAGAAATAAAAATGTTTAACGGAAAATTAATGTTAAACTCTGGTTTGCTTGGGGCCCCTATGTTTCTGGGGCCCCTGGGCAACTGCCCAGTGTGCCCATGCGTTATGACGGCACCGGTCAGTGTCAACACCTCCCACCACTCTAGCTCAGGAAGGCCCATCAGCCTACTGATGAGCCATCAGGATATGCAGGGCACACCCCAGCTCCCTTTGTGTGAATGTCTAGAGTGAATGCACAGAGCCCAACTGTCACCTTGACCCAGACGAGTGTTAAGAGACGGGCAGAGTCACAATATGGTTAAAGTAAGAAAATGCCCACTTTTTAAAAGTGGCATTTTCAGACCTGCAATTTTAAAACCAACTTCATTAAAGGCTGTATTTTTAAATTGTGAGTCTAGAGACACCAAACTCCAATTTTCCATCAGCTCCCAATTGGAAGATACACTTGTAAGATGTTACAAGGCAGCTCAAATGCTAACATATGGGAGAGATACGCCTTGCTGTAGTAAAAAACGAAATTAGCAGTATTTCACTACCAGGACATGTAAAACACAATAGTAGATGGCTACCTTGGGCCTACCTGAGGGGTGCCTTAAAAAAAGCGAAGGTTTTTTTGCCAGGTCGAAGTGGCAGTTTAAAACTGCGCACACAGACATTCCAGTGGTAGGTCTGAGACTTGTTTACAAGGCTACTCAGGTGGGTGTCACAATCAGTGCTGCAGGCCCACTAGTAGCATTTGATTTACACGCCCTGGGCACACCAGGTGCAATTTACTAGGGACTTACTAGTAAATCAAATAGGCCAGTCATGGAGAAACCGAATATCATTACATTTTAGACAGGGAACACTTGCATTTTATCACTGTTCTGCAGTGGTAAAGTGCCCAGAGTCCTAAAGCCAGCAACAACGCAATGAGGCTCACACTTAAAACCAGATCAGTGGCAAAAAGACAGGGGAAACCACACAAAGGATGCCAGATCTAACAGTGAACAATACTGTGCTAGCACGGAAAAAACACTTTGGTGGCTGGTGGACAGTACTGTGCTTGCAGGAGTACACCACATTGGTAGTTAGTATACATTACTGTGCTAGCAGGAGTATAACACGTTGGTGGCTGGTGGGCAAAACTGTGCTTCCAGGAGTACAATGCTTTGCTAGTTGGTAAACAATACTGCGGTATCAGAAGTATAACACATTGGTGGCTGGTGGACAATACTGTGGTAGCAGAAATACAACACTTTGGTAGTTGGTGCACAATACTGTGCTAGCAGGAATGCAACAGTTTGGTATTTGGTTTACAATACTGTGCTAGTAGGAGTACAACAGTTTAGTAGTTGGTGGACAATAACACTGGGTTTTGGTATACAATACTGTGCTAGCAGGAGTACAACACTGGTAGTTGGTGGGCAATACTGGGCTAGCAGGAGTACAACACTTTGGTAGTTGGTGGACAATACTGTGCTAGCAGGAGTACAAGACTTTGGTAGATGGTGCACAGTACTCAGCTAGAAGTCGTACAGTACTCCAGTAGCAGGTACGGCATGCTTCTATGACGTATATTGCTGCTGTGACAGGCACGCCGCTCTCTTTCTGGTCGGCTCGCGCACCTTGGGCTCCCAGGTTGTCTCTCTCGCTGAATATCCGAAGATATTCCCAGTGACAAAAATCTTCTTTTATTAATGAGGTGGAGCCTGGCGGCGCGCGCCGCTGTTTATCTCGCCAGAGGCCTGGCGCGTGTCCTTTGGATGTTATTGTCTCGCTGAGTTGCCGGGCCCGGATCTCATTAGCACGAGGGGCGGGTTTAGCGTGAACTCCACAGGCCGCAGATTGATGGACCTGCATCTTTGGAACTGTGAGGGAGTCACAAAGTTACCCGAGAGGTGAAAGGTCAAAAGTACAAGTGAAGGCGACTGTCTTGCCCTAGTGAGAGCAACACTGCTTTATAACGAACCCATCAATGCCTGTAGAGTTAACCCTCTGATTCGTAAGTTAGTACCAGTTTCGAAATATTTGAGAGTGATCAAATTAAAGGGAATTCAGGGAATCATTTTACGAGGTGAAACAGGTTTGTAAAAATAGTGAACTTCTATTGAAGCCAATGGAGCCATGCTACTTTTTAAGGGGCGAATACATTACTTTAAAAAGATAATGACAGCCTGTAAATGGGGGAGTTGGTTGGGGTGTCCTTGTTGGCATAACGTACTTGTACCAAGCCAACAGCACTCTGGTAGCTGGTACACAAGACTGCTGGCACCGTCAGCACACACACCCAGTGATGATGAAATATGGATGTTTGGGAATAGGTCCTGCTCTGTTAGCACAAATATCCGTAAGCCCTCAGTGTGCTGTCATTTTATAGGTTGTTTAATAACAGTTCTGTTGATGGAGGCCCTGCTGACTTATCTCTCAGGTATTCTCTGCCTCTTGGAACAAAACAGTCATTTCTAGGGGTGGTCAAAATAAATTGTTTACTGTCCACAAAAGGAGACTTCATGGAATCTTGCCATTGCTAGGCTCAATGCGGTTGAAAACGAGCCCTGGCAATGCCAGTAAGTGACGACGACGACCATTTGACTTTGCCAATGTTTGTTCCCAAAGCTGTTCAGCATGGGAAAAAATAATAAAAAGGCCAAAAAGAATCAAGCCAAAATGGCTGGCCCCAGTGTGATGATGTATACTCGCACCTGCATGCACACATATAGGTGATTATGCTACAGTGGCCATTTGGTTTTGTTTTAATTTTACAATAGAGGGCTAAGAGAGGGGTAGGGGAGAACAAAAAGACACATGCACTTCCAGGGATTGCTAGAAGAAAAGGAAAGACATTTTTCCCTGATGTCAGCCATGGAAGGATACATGTATTTGAGCCAAAAAGATGGTGAAGAAGCTACAGAACAAACAGAAGCAGAGGAAAGAAAGTCATTGAATAAGAGACCAGCAAATGCAGTTTACAAGAAAGCCAACCAAAGCAGACCCAGAGCCCAGTCTAAGGATTAGAATTGTACATAACAGGTTGCAATCTGTAGTTGAGACCTTAAAAAATGACCAGTTGGCAGAGTGGCAGTACTTTCCTAGAAAAAATACGCTGTCATTCCGGGCCGAACCACTAGTCAAGGAAGGGTTTAAAGTGGTCAAGCCAAATCTTTGCTTGAATGCCAGCTTTAATCCAATTGGTCACATGGTAGCCAATCTGAAAACCCCTAGAATTAAGCCAATGTAATTTGGCCTTCGTGCAGGCCACTCCGATTGGTCGTAGAGGGATCAGGCAAAGTGGTACAAGATGCAGCATCCTTTCTGCGGAGTGAAAATCAAGTATAAAAACAACCTTATGCTGTACAATTTATATTAGCCCAGACTTTCGCGTTAATAACCATTGTGTGCCACATTCACAGCCCACTTGTCTCTGGGGAAATCTAGTATTATTATCAGGCTGTGACTTTCGGGAAAGGGTAAGGGGACAGAGGCCATCACAGTCCTGCTATGTTACTGCCTCTGCTGCATGTACTCCGACACCTGGTCTGTATGTAAATCAGGAGAATGCCAATAGGGCTGGGGAGAGCTGGCTGACAACCCCTAACGTGCCACCTACGTACCCAACCCTGCCAGGCTTTCAGAGGTGGTACCCGCTGTGGCATGTTGCCACCTATCTCCATCAGAGCACTAGATTGGTGATTTAAAGTGCTGTTAGACATCCCCAGTGCTGCTGTCCTTGCTGTTACCTACATGCATGGGATGTCTCAAGAGACACCCCATGGGGTGCATATTGTGTCTGATCAGTTCTCCTCTCACCTTTGTTTGTTTTTCATGCTGAGCTGTCAGTGTCTCAAGGACTTCCGAGGCTCCCTGCCTCCTCTAACGAGCCTGCTACAAGCTGTAGAGGACGCACGGACACAACCTACTTGGTGCTGTGCCTCATCAGTCTTAATGACCAGGATCGCTGCTCATGGGTGTGGCCATAGCTGCGTGTGCACTGGTGGTGCCGGTGCCCAAATCTGCCTTCGATTTTAACTCATTGGGCACGCCAACATCTAGGACCGAGACAGGTGTAGTCCTGATACGGACTTTGGTGCTCCGCGAATGGAACTGTCTCTTTTCTAATTAAAATAACTTTTGGGAAGAGAAGTCAACTGCATGTCTGTGGAGAGTGCTTTCCTGGCCTTATGCTGATCTCCAGGCAAATCACTTAAAAGCTACTGTATGGTTTCTAGATTCCTATCTCAGTGTGCATAGCAATCGTCCACTGAGGGTCTCCCTCTTTACATGGTTTGAGACCCGCAAGCTTGGCTCTGAGGTCAAGGAGAGGCACGCACAGCGCACTCCTGTTTCACAGAGAGTGGCTTCTGCCCTCTCTCTTCACAGGCTGCGATAGACTGACAGTGGTGGCAGCAATGAATCTATAGTCAGGGATATCTGTATCCCTGTATTCTTACCAGGGTGGACAACTAGTCTGCTGATCAAGTCTGTGCAGTGTCTCATGCCTGAGTCCTGCTGCCTTTGTCTACCTGACCTTTGTTTGAGGGTGTACTGGGGAAGGATGGTGAGTAGAGCTATTATGTGCAATGCGAGCTGTTCTGCTGGACATTCCAGCTCCCTCGTGCCCCTTCCAATTCTTTGGACAGACCGGGTGTGCTGGGGATAGACACTCGCTCTTATCTGTGTTTAGCTGCCCCAACCCTTTTAGGAGGCACCTTTTCTGTTAGGAGATGGACATGCCCCCATGGCCTGGAGTTAATTAAAATTCCTCTCTGGGGGATAGCCTGAGCTGATACAAGGAGAGACAGTATATTATCCTTTGCATGCCTTGGACACACACTGGACATCCAATAAACGTGCCTTATGATTGGAGGGGCACCCAGGATTCAAAAGTAGCAGCCCCTCTGATTGGATCAGCCTATCAATCAGAGGTGATAAAAGTATGGCCTTAGCAGTGGTCAGTCGTTATTCAATACTGGTCTATGATTCTGAAGAGGCAGCTCACACTGGGCCCATCCAAGGAAGCCAGCCGTGACCCCCCCCCCCCCTCCTTGTGAGGGCAAGATAAGAAGCTTGCTCACCCCGTCTGGAGCTTGAGGATGTTGTCTCTATGACTGATGTATTGAACAAGGAAATTGCAGGCAGCTGCTCAAGATAAGGAAGCTTGCAGCACATTAACAGAGACAGAGGGAGACGGGGAAGCTTGTTCCCAGTCCTTGAAGGTGAGATCGCTTTACCCAGACCCCTCCCCTGTGCTGTGCGAGCCTGAGTGGTACTTTCAGTTACAAGCAGCAGATGGGGAATTGAGTCCAGTGGAACAAGCCTGCACCTTCTATTTTGGCCAGCCACTACCCTCCCACTAGTCCAGTGGCTACTGGTCTAGTGGGACTCCAGTAAACTGTGCCCAGACATCAGGCACCTGTGAACAGATCCCTGACGCCACTAGAGTGGTGTCCTCACTATTGACAAGAGGTTCCTTTGGGTGGCGGGTAATGGGGCTGATCAAGATCATTTGACTTCACATGAAATGCTGACTCCACCTAATTTCAGTACAAGGAGTTGTATCGTGGCTCTAGCGAAGGAGAGCAACCTGTGCAACATGGTCTGTAATATGCAATGCTAATGGTGTGTCCACATGTTAACTGTGTTTATATAGTGCTTAGCATATAGGCGCTATAATACTGTTTGGGGTCAGAACTCTGGCCCAGAGAGTTGTAGAGACATCTGGTTTTCAATGTTCATCCTAGTTTTATGTGTAGTATATTTCTCTTGTGTGTATTAAAATACTTTTCTTTATAAAAAGTAAAACACTGATTGGCCATTGATTTTATCCGCTGGTAGTACGGTGTGCACTGTATTCTGAGGGGCAGATTTACAAGCCCCTTGCGCCTCTTTTACGCCACCGTTGCGTCACTTTTGTGATGCAGCGGCGGCGCAAAGCCAGTGCCATGGTGCGGGGTATTTACAATGTGATGCATCTGGGAGATGCGTCACGTTGTAATGCCCTGCGCCACATGTAGGCGTTCCGGTACAGGGGGGGGGGCGTTCCGGCGCAATCTACGGCGCAATCTACAAGATTTCACTCAGCCACTTTTAAGGCCATGCAGCGTCAAAACCCTGCACCTGCTTAAAGCAGGCGTAAGGATTGACGCAGCATTTTAAAGATAGGGCACCCCCGAGCCTTGCTGGAGCTATGTCGCGCTTGCGACGCAACTCCAGCAATGCGCCGCCTTTACGGCAGCAGATGCGTCACGCATCTGTCCATTTTTGCCCCATGGTGCGCCGCATTGTAAATGCGGCGCATCCATGGTGGCAGAGCCGTGACGCACAATAACTGGCGCATCCCTGCTGATATGCAGGGATGCGCCAGTTATTGTAAATCTGCCCCAGAATGTCTAACCCCATGTTACCTCCTTGAGTAAGCCTTGGACTGCACTGTCTCGCTACCATGAGAGAGTAAAGTGCTAGAGAGGAGTACTCGGTTATCCGTGTTTGGGTCCACTGGTACTGAGGCCCCAAGGCACCAGAGGGGAACCCTCCATTTGATGCGATTGGAGCGCAGTAACCCCTGAGTGCCCTGGTGCCCGGGAAGCCAGGTCTATCAATAACCCATGCAATAATGCTGAATCATTCTTGTTAGAATGACAAACAAAGGCTCTCGTTTCAATGCTTTATTTAAACAACGAATAGGCAAATTATAGAAAAGGTGTCAAGAGCCTGTTTAGCAGCAAAGCATATAAGTCATAAGTGCAAAGATCTCAATGCAGTTGTAAATGAAATGCAACATACAATGGCCTTCTAGAGTGGGGAATAGAGGGTCTCTCTTGTTAGCGAAATCCACACTAATATTTAGGACTTTAGACAAAGACTTTCATACATTCTGTGGGAACACATGATTCTCAGGGGTTGGACCAATAGGAATCAATTTAGAAGAAACATTTTACTACAGAGTACATTTGAGGATTCTTTCAGGATAGTAATATATTGAGATTTTAAACATTCTCACAGTCAGCTGATACACTGTTTTCACATAAACCTGGGACAGTAGAACGAGGACATTTCTCTGAGAAAGCTTTCTGCTTAACCAAGTGAAAACTAGACAAGTTTGATTTAGAACGGGAATCAGCCGCAGTTATTGTGACGTTGAGGCAAGATGAGCAAAGTGTAAACACAATCTAATGTTAGCATAAGCTCAATTCATAATGCTCTTTTTATTGACAGAAAGTCGACGCTCACAGTTGCATGCGTGGTGCAACAGTGGGAGACTGTGTAGGTGCTTGTGTGTGTGTGTGTAACAGTAGTACATAAAGCTCTTATAGTCGAGCTAATGTATTTAGTCACAAAATGAATATTTATGCAACTTTATGGTTTGCGTCTAAGACTGCTTACAAATCTGTGCTTTAAGAATCCTCAAAAATTCCCTGAAAATCTTCATGTTTAGGCACGAAATTACACAGCCCAAAACCCCAAAAACATCAACATTTTCAGTTTATGGGTAGCCGCAGAAACCACGCCTGGAGGGACACTGCACAAAACATGTTTCCGTTTATAATGCTAACTAGGGCCTCTTTTTTCACTCTTTTGAATGCATTTCTGAAAAATGCTGAACGGATTCACGTCATTCTAACAAAGGACGCAAATTGCAGTAGCTTATGACTCCATGCCAGATATGACTGTAGGCTGTTCTGTGATTTTTAAATTATACAGACAAATAGGAAATTGTATTTTTTGAACCTTTGTTCCTCAATGTTGCCTTTTTCACCAGTAATTACCGAGCTTGGCACAAACATTCCTAGTTGTCATAACACTCAGTTTGTAAAAAAGTTCTGCAGATTTAGGACTAAACATTACACTCTAACTAGTACTCCACAGAAATGATGCAATAGCTGTGAATTATACCCATTTAAGAATGGTGGAGCAGCAACATTGGTGGTCTTGGGTAATTCTGCAAGGTTTGGCGAAGATGGCACCCATTCAATGTATACAAGCATTTCTAAGGTGGAGTGGGGTCAGTCACAGCAGCTGTAGTAAAACTGTCTATACCTAAGTAGCTGACATTGTGTCTTGGAGGTCAGTGTTATGTGAAATGAGAGGGTGAATAATTGGGGGTGGCCTCAAAGTCATATATGTGAGCAACTTAAGTCATGCCGAGCCCACATCACGCCCCTCCTTTGAGAACTCCACTGGCTCCTGAAACACAAGCGCACACACTTCAAACTCCTCACCCACACCTACAAAGCACACCACAACACAGGCCCTGCCTACCTGAATAGCTGCATTCACTCCCACCAACCTTCCAGACAGCTCCAGTCTGCCTGCCTCTCACTAGCACACATCCCACGCATACACAAAAGCGGAGCCGGGGTTGCGCCTTCTCATACCTGGCTCCTAAAGCCTGGAACAGCCTCCCGCAGCACAACACATCAGAGCCTTTCCTTGTCTTTGTGACCTCCGCAAGAAGCTGAAGACCTGGCTCGTCGGGGATGGTTGCACACACCGACTACACAGCACCTGGATACCCTCATGGGTGACAAGCACGTTATACAAACACCAATAACATAACAACGTAACATAACAAATGCCTTTTTATGAACTTTTTAAATTGTATTTTTTCTTAGGTTTTTATACCATGCACTACCTCTAGTTTCTGAATAGATTTTGGAAGGAGCCGGGTGAGTTTGAGTAGGCAGTACATCCATAGTCAATGTAAAATGTGAAAGTCTATCTAAAACAAACAAAAAGGTCACACAGTATACAGGAGTGAGGTTGAAAGTTTTGACTCAAAAACTATGATTTCCAGGTGTGAGACTTTCTTAGACTTGGCTATTGCGACAGACCATCATAGAGATTGTACTGCAAGGTGCGATAGTCACTTCTTATGAGTGAGAACGTGTTACAATGTTTAAGTCACTTCTACAGTAAGACTGAGCCCTGGGTATTATTGTCACTTCTTACAGATGAGACTGTATTCCAAGGTCTGATTGTCACATTTTATGAATACTCCTCACTTTGTGGTATGAGAATCATTACAGATAAGACAGAGTCTGTGCTGCGGTTTGGTAGGCAATCGGAGATTTGGCTCCAAGATGTGACAATCACTCTTAGTGAGGGAGATTATGCTAAAAGTTGCCATAGTCAGTCTCAAAAAATGAAATTGGACTCCATGATGCCACAATTATTCTCAGTGGGAGAGGCTTTGCTCCAGTGGGTGACTGCAAATCCAGAGGAAATATAATCTAAGTTAAGGTATGAATGTCGAGTCTACTGAGTGAGACTGTACTTGCTCCAAGATGTGATATTCACTCTCGATGAGGAAGATTGAGTCCCATGGTGTGATAGTTGCTAGAAACGAGTGAGACTGTTTTCCAAGCTGTGAGTGTCGCTCCCTGGAGGAAGTCTATTTATTTTTTTTTATAATTCTTTTTATTTGCAACTCGTTGGTCATTACACATACACAATCACATTTCGCACATTGCGGCAATCACAGATTCGTATACACACATTTTACTTAAGATGACCTAGCATACATTTTGCTGACAGTACAAGGGTCCTTACTGCGTTAGTGGTTCGTCAAGTGAGGGGATCACGGGGGGCTCACACAAGTGTCCACGATATTCATTCCATTTTGACCAAACTGCCACCCATTTCTGGGGACACCCCCGGGCCACATAGACTGTCTTCTCCTGCAGCATACACAAGTCCATATCTTTTTTCCACTCACTAAGCGTTGGAGGTGTGTACGCTCCCCACAAGCGTGCTATATCACGCTTTACGATCAGCTGTCCGAGCGTTGCCCATAATTTGCCCTTTGCTGATAGGTCCGTGGGCTCCCAGATGTTCAAGAGGCACCTTTTAACTTCGGGTCGCAAGTCAACCTCCCATACTGTACGCATACATTCATGCACCCACTTCCAGTATGCCTGTATTATAGGGCACTCCCAAATTATGTGAAGATACGTCCCCACCTTCCCACACTGTCTCCTGCATAGCCCGTTTGTACTCCTCCCCATCAACACTAGTCGTGTACCCGAAACATAGACTCGGTGGAGTATTTTTAGTTGTATCAGTCTCAGCTTCGCCGATATTGCTACTTCTTTGGGGGAGGAGAGAGCCTCCCTCCATTCCTCATCATCAATCTCCAGACCGTCGGCCTCCCATTTCCTTCTAAGTGCCAACAAGGGGTCTGGGGTGTGGTTTATGAGTTTTTTATATGAGGAAGTCTATTTTAAAGTGTGATCGCTAGTCTCACTGAGTAAGAGTCTGCCGCAAAATGTGCTGATCACTTCTGATCACTTTTGATTAGTGAGACGGTGCTCTAAGGCGCGCTTGTTACCCCCAGAGAGGGAGATTGTACTTAAAGGTGGTGTAATCACTCTCACCGAGTGAGTCTGACCTTAAAGTTGGGAAACTTATACTTAATGTGTGAGATTCACACATGAAACATGAATCCTTATTCTGTTTTCTGATTTATATTGGTGCATTTTGAAGCAGGATGATGACCCGTTGGGGTAGACAATTGCAGATGACGTGTTGATCTGCAGTTCACACATTTAAATACCTGCAAAGGCCGCTCAGCCCTCAATCCTTCAAGGGTCAATAGATTGGATACCAATACATCTGGTAAAAGCAACACTTGTTATTTCCAGAGTTCAGAACGGTAGAAGGGAGGTATGAAATGTGATATAAAAGAAAGTTATGTTGGAATTACATGGCAGTTACCACATAACGTATAATCATTACAATGCGGCCGTTACAACGCAGGTACTGTTACCGCACATAACCATTACAACACAGGATTTTACAACACACTAGCCTTTAGTATAGATGCCTTTACAACGAATGTTGTTGTAAAGGCATGAATAAGGTAAGTATTAAGCATTTTTTTATATATGTGTGTGTGTGTGTGTATATATATACATATATATATATATATGTATATATATTAAAGGTTTAGGGTGTGCGTTTTTAGAGTTTAGGGTGGGTATGGGTTTTGGGGTGAAAGGGTAATTTTCTAAACATGTATACATATTGTGGGCACTTGTGTAAACATTGTACTAATCCAGTGATGCTATTTTGTAGCACATTGTAGGTATGATGGTGGCCACACCTGGGTCCATATCATGTAACGGGCGGTCTTCCCTATTTGTGCCACAGCACATCTTTAAGCAGCTGCACCAGTTGCAAACAAGGACAGTGCCCCCTATTTCTATGACTGCGCCGCCCTCCAGGGCAGCCACAAACTTGCAGCTATCCTGGGGTCAGCGCAGTCAGTAAAATATGGAGCGACTAGTTACAAGCCTCCCTGTGTTTCACAGTGCAGGCGGCATCCCCCAGCACTTTAAAAGGGGGGGGACAGAGCTTTCCGAGCAAGAAGGTGCAGTGAGTGACTGCACCCACCTGCAGAGGGCTGTCTTGGGGGTCCGTGGGATCCATTTATCCATCGCCAGAGGGATGCCCTTAGGTGATTTACTAACAATGCACCACCTTTTTGAGGCGCACTGTCAGTGCACCTCCAAAGGGCCTGTTTGCCTCTGTGCCCACGCCCATAATTGGGTGTGGGTGCAGAGACAAAGTGATTCCCTTATTTACCTGGGGAACCCCACATGCAAAGGAGGAAACACCTTCTCAAGATAGTGCCGGTACTTATGCACTGGCACTATCAGTATTGCAGAAGGGGATGTGCAAGGATCTGCGACTCGTCTGAAATACGATAGTGCCCCGGGGGCACATAAACTGGGAGCACCAGCCCATTGCGCCCCAGGTCTCTATGCATAATACAGTCCCTGGTGTAATGCTTGCACTGGCATAATTTGAAAATGTGTAAAATTTGTGGGCTTTCTTAGCACTTTGGTATAGGTCGCACTGGTGTTTTGGTTAATTTTCGCTTGTATATAACATCGCTGCTGCTTTCGGAGGTCTTAGTATGCAGGATTGATGTAATTTGTCTACATCCATTCATGAACTCACTCACCTAGTCATCCATTTATGCACTCTCTCATTCATTCAGTCAGCCGTCCATCCACGCACTACCTTATTTCACATTAATCTATGCAGTCCCCTTTCTATCTCTGCATTCACAAGGATTTCATGGGCACGGTGTGCGAGATCCACTCACCCGATGGGTGAATATTCAAAAACGAGAGGCAAAAGATGGAATCTCCTACTCGCTTGATCATGGTACATGTGCCTGGCATAAGAGCCCCTACTCTATACCCTGATGATAATACATATTTGTAAAGCGCAAACATATCACCCCTTAAGGTTTCATGGCGCTGGGAGCCATCAGGGAGATTAAGTGCCCAGTGTCACATGGCGCTGAGATGTCTCTGGCGCCGGGGTTCGAACTGTGAGCCCCATGCACCGGAGTCAGCCACTCTGGCTGCTGCGCCACACTGATGAGAGCTCCTGGTATGAGTGTCACTGAAGCGAGCATCCTTCCCACACTTTGTCAGGGGTTTTTGTGAGATAAAGGTGCCACGGTGTGGCAAAATCGGCACTGATAGTGACACGTCTGGTTTTTTAGGTCTCGCCTGACCCAGCGCATGCGCTGGTCTGGCGAGACTTTTTGAGAAGGCTCCAAAAAGTGCTACCAGGCCAGCCTAGAGCTACAGTGCATGTGCGCGGGCGCGCGCGCCGCGCTATACCGCGATTACTTTCACTTTGATGTTTGATCGCGATCGTGATCACTTTCACTTTCACAGCCGCTTGGCATAGCCAATAGGTCTCGCTTTTGGGACCTTATAAGTATTTAGTTATGCAAGTGTTGCATGGCTAAAGACTTATAAGGTCCCAAAGGCGAGACCTATTGGCTATGCCAATGCTTGTTTAAGCACATATGTTGTAGAAAATGATAGGCTTCCGCGAGGCACTGTTCTGCAGGGCTGGAGTTCAAGCGTCCCACTCGCCCGCTTGCTGGCTGTGGAGCTGGGATGGGCCTTAGCTACAAACAGTGCAGCAGGTGTAGTGGCTCCGAGGTCCAGGAATGTTAGGGACCCACCTTGTGTTTTACTTCCCAAGCCCTTTAGTGTGGTCATTGTCCTTCTTTGTGCCAGAAGCCGGGCACTTTCGCTACTTCAATGAGACAGTGCAGGTGCATATGTCCTGTCCAAGGATATTGATCTGGTGAAAGTCCTCCAATGAGAGCTCTGGAAACCAGATCGAATCTGGAGACTTTGTAGCTCAGTTGACTGAACATCTGCTGCTCAGGTCTGTGTAGGGTTCGGGTCACACAGGTTTCACTCTCAGGCAGAAGTCAGTCGCTCTTTCAAGCGTGACGCAATTAGTTTAATCTGTAAATACATCTTGCATGCTAAAAACATTCTCGTCTCTAGATCTTATAGTTGTGTGAGGCTGTAGATAAAAGTCGATACAATATGCACAGCGCTACAAAGAGACAACAATTGCAGAAAGCGCTATATGCAAAGAGCATGTTACATTGGGGGGATGATGGTCTGACAGACGGAAACGGTGCTCCCAATCTGCTAGTGAAATGCACATTTCTACATACAGGTCCCAATTTGTACAAATGAACGCAGCCTCTGCCGACTCCCGGGGAATTCTGCCTCAATTAGCCAGGGATCCCTGTCCACGCGCCGTCCTCGGATGCGGTGCACAGACGGGCTGCCGGGGGGGGTGGACTGAGGACGGTGCGACCAAAGCTTATTAGCTGCAGTCACACCTGACCCCGAGCAGAGAGAGGCCCGTCCGAGCTCCGAGCACAAACAGAGGCCGGGACTGCGCCTCAGTCCGCCCGCGAGGCAGGCACCAATTTCATGGGCGAATCTTCTCATTAAAAATAATAAGATGACATTTTATTCAACACTAGCGGGGGCAGGCTGCGTGTGAAGCTCCGAAGGGATTACTTGCACGGCAAGAAGGGAATCCAGTGTGTATTCTGCCCCTGGTCTGTCTGCTGGAAGGATGGGACCGTGCCCATTCAGTGCGTAGCCTCTCTGCTGGGAAGATGAGGCCATCCTTGCTCCGTGCACAGTCAGTTACTAGCCTCGGCATACAGTGTGCAATCCCTTTAAATCCTTGGCCTTTGTTCAATATGATGCCCCGTGCAGGGAAAAGGAGTTCAGTCTGCTTGCCCATTCAATCAATGTCCTCTTGACCGAGAGGGTGGGGAGGAAAGTGCCAGATCACATTGTGAGATCTATCCTGGATTTTCTGCAAAGACGTGATCGTCCTCTGACCTTACTGCCATAATCTTAGATACTTTAGCAGCTCTCAGCCCTGCCTTTATTCTTCCCTCCATCCTTGTTCCAGACGTGATTACTAATCTCTCGAGTTAGTGGTGATGCTGCGCCTTCAAACCTGTAGAGCCTTTAAGGCAGGGCCGAACTGGGAACCACAGCAGCCCTGGCAATGTTGACGGACCAGCTCCGCTGCTTTTGTTACTGGGGGCCAATATAGTAGCACTGCTGCAAAACCGACCGCCAGTAACAACAAGCATTGGCATAGCCAATAGGTCTCGCCTTTGGGACCTTATAAGTGTTTAGCCATGCAACATTTGCATAACTAAATACTTATAAGGTCCCAAAAGCGAGACCTATTGGCTATGCAAAGCGGCCCTGCGGCCGCGAAAGTTAAAGTGATCGCGATCGGGATCACGATCAAACATCAAAGCGGCCGCGAAAGTGAAAGTAATTGCAGTAAAGCGCGGCGCGCGCGCCCGCGCACATGCACTGTAGCTCTAGACTGGCCTGGTAGCAATTTTTGGAGCCCTCTCAATAAGTCTTGCCAGACCAGCACATGCGCTGGGTCAGGCAAGACCTAAAAACAGCCTCCTTTGAGGAAAAATCGGCCCCCACCCTTACAGCCTCCCGGGCAATACCCGATGCCCGCTACAGCCAGTCCGGCCCTGCTTTAAGGTATTAACGCTCTATACATATGTACTTGGTAAATCAGTCATTGTTCCAAAGACAACCTCATTCCGTGGTTCACCCGGTGGCACTTTTGGTGGGGGGCTGTGGTCCAGTGGCTGATCTTTGCCTGTGTGACGTGAACTCTGGATCCAGCGTCCCCACTTCAGCAAACTGTGTGATCTGAAGCAAAGGGCTATAGCTCCCTGAACCTCTCTTCAATCTGCAAGAGCTGCGAGGGCATGACAAGAGCTGACCCCAGCGCAGTGCGCTATATATGTACTAAAGTGTATGTCCTCACTTCACTGCATGGGTTTTAGGTGCGCCTAGACCTGTGATACTCAAAGTACGTACGGCGCTGGGCCGCTTGTGGCCCGCTTGCCAAGGCGGCCCCGACGAGGGGACGACACGCCTATGGCGGGATGCCGCTCCTGGCGCAGGGCAGGGCCGGACTGGCCGTAGCGGGCACCAGGCAATCCCCCGGTGAGCCGCAAGGGTGGGGGCCGGTTTTGGGCTCCTGTGGGCTGCTTTTGTTACAGGGCCGTTTTTGCAGCATAGCTGCAAAATCGGCCCTGTAACAAAATCGGCCGAAAACCGGGCCTGGCAAAGAGCTCGGCCGCACCCCCAAAGGTAGGGTGGGGGGGCGGCCGAGCACTTTGCCAGGGCCGGTTTTGGTTCCCAGTCCGGCCCTGGCGCAGGGACTTGTGGCGGCGGCGGATGGCGCTGCCGGCACCAGCCTATATAATGCGCAGGCATTGGTTGCCAGGTGCGTAGGGACCCGGAAGCTTTGATTATGGTTTGTGTGTAATAAATACTGCCTGGGTTTTATAAACCCTAACACAAAGTTTTTCTGAAAGAAATGTGTGGTTTTTCTGAAAGAAATGTGTGGTTTTTCTGAAAGAAATGTGTGGTTTTTCTGAAAGAAATGTGTGGTTTTTCTGAAAGAAATGTGTGGTTTTTCTGAAAGAAATCTCTGCCAAAGAGGGGGTGAGGGGATAATTTGGTAGGTGGTCTGCTAACAGGTTAAAGGGCTGGGACTCGGCAATACTAGACCATATGACCTTTACATGCGGCCCCCCTGGTAAACAGCAGCACTTAACTACTAACCACAAATATTCTAAAAAGCAATGTGAAATAAACGGGCAAGCATTTATTTGCAGGTTAATGTAGAAGCGCTCTGATACCTCCTGGTCTAGCCAGCGCTACATAAAACTTTTCAAATAAAATAAATAACTGAAGTTAAAGAAAGGAAGTAACTAAGGTGCCCTGCACCACTTAACTTTAGGATCACCTTCATTTTTTAAGACATCTTGCAGCAAATGTGTAAACATAGGATTATGTTTCTTCAAAGTTCAAAAAAGTGTATTTCAATAACATGCAGAAGTGTTTTTGCATTGAGAGGTATATTTTAAGTGATAGTCTTGGAACATGAGTTTAGAAACATTTATAATTCACTACCCCACACTAACAACAATGCCAATAGAGAACTAAGAGGCAAGTCAGTTGTCACGTGCACCCTCTGGGTGGTCTAGGTTGCTAATATTCGTGGACAACATTACAATCAAATACAGGAGAAGGTTTTGTACAGCGCACATCCTGAACTCCTTTATTTCGAGGTCCTCTTATATACCATAACAAAGAAAAAGAGGCAAACTGAAGAAAAAAATGCCTAGGATCACACAGTTTGGTCAAGGGGAAAGCCAGGATTGATCCCAGGTGTTCTGGTTTCACCACAGACCATACTTTGTGGCCCCTGGGTAAATGTTTGCGAGTACCCATGGCCTAGACATTTTGTACCAAATACAATTGACACCACATTTGTATTTTATTCTACAATGTGGTGATCGTGTATTTCCTGGCTTTCGGTCTCTCCCTGAGGGCAGTTACTGGACTCAATCACACTGGAAATCTGGCCTTATTGTGTTCTTCCCCTTCACTGCTACACCTAGAATCTTAAATACCATTTACATTACTTGGTAATTGTAGCTCCATAACTGTCTGTAATCCTGGCTGCTCAAGGGCCAGTGTTTATCTGCTATGTGTGACCTTGTACAGGCCTGGCTTCCAGTGTGCAGCGTCAGTCTGGCAGCTGTGCTGTCCAGCTGTGTAGGGGGAATCTCCTGGCCAGCACTGAGCGGGGAGGCATCTCTACAGGCCGGGCCTGCTTCTTTCAGTGTATGAAGAGTTGTCACACATGATGTGTGTCGATTCTGGAAGAGAGCCCCCCCATATAGCCGCATAACACGACTACAGCCCCTCTAAAAAGTGGCAGTGAGCTTCATTTTTGAACCCCACAACGGATTTGCGGAAAAATATTCACTGGCTGCTTTCGAAAGCCAGGGCAAAGTTTAAGATGTTAATTTTGGTTTGTAAATTACTTTATGGAGGTGCCTCTTTGTAAAAAAAAAAAAATGGAAAACGTGTATTTGCCAGATCGGTAGATGTCACCCCTCTCTCATTCCGATAGACCCCGCCCCCCGTAGTACATATGACAGCACAACAGAGGGTTTGTGTTACTGGACACAAACTTTGGAATAAACTTCCTTTGAACAATTGAAAAGAGAAGAGAACCCTTACTCTCCCATTCCAAAGCATTGATAGCTGGCTTTTTTTTGTTCACTTTTTAATATGACATTCTTTGATACATTTTGTCTCCACAGCTCTTTAATTCCTGATTCATAAATACCATATAGTCCATTTTGTGCGTGGGAAAAGTACATTAATTAAAATGAACAAACGTGAACTGTGACGCTTTAACACAGCACTGCCTGAAAGTAAATATGTTTCAATAACAATAAACTTACCTCAACTTCGGAGGCTTTGCTTGACCAACAAGGCATACCTCAGAGAAGTGTGTCAGATTATGCTACACCAAAATTTCCATTACACAGGCGCAATTTCCAGAACTACGTGTTCTGCTAATTATGCAAAATTCCGGAAATTATGCCATTATACCACTTGGCACACCTTTAGCGTGGCAGCACCGAAACAGTGAGAAATCAGAATGCGAGCAGCTGTTGTTTGTGACACCTGTGTTTTTGCGCTATTTTTTTAAGTGTGAAATGCATGTTCGAGTTCAAAATGGATTAGAGGACGCATTTCACACTAAAATATAGCACTAAATGATGGTTTTGCAGTCCGTGTAATTTCACATAATTTGTACAGAATTTTACATAATTACACAAACAAATTATGGGAATTTTACATACTCTAGTGTAAAAGTTGTGTATGACAACCAACCACATAAAAATGACAGTCAAATAAAAAAAAATGAATTAAAATCCATGCCAAAGTTAAGCAAAAAGGGATACATTTTTATAAGACAAACTGAAATCATTTTACTGAGAAATGATGCAAAAAATAGTTTTTATGCCACTTGCAGCAATCAGAATGAGTCTGGTTTTGGTTCCAGATGTGTCCAGTGGTGGAACTGTGTGGATATCCCAATATGAATGGTTGTAGTTCACTTTGTCTGTTGTCCACAGTCTGCTCTGAACACTTCTTTCTGATTTATCTTATTGGTGACTGCCAGTTCCCTCGAATAAAAGTTGTAGGGGCAGCTTAACATTTAAAGGTGGGCAAAATGATCATTATTCAGTTGAGTAATAGTAGTATGGCCTATTATTGTGGGCTTTGAAGCTGGAGGAGGCCCTCATGGTGTATTATATGAAACAGATATTAATATGATTGATATTGTTGTTGTATGTACTGATACTGCAGAGTTATTTGACCCACTAACATAAATCCAGGTAAGTGTCCATGCGGACGGCCTTCAGATTTAACATAGTGACTTTTCGACAGCAGCCGCTCCATCCATGAGGAGTACACCAACAATGTCTAGGGGGTGCGGCAAGGGCTTCCTGAGTGTTGTGAAATTGCTGAAGTCCAAAATCTTCTCTATAAACACTATCTACGTTTCCTGACTTTGCCCATGTAAAGTTTAAAGGGGCCGTCCAGTGTGGAGGACAACAGGCCTCTTTACTTACTCCTGCATCTCTTGCAATTACCAACATGAAGCCTTCAGGAGTGTTTCTTTGATGACGTCTGCTTGGGATTGGAGACCTATTGTGACATCAGTCACTGGGTGGCCCTTTAAAAGGACTGCAGTGCACACCCCTGTTTGATTTGTAGCTGCAGGAAGTCCCAGTCAGGTAGGACAGGACAGTACCAGAGGGAGTGTGGGGGTCTGGAGCGAAAGGGCTCGAGCTCTGAGGGTGCTGCTGCTGGGACTTCGAGAAATAAACTTTGTCTGGGATTGGTGGAAGGTAACAAGGTAGAGATCGGACACTGAAAAAGAGGCCTTCCTAGTGGGATCTGAGGGGCACATCTGCCAATCGGCACCATTCCACTCGTTGCCCCTTTTGCCAGCTTGTTCCATTTCCTGCTGCCCCAGAAGATGCCACTTTTTAGGTCTCGCCTGACCCAGCGCATGCGCTGGTCTGGCGAGACTTTTTGAGAGGGCTCCAAAAAGTGCTACCAGGCCAGCCTAGAGCTACAGTGCATGTGCGCGGGCACGTGTGCCGCGCTTGACCGCGATTACTTTTACTTTCGCGGCCGCACGCCGCTTTGATGTTTGATCGCAATCCCGATCACTTTCGCGGCCGCTTGGCATAGCCAATAGGTCTCGCTTCTGGGACCTTATAAGTATTTAGTTATGCAACTGTTGCATGGCTAAACACTTATAAGGTCCCAAAGGCGAGACCTATTGGCTATGCCAATGCTTGTTTTCTTTTTCTTTAAAAAAAAAAAATCTGCTTAGGTTTTACACTTCTCAAACCGTGTACAGTATTGAAAAAAGTGTGAAAAGTTAGAAGTGCCCGATTTCGCATTGTTACTTTTATAGTTATACAGTAAATTATATTTAAGCATTTGCATAGCACTTACTACCCATATGTGGGGTACTCAAGTGCTTACGCACAAAGATAAGAAGCTACAGTGCGTACAGTTTGTGGTTAAAAGATTGTTATTTTTGTTCTGAGCCTTTGTGGGAAGTGTTTTCATCTAGTACGTGATGACCACCAATGTGCACTTATCGTACTGTGTTATTAGATGCAGCGGTGTGATGGCAGTGGCGGCTGCCACAAAAAAACAGTAGTGAGGCGGGTGGAGGTGGTTCGGGGGGGGGGATTTAATGATCATTTAAAAAAGAGACTTACCTGAAGCTTCGGGCCGCCTCCTGCGTTATTCCTTGGTCTTCCTGGTTCTAGCAGACACTGGGAGAGCCACCGCAGACTCCCAGTGCAATCCCCACGCTGCTCTCATTATATGAGAGGAGCGCAGGGATTGGCCTGAGCGGGCTGGTTTGACGCTGCGATCATTGAGTGCGTGCTCTTTCTCCAACCTGGCTGCGCAATGCATCTGGGTTTGAGAAACCCAAGTACGCGTGTGTGTTTGGCTGGCCTTATACGGCCAGCCAAACACATATGCAAACTTATAAGTGCACCAACCACTCCTTCCATAGCCCCCGCACCGCCCCTCCCTACAGCCCTGGCTCAAAGCCAGCAGCTGAAAATTAAAATGATGATAGTATATAGTTTTCCTTTTCAGGTGCTGCCATTGCATTGCAGAGGAGCTGCCCCTGTGTGATGCGTGAGGTATGTGAAAGGTAGATGTGCAAATTATAATTGCATTAAGAACTAAAACATATAGGCTGCTGCATAGGACAAAACCAGGCATAGGGACAGTGGGTAATTAGAAATGGTCCAGTAATCCATACAGCGCCAAGCAAGCAGAAATGCTGATGAATGAGTAAAAAGATGCTGAAAGGACAAGAATGAAAATTGGTGACATGAGCAGAAGCCACACACACCATTTTTATATACATTTTCTTCTAACAGGCTGACTCCTCCCCTTGGTCCCCCATCCACCTGAGAAGTTGTTTCTCAGTCACTGATGTCTGATGGCGTCGCCACCACTCTCTTGCGGACTTCTGGCTACGAAAAAGTCCTCCTTTTTTTGCTAAATGGGCCAGAAATGCGAGCCCAATGCTGCATTCACAACAGTAGCTGGCAGTAGTCTGAATCCAGAGCACTTTTCTTGTGGCGCACTGGGGTTCCGGAATTCACGTGGCTTATCACCTTCCTGCACCACTTTTCGGAAGGAACCCTCACCTGACGTCAACCTTTGGCTAGATTAGAGATTCTTTTGTATGCACCCAGGATCTGGAACAGCATCCCTGTGTCCATCCAGACCGCCCGAAGGCTGCTCTGTGAAGAAGACTGCACCACAATCCAGTAACAAACCTATATCCGGCCGCCACCCCCATCACTCGTTGACTTTATCCTGAACTTTTACCGTGCGCAGCACTCTGCACTATGTAACTATCCAAAGTACACATACAAATAATCTGGAGGGGGTGGGGGTCAGGGCTTTTATTGTGTTTTATCCCTGAAGTGGGCATTTTCCCTGATTTCTTGTGACATTGTATTTTCAAACTTCTTTTACTATATCATGAAGGAATTTTGTTTTTCTACATTCCCATGGCTGCCCAGTGCCACGTTTTGGCAAGGAAAGTGTTATTGGAAGCTTTGTTTTTAAAACAAAAGAAACAATAAAAATGCGAAACAAAAGTTACGTGATTACAAGCTAAGAACCAGGCTACATGGGTCTCGCCTTCCCCAGTGCTGCCTTAATGCAGGGGTGTCCAGTGGTGGTCCATGAAGGCCAAATCCAAACCAGATGCTCAAGTAAATGGTCCCCATTCGTATTCATTTGATGTAAATATGTCTTGTGGATCTGACCATCGTGGACTGACATTGGACATCCGGGCTCTTTGCCCGCTTGCATCCTCACACCTGGTAACCTGAACAAAAATCTTACCGTGTGAGGAGGGGGCCTGGCCATGGAGGGGGCGGGCCGCATGCGTAAAAGTACCTAAAAGGTACTTTTGAACCCCACCCCGCCCCCAAACACCTTCCTCCCCCAAAAAACCAACAAGCATTGGCATAGCCAATAGGTCTCGCCTTTGGGACCTTATAAGTGTTTAGCCATGCAACAGTTGCATAACTAAATACTTATAAGGTCCCAAAAGCGAGACCTATTGGCTATGCCAAGCGGCCGTGCGGCCGTGAAAGTGAAAGTGATCGCGATCACGATCAAACATCAAAGCGGCGTGCGGCCGCGAAAGTGAAAGTAATCGCGGTAAAGCGCGGCGCGCGCGCCACGCACATGCACTGTAGCTCTAGGCTGGCCTGGTAGCACTTTTTGGAGCCCAATCAATAAGTCTCGCCAGACCAGCGCATGCGCTGGGTCAGGCGAGACCTAAAAAAACTTGCTGAGGCTGGACCCCTCTTAATGGACGCCAGCTGTTCAAAGCCTTGGAAAACCACCTGGAAATCCACTGTTTACCGTTTTTTTAGCTCATTTTCCCTGCCACTGTGTGATATCGGCTCCTCACCGGGAGACCGTGTGATGGGAGACCATATCGTGTCACGTGGTGGCACCGTGTGAGTTGGCAGGTAAGCTGCTTGCACCCCCAGCAATCGCTGAATAACCTCCTTCCGCCCTCCCACTACCCCCACAGTGCCGGTGCATCTCTCCCTCTCCCCGGCCCTCCTTCCAGCTCGGAGGGCCCCGCACGCGCTCAGCCGCGGCCTGTCAAAGCCCGTCAATACACATCACCGCCTCAAAGCTCCAATAACTGCAAACTGGGGAAAGATAGAAAGGCAGGCGGCGAGTCGGGCCTGTCGCAGTGATGGATGGCGCTGGTCACGGCTCCGAGTCCCCGGCGCACTCAGTGACAGCCTAATTTGACGCTATGGGAGTCACTGAGAGAGAGTGGCAGGAGAGAGACACCTTGGGCGGTCACTGCTCAAAGGGATGTCGTGCTGGAGTGAGGGAGTCCCTCTGCTGCAAAGGGCTCCCTGGCCAAGGTGGAGAGCCTGTTCCCAAGGCAGTCAGGACTCCTTACTGTCCCACAATGCACAGCGACACCTGGGATGGCCCTCTGGTCTCTGTTTATAGTTGCTATTACAGCATAATACTTGCTGCTTCCTACGAATATTTATTTACCTTACTCAGTGCTGTCAGTAGGATGAACAAGGAGGTGGGTCTCTATGAAGGGGCGTGGTCAAGGAAAAATTTACATGAATTCTTTTCAAGAGGCGTCGCCTATGTATTTAAGGGGCACATGCATCTAGCAAAACACCAGTCGCAAATGGAACGATTCGCAGAATCGGCCCCTTTGTGACTGGTATTTTGCCATTTGGGATGCTTCAAGCCGAAATCAAATCGATAAATTGGGAATCGCAATTTTAGTGATTACCTATTTTGTGAATGCATTTAGGAAATCGCAGTTTGCGATTCCCTAAATGCAGGAAGCATGAAAAAATTGCGACCCTGCTTTAAGGAATTGCAATTTACCACCAACTTCAAGTTGGTAGTAAGTTGCAAATCCTTAGAAAAATGCACTTTTTTGCATTTTTCTAAGTGCCATGTGGCGCATGTATGTGCACCACATGTGCACGCTTACCTGTTTTGGGGGTGCATCAGGATGGCTTTTGGCCCCCTATCACCCTTGAAATTGCATTTGCAATTTGTGAGTATCTATTTTGTACTCACAAATTGCGAATGCCTTCCTATTCATTCCTATGGGCCACTAGGCCCATAGGAATGAATGAGAAGGCACTCCTTAATAGCAAATTGCAATTTTCGATTCGTTATTAAGGAATATGTAGGAATTGCAATTTGTTTTGCGAAACCTACATGCATAGGTAATTGCGACTCCCTAATAGCAATTCCTTAATAATCGCTATTAAGGATTCGCAAAACCTACCTTTGATGCATGTGCCCCTAAGAGCATAGTTAAAAACATGTGAACTAGAACCCTGTGCTTCACTCATCATGTCCCGGATCATCTTTTGGGTGCCTCTCGGTGACCTTCCTGCTAATTCATGCAGACATATCACTGGGCAACCAACGTACACCTACAAGTCAGGCCTATTGGCTTTAGTAGAGCTTGTTACGAGTATTCGATAAATGAGTAACAACATTTTTGTTGTTAATTGAGAATGTTTAAATTTGGAAAATATGAGACTGTGAGTTAAGCATTACAAAGGATAGGGAAAAGAGGAGTGGTCTTCGAAATGCATCAATTATTCATGAAATACCCTTCACACCCCTATCTTCTCCACTCTCACTTTGCTAGACACATGTTCCCTTTTTCTCCACACATTTTAATTAAATCCCCCATCTCATTGCCCTGCTTTTCATCATAGTCTTTTCAGTTTGTCCTTTTGCATGTACTTCCTTGCATCACCTTCCCTTTACCATGCCCTCTCTCTCACAAACACACACACCCGCTTTCTTCACCTGTAAACACAGCATCTTCTTTTCCTTTGGTTCTGTCAACTTTTCAACAGCAGTGCACTTCCTTCACACACTTTCACATCAAATGACAATTACCATTGGCCCGTATTAACCGTCGCTCTGTGCACTCTGCAGCGAGGCCAAGGATAGGATGAGCATGTCGCCTTTATGACTCAGTGACAGGCAATGTGAGAAATTTGCACCACCTTCAGTTTCACTCCCAGAGCTCCCTAGCTTGCCCGTCACCAACACTCACTGATAGTTTGAACCCACCAAGACACGAAGAGGCGACTCAGTTCGCAGTATGCACTAAACAAGAGTCTTATGTTGCACGGAAAAATAATGTAGAAATACAACAGCTGGGAAAAAGCATGAGGAAGTATAATGTGTAATGCAAGCAGGGACTGCAGCCCGGGCATGGATTACCGAAGAGTTTTTCCAGTCATTGTCGAGAAATCGACCGGAGTTTTTGGCTGTGAAGTTAAGGTCATGAATATAGTGCACAGTACTTACCCGTTTCAAAGTCAGTTTTTAACTACTGCTTGGTCTGAGACCTGGCAGGGCCTGCCCCACTTTAGGCCATGCCCGGCAGCAGGAGAGACAGTAAACTCTTCAACTGAGTTGTCAGAATACAGGAGTTTAGCTGTTAACAAAGACAGGCACGTTTAACAAGCATCGTTTAGGAACCTTGCTGACTGCCTACCCTGGAGGGTAACGGAGGCGGGTCCCCTCGCCCACTATGCCACGCCTTATCACACCTTGCAAAATGCATGCAATAGTATGGAATTAGAAATAGTTAAACACTCTTTAAAGCCACTCTACTTTACCGAGCAGACCCTGCAGTGTAGGAGGGCCCCAGCCTTCAAGGGGCCACCATTGAGTCCATTCTGCAAGGGGGCTCCATTATTTTGAGTTACGACACTGTGCCTACCCTTGGCTCACCTCTAGGTAGCTCAGGCTGAACTAGAGGCTGAACTCAGGCAGAGGTGCGGGGAATGAAGTAACCAACAATCACTGCAATTACAGCAAGAGATATAGACCTTAAGCCCAAGCCAAATAAGAGAAAACATTTACTAACCAAGCAGTGCTTAATTTGAGCTGGTGGGTGCCGGTGTAGGCACTGGCACTCGTTTTTACTCATCACTCGAGCACGAGGGATAAAAACAAACGGCAATGAAAGAGGAAGACGGAAAACACACACAGAAGGAGAAAGCAGGAACCTGAAAGAGAAATAAAGAGGCAAGGGGTGTCTGGTACCAGATTAAAGAGGCCTCAAATGGATTCACGATTATGCAGCCTTTGTATTCGCGTGTTGACATTTAATAGCACTGGTTGCAGGTTTCAGAGCAGCGCTTTCGTCACCGGCATTCATTATTTTACAAATGTACCCTTGTAATCAAGTACTAATAAAAGAGGGGTCCTAGAGTAGGTTCAGGGTGACCAGATCCATGCCAGGTTTCCAGGTTAGTCAGTGTACACGAGGTACGTTTATACATTTACATACAAAAGCTTTTATTCAAATACTTTTTAATAATTTTGACATATTATTCAACACACTTCCTCATATAAAGAAAGAATCCTGGCTCTTGACTCATCACATGGTTTCATGAGATCTTAGAAGCTCCACCCAACCCCCACCTCCCTCTAAGCCGGGCGGTCTGATCTACATTCAGGTCTTACATCCTATCCAGGCGTGTATCATTGTTTATTGGAGTCTTACACGTGAGCCCCTCCATCTTCCTGCCCTTCACTTCATGGACCCCAACGCCTTCGGGCAAGATAACATTTGGGGCAACCCCTTTCGATAGCCCACTGGTGGATTCCATTTAATTGAACTTTGTCTTTCTCCCTGTAGACCTCATGTCAACATTTCCATAGGCAACACTACCCACGACCTCCGCGCCCCCAGGAAGAGAAGGGGACATAACCCGCTGCTAATTGGCTGTCACTGCTTGTTTAGGAGCTAGAAACAGATACAATGTCGGCACCCAAACCTTATTTGTCCCATCCCTCATATGGCGCGGCTTCTGCTCCAGTATCGCTCCAGCGGGATTATTGTGTATAGGACACTCCAGGATCTTTTGATGTGACACTTTTGGCTTCTTCTTAATGCTTGAGCCCCATTGGTGCTGACAGGGAGTAGTGATGCGCAAAGGGCAAGATACACTTGGACACTCCTTGAGTGGGTGGTTGCACCCCGGTAGGGCACCTGTTTATCAGTCTGGCAGCAGACCTCTAGGGGTTCTTAACATGATCTGCCGCAGGTTTCACCCTTCTCTGGACTGACAAAGCACCCGTCACCCCTGGCTAGGAGCTCGACATTACAAATTTTAACTTCTGGCCATTTGTGACGCAGGCAGACCACCGCAACCGGAGATGAGCCAATCAAACCAGGCTTTACTCATTGTTCATTGTCGGAACCCACCCACTGCTGGCCCTGATTACTCAGTTTGCATTTCAGAAAGCCTCGGCGAAAGCAGAAAGTAACCCTGGGCGTAGTTCGCGTAGTAGTGCTACGTGTAGCTACACGAAGTGCACTTCGCACTACGTGAGATACGCGTAGCACTACGCGAACTGCGTAGTGCGCTGTTCGCGATGATTGCACAGTGCCGGATGCTTGTCCGCACTGTGCAATCATTGAAAACGGCATCTTGCACAGTGCGAGCTGTCGTTTTCTACCGCTCGAGTAGATTTTTATTCGAGTGGCAGCTTTCTCAACGCGGACTGGTAGTTTCTCATCGCGAGCGGTCGCGAGCATACACAACCACTCGCAATGAGAAACCTGACCACCCCGCGTTGAGAATCTCGCCAGGAGGTTTATGTTCCACGCTTGCGATCGCCAACTTGATGTTGCTGATCGTGAACGAGGAAAAGGTCTTGCCAGAATGTCATTTTGCTCGCTCGCGGTCGACAACTTAACATTGAGGACCGCGAGCGAGCAAAAAATGCCAACTACGCTACGTGCTACGTGCAATTCGCGTAGCGCGAAGTAGCACAAACTACGCAAACTTCTCAAGCGTAACGTAGTTGTCCTCCCAGGGTTAGCAGAAAGCGGAGCCCTCATACTGTGACGGTGCCCAATGGGCACTAACTACCACATAGCAAAGGACCTGTAAGGAATCTGCCCTATTAAAGAGTGACAGCCACTTATCAGGGTGAACCTGTGGCTGGTGGTGAAGTGGATTCCCTCATCATAGAGCTGTTTAATACACAGAGAGAGTTCCACACCCAGGAGGTGGAGCTCTGTATACAAGGGATATGTGTGCCATACTGCATAGAGAGAGCTCCACGTCCAAGAACAGAGCCTCACACTCAGAAGCTACAGCTGAGTATAAATGGGGAACTCCACTACAAAGAGCTGGAGCTCTGTACAGCAGAGAGAGAGTTCCATACCCAAGGGGGTAGAGAGATCCATGTAAGCAGTATGGTCTAAAACGACCACATCCCTGAACATAGAGGTTTTATAAACTGAAATAAGGAATACGGCTGATAAGGATCACATTAAAAGTTTTTCACTCCCGACATCAACCAGGTTTTGCAGTACCTCGAGGAATGGTGCACTTTCCCTCCTGGGGAAAACAATGTTGTTCAAAGAAAGACGAGAAAACGAAAGTAGCGCTTCACTGGCAAATTCTATAAAGTGGCGCTCAATGTGTTTGGATGTGAATAAAACCAATCTGGCCACTTTATGACCACTCTGTCTTGTTTTATTTAGTTATTTTTCATATTTTTAACCTTTTTATCTCTCCATCCCGAGGCTGCACTTTGCAATACAAAAATGTCAGAAAAAGAGGACATTTCCATTCCATTTCATTGGGGAACGAATGAAGAGAAGGAGAGGAAAGAGAGGGTAAGAGCCATTTCTTGAAGTCACTGTTTTCATTCTGCAAGTGAGACAGAGCTAGAAAGAGAGAGAATAAGAGGAAGAGGAAGAAAGAGAGGGGGTGGCAGCTGACAGTGGCAGATCAGGAGAAGTGGACACTGTCCTTGTCATCTCTGGGCAAGAAGGAAGAGACAGAATCCTTTTCATTCTCTGCCCACCCCGCCCGTCCCCAAATAGCCTTGGCTGTTTCTGCCGGCATGGAACGCATTTTTAAAATAAAAAAGTAGGGGAACGGATTCTATTAAATTGAAAAAGTTGGAGAACGCCGTGCCCTGCCGATCCCACCCACTTCGACCACTGCTAACAAGCCACAGCAAAGCACCCAAACCCATATAGAAACAAGGGCTCCCAGCGGAGATGTCTGTTGACCTGGATGCTCCGCGCCAAAGCCTTCGACAGCAGGTGCGGAACACCCATTGGACTCAAAGGGCTTCAGCCTCCCCCCCCCCACCTCCCCCGTCGTATGTGGCAGCCCGGGATGAGCCAGCTTCCCGGGCACACACACAGCCACACCCGAGCCCTTCACAGGTCTTTTAAAAGACCATTTGCATGTTAATGAGGCCTCACTGTTGTTTCACCCCTTCTAAGAGCCCCTGCAGCTCCACTCTGCCTATTGCTTAAAGATTCAGGCCCTCCACCCCGGCACAAAATCAGCTCCACTCTGCCTATTGCTTAAAGATTCAGCCCCCCCCCCCCGAAAATTTTTCTTAGCCCCCCCCGAAACGTGGCTCTAGTTGCGCCTCTGTTCGACAGTAATAACGATGCAGCACAGCTGCCCTTCAGTGATTCATCAGCCGATCCATAGAACAGGAGCTGCATGGAGCACGCTCTGTTCCTCTCGCATGCCCAGGCCCGGACTGGCCATAGCGGGCACCGGGCAATCCCCCGGTGCGTCGCACGGGTGGGGGCCGGTTTTGGGCCCCGATTTTGTTACAGGGCCGTTTTTGCAGCATAGCTGCAAAATCGGCCCTGTAACAAAATCGGCCGAAAACCGGCCCTGGCAAAGAGCTCGGCGGCACCCCCAAGCCCCGCGGGGCCGGCCGAGCACTTTGCCAGGGCCGGTTTTGGTTCCCAGTCCGGCCCTGCGCATGCCTCTAAAAACCAGTGTGTGCGACAATTGCTTCTTGCCCAACGGCCTGTGCCGCCCTACTGATGGACGAAGCACGCCAGGTCTGGCTGGTGACGCGCAGCAGGATATACCAATGGGGGGACAAGTCCAGCAAGATGTTGCATCGCCATTGTCAGGGCATGTTCCACTTCCAGGTCCTCCCGGGAATTCAGGACTCAGCGGGAACACCGATTACAGACCCTCCTGCCATAGCGGAGAGCTTCGCTACATACTACGCGGATCTCTATGCCCCCCAGGAATGTCAGCCAGCGTCCACTATTGATAAGTTTATAACAGATTTACCACCCAAAGCGGTGTCGGATGAGGTGCGGGATCAGCTGGAGGCCCCCTTGACGGATGAGGAGCTGGGAGCGGCCCTGGGGGAGCTCAACCCTGGGAAAGCACCTGGACCCAATGGGTTTCTGAGTGAGTTTTTCCGCCGCTATAGTGTACAGTTGGCCCAGCATTATCGGGCTTTGGTGGAAGAGGCCCGGGAAAAAGGCCTGCTCCCCCCAGATTGGAGACATGCGGAGGTGGTGGTGTTCCATAAGCCCAGTCGTCCCCCAGAGCAGCATGCCTCATACCGCCCCATATCTCTCTTAAATGTGGAGGCCAAAATTCTGGCAAAGGCGCTGGCCAATCGCCTCTTGCCCCATATTACGACACTTGTACACCCTGATCAGGCGGGGTTTATGCCCCAGAGGGCAACCAGAGACAACATTAGGAGGGCACATGTGGCGGTCGCAGCTATTCAGCAGACCGGGGAACCGGTGGCACTTCTCTTAGCGGATATGGGCTTTCGACTCCCTGAGCTGGGTCTACCTCTCCGCATTGTTAAGCAGACTCAATCTGGGCCCACGCTTCCTCTCCTATATAAAACTCCTGTATACGGATCTGACGGCGTTGGTACGGGTTGCGGGTGAGACCTCCTCCACCTTTTTAATAAAAGGGGCACACGGCAATGGATGTCTCCTGTCTCCATATTTATTCGCCCTAGCCATTGAGCCCTTGGCAGCGTGGGTGTGCATGGATGCACAGATGCAGGGCTTTGAATGGGCCCCGGGTCTGGCCGATAGGATCGCGCTATACGCGGACAATGTCCTCTTCTTTCTTACTGCAGTTGACAGGATGGGGCCACGGCTTCTGCGTATCCTGCAGATCTTTGGGGAGACGTCGGGTCTGTACATGAATCCCCGCAAATCCACATTGTGGGCTCTGGGGGATCCGACGAGAATGGGCGCATGGGCGTCCTCGATCCAGGCGGCAGCAGGAGGCTTGAAATATCTTGGGGTGTTTCTCTCGGACGTACCGGTAATTGCCTGGGAGCGAAACCTGGCACCAGTGTGGGAGCGGGTCCGTGCAGACCTTAAGTCTTGGTCCCGTATGCCCCTGACATTGTTCGGTAGATCGGCAATATTCAAGATGGTAGCGCTTCCCCGGCTTCTCTACCAGCTACAGAATCACCCATACCCGATCCCGCCTAGATAGTTCCAGCTGGTGAATTCTGTGCTTGGGCAATTTCTGTCAGAGAGGGGGAAAGGTGCGCGTGGCTCTGCATACATGCTTCTTGTCCACCTACTGTGAAGGCCTCACGTCCTCGCATATTCTCTCATACTATCAGGCCTCGCACTTGCTGGTCCTTAATGAGTGGTGGTACGGTGATAGGGGAGACCCGGCTTATGCACTAGAACGACAACTCATGGGATGCCACACACTACATACACTTTTGTACTCGGCTCAGCTGTGGGGTACGTTGCCATCGGCCACACGGGTGGTCTTTTCAATTTGGAGACAGGCGCTGCAGCGTATGGGTTGGTGGAATGTCCTGACTCGGGAGACCCCTTTGTGGAATAATGGGCGCCTGCCCCATCTGGCGGCCCTTCCGGGTTTTCGGGGATGGGACAACATTGGTATCTCCACCCTGGGAGATGTCCTGAGGGGCACGACACTAAAGCCATTCCGGGATCTCCAGAAGGAGTTCCTCATTCCTCCGTCACAATTTTATCGATACCTCCATTTCCGCCATGCCCTGTCCCCCAGCCTGCAGGGTCTAGAGTCCCTCCCTGACTTTAGTCCTTTGGAAGCAAAAGTTTTTATGGGGGACTTAAAAGAAAAGAAGATTTCTCGAATTTACCAGTCCCTGGTCACCTACTGCTCCTCCACACTTCAGAAACTCTGGGGGGACTGGGAGGGAGATGTGGGCAGTATGGAGGAGGAGGACTGGACGGAGGCCTTGGCAACCCTGCGGGGGGCGGCTATAGCAATGCGACTCCACCTGATCCAGTTCAAATACCTCCACAGGGTCTATTTTACTAGGGCACGGTTGTGGCGGGCGGGGCTGATCATTTCACCAGAGTGTCTTTGTTGTGGTCGGGAGGAGGGTACATTTATAAACACGGTCTGGCGGTGCACATCTCTGGATCGCTTCTGGAGGGGGGTATTTACATGCCTTTCCGAGGTCCTGGGATGGGAGCTTCCTCGTATACCACAGTTGGCCCTGCTTCATGTTATGGAGGGGATAGGTGGCAATGTCTACAAACGGCATCTCATATTATTAGGCTTCACACTGGCGAGTGAGACATTGCTGAGGCGTGGAAGGCAGCGCGGGTCCCCTCGGTGGCTGCCTGGAAAAATGGATTCGATTTTTGCATGGGGCTAGAACAACCTATCTTTGTCGCCAGAGGATGCCCGCGCAATCATTATAAAATATGAAAACGATGGGCGGAATATCAGGGCCTATGGTTGGAGCTGCCAGCGATAGTGGAGCCTCATTTACCGGGCTAAGTTTTTGGGTCTGTAAAGACAGAGGGGGGCAGGGAGGGTGTGTGTTCTCATGTTAGAACTATTCAATCTTACATCAAGGCTGTGGACAAGATTATGTGGACTTAGTGCGATCTTCGGGGGGGGTGAGGGAGGGAGGGAGTTGGGGGGGGGGGGTTCTACATCATTTAATGTGCCCTTGTTATGCATTGTTGATTTGGGAAAACAAAAGTCGATTGCTTTCATGGTTAAGTATGGTCTGATTCGACAGATGCTTCTGGTGTGCAGAGCTCTGCGCTATATATGCAAATTGGCGAATAAAATATGTTAAAAAAATATATATATAGCTTCTGATTTGCATTTCATGCGATTACCAGTAACTTAACGTAATTTTGCTGTAATTTCACATAATTACACAAAAGCAAAGTACAGAAATTTCACTCACCCCCCCACTTCATACCCAAGGGATGAAGCCCCTACCCAAAATGTACTCAAAGTTTATGAGCTCATTCTCCGAGCACTACAGCCCCTTGCCCAGTTGCTAGACCTTCACAACAATTGAGCACTGCTCTAAACCCACTCAAAATGAGATGTGGGCTCTAGATCAATATTAGCACCAACACGGCGAGGAATAGATTCTAGAGTAGCCACAGACTTCGATGTAAGCACTCCCTCTGCTAATGTAGGGACCCTCCTATCCAGGGTCCCTGCAGAGTTTGAAGAAGGGGCTTAAGATCTGAACCTGTGTCTTTGAGTACACAAAATTCATACAGCTCTGCTAATGCACCTCAGATCTGACCTACGGGTCACCTGTTATTCCAATACTGGGCCTTTCTTTAGTCATATTTATGCCACCGCATTTCAGTCCTCACCTGCCGTGCCCCCCTGGGAATAAAAACACGCCACTCTGTCAATGCACCTTTGCCTGGACCAGCAGTGCCCTTGCCATTTCATTTCTGGTAGCCACACACACTGATCTTCCCAAGGGCGTAGCCAGAGAATTTAAATACCCCTGTCTTAGAATTAACTCTCTGATGGCACCAAGCAAGCAAAGCAAGTGAGCGCAGCCCTATCTAGTAGAGCTCCCTCGTCTCTTTCATCCAAGCATCTATCCATTCATCCTTTCACCCTTCCATCCACTATTTCACCATTACATTCTGTCATCCAGCTATTCTTTCATCCATCATTCAATCATTCCCCATCCATCCATCATCCATCCAATCTGCAATCCATCTAGCTATTCATCTGCCCATCTGTCCATCCACTCTGCCATCGATTCTCTTATCCATCCACTCTGCCATCTATTCACTCATCCATCCACTCTGCCATCTATTCACTCACCCTTTCAACCACTCATCCAGCCATCCATCAATTTACTTTGCTTCCCTTTCACCTGTCCATCCACCTATCCATACACTCATTCGATTTCACCCAATCATTCATCTATCCACTCATTGTCCTATCCATCCTTCCTTTCGATAGTCCTTACTTATTTGCATGTAACCATCTTGGCTTCTTCCTTGCTCCTGCTTGCTCTGCTGTTGAAGCTATATTCATTTACAGTGTTTATTATGAGCTTGTCTGCCAAATTGCAGACAGAAGAGGTACATAAAGAACCCCATCCCCCACTCTAGCTAATAAAGCGGGGGGCATTTGGGGGGGGGGTCACAACGCCCCTGGCTCTTTCAGAGGATCTCAGCCCAGACCTGCATTATCCCTGCTATTGCTGCACTAGGCCTTATATCCACAGGTCAGTCATTGCGCCTCAAGCCTGACTAGTTTCACCCGTGTACCTCCATCCTGCCCGGTGCTCCAGGCCTGGGACTCACACAGGATGATTTTCCAATACAGCCCTTTTTAGGTTGAGCCTAGGCCAGCACGCATGCGCTGATCTAGGAGAGGACCTCTTGGAATCACTCCAGCTTTTCTGAAAACTTGTGCATGTGTGTTTCGATTTTCCACACATTGTATTGGCGTTTGCGTGTGGCTTTCAAAAATGATAGCACGCAATTAGCCGAAAAGGGGCGTGCATGTCCCACCTTTTCCAGTAAATGTCTCAACCCACAGCATCCAGCTTGTGGGAGCGAGCAGGGGCGCGCATGGTGCCATCTGTTTTGGATCATGTTACGGTCGCTTTCGTGGCCATGCTTGTCTCAAATGCTTTTGTTGCCACCTTGCTGCAGTGTGTTTGGTGTTTGTTTGTACAGTGTGTGCTTCCCTGATCCGCATGCCTCTGAAATCACTTTGGCAGTTCTTACTTGGTAATTATCGGTCATGTTCCCCCCATCAGTGTTTTTCTCAGTCTGCAGTCTGGTGCTCAGTCTGTTTTTTGTGCACTCTGAAGTAGTGATCAGTCACTCCCGCTGCTTGTGCCGCGTTCATGAATGATGTGACACTCTCTTACTCCTCCTTCATGCAATCTGTAGTGCTCACCAGTCACTTGTGCTCAGTTTCCTTTGTTTAGTCTGCAATAATAAGCGGTCAGTCTCACTCCCTTCCATTCACGGACAATCTTACTCCGTCCTTAATCACTCCGCAGTAATAACATCCTGTGTTCCCTATTCTTCATTTGGTCTGCAGCCATGATAAGTCAGTCGCGCTCTCCTCTGTCCCTGCTCGGTAATGATGCTGTAGCTTCTCCTATCCTTGCCTACATTACCACTCAGCTTATGTTACTCCTTTCCCTTCCGCATAAAATCTCAAGTCTTCATCCTCTGAAATCACCTTTCCTCCCCCTTCGCTCTCCCTGTCACTCATAGTTTCTATTTCTTAATAAGCCCAATGGTTCCATGCTGGATTTTGAAACCACAGTGAAAGTGGTCGGTGGATACAGGGGGTCTAGGCAAATCAGGACAGGACATTGCTTCTGAAAGGCTGACGAGGCTGATGCAGAGCAAGTTAGAGTTCGGAGTTTTGAGATATTTATTATTTTTAGATCTTGATATTCTTACTTTTTACGGTGTTTAATATGGTGCTTTGATTTTGTAACCGCCAGTGCTTTTTTTGAGCCAGTGGATTCCAGGACTCACCACAGCATTTAAATAACAACACTGGCACTTATATAGCAAACTGGACCTACAAATATTGGAATTCTTTTTATGAGCATAACTTAAGGGCATATTATTTTCTGGTACAAAAGGGGAGACTAAGTGATTTGCCCAGGATCACAGGATGTTGGGCCAATGCCAAAACTCAAACTTTGTTCCTTAGCTCCGAAGTCGGCACCTTTCAGTGCTATGTTATAGCTTTTTCCTAATGGCATTTGCCTCTCCTAATCTTACTTTTTCTATACTAGTGCTTAGTTTGAGCTGGTGCTTTCTGGAACTTACCACAGCACTTAATTATAAACACTGGCACTTATAGCATAAACTGGACCCAGCGTTTTTGGAGTGCTTTTTATAAGCATTACTTAAGGACATATTACTTTATGGAACAAACAATGTTATTTTTATAAATACCACTTAAGGGCATAAGAATTGTTGGTACAAACATGGAAATTAAGTAATTGGCCCAGAATCACAGGAAGACTCGAAATTTGTTCCCCAGCTCTAAAGTCGGCATCTTTGCATGTTACACGATAGCTTTCCCCAATGACATTTGCTTCTCCTAATGTGTTCCTTTTTTGAAAAAAGAGTGCTAATTTGAGCCGGTGTTTTCCTGCACTCCTCACCGCATTTAATTGTTAACACCGGTGCATACAGTGCTAACTGAACCCAAAGGTTGTGGAGTGCTTTTTATAAGCACCATTTAAAGATATATTAAAACGCATTATAACACGCACAAGTAAAACTCATTTCTGATATATTTTTTATTTATAAACTACAATGTTGTTATTGTATGCAATATTTGACATGCTCTTTGGCTTTTATAACACGCACAAGTAAAACACATTTCTGATATAGCTTTTATTTATAGACTGCGATGCTGTTATTGTGCGTGCCGTTTAATATGCTTTTTGCATTTTGTAACCTACAGTGCTTAATTTCAGCTGGTGGTTTCCAGGACTCACCAAGGCACTTAATTATTAATACCGACGCTTATACAGCAAATCTAACCTACGATACTTCGGTTGAATATAATGTTTTTCTAAGTTATATATAAGGTGCCAGACATGGTTATAACACTTTTTTTATTATAACTTTTAAACATGCTGCACAACATTCACAATACTATACAACACATATTAAAAATGTTAACAAAGCCCATAGCTCTGTCAAAACTCTTATAACGCCCCAAAGGCGAGACCTATTGGCTATGCCAATGCTTGTTCCACCTATCGAGGGCCCAGCTAGACACCTCCAGCCTGATCTACGGAGTGCCATGCTGTTCCAATAGAAGGGCTCACACAGCACGCAGGTTTGTCGGTGCACCTCCACCCTGACCTCCAGCGACCTATGCTGCTCCGGTTCTAGGGCTCCCCTTACCCACACCTCTGCCAGTGCAGCTTCTTCTGCCACTCCAGTATCGGGGTTCACGATCACAGCTCAGCCATGGCACCTGGGCTCTCACTAGAGTGTTTGTTTCAATGCCCTTGCCTCCTGCACTCCGGGGCCGCATGTTATTTCGGCACTGGGGCGCACATTACCCACAGCTCTGCCAGTGCGCCCCGCGCGCTCCCAATCTGCCGAGCCCGCGCGCCGCGCCGCGGCGCCATTAACACGCGGCCCCGGGGGCTGCCGGGAGGCCTCGCCCGTGGCCTCAGAAGTCGATACGCGCTTTGCATTTGTCCCGCCGTCCTGCGTCTCGCGCCGGTGTACCTTTCATCTGACGCAGCCCCTGGGATTGAGGTCAGTGGAGAGTGAAATGCGCTGTCCCCGGGCACAAGGCACCACAAACTCGCGGAGCTGCGGCCTTTTGTCCTCCTGAGAAGGGCACGCGGCATCAGGCAGCAAAACAAGGCCAGAGGTCCCTGTCACATGCGGGAGGTGCTTTGGCACTCAGCCCCGCCTCAGGTAAACCTGAAAACTCCCAGCCCGCTCCTCGCGGCCGATTGCTCCCTTGAACAGACAGGAAGTCTATTGATATTTGACTTTCTAATTTTGCTTGCCGTTGGCGAAATTAATTGCTGATAGTCACAGTAGCGTTGGCAATTTGACATTCTGCTGTCTCCAGCAAGTCACACGGGCGTGAAGCAGGCCGCCGAGGTGAGATGAGCTGCGTGGCGCTAGATAAAGCTGAACTGGGGGCTGACCCCTGGAGGAGGGGAGGGGGGGGGGGGTGCTGCAGAACTCGGCTGCCCCCCTGGGAGGTCAGAGGGAGCTGGCGCACAGTCTGTTCCCTCCAGAGAACTCAGGAGCCCAGTGAGGTGTGCGGCACGGAGTATGCCCCTCCCCAGGAGGGTCAGCGAGAGCTGCAGCACGGAGTCACCTCTCCACAGAGTCCGGCAGCACAGGAATGCCCCCCCCCCCCCCAGTTCTTAATTTGTGATGGCGTTTGCCGGTGCTTGGCACCGGCATAGTTCTTAACGCCAGCACATTATTATGGCAGTCCACCACATGGTGGCGCTCTCGGCCTATTTTTGGTAGAGTGCACCTGTTTATCAACACATTAAGTACTAAAAGAAAAATAGTAATAGCATTGCTACTGACATTTTGCTTCAGCGGAAGGGGCAGAGGGTGGTGCAAGCTGCGGTTGCATTAACGATACCTTGGACCCCGACAATTGTACATTTTTTTAACCATGCACTGCTGCCTCCTTAGCGCTATAAAGATGTACAGTGTCCGGTGGGCAGCTACTAAACTGGGATAACTCATCGGAAATGTTACCAAGCTTAGGCACATCTTAGCCCATGGCGAGAAGCTGAGAAGAAGCAACAGGAAGGCCAGAGAATGGGTGGATCTCTTCAAAATCTCCCTGCTGCAACAGGCCACTGTCACCATATCCACCATGTGCAACTTGCTTACCCAATTTATGCATTATGCCTACAGCTCACGGTCTACCCATTCTGTTGATCTTACACTCTATTCTCAGTCCCCTCAACCCTTCACTCAGTTCCTCTCTTAGCTCCATATTTTTGTATGACTTACTCTGCTCTTTAACCCTTGCCTCCAACCCTCCACTTTTTGTGCAAGGGAGAGAGACTGGAGGCTTGAATACATGAAAGGAGGGCGAGAAGAACGCTTTGCTGGGACAGAATAAGATCTTTCAACCGTGCCAGACTGAGCAGCAGACTGAAGGAAGGGTCCATTTCCCTCATCTTTGCTCGAGTCTTTTCCTAAGAGTGTGGCTCCATTTGGATGTCTCGTCTAAGTGATGTCTTGCTGTAGATGGCATCATCTCTTGGCACCAGGCCATTCTTAATTGACACTGCGAACAAGAGCGGATCAGCGGTGTGCTTAGTCCCACTGTCGCTCGGCGCGGGTGAGTGACTGCACGCTGGTGATGTTTCCCTTGCCTGCCTTCTGCTGGCAAATGTTTAAGGTTATGAAGGATAAGTGAGTTATTATGCAAATGTGTTGTATTTGGCAGTTTACCTGCCGGGATCCGATTGGTTGCTACCGCAGCATCCGAGGAGCCATCATGTTTGCACATTAGCTTTCTCTGAGAACAGATGGGGCCATCAGTACTGCAAACCAGTGCTTCTATGGGCAAAGGGCATTATGTTTCTATGAAACGTTGTATTTGGGCGGTCCAAGTCTAGAGACCATTCGTCGACAGTCGTAGGTCATCTTGTGTCGAGGACCGCTCTTGTTACGGCACCTTGCTGCCCAGCCCACTCTGGCACTGGAAGGTTTGGCAGGCTGAAAAGTGAGCCAGGGAGTCGTGCATTGGACAGGTTGGCATGTTCCCCGCTAGCGTTGGATGGGGTTTCTGGTGCCTCACTTTGCTCTATATCAGTCTTGCCCATCTCACAGACACTTCATTAACTATGGCATTTCTAGGCGATTTCTGTCTCATCCATCATACCCCATCCCTTTACTCAACCCAGATTTGTCTCTTTTTTGATTCTCCAACTCACAAAACAGCATAGCTAGGCTACAGAGCTCAGGGGTAGACTCGTCACTACTGTATGTTTAGTCGCAGTGAATACTTGTAAAAACACCCTTCACAGTTTGTGGCATGCTTCGTCACCGGGCCTGTCTACATCCTGACAATAATCATGTGGAGAAGGGCTCAGCCAGTCAAATCGGAGCTCTTGTCTGGAAAACTAAGAGGCAGAAAATAATTTAAGGGCATTTCAGGACAATTGTACTCCTGTATTTAGAACATCTATGATTGATTTTTTATTGACAGTGAGAAGTAAATAAATAAAAATGAAGTGTCCATCGTGGAGGAAGGCTGATCTTCTTTCAAAACTGCATCAGTAGCCATTCATGTACAAAGAAATTGAACATTCTTGTTAAGTGTCAAAAACCTCGGCTTTAATTATTCATATAAAGAATGATAATATTATTATGAAACTAACAATGCTGTTTCAATGCCTCGTCAGGGGCAGTACGTACCGTAAACCGTATAAATGCAATTTAAATTCAGTTTCTCATAAATAAGTGTTTTCATCTAGCATTTATTTTGTTACAGAATTGTATTCTTGGTAGATGCTGAGTCACCCGAACAAGGGAATATGTTGTAGGCCCCCATGGTACAATTGCTGCACACTTTTGCTTTACGAAATCGGAGTGCAAGGTTTGAACTTTATTTTTTGAAGTTTTATAGACACGGGGAGATTACATGATTTGCCCAGAATCACAGGATGTTGAACCCAGACAGTGGACTCGAACCTGGTTCCACAGTTACAAAGTCGGCAACTCTGGCCGTCATGCCACATCCTCCCTCCCTCCCTAAATACCCCCCACCCCGTGTGACCCACCGTGCATGATAGATTGCATGATGCCACTTCTAATGCCCGCGTGGCACCTGTTTGGGGCACGCGCGTACAGTGGAAGCTTGCACTGCTGGTGCCCAGAGGATACCCATTCCCTGTGTCTCCGTGACGTCTGAGAAAAGCGTGTATTCACGAAACGAGTTGTACTGTTGTGGTAAATATTCTTTTTACCTTGACTGAATTTCATACGGAATCTAAAATAAAGTAGAATAGCTCAGAATAACAAGAGGCAGAATCCGTGGTATAAGAGATTTTCTGAATGGGCTTTATTCCAAAATGGCCGACTCGAGTGGCGGCCTTCAGGTTCCGTCACCACGAGGGTTCAGGAAGTGAAGTACAATACTTTATTGACAAGAAGTAACTTTTATAGGTCATACATTACAATGAAACGAATGCAAAAGGCGTAACAATTGATAAGGAAAATGACATAGTGGTACGTAATCGAAACTAGGCGTAATAAGGAGCAGAAAGAAACATGATTGGCTCTGATTATCATGCATAGGTGGATCTATAAGATAATACTTAACATAGATGCGCGCGCAGCAGCATGACGTGTGATTGACGTGCAACTAGGGGGTGAAGGGGACTTGACATTTAGCTCTACATGTGGAGACGAGAAGTCTGGGGGGTCAAGTCAACCTAATCCCAAATCATATCTAACATCCTATGTTTAGAGAACTATGTTATCCACAAGAAAAGACTCTCGGACAGAATCTATTCTATACTGACTGTGTGTGCGTGTACAAGCGTCTAAGTGTCTATATGAGATGCGAGGGGCAGAAAACTTTCCATGGCAACAGGGCTATGAATTACTTGCAGGAGGACGGAAAGGCCGAGTCCTTTGCTTGTGAGCTAAAGGAGATGTTTACCTAAATCACTAGACAGGAATGCATCGGCTGAAGAGCAAAGTAGATAATTCGAAGGTGAAATACAGCTTCTTGGCAGGCAGGCAAAACTGGCCGAGGCAGGCACCGTTAGCTGCACAGGGAGTAGGACAAAGTTCATGGATACAGATGCGAGCTCAAGCTGAAGCTGTCAGAGACAGAGAGCAGGGAAGGCTTTGAGGACAGAATCGGGCCTACTTGCCTGAACTGTAAAAATGGAGTAACTTAGCCATATAAAGTCGGTGGCCTTTCATACTTAGGAATCGAATATCCAGCCCATTGATGGCGGATCTGACAGGGAACATATTGACGGTGAACGCACATATGTTTGCGTTTTGGAAACTGGAACTGGAGGGAACATACATGTACTTGTGACATGCACATAGAACCGTTGGGGTCCAAGATAGGGGACATAACTGATCAGGAAAATCCACATTTCCACATTCCCTCCTTGTCCCCTACTTGCCCTTCAAGAGATATCAATCTTCATCATTCCATCGATTTGCTCATGGAGCATCATTTCTTCTTCCTTCTTCTTCCGGCATTCTGAACGAGAACTTTGATATGGAATGCATGATGTGGCACACAGACCACAAATCGCTGGTCCACATTGCAGGCATAAACAACAACTGAAGAGCATAAGAAGGCCAATACCTAGGAACGATAGAACTCTCCATCCCCAGGCTGATATTACACTCCAAAACCACCCGGACCACGTCCAAGTGCCTGGATTCTCGTGTATCTGGCTCACAATCTTATGAAGGCGTGTTATAGCTTTATATACAGATGGCGAATTTTCTGGTATGAATATGCAGCAGCTGGATCCGATGACCCTGCAAGCTCCGCCCCTATCGGCCAGGATGACGTCAAGGACAAGACGATTCTGGAGAACAACAATTCTCATCACTGATTGTTCCTCTGTCAGATTGCCTAGGGCGGCTATAGTCTCGTTTACTACAGCTTCAAGAGTCTTGGTTAGTCTGCGTATCAGCTTACTATTTGATATTGTACCTATATAGGGAAAGATGCCTTTATTGAAATCTACATACTTGTCCCATGCCGTCTCAGTATAATCGACAACTGGGAGATCTCTTCGTTCTCTATTGTGTACTAAATGAACATTCCGATAATAATCAGGAGGAGCTAGGAAAACAGGTGGTAAAAGGAATGCTATGTAACAGGTACCATCCCAATCTAGAGGCAGATGCATATATGCCGTCTGACCACATATAAAGTAAGAATGGCGAGAAGCTCTAAATGAGGATTTACCTTGATCACTATATTCTATTGTAGTAACGCATTGGCTATGGCCCATATGTATGGAACCAACTTTTCTTACACATAATTCACCCTTAACTGGAAATACTGACATAGTGGGCAGAATTAGTTCAACTTCGGTTTTGACATTCAGAATCATAAGATTAGGTGTAAAATTACCTAATTTATACACTTCATTTTCTAGATCAGTTCCTGTTCTACTGGGGTGACCCTCCTTATTAGGGTGACAGACCTTGAATAAAACTAGATTCAGATTTCCCCATATCCAATGTTGTTGATAAACTGCTGTGTCTGGGTCTATGGAATTTAGTAAACTAAACCATGCTCCACAGGAGCCATTGTGTGTGAACGGATGTGGAAAGAAAGGCAGAACTCCTTTGTTATTCTGATAGGGAGGGAGTCGGCCACACACCCAACAATTGGTGGCATTACTAGTCTGATGGGAATGATGTAACATACTAATGAAAGTGTTATTGCGCAGCGCAAGTCTATAAGATAATTCATGTGGCGGTAGGTCACTAAAAGAATGTTCAGCAGCAACATTATAAACATGTCTAGAAATAGGATGATATATGTGCAAAATCACACTCGTAATAATTATTAAAAGACTCAATAAAAACAGAATTAATAATGTCCTCATACAGTAGCTACACAGTGATTTACAATACGCCTGTCGTTTCAGCATTTCCCGGGTATTTTCTCTACTCAGGTCCAAGGGATACATGTCAGAGACAATTCAACCGCTTCACCTTGGAGAGGACTTAAACAATCAAATTGCTCGACTGTTTGGGCCTAAGCTTTAATTTATAGTTCTGAGAGTCACTTTGCTCAACAAAAGGAAGTTTTGAATCAGTCTGTGAGGGAGTGCAGGGCACAATGTCTATATCCGAGGGTAGTCCATGAAATTTCTTGATGTGGTTGGAATGTATCCAGCCCTTGCGGCCCTCAACTTTCACGGCTGTTCTTGTGGTCAGCAGAACTAGCTTCGGTGCTTTCCACCTGGGCTCCAACTGGGTCTTGCGATCGAAATTCCTCACAAACACCAGATCACCCGGAACAACGTCATGGGGTTTCACCTCAGTGTTGTCAGGAAAGGCTGCAGCTACCTGTGAACGACAAGATTGTAGTGCAGACATCAAGGAAGCCAAGTAATCTGTTAGCATATCACAATTAACATCAGTTATTTTACGTGGTATGGGCGTCCCCCACATATTTGGTGGTCTTCCGAAGATCACCTCATACGGGGATAGCCCTGTTCGAGAGTGTGCTACCATTCTTATGTAAAATAGTGCAACTGGTAAGGCTACTATCCAGTCAACACCTTTCTCCTTACATATTTTAGACAATCTGATTTTCAAAATTTGATTATGTCGTTCCACGAGACCTGCTGCCTCGGGGTGTCGGACACAGTGGAATTTCCACTGATATCCCAACAAAAGTGAGACATGTTTCATTAATTCGGATGAGAAAGGCTGGCCGTTATCTGAATATACAACACGTGGTAAACCGTACCGCGGGAAGAATTCTCGAACTAACTGTTTGGCAGTAGTCGGGGCCGTGTAATCTGATACTGGGTACGCCTCAGTCCATCGGGAGAGAGCGCAGACAACTACCAGAACATATTTGAATCCTCGACATCGTTCCATCTGGATATAATCCATTTGGAGCACTTCAAAAGGATGATCAGGAGTCTGGAATCCACCCTGTTCTACGGGAACACTTTTTCCCGGGTTGAACTGACAACATATCATACAGGTACGGACCTTTTGTTTAGCTGCTGCTCGTAAATGTTTATTGAACCAAATGTGTTGAATGCTATCTAGCATAGCTTTCTCTCCTAAATGTGCCGGGCTGTGAATTGTAGCTATAATGGCTTGGACCATAGAGTCAGGAAGAAACCATACAGATTTCTCCTTCGTCATCCATCCCTGATCTGTCTGGATCCCTCCTAGTTCAGTCCATTTCTTTAATTCTTCTGCAGTAGCATGTGTCTGTATGTCAATTACATCAAGTGCGGGATCCTTAATTGTCATACACTGTGTTGGTGTCTGAACTATTGGCTTTGTCATGTCTAATGTGCGATTCTGAGCAGTCTGTTTAGCTGTTCTGTCAGCTAAATCATTGCCTTGAGAAATGATATCAGTAACCTTCGTGTGTGCTTTACATTTCATAATCGATATAGCAGTGGGTAGATGTATGGCGTCTAACAAGGCATGAATGAGGGGTCCGTGCTGAATGTGGGCACCATGGGAGGTTAAATAACCTCTCTCTCGCCACAGCACGCCGAAGTCGTGTACAACTCCGAATGCATAACGTGAGTCAGTGTATAAATTAACTTTCTTGTTTGTGGCTTGAATACAGGCTTGTGTTAGAGCAATAAGTTCTGCTGCTTGGGCTGACAAAGTATCTATACAATTTGTCTCAATAACTTCAGTGTCTGTTGTGACTGCATACGCGGCCACTAAGTCTCCTGTACTTGCTCTCATGCACGATCCGTCTACATACAACGTCAGGTCTGGATCTAACAATGGAACGTCTGTCAAGTCTTGTCTAGGTTTCGTCTTTATTTCAATAATTTCAACACAATTATGAGCTAGTGGGTCTGTTCCAATTACAGGTAAAAGTGTAGCAGGATTCAATGTATTACACCGTCGGATCTCTATGTGTGGTTGAAACAATGTCAGTTCATAACCGGTAAGTCTTGCTATGGTCAAGTGTTGTGTTTGTGTTCGGTTCACAAGAACTTCTACTGCATGTGGTACTTGTACTGTCAATGGATGTCCTAACACTATGGCATCGCTTTGTCTGATTGCTAAAGCTGTTGCCGCCACTGATTTCAGGCACGCGGGCAAAGCCTGAGCTACGGGATCTAATGTACTGGAAAAATAAGCACATGGCTTGCGTGATCCTGCTTGTTCCTGAGTGAGTACTGACAAGGCAGTACCTTCGCGTTCTGTAACAAAGAGTGTAAAATGTTTGCTATAACATGGTGTTGCTAAAACAGGTGCTTGACATAAAGCTTTCTTTAAGCTTTCAAAAGCTTGTGTATGTTCCTGAGTCCAAGGGAGAATAGTCGATGTGGCTGCCTCCTGTGTTGTTAACTGAATGAGTGGTTTTGCTAGAAATGCGTACTGAGGGATCCACTGCCTACAATATGAAGTGAGGCCTATGAAAGCCCGCACCTCCTTTTGTGTCTGGGGTATTGACATGTTAGCAATTAACTGGATGCGATCTGGTGTAAGCTGCCTTCCCTCCTTGGACAGCGAGTGACCAAGATAAATAACTCGCTGGACACAGAATTGCAGCTTAGAAGGAGACACCTTGTGCCCCTTGTCGGCTAGAAAATGTAAAACTGTCAGGGAAGCCTTTTCACATTCAGGTTCGCTTCTCGCGGTGATCAGCAGATCATCGACATATTGAAGCAGTGCAGTGTTGACTGGCATGTGGATACTGTCAAGTTCTCGTTTCAGTGCTTGGCTGTAGATGCTGGGGCTTTCTGTGAATCCTTGGGGAGCGCGTGAGAATTTAAAGCTGCGCCCATTTAAACTGAATCCGAACAAATATTGGCTTTCCGGATCTATTGGGACGCTGATAAAGGCATTCTTGAGATCAATTACAGTAAAGAATGTTGCTTCGGAATCAATTGCTGTCAATAATGATGATATATCGGGGACCACAGGAAATTGTGGCACAATGCACTTGTTTAGTTCACGCAAATCAATAACCAATCGGTATACTGGCGGAGCAGTAGGGTCAGTTCGTTTAAGAATCGGAATTATCGGTGAATTACATACATTGGAGTCTGTTTCTACAACTACTCCTTGGGCAATTAGCTCATCAATGATTTTCAACAAAGCCACTACAGCATCTTGCGGTAACTTGTATTGTCGCATTCGTGGTAATACCACTCCTGCCTTGAGTGTAACTCGGTATGGTGTAATGTTCATGTAACCTACATCAGTAGGGCCTTGTGCCCATAGATGCGATGGTAAAGTCTGTAGTCGGGGATCCATGTCTCTAGACACATAGTGACCTTTAAAATCACGTAAAAACAACCTTACTCCTTCCGGAGAACAACATATTATGGCTCCTAGGGCTTTCAGAGTTTTAATTCCTAACAGATTTTCTGGGCATGATTTAGTAAGCAATAAATCTGTAGTTCGTGTCAAAGGTCCTATCGTAAGTGGAAGAGGCTGTGATACTTCATTAACAATAGGTTTTCCTGAAAAACCAAGGGAAACATTTTGAGAGCCTGAGAGGGGTGCCCCTGGAACTTCACTACGTTTTATAGTTGTTCGACTTGCCCCTGTATCGAGTAAGAATTTTCTATCTTGACCTAATAATTCACTATGTACATAAGGTCCTTCTTGATCTACAGGAATCTCGATAAGCGGTAAGTCAACTTCCCTCTCTAGGCTGGTTCATGCGTAACGCTGATACTCAGGATATTCATACTGTGCAGTCTGATACATTTGTCGTGTTGTGGTTTGTGTGGCAGTAACAGGCAACGGTGGTGCAGCTGGCACAAACTGTATTGGCTGTTGTGCGGCTGGCATGGCCTGGGAATGCGGCATAGCTCCTTGTTCATTCTGATCTTGTCTGAGTGGCCGTGATCTTTCTTGTGTTTTACCTATGGCGATATTATGTTTTAAAACTGGACAATCGTGTACGTAATGACCTGGCTTTTTGCAATAATTGCATGTCCCTTTTACCGGTCCTGCTGAATCGGACTGTGTCATACCCTTTTTATGTCCTTCAGCCGGTACTGTCTGAGACACTAGCATTTTCATTTTTGTATCTTTCATACGTCTTTGTTCGTGTTCTTGTTCATCTCTAATTCTATTGTGATGATACTGTAACATTTGTAGCATTTGTGACGGAGTGTTACTTTGCCAGGTACTCTCGAATTTCAATATTCTATTCTTTACTGAAGGTAAAGCATTTTCTACTAATTTTGTCACAAATAAATGTGGATACGACTCACTACTTGTTTTTATACCACTATTTATTCCAAAACATTTTTCAAATCGGGCATAATAATCACTTGTGTCTTCATCATGCTTTTGTTTACAGGCCGTGATTGCACCCCAATCTTCCTTTTTCGTAGTTAATAAACGTGGCAGTACTTGTACTAGTAAACCTGGTAATGCTTTGACTTTATCCCCGAGCCCTGAACCTGCAGTTCGGGCCTTTTCTTCCGTTTCTAATGCTGTCCAATCTATCTTTTGGTCTCCCACTTCCCACTCTTTTTCTTTCAGTTTTTCATAAATGCCAGCAGGTAAGAGCACCTTTAATATCGTCATAATATCAGGATAGGTATACTCTCCCATCAGCAACATGTCCTTAATTTCTCGGTGGAAACCCGCTGGGTCTTTGTCATGACTTGGTACTACTTTCTTCATTTCTAACAATTCAATTTTTGATATGGGTGTGTATACAAATACACGGTGAAACTGATTGTCTTCGCCTTTTATTGGGTGCACTTCTCGTAAGGGATTTTGTCTATCCATATAATACGGTGTTCTTTCTCTGCGGGGCAGCGGGAAAGAATCCGGACTTACAAAAAGGACATACTGTTTACGTGACACTAATATTTCTTTAATTAACTTATTACTAGAACCTCTCCATCTGTTCGTGAGTAGTTCCGTTAATATATCAGGTAAAGGACCAGGGTCAGCATGTTGGCTCTTATATAATATAAGGAGTTGCTGAATCATATAGATTCCAGCTAAACGTTGTTCACCTGCACTGAGGTTAAAAAACGTGTGTGCTACGGTCTCATCACCGTATTTTTCAGGACTGTCAATCCAGTGAACGGCTGATCTAGCTAATTCTTGCTCATCCATGGAATCGAGGAGGTGGTAACCCCTTCGTTCTCGTAGTATTTTATCTGCGGCTTGAAACAAATGTTCAGGAGACTTCAGATTTATTACAGGCGTCGGATACGTTCTGCTATTATTTGGACATACAGAGTGTATGGGATCAGAAAAGCATCTAGTATTATCACAGGATCTTCCTCTGCCTACGTATGCTATGGTTTCTGACTGTCTTGCGGAATTCCCTGATTCGGATACTTCATCTTGCTCGAACTCGTCTGTTTCCAATCTTTCTTCGTGAATACGTTCTATTTCTCTACGGATTTTTCGGCACATGGCTATTATACAGTTTTTCTTATCGTGTCTCCCTTCTGATATATTCTGGCTCCATCTTGTAAGAATAAGCATTGTATTCGGGTCTACCCCCGGACGGTCTTGATTTCTGATCACGCAGTTTATGAGGAAACGTAACAGTTCCCCCTGTATCTCTACTTTCTGGAATTCCATAGCTCTGTTAATACATTCTGGGTCTCGCCCTGTTTGGACAAAATGATATATGTTATCTAGATGCGTAGTCATTCCTGGTAACCTCGCTAAATACTCTGCGGCTCGTCTGATACGTAATGATGCCAGGACCATTTCGTCCTCTTTACCGACCACCGGGTCATATCTACAATCTATAAGGAGTTCCTTAAGCGTACGTTCACTTACGAATTTGGGTGTACGTGAATGCGCTGATTCTTGAAAAACAAGTTTATTTATTCTAGGTGGCGTAAAAGTATTGCTTGCACCTCCCGTGGCCCCTTCAGGGGCGTCGGGTGTGAATGGATTCGTCGAACGTGATACAGCAACTATAGGTGTCGATACCACTGTAGAATCGATTGCGGGGACAGATGCGGAAACAGATGTGCTTGCCGGAGCTTGTGTCGGGACTTGCTGTTGCACGGGGGCAGATACCTGATCCTGACGTTGAACCCCTCCGCCAGACGGTCTATGTGGTGCGGGGTTAGCATACTCGGGAGCTGCGTCATCTAGATATGAGGAAAGAAAAACATCTTCTGCGGTTCGGGGATGCCCTTTTGGATGTACCTTAATTGGAAATAATGGGGGTAGCAAGTCTTTTGGCATCTCTGGAACAGCCTTAGGTAGTCCTTCGGCTAGGAGGGGATACATACCACTCATAAGAGCATTTCTTTGTCTATCTATTTGTTCTGATTTCACTCGGATACCTTCCTCAATTAATAGATTTTCTTGAACTTCCTTTGAACTTTCTTTACTCCTCTCTTCTTGTCTACGTGCTTTTTCTGTACGTCTATGAGATTCTTTACGCCATAACTCAACAGCGTCTTTCTGTGACTGTCTGACTTTTCTTTTCCATAACTCTTCCTCCACTTTCATGATGCACTCTGCATCCCAGGTTCCCGCTGCGGGCCACCTTTGACTTTCCGGCAATCCCTTGGTATAATCTACCCATAGATCAAGAAACAATATGGCATCTAAGCCATGCTTGTGATACATAAAATGCCCTGGAGTGTCCCTAGGAGGAATAGGAACTGCTTCTTCAAGCACCCCTTTTCTGGTAGTAATCTGTCTTAACTTCGAGAAGAGCGGCATCTTGACAACTGATCTGATACTTACTCTTGAATTCACTTAATACGAAAAACACAATAATGAACGGTGAACAATGAACAATCATTCATACCACAATATGCAAGACATTTGAACACTTTAAACATTAACCATTAAACATTTTAAAAATGACCGACGATGATGACAGTCTGCATAACTAATCACCAAGCTGAATTCTTGACAATAACTGAATACTTCGGAATACTTGATATACTGCTAAACAGTACATATACACTGCTAAACAGTGCAGACCGGATTTGTGTACCCAAATCCGTCTTGACCGGCACAACCTATGTGCGCGTCAACACGCCTCCCCGGCGATGGTACTCACCGAGTAGCTCCTTGAAACGGAAGGCCTCAGAGAATGAACGGGACTCGATGACTGCGGATAGCGGACCCTCTGGACATCGGGATTTCGAAAACCTGGTGGGCCTCTGTATACCTCGGATCTTGCTCTCTCAGCTAGGCTCTGGTCGGGATACTTCGCACTTCTCACCGCCTCGTCTGGGTTGATCGCAGCCTCAGTCGCCCCCGCTTGACCGGAGGGAGCTACAGGAAAACCTGCTGGTACGCGTTTATGGTCCGTCCAGCTGTGGCAGGAGACCGGGCCTGCAACGCACCGCCGGCGCGTGAGATGAGAAAGTGTCCCTGTTCGGGCGCCATTATGTGGTAAATATTCTTTTTACCTTGACTGAATTTCATACGGAATCTAAAATAAAGTAGAATAGCTCAGAATAACAAGAGGCAGAATCCGTGGTATAAGAGATTTTCTGAATGGGCTTTATTCCAAAATGGCCGACTCGAGTGGCGGCCTTCAGGTTCCGTCACCACGAGGGTTCAGGAAGTGAAGTACAATACTTTATTGACAAGAAGTAACTTTTATAGGTCATACATTACAATGAAACGAATGCAAAAGGCGTAACAATTGATAAGGAAAATGACATAGTGGTACGTAATCGAAACTAGGCGTAATAAGGAGCAGAAAGAAACATGATTGGCTCTGATTATCATGCATAGGTGGATCTATAAGATAATACTTAACATAGATGCGCGCGCAGCAGCATGACGTGTGATTGACGTGCAACTAGGGGGTGAAGGGGACTTGACATTTAGCTCTACATGTGGAGACGAGAAGTCTGGGGGGTCAAGTCAACCTAATCCCAAATCATATCTAACATCCTATGTTTAGAGAACTATGTTATCCACAAGAAAAGACTCTCGGACAGAATCTATTCTATACTGACTGTGTGTGCGTGTACAAGCGTCTAAGTGTCTATATGAGATGCGAGGGGCAGAAAACTTTCCATGGCAACAGGGCTATGAATTACTTGCAGGAGGACGGAAAGGCCGAGTCCTTTGCTTGTGAGCTAAAGGAGATGTTTACCTAAATCACTAGACAGGAATGCATCGGCTGAAGAGCAAAGTAGATAATTCGAAGGTGAAATACAGCTTCTTGGCAGGCAGGCAAAACTGGCCGAGGCAGGCACCGTTAGCTGCACAGGGAGTAGGACAAAGTTCATGGATACAGATGCGAGCTCAAGCTGAAGCTGTCAGAGAGCAGGGAAGGCTTTGAGGACAGAATCGGGCCTACTTGCCTGAACTGTAAAAATGGAGTAACTTAGCCATATAAAGTCGGTGGCCTTTCATACTTAGGAATCGAATATCCAGCCCATTGATGGCGGATCTGACAGGGAACATATTGACGGTGAACGCACATATGTTTGCGTTTTGGAAACTGGAACTGGAGGGAACATACATGTACTTGTGACATGCACATAGAACCGTTGGGGTCCAAGATAGGGGACATAACTGATCAGGAAAATCCACATTTCCACACTGTCGACGCTTCACAAATTGTGGTCGAAGCTACAGTGCAAACACACCTGCCAAAGCAAACATCCTCCTGTCATCACTTCGTGTTTCACCTTGCATTCTGTTCTCATCCCTATGCCATGTGCACAAGCACACTGTGTATTTGTGCCACTGGGCGAACATGCTTCATCGGCTGTTCGTTAGGTGTCTGTTGTGCAGTCCCTGGCCGCCATTGTCGTAATGCAAGCAAAGCAAAATGCCCCTCTATCCCCTGGTCTGGTAATTAAAAAAGACATAGAATTGTGGTGCAGTTGTTGTGGTGAGTGCTGTTCAGTGGCAACGATGTGGCTTTAAACGAGGAGCTGTGCACACGGGGCGTCAGTGTTTTGCCCAAAGCGCTCTGTTTATGAAAAACAAGTTATAGGCGCTACTGCAAAGGCACCTGGTGGATATTGGTGGGTCTCGAATGCTGCTTAGAGGCCCAGGACAGTCGGCTGTGGCACATCGGGTGTGTCTTGGGTGCTTGAAGTAAGATATTGATCCATGTGGGAGCTAAGGGGCTGTCGGTTATGTCCTGGGTTTCTGATCACCTGCCCCCCTCCTGCAGCTCTGACGGAAGGTGGGATTCGGAGGGCAGGCAGCATGAAGGGAGGGGGCCGCCATTGGGACCCCTGGTTCCTGAGCACCGTCGCGCCTGTGGTGCCGCTCAGCCTCGGGTTCACACGTGCGGGTGAGAGGCCCTTCACCTGACTCCAAGTCCTCAGCCCGCCTCTGCTCTCCATCCAGGTGATGGACGGAGGGCCCCGGCTCCTCATTGGCTCAGCCCCGCTCTCTTCTCTCGCCACAGGGTTGAAGGATGGCCCCTCGACCGGGCCCGGCGCCCCCTCCCTGCAGCTTCAGCGCTCGTTGTTATTTTTTGCCGAGTTCATTCCTGCCTCTTTGTCCGAGGGAAGCATTAATGAAACTGCTGATTGCTGAGCCGAAAAGTGCTTGTCTGTATATTTTTTTTATCTCTCGCAGACTGTTCTGGCGCTGGAGAGGGGCTCGGAGTTCACCCGAATCCCTTTATGGGACTGCGGTGCCAGGCGCCGCGATGCCTCATTTGGCGCATATCTTCGGAAAGCGCCTCGCTTGATCCCGAGAACGGGCGGCGGTGCCTTGAGGGGAACGTTTGCTTTAAAGTCTGGCCCCGCGAGGTGGTTCGGGGACTCGACGTCCTCCGTAAATGCTAATTCCTTATCATTCTGTCTTTTAATTATTGTCGCCGCGGCTGTTCTCGCCTCACTTTGAGAGGATGCGAGGGAGATGAGTTCGGAGATGCCTGTGAATGGCAGAGCGGGTCTTCGTACCCATGGCCGGTGCTTAAAAATCACGTTCTCGAGGGGTCGTGGGCGCCTGGGCAGAAAAAAATCACACACTTGTAGACCACTTTGGAGTGGACAGTGGGGATCTCGTCGGTTCCAGAAGTCACAAGGGCCGAGGCCACTGGACATGAGGGGGAGATGTCACTGTACCCAGATCGCGCGAGAGCTGGATGGCGCAGAACACAGTGACTCTAGAAAAGAGCCAGCTCGAGGCCTGCATGACGCAGCTTTGAATGCACAGCACTGTAATGTTCGGCATGCGCGAGGCGTTCTAGCCTTCCGCGCTGCCGAGGTGCGCTAGCGCTGACGCGTGACGTCAGACGCTAGCTAGATATAATAAAGAGGCGTGGCCTCGGCTCGGCAGTCGGAGCCGCGTGTGTAATCACATAATACCGGCTCCCGTGTGTTTATTTAGCGCGATCGCGCTGCCATGCTAATTAGGCATTTACAAATATTACACTGGCGACGAGGGGTCAAGTGAGCCCTGCTGTGCTATGTTGGCACCCCACAATGCTTCTGGTGCCCTCTCAGGTTGCCTAAGCCTGTGCATGCTGCTTCCCTCATGGTGTCTCGGTTGAGCCTGCTGGGAGGCCTGGTGAAGACAACTGCAGGTGCCAGGAGGGCCCTTCCAAAGATCTGCTGTGTGTGCCCTGGAGCCCCAATCCACGGCCTGGAAGGGATATGTGTCGCCCAGGTGCTGCCGCACATGCCCCCACGAGGAGTCTGCAGACCACCGTGCCCTCCTCCGATCCAGGCCCATGCCAGGTGTGATCGCCGTGACCCAGAAGCGCCGAAGAGTCCCACGGACGACGTCCGGAGGTAGGCGCGTCCCCGATTGGTGCAGCAGCGCGAGGGAGGTCACCGAACAACGCCCGGGGGAGTGCAGGCCAAGTGGCGTCGACGCAGAGGAGAGGTAGCCAGCGTTCACCGCGTGCTGCGCACGTGCCAAGATGGCGTCGATTCCCGCCATCGAGCCGTTTGTCATGGATGGTGCCCCGTCGTCCCTCGCCCCGCGATGGAAGGATTGGACAGACCGCCTGCAATTCTACTTCGAGGGGGCTGGCATCGCAAGGGAAAGACGCAGAGCACTGCTGCTCCACCTGGGAGGTAAAGACATCCACCGCATCTACAAAACGCTCGTGGAAGCCACGCCGAAGACGTACCACACATTGCTGAACGCGCTCAACGCCCATTTTGAGCCCATGGCGAACAGAGACTATGAGAGGTTCATCTTCCGTCAGGCCAAGCAAGAGGCGGACGAGTCTCTGGATGCGTTCCATGGCAGGCTGAAGGAGCTAGCCAGCACGTGTGGGTTCCGTGATGAGCAGGAGGAGATCCGAGGGCAGATCATACAGGGGTGCTACTCGTCTAAGCTTCGTGTCACCGTCCTCCAGGAAGAAGGAAAGCCCCTGGCGGACATCCTCACCCTCGGACGGTCAAAGGAGTTGTCGCAAGCGAGAGCCTCGCACATGGAGGCAGCCCTACATCGCCCTGTGAAGACGGAGCAAGTGCAAGTGGCGGAAGCGGTGAATGTAGTGCGGCCAAAAGGGAGGCAAACCGGAGGGAAACGGCAGCCGGAGGCCAAGAAGAAAGACTGTGGGTACTGTGGCGGCCAACCCCACCGCATGCAAGACTGTCCGGCCAGAGGGAAAAGGTGCGGCGCCTGCGGGTGGATGAACCACTTTGCGGCGGTATGCCGGTCCACCAAAGCCAAGAAGGAGGCGGCCCATGCGGTACGCGAAGAGGCAGACAGCGAAGACATGGACGACGACACCGAAGAATACCCAGTCCACTACGTGTTTGCAATCCACCAACCACAGAAGAAGAAGCGCAGACTTCCGAAATGTCGCATACTAGTCCAACAACAGGAAGTAAAGGCGACGATTGACACTGGGGCCTCCATCGAGCTGATGGCCGCCAATGTCTACCACCAACTGCGGGCCAAACCCCCGCTCAGAGGGGCGAAGATTAGAGTGTTCGCATATGGCCAGAAGACGCCCATCCCCCTCATTGGGTGCTTCCAAACAGAGATACAACATGGCGAGAGGAGCATCAGCACCACTGTCTACGTCACGGAAGAGGGCAGCGGGATGCTGCTGAGCGGGCAATCGGCCGAAGAATTGAGGTTGATATCGTTCGCCATGGCAGTCCTGGAGGAAGAACTGGACACCATCCTAGAAGAGTTTGGAGAGGTCTTCAACGGCATTGGATGCCTGAAAGGAAAGGAAGTATCCCTACACATCGACCCGTCGGTCCAGCCAGTGGCCCTGAGGCACCGACGAATTGCTTTCCACCTGCGGCAGAAGGTCGAGGAGGAGCTAGAGGCCCTGGAGAGGCAAGGCATCATTGAAAAGGTCAGTGGGCCAACCCCGTGGGTATCCCCGATCGTCATCGCCAGGAAGCCGAAGCAGCCAGGACAAGTCCGCATCTGTGTAGACATGCGCCTCCCCAACGCCGCGGTCAAAAGAGAGCGACACCTGACGCCCACCATTGATGACATCCTGGGAGAGCTGAACGGGGCCAGGTGGTTCTCGAAAATGGACCTACGGTCAGGCTACCACCAGCTACCCCTCCATCCGGACTCGAGGTACATCACCACTTTTTCCACCCATGTGGGCCTCAGACGGTATCGGCGCCTGAACTTTGGCATTTCAAGTGCCGCCGAGGTATTCCAAAATACCATCAGAGAGGTGCTCAGTGGGCTCCCTGGTGTGCTCAACGTGAGTGACGATCTGCTCATATATGCGTCAACCATAGAGGAACACCATCAGCGGTTGAGGGGGGTCCTCAAGAGGATCCAGGAGTCAGGCCTGACCCTGCACCGGGAGAAGTGCCAGTTCCTGCAGAATAAGATCAGTTTCTTCGGGTATACATTCTCGGACCAAGGGGTGGCCCCAGACCCGGACAAGGTGAAGGATGTACAAGACGCCCCAGCTCCGACGAACATCTCGGAGGCCCGGAGTTTCCTGGGCATGGTCAATTTCTGCGGCCGTTTCATTCCGGACCTCTCCAACCTCACCAAACCCCTCAGGGAGCTGACCAAGTCGTCCACCACGTGGCAGTGGGGCCCGGAACAAGAGCAGGCGTTCCAAGCGACGAAGGCGGCCCTGTCCGCAGACACTACCCTTTCATATTTCGACCCGGCCAAGCTCACCAACGTGGCAGTGGACGCGAGTCCGTTTGGGCTGGGAGCGGTCCTGACACAACTCCAGGACAATGAGGAGTGGGCCCCCATCGCCTACGCCAGCCGGTCCCTGACCGAAACAGAGCAGCGGTACTCTCAAATTGAACGAGAAGCCATCGCCATCCACTGGGCATGCCGGTATTTTCACGTATATGTGTATGGACATCATTTCACGGTGACAACCGATCACAAGCCACTCATCCCTCTCTTCCAAGGGTCGTCCTCGAAGCCGCCACCCCGAATTGAAAAATGGATACTCCAGCTACAAGGGTACGACTACCGGGTGGAGTATAAACCAGGGGGCACGAACCCGGCGGACTACCTATCACGACACCCGCGGAAAGCCACGACGGAGGAGAAAGAGGAGGCCGAGGATACAGAGGAGTACGTCCGGTACGTGACAGAGCGGTCACGGCCCCTCCCAATGAGCCTGGCCGCAATAAGAGAAGCCTCAGAAGGCGATGAGTGTGTGAGAGCAGCAGTGGAGGCTGTCAGATCGGGGGATTGGAGGACAATTCAAGCCTCGCTCAACAGACGAACGCCCCAAGCCAAGCTAACACTAGAGTCGTTCCTAAAGGTGAGAAGTGAGCTCTCCGTTGACGCCCAAGGATGCCTTCTGCGGGGTCCGAGACTAATCATGCCGGCCAGCCTCGCTCAACAAGCGGTGGACCTCGCCCACAGGGGACATCAAGGAGTGGTGAAGACAAAGGGCAGGCTCAGAGCCAAAGTATGGTTCCCAGGAATGGATGCGATGGTGGAACAGACGGTGAGAACCTGCACGTGGTGCCAAGCCGCAGGACCGCCGGAGCGCCCTCGCCCAGTGGCAACCGAAGACAATCCGCTGCGACCATGGGAGTGCGTGAGTGCCGACTTCGGACATCTCCCCGATGGGCGGTATGCGTTGGTCATCATCGACGATTTCACCAAATACCCAGAGGTCGAGATCGTGGGGAGCCAGACAGCCACGGAGGTGATCGCGAAGTTTGAAAAAACCATCGCCACTCATGGCATATTCGGGGTGGTTAAGACCGACAATGGACCGCCTTTCCAGGGGCAGGAGTTCGCAGAGTATCTCAAGAGCTGGGGATCGCTCATCGCAAGATAACACCGCGGTGGCCCCAGGCCAATGGAGAGGTGGAGAGGTTCATGAGGACGCTCAATAAAACCATTCGCATCGCTATGGCTGAGGGATCTCCTCTAGAGAGAGCAATCTACAGCTTCCTGCGGGAATACCGTCTGACCCCCCATGTCACAACCGAGGCAGCGCCCGGGTCAGCCACCATGGGGAGAATCGTAAGCGACACGATCCCGCACCACCCTACTTGGGTTCCGGCACAAGCCACCAATGAGAGGACACTAGCCAACCGGAGGCGATCAAACGACCACGCCAGCCTGCGAAGGGGAGCTAAGGAGTCCAGGATACAGCAGCAAGACCGAGTGTACGTGAAGGACCGCTACCCAGGCAGCAAGTTCAGACTTCCTTTTGAACCACAACCATGGGTGGTCACCCGCCGGACAGGCACGATGGTGACCGCTCAAAGAGGTGCGGAAACGGTCACGCGAGATGTGTCCTTCTTTAAGAAAGTCCACCCAGGAACACCGCCGCGTCCCGGGGCCGAGTCTGAGAGGCCGGATCCCGACCAGCGGAGAGAAGATCAGGAGGTGGAGGACGGTCCGAGCGAGGATGGGGGTGCACAACCCGTCCCAACCACCCGAGGGGGTAACCCGCCTGGCAGCTCCCCAGCCCGGGTCGAGCCGAACACCCCAAGGCGCAGAACCCCCGAGGTGGTCCCTTCCAGAGGCGGTCCGTCCCGCTACAACCTGAGGAAGAACCCTGCACCCTCATCCCAGCTGGCGGACTATATGGTGTGACCTGTAAGGACTGGCGAACTGGTAACAGATCCATCGTTTTGTTTTCTTGTTGTGCTTGATGTTTTATGAAGGTTGGAAGGAGTGTAATGTTCGGCATGCGCGAGGCGTTCTAGCCTTCCGCGCTGCCGAGGTGCGCTAGCGCTGACGCGTGACGTCAGACGCTAGCTAGATATAATAAAGAGGCGTGGCCTCGGCTCGGCAGTCGGAGCCGCGTGTGTAATCACATAATACCGGCTCCCGTGTGTTTATTTAGCGCGATCGCGCTGCCATGCTAATTAGGCATTTACAAATATTACAAGCACCATGGGTAATTCTGACCACACGGATTCTAGGTCAGAGGTGACTGGGTGGCCGAGGCCGCTCTGGTTCTAATCGGTAACTGTAGAAGGCTCGTGCCACGATTGCACTGGGATGTTGAGGCCATAAATGTGGCGGATTAAACGTGTCTGCTGATGCACATGTAAGCATTGTTTCTAAAGTTGGAGGGGGGCTCTATCATTCCACGGTGGTTTGAGATTTTGATTCTTAGGACTGGTGTTCTTTAGCCCACTCTGCCACCCCAGTTCAGACATGGCCATATGCAAATCAGTCTGACCCTGTGCATCAAGGGATCAGTCCAGCCCGAACTGCCACGCCATGCCTTCCCTGGACCGGAAACAAGCTTCCTAGGACCGGTTTCTGGCATTTCAGCCGTCTTCAGTCAGGCTTGCTTGAATCCAGTGGCAAAGTGAGCAAGGGACTCACGTCTGAGCATACCCTGCCAACTTATGGCGAACAAAGCAAAAACCAAAGGAAATGATGGACGGAGTGTTGAACATTGCAAGCACTCACCCCCAGTCAACTGATCTGGGTTTTAATCCATCACTGTTTTTTAGCCCACTCTGCCACCTCAGTTTAGACATGGCCATATGCAAATCAGTCTGACCCTGTGCCTCATGGGAACAGTCCAACCCGAACTGCCAAGCCATGCCTTCCCTGGACCGGAAACAAGCTTCCTAGCACCGGTTTCTGGCATTTCAGCCGTCTTCCACCAGGCTTGCTTGAATCCAGTGACAAAGTGAGAATAGTTTTCAAACCATTTTAGAAAATTATTCTCTTGTAGGTCTAGGTCGGTCGATCCTTGAGCTCCACAACACCACTATCACGTTTTAGCACTAATTATCACTTTTCACTGGCAGGCTAATTTTAGAGGCCCAGATTCACAGCGAATGTCATCGGAAACACCTCTTCTTGATTTTGCCCCACCCTGCGGGAAAAATAATTGCTCCAGCGTTGCTGGGCGGACCCCGGGTCAGCAGGAATCACAATTTCACCGAGAACGCACGACGTCCTGGCAGTGGACATGTGAGTGCAGGGTGTCGTGACTGGACCAGAGCAGAATGTTTCCCGATTCCCATATTAAAGCTGATCGTATGAATCGTATACTCACAATAATGCCTTCCAGCACTGCTTCTTGGCGCATGTTGGGGCAGGGGCAGATGGCAAACGCAGGTAGAGCTTTTTTGAGAAATCCAGCTGACAATAGAGGCCTGTCCACTGATTCTGTCTGGTTTTCTGTCTACTGGTTCGGTAGGACAGTTGTGGAAATGAAACTGGCTTTACCCCCACCATCCTGGCTGTTAAAATGTACTGCTGTTGTGAAATTTGGAGTTCGATCCACCAAGGGGTGAGGTTTTGATTTTCTTTACTTATTGTGGTGTCTGTAAACTTCTTTTAGGTAATATTGCATTGTATTGTTTACACATTGCATACTACTCCTCTGTGTGGCACTGAAATGGTTGCCTACTTGGACAGCGAGCTAGACAGTGCAAGGTGTGTGGTCCGAAGGTGTTGCCTTTGTTTTTGATCCGGTCTGAGAAGTGTCTCCTTGTTGTGCTTGATGACCACCGAGGCGGGTTATTGTGTCAGGGAACCCAGCAATTAGCAGTGTGGCGGATGAAGAGGTCTGAGCGACAGCCATGCAGTTTATGTTTTGTAGTAAGCTGACAGCTTTGAACAGCTCTGCAGGTCCCGGTATGGTATTTCTTAACACCCTAGTCCACTTAGCTGGTTACTACACTGGGATGTCCATTCTGAGATATTTTGTTTCTGTTTATGGTCCTCAGCGGGTGCAGGGCCGGCCCAAATCGGATTGACTGGGTGAGCGCTCTGGGCAGAAAGAACATTTAGTTTTTGTTGGGGGTGTGGGGGGGTCGTTGCAGTGTGACGCAGGAGGTGTGCGGAAGATGGGAAGAGTGCAGTGGTTGATGGGGTTCTAACAATTACTCTGAAGAACATTAAGGGCTGATTATAATGTCTTTAACTGAATCCGATTGTGACCGCGTGGGGTGGACGAGCTGCTGCTTGAATGACATTTAGTCAGTCCGCTCCCTGCTGCGCCCCTTGGAATATTGGCGTTTCGGGCCCAGCTCCGGCCCTGCATAGGTGGAGGGAGAAATGCTGGGAAGATCTGTTGGGAGGGGCTTTGTTACTATCATCCCATATTTGAATGTCATTGTGAGATGACCAGAGATATGTTGTTGGTGTGTTATCTGTTGCCTGGTGTGTATTTCTTTGGAAACAAGAAAGAGAGACCGTGCTTAAGCCTATAAGGCTTTGGTGTGTTGGTTGCAAGTGCGGCATGTGATGGAGTGTATCGTGTCATTTGCGAGAGCTAGAGCTGTACGGCTCGCAGTGTATGGAAGAAGAGTGATATCATTGCATGTGTGCTTGTGTCTACCATCCTTGAGAGATGTTGTTCCAGGTCCGCACTAGGTGTTAGCCTCAGCTCTGTGGTGTGCTTAATCTCCTTGTTGGTGGGCGGTTCTTTCTGATTGGCAGTGGGTCCTTCGTCATCTGATAGGAAAGAGCCAGATCCTTGCAGCCTTCCTGAATTCGAGATGGTCTTGGATGATTCTTGTTTTTTCCTAGAGGTAATTTCACATATTTGCTGCATGAAACTCAAACATAACTAAAGCACTCAGTATGTGTGTGTTTCCACACAACATGGATCTGTGCAGCGACCCTTCACAGCATCTAGTGGCACATGAAGGGCAGACCCGTGCACCACTGGGAGAGAGTGGACTCCTCAACAGCGACCAGGAAAGAACCTTTGACGACTTTCAGGTTTGTTTAAGAACATCATCAAGAAATCAGGACAGCAGAGCTACCTCTCCAGCACATGCTAATCTCATCGCGTGGAACTCCAGTGCGCAGGGGCGCTCACCGCTCAATTAGTCTCAGTTAAAAGGGCATTACTATGCAAGAGGAGAGCTACCCCATGGAATACAAATGAGGAGACTCCATTCTTCCCACGTAAAAGGGTAATAGAACATGCATGAAACCTTTATCCACAGGTTAATAATAATAAGGTGACACGTCACTCCACAGGCTAACAAAAACGATGCTAATACTTTATTCCAAAGGGTAATGGAACCAAGGTTCAGCATTTATCCCATCGGGCAATGGAAATTATGTTAATATTTTATTTTCCAGGGTATGAGAATGAGTTAAAAACTTTATTGCAACAGGCTTAAAACTATGCAATGCCACACCCCCTCATCTAAAATTATTGCACTGGGCCCCACATATGACACTTTTCTTCACAATTATTCTACAAAATATCACCAACTGCTGACAAGCTTAATAATTTTAGTGCTGCTTGAAGATGCATCAGATAACAAATGTAGATGTAAGCCATTTGCAGGAGTGCTTTTCAATTCATCACACTAAATATATACAGTGTAAAACAGCGCACAAACCAAACATTTGAAGTGAGATTGCACGATAGAGATGCATATTAAAATACTTGCCCCAAAGCAATGTTCTATCTTACTTTTTTCTTACAATAATTCCCATGTCAGATGTTGAAAGTATAGTCTAAGCCAGTGGTCTTCAAACTTTTTAATGCCGCGCCCCCGTGAAAAAATAAAATGAACCGGGCCCCCTCAGAATTATTCACAATTATTCTATTACATTAGCAATCTTCAAATATGTCTTGACTTATTTAAACACAAGAAATATTTAAACACTGCAGTAAAATTCTGTTACTGTTTTAAAAATGCAACCAAATACATGACTGCCAAACATACTATTCTGGTCAGGCAACTACTACAGGTTACTAACGTGTAAATGTATTCACAGTGTGATTATTGGAATTGGAGGAGGGGGTTTCGGGAATATTTCCCCTTTGACTCATACTCCCAGCCAGGATATACATGACAAAAGATGTTAGTGATGGTCCATCACAGAGTGGTTACTGACGCTCCTTACCCCCCTTCTTAAAACAAAGCACTGCTATCACCATAATTCTTCTTGTGGCCAGAGCCTGGCACCCCCCTGGGATCACTTGATGCATCCCTAGGGGGGCCAACCCCCAGGTTGAAGACCCCTAAGCCAATGAGACAAAATGTGTGTAGAGTCTTTTGAAGCGGTCAGAGGTATTTTGACAAAATGTTCATTCTTTTTCCTCTTTCACCACATCAGTTCCTGTCCGACAAATGGTCCTATGTTGTAGAGGACAACTTGAGCCAGTCCTCGTTGTTTTAGAAAAAAGCATTTGGCATGCTCATACTTGGACACCCTCGCAACGTTAAGGATGAAACCACAAGTCCCAAAATGCAATATGCTGTCAGCAAAAATACCTGGATTGCCTGACGATGTGACACAAGACATAGGTCCGCTTATTGGCCCCGAGCATATTAAGTAATTCAAACATTGCAGTTATGTTTTGTTATCCTAGAAGTGTCCACAGCGGGAGTCTTGATGAGAAATGAAGGGGTGAGACATTGTGGGTTATTTGAAGGCCTACTTTTGACACTTATTCCCAGCAGGCCTTTAATGCTTAAAAGCGTTACTGGTGGCCGACTACGTGTTTCTTTCACTAAGGAAACAGCAGTGGTTTTCGGATGATGTTTGTATGGGTTGCCCAGACCATGAGCCCCCACCATCACATCACACCCCTCCAGCTGGGCCACACTTAGGTTTGAAAACCACTGTCTTACTGCATCCAGTAATGGAAATGCTAAATCTTACTACCACAGGCTAAAGAAAATGAGGCGATTCCTTTGTTTCCTAAGGTAATAAAACGAGGTGACATATTTGGACCTCCAGGGTAATGAGTGGTAATAGTGAGATGAATGTATACCTCTCAAGGGTAATGCGCATGAGAGTGTACCTTTGATTTCATTTCAATACCGGAGGCTACAATTATGCATTAAACTTTTAATTGCCACCCCTGCAGTCTCTTCAACTAACTTGCAAACAATAAAACCACAATCTAGAACCAGAACACCATAGTCTATAAGTATTTCCCTCATAGAGCATTTTTCCTCTTTTAAATGCTGCCTGGGGGGAAAGATAAGTACCATGAGTGAAGTGTGTTTCTAATTTAATAATACTGTATGTTGGGCTTCTAATTTTCAGAAGCAATTTGTGTATTAAGTAATTAGTAAAAGCTATGATAAGATATTTAATCTAGGAGGTGTGGTTTTTAATAATACAGCGTTTTAGTTTTGGGAGGGAGTGTAAATAATTTTAGCATAACAAGTTTTAAAGGTGGCACAAGTGTGTAGAACTGTTGAGATATGTAGTGCTTTCACTTTCTGAATGATTGGCTTTATTTTAGCAAACATTTTAATTTTAATCCATACTGGCTGTTGGGGAATCGTGATCGTTCCTGTGGCCAGGTTGTTTCAGAAACGCCACTAGGACAAGGGCGGCTTGTGCAGCATTCGATCAGGAGGCGCAAGACGATCGCACGCGCTGCTCTCGAGCCAGGAACGACCTTTTCAGCACGGGCCGACTGCACTTGTTTAAGAAGCTTCAGGACAAGGTGTCAGCTGTAGCATATATCAGACGCCTAGGAAGGACCAGATCTCCTGGTTTATCAGAATTAGCAACGGAACATTGGTATTTTTGTTTGGAGCACAAGTTAAAGGTGAAAACAGAGTATTTACCTGGGCAATTGAATACAACAGCAGATTGGAATTCACAGAACATAAGGGATTTCAGCAATTGGAAGCTAAATAAGTTGTTTTCAAGAAAATAGAGAGAAATGGGGTCCTCTGGAAGTAGATCTTTTTGCAAGCAGATTGACATTCCAAATAGAGAGATATTTCAATTGGATTTCAGATCCAGGGGCATCTGCAGTGAATGCGTTTCAGCAGATGAGAGCTTATGCCTTTTCATCATTTGATATGATCCAGAGGGTTCTTTTGAAAGTAATAACATAGAGGTGTCATTTAGTATTGGTGACTCCATTTTGAGCATTTCAGCTGTGGTTGCCAGCTGCGATGGAATCGGCATGTGCAATTCTTTTATGATTCCAGCAGCAGATGGTTTACTGATGAACGGAGAAGGAGAAGAGCATCCTTTGGTTCAGAGCGGGGTGTTGAACCTTCTCGTATGGAAAGTGTTAGGAGATCTGAATGTTTCAAGGGACTTTCAGACAGGGCTGTCTAATTACCACAGGGGTCCTGGGCTATAAAGGAATATGCAGGATACGGGTTTGTTGGTGCAAGGAGAGGAGTTTGGATCCAGTGGAGGCTCCTATTGCAGAGGTAGTTAATTTTCAGGTTGAACAGTTTGAGAAAGGTTTGAGTTACAGAACAATGAATTGTTAAAGGTCTTCGATTTCAACTGGACATGTTCAAGTGGATAGAAGATCAGTGGGAAGAAGTATTATGGTGTGTAGAGGTTTAAAGGGTATGAGTTTGAGAAGGCCTCTGAGAACTAGAAATTATATTTTATGGGAAGTAAATATGGTTCTGAGTCTATTTCTGTCCTGGCTAGTGAATACATATTTAGATTTAAAGAAACTAACAACTACGTTTCTGACATTGCTTTGTTTGATATCTTGTAGAAGGGTATCAGATGTTAAAGCATTGGATGGTATGTAACAGAATTTATGGTCCAGATGGGGTATATTTTTTATAATTTGGAAACAAACTAAGAAAATGTCTGAGTCAGTATTTTACCCTAGTTTTCCTGAATGTAAGAAGTTATGTGTAGTGGAATGTTTGACTGCATATGACAACGGAGTTATGGAGTACAGAAGAGATGGTTAAAAACAATTGTTATTATCTTATGTTAAGCCGTACGGCGTGGTAAGTCACGCTACTGTTGCCAGATGGGTTACATGGGTGATGGATCTGACAGGTATAGATGTGGAGATTTTTAAAGCTCATTCATTAAGATGTGCTATGGCGAGTAAAGATTTTTTGTCTGGTGGAAGACTGGAAGAAATTCTGAAGGTAGTTAATTGGTTGACTGCAAGTACTTTTAAAAAGAATTACTTTAGACCTGTAAAGCATACAGTGGGGTTGAAGGGCTTTCAACATATATAATGGTATCCTCTGGTCTTGAAATGAAATGGTAATTTTCCCAATGGAATAAAGAGAGAATAAAGATGTCATTAAAGACATGGAGGTTAACATTATCCCACCCACCTCTTCCCTTGTAAGAGATAAAGAAAGAAAAAAATAGAAAAGTGAAGAGGGAGAACAAGATATGTATATACAAGTAAATAATTTGCTTTAACAGATTTTGAAATTCACAGGGATTTCATTCATGATTATAAGTTTGCAATAGCGCTTATTACCTGTTTATTGTTCTTAGATGCACAATGAAAAGAGAATGGAGAAGAGGACAGATGAGAAGTTCATATTCACAGAGTAGAGAAGATTAAGAGGTCTGCCGAGGATGAGTTTTATCACATTTAAAAGAGGAAGAGTGCTCCATGAGGGGAATATTTATAGACTATGGTGTTCTGGTTTTAGATTGTGTTTTTATTGTTTGTAAGTTCTTTGAAGGTGTTGCAGGAGTGGCAATTAAAAGTTTAATGCATAATGTTAGCCTCTGTGTCTTTAATGAAATCTTGATTCAGTGTCCAGATATCCCATGGGGTGACAGTGCTGCACTTTACAAATGCAGATTTATTGATTCTCTCTTTGTTCCATTTGGAGAATAGCCATATGTCAAGGTAATGACAATGAAATGAATACTTTATTCCCCAGAGGTGATGAACAAGAAGCAACATGTATTATTCTCCAGGGCACTCCAAATGAGGTGAGTTATGTATTCCTCATGTGAACAAAATTAGTTGAACCATTGGGAGTAGTTGACATGTTAGTGTAGTGTCTAGCTTCTTCCTGTGGAAGCTCATGCACTGTCTTAAATCAACTAGCTGGTGGCTCTTGATGTTGCATCACTGTCTGCTCCCTGTAAAACGTAGGCATTGTGTAACACTGTGACCGGCCACTGGATGCTCCTCCTGATCCAGAGTCTGCTCACGGTAGGTACTCCGTTACTGTGGCTACATGCTATTGATGCACCAGTGTCTGTCTGCTAACTCCAGTACCTTGCAATTAACTTCTGGGTATCACTGTTGCATCAGGTTTGCATGGTCCTAGCTGGACTGCAGCCAGAGGCAGACTGTAACTGATAGCTGGGTGTCACTGCTACAGAGGTGTTTCTGTTTGTGTTTTCCAGAGTTTACCATTGCCATAGTGTAAATGGCCACTAGGTGGCACTGCTGCGCCTGTGGCTGGGTGCTCCCTGCAGGTGCTCAGCCTCTGCCATTTTGGGTGCCACTATTGTAACAATATATTCCTGTTCCCTGAAAGAAATCAAACTGCCCTACTGTGACTGGACGGTGGGTGTCACTGCTGCACAGACCTGTCTGTTTCTGCAACCGTTGGTCATAAAGGCTGATGCAGGGTTTCAGGTCTCACTTACATACTCGTTGTCGACGACTTATTATGTAAAAAAAACAATACTTAGAGTGGGTTTTGGGTCAGCCCATTGCGTATTACATGTTGGCCTTCTCATCATTCTCATTAACTTGCTTTTTAGGTCTCGTCTGAGCCAGCGCTTTAGCGCTGCTCTCGCGAGAGCTTTTGTAAATGGGGGATCTGGAAGTGCAAACGAGTGCTTTCAGGCCTCCAAATACAGTGCATGTGCGCCGGGCGCGCGCACCATTTGGCAGCCTGCACACCATTTGCTTTCACTTTCGCGGCCGCACGGCCGCTTTGATGTTTGATCGCGATCACTTTCACTTTCGCGGCCGCACGGCCGCTTGTTTACTATATTTATTTGTGCATTACCCTTTGCAGCAGGATGCATTCATTATCACCCTTTCAGCCTCACTTTGGAGTTTTTCGTTTTCCGAATGCCATACTTGTCCTTAAAAGAGCGCCTCCCACCAAGGTTTAGGAAGTGCTCTGCTGTTTTATGACATGTACTTTACAGTGCGTGTACACCTTATTGCCATGATATTCCCGGTGGCAGTGGTAGGTTTATAATGTATAAAGTACTTGCGATTGACTTTTTGTGTTAAATAAACATCCCTGGTGCACTGAAATACAGAACCCTGACCTCGGCACACTCTAGAACCAGCCGGCCGAGTTACACTTTGCTCGCACGAGTGCTCACAAACATGTTCCAATGGCCGCGCTCAGCCGCACCCAGCCGCTCAAGGCGCTATAAAAGCTGCTTCGACACGCACGGCTGTGCTTGGCTTCATCACATCTGATCCACATACCTGCTCCTGGTGTCAAAGGCTTCCAGCTACCTTGGCGACTTCTGCTATGACTTCCTCACAGCAGCTCCTACTCCCGATGCTCTGAAGCTACGGACTGTGGTCTTCGTAGTCGCCCGCTTCTTGCAAGAAAAAAGACAAGAATAAACATAGGCATGACCAAGGTTTGATGCACACGCTCGGTGTGGCTCGCAGCCCCCATAATCGGTATCATTAGCACACTAGGGACTCACATGCACAAAAAGAGGCAACGATCCTGGTTGTTGTCATTAGACACCAACATAAATGCTATCTGCTCAGAGACTCGCGTTTGTAGAAAGAGGCCACTTTGGTTGTTGGAGTCACAAGCGCAATTAAGACTCGCATTTCCAAACAGAGACCCACATGTACGAACTAAGGGACATATTATCAAGCCAGACGATAAAATTATCGCCGCTTTAGCGGCAGAAAACTGCCGCTAAAACAGCGATAATGGGCTTGATAATATGCTCTATGTAATTCCAATTGAAGTCCATGTTAGATGTCCTTCACATCTAACATGGGCATCAATTGGAATTCCATAGAGCATATTATCAAGCCCATTATCGCCATTTTAGCGGCAGTTTTCTGCCGCTAAAGCGGCGATAATTTTTATCGCCTGGCTTGATAATATGCCCCTAAAGACTTGAGGACAGTTACTCCCCCTCATTTCCACATCAGATCAAAGATGGACTCCATGAGAAGTTGACCCAGAATGTGACCCGTAATAGGGTTATTTATGCTGCATGCAATTTGGGAACCAGTCGCTGTATTGGAAAATATTCTAACTCTGACCACAGTGCTGTTAAGGTGACTCAATTTTACCTGCATTAGGTCCTAAAAAAAGAAGAAACAATAACCCATGATTTCCCAGTGGAGAAGGTGATTCCAAATGGAAGAAAGAAACTTGGAATACCCTTCAAAAGAAAAACAATCCCAATAAAGCAGGGAAACTGGGCATACACATTTACCTTGACAGAGACATATTGTGAAGTACTGAAGAAAATACGATGTGCATTTGAGAGCAAGCAAGAGTAAAACAGATTTATAAACATAAACAAGTGGAACATGTATGTATGGGGGTTAAGAACTACCAGAGTAACAAGCATTTGCAATGCAATAGGTCTCGCAATTACGCAAGTTTGAGCTATTGGCACTGTAAATGACAATGCCTCTTATTTATGTTAAACATAAATAAAACGCATTGTCAATTACAATGCCAATAGCTCAAACTCCCATAAATGCGAGATCTATTGCATTGCAAATGCTTGTTATATGATTGCTTCACATCCTCTTCTTTTGTTTGTTCCTCTGTGCTTAGCTTCTTTACCAACCATTTGATTGGATGCCTTGTATACTTCTACAATTCACATCAAGGAACTCATTTTTTTCTTTAAGCGCACCATAGGATTCATGTGTATTCTTGCTCTCTACCGCATGTGCTGCTTCCCGCTTACATCCCTACCCTCACCCATCCTCTCCGTGTTGCTCCGCCTTTCCCCACGTCTTGTCCATAAAAGTCTCAAAAGGCATATTTTTGCCAGGTTTCCCTAACGAGCATTATTTATTGGGTTGGTTTTCTTTTATCTCCTGCCTTTCACATGTTTCTTGAAAGCAGAGGCCTTGGCACACAAGGGTAGCGTTTATGGTGCTAAGGGATGGGCAGGCTGCCGCACTCAATCAACCTCCTTTTGAGGCAGAAGGTGTTTTAGATTGATTGGAAAGATGTCTCTTCTCCCAGAGTCCCATAAATTTGCTGCACACAGTTCACCAAATGACTGGAGCATTTCTTTCAGTTCCTAGTTCTTTGGAAAGTAAATGGCAAGCGGTTTCCTTTTAATTCTGACACTACTTTAGAAACTTATATTCTTTTAAGTACCTGCAACTAGCCTCCGTGTAGTTTTTTAGGTAGATCACATGCAGCTGTTTTTTTTTATTCTGTTAAAAAAATTCCTGTGTGAAAAACTAAAATGTTGTTTATGCAGATAGAAAATATTGAATTCAGTGTTCAGTTTTGGAAAACCGTAAGACATGCTTGCTTGCCTACCAGTTTTTTAAAAGGTTTTTCTGCTTACTATTTAACAATGCATTACTAACCCTTGTCGGGGTTCATGGAGGTAGCGGGAGGGAGTGGGGGAGTTAGGAGGTATAAGGATGTTGTTCTGTGCACCTGTGAGAATGTCTGTATCCTTGTGGGCTTTTGTCCATGCAATGTTATTCTCGAAAACTCCAGTAAAAAAAAAAAATGCTTTACTGACAAGGATTGTGAAAGCCAATAGTTTATCACTTATATTATAAACGTGATGCCTATTGGCTTTGCCAGCGCTTGTTTTCCTTCAGTTTCTCACTCCAGCAGGCGCAGATTCGGGTACCACAGTAGCCTTCATCAGGCCACGAGCCTTGCTCTGGAGCACAGCAGGGAGTCTGCATCCATCATTGACTCCAGCGTGTCTGCATGTCACTCACTCAGTGAGATCCACCTCCGCTTGTCTGAGCACACAACAGTCTCACCCTTCTGCCTTACCCCAAAGCCTTCCTCTGTCAAACCAGATTCCTTCATGTCCTGCTTGAACGCATTTCATAGAACACCCGCTACTCACCTCTGCACCTTTGCACCAGGGCACACTGCACTTCTCCTCATATGTGCCAGACAGATCACACGGCTAAGGTAGAAGCTACAAGAAGCCTGTTTTACGAAAACTAGTAATAGGAATACATTTGCAGTCTCTCTTTGGGTGTTCATTAGAAGCCTGGCCACAAGATGTCTTTGCTTTCCTTACAAATTAAAGGACTCTTTGCAAGACGAGAGTAAACCATGGAGCTGGCATGGGAGGAAGTCTGTAAATTAGGTTAAATTCAAATGGAGTGATTTGCATATGTCTGCGTACAGTTTAGATCAACGCAGGGAAGGGAAGAATCCTGACAAAATCTTCTAGGGTACCGCTCGGTAATAGCAGAGCTTTCAAAAAAATATATTAGTGTTTCCATATAAAGTGCTTCTCAACCCAAAGTAGGGCATCAGAGCACTTTCCAGTATACAAGTGAGTAGAGAATGCAGTAAAAGATCTATGATAAAAGAGCTTGGTCATCATGTAGGACAGATATTATTACATCATGTGGTAAATATAAGACATATATGCAGAAACAAACAGAAGTAGATTGAAGTGTTCGTTTCATGGTTTACTTCTGAACAAGCCATGTTTAAGATTCGCATCCATTTTATAGCAGGATTATTCTGAAACCATGTTTAAATTTCGACCTTACGCTGGAGGGATATGAGTTCCAGATTATGGGGGCTTTTCTTGAAAAATCACATCTCTATTTGAAGGGTTTCTTGAACTTTAGAAAATTGACGTGTAGAAATCCTCCGCCGCTTATGATTTTTGCTTCACCGGACAGAATAAGTGTTCAGGCGAGATATGTGGACGTGTTCATATCAATGGTCTTATATCTGATGTAGCCACTTTTTAAAGTGCTTTCGGCCTCCAGAGGTAGGCAGAGTAGTGAGGCAAGAACAGGAGTGATACAGTTAGTGCTTTAAATGATCATGTACTGTCCGGTACTGAGTACCTGCACTTCTTTAACTTGAAAAGGAGAGTACCTGCACTTCTCAGCCCAGCTGCAATACATTTAATGGGAGAGTTCTGGCATTTCTCAAGAGTAAATAGGAATTCTAAGTACTGAGTACCTGCACTACTATATTTCCATTTAAAGCAGTGGATAGGGTTGAATTTTCTTTTGCCAGTGAGAAGTTGTGCCGGACAGTACTGTACGCAGGGCCGGCTTTAGGGCAGTGCGACTGGTGCGGCCACACTGGGTGCTGACCTGTGGAAGGGGCGCCAACCTCAGGGGAGGGAGCTGTGTTTAGCAATACCTTATGATTGGGAAGATAAGGGGCACTTATGCCCGGTGGTAGTGGTAGAATGTGAGGAGGCGGTCATGGGGTGTGGGGGCTCCAAAAATGATTGTCACACCAGGCGCCACCAGCGCTAAAGCCGGCCCTGACTGTACGCCTTCCAGCGGTGTAAATCGAGATTTGAGTAAACTGGTGAGCTATGAGTTACTGATTTTAATTTTGGAGATGACCTCAGGTATATAGGTCTCCTCGTACCTACTGTCCACCACAAGTATATCACAATCCCCACTTTAAGACCAGTGGGCAGAGTATCTTTACTTTCACAAAGAGTACCATTAAATTTAGTAATAGTAGCACCTGCTGTTTACAATGCTCAGAGACAGCATAAAATGCTGGATGGTGACGTATATAAAAGCATGTTTTTAATAACAGATGGAAACCTGCAATATAGGTGTAAAAACCGGTCCTAATTGTATTTCAGTCTAGCTGCGGAATCACCAATCCCTTATTAAAATGGCATAGGTACTCTACAGTAATAACTTGCTGTAATTGAGTTGTAACTCAACATTACCTGGGGCCTGAGCCAGCAGACAATGTGAAGGGCACTCCTTGATATAAGAACCACAACTGCCCTATAAAAACTGAAAGGGAGGAATTGATTTTCAACTCATCCGAACTTTTTATCTCCAAATTGAACAGTCAGTAAGCAGAAAGGGTATATTTTTGACAATATTGTTCATTACATTAAAGCAGGAATCTCTCTGCATTCCACAACACATTTAGAACCACAACCTCTTTTGAAAATTACTTATATTGAACAGTTTATATTATGTTTGTGGAACCATTCATTCAGCTGCAGACTGCCGCTTAATTTTGCAATTTTTTTTTAACTTACTCTACTTCTCTGCATCCATACTACTCGAAAGAGAGATTCAAAGGAAGGAAGTGATTTGGGGAATGACTACGTTGTGGCCATGTATTAAAAGGAATAAAATACACTCTGCCATACATTAAAAGGAGACTGCAAGTTCCCTCAAAGTTCCATGGCCTTTTAAAGGACCACGAACATTGACTTTGTTTTGCGGAAATGGTCACAAACATTCCCTGGTCTCTTGCGGAATCAGTGTACCCAGCTCTTATCCGTGCAGCATTCAGCTTGCATGGCTTCTGGCTGCTGTAGTGATGGGCTTCAGCAGCGCTAGGTCCGAAGCTACGATGCAGGGCATCAGCAAGGCAATTAACCGGCCTTTCAATATCTTGCTCACCTATTATTTGTACATGGAGTCATATAAGCAGGCGATAAGACCTGAGAAGAAGAGCTGGGATCCAGCGCTGGCAGTGCACTGGCAGAGCTAAGTTGTTGATGGGTAACTATTCAGTACTAAATAGGAAGGTGGGCCTCGGGTCAGGGTTGAAGTGCGATTGACTGTCAGAATATTTTATACAGTAATATCACGTGACTTGAATATCATGTCCAAAATATTCTTAATAAAAATACGGTCGCATTGAAGCTAGATTTCCTATTATTATTTTCAATGGGCTGATATTTTTGTAAACAATATTTAGGACAAAATATTTGTATCAGAAGACATTCTCTCAATAATATTCAGGTATTATACATTGAGCTGCATGGACAGAGCTAAGTTGCTGATGGGGAGGAGCTACAGTAATAGAAGGGTAAAATATGACAAAGGTGTATGCCCACAAGGTTTCAATACAGTAGAAGAGTTGAACATATTTCAGTGGTGGTATGACTTTATTACAAAGGGTCACATGTATGACTCATTGACATGAGACATGGAAGAAGGTGCTCAGCGGTAACTTGAGGATGTTGTTCTCTGCAGAAACCGTGGTAAATGCCTGGATCCAAAGCCTTGCAGAAGTGGCAGTGGTATGGCTTATAAGAGAACTAAAAGTATCTGCAACTGACAGAGTTAAATAACCCCAGTGTCAGCACAAAGTAGAGTTTGGGGTATGTTGCAGCACAGTAAATGGTCAACAGCATTGCTGTAATAGTACCAAGATGTATGTATGTATTTCAGCATTGTGTGAGAGCCTGAGTTTGCCCTCGTTGATAAGCACATCCATAAAAGGCCCAAGAAAACCTCCACATGAGCATCGATGCAATGCGGATGGTGGAACGGGGTGGGAAAGCCGAAATCTAAGAAAGCTTCGGAATTGGCAACCTGCTGTCAACATTTGTCTATTGTACAGTTCATTAAATCCAAATGGATGTGAATTTATTAAGAAACCCTGATAGCAAGGACACCTTGATTTATGCATACGAAAGTGAATGAGAGAGAGAGATTTTTTATAGAGTTCCGGGTCAATGTTTTTTGAAGCCTTCATTGTTCCCACTTCTTCACTTAAATGCAAGCTGTTAGTGTGAGACCGCAAAAGTTGTCCCAAAAGAGGATGAGATACTCTGAGTAGCATAAAGGGATACATGTATGTGGGTGATGTCACTTCTGGGCACTGATGATGCCAATTCTGGGGCAGAAGTTCTGTGGTGTGGCCACCTGCCCATTATGTCAACTCTCCCTAGTTTTGTGTTTGATGGAAGGTACCCCTTTGTACTACAACTCTGAGTACCTCTACAGGACTGAGGGGTGGCTCTACTGAAGGAACTCTGAAATAGAAATGGGGCACAGGATAGAAAGATTGGGGTGGCGGGTGAAGTGGTATTGCAAAACTCCACACACGGAAGATGTACACAAAGAAATCCTGAGATTGACATTGGGGCTGATGTACCCTAGGAACAGAGGTTAACATTGGCCGGACTGTCCCACAAGAGTGTAATAAACGATTGGTCCAGTGTTTTACAGAGCTTGGAATAGGATCATGGAATTACAGTCTAGAGTCTTCTGTGATGAAAGGTTGGGATGGAAAGTTAACTTTTTTTTACATACATATAGGGTTTGTTGATCAGCAGGGTTCCTCCACTGGTCTGTCAAGTTGTCATTCACTCTCGTCTCTACCCATCAAATCATACTGCATGGCCATGGGTAATGGGTCATCCCACTTTACCCATTGGCTCCCCGCACACCAGAACCTGGGCTTCTATGGGAATTCACAAGGGCATATTATCAAGCCCATTATCGCCGCTTTAGTGGCAGTTTCCTGCCGCTAAAGCAGCGATAATGTTATCGCTGTTCCTTGATAATATGGCCCTATGAAAGTGGGGAGAGGATGTGGCATGATGGCCAGATTTCTGATTTCGGAGCAGGGAACCAGGTTCGAGTCTCGGCTCAACATCTAGTGATTGTGAGCAAATCACTTAATCTTTCCATGCCTACCATAAATGAATGTATCCTTAACTGGTGCACATGAAAAGCGCTGGTGTTGATGATTAAGTGCCGGTGCTGAGCACTGGAAACCTCTGGCTCAAATTAAGGTCTAGTCACACCCATCCTTTTAACCACTCAGTACAAGCGAATGTGGGCGCTCGTACCCTAGTCAAGTTCCAGACACGATCTAGGTGCCCACGACTGGAGGCGTAACAACACTTCAGGGGCCACATTATGCAAAGTGCTCTAGAGTGTACAAAATGGTCCCTCCCGTCAGTGACGGCTCACAGAGGTAACGCTGTGGGGCAGTGAGGCAGGGCGGGGTGGGGGCGGGGCTGGGAGGGGAGCTAGTAGAGTCCGACATACGATGGCAGATATTTATTTATTTATTTACGTTCACCTTTGCCGTCATATGTCGGACTCCACTGCCCCGCCCCGCCCCACATCGTTACCTCTGCGAGCCGCCACTGCCTCTGACCCTGAGCTCTTTGATATCTCAGACGCTGCAGGGTACACCTGTGCAGCCCCTTCTGCATCATGGATCGTGCTAACGCTGATCTTCCTCTTGTGTGTCATCATTTGCAAGATAGCATGCACCTCAATGTTATATTATTTTTATAAAGCCCGCTGTCAGCCAGTTGGTCTCTGGGCTCTAAACTGCAACACGCAACGTAGAATAAACCAGAAGAACAACAACTATACAGAGGGAAGGGCCGTATCTGGAGCGCGCTCCTGAGTTGTAAGAGGTTGGCACTCAACCAGGTGTTGAGAGGAAGCAAATTACAAATATGTGGGACCTCAGTTGAAAATACTCCGCCGCCTCCGCGGAACCTGTGAAAACGAGGAATGACTAAAGAGAGTGAGCTGGCAGAACGAAGATACCTGGGAGATGGGTATGTCACAAGTCTGTGAGAGATGGAAGCAGGAACCTTCCTGCATAGAGTGGGCTGTACTGCAGAGAGTTGTGAAAGTCACACGACTATGGACAGGTCGCTAATGTAGTTTGGCACGAACGGAAGATGTGCGACAGTGCCAGGGACCACCTGCTCTCTGTAGCTTGAAATTTAGAAAATTATCTTTTTTCACCCCTCAGTAAAGATTGATGCAGTGGTCTGCCCAAGCTCCCATGATAGCTGATGCACAGAGCTGCCGACAGTCCTGAGGAAGTATTGGCAAGAGGGGGAGAAGACGGCACAAGTGGTAAAATCAGGATGAGGCCGCTGAAGAGATGACCCCTCTGCAATATAGCATCAATGTTGACTCCCAAGCTCTTAACACAAGATTTCACAGGGGTGCATGTCACAAAGTGAGGGGGGCAGATGATGAGATGGTGATCGCGTTGGTTTCCACGTTTACCAGGATCTCAGTCTTGTCTGCGTTTGACATCAGCCGATGTCCTCTCATGCAGCTAGGGACAGTCCCTAAACCATCTTGGAATGCAGAGGCAGCATCAGCAGATTTGTCCAGTCTAATTAATAGTTAGGAGCCGTGTGCATAACTTTAGATCCTCGCTCCAAAAGAACGAACTAATGATGCTAGAGGTCTCAATATGTGGTGCATGCTATGGAGGCAAGGCAGAACCCTGAGGGACACCTCAAGAGTAGTTGGCAGCAGATTAGTGAAACTGACCCAGTGGACCTGTTCAGAGCGATCTGACACCGCCACTCCATCCCTTACGCCGTCTTACAGATAATGGCGTTTGACAAGCAAACCTCTGGACACCGACTGACCTTGCAGCAGATATTAAGTGGTGCCCGGAGTGCCCCAAGAGCACCTCTTGGGATGTGGTACGTGGTCCTAGGACTCTTGCAGGCATCCTAGCAGAGGTAAGTGAAGTCACACACTGCAGCGGCATGGGGTGGATCCAGGCCCTACTGTCAGCGCAGGTCAGTCCCCTTGCACTGAAAGGTAGAGGGGCAGTTTCAAATCGCATCTCCACCTTTTAATGCTGCACTATACTAGTGCAGTCTTGACTTGTGTTTATAGGACAAGCACCTTTAAAAAAAATGTGTCTCTTCGTCCTGGTTTGTACCAAGACATCTGGCCACCCAGCCCTAATGCAGCCATACACCATAGCAATAAAATGGGGGAACAACCATTACAACGCAACTTTTACAACGCACTACCTTTACAACGCATTTTTTACAACGCATAATCCATTACAACGCATGACATTACAACGCATACCATTACAACGCATTTTTAAAAACTACCTTTACAACGCATTCCATTACAACGCATACTACCATTACAACGCATACCATTACAACGCATAATATTACACTACACTATCCAACACTTACCCTACTGTTGCACCCCCTGGAGTTAGAATAGTAATTTTTACCCCTATACTATCCAACACTTACCCTACTGATGCACCCCCTGGAGTTAGAATAGTAATTTTTACCCCTATACTATCCAACACTTACCCTACTGATGCACCCCCTGGAGTTAGAATAGTAATTTTTACCCCTATACTATCCAACACTTACCCTACTGATGCACCCCCTGGAGTTAGAATAGTAATTTTTACCCCTATACTATCCAACACTTACCCTACTGATGCACCCCCTGGAGTTAGAATAGTAATTTTTACCCCTATACTATCCAACACTTACCCTACTGATGCACCCCCTGGAGTTAGAATAGTAATTTTTACCCCTATACTATCCAACACTTACCCTACTGATGCACCCCCTGGAGTTAGAATAGTAATTTTTACCCCTATACTATCCAACACTTACCCTACTGATGCACCCCCTGGAGTTAGAATAGTAATTTTTACCCCTATACTATCCAACACTTACCCTACTGTTGCACCCCCTGGAGTTAGAATAGTAATTTTTACCCCTACACTATCCAACACTTACCCTACTGTTGCACCCCCTGGAGTTAGAATAGTAATTTTTACCCCTATACTATCCAACACTTACCCTACTGATGCACCCCCTGGAGTTAGAATAGTAATTTTTACCCCTATACTATCCAACACTTAACCTACTGTTGCACCCCCTGGAGTTAGATTAGTAATTTTTACCCCTATACTATCTAATACTTACCTTAAATGTAATTTAATATTATGCGTTGTAATGGTATGCGTTGTAAAGGTAGTATGCGTTGTAATGGTAATGCGTTGTAAAGGTATTTTTTTAAAATGCGTTGTAGTGTCCTGCGTTGTAATGTCATGCGTTGTAAAAAATGCGTTGTAAGTGCATGCGTTGTAAAAGTGTGCGTTGTAACGTCATACATCCAATAAAATGTGGCCCCAGAAGCCCTAGCTCCTCTGTGACATGCCTTGCACATAGACCTTGGAGGCCCCCCTGGACACTCTATCCTTCTCTGATGTCACCTCCACAACCACAGCGCTCCCTGCTGGCTCCGCAGGGGCACTGTCGCGATCGATATGTCTTTGCGGCTGATCGAGTTTCTTCTCAGGGACAGACTGCTCTGCAGGGAAGAAAGTAACCGGAGCTGCTGAGAAGCCGCCAGCCACAATGAGGTCTGATGCCACCTGTGGGCCTGACTCCCTGTGCTTACACTAAAGCTGTGCCACCTGTGTCCTAGGCCACAATTTCTCACTCTAAAGCAGACCTGTGACTTTAGCCACCTTCAGCTGAGGCCCCCTGCTGTCACCGTAGTGCTAAGGGACACGTGTCTGGAGCCGCTGAGGCGCTGTGCCCCCTTGACTGGTTTGTCCCCAGCCAGGTTTGTGGTCCTGGTTGGTAAGACATGTGTTTATAGTGTGAGATATGTGGAAAGTGCTGGGCTTTGTGCTTGAATGTCAGAGGTGGGCTCCATGGGCGCAGCTTCAGGAGGGCGATGGGTGTGTTTAGGGTGTTACACCCACCCTATTAAATGTATACTGTAGTAAATAGTTGGGTACAGGAGCTTTAAGTCGAGTACTCTGAGGTGGTTGTTGTATTTTACTTGGGATTCACACACCCTTGACTCTGTTTTTCAAAAATCTTTAAAATTGTTATTTTTATAAAATATTGAGATATAAGCAGGGCCGCTGGAATTATGCAGCAGGGAAGTGCCAAATTACGCAACAGGATTGACTAAATTATGCCTCAAGAAAAGGCAAATTATGCGGCCTAATACAGCACATATTTTGTCATTTTTGCACTTGTTAACACTTTCTGTGCAATGCTTGTACCTCATTAGCACCAGTTTAATACAAAAATATGCAATAAGCAATAGAATGGTGACCATTCAAGCTTGACAAAGGGCCTTCCAGTGAGCAGTAACATGTGTTGCTGCGTATTTAGTAACTTTTGAACTCTTTGCGCCGGAAACAAACATTTTTTTTGTTAAAATCTGCAGATTATGCAGCAGATGATGGATTATGTTGCAAATGCATACTTATGCCAGAAATGCCACGGCTGCACAGTTGCGTAATTCCAGTGGCTCTGGGTATAAGTACTCTCCACAATCCGCACTCCTCTCCCTTCCTACAGCTCCTTAAGTCCCCCTTCCTGCTTTGCTTCTCGTATAACGTATTTTAACCAGAGTGATTGTTGGGAAATCTGAAGCTCCCCCCCCCCCCCAATCTTACTGACCAAGCTACACCCCTGGTGGGCTCCAGTCCAGTCGCTGCCGGTTTGATGCTGTACATAGGCATGTCTGTGACGAAGAGAAGTGCCAGACTGATAGGGTAGCATTTTGCTACGGCACACCACCCTTGGGTGATGCTTGGGCTCTACCAGATTCAGTGGTTTTTGCTGAGGTCATTTTCAGTGGCAAAACATACTAATTCAATGGAACTTTACAATGAAGGAAATTAAGTGAGTCCTTTTGATTTTAAAACACTACCCCAGGTGACTGGGACAAAGTCAACTTGAACAGCTAAAAATATAGAAATGACTATTTCGGGCCTGCTATCGCGCTACTAGTCGCCACATTCTATTGATCCAAAAGCCCCTAGTGCTTGGATACCCATGACTGCATAGTGCTGTGCAAAGAACTTCCATATCAGCGTAAAACACAGCAGAGGCATGGGAGGGTCTGGTAACCTGTAAGTGAGAGGCCTTAGGCGGAGCAGCCCTCAGTGGTTGTGCGTGGGCACTCAGATGGGCATTTTACACCAGGTACTGGTGAGCACATGGCTGAGTGTTTAAGGTGAGCACGTGGCTGGCAGCTTACAAAGGGTGCTGGAGGGCACATGGCAGTAATTTATCACATGTAGAGGTGGGCACAGGGGCTGCAAGTGGTAAGAGAGTGCTGGACAATGGTCAGCAGCTTGTGGAATGAAGTGATGGGCGATGCCAGGTGATTCGAGGTATGGAACAGTGGGTACAGAGCAGGGTGGCTAGAGATGGACACATTGAGTCATGTGATTGGGCAGTGTGTGGCAGGATGTGACACGAAGTGCTGTGCACATAGAAGACCAGCTTGACTCTTAGAGGGGTGGGTGGTGGTATAAAGTGACGGGCAGATGATTGGGCACTTTGGGGCGATATGTGGTAGACAGACAGTAAGTTGTGGTGAAAAGATATTGCGCCTTATGTTCGAAGAGTTTGTGGCAGCAGCTGGCATGAAGTTATGGTGGGCATGGGGCAGGTAGTGCTCCCATGATGCTACGCGAGCCACTGGCCCCAAACGCCCCTCAAGTGCACTGAGAATAATGGAGACCCCGCATCTGCTCTGATGTACTCACGTGAAGAACTGACCGGAGAGAGAGAGAGAGACTGCTTTCATTGTGTCAGAGGTTTCCACTCGACTAATTACTGACAAAAGAAGAAAAAAGCGCAATCTGTCACCTTCTCTCTCGCAGTGATTGATTCACTGTGAAGAGCTGACGCTCATGTGGCAGTGCTTAATTTGAGCAGGTGGTTTCCTGTGCTCGGCACCAGTATTTAATTGTCCACACCAGCACTTATGACAGTCTGTCACATGGTGGCGGTATTTGACTAATTTCGAAATTAGCACAACTACAATTGTTTATTAATTCAATACACATTAAAAATGACTAATGCCTGATGCTGAATCCTTTCTTATTGCTTTGAGGGCCTGGAATAGCCTGACCTGTCACACTTATAGGAGTGTGATGGTTAGTAGTTGTGTTGGTACAGTCATGTGCAGTGCTGGCAGGGACAATGGGTGGTGCAAGCTGCGGAGGCCTTCTGACTAGGGCACTGGCGCTTATTTTATTACACATAAAGCACTGTCTTGTGGGAATATGGAAGGAGCCTGACTATGGGGGAATCTAATAGGGCGGAGGAGGGTTTTTATATCTGCACACCTCTTCAGCGGTCCTCCATTCCCATCTCCTCCCCTCCCTTCTTCTTTTCTCACCTCTCTTAATACCCTTTTTTAATACTCTATTTGGCTTTTTTCGTGTAACTGCCCTTTCTAGCATGCTCTTTCCTTTGACCGTATTTTGTTTTTTGTTGCTCTTTATCTCCTTCTTAACTCTATCTCTTTTTCCTTCTGCTGAAAACCAATTTTTCCCCTCGCTTTATTTGAGGTGTTGTAACTATTTGCTTCGCGGAGGACCTCTAGTGGCGATTTAAAGGGGGTCGAGAGATCCGGTAAATCACTCAGATACCGTCACTTCGGTAACTGATGGCCAAGCTAGAGTGGCACCAGCGTGAGCTCTGGCTCCTTAGTTCCTTCCCCAGTTTGATTATTAGGGGAGTGCCACAGTGAGCTATATTTACTGCTTCATCCACCCCCCTGCCCATCCCAATCGATGGGCCTGGATAGATCAGGATATCATGACCTGGGGAGGGGGTGTGACCAGGTGCTCTTTGGTTAGAAGTCTGCTACTTGGCCTGTCATGAGGGGCCTGGCTAGAGCTGGAGACCAAGGGGGTCTTTGATCAGAGGCCTGCTACAGGCCTGACTGGATGGATTGGCTAGAGGTTTGCTACGAGACTGACCTGGTGAGCCTGGATAGTGCAAGAGACTAAGGGGCCTATTGGTGAAATAGTGGTGCAGCGCAGCAAGTCACCTTGCTATGCTGCACTGCGTTACTTCCAAAGAGCAGAAATGCGCTGCATTTATGGCATAAGGTGCATTCATGAGTTTTCCCCCTGCACTGGCTCACAATGGGCTGCCTAGCGCCAACGCAGGCACCCTTGCACAATGGTGCAGGAGTGTCTGCGATGCATGCAGGATTGTTTTTTGTGAAGCAACGGACACCTTCCAGCACAAGAACAATCCTGAGAGGCATTTTCCTCTTTGCAGCACACATGGAAATAGATTTTTTTTTTTAACTAGAGATATTTCTCCTAGTTACACCTCTCCTGGGGAGGCGTATCTTTTTGACGTATTCCGACGCTAGCAAGGTTTTGCAAATTTGGGAATGGATCAAAAACCATGGGAGCTTGCTGGGAACACCCAAGCAATGCCCATGGAATGCCTACCCAGGGCAGAGTAACGCAACGCAGTGATTTGTGCTGTGTTGCATTACTTTAGATTTTTGGAGTCATGCAAAGTGGCTTTGTGTGGTTTCAAAAACCTGACTTAGGTTTGCGTCGCTTTTGCACCAAGTTTTGTGGTGTAAGAGCGATGCAAACCGGGCCATAAATATGGCTCTAAGGATGGAGGCGGTCTGTGGCTAGGAGTCTGCGACACGCCTAATTCTATTGACCTGAATGGAGCCAGAGACCGGGAAGAGGGGAGGCGGGACTAGGACTAGAAAGCTGTCTGCCACATGCCTGATTCGAGGAGCATGGATGGAGCCGGGGAACAGGGGCCTCTGTGGTTAAAAGTCTGCTACAAGCCTCACTCGAAGGGCTCACATAGAGCCGGAGGCCGAGGAGGGGGTGGTCTGTGGTTAGAAGTCTGCTGCAGGTCCGACCAGCAGGTCTGGGCATATTTTTCCGCATAAATCATATTTGTTTCCTACTGAGATCTGTGGGTTTGTTGGCACCCAAAGAAAGGCAGCAGAACATAACGTTTGGAAAGTGTTAGTAGCCATGGCTCGTGTATACTCTGGCTGGCACCAGGATTCTTTCCTTTCAGTCCTCGACAGTTGAAGAAGAATTATTCCTCGGGCCTGCCAATAGCAGCCGCACACTCCTGGCACGCAGAAGCCTCTGGGAGCAAGGCCCGGCTCTTTAAGGGGGCACATTAAATCAACATACCACACGGCATCAGGACTCGCCCCCTGCCCTGGAGGCAGGATCTCGACTCACAGGCAATCACAGCCGGGCATACCTCTGAGCGTGGCACGGGCAGCGTCACTTGTGACGTGCCTTTGGCGGCAGGGTCGGACTGTGGTAGAAAAAAAGGCTCGGGCACAGAACCGACCCCCCATTACAGGTAGCTGAAAAGTGGCCCACGTTTGCAAATTGTGGCGGTTGAGCTTGTAAAGGCATGATGTGTAGGTGTTTTGCAAGGTGCCGGAGCCTGCATGCATTTTTACTTGCTGCAGGCAATATCTGTGGTGATATCAGGGAACTCAACAGTTAAAATTGGCCAGCCACGCCATAAAACAGGCCAACAAACAGCCTAAAGACCAGCCCACACTCTGACCTGTCAAACTAGCCTTCTGGCAGTGCCAGATTGCCCTCTAGGTCTGTCCAACTCTGCTAGTGCATGCGTAGGAGAGTTAGTGCTTGTGTGGTGGTGGCTGGTATGGGTAGCATGGGTGGCATTCCTGGCGCATCTGACACAGGTTTCACATGTGGTCTTGGTGCAATGTGTACGACAATCTGTTCATGTAGTAAACTATCCTTGCTCGTCCAGGTGTCTTCGGTTCAAGAAATGACAAAAACCAGGGGAAGCGCAGTGCCCGTTTCCCATAGTGCACTGAGTTCTAAAGCAACGGGTTAAGTGCGTAAAGAACAACTGGACATGTTTACACCCTTCGAGTGAGACTTTATAAGGTCCCTCTCAGAGGTGCCGGTTTGCTCCTTCCCAATGGCGGCTGGCAGGGGGGGGGTGTATTTGAAAAAAGAAAATGAAAGAAAATAAGACACCTCCCTTAAAGGGCCGCCGTCTCTCCGTTGTGTTGCTGCCCTTCTTGGCGTGGTTCGAACCAGGGAGCACCCAGGCTCCCCATAACCAATCACAACGCTGCAATGCTGAACTGTGATTGGCTCACCATAGCCAGTCAGCATTGTGATTGGTCTGAGCGCTGTGGTTCGGCTCTCAGACTGGGACAGGGAGCATGTGCATGCTCCTCACCAGACTGTGCATTACAGCCTGGTGGGGAAGATGCTAAGTGCGCATGACTGTTTGTCCGGCCCATGACGGCCGGCCAAACAGTAATGCCCACATATAGTGTGCCAATCACTCCTCCCCCTGTGACCCCAGCCCTGCCCACCCTAACCCAGCCCCGTAGCAAAGGAAAATAAAATGATAATAACGAGGTTATTATCATTTTATTTTTCTGTTTTTCTCTTCTCAGCGAGCAGCCGGGCGACGCTCCTCCGTCTTAGCGGTGGAGCCGTCCCTGCTCCTGCCACTCTCTCTTGTCTCAAGTACAGTTAGGACGGAGTCCTTTCAGACATGGAGGGAGGCAGATTTATGAACGCTTTGAGCTACCGCAAAGCGGTGCAAAGACTTGAAAGGGGATTTATTATCTGGTGCAACCCTTTTTTTTAACTTTGGAAAAGTGCCCTTTTTTCACTTCAAATAGCGCTATGCGTTGCTTTGGGCCACTTTTCGTCGAGGGGGCATTATATCAGTGATACTTGTTTTTGATGCATGCCCTAACTACTAAAATGATCAGACTGGGCTTTGCGTCAAAAAGTAACGCCTTCTCCATGCAGGCGCAAAGTTGCAAAAATATATTTCTCTAAACAGTTTACATGTTGCTTGTGTTCCGAACTGTATAGCACACATCGAATGTGTGAAATGTTTAAAACAATGTTTCACAGAACAGGGTGCCCCAAGAGTCAAACCCTTAGTTCTGATTAATATGTTTCCCATCAGGACTATTTTATGTAGCTCAAGCATGCAGCTTGGACCATGGGTCCGCCCACTCCATCCATTTTCTGCCTTGCACTGTGTGTGATGCATTTTGACCGATCAGATGTGCTCAGCAGCTTGAAAGGGCGTGCACTTCTTTGCTCGGACCAGTCTGCCTTGGCTGCAGGATGACTGCTTTATTTTGTTTTTTTATATATTGGCCAATATTTTCCACGTATTGTACATATTTGCAAAAAAAATCAAAAAAATTGATGTTTGGTAAGGGCAGACTTTGCTCATTATTGTTCAGCTAATGCTTGTTTATGATTTTCTATTGCTTGAGGCAGATGAGACAGCTAAAGCTGCCTTCAGACCAGATCTGAAAAGAGCAGTTTCATGAAAGTCCCAATTGTCAACGCATTTACAAGGCTGTACCCCCCACTGGGCGAAGAAACAAGGCTGGAAGGAAAAACAGCTCATAACAGTAACACCCTTTTACATCCTCCTCCTTCTCAAAACAACCCAGGGAAGGAAATGCACTGAGGCGCAGTGCTTCATGGCTGCTGCTGGGTCTCCTCGTCTCCTTCCTTCACTGAAAACACAGTATGTTTCCTGCATCAGAACTTATCCCACGCCCCTCTGAAAAGGTCACGACCCAAGGCTCTGTGGGCAGGTGAACTAGAAATGACAGCAGTGTACCACAGAGGGCAGCAGAGTCCATGATGTGAGCGGATCCCATGGTGCTGTGCGGCACGTGGCACCACTCAGCACCATGCTGTGAGCTCTGCTCTTTTTGAGCTACAACTCTGCAGCACATGCTGCTGTGAGCGCCAAGCCCCTCTGGCTGATGTTCTGGGCTCTGTGCGAGCAGAGAGAGGACAGATTACCATTGAAATACATCAAACATGCAAACGGAGATGGGAGGAATGCTTGCAATGAGTCTAACCACTGGCAATCACTCGGGTAACATTCCAACCCATCGTTCTTTTCCCACCGTGCCACCTCAGTCTGAACCAAGCCATATGCAAATCAGTCTTGACACAGCTCCAGCAGGAAGAGTCCAACCAGAATTGGGAGGCCAGGTCCTCGCTGAACCGGAACACAAGGAACTCAAGACAGGTTTTGCCCTGATTGGGATTCTTTAATCTGGTGTAGATTTGTTCCAGTGACACAGTGAGCAAGGGACGTACATCTATGCATACCCTTGGCCACCTCAGTTTGGACCCAGCCATATGCAAATCCGTCTTTACTTTTTTCCAGTAGGAACAGTCAAACCTGAGTCCCCCCAAATCTTATGTGGCTGGAGGGAGCTCCAGCATGAATGGCACCCCCATAGTGAAAGTGGGAAAGTTGTGTTCCGTACATCGCCCACCCTTCAGATGCATAAGGTGGGTCCCCAAACCCACCAAACCACCGCTCAGTCGAGACCACAAGGTGTGATGCCCTGTAATATGACATCATTTCCGGTGCTGCCATGTCCCTATCTAATGCAGATTTAAAACATTTAGTCAGCGGGATCCTAGGAGGCCGCCAATTCCAGATAAAACCCACAGTTTTGAATTGAGGCGGCCAAAGAAGGCTCAAGGGATTTGATATGGAAAGTTCGCCCCAGGCAGAACTTTTTTGGGGGCGGCTGCGAGCCTCTTACCTGCGCTGGCTGTCACTGGGCAGCAAAAGCTCTAGCTACGCCACTGCACATTATCCACAAGCTAAGATACTAATAAGAAGTAGGAAAATGAGAGTGACAGGAAAGCCAACCAGTGGTAAACAATGGACAGGCCCCATGCCCATCTGTGTGCTTGGTAAGCCACAGTATGCGCTGAACAATGGCGGCTGGTAGGGAACGGCACTGTGGGGGGCGAGGGGAGGTGGGGGATGGGGTAGAAAATAACAAAAAATAATAAAACTTACCTGCTGCTCGCGTTGCCTGCCGCGGCCTCTCTGCAGCCTCTCCAGTCTCCTCCTCGCAGGTTAAGCACCCGGATTCCCAGGGTCCCTAAGCCAATCGCAACGCTGCCATACAGCATTGTGATTGGTCTGAGTGTCGTGGTTCGGCACTCAGACGGGGACAGGGAGTCTTGGCATGTTTCTCACCTGGCTGTGTAACGCAACCTGATGGGGAACCTACAAAGTGTGCATGAATGTTTGGCCGGCCCAAGAGGTCCGCTCAAACATTCTTGCAAACTTTCAGTGGGCAAACTACTCATCCCCTGGCCCCTGCTCTGGCCAGCCCCACCCCTCCCCGCAACTAGGAACAGGAAAAGAAAATGATAGTAACGCGTTTCGTTATTATCATTTTCTTGTTCCTCGACACTGCCTTAAAGCAGTGGGGCGACGCTCCTCTGCCTTAGCGGAAGAGCCGCCCGTGGTGCTGAATAGTAGGCTAGACCTAAAAAGGCCTCCTGTGGCCGCTCATGATGGGCGCAAGCCCTACCCTCACCAGGTGGGCCTGCTCCTATACCAAGCACACCTCAAGATGGAGTTCACATCGCATCAGAAGAGAAAAATAGAAACGGCTATGGGAGGAATGCTTGAATTAGTTACTCTGGGCATCGTTCCAGTGCCCCACTACGGCCAGGGAGCAATTGTATGCAAATCACTCTTGATCCTGCCTCAATGGGAACAGTCTGGTACGAACTGCAAGACCGTGTCATCTTTCATTGGGAACACGGCAAACCCTGGCAAGTTCCAGCCCGTTACATTGTTTTCAAAGTACCAGGCGAGGACGAAACATGTCCATGCAAAGACTCCAGAGCTTTGCAGTCAGTGTCTCCCATGCCAGTCGTGCACTTTCATCCTGAAGCCCTAAGCACCCTGGATCTTGTAGTTTCAGTTTTCCTATTGTACACTCTGCCTACAGGCCCAAGACACCCATCAAAAGAGAAAGCTGAAGGTCACTTTTATGCCTTGGGGCTAATTGAGAGCTGTGACACAGCGGCACTTGGAGTAAGCATGTGTTCAGTAACTGAAAGGTGCATTCGTCAAACTATTATGAAATGTTGCCAAAGTAACAAGCGTCTTGGCCATGAAGGCCAGAAACTATGGAGCCCAGCTGCCTCTCTCATCGTTCAAGGCTGCTGTTTTTACAACACAAAGCATAACATGTGCCTCATGGGTGCCAAGAGACACCATGTCACGTGACAACTTCAGCCACTCCTGCCTTCTTAGTTTAAACGATTGAATTGTTATGCCAGCTCGGAAAGCATGTATGTTATGTCTATTTGTATAGCCCACTATTCACCCGTGCGGGTATCTAGGCACTTGAGCAGGTGTGTAGGTGAGGGTCCTAGGAGTAATTCGAAGAGCTAGTCCTTCAGCTTCTTGTGGAACTCAAAAAGTGAGGAGGAGGCTCTGATTGGTTGTCGGAGGCCGTTCCATGTTTTTAGTGGTATTTATGAGAACTAACAACCTCCTGATCTGCTTTTGTGAATGCACGGAAGGGGTTGTGCGAGCGAGGATGATCATAGGTGTTTGGAAGGCAGGTGAAAGTGTATGCAGCTGTTCAGGTAGCTGGCTCAGTGTTGCTCAAGGCTTTGTGTGTGTGTGTGTGTGAGGACTGTGGATCAGCTGCGTATGTGAATGGAGCCAGTGGTGCTCTCTCGGGTGGGGTGAGATGTGGGTTCCTCGTGGGAAGTCGAGTTTGAGTCTTGCACACTGTATTTCGCATGGTTTTTCAGCATTAAGGAAGTTCATTACTTTTCAACCCTAGTTTGTATGATTCTATCATAAACTGAATCTGGTTTTATGATTGTAAACATCAGTATATTTGTGGTTCGGATACTGTTTGTATGTCGAGTGTTTTGATCGTTAATAATCTGATAGGTAATCAGTTTTGCTGGATCTGTCCTTGGTCTTTCCACTGGGGGTCCAAACGCAAAAAGAACAATTGATGGACAGAATGTTGAACGATGTCAAACATTTACCCCAGTACATAGATCTGGGCCTAAAGTCATCGTTTTTTTTTGCTTCACATTCCATTCCAGTTTAAACCCAGCAATATGCAAATCAGCCTTGAACGTACTCCCCATGGGAACAGTCCAGCCCGAACTGCCAGGCCAGGATGCTTGTTTCCGGTCCAGGGAAGACCTGGCTTGGCAGTTTGGGCTGGACTGTTGCCATGAGGAACAGGGTCAAGACTGATTTGCATATGGCTGGGCCAGAGGCGCAACTAGAGTCAAATTTCGGGGGGGGGGGGGCTAGGAAAAAATTTCGGGGGGGGGGCTGATTATTCAAGCAAAATGCAGAGTGGAGCTGCAGGGGCTCTAAGCAGGGGTGAAAACCATCAAAGCCTCATTAACAAGCCAAATGTCTTTTAAAGACCTGTGAAGTACTCGGGTGCGGCTGTGTGTGTGCCCAGGGAGCTGTCTCATCCGGGGCTGCCACACACGACGGGGTGGGGGGGCTGAAGCCCTTTGAGTCCAATGGGCGTTGCGCGCCTGGGCTGGGCCCAAACTGGGTGGCGTAGTGATCAAAAGAACGATACATTTAACCAAGATCTCTTGACTGGGGGTGAATGTATGGTTTATTCAGCATTCCGTCCATCATTTGTTTCCATAGCGCTTGGTCTTTCTACAGCACACAGATTCTGTGTGTGATATTTGGCTTTTGCGTGGACTGGCGTGTTGACGTGAGTGCATATGTTGTTATACATTTCTCACTGTACTACCATCCCAAGCATGCAATTGGTGGAAAGTTCCGTACTGGCCGCCATTGGCCGTTTCCACGGGTGCGCTCTGCCACTTAAACCAATCTAACCGGGGCGTTCTGTGGGTTTGTGTGTTTTCATTGTCCAATTAGCCGCACAAACACACACCTTCCCGCAAATAGCTAAAAAGAAAAAGTTCTCTGTTTTTGCTTTCCTTGCAGGAAGTGACAATGGCTGCAGGTGGAGTGCAATTGTTTGCCACTTAAGTGAAATCGATGCCGACAGGTTTATAAATTCATATAAATGAGGCGTTTTGGTGCCGCTCGGGGGTTTTAAGCCTGACATCAGCAGATGGCGTTCTGCTCCGCGTCCTCTTCTTACCTGCGAGAAATCTACTGAGCGCGAAGGGCTCGTCGAAGCGGTGTCCCAGTTTGAAGCTTAGTGAAGCGGAGTCTGCTCGCGCCCGCTGCGGGGGTGAGGCTGGTGCTGATGCGAGAGATGGTGTCTGCACCGGAGCGCAGGCCCTGGCTGTGTGACCTGCACTGTGTCACGTGCACTCCGGCTCCCTGCAGACCCGACCGTCGGACACAGACGTTCGTCCTCTAAGCACACAGCTGCTGCCCTCAGGGTCCCACCACATTAATTACAGGCCCAATGGTCCTGAGGGGCTTAAACCTTCACCACTCGGCTGCATGCTCCTTACCGAGCCAGGACATGCAAACTCAGCCAACTGTAACAGGGTTAGTTATCTCCCCTCTTTTCGTAATGGTCCTTTCCTCACCCAACAATAGCGACATTCTGTGACGTAGCCAAAGATAAGACTATCTGCGTGTTAGACTGGGGTGCATTGGCAGAGCTATGTATTGTTGCCAGCGCCGAGATATAGGGGTTTAATTCGGCACAATAGGGCTGCGGCTGGATGACAGCTTTAGGACATCTTGAATGTTCCTGGGCAAGAGCGAGGGGCACTGACAGAGCCGTCTATGGGTCCCGTGCCTGAACCAGCAGGAGGGGCATTGGGCAAGATTGGGTGCATTGGCAGAGGTGTGCAAGGGTTCAAATATTTAAACAGCTGTGCTGTTGTAGTGCAGGATATGGACCATTTGCTGAGCAATTAGAAGGTCTAGGCAGCTATGTCAGGAGCGGGCAGAGTGAGACGACCTGGTTTTAGGGGCATTAGCAGATCTCTAAGTGAGCTCCAGTGTTGGAACAGCAGAAGGCGCTGCAGACCAGGACTGAGGTGTATCAGCAGATCTCTGTGTGAAGTTCAGTGTTGGAACAGCAGAGGGCGCTGCAGACCAGCACTGAGGTGCGTCAGCAGAGCTCTATGTGAAGTTCAGTGCTGGAACAGCAGAGGGCGCTGCAGATCGGGACTGAGGTGCATCAGCAGAGCTCTGTGTGGAGCAATAAGGGGCGCTGAATGTCAAGATTTGCTTACATTGGCAGGGCTGTGTGAAGGTTTCAATACTGCAGGGGATATACGTGTCAAGTTGAGGTGCACGGTCTGAGGGAGCTGTGCGAGGAGGTCCTGAAACACCCGGTGTACTCCTAGGTCGGGGTGTTGGTGTGCCGCCCTGCCGTGTGAGGGACTGATAGAGCAGAGAGTGCCGCAGGACACGAATGAGGTGCACTGACCAGATAACAATGTGTACTGTAGTTTGGAACTGTGGCGCACTGACATGGCTGCGCGTGTGCACCATCACTGGAACAGCACACCCTGCTGGAGGCCAGGGTTGAGTGCACTGATGGAGCTGTGCAGGCTTCCCAGTGCGGATCCTGGCCTCTGGAGACCTCTTGCAAATATACAAGGATGCTAGACTGAGGAACAAGCGCAGGGCAGAAACCAACAGAATTAAGGCACTTGCAAAAAAGAAACGCCCACAGCGAGAAACTGAGAGCCTCTGAAAATCAAGAAGCATTAAGTAAACAAAATAGTTTTGAAGATGGATTAAATGACCTTAATGGTAAAAAGCAGGCAACATGTTGAGATACATGATAGCCACCTAGGGAAATATTTTGCTTGCAGAATGAATTTGGCACTTTATTTCACAAATGTGCTTAGCTTGGAGGAATTTTGTGGTGTTTGCAGAATTTTCTCCTCCCCACCTCCATTTTATCTGATGGACCACCACGAATCACCACCGACTGGTCAAATCTCCCATTTTTTTGTACATGTGGAAATCTGAGGAAAAAAGTTGGGTTGTAGCGCATTTAAAAAATGTGCCCAGTACTGGCCAACAGTACACTGCTTGTTGTGGTTTGCTGGCCAGTACTTAAAATGGAATTGTTGGAAGGTGGGTTATTGGTAGGGGCAAATGTCGGTCTGCCACTAGCAATAAGGCCACCAACACATAATAGGACCCAGCATAGGTCTTAGAAAATTATTCCTATGCTCAACCCTTGGTAACGTGGCTGCGAGCAGACAGGCTTAACTTCAAAGACAGGTATGTAAAGCATTCAAAAACACAATTTCAGTAAATAATTAAGACACAACATAAAATAAAAATCCAACACCAATTTATAAAAATATGTAATATTTTTATCTTTTAAATGACACCAAAACGAAAAAAATCCACTGTAGGGAACCAGAGATATGAATTTTTAAAGATTAGTCACTTTCTAGTGCTTAGAAACCAACAGTGCCCCTTTTAGTCTTTTTGTTTTCTCTGACAGGAACACACCTTTAGAAGTGGTTCTGGAGAATGTCTCACCACTGTGTAGCCTTCTCCAGCAGGCTAGGTCCAGTTAGAACTCCTTCCTGAAGTTCTGCTTGCGGGTCCCAAAGTATCCAACACGCAGTCCAAGGTTCTGGAATCTCCAAGAGGGTCCTTGAAAGTGTGAAACTTCAATTCCGCAATCCACTTGAACAAAACCCTTTCAAATCACCGGTTCTCCAGGCTGGGGATTCTTTGTGGGGATGTCCAGGTGAGCTCTGTTAACCTGTAGCTTCTTAGTCCTTTTGTAGCAAGGTAATCCACAGGGCTGCAGTTTTCAGATGGCGCAGTTTTCAGAGGTCAGGCCTTAGAAGTCTTTGCACAGCAGAACCTCGCAGCAGGGCACGTCTTGCTTCAAGTAAGTTTCAAGCAGCAGATCTGGAGGGCTCTGCCCCTCTCAGATACTTATTCAAAATTCTCTGGGTCAAGCCACAGGTCACTTCTGACCAATGAAAGCAGGGTAACTCCTCATAGTTATGACCACATCCGGCAGAGTGTGGCATTATGTTGTCCCAGAGTGCATCTTTCTTCCAAATCCATAATGGCTGATTTTCCAGCAAGGAGGTAAGAGCTGGCTAAAAACACCCCCTGGGATGGCTTATTTCCATGGACTCTCCCCCTACCATCTGCACATACCTTCCTTAAGCCTAGCCCTGACTCTGGGTCAAGAGTGTCAAAGTGAAACTGAAACCCAGGCCTCCCCTCTGCCTTTGAAGAGCATAGTTTACGACTCCACCTCCTGGCCTGGCATACCTCTAGACCAGCACACTGCCCTCCCAGCAGAGTGGTTCTTTATCACCTCTTCAAAGCAGCCTGGCTAATCCACTTATCTCTGACCCATCAGGGCAGACCACTGGAAGGCTGAATTTGGACTACAAACAAGAAAGTCTTATAACTTCTTGTATGTACACGTTAGCAGAAATTCAACAATATAATATTGTTGGATTTACTACTACCATTCTGGGAAGTCTTTGAATGGTCCGGCTAGTCCTCTCCTCTCAATATTTATTAATCAATAACTTCCTACCATGTTAACCTATGGGCCATGGGGTTTGCAATGGGGAAAATGACTTGGGTCAGTTTTCTAGCACCAGGGCTTATAAAAACATATTTTATAAGTATTTCCCTAATCTCTACAGGACCCCCACCCCCTATGCAACTAAGGGAGACTTTAGGGGTTCTGAATCTGCAGAAATATTGCAGATCTTCCTTAACCAGGTTTTCTAGCATCAAAGTCGAATTTGAGCAGCTCTTTACTTTTTAAAAGCAGTCCTAGCAACCAGGGCTGGTTTTAAACTGACCCCAGGCTTCAGCAGAGCACACATGCAAGTGCAGAAAAGCTGCTGGCCTCTAAACTGCCATGCCCCAGGATACTGGGGACCTCTAGGTAGTTTCAATCCCCTGCCATATTATATATAAATCTAATGTGTTCCTTTCAGCTTGGCACTGGCCCTGGGCCTGGTTAGGCAGAGCCCAGGGTCAGTCAGAGTCAGTTACCACCAGTTCCAGTCAGCAAAAAGTTGGGGGTGCCCAGGGCACAGGATTACTTTGCAACAAGAATCACACCTCCACATGTCCCAGAATCCAAATTGTTTTTATCTAATAAGCCAGGATTGAAACAAGAGTCTCTCGTGACATGGGGCAGTTGCTATGCAGCAGTGGCAATGGTGAATGAGTTGAAGGAAGGTTCATGGTTTGGCTCACGATACCCACCATAAAGTCCAGGCCCAGGTGGAGAGTTATTGTGGTGCCTGGGTGAGACCAGGGCGCGGATGGAAGCTCCAATAGTGAGCAGGAGGTGAGTGTTAGGAGCGACTTGTGACTCCATGTCATCGGGAACGTGTTTGCAATAATTTCTGCTGCAAAATATTGTTATCATGTGTGTTAGACTAGTAATATGCATCGCAGGCAGACTGAGACTGTTGGAAAACGAGGCAGCATCTGTGAGGCCTGCACAAATAACATGACTACATTTTTCCTTCACTGGGAACCAAACACCCAATTGTAGCGCCTGACTCTTAGAGGGTAGCGTTGCAGAGCAGTCTGAGGCTTACTCAAGGGAGGTGGTGTGGGCTAGTAATCGCCATTTGCAGGTGCGCAAAAATAACACTCAATAATTGATTGTCCAGTCTGTACTTTGCTTCATAAAAGTAAGAGTACATTTATTAAACACACACACTACTCAATACTATGCACCAATTTACAAATATACATAAGCTGTTGGAATTACTTAGTGACATTGCATAACATCTCCACCCCTCCCGCAGGGGGGGTGGGGTCTAGTACCACCACTCCCATGTATGCACATCAACTTGCCCCCAATGCAGATAGTTGAACATAACCTGGAGCGAGGGCCCTGCGCACTGGCACCATCCCAGTGGCGACCCACCCCATTACCTCAACAAGCATTAAAAAGGGGTAAACCTGCCTTGGTGACACATGACCCTGACTGAGCATCTCCTACTGACCATAAAGTATGCGCCTCTATAACTTAAGGGCTAGCAGTCCGGGGTCTTCACCTAAGCGCAGCAGCAAGAATTCATGTTTACGCATACTTTAGAATGACAGTAATCATCACCTTGGTTGATCATTTGAATGCATTGCAATTACAGCTCCTAAAGGCATCACAGATGAAATCACAGGATTACGCATATACAGCCAGACACCCTAGCAGGACTGTCTGGCAACATAACCCCACTTGGTTTATGACATCTCCTTACACATTTGACTTACAGTCCCTTCAAAAGAAGTACTCCGGACAACTACACTTCTCCTGCAGTGCGCCTCTTCACTTTAAAAGGAATCACAGGTAAAAGCATGGGATTACGTAAATACAGCCAGACCCTCTAGCAGGAAGGTCCAGCAACATAACTCCATTTAGCTTAACATCCCCTTACACAGGTACTTCACTTTACACATGTGACTTTCAGTCCACCTAAAAAGAAATAACCAATAGTAAATGCATTTTGGTGCAATTACACCACTTCACCTCCAGGGGATGCACTTCTCCACACATCTCCAACTCAGCCCTTCACTTCATGATGCACTTCTCCACACACCCTCAGCTGTAGAACAAAAGTTCCAGCCTAGAAGGTGTCTAAATGCTAGCTGAGCCCTTGAGGGGTAGTTTCCTTTAGGTCCCCATGACACTGAGGGTGGAACTTTTCTTCGTGTTGGGGGGGAAGACTGCGCTTCTCCAGCAGGTCCCCCCAGCACCTTTTCACAAGTGAGGGTGACCCCCCTCCTCTGGGAGCCACAAAGTACCAAAACGGCAGATTTCCAAATGCCTGGCGAGACATTATGGGGTGCTTCATGCTCCTCTTTACCAGCCCTAGCCACTGGGAACACTCTCCTCCGCCCTCGGGGTCTCTGAGAGGGTGGATTCAGCAGGGAGCTGTCTTCACTGGCTCCCTGCGCCAGCCTTTCGCCTGGCTCTCCTCCTTGGCCTCTCTTCTCCCTGCACAGAGGCCACTGCTCCTGCGCACCGGTCCTGGGCTCTTCTTCTCCTACGCCCTCGGGGTCTCTGAGATGGTGGATTCAGCAGGGAGCTGTCTTCACTGGCTCCCTGCGCCAGCCTTTCGCCTGGCTCTCCTCCTTGGCCTCTCTTCTCCCTGCGCAGAGGCCACTGCTCCTGCGCACCGGTCCTGGGCTCTTCTTCTGGTGCTGTTAGGGTCCTGGGGGCAGTCAGGGGGTCTCTCCTTCCAACTGCCCATTGCGCCAGGCTCCAGCACCTTCAGCCTCAGCAGACCACACCCCAGAGAGAGCTTCTCTTCCTGTGCAAGCACTTTTTAAAAGTTGAGTAGGGGGCTGGCAGGAAGTCTCTGTTGGTCCTATCAAACAGCGACACATCACTTCCCTGCCCCTGCTCCCTCCTTCTTGTCCAGCCTCCGGGTTTGTTCAAAATGGCGTTGTCCAGTGTCTCTGGCCCCAATGACTCGGAAGCCCCTTCCCCCGAGGCTGCCTTCCCTCCTTGGTGCAGCCTGGTGCCTGGCACCCAGCGACAGCGGTTGATGGATTGGCCTGTAGCCCCACCCATCTTCTCTTCGTGGAGAGGAGGCCCTAGCTTGTGGAAGAAAGGTTATCAATCCATCCAGCTGAGGTCGCCCTCAGCCTGGGTCTGGTCATGGCTGGCTCAGAGAAATATGACAGTTCTGGATGACCCAAAAGCAGTACAAATATGACTTTGGACTCTGCAGAATACTTCTTTTCACATTTGCTACATTTTTATGTTATGTTATGTTATCACAGCTTCTATAGCGCACAGCTGCCCCAGCAAAGGGGCGTCCCGGCGCTTTGACAGGCAGAAGGAATATACATACAAAACAGAGGAAAACCAGAGAAAGGAACAGGTCAATATAAAGAAGTATGTGCAAAATATTAAGGTCCAGGGGGGAAAAGATAGGTTTTGATAGCCCTCCTGAATGTAAGCAAATCGGCGCGAATATGAGCGGGTAATGAGTTCCAAAGTCTGGCCGCAAGATAGCGGAAGGAACGCCCTCCCGCTCTGCAGCGTTTGAACCGTGGAACTGTAGCCAGATTTTGACCCAATGACCTCAATGAATGAGAGGGGACATAGGGAGTGAGAAGATGCTCTAGGATCGGGGAAGAAGACAATTTAAGAATCTTAAAAGAAAGACATAGAGTTTTAAACTCGATCCTTTGAGCCATGGGCAGCCAGTGTAGTTTCCGGATAGTTTCCTTCGCAGAGCAGAACCTGGGCAAGCCCACCAAGGCTCTGGCCGCCGCATTCTGGACGCGCTGCATCCGGATAACTTCCGCCTGATTGGCTCCCAGCAAAAGCGAGCTCGCATAATCAAGCCGCGAGAGTAAGGTGGCCTGAATTATCAATTGTCTGGTGGGGGCATAAAAAAAATTCAGGATTGGCCTGATCCCACGCAGAATCCCAAAACAGGTCGCAGCTACTTTTTTTGTGTGTCCACAGAAACTGAGGGCAGAGTCCAGCCAGACACCCAAGTTTTTAACCTCGGGTACCGGAATGGGAGCTGAACCTAGCTCTGGAGGCCACCACTGAGCACCCCAGAGGTTACTATGCTTACCAACAAAAAGAACCTCCGTTTTCCTGGCATTGAGCTGTAAGCAGTTAGCAGTCATCCAACCAGCCACTGCTGTCAAACCCTCCCTGAACCTAAGGGCCTCACAGTCGGAACTTAAGTGCGTGTCTGGAATCTGTAGGCCTAATGGAAGTTAATCTAGCCCCTGGCTCCACATTCCCATAGAGGAATAATGAAGTGAAAACACAGTAAAACACACTGACTTTCCCTGGCATGTTTCTTTCCAGTGTATAAAGCCTGTTCCATGTCACCACCCAATACGGCATCAGTCCTGCCACACCATTCATTCTGTAGCTGCTCCTGGACTGCGCACGCTAGGAATCTCCCCTGCGCAGCCCGTACACGTGTGCACACGCATGTACACATGTATCTGCATGTAACCAGCCAGGTGTCCCTTACTCCAGCTGCTGCGCAGTGGCCTGGTCAAGCCAGGGGAACACCAGTAAAATCCCAATGCAGTCTCTTACATCCTGAGTTCACTGTGGGTGAGTCCCAAATTATGAGGCTCCCCCACAGTAAAAGCTCAACAAGTAGGTGCTCAAAAAGTGAAAAATCCGGGCGGTCCATAGTGTCAGAACCACCTTCTAACAGAGACCACAACACCCACAATGCATTAGGTTTTCATACAAAAGTGCAGGTCTGGAGACTGGAAAACCCCGACGACACAGAGTGAGATAGCCACCGTACTAAATGCCCACAAGTGCCTGTGGTGGCTATTTAGTAGGATTTCCCACCCTGTTGCTTGGTCATTAATTGGGACTTTCATGTGTGCCATTACCTCTCTGTTGTGAAATTGGCACTCATACTCCTTTTATTGCTTGGTTGTGATGAGGATCTTGTGCACGAGTCATGAGGTCGAGGGTGAGTGAGGTTCCTTAGGTGGTCGTTCAATCAGAAGATGAGTGCTTCCTTGAAGGGTGGGTGATTAATCTCAGGTCAGGTGAGTCATAACGAGGTGAATGAATGAGAAGGTGGTCTGGTGACAAAATTGAGTCGTGAGAAGGTGGATAGCTCACAAGAGAGTGGGGGATTCGTGACAGGGTAACTGAGTCGTGAGAGGATGGAGTAATACTTTATGTAACCTTTGCCTCCTTGTTGGGAGACTGGGTAGGAGGCGTTTCAGCCCCTGTCAGACATGCTCTTGGCCTGCGATGCCCTCATCTTTGTGCATGGCACAGCGGTGCCCTCGCGGGAGGAGGCAGCAAGGCCGCCTCCGCCAGCCCGGCCGTGCGAAATCGACATTCTGCAGTAAAAGAGTCAAATGGAGCCTGACTGATTTCATTTGGTGTTTCCATGGCGGCTGACTAGAAAATGGCTTTTAAATGACAATGGTCTTTGGATCTGCCCCCGGGGCCCCCAATTCTTCCATTCTCCCTGCGTTTATTTGCTCTGTGTCGCTTAATTTTGTGTAGAGAGAAATCAAATTCATTTTTGTGTGTTTTTTGGCCCATACAGCTGGCAGGAGGTATCACCTGTGCAGAAGGATGGAAGACTCTGTCTCTTAGGCCCTCAAAGTCGGGGTGCACAGGGACTTGTCAACACAATGCATACTTTTCCCTCACCTGCTCACTGCTCCACCAATGGCCCCCTGTCATATCCTGAAGAGTTCACACGAGAAAAGGTGGCACGAGTCTGTGAACTCTTCGTTGAGATAGAATTATCATGACTCTCCTTTGTGAGACTCATTAAAAGCACATGGAGACATTGTGACTGCCTGTGAGTGACACTATGTTCAGTAGAGTGACACTCACACCCAATGAGTGTAAGTTAAGTGACTAGCTGAAGGCGGCTCAGTATTAATGCACTTTACCCAGTGCCTTCCCTGTCCAAATTCCACATGGCTGCTTAGTATTACTTGGCACACCAGCAGTCTCTGCCAGCTTTGATGTTGCTCCCCAAGGCCAAGCAGCTCACAGTAGTCAGAACCCTCTCGGGGTGGAATGTATTGAAGGCCGCTGAGAGATCAAGATTGGCAGTGGGCAGGAGCTTCAAAACCGGAGTCTGTGGAGCATGTTCTCTGCTACAGGAAGAGACAGCGTCCCTCCCTAAATCATGACCAATAAGTGTTGTGAAGTGTCTTGCTACTGATGTGTTTGGAGTTTGCAGTGGTGAATATCTCAAAGACACTTGTGAGGAACGGAACCTTTGCGGCAGGCCTGAAATGATCCGAATAGTTCGTATTCAGCTTTTGAGGCCAACACTCATTTGTCAAACCTTGAAGACACCTGGGATACAACTCTGTTTTAAGGGAGGTTTTTATGCAGGGGTGGATCTTGGCCAGTAAGACTGGGGTGTGTGAGCCAGATTTCCCCAAATGTCACCATGGCATACCCAGCTGAACACAAGATGTGACGAATGGGTGCGAGGGAGGTTTGTTAAAAGGGCATTGAGATGGTGGATGCTTGGACATTTTTAGAGACCGCAGCGGAAGAAAAACAACGTTACATTTAAAAAAAAAAATGAAACAACATTTTGTAGACCTTCAAATTTATCCTAGCATTGATGTAACACTGTGTTGTACAAAAGGAGCTTGAAAGATTATAAAATCTCTCACTGAAAATGTAGCCTCAATTTTAATGTTGGCTCATAGTGACATTAGCTTTCCTCCACCAAGATACTGCCACTTGCCACCCAGTTTGCAATTAGAAGGGAGCAGCAGGGTAACACCAATCAGATGGCGGTATCCTTGTCGCAAACAGTGTCTTGCCAAACTCCAGCTCTGTGGTCAGGAAATTCCCTGGGCTTTCCCTCTGGAATGCTATGCTGTCCATGGACAGCAGGCTGGAGACATGGCTCATGTACTGTGGGAATTCAAAGGATTACCTTTCACGGTGTGTGCAAATACCACTTGAAAAGGGATTCCTAGAGATTCCCTTTTCAATGCTGCATGAATGAGGGGTACAGGGGGGTGGGGGGCAGGGGTTGTGGAGGGCAGTGCTTATGCACCTAGAGAAGGTGATCTTTGGGCGCATTCCCCCTTGCACTTCTGTACATGCCCAGAATCTTCCAGCGCCCAGAGGTGCCCCTCAGGCACATGTTTCCAACAGGAAGTGCCACATGGTGGCACTTACAATACAGGGCATTTAACACCAGTGGGTATGGAAATGACGCTGTGCTGGCAGGTGTAAGCAGGGGTTGAATGTGTTCCTCTTCCCAGTGCTGAATCGGGCCATGTTGCCTTCTTTTTACAGGCTTCAGTAGCAAGGAGATGTTTGAGGGGGCCTAAGTGCCTGATTTAGAGTTCGGCAGATGGTTACTGTGTCTCAAACTTGACTATATCCAGTCCGCCACATTACAAGTGCCATTGGTTATAATGCCGTTGTAATAAGGCATACGGGATATCCCTCACATTTGTGACGGTGCAACCGGTCCACTAGACTCTTAGAGTCTGCAGCAGTTATCTTTGTGGAAACAACAGGCCATTGGTCCCAGCACCAGTAAGGTGGCCTGATGGATTAATGCACTTGCTGCCCGAATGTGTGTGCAGAAGTTGATATAAACACTTCAAAGATGCTTTAGTGCTCCTGATCCCCAGTTATATCCGGCACATCCACCACTACGCCCAACTGAGCGTTCCTGGACTCCACCACTAACTAGAGAATGCATTTATTAGGGGGATGAAAAACTCCAAACCTCCTGCTCCGAAGCCATGCTACTGCTTATACTATGGGGAACATAGGCAGTGAGGCCGAGGCAGACACTCCTTCCCACAGATTGACCAGTAAGCTTTCACCCGCAGAAGAGAGGGGGTGGTTTTGAGATTTTTCCCTGTGTTTATAGATTGATGAGATCTGATGGGTTGATTCCAAATGAATAATCTTGCTGGTAGGATTTGAAAAATTAGTGGTTTTTTTAACCAATTTTAATTGATTTTTTGGGCCATAATATGCACATCATGCAATACAATCGAAGAATGATGATTGAACAGGACGTCCGATGCAGTGAATATCAGACTATGACAAGAGTACATGGTTCAATATGGAATGAAACCGGTATCAAACAAACTAAACCAGATAGATCACATTAGCGGTGTGAATATTGAATGGAAATTGAGTGGTTGATGCTGAAGCACATTATGCCTGTTCAGATGTTGGCTATTTGCTTTAAGAGACGTTGACATTGGACAGATTTGTCAAGATGAACTGCGCTATCCTCATCCTTCTAGGATGATAGAATAGGATGTCAGTGCACAGAGTATGTGACTATTTGGCACCTACAGGGTGGACCATGTTCAATCCTTCAATGACCAGCAATTTGTGGCAGAACTCTTTGGTCTTGGCAGGTCTGCCTGGTTAGTATTTGGTTGTTTGTCTATGCTGGTGTGGCCTGTATTTGTCCCATTCTGTTGCCAAAAAGATTCCACGGGTCCTTTCCTACATTATATACATGTCCCTTTGACGATGCGGGACGATCAGGTATTGAATTAATACATATCTTATGGTGACTTTGATTATTTCAAACTGATACAGGGAGGACCATCATGAAGACTAGAGCAGTTATCCTCCATCCTGTGGATAGAGGTAGAAGCAGTGCTTAATTTGTAAACAAATAAGTGCCAGGGCCGTCATCAGGAGGCTACTGCAGCTTGCACCAGCTATTGCTCCTGCCAGCTCTGCCAATGACAGTACCAACGCAACTACTAATCATCGCACTCCTACAAGTGTGACAATTCAGACTACTCCAGGCCCCCAAAGCTATAAGAATGGTATGGGTGGCAGGAATTCGCCATTTTAATGCATATGGAATCATTAAACAGCTGCTGTTGTGTTCATCTCTATATTAGACAGAGCACCCCCATGTGGTATATTGTCATAAGAGCCAGTGTTGACAATTAACCCCTTCGGTGCCCGCCCCTTTCCCCGCCCTGTGCCGGCCGTTGCATTAGCGGGCGGGGTTTGTGACGAGCTGGACTCGTCATGGGCACAGCGCCACCGCGGCCCATGACGAGTCCAGCTCGTCACGGGCATTGAAGAGGTTAAGTGCTGGTGCCGAGCACCGGAAAGCACCTGCTCAAGTTAAGCACTGTGTAGAAGCTATGGTAAACATAATTCATTCTGACTGTGAAGTGTGTTTGGGATATGGTTATTGATTAGAGAGGCATATCTTATAGTTGGGATGGCCAAGTTAGTATATGTTGAGGTCGTTGCAGGTTGGATGGCAGCCTCTAGTTTGTGTAGGGTGCCTATGCCTGTCCTCCTGGCGCAGTGTTGGTAGGGATTGCTTGACAGCTCTGGACCATACTTAAACACACAGGAGGGATGATGGTTCCAGGTTCTATCTTGGGGTCAGCGGTCGGTGTAATTATCGTGGAATCAACTATGAGCCTGATTTCGAGTTTGGCAGATGAGTTTCTCCGTCACAAACATGATGCATATCTCAATAGGATATAATGCACTTGTAATAAGATCGGCCGGATATCCGTCACGTTTGTGACAGAGTATACTGTCCATCAAACTATAAATCAGGCCCTATGGTTTCACCTTTCTTCCGAACTTTAAATGCTACTGGAATGCCTCGACTCTTGGCTGGCGATGACCTAAGGCCAGCCCGACTGCCTTAGTTAGGTGCTCTATAACATGTACAGATCTGCTGGACCATGCATGTTCACATTCCTGTGTGCACACGAGGGTGCGAGTGTGCATATGTACTGTTTTACTCTCTTCGGCCACCCATAAGAAATCACCAACTTCTTCTTCCCACCAGGGCCAAGCTATGAAGAGAACCTATAAGCCACCCACGCACACATTTCGTGTTCAGTCTTGCTCCTTGCCGTGTACAGTGGTCCCCGGCTCCCATCCAAGCTTGCACCGTAGGAGCGCCATTACCCGCATGCACATTGGTGCTGCAGGAGTGGCACTGTGTGCTGTAGCAGCACAATCCTATCACTGTTATTGTTCTCAATCTCTCTGTCTGGCTGATGTGGTCGAAAGTTTCCATGGCAATGCAGGCAGGTGCACGTTTAGAGAGCCCAAGCCAAGCGCCCTGCTCTAGGGCTAACAGGTCTGAAGAACAGGTTTCTTGCACACCAGTGGGGCAATATGTGGTCACTTTCATTCCAGGCAGAGTGCCCTCTCGGGTATTCTTTACGGTCATTCTTAGATTTCAGAATCGCCAGTCGTTGGTAGTATGGCAGTAATACTCAATAACATGGCATTTATAGGTGGGGAATGGTGTTTTAGAGACTGGTGTTATCTTATGCTATTTTATGTTATGTGCTTTAAATGGACAGGTACTGTCCTGTACTGAGTACCTGCACTTCTTTAATTTGAAAGGGAGTGTACCTGCACTGCTACAATACATTTAATAGGAGAGTGCCCACACTTCTCAGAAGCCAACCGATACTCTAAATAGTGAATACCTGCACTTCTAATTTCCAATTAAAGCACTGGTTATGTTCCATGTTGCTATATAGTGCATACCCACCAGTTACTAGCCCCCTTAGTACTCGTCTCTGCAGATGTATGTGTCTGTGAATGTGTGTTTGCCCCTGGAGAGATAGCCGGACCTAGTGCTTAATTTGAGCTGGTGGTTTCCTGTGCTTGGCACTGGGATTTAATTGTTAACACCAGCCCTTACGACATTCTGCCACAAGGTGGCACTGTTGTCTAATACAGAGAGGAGGAGCATAACATTAATTGATTAATTTAATATACATTAAAGTTGACTGATACCTGCAATCCACTCTATTCTTATTACTTTAAGGAGCCTGGAATAGTCTGAGTTGTCACACTTGTAGGGTGTGATGGTTTGTAGTTGTATTGGTTGTGTCATTGGCAGCACTGACAGGGGCAATGGGCAGTCGAAGCTGCTGTGGCCGCCTAACTAGGGCCTGGGCACTTATATTTTCACAAATTAAGCACTGGCCAGCGAAACTTACACATGTTTCTATGGTGTGAGATGAGAAGCTTTATGGGTCTAGTGGGGGGAGGGGCATTAAGATCATTACTGTGCTTCCAGCCATGGAGGGGGCATGCCCAAGGGGAATGGGTGGGACTTAGAGACCGGACTCTTGAACTTCTCCCAAAAACACTTACAAAAGCTTCTGAGGCTGCTGCTGATGTTCCAGGAAGGCAGTAAAAACCCAGATAGACATCAACAGTGCAGAACCCCCAGAACCCCCTCTTTTCAAGGATTCCCAGCTCACCCTGCCTCTCACCGTGTGATAGTCGCTCTTCACGGTGGAACTGTGTGAGTTGGAAGGGCTGGACCGCCGCTGGGTGCCTGAAGTTGTTATGCTGCCTGTAGGGTTTCCCTGAGGATGTATTCCAGAGTGGGGGAATGTCACTCCCCTCTCAAGAATACATCTTCAGAGAAACCTTACAGTCAATCTTGCTTCTGTGAAACGATTTGACAGTGGGTAGCTAACCACTTCACTCCTAGGAAAACAAGATACCCCTTTGTAATGCCTATCAGCAGTCTCAACAGAGAGGCCAAAAGCTGAATGGTCGCGGAGTCGAGGTTGCTATCTGTCCCTGCAGGGGAGGTTGGCCACCGCGACAGAAGAAGGCAGCACAGCTCTGGGACTGCTCTCCGGTGGCTTTGGATTGAGCAGTGGGCTGGTGAAGGGGCCTTGTGTCCCTACAAGAGTGCCCTTCTTTTCACGGTTTTGTGGTTAAGAGAGCGCTGAAGAGTTTGTAGGTGACTCAGCAGCAGTCTTTAAAGTGAAAAGAGCCAGTCGTTAAGAGCGGTTTTAACAAACCCTGATGGCATCTGGGCCACAAAGTCTAATCGAAATGGATCCGACTCACGCTGTCATCCCTCGAGGTCTATAAAATGAGTACTTTGAGATAGATAATAATTAACACCTGCTATTTATAGTGCTAAAAGTGAGCAAAAATGTGCTGCAAGTGTTGTATAAATAAAATTGTACATGAGCCAAAGAACGGGCGCCCTGTTAAAAATCTACACGTGCAAAAAAGCTCCTTTTTTAAGAGTGCGAATTCACGGTTGCGATTCACAAAACAAGGATTTGCGTTTAGAGCCTCCACCATATGCCATATCTATAGTAAATTTCCCAGTTTCTCTACAGGCCAATCCGGTGTTGCCAGTTTCTCACCATAGAATTGTGCACCCGGTGCACTGGCATCGGGCCCCACTTGACAAGGTAGTAATATACAGGGCCCATGTCCCCCTTTGTTTCTTAGAGGCGCTTAACAGAACGCAACAAGGCGCTTTTCCAGGAACAATCCCTTTGTGGAACAGCGCCCTGGCTGGGATTGTGCTCACGGGGTCGGCGGAGCCCCCAAGCCCTCAGCCGTGCCCTTTGTAATCCTCATGTCCTGGAACAATGGGTTTGTGTGTTTAATACACTCCGGCACTGCCAGTTACCAGCGGTTCAGTGCCCCTTTGGACGCCGCACAACAAACTGAACACAATGTGCTCCGAGGGCGGGGGCTTGTCCCGGCTGCGAGGGAGGGGAATTGAAACTGTACAAAGATGTGTTTATTCCGCACAAATCCGGGCTGACATGCTTTACCGACCCTAAAGCGAATCCTACACACATATCAAGAGCAGCTTAGCGTGAAACTGTGCACCATACAGAACCAATCCTATAGTTCCGCATAAATGTAGAAAAGAAACTGTACAACTGAGTGGAACAGTTTTCTTGTGCAATTGTTCCAGTGAAACGCCCTTTATAGATATATTTCACGGCAAAAAGCTTCTCTTCTTGGCCTTTGACACGCTGTCCACATTATTTTTAATTAAAAGCATTCTGAAAAACAGATATGTTTGTAGTAAAACACACATTTCTCAGGGCTGCCTGCTTTGGAACGCTATGTTCCTGTCCTTGGAGTAACATTTACTCCCATAAAATTGGATATGTGTGCAAGGTTTTTTTAGCAGTATAAATTCATGCTTAGCAGTATCCAATTTTGAATTTGTGCTCGTAAATTGAGATTTAAATTGCTTTGCTCCAACTGAATTTAGGCGTGGAAATTCCTTTTGAATTAAAAAAAATTGTATTTACCGGTGCCCACAAACCTTTGCGGTGAAATCTCGTCGGTCTCCCCATCCCAAGGCCCTCTACTCTTACACAACTGGACCTTAGACGGGCGGGGGAGGCAGCATTGGTGCAATAGCCCCCCCTACCCTCCCCCCGCCCCCCTCGGGTAACAATTCCTATGAACTAAACAATGGGTGATCTGTCCGGAATGGGAGTAAGGGGGTATATGGTGGGGCTAACAGGTATTTGCGAAAACCCTTCACAGCCTTCCCATCTGCCTTTTTATAGTATTATTGAATTATATCATTTATATAGCGCCTTCCTACCACATGTGTGGGCCTCTAGCGCTGTGCCTTACCTGCCCATCAACACCGCCTTAAATTCCTGGTCGAGAGCCGAGTATGTCCTCAAAGTGGCGTATGTGGGAAGTGTTGGGTGCTATGCATGAGGGTCAGAGAGCTGCTACAGTCTTGTCGCTGCAGACGCTGTGCTGCTCTTGGACATGTCTGTGCTGCAGAAGAGTATAGTGTTGATTGGGACACGCTTGTTGGTGCAGTTTAGCTCAAGTTGGAAACGCTGTATGTCATACACCGGTGATTGGTTTTTAGTGGAGCCTACTGTGGTGTGAGGGAGGGCACTGAATCAATGGAAGAGGGCGGCCAGGGTAAGACGAGGAGCAGCGAGATATGTATTGTTCTGTAGCATTCCAAACCCAGGCAAAAATTCCGATTTCTAATCCATGCTTGGAGAAAGTTGCAGAGTTTTGACATCTGTACGCTGATGGATCAACTACTTTCTGATTAGTTGCATCACAAATATTTTTAATATGGGACAGACAAACAAAAAATATGTACATTAGCCTTTTATATCTGGGCTGACTTCGTTGGCCATCCAGACTGGAACACTGCATTCTCCTCCTGAAGCAGTCCCATGCATTTGTGGCCACACCGAAACATGCTGTCTTCCCTTGAAGAGTACATGAAAATGGCATCAGATTTTAACATTTGTTGTTATATTTAGACTTATTTCTCAGGTGTTTTTCTTCACTCCCCATTAAGGTAGGTAGGTAGGCAGTGGGTTGAGCACTGGTTGCTGAGACTTGTGTGCAACCTGCTTGTGACAGATTCTAATCCTGCCATGTCCTAATATTCTTCTTGCCTCAGATGAGTAGCCTAGTACTGAATAATACAATCTCGTGTAAGTGCTAAGAAGCAACCCAGCACACACTGTGAGTTACATGGACAATCAACATGATTGCAAGAGGGCTCTTTGGCCACCTTCTCATCTTCGGAAGGGCCCCCGGAAGTGCCAGGTGCGCCGCCAGGTGCTGACGGGTAGAGCGGAAGCCCGACGGGTACTGGCAACCAACGTCTGTAAACAACACTGCTCTTGAAAAGGCGCCAGCACAAACAAAACAAGGCCACTATTCATGATTCCAGCTGCCAACAAACGGAAGACAACATGTGGGCGTAAATGCGTTTCATTCGACAGTCTGGGTTCCCAAAGGTCGAGATTTTTCATGAATTTTAACAAGTGGTCGTCAGCTTGTGGGCTCCGGATTCATCGTTATTTGTTTAAAGTGTATATTGTATATGAAACGAGGTTTCACCGACTTCATAGCGCTTTGATACCCTACAGACGCTGAGCATCAATCCTAAAAATGTAGAAGAGCAGATGATGTTGCCACCAAAGGCAACATTCTCGGTCGATTACATCTCTGAAAATGTAAGCAATCTCAGGGTGTTAAACATATTTGTTCTTCATACCAATGGTATCAGACTGAAGCTTGTGACAAGCTCTCCACCAAAATGTGATTTGGGTGTATTTATACAAAAAGAAAATGGTCGAAACAAAGAGGCATATTAACCAAGTTTACCTTTTAAAAAGTATTGTATACAAGCTAGGTGTTTTCGGTAAACAAATATAACTTACTTTTTGTGTTGTAATTGTAATTTTGGAGTTTGTAGAAAAAAGTTTGGCAAACATAGTTTTTGTGTTGTAATTTTGGCATTTGTAGAAAAAAGTGTCACCTGTCGCTTGGAAGTAGAAGGCTTGCTTTGAAACACATGTATTGACGAAGCCAGTAGGTCTCACGTTTGAGTATTGTTGGCTTTGTCAATGTTTGTTAACCACGATGTAAAGCATCCCAACACTGAACTGCATCACTAAATACGACGGGGTAAAAAAACACCAATGACGCCAGGCATAATTTGTAAAGCACACGTTCACCCTTAGGTATCATGGCGCTGAATAACAGATGTCCATTGTTAACCAATTCAATGGTACTCATTTTATGTACCTCGGATGGATGAAAGGCTGAGTGGACCCTCTGGGATTTGAACCTGTGACCATGAGGCCAAACACAGGCCCCTGCAGTAGACGCATTAGTCCACTGAGCCACCATACACCACATGTCGTTGTCTGCAATATGACGCACCTGCTTACGTTTTTTTGTAATTGCCTATCTGATATGGATCGCCAAGTAAAAACAAAAAAATCCCCAAAAGCAGTTTTTGGAAGGATGGGTGGGGGTGAGCAACCTGATGGGTGTGGGTGGAGAAACACAAAGATCCCTGGTGGGGGATGTAATGAGGTGGGGAGAAGAAGCAAAGGGTGACAGAGAAGAAGCATGTGGGTGAAAGGGGAGCAACATGGAGGGTGGGTGTGAGGGAAACTAATGGGTGAGAGAGCAGCTTGGAGTGGGTGGGGCAGAAGCACACTGCTGAGAAAACAATGGGGGGAGGACCTGAGAGCGAGACGAACATGGATGGGGCGAGGAGAAGCATACGAGTAACAGAGAGTAAAAACAGAGTCCAGGGAAAAAGAAGAAAAAAAGGGAGGCACATGGAAAACACATGCACTCTTATGGAGTGCTTAAGCAAAAAAAAAATTGTGCTTGAACAGCAACCAGTTGAAGCACAGAAGCCAGCCGGTCAAATGAGATGGTAAAGAGGCTGTGCTCCATGGGCGGGACAAATACAACATTGACAAGCCAGGACACGATTAGGAAGCAGGCAAGTGAGAGTGATAGGTAAGTCAACTAATGGTAAGCAATGGGCAGGTTTCAAACCCCTTTATGCTTCTGGTAAGCCCATAATATGTCTTTCGCTACGCTTTCTGGGGAGTTCAGCCTAAAGAGAGCCAATTGAGATTCCTTGCTCTAGTAGTGAGTGGCCAATGCAGACCTGCCTTTGGGTATAAAATGGCCGCCTCTTCTTCTGTTAAAGCACCACCTTTCAGCCTTTTTCAGCTTCTTGACCGCTCTTTCAGACAGGCCCCTGTATTAGAATTACAAATGTTGACATTTGGCCACAATGTATGACAGAGGAACGGTAAGGTGTGTTCAAAGCATGCTTCATCAAAACACTGCCTCTTTGATGACTGAGTTTACTTGTTGTGGTATTGAGAGCCCACAGTGTTAAACACTTCCTGCTCTGTAACTGTACCCAGTGGTTCAGAGATATAGGCCACTAGACGAGGAACTGTTTGTAGTGTTGCTTAACCGTGTAATCTCAGCTTTAGTCAACCACAGGGAACGATGCTCTTCCATCCAAGGGGAGGTGGGTTCATGGCCCATCGCGCCAAAAAACGGTGGGGGTCGTATCAGTAGTTTGTGGTGCCTGTTAACCTTGTTTAACCACAACATAGCCACAACACACCTTTGCTCCTTAATGTGAAATCTAAACGTGTTGCCATTTTAACTGTTCCCGGTGTAACCTTTACATTTTCTCATTCATTCATTCATTAATTCATTCACTCATTCATACAGTTCCTATAGATCATGGCTCTCCAACCTTTTCTGTAATAAGAGATAATTGCGTTCAATGAAAAGTATCCCGAGCTACTAATATTAACAGTGATTACATCAGAAAGCATTTTGTCAGTGGCCGCCACATGCAAGACACGAGCAGTGAGCGCCTCAGTTTGGCAAACATAGTTGCCATCAGTAATGTAAAAAAGGCTTATATGGTTAATACACAGCTGATATGGATGCGGCGCCCCGCGATCCAAGGTTATTAGTACTTGGTCTTCTCAACACAGCATCAAATATCAGCTTTAAATATTTTTTGACATTTCAATCATATTTTTGCTGAACATCAACTCATAAGTTCTGAAAATACACACATTTACGTCCCAAATTCACGATTTTTCATTTTGGTATACATGTACAAATTCAGCCAAGCAAAACATCTGATATATTAGTCTCGGCTGTACACAGAAGAGCCGGAGAGCTACCAGTCGCTCCCAAGCTACTCAGGGAAGCTTGTTATCAGTGGATTTTAATATTTTTTTTTTGATTGCACAGGTGTTTTCCCATGAAAACATTTTTACTACAGTTAAGCAAATTTCATTAGTCAATTGATTGTATTAAATCCGGGTGTCTGTAGCTAGGCCAATATTGTTATAGTTCAATTAACCGCAACAGGCAAATTCAGCGAGCTGCCTCAAGATAACGCAGAGGTAAACTAGAGATATTTCAACATTTCTCTGTTATTGTTGAGGTAGTCTTCATCGGTCTTACGGTGCAACCAAGTCAGTCATATACGATAACAACGGGAGGCAGGAAAATGTCGCTTTGCGTTCTGTAGCCCATTCGTTAACCTCCTTTATTCTCCCAGCAGACTCTGACCCTAAAGCTTTTCTGTCTGCTCTGTCGTCTTGATTAGAAACCTCTCTGAAGAGCTTACATCCAATAAAGATGGCGCGACTCCATGAAAAGAAAGGCCAGGACAAGCGGCCTTCTAATGAACTGTTCGAGGTGAATGGACATGTTGGCCACTTGGAGTGGGTCTGGAGGGACTGCACTGACGACTTGAAAATGTAATGTTGGATACAGTTTCGCATTTGGAAATCAGCCCTCAGAACCACTAAATCAGCTGCTTTGGTTAATCAAATCTGTAGGTTATATAATATAGCCTTAGAGACTGACATAGCGGGCTCTACCGGCCATTAAAGGCCCTCTCCAGCATAGGCATTTAACAAGAAAGCGGGCCTTGAATGGCCAGTAGAGCCCGCAATGGAGGGCTCTAAGGCTATTACAACATTCCACTCCTAGAGGGCAGAATGGTCTAATTTGTAAAACAAAGTCCTCACAGAGCCAGAGGGGGTTGAAATTAGCTAGGGCTCCGTAAGGCATGTGTTCACAGCAACATCTGTGAGCAAGCATTGGAATGTTGATGCTACGGGCTTCTACCAGCCATTAGAAGCCCGGAGCACTCCATTGTCTTCAATGGAGCCCTCAACATTCCAATGTTCTAATGTGGCCTAAGGAACTGTGCTCTTCTGAGCTGCCTAACACTTCTCAAGGATATATCGAGCATGGTAATTGCAGTTTATGACCATCTGAAAGATGGTGTATTTTTGGACATTGAGTGAAAAAGCACAGGGATCTTTTCTCTGGCAAACTCTGCATAATACTTGTGTAGGCAAAGGCATTTGGAAACTCGTTAATTCCTTGCTGTAAAATATCCTGATCTCTGTCCCCATTAAATCAGCAGTAATGGTCCTTTTTAGGGTGTGCATACCAGACAGCTCAGCTGTCTGACTGAGAAAGATCTATTGTCTGCTTACCAAGATTTTACAGTGAGCTGACAGCCTGACAGTTATTTGCCATTGGTTGGCTTTTTTGTCAATCATTTGCTTGCTTCTTATTTAAATGTCTTGCCTTGTCAATCTTGTGTTTGTCCCTTCCCTAGAGCATAGCTTCTTTACTCAAGTCCCTTCATAGCTCACTTATAAGGAGCTACTTTTTTCTTTTTAGCTTAAGCAGTCCACAAGAGTACATGTTTTCCAGCTGTCTCCCTTGAATGCTTCTTCCTCCCTTTCCGCTCTATGTCACTCTCTCTCATCCATCTGACTTTCCCTCCTCTGTGCTGGTTTCTCTCATTTCTTTTTGCTTAAGCACTCTACGAGTGCATGAGTTATCCAGCTGTCTGCCTTGTGTGACTCTCTCCCATCTTTGAGGTTCTCTCTCTTGTGTGTGCTTCTGCCCCCACCACATTGCTCTCTCTTGTCATAGTGCTTCTCTCCCTTACCCAGTGCTCTGTGTTGCCTCTCTTGCCTGTGACCTTCTGTGGAGTTCTTTACCTTATGAAAGCAAATGACGCTTGTGTCATTCCTGTTGTGCACACATGCACGCTGGCGCAGGTCTGGTTCAGTGGAATTACGCGACCGCCATTGCATCTTTTATTTTTGTATTTTGAGGATGATGCATAGCGCCACCAGGCTTCACAGCACCACCAGAATCAAATGGCAAAACTAATTGATCCCAAAGGCGAGACCCCTTTGGCTTTGCCAGTGCTTGTTTAAAGAAACTGACTCTGAATCAAAGAATCTTGGATATCTGTCTCCCAAGTTCACCACTCCACTAGCTCTTTTGATCATTGTTTCTAACCAATTTATGATGCCCAATAGTTTGTTGACGTGTTACAAGCTGGGTTCCGTCCAGGCCTGGTCTGGAGTTCTGTTTCCCGCCCTGGACGAGCTACAACGCTGACCTGCTGGAGCGGAAACTGTATCTTCATCTAGGGCCAGTCCCGCCAGCTTAGTTATACCTGTCTCAGCAGGAGACTATCTTCATTAAACCTTTGTTATCATCCAATATCTTTTTCTCCTACTGTTTTTCATGTGCTTTTTTAAAATTGTACCACAATTTAACAATATATTATGCTTTTCACTTACTTAATTTTACTAATATTGTGGCTGTACAGGCGTTAAAAGCATACATAATAGTAACAGCCTGCGGCTGAGATTCTGGGAGTGATTTCATGTCTCACTTTTGGAAAATGTCAGTAATCATTTTTCCTGGTAAGTGCTTTTCAAGCCGCACGGAGCTTTCATTTTTTGCCTTCTTGATACACCAGTTTTATCCTGCCGACATATGAGTATGTGGGGTTCTTTCACGTTCTGGAGTGGTGCTTTGGGTGAAGGCCTCAATCCCTTTGCCAAGTCTAAACCCTAACAGCCTGTCACGTGGTATGCTGTGTTTTATTCTTCCGCCATCTTATGGTCTTCCTTTGACAACGAAATTGAAGCAAAGCCTCTTAAACTATCTTAAGAATCAGCTTCAAAAACCTGTTTGAGTGTAGGAGACAAGGTCAGATAAAGCTGTTTACCTATTATTGTTCAGTAGATGTCAAAAAACTTTTTAACAACAAAAAACACATGTAGGACTGCAAGACCAATATTTGTTGTCAACCACTATACTTGATTATTCTTTTTCAAGTCTAAATGGTTACCTTCATAAGTCTTTAGACTAGGCTAGTGTGGTCCTGAAAGTTAGCGAACTCAGCTCGGCTGCTTTATTGTAGTATCTATTATGTGAAATTATATGTTGTGATTTTACGTATTTTATAGCAACAAACTGCCCATTTTGTCTGAAAAATGTGAATCCTTTAAAATCATTAAACCTGGCAAACTGCCTTCATCTTAGGTTTATTTTGGTACTTGGACCCCCAGTGGACCAAGCAAACACCTATTTAGTTCTGGTTCATCGACATAGATTTTCGGAAGACTTACTGTTATCAATACTTTCAAATGTATATTGTGTTGACTTTGGTTATGCCCAGTGGCATTTTGTTGTGTTACATCATACTTTTTTCTGCTTGGTGTTCCATTCTGCCTCCTATGGATTACTTGCATTGTGATGCAGGAGGGACTTTTTTGAATCTCTAAAGGTTTTTTATTTTTAGCTGCACCCGACTTTTTTTCAATATTTTAGCAAGGACTCAAAATGTAAGCCTGAATTATTGGTTTTGCCGCTGCTTGTTGAATATTGCACTTTTGACAAGAGCAGAATGGCTACTGTATATAGAGCTGATTGCATGTTACACATAACCGTGTTATCCTCCTTTAGAAAAAATATGGTCCATCATTTTGTGAGTAAAATACTGTTTCAGACTTTTGGATGTTCTGCAGTGAAAATGTGAACTTTTAACGCGCATGTACATAAACTGTTAAACAATTTGATATGAGTGTATTTGTGAATTTCATACCAACCAGTTAAACGTTCTGCCTCTGAAATCAAGTCTTTGGACACCAGAAAAGTGTCAGGTTATTTCTGAGACTTTATACTACAGTTTAAGACTTACAGTTTATTGTAACAACACGCTTCTTCAACACCTCCCCCCCCCAAAAAAAAAAATCCAAACAAAAGACACAGGTTACTAACATATTTCAGAACTTCAAAGTGTCCTGATGTCATAGGTCCCATCACATCTTTTACCGGCCCTAGCTTCTTGGCAGAACATTCTTGGACTTGCAGTTTCGCTTTTAACTCAAGTATGTTTGAGCTCAAAATGGGAGAGGGTGCAACCCTTCACCCCTCCTCCCCACTCAACTCTTCAGGGGTGGCCAGGAACTCATCCCACCACATGGCCAATGGTTATCTGTGAGATATGAGAGATTCAAGTGGGCCTCTCTCTATATTCCTCGGGGGGAGGGGGATTCATCATTTTAGGACGCAGGACCATTTTGCTGCCATTGATTCGTAACTTAGAATATAATACACCGTTTTTTAGGTCGAGCCTGAGCCAGCGTGCATGCGCTGCTCTGCAAGGCTTCTTGTAAGCACTTTAAACTTCTCTGTGTGGGTCTGACTCCCCCCACGCATTGGGTTGGCTGTTGGCTGTGTAATTTTGTTATTGTAGCCTGCAAATAGCTAAAGGCGGGCGCATGTCCCACCCCTTTTGCAAATGTTAACTCCCATGGCGTTTTGCTCTCGGGAGCGAGTAGCGGCGGGAAGGGTGGCAGCTGCATTCCTCCTGGGTCAGGTTACACACAACGCGCCATGCTTTTGCTTGTTATCTGAGCAGTGACCTCTGCGTGCTTTTCATTTAATTGGGGAGTATTGAGGCATGGTCTTCTTTCCCCTAGTGATACTTGTTTGCGAATGCTCTTTTATGTGTACTTTCACATCTCATTTATTTAAGGAGTATTTTTTAGGAGTCAGTTCATCTGACTTTTCCTTTATTTTCAGACCCACCCCTGTCAGTTCCTCCTTGATTTAGGCGGAGGTCTTGACCTCTCGCCTCATTTATTTTTATGCGAGGAGGGGTATGTGTTCCCATTGCTCATTTATTTCCGCGTGGCCTCTGTGGGTTTTCACATATTTCATTTGATTGTGGTCGCCGGTTCTTTTTTTTCTGGTTTGTTTGAGGAGCGTTCCCCGCTGACCCCTCATTTACTTGTAGAGATACTCCTGCGTTCTCTCCTCCTCGATTTGAGGTCCCGCCTCTGCTGTCCCCTCCTTTATTTCAGGGGTGTTTCCCAATCTCGACTTTAATTTATTTGAAGAGAGGATTCTTTAACCTGACTTCGACTCATTTATTTATTTTAGTCCCTTCCTTGTGTTCCCATGCCTGTGTCCTTCTGCTCACTCGCACTACACTGAGGAGTTTCCTCTTTTTTCTTCCCCTCGCCCCCCCCTCTAACCCTGGCTCTAATTTGAGAGGCGTCCCAGATCTGCTATTCCCTCTTGCCTGCACCCATTTAAATAGTTGGTTGTGTTCCATTGACCCCCACTCCTCGTTTGCCCTGCCTTCCCGCCTCCTTTTCTCTCCCCTTCCCTGCTTTACCACCCCGATTGGTTGCCCCCACCCCCTCCTCCGCTGCTCTCTGGCTCCTGTTTGAGAAGTTATTCATCCTGCCTTTCTCCACCGTTCATGCCAATCCCTGCAAATAAATGTGTGCCTGTCTCTTCACTTCTTGTAATGTGGGGAGGCACACTGGCTTCACCGTTACGTCCGTTACTATTTCAAGGGCACTCGCAACTTGTTCACTCTTTTCTGGCCCCTACAAGCCCCTTCTAGCTTAATTCGCTAATCTAGCTACCCCCGTCTACCAGTGGCACGAAAGGTATCAGTAGATGTCGTAGCACCTAGGATAATGTGCTGCATGGCTAAATACTTACAAGGTCCCAAAGGCGCGACCTATTGGCTATGCCAGTGCTTGTTTATACTGTTTCTTTTCTAACCCATCCTTGTGGGGGAGAAGGGTTGGGAATGCTGGGAGAAGGTTGTCTTGGTTTCCCTGTGTTGTTGAGTACATTTGGTATCTTGCTCGGAGGCCGCGTTTGTCAGGACCTTCTCTGCAGCTGCCTCGAAAACAACTCTATTTCCATACAGGGACGGGAACAAAACACGACAGAGGGCATAAATGTCTAAAGGAATCAAAATAAAGCAGCAGACTTCTATTTTTAAAGCTTGAACTGTCGGGCGGGGAGGGGAGGGGGGGCGATTCTATCGCAGAGACTCAGTAGAGGTTCTGCCTTTTCCTCCGCCATCACATTCCCGCGCGTTTATTCAACTAGAGGTGGGGTAGAAAGTTTGGCTTAGCTTAGTTAAGGTAGACACTGCAGTACTGCCCTTGGCGCATATTCCCTCTCCGAAGGTGGTACCGGGAACATTCCTTGGCACCCTGCACAGGGCCAGCGCGGCCTGCTGCTCTCCCCTGGGCCAGTGGCGGCTTAGACGAAGTTGCTGTGTTTTTTTCTCAGTCCACTAACCTATTAAAGAGCCGCTGGCTGCGCTCTCCCATTGGCCGCCTGCCACCTCTGATCCCTGCCGAGATTGCTCTGTGTTTACTCTCCTGCCGAGTATGCAGGTGGTGAGGCTACGCCCCCTGCTGCCCGTATAGTGCTTAGCACCTTTGAATGTCAGTGAGGCACATGTTCTCTGCTGCTTCCGAAGTGGCCCAAAGTGTCAGGTTTAGGATGAGGTACGGTGCTCTTCTCAGGTGGGTTAGACTGCGGAGTATTAGGGAAAGTACTGTGCTGTTACCCAGGTGTGCAAGCCTGCTGAGTGCAAGGAAGGACCTTTGTGTTGCTACCCATTCGGGCCAGGTTTCTGAATATCCGGGGAAAGATCGGTGTGCATCTCCTGTGGGTCACACTGAGAGTACCACAGAGAAGTACTGTGCGGCTACTCGTCTGGGCTAGACTGCTGAGTATCGGAGAGAAATGATGTGCGGGGGGCCAAGGGGCGGGGCTTCTGAGTATAAGGAAAAAGCAGTCCGCTCGTTTCCGTGCAGGCAAGACTGCTGAGCATCAGAGAGAAGTACTGTGCTGCTACCCACGCCGGCAAGACTGCTGAGCATCAGTGAGTGGTACTGTGCTGCTACCCACGCGGGCAAGACTGCTGAGCATCAGTGAGAGGTACTGTGCTGCTACCCACGCGGGCAAGACTGCTGAGCATCAGTGAGAGGTACTGTGCTGCTACCCACGCGGGCAAGACTGCTGAGCATCAGTGAGAGGTACTGTGCTGCTACCCACGGGCAAGACTGCTGAGCATCAGAGGTACTGTGCTGCTACCCACGCGGGCAAGACTGCTGAGCATCAGTGAGAGGTACTGTGCTGCTACCCAAGCGGGCAAGACTGCTGAGCATCAGTGAGAGGTACTGTGCTGCTACCCACGCGGGCAAGACTGCTGAGCATCAGTGAGAGGTACTGTGCTGCTACCCAAGCCGGCAAGACTGCTGAGCATCAGTGAGAGGTACTGTGCTGCTACCCACGCAGGCAAGACTGCTGAGCATCAGTGAGAGGTACTGTGCTGCTACCCACGCAGGCAAGACTGCTGAGCATCAGTGAGAGGTACTGTGCTGCTACCCAAGCCGGCAAGACTGCTGAGCATCAGTGAGAGGTACTGTGCTGCTACCCACGCAGGCAAGACTGCTGAGCATCAGTGAGAGGTACTGTGCTGCTACCCACGCAGGCAAGACTGCTGAGCATCAGTGAGAGGTACTGTGCTGCTACCCACGGGCAAGACTGCTGAGCATCAGTGAGAGCTACTGTGCTGCTACCCACGCAGGCAAGACTGCTGAGCATCAGTGAGAGGTACTGTGCTGCTACCCACGGGCAAGACTGCTGAGCATCAGTGAGAGCTACTGTGCTGCTACCCACGGGCAAGACTGCTGAGCATCAGTGAGAGGTACTGTGCTGCTACCCACGCAGGCAAGACTGCTGAGCATCAGTGAGAGGTACTGTGCTGCTACCCACAGGCAAGACTGCTGAGCATCAGTGAGAGGTACTGTGCTGCTACCCATGTGGGCAAGACTGCTGAGTATCAGTGAGAGGTACTGTGCTGCTACTTAACTGGGTCAGACTCGGGAGCATCAGGGACAAGTACCATGCTGCTACCCATGTGGGCTGGGCTATGGAGTACCAGGGACATGAGGGAGAGACTGCTGAGTATCACTGGGAGAAGGCGTCTGCTGTTACCCGCGTGTGCCCGATCTCTGAGTATCATGGAGAAGTACTCTGAAACTACCCACTGGGCTATACTGCTGAGCATCAGAGAGAAGTACTGTGTGGCTTCCCATTTAGACCAGACTGCTGAGTATCAGAGAGAATTACCATGCTGCTACCCGTGTGCGCTGGGCTATAGAGTACCAGGGGCAAGTATTGTACTCCTCTGCAAGAGGGAGAGACTGCTGAGTATCACTGGGAGAATGCGTCTGCTGTTACCCGTATGGGCCCGATCTCTGAGTATCATGGAGAAGTACTCTGCACCTAGCCACGTGGGCTAGACTGCTGAGTATCAGAGAGAAGTACTGTGTTGTTACCCAAGAGGGCGAGACTGCTGAACATAAGGTTTAAGTACTCGGCTGCTACCCATGTTGGCGAGGGATGTACCGCACTGCTATCCAGGGGGGCCAGACGGTTGAATAGTAAGGTCAAGTGCTGTGCTGCTACTCAAGGAGGCTAGACTGTGGAGCGTTAAGGGGTATTGCCATGCTACTACCCTTGCGGGCTGGGCTGTAGAGTAGCATGGATACTCTGCTGCTACACAAGAGTATGAGTCTGCTGAGTATCACAGGGATAGGTCCTCTACTGTCCCCCATGTGGGCCACATGGGTGAGTATCAAGTAGAAATACTGCGCAGTTACCTAAGAGGGATGGGCCGCTGATTCACAGGCAGAAGTACTGAGCTACTATTGATGTCAGACAGTCTGCTGAGGATCAGAGAAACGTACTGTGCTGCTACCTGTGGGTGCCAGACTGCTGAGTATCAGAGAGAATCACTGTGCAGCTCCCCAAGAGGGTAGGATTGCTGAGTATCAGGAGAAAGTACTCTGCTTCTACCATGTGGGTAGCATTGCTGAGTATCGTAGATAGGTATGGTGCTGCTAGCCATGTGGGCCAGACTGCTAAGAATTTGTGTGAAGTAGTGCTGCTACTGGGGTTGGCCAGACTGTGAAGTGTCAGGGAGAAGCACTGTGCTGCTACCTATGTGGGCCATGCTGCTGAGTATCAGGATGAAATACACGAAAGGGCGAGCCTGCTGAGTATCAAAGGGGCTGTGAGCTGTGGCTCATAAGGGCCCGATTGGTGGGTACTAGAGGGTAGTACTGTGCTGCTACCCAAGTTTAGAGTGCCGGGTATCAAAGAGGAGTACTGTGCTGCTACCCACAGGGGCCCAACTGCTGAGTATCAGAGAGATGTACCGTGCTGTTACTCAAGCGTTCCAGACTGCTTAGTATCAGGCTGAAGCACTGCACTGCTACCCTTGTGGACCTGACAGCTGAGCATCAGGGTGGGTGAGGCTTCTGGGTAACAGAGTGAAAGCGCTTCTGCGCCTTCTACCCTTTGAATTGTAATTGCATTTATATAGCGCTTACTACCCCATATGAGGCGTCAAAGCATTTTTTCGGCGACTAGCACGCTACTCCAGAACCCAAACTGGATTAGTTGGGAATTAGTATAGGGAATATGAAATTAATTTGAGTAGTGGACATGTGAGTTTGTTATTTGCATTGAAAAAGGATTGTAGAGGGATAGAAGAGGGAAGGATTTGAATTTATATAGCTCTTGCTACCCCTGATGTGGTCCTGACAGCTGAGCTCAGAGTGGGTGAGACTTCTGGGTAACAAAGTGAGGGCTGTTCTGCTAATCAAATGACCCGATATTCTGAATTTCAGGAAGAAACCACCGAATAGGAGGTAATGCATTTGACTACTATGCATGCGGGTCACACCGCTGAATTTCAAGGTGGTGTACTTCCAAATCCCATACTACTGAATTTTGGAATGTCAAGCTATACTGCTCCCCTTCCCGATTCCTCCATGTACCACTTCTGGTAGAAAATGGAGCTACTTACCCTCTGGGCCAGGAAGAGGCATATAGGAGTGGTATACAGCACTACTATTTATGTGGATGAGACATGCTGATTGGCTTTAAGTTTGACATTATTCATTAAGGTTTTTAAAACTGTAAATAGGAGCATCGATGAATTAGATGCATACATAATAATGATACAAACGAATTAAAAAATGTAATGGGTGGAAATAAAAAAAAGTATTTGATAGCCAATCTTAAAATGCTTAAAGTTTACGTCCTTAGCATCTTAATAAAAATGTATTTTGAAATTATTGAAACAGATAAACATTATATGTTATGTTGTTGCATACTGGAATAGTGTAATAAAAATTAACTAGAAGCTGTAAGTTCCAGAGAAAAAGGCAGAAGAACATAAGAAAAGCAATACGAAAGACAAAGAAGGGTAAAGAAAAAACAGGATCAAATTAGAAGCAACTCTTGTCATTAAAGTACGTTTAATATAGTTGGACGATGAGAGTTAAGACAATAATAAAGTGAGAAAAAGAGTTTAATATCAATAAGAGGTTTGACAGAGGTTCACAGTCTTTCATATTGCTTTTCACATTTTCATACATAAGGCACTTGGGCCCTGATGTACGAAGTTTCCATTGCCAAAAAGTGGTTGCAAATTGCACACTGACTTTTTGAGAATGAAAAGGAATTTTGTGGGCCGGCCTATGTACTAATAGATCGGTTCAGAGAATTCGGAACCCTATTGGGTCGCAAATCAATCTACATTGATAATATTAATGAGGAAGGTTCTAAATTACGACTCACTACAATTGGATGCCTTCACAGGCATGGCGGCCTGCAGAGGTCAGAAGACACCATGTCTGTGATCGTATTTTAAATAAAGGCAACTTTTTTTTAAGTGCAGTCTGTTTTCCTTAAGTGAAACAGGCCTTCCTTTGAAAAGAAAAGCATTTTTGTTTGTTTGAGAGTTGACAGTGGTCCACCTAAACAGTGCCTTTTCCCCAACAAACATTCACAAAGGGGAAGGGGCTGCAAGGGGAACATTTGCAAATGGGTTAACACCTCCCTTGAGGTGTCAATAACATTTCAATGCTTTGTAACTGGATTTCAATTGCAAAACGTTGATACCGAAGGGATGCTTTCTTCTAAATAGACATTCATGTATTTCTACCCAAATTAACCCTTTTTAGCAACATTAGGATAATGAAAGACTGGGGGAAAAACAAAATTCATGGGAGCATGTGTCTTCTTACTCTTTCCACTATGTGCGGCTTCTCCCATAGCATCCTCACCTCTTGTGTTGTACATGTTACCCCCTCCCAAATCTCCTGTTTCTTTCAAGCCCCTTCCCACACCGCTTTGTTATTTTTGGTGTTTTTAGGTCTCAGCTTGCGAAGGCTGCGCTTGCGCAGTCTCGCTCGCGAGACATAATGACTTGGAGAAGAGGGGCTTGAAACCGCCCCTCTTCTCCCCTCTTCTCCATTGGCTGGCCTCTTGAATGCTGGCCAGCCATTGGAGAAGAGGTCCGTCACTCCGAACAGGCCCCGTCCTTTTCGGATTCGGGGGCGTGTTTTTTTCAACTTTTCTAATTATCTCCTCCAGCCAATGGCAAGAGGAGAGAAAAGCAAAACACGCCCCCGAATCCAGAAACGCCGCTGCCTTTCTCCGAGGCATTTCTGCTTCGCCTCGGAGAAAGGCGGCGGGGGAATGCTATGACACTGCAACGGGGATGGTGTTCCGTTATTTGCGCTACGGGGATGGTGTTCTTGGTCGCCCTCCCTCTTCCGCACTCCCGACTGACAATATTCCTCTCTGACAGGATGCCCCCTCGCAGCGTGGAAAATCCCAGCAACGCCCCCCGCTATTTCAATTCAACCACAAGGTTTGGGTGCAAAGATACATTCCCGGCTCTGAATGTGAGGTAAACTGTCTCTGTGAGAAAATATCCAAATTTTACAGTAAATGGCACACGGTTTTCCCGCGTTCAGCACACGCGCCCTGCCTTTGATGCCTTGAAACGAAATGGGAGGGATCAAGAAAGGTCGATGGACTGCTCGGAAAGTCGGTTAAAGCTCGGGGATTTGGGCAAAGACAAAGGATCTCCCGGGAAAACTGTACTGGATCAATCAGCCGAGAAAGGCTAATGCATTTTAACAAAACCCGGCTCTCGATGACGCCTTGGAAAGAAGCAGAGCAAAGGGGCGCGGAGTGTTTATGCCGCTATGGGATTATTGTGTGAAGTCCCTCACTGTGTCTCCTGCGCACACAGAGCTCGCGCTCCGTGAATGGCACAATGCCTTTGTGCCCAGACATGTGACGCTTGACACAGGCTTACTGTGAATGGCTAAACATCTGCCCCCGCGACGCCAAACGCAAGCGGTTGAAAGACAGCGCGAATTCGGGCCCCGTGGGGCGAGATACACACAGGCGGGGGGAGGGGGTTCTTGGGGGAGGGAGACACGGCCTGGACTGAGGGAGCTAGTATCACACTTTAGCACACTACCATTCTAGTTTGTCTATTGTAGTCAAAGTGCTTTAAGTTTTGAATTGCATTTATATAAAGCATTTGTCCTGCCACCCACACAACTCAGAAGATGCACCTCAGTCCTGACCGGCATTTACCCTGCCACCCGCACAGCTCAGAAGATGCACCCCAGTGCCGACCGGCATTTACCTTGCCACCAGCACAGCTCAGAAGAAGCACCTCAATCCTGACCGGCATTTACCCTGCCACCCGCACTGCTCAGAAGATGCACCCCAATCGACATCGGCATTTAGCCTGCCACCCGCACAGCTCAGAAGATGCACCTCAGTCCTGACCGGCATTTACCCTGCCACCCGCACAGCTTAGAAGATGCACCTCAGTCCTGACCGGCATTTACCCTGCCACCCACACAGCTCAGAAGATGCACCTCAGTCCTGACTGGCATTTACCCTGCCACCCACAGCACAGCTCAGAAGAAGCACCTCAGTCCTGACCGGCATTTACCCTGCCACAACCGCACAGCTCAGAAGATGCACCTCAGTCCTGACCGGCATTTGTCCTGCCACCCACACAGCTCAGAAGATGCACCTGAAGCTTTTTTGTTTGTAATGTACATTATTTTTGTACCTCCGCCCTGCCCTGCAGTACTAAGTGCGATTCTATTACAGGCAACCGCTCGAAATGCTAAAAATGTCCCGGAATCCTGCCCCGCAGCACTCACAGCTTCACATTACTGTCTGTAAACCATACAGCGCTTAAAAGTGCACCACAACGCTCCCTGCAACCACCTTGGCTATTCGACTACTGTCAGCATTCCCACGCAAGGCTACGAAAACGCGTATCAGCCCTGCCTCGAAGCGCCTCCCATCCTGCCTCGAAGCGCCTCCCAGCTCTGCCTCGAAGCGCCTCCCGCTTCTGCGGTCGCGGGCTCTCCCACGCTGCTCGTGATAAGAGCGCAGGGTGTTGCCCCTCAGCTGTGTTGCTACAACAACTGACCTCACCACAGCGGTCTGTTTAGGGTGCCTACCACTGCGTGGAACTACCTGTCAATCAACCACTGTGCTCGTCTCGGGGCACTGCCTGACGTCAGCACAAGCTCCGTGTGCCCCTCAGCAGCCAGAACTGACAGGAAAGAGGTCTCGGCACCTCCTCTGCTCTCACGTACCCTTAAGTACCCGTGGGGCTGCAACAAGGCACAGTGGTACAGCGGGTCGTGGTGGCTGGTGAATTTAGAAAGTGGTGGGGGCATAAACACGTTTTTGATTAGGACTAAGCAAGACAAGCAACATAAAACAAGCATTTACAATGCAACGGTCTCGGCATTGTTAAAGTTAGAGCTATTGGCATTGCTCATGACATTATTTTTGTTTATGTTTTTGTTTTTAAAACATGTAGAGAAACGGCATTGTTATTTACAATGTTAATAGCTTAATCAGTGTGTGTGTAGGTGGCTCTGTGTGTGGGTGCAAATGCAATAGGTCTCGCATTTGAGAGTGATTAAGCTATTGACATTGTAAATAACAATGCCGTTTCTTTAAATATTTTAAAAACAAAAACATAAACAAAAATAATGTCATGAGCAATGCCAATAGCTCTAACTTTACCAATGCCGAGACCATTGCATTGTAAATGCTTGTTTTTTTATTTACTCTGGCCACCTAGCTCCTCTGTTGTTTCTCCCTTCCTGCTTCCCATTGCACACTCCACTGGACAGCTTTTACTACTGCTCCCCTTCTCGCCTGTTCTACCATTGATCTCCTGCGTCTTCCTGTTGTGTTCTTTTGTTTTCTTTCAGAAGTTCAATGTTTTCCTTTTTTTAGCTGGCTTTGCAGCTGCAGTTTTCTCCACATAAGGTAACTACTTTTTTATTTGCCTTTCAGCACTCCATATACATTTATGTGTTTAGTTGCTCTTTCTCACATCCCCACTCCTGCCCTCTCGTTGTTGCCCCTACCCCTTGCGCTTGCCTGTTGCTTCTCCTATGCTCCCTGCTCAGATTTTTGTGTTTTTTCTATATTTAGAGCTCTTTTATTCTTCCCTGCTGCATGTTCCCCATTGCTCCCACTGTTTAGGTGGCATTTACTTTCCTCCGTTCTAACATTTCTGGTTCGCTCCTCCCCGTTGCAAGATTTATTTAAAAAAATATGAATATTAAATGGCGAAGCAGCTGCAATTTGCTACTTTGCCACTCCTTTCCAAATAAGCCACTTTTGTCCACTTTTTATATATTTTTAATTTACCACTCTAGTATGGGCATCTACTATCTTGAATGGGAAATAAAATAAAAACGTTTGTCTCAGCATCACAACGGATATGTGCGCATGCATGGTGGTTGCGCGTGCATGCATACATCCTGCTAGGGCCACCGTGGCGTTACGATACATGCATGCATATTCAAAGTTGGGGCTTTCATGTCTATTTATTTAGTTTTGCTGAGGCTGTTCAGTTTTGTCAAGACCCTTTTTTTTTCTTTTTGCCGATGCAGTTTTGACAAAGCTAAACTCAAAATCTCATTGGCTTTGTCAGTACTTGTTTTGTTATTGGGGAAGGGGGGCAATTAATCTTCATTTTTCACCATCAGGCTTTGACTCAAAAAAAGAGAGAGAAAGGCATAAAAGTGATAAAGAAAGAGGAAGGGAAAGGTAGGAATAAACAAACATCGGCAAAGCCTACAGGTCTCGCTTGCAGGACTCTTTGGTTTTGCTAGTGATTTTAGTAATATATTATTGGATATGCATTGCAAATTTTATGTAAGTAAAGACTTGACTATGTTAACAGTTTTAAACTCTGTTTGCTTTATTGCAATTATGTATTGTAATTTACTTTATTAAGTATTGACAAAATAAGAGCTCTCAGCTATAAAATGCTGAACTATTGGGTTTTCTAATGCTTGTACGGTACATGTTAGCTGAGTCGCATTTAGGTGTCCGGGTAAGTTCTAGTTGTGGGAGGTGGTTCATAAAGGGGCAGGATTGTGAGCTCTAGAGCGGAGGCTGAAGAAAGTGAGTCATTGGGCCATAACAGTGTTCAGATTACATGCTCATCCTATCGTTGGCCTCTCTTCAGTGTGCTTTATTGAGAAACAACAGTGGACGGATGCAGAGTGACTCTGCCATACTTAAGGATTGAAGACCCTATCAAATGAAGGGCATATAGGAACCCTGTGATATATCATTCAGGCCCAAGTAGGCAGCATTATACCAACATTGGAGGTTATCCCCTATTGGTGGTGGAGATTCCACGACGAAAGGAGGACAGTGAGGCTAGCTGTTGTTTAAATCTGCATTTCGTATTGATCCTTCCACAAGGTGTTTTTTTAAAGCATTCTCTGGTGTTGGGAGAAGCATTTTATATTCTCCGACAAGGATTTTCAGGATAGAAGTGACTTCTGCACTTTGGTCAAGCTACTTTTTACGATATCATCAGAGAGTAATACTTTAGTCTTTATAAAGATGGTTTAAATCAAGATAATATCATCGAAACGCGTCGGTGCAATAGAACCATAATCCACACAGTGGGCTGCCACACTAGATATTGTCTTTTGTACATCAGGGTTCAGCCCCAACGTTACCGCATACGGATATATTCCCTTTATGACAAAGTGTAGTGTCTTTTTAATACTCTCTTCTAATTGTCTTTGTTATTAAGATTGTTCATTTGCTTATGTATAGTGTGATGGTTTTTTGATTTTGAACATAAATATACTATGTATGATTAACTGTTTTTTAATTTGCTACAATTGTTTTATATGCTTTTAATTAATTGATACATAACATTTCCAATATTTTTCTTGTGTACTGGCACACTGCTTTTTCAATCGATACTGTATCCCCCATGATTTGATGTGTGTGATTTAGGTGAGTGAATGAGTAAGAGTTCTCTCAGTATTTTCCAACCAAAGGATATATTGTTATTTTTCTCTCTTCAGTGCGCACATAGTGATGCTAACTTATGTTCCATTTGTAATTACCAATTCTAATAATGATAATTCTTTATAACAAAACCATTGTTTTTACTCATATATATCAAAATGCTAACAAGCACTCACACAGCCAATAGGTCTGGTTTGTTTTAGGCATACGTTTGTTGTTACGTGGTATGTCCGAATGAAATAGCGGGAAACTCACAGGTAGGCACTCAAATGCTGGTTAGGCAGCATGCTGTATAAAACAGAGGATTGTCGGTCACATGTTTTTAGCCACATCCTTAATTGCTTAGGCAATCCCCTTTTAGAGACCCTCTTAAAGCCCTGTGATCCACAATAGGATTTGTACCTTAGTTGAGACCTAAAAATTGTGGTGATGAAAAACTCTGTAGTCGTTGGAGTGAAGCAGATAGGAGCATCCGCTTTGCTCCTCTGCGGCGCTCACTCGGCAGCGTCTCTGGGAGAGCAGGAGCACAGCTGGTGTTAGGCGTCAGTGGGGAGGTTGCGCACTTCAGTGAAAGAAAGCTGAGGGCCAGACCTCCTCCACTGTGACACCACAGGCCTTGATTGTAGGTCCCAGGGCTCTTGGTGCGCTCCTATAGAAGCGGAGCTGCAGTACTTGTTTCCTGGTGCAGGTGAATTTGATCCCAAATTCACACATGCCATTTGCTCCCTGGTGAAGCATATCCAATTATACTCGATACTCGGCTTCTTCTGGGAGTAAAGTTCAAAGAGAGAAACAGAGCGAGAGATAGCAGCATGGACTGTGGGGCAGAGGGCGGAAGCAATATCGGGAGAAGCAACGAAGGGGCTGGTGGAAGCAAACCAGAAGGTGGAGTGGTGAAACACTATGGGGGGGGGGGGTGCTTTGGGGATGAACCAACGTGGAGGACGTAGGGAGGGAAGCTAATGGAGGGATAGCAACATAGAGGAAAATTAAGCAGGCAAGAAAGCAACGGGGTGGGCAGTGGAGAAGCACATGGACAAGAGCGAGAGCGCAACACAGAGTGCAGGAGTGGGAAGAGAAGCACATTAGGGGAGACAGCTAGAAAACACATGCACTCTTGTGGAGTGCTTAAACAAAAAGAAAGAATTAGCGCCTGATAAATAAGCAGTGGAAGGACACAAGTAATGAGTCCATGCTCCAGGAGATATACAAATGCAAGCAGAGGAAGTAAAGCAAATGAAGCCAGCCAATGGTGTGCAATGGGATGGCTCTAAAACCACTGTAAGTTTACAGTATGTCTCACGACAGACAACATATGCAATGTTTAGTAGGCGAGACCCTAAAAGAGCATGGAAGAGTGAGATAGGGAGACCAGTAGTACAGGGTGGGAGAAGAAAGTGTCATTGAGGTGAATTCGAGCCTTGGTATTCGGCAACTGGCTGCAGGCCCCAAGAAAAAAAGTTTGCTCTGCTGCATTTTTTTATTTTTTTGTTTTACACAGATTTAGCACTGGCACCAATATGATTTAACAAAAAATGTATTTATGAACCCTAGACAGAAGATTGAATTGGTTCTATTTCTCCCCCAGTGGCCTTTCAACTAATGTTAAAGTATGTTTCGGGGAGGATGAGGCTGTATTTTGTGTGATTTGAGCTTTGGTAAGAGGTTGATTGAAGGTGCCCTGGAGCAGAGTGTAACCACAACTCAGAGATGGTAGGGTATAGAGCCCCCATGGTGCTGCAGCAGACTAGTATGAAGTATGAAGGGCCTGGTTAGAAGGCTGAGCTCATCCATGAAGTGCAGCGCGGTTGCTGAAATAGACCCACATGCAGACTTTTTATTGCCACTTGTTCTGGCATCAGAGGACAGAGTTGGCATAGCTGCTAAGGTTCCCAGGTCCATGCGTGAAAAGCTAATCTAGTTCAAGCTTTTTCTTTGAATTCTGGGTCTTGTAGACCTAGTTGTGTAATGAACTAAACAAGATTGCACTTCACAGAACGTGAAGTAAAAAACCTGGACTGGGGGAACTGGTCAGGTATGGATCTGGGAAACTCGGCAGGCTTGTAGTGTGATGTATCCGAACTGCAGCTAAAATTGAGCTTTTTAATGTTTATTTTTTCTTCTCGAAATAGTTATTGTAATAGTGTTTGTCGTGTGTGGTTGAGTTATAGTTAAACGGATCGTTAAAAGCGAGAGATTATGCTAAGCTAAACGCATCCCATGCCTTCGAATCATGTGTCGTAATAATGCCACACCAGCCAATCACCTTGTTCAGAACATTTCAACGTCCCATTATGATGTCACGCCGCAGTGTCTACCCGCAGAGCTTCCGAGGGCACCAGGCAACAGTTCGTGGCAGCCATTTACTTCAGCTGCAGCCCCAGCGAGTGTCTGAAGCCTGCTGCTCTTAGGAAACTCGTTCAAATAGCATTAATGAACCTAAAGGTGGCATACATCATTGACATAACGTCGGACCACCCTCCACCGCGGCTTTGTCCAGAGGAAGACGGGTCTAGGCCAAACTGGGAAGTTTCCCATCAGAACGGTGCTAAGTGCACAAAGTTAGACTTCAGGTAAGCCCCAGCCCTGTCGGCTTTCTAATGCCAACGGTCCCGACGGAAATCTCCGGAATCTTCCCGAATGTGATCTGTTCTTGCTCTTTAAAAAAATGTTAGTTCCTCATCTGCCCGCTATTCGTTTTCCCTCTTTTCTTGCCCCATATGGTCCTAGTAATCTACCCTTCTTCATTGGTGCAACTACGTGAAGTTTGTGTTGCCTCCATGCTCCATACTTCATTTTTGTCTTTCTCTTTCCTTCGTTCTTCCTTCCCTCCTAGACCACAGCTTCACCACACACCCTGCTGCCCAGACACAGAAAATTACGCCCCGATCCTCTGACTGATCTCTCCCAATGTCGTCTCCAGTTTGCTCGCACTTTAAACTTCCCTTTTGTTTCACCTCTTCATAGTTCACCTCCCTAGTCTCTTTAACTTGTCCTTTTTTTCTCCACCTTTCCCTGTTCGACCTTTTCTCATCTACTGTCTGTTTCACAGTCTCTGCCTCCTTTGTATGCTTTGTATCTCTCTCCCTACAGTCATCTCATCCACCTTCTCCTTTCCTCTCCCCTCATATGCTTCCGAATATCTCTGTATCCTTCTCCCTACTTCTCTTCCCTTCCCATCCCTTTATCATTTTCTCCTTTCCTCCATCATCCCTCTTCTCTACAGTTTTTTTCTCTCACACCTACCCTCCTTTCTTTATAGTTTTCCTTCATCTTCTCTTCGCCACAGGTACATGTGCCTGACCGTCCATCTGTCCCTCCCTCCCTCATTCCCTTTACCGTGACTATTTTCTCTCCCTCGCCTCTCCATTGTCCCCCTGTGGAAACATAAGGTCTAGATGGCAGTATATTAAAACACCCTTGCATTGCTATGTCCCCTGCTTAGCTCGTCTGTTTTTGCACCACACCCTGTCAACTCTGCTCCCATCCGATCTAGTAGGTGTGACATAGGAGCACCAGGCTTCTGCTGGCTGAGGGTACTGATGATACAGGCCCTATGGCCAGTCCTTTCATAAGGTGAGGTAAGCTTATGGCATGAAAAATATAATTTTTGTTAGAGGACGGGGAGCACTCCGGAGTCAAACCTTCATTTTGCCCAGAGCGCTGAACATTCATGCCTCGTTCCCCAGTATCCCCTTTCCGAGGCGAGTACTCTCACCGAGCTGACTTCATGTAGGTGGCCTACTTGGCAGCTGTTTCTAGTTTTTGGTATTCAGCAGGACGTGCAGTACCCCTGTGTGTTGAACCCAGCAGCCAGGCTTGGTCCCTATAAAGAGCACACGGTGACCGTTATTGTGTGTTTCTGTCACTTAAGTAGCTTCTTGCCTCTACGAACTGTAATTAGTACTCTTGTCCTGTCTGAACCCGGAACTTTGTCTAGATTACGTTTCTGGTTTGTCTCTTCCTTTGACTCGTACGGCGCTCTGCTGACTTTCGACTAAGTTCATACTACACAAGTAGGCACACATATGGATGTATGACGTTACAACGCATACTTTTACAACGCATGCACTTACAACGCAATTTTTACAACGCAACATCCACTACAACGCATTCCATTACATCGCATGACACTACAACGCATTTTTAAAAACTACCTTTACAACGCATTCCATTACATCGCATACTACCTTTACAACGCATACCATTACAACGCATTATATTACATTGCATTTAAGGTAAGTGTTGGATAGTATATGGGTAAAAATTACTATTCTCACTCCAGGGGGTTCAACAGTAGGGTAAGTGTTGGATAGTATAGGGGTAAAAATTACTATTCTAACTCCAGGGGGTGCAACAGTAGGGTAAGTGTTGGATAGTATAGGGGTAAAAAATACTATTCTAACTCCAGGGGGTGCAACAGTAGGGTAAGTGTTGGATAGTATAGGGGTAAAAATTACTATTCTAACTCCAGGGGGTGCAACAGTAGGGTAAGTGTTGGATAGTGTAGGGGTAAAAATTACTATTCTAACTCCAGGGGGTGCAACAGTAGGGTAAGTGTTGGATAGTATAGGGGTAAAAATTACTATTCTAACTCCAGGGGGTGCAACAGTAGGGTAAGTGTTGGATAGTGTAGGGGTAAAAATTACTATTCTAACTCCAGGGGGTGCAACAGTAGGGTAAGTGTTGGATAGTATAGGGGTAAAAATTACTATACTAACTCCAGGGGGTGCAACAGTAGGGTAAGTGTTGGATAGTGTAGGGGTAAAAATTACTATTCTAACTCCAGGGGGTGCCACAGTAGGGTAAGTGTTGGATAGTATAGGGGTAAAAATTACTATTCTAACTCCAGGGGGTGCAACAGTAGGGTAAGTGTTGGATAGTGTAGGGGTAAAATTTACTATTCTAACTCCAGGGGGTGCAACAGTAGGGTAAGTGTTGGATAGTGTAGGGGTAAAATTTACTATTCTAACTCCAGGGGGTGCATACTTACCTTAAATGCAATGTAATATTATGCGTTGTAATGGTATGCGTTGTAAAGGTAGTATGCGATGTAATGGAATGCGTTGTAAAGGTAGTTTTTAAAAATGCGTTGTAGTGTCATGCGATGTAATGGAATGCGTTGTAGTGGATGTTGCGTTGTAAAAAATGCGTTGTAAGTGTAGTGCGTTGTAAAAGTTGCGTTGTAAACGTTGTTCCCCACACATATACACTGTGGGGCAATTCAATCCCATTTGTGTCCATCCCATCCCCAAAACTTCTATAAACTGATGTAACTTTATAAGGAGTCTCTTTTTAGATCTGGCTTGACAGCACAACTGTCTCAGTGCCTCATGTAATTAACATAAACAGAGCTACAAGAAACACTACTAAGAGCGGGGTTTGGCCTTGCCTAAATGTTGGTTACCTTCTGTACAGGATATGACTGGGCAGGAGATGTGTGCTTCCACTGAAACAGAGTGCTTGAATTGCACTTTTTGCCTTGTTGAAAAGCCTAGGCCTAAGTTCATTATAGTGATAAACAAATTATGCCATGTTAGTTGCCATTGATCTGGTAATCTTGGAAAGTTAAAAACAAATGCAGTGGGGTTGGCTTAATTATTTTGAAAGGCATATCTCAAAGACCGCGGGCCTTTAAGGGTGGGTTCTTATTCCACTGTTGTGAAGCCTGTAGATGAGTATTTCCCATTTCCCATCGACAAATGATGTCTGATGCCATAGGTGAAATCTGTTTATTATGAAATGGTATGACAAATGCCGTATTCTAAGATTTCTTTAAAAAGCATAAGTTAAAGCTAACAGGTCTTTAAGGGTGGATTGTTGTCACACTGTGGTGAAGTCTGCACATGTATTTTGTAACATGGAATCTCACACATTACATTAGTCAACCAGAGTTTTGGTGTTTAGCCCCCTCTGACAAGCCTCCCCTGAGTAGGTTTGTATTGTGATCATCCTTGTTAGCCCCTTTAGAGGGGGTTGCATGTGGTTTTACCAGCTTTAATCTTGTACATAGACCTAATTGTATGCATGTGATTTAGCTCTGTGTGTATATTAATGCAATTGTTAGATCTGGCTTGTCACATTTAGCTGTCTTCCAGGCTTTTGTAGTCAGAAAAACGAATTAAAAAACATGCATCCATACACATATCTAGAGGGGTATTGGATCGTTCCTTTTCAGCCATTGGTCAGTTTCAATGTCACTCACATTCTTTTTGTGCGTGATAGCATATAGAATGTGACAATGAGTCAGCCCACTTCTGCCATTGATTCTCTTGGCCTGTGAGTGACCGCAATTTGCGCGATCACATGTGCCCCTCTGACTGTGTCAGTGCCTTGGCTTGTGTGCCGGTCCTTTAGTTTACTGCTGTCTTCTTTCATAGATCATTCTTTTTTACTTTCTTTTCCTTTTTCCATTTTTTAAGTACCCAACAACTCCTCAGACAGTGCTACAGGGCTGCTTGCAGCTGCTCATTTCATATGCAGTGCACTGCATCCCACCTGACCATTGCCTCTGACATGGGTGGCCGTTGGGGAATGATATTGTCCACAGAGGATCATTGCTTTACCAGTCCAAGATGACCCCCATATTGCTCCCCATCTTGGATCAATACAGCAGTGCACACTATGAACAATACAATTCTATCATGGCAACCCTCAGCTGTGTTTTAACTTGTTTTACTTATTTTTCTTCATTGCCGATCAATACATGCCTGCCACATTTATGCAACAGAATGTTTCTTTTTTTCTACTTCTTGGCATTGCCAATGCTTGTTTCCTCTGCGAGGTAGTTACTGTGCATATTGGTAGACTACACAAACCTTTGCACCCAGGAACAGGCCAGTTTACCAGGAAAGATTTAATCACAATGACTTGGCCCTGAGTGCGAAGGACGGTTTGGAGCGTGGAAATGGTTGCTGTTGGTGATTTTCATTTTAGGAGTTCCATCTCTCTCTGAGTAGTGGACCTGTGAGCCTGTGCCCTCTATCGTCACCCTCGATGCACGGGCTAGGTTCTCTGAAGAGCCTTTGGGGGTGAGGTCTGGCGGAGTCTTCAGGTATTCCGCTGCCGCACATCAGTGCAAGGAGTGCCCCTGTCTGAGGCCCAGGTCATTACCTGTGATCCTGCCCAGCCTCTGGTGAGAGAGAGGCAGCTGACCTAGTACCTACAACCATGGTGCGCCACGTTCTACCACAGTTACAGGTGAAGCCTTCCTGGCCTACAAAGTTATCTTTTCGCTGGCACCATGGAATGACATCTGCAGCCACGGGTGGAGACATTGGCTTACGACCACTTGCGACAGCCTCTTCAAGATGGGCCTGCTACACCCTGAAGAGGCAGTCTGAAGAAGCTGGGCTGTTGTTCCCACACCTCACTACCTCGGCTTCCCCAGACCACACAGGGCACCCTCTATTCCAACTCGTGGCTTCCGAGTATGGGATCACAAACCCCAGGCTCTTGTCCCTACCCCAGAGCCACCTCATGGTGAAAACGTGCCTAATCCAGTGACTGTCTCTGTGATTCCAGCAGCCCATCTTCATCAAATGGGGGCTTTACCCTGCCAGGACCACCTCATATAGTCAGCATCTCTTCAGTACAGTTGTCATCCTCAAAGGTGCGAGTTACAGCTACCCTCGAACCAGGACACCATTACAGGTGCATGCTGAGGTCCAATCAACCACCTTATGTCTCCCACTGCCAACTGTCCGAATTGGTAGACACCGGTTGAGCTCAGAGACTGACATGTAGCTGGTCCTCACCTCACACACCAACTGAAGGATTTCCCTAGTTGTGAGGCTTTTCCTGTGGAAAAGTGCAAGGGGGGAACCTGAAACCCCCTTGCAAAGCTGCCAATGGCTTACCTCTACTATGAAACCCCCTCAGTCAACTAGCAAATCAGCCCAGCAGTCTACGATTGAGGCTGGGCATTCAGCAGGGACATTACCCTATTCCAGTCCTTAAGTCATAAGGATACACGAAAGGAGGCAGGACTGGTATTGGTCTCACACCACGGTAGCCAGCCTGAAGGGGCAACATCCTGACCCAGTGGAGTAGGGTCCAGACCCAAAAGGTCAATACAAACCGAAAGTTCAATTTTAAAAGAAGCAAACAAGACCAAATGGCAGAAGGCACAACCAGTGCACACAAAATAGCAGGGGCTCCCCTTTAAGGGACACCTGCAGTAGCAACCACAAGAGGCAGCATGAAAGCCAAAGAAGTCAAAGGCAGCAGTAGTACACTGGTTTGTGGCAGCTATCTTGGCACTCCAACGCCATGCAAGGACAGAGCCAGAACATACCAAAATATACCATAAAGACACTCCAGCAAAGCAGGCACTCCCCAGCTCAAGCAACAACGAGAGCTCATTGGTGAGAATACCAGGAGACAGTCTCACAAAATAAACCCAACCTCAAGCAACATGGAGGTCACATGAGAAAGGCCACAAACGGGCACAATGCCACACCACAATGGCACAAAAGCACATCGAGTCAAGCAAGGTACCAAAGGGAAACCAATGGAGAAGCCAAAAGCAGGGCCGACAGTTGCTGCTTTCTGCTTCTCCATTGTTTTCCCTTTGGTAACTTGCTTGACTCAATGTGCCTTTGTGCCATTGTAGTGTTATTATATTAAACTTGCATCACATACAGTGTAAGAGAGGCTTCTGTAAAATGCTCGAAAAGATTTGTGAGTCAGATAAAAATATGCATTCAAAATATAGTTCAGAAACGCAGTCAGACAGTACCTAGTGCCGACATTTTTGTAAGTGTGCATTAATAGCATGGCACTCCAGAACTCAGCTGGTAACCCCCTTGCATTACCTCTCAAAACGAATAAATCATTGTCATCATGAAGCTTCAAGTGGCTCCATCAATTAAACCAATACTCTCCTCCAATACTCCTTTACATTTAACCAATTGCACACATTGACATTTCTTTCTCTGAAGCAGGCACCCTGGTGGGAAGCCTTATTTCTGCGTTAGCTCTGTCCCACCCTGGCTTCACAGCACTGGGGACCCCCTCCTCTCCCTTTTCAGCCGAGTCATCTCAAACAGCAGGATTTAACCATTAAGGGGCTGTTGTCTTTCAACAAATAGTACAGGAAATATGTTTGTTAAATTTAAAAAGTATGGGCGTGTAATTCCCTACAGATCTCGCCCACCTCGACCTCTGCAGATATGTAGACAGTACTTTTGTAGGCTGAACGTCAGTTATAGTATCAGAGAGATGGCATTGGTATGTAAAGACCTTCACCTGTACGCATGGTCTGAGGGCACTGGCACCAGGAGACATGGACTTACACCTCTAGAGATGCACGGGCTCAGGGGAAGGCACAAATATATAGAACACTTTCTCTTTTGGGCCAGGTTGGGCTCAGAAGATTGGCACAGAGACATAAAGCCGTTCTCCTCTTGGTATGAGTGGACTCAGGGCATTGGCACAAAAAACACAAAGCTGGTGAAGTCACAGGAAGTAGTAATTTAGAGGATGGAGATGCAGGGGCTTGGGAAAATGGCATAGACAGATCATATAATCTCTAGGGAGCCATGGGATCAGGCGCCTGACGCATGGATAGAGTATAATGCGCATGAGACAGATCCCGAGAGATTACGCTTTTCACCTCCATTGCAAAATGGGTTCACCGAAATGTGGCATAGGAGCACAAAGGCCCTCATTTTTAGTTATGCATGGACCCAGAGGATTGCTGCGGAGAGAACTCTAGGGACACTTAAGCTCAGTGGATTGACAGGGATTGAAATGGTTTCCCCTTGAAGGATGCATGTGCTTAAGGGATTGGCCCAGTGATGCACAAACTTTCACCTATAGGGGTGCAGGGGTTCAGGAGCTTATCACAGGTATTTAAATCCTTTCCCTCAAAGGATGCATGGGGTTATGGGAGTGGCACATGAGATGCACACACTTTCCCCTGTAAGGGGAAAGGGATCTAGGGGATTGGCACTGGGATTTAAATCCCACCCCCTTCAAAAGGATAGGTGGGGTCAGAAGATTGGCAAAGAGAGGCAAACTTTCATCTCTAGGGATACATGAACTCGGGGGATTGGCACAGCGAACTAAGGGGGCGGGGGATGGGTGAGGATGAAGATGGTAAATAGTGACCAGCAGAGAGGAAGAAAAGGAGTGAGAGGGAGTCTTGTTCATGAAATGGTCTTAGATAAGAGGCTGTTATGTCACTGGATCAAGTCATGATTGTGAATAGCCAGGCTTAGGAGGGTGGACTAGCAGATAAGGAGAGAGGACACTGGAGAGGAAATAGGGAGGGGAGCAGGGGAGGCAGGAGGGATCTTGAGAAGGAAAGAGCTGGAAGTCAGATGGAGGTTAGGGGAGACAGAAGAATCATGTATGAAAGAGAGTTGGAGATAAAGAGACGGCAGAGATTGACCCCGTCTCTTCTTCGGCTCGAAGGAAGGAGTCCGCCATCATCTCTAAAGGGGGCAAGAGGATCCGACCTTCCCTCACCTGTCCCTGGACCCTGCTGCTGCCTTTTCGCCCAGAACAGAGCAGGCTTCTCTGAACTCCTGCAGTGTCACTGCTTTTCCTGTGGAGTCGCTGCTCATGCTCACATGCCACCCACACCCCACCCAATCGTCCACGATCTGGGACGATCGGTTTCATGAGGAAAAAGCGACTTCTTACTGTTGTGCCGTCCTGAGCCCCGCCCACTTGCGCACTCTTGCGACCCACAGCCCACTGGGTTGGCTACCAAGCCGCTGCTGCAGCTCTCATTGCACCCTGCCCCCGCCAGCCCTAATGCTTGGACCGCCCCTCTGCCCATGGTTAAATAAGTTCCTCCATGATGAAAAAAAGGCCTGAGATACCTGGAGAAGAAATGGAGACAGTTCCCCCTCCATCACTAATATCTCTAATTTTCGATATGCAAGATTGCGCTATCACAAACACATCATTTGTGAAAAAGCAAATCACTTTAGAACCCTCTTTTAGTCTGCCAAAAATAGACCAAAAAAGTCTTTGACCCGATCAAATCTACCAGGAACCTTGCCTCCTCTTCAACCATCAAATTTGATGACTCTCCTAAAAAAACAGCAGAATTTACACAATTCTTCGATGCAAAAGTGAAATCACTCCTTGACTATGTTGCTCCCTTCCTGTTGTCCTCAAAAACAGGTCAGGTGACCCCACTTCTAAAGAAACCCTCCGTGGATGTGAATGACGGTAACAATTTCCAGCCTATCGCCAACCTCCCTTTTCTTGCTAAAATTGCTAAAATCATTGAAAGATGGGTAGTAGAGCAGCTCTCCCAACATATCAAGGACAACCACTTTCTGGATGAATTTCAATCCGGCTTCAATAAAATCGGCAGCACTGAAACAGCACTGATACAAGTTATTGACAATGCCCTACGAGTACTTGAGTCCGGCAGCTGCTGTCTCCGATCCTTCTGGACCTTTCTGCAGCCTTTGACACTGTAGGCCATACCACATTAAAACAAAGAATGGAATTTAAAGGACCAGTGCTCAAATGGTTTGAATCATACCTCATGGGCAGATCTTAGATAATTAAAATTGAAAACTCTGTCTCTACATCGAGGGCTCTGGACCAAGGAGTCCCTCAAGGCTCAATCTACATGCCCACTTCTTTAATTTGTACATGGAACCGCTGGGAGACCTACTAAATATGTCAGGGATCTATTATCAACTCTATGCTAATGACACTCAACTCTACCTAAAGGTGTTCTCCGCACACAACATTTCCGTCCTCGCCACTATTCTCAACTCCATCCAAGAATGGATGACATCTCATCATCTAATGCTGAATCCCTCTAAAACTTGATTCCTTCTTTTCTCAACCTCAAACTCCCCACCTCCTGTTCAATCATGGATGGATATTCTGAACATTATTAACTGCAAACCTAGCATCGTTGACAGTGCCAAATCCCTAGGTGTCATCTTGGCCAAAAGACTCATCCTCATCCAAGTCAACACTATGGCCAAGAATGTACACTTCCAACTGCGCCTTTTCTGGGGAATTTGGCGTTTCACTCCTGAGAAAATCCTGAAAACTCTGGTTCAATGCTTGGCACTCTCCAGACTGGACTACTGTAATTCTCGCCTTGTGGGCCTCACCAAAAACCACCTATCTTATCTAAAATACATCCTCCATTCAGGAGTGCATTTCGTCTATGGGGCCAAAAGAAATAACCATATTACTCCCATACTGATTTCTCTTTGTTGGCTTCCCATTGAAACTAGATCAATATATAAGACTGCTTTCATCACCCATAAAGCCATACACACTTCCACGCCTAGTTAACAAACTCAAAATATCAGGCGGTTCCAGACCTTCATGCAATGCTAAAAATCTACTGCTCAAACCTCCAACTTTTAAAAGGGAACGACTTCTGGCGCAATCCTTCTTAGGTAATGCAACTAGAATTTGGAACTCGCTACCTCCAAGCCTTTCGCACCACCACCACTTTCCCGGTTTTCAAAACAGACCTTTAAAACTCTTCTCTTCCAAAGACACTTATATCAATAATTCTCCTCGCCGGGCTCCCCACCAGGCAGATGCCCCCTTATCTCAGGTTGTGACCCTGATTGTTACATCACACTTGCGAGAGCTTCTACGACCTTCCGTCTCAATTTTGTAAATATGTAATATGTATTTGTGCTACCCTAATCGCTCCACCTTTTCTTAATATGTAATCTTGAGTGAATATGTAATTTGTTAATCTGTATCTTTCACCACGAGTAATTGTAGTAGATTTAAGTAGTGTAGTAGAGTGTAGTGTAGTAGAGAATCTGGATTTCATTAAAGACACAGAGGCTAAAATTATGCTTATCACCTTTAATGCGTCTCCAAGCAGCCACATACATCATAAAGCAAGTGTTCCAAATAGAACGTTAATAACAATAAAAGGCATGAGCCCACAACATTCAGCCTCTTTTAAATCGCGAAAACAGGATAAGTTCGTTTAAAATCCTTGGAACTTTAAGGAGTGAAGAGATGCAAACATCTTGATAAAACATGAAACAACATGGAAGATGGAAGGTACGATACCGAGGATGAAGAAGGAGAAGAAGTTCGAGTCCTGAAGTCATGAGAGATTATCTGGAAAAAACAGAAAGCCATGTCAGTAAATATTGATAATATAAAGGCTAAAGTATGAGAGCAGTCAAAGAGATTAATACAAGCATAACAAAAGCATAAAACTGATGTCAAGTCAATAATGTATTTAATATCTCAATTCATAAACAGTAGATAATTTGTATTGAAGGATAAAAAATTAGTGGGAAAGAGGAGGGAGGGATAATGTTAGCCTCCGTGTCTTTAATGAAATCCAGATTCTCTGGTCATGTTAATAGGAGAATCGCAATTTCATTACAAGACCGGAGGCTACCATTATGCATGTTGGTAGCTTTGTAAGACTACGTCGGACATATGAGGAATAGGTTTACAATAATGCTGGGCAAATGTTCTAGCATTCGACCAGTCAGCAGCTTTAAGTATATCGTCCAACTTACCTCCAGACCAGAAGGACTTACTGGCCATTGCACCTCTGATAGAGTGAGGTTTAAAAATATTAAGATCAATGTAGGAGAGTAGGGTCTGCAATCCTATGATCACCCAGATTTTTTGCTTTTGCTTCATTGGTTTACGACTTTCTCCGGCTGTGGGCCTGCCAATCAGACCCACAGCCTAGCTGTTCTCTCTCGAAATTAACACACATGTACATTAGGTGCATCCACTAATTGGAACTGGGCCGCCTTGTCAGTCCCTGTCTCAGCATACCACAGGTATCCAGGGCATCGGTGTACCCAGGGCCTACCAGGGGCTGAAGCATGTATTATGCCACCCCTAGGAATGGCCGCCCAAATCTGACACAACTGGCTGCACGACAGCTGGGGCCACGTGGTGTAATCACCCGTTGCTGTAGGTGTAGTATTCCTACACCTAAACCCTAAAATGGACACATGGATTCCTATCAGTCACTCCTATAGCAGGCCTTATCAATCCTGAAGGCAGAGTGCAGGGAATCATGTGGGACGGTGCTCTGGCGCGAGCTGAGCCCGTCGACGGCTTGCGGAACCAAGTCCTAATAGCCGTTCCATGGTGACGCGGGCCAACTACTTTTAATGCATTATAATCCTTGCGGTTATTTGCTAACTTTGGCATCACATCACCTACCCATGTCGAGTAAGGTGTCATACGAATGGGAATACGAACCCCTCGCCAGTCCTGGCGACGGGGTTAGCATTCCCCCCTTTTAGAGGGACACGACATGGAAGTAACCTTGAACCCCGGTTAAAGTTGACTCAAGCCTCAGCATCACAAAATGGATGCTGCCACCAGACACAAGTCTGACCTCCTGCTGCTGGGGGACCTTCCAGCAAGGGGAGCTTGGACAAAGGGTTTCCTGTCGAGGGCGGTGTTAGCACCATCCCAGACAGGGTTTGTGTATCCCAGGTAGGCAGGGCTGAAAGGAAGGTGATTGCAAGTGGCACCCCGGTGCTCACTGTGCATAGCCCGGCTCAAACCAGTTTCGGGGGCACACCAGCCCCTGAGCTGGCGCGAAGCCGGACAAAGGATAGGGGTGTAACCACCCCCCTCCTGGCTCCACCCATAGGTAGAACCTAGTCACGGGCCAGCCCCTTTTCTTAGAATAAAGGTAGGAGCGAGTCCCCTTCCCAAATTGGATAATCAGATAATCGGATAACTCCGAATCACGAACCACTTTCCACAAAAGGAACTCTTGACTATTTCTGAAGACTCTCCCTTGTGGCTAAGGAGTAGCCACCCTGCACCAGCAGGCACCACCTAAGCGCTTGCGGTTTGCTGTACGTCTCCTACGGATCAAGACTGCCCAGCTCGACGAGACCCGAGTTCCCTGCCATCTCTGACCTTTTACCTACCTTATCAGCCCAGCTGAGAGTCATAGGTGTGACGAGACCTGCGGGACCGGCTATCTTCAGAACCTGCACGACGCTTATCTAGCACGCCCACCGAGGGACCCTCGAGTGAGTGCACCTAGGGTTTGAGAAGCCCTAAACCCTGAGCAGCTCCAGCATCGAAGTCTGTCTCCCCAGCATCCACGAGATCTGCGTGGGGGCCCTTCCGCTTCTTGCTGTTCCCAGCGTTGTCCGACCACTTGCCGACCGGCTTGTGGCCCTCTTCACGACGCTCCAAGATTATTTGCATCACCGGTCTGGTTGCCCCAGACTGGCTCTTGCTCCCCTTCAACAGAGGAGTACCACGGACCCTCCTGGTCCACTCCCGACGCCATCTTGACTCCCCCGCTTGGGTTGCCACTGCCAAGATCCGCTGCCCCTTCCTGGGCCCAGCATCATCGACAGCAGACACCTTCGTGGGACAGCTCGCCCTCCATCCTGGTCGCCGCCGCGCCTCCTGGTCCGAGGAACAGCCGAGTCCGACGTCACCCACTCACCTGGTCGAGGTGACTTCAGCCGGTACCCCCCTGGTACCCACACGATCGCTGGCTAGCGGTTGAGAACTGAGTCCCCTCTGCTTTCAGGTTTCCTTCATCACCGATCCAGGCTTGGATCGCTCTGAACATCGTCACTGGTCGCCTGCCAGCAACTTCTTCTTTCAGGCTCCTGAGACTACACGAGGACTCCCGACATCTTGCCGAACTTCACGCAGCCGCAGCCTCCGGGCTAGGTAACTCGAGCATCTCGGTGCTCCATCGCAGGTTCGCTCTACAAGTGTCCAGTCCCTTTTTCGTTTAGTCCCACTGATCGGAACACTCCGGAATCAGTACCTCCAGACTCTAACCATTCGCATTTCACTGTTAGTGTAGATGGTTTCTCGTGCCCCTCGGGCATTTGTGTAAATTGTGCAACTGAAGTATTTTCCAAAGAGTTTTGTAGTGTGCTTAGCTCCCTGACTCATAAAGAGCCAGGGTAGTCTTGTTATAAATAAATATCCTTTTATTTTCATAACAACTTGTGTGGTGTCCTTTCACTTGGTGTTCAAGGGGTATATGTGATGGTAAGCCAATCAACAGAAAGGGGCCCCCCAAAAAAAAACAAAAATAGAGGTAGAGACAATGGGGAGACTAATTCAGAAAAAACGGAGAAGAACTCTACCCTATTTATCAAGAAGGTACACAGTATCAAAAAATATCTTTAGATGCCAGCTAGAGACACACAAAGGAAAGAGGAACAAAAAACATACAGTTGTATACATATATAGGGCCACACACAGCAATAATTGAGATTTTTTACAAATATTTATTGCATTACTTTAAATAAATGTTGTAAATAAATATGATACATTAATGGCTATTTAATAAGACAAATTCAGAGAAACGATACAAATGCAAAAAAACAGATTTCAAAAAACACAGGTTCCCACTTCAAGGAAGGAAAGATCTAATCATATACACATTCATTCACACCCAATCACACACATTCATCAAGATATATATAACTGTGCTGTTAATGCAAAAACTGAATGAGTGGTAAACACCAAGGACCCAGCCCTCAAGGAGGTCTTCACAGAGTTACTCAAGAACACAAATGAGTATGGAAAATCTAGATGGAATAAGGATTTCAGAGGAAGACGATATGTCTGAATATTAGGTCCAATATCAACGATCAAGGGGGCGGGGCTCTTGGGAAAAACGCCGACGCGCGTTTCGGTGAAACAACTCCGAGGAGCGGAGAACCACCTTCTTCAGGGCGAGAAACAGAACCACACAAATCAAAAACGGGACCTGCGTTGATAGAAGAAACAAAAATCCAGAAGGTGAGCTTTACAAGATTTAGGATGATTTTAGCGATTTGCAGGCAGGAAGAAATACAAATCCAGGAAAGCCCTGGGGTAATAACAACGCTAGATAATCTACACGCCAGGAGTTTCAGAAAATCGATGCAGGCGGAAGTGCTGCAGCGAAGAAACCTGTTGCTTGTTGAATCGCCGCTATATACAAAACACACCAAAGAGCATCATTATACTCCGTGCGGGAGAAAGCAGAAATACTACACGGTGTAAACCAGATTCAACGATGGATGCGTGAAGCTGGTGAAAAACGGCCGAAAACCGATGATAGACTCAGTCCTTCGGCGGGCGTCCCAAACGGATAGACCAACTGCCTTATTCCAGACGCCGCTTCAGAGACGTTGGTCTATCCGTTTGGGACGCACGCCGAAGGACTGAGTCTATCATCGGTTTTCGGCCGTTTTTCACCAGCTTCACGCATCCATCGTTGAATCTGGTTTACACCGTGTAGTATTTCTGCTTTCTCCCGCACGGAGTATAATGATGCTCTTTAGTGTGTTTTGTATATAGCGGCGATTCAACAAGCAACAGGTTTCTTCACTGCAGCACTTCCGCCTGCATCGATTTTCTGAAACTCCTGGCGTGTAGATTATCTAGCGTTGTTATTACCCCTGGGCTTTCCTGGATTTGTATTTCTTCCTGCCTGCAAATCGCTAAAATCATCCTAAATCTTGTAAAGCTCACCTTCTGGATTTTTGTTTCTTCTATCAACGCAGGTCCCGTTTTTGATTTGTGTGGTTCTGTTTCTCGCCCTGAAGAAGGTGGTTCTCCGCTCCTCGGAGTTGTTTCACCGAAACGCGCGTCGGCGTTTTTCCCAAGAGCCCCGCCCCCTTGATCGTTGATATTGGACCTAATATTCAGACATATCGTCTTCCTCTGAAATCCTTATTCCATCTAGATTTTCCATACTCATTTGTGTTCTTGAGTAACTCTGTGAAGACCTCCTTGAGGGCTGGGTCCTTGGTGTTTACCACTCATTCAGTTTTTGCATTAACAGCACAGTTATATATATCTTGATGAATGTGTGTGATTGGGTGTGAATGAATGTGTATATGATTAGATCTTTCCTTCCTTGAAGTGGGAACCTGTGTTTTTTGAAATCTGTTTTTTTTGCATTTGTATCGTTTCTCTGAATTTGTCTTATTAAATAGCCATTAATGTATCATATTTATTTACAACATTTATTTAAAGTAATGCAATAAATATTTGTAAAAAATCTCAATTATTGCTGTGTGTGGCCCTATATATGTATACAACTGTATGTTTTTTGTTCCTCTTTCCTTTGTGTGTCTCTAGCTGGCATCTAAAGATATTTTTTGATACTGTGTACCTTCTTGATAAATAGGGTAGAGTTCTTCTCCGTTTGTTCTGTATATGTGATGGTAAACAGCTGGCTTAACACGCCCTCTAGAGTTTAGCCTAAGACTGCTCGTATCCACGCTACTAGGATAGCTGGTCTATAAGGTTGACTTGCAACCAATCATCAACAAGGGTCGTTTGGAATGATACACAGTGATCACTAGAATAGTGAGCACTACATATCAGGCCAACTTCTCACATTGGTGAGCAGCGGTTGGGATTTGAGCTTGCTGTTGTTTTACCACACACGTATCCTAAGAATATCGCAGTGAAAGATCACATAAGTACCCAGGTACATATAACTTAACTTAGAATACTCCGAGTTCTACTGAACCGGCTGTTGTAGTGTAACAGGGCTTAGCACACCCTGACTACAACTCTTAGCAAGGGATCAGTAGGTAAACCCATAGTGTAGGTAGGTGCAACACTTACACCTCACTAGAAAAGCATGTCGGTCCACGGAGAGTCTGCAGGGACTCCCTTAGTGGTCAGTGACCCTCCACAGGTCGTGTCACGATATGCAACTCTTAGCTTCAAGGAGATGAGACAACTGTGTGCCTCCAGGAAGCTAAACCAGGGTTCTAACCCTACCATCGCAATACTGATAGGTCTCTTAGAGGCGTACGATGCTAGGAGGTCCTCTAACACAGGTCCCCCCAGTGCAGATGGGAACATGCCTCCCTTAGAGGGAACCCTCGGTGACCCAGACCTCGACCTCCACACAGAGGAGGAGGACGAGGACGAGGACGAGTTATCGGGAGACGAGGCAGACAAAGGTCCAGTGGTAGTCGGCAGGCTTACAAGGACCAACTTAAGCAGGCATGAGAATGGAACTGGGGGAGCCCCGGGCCCACGCTCAAGCAGGCTTAACCTTGGGAACGGACGAGCTAGGTCTCTCTCCAGAGGCTCTGGCAGATCGGTTCATACACATGTCTCTCAGGCATCTTCTCAGAGAGGAATGACTTCCCCTCAGAGGAGGGAGCATGAAGCGAAGATGCGGGAGGTCAATCTGAGGATCGAGCGGGAAGAACTTGCCCTCGCCAAAGAAAGACTTGCCTTGGCCCGAGAGCAGAAATTAAGTGGGGTAGATCCCACTGGTGGCAGCATTCTCAATAGAGAGAAAGACAGGGGTATAGACACTAGACACCTGAGTAAAATAGTGCCCCCCTTTAAACAAGGGGACGACATCCACAAGTGGATAACTGCCTTGGAGAGGGCCTGCACTGTCCAGTGCGTCCCCCCAAGTCAGTGGGCAGCTATACTGTGGCTTTCCTTTGAAGGTAAAGGAAGGGACAAGCTCCTCACTACAAGAGCTGAGGATGCTAACAACTACCAAGTCCTGAAGAACACACTGATTGATGGGTTCGGCTTAACCACGGAACAGTACCGGGTGCTGTTCCGGGACACCCAGAAAATTCAGTCTCAGGATTGGGCTGACTTTGTCGATTGTGCCACTAAGGCTTTGGAAGGCTGGTTGCTGGGTAGCAAGGTTACTGATTACACAGGATTGTACAATCTTATCATGCGAGAACAGATTTTAAACAACTGTCAGAACCAATTGTTGCATCAGCACCTTGTCGACTCGGATCTGACCTCTCCCCAAGAATTGGGAAAGAAGGCAGACAGATGGGTCAGAACAAGGGTCAAGCAGAACCAGAATCAGAACCAGGGTGGTCAGAAGAAAGCAGACCAAAAGGGTAACAAGAACGAACAAAATGACCAGAAGTCTTCGACAGGTCCCCAACAAACCAAAGAGGGTGGGGGTCAGGCTTCACAGAAGAAGAAGACTCAAGAAGGCCAGTCAAAAAGGTGGTGCCAATACTGTAAAAGTAAGACTCACTGGTTTAGTGAGTGCACCAAGAAAGGAGGGCAAACCCCTGCCACTGCAGCCCCTAAGGCACCTGCGCCCCCTAGTACAGTCAGCAGTGGTAGTGCGCCTCCCAAGGCATTAGTTGGGTTAACCTTGGGAACCGAGGGGAGTGACGACTTAGTCGGCACGCTCACTCAGGCCGTCCTTGTCTGTACAGGGGATATGGATATGTCCCCTGATGCCAGTCCCAATACTTTGGGCAAATACAGACAGACACCTTTGATAAATGGAAAAGTGGCTCAGGCCTACAGGGACACGTGTGCCAGTGTCACCATGGTGACGCCTAACTTCGTGGACCCTGGACAGATCATGCTAGGTACCAGTTACCTAGTGACCAATGCCAGCAACGTCACTACCAATCACAGTATGGCAGTTGTTGATTTCTCCTGGGGAGGGGTAAGTGGCCCGAAAAAGGTTGTGGTTAGTTCAGACCTCCCCGTAGAATGTCTGTTGGGCAATGATTTGGAAACGTCACAATGGTCAGAAGTGGAGCAGAGGACTCACATGGAGATGTTAGGCTTGCCAGCACATGTCCTTGCTGTGACCAGGTCACAGGCCAAAAGATGCCCCACTGAACAGGTGCTGGATCCTGGAAGAACGGACCAGACACCTGCCAAGAAAAGGAGCAGTAAGGGTAAGGCTTCGCCTTCCCCCTTGCCCCAGGTCGTGGATCAAGTCTCCGAGGAGGCTGACCTTAAAGAACTGAGGGAAACTGAGCCGCAAGAGCTTGAACCTGGCCAGGTTGAGTTTCTGGGCTCAGGGGGACCCTCCAGGGAAGACCTGGGGAAGGCACAGTTAGACTGCCCCTCACTTGAACCCCTCAGACAGCAGGCCGCTGCTGAGGCTGCAGGGAACGCCACAGGTACCCACAAAGTGTACTGGGACGATGGACTCCTGTACTCCGAGGCAAGAGACCCCAAACCTGGTGCGACCAGGAGGCTGGTCATCCCCTTGTCTCTGAGAGGTTTCCTTCTCACCTTGGCCCACGAGATTCCCCTTGCAGGTCACTTAGGCCAGAATAAGACTTGGGACAGAATTGTTCCACACTTTCACTGGCCCCACATGTCCGAAGATACGAAGGAGTTTTGCCGCTCCTGTGTCACTTGCCAAGCCAGTGGTAAGTCAGGTGGCACGACCAAGGCCCCCCTCATACCACTACCAGTGGTGGGGGTACCCTTTGAACGAGTGGGGATCGACATTGTCGGACCAATGGAACCCCAGACAGCATCAGGGCACAAGTTTATACTGGTGGTGGTGGACCACGCCACCAGCTATCCTGAAGCTATTCCCCTTAGGACCACTACAGCACCTGTGGTGGCACGGGCCCTACTTGGAGTGTTCTCCAGAGTGGGCTTCCCTAAGGAGGTCGTCTCAGACAGAGGTGCAACCTTCATGTCGGGATATCTGACTGCTATGTGGAAGGAATGTGGTGTCAACTACAAGTTCACCACACCCTATCACCCACAATGCAATGGGCTTGTTGAGAGATTCAACAGGACCCTAAAAGGGATGATTCACGGACTACCTGAAAAGCTTCGGCGGAGATGGGATGTCCTGATACCCTGCCTCTTGTTCGCCTACAGAGAGGTCCCGCAGAAGGGGGTTGGCTACAGCCCTTTTGAGCTTCTGTTCGGACATCCTGTAAGGGGACCCCTTTGTTTGGTAAAGGAAGGATGGGAGAGACCTCTCAGAAAGCCGGCATCAAACATTGTGGACTATGTGCTCGGTCTCCGCTCGCGGATGGCGGAGTACATGGAAAAGGCGTCTAAAAACCTGGAGGCGAGCCAAGAATTACAGAAAGCTTGGCACGACCAAAAGGCTGTCCTGACTGTGTACCAGCCTGGACAGAAGGTGTGGGTGCTGGAGCCAGTGGCCCCAGCAGCACTCAAAGACAAATGGTCTGGGCCCCACACGATCATTGAGCAAAAGGGAGAGGTCACCTACTTGGTAGACCTGGGAACTCCCCGGAGCCCCCACAGGGTGCTCCATGTAAACAGGCTCAAGGCATATGTCGACAGGGAGGGCATGGGCTTGCTCATGGCCACAGATGAGGGACAGGAGGAGGAGAGTGACCCTCTCCCAGACCTGCTCTCTCAGAACCCTGACGATGGATCAGTAGATGGTGTTGTCTTTTGTGGCAGCCTCTCTGGACATCAACAAGAGGATTGTAAACAGGTTCTTCAATCCTTTCGACATATGTTCTCTCTGACACCCAGTCAGACCAAGTGGTGTACCCATGAGGTCGACACTGGGGACAGTCTGCCCGTAAAGAGTAAAATCTATCGGCAACCTGATCATGTCAGAGACTGCATCAAGACAGAGGTGCAGAAAATGTTGGAGCTGGGAGTCATTGAACCCTCGGACAGCCCCTGGGCTAGTCCCGTAGTGCTCGTGCCGAAACCTCACACCCAGGGCGGTAAGAAAGAGATGAGGTTTTGCGTGGACTACAGAGGTCTCAATGCGGTCACTAAGACTGACGCCCACCCGATACCAAGAGCAGACGAACTTATCGACCGGTTGGCCTCGGCCAACTACTTAAGTACGTTTGACCTGACAGCTGGGTATTGGCAAATCAGGTTAGCTGAGGAGGCCAAGCCCAAAACAGCATTTTCTACCCCGGGTGGGCATTATCAGTTCGTGGTAATGCCCTTTGGTTTGAAAAATGCACCTGCCACCTTCCAAAGGCTGGTGAATCGAGTTCTCACTGGGTTGGACGACTTCTGTGCGGCGTATCTGGACGATATCGCTGTCTTTAGCTCCACCTGGGAGGATCACCTGGTCCACCTGAGGAAAGTGTTAGAGGCCCTGCAGAAGGCAGGCCTCACTATCAAGGCCACCAAGTGCCAGATAGGGCAGACACAGGTTGTATACCTGGGCCACCTTGTAGGTGGAGGCCAGGTTCAACCATTGGAGAGCAAAATACAGGCCATCCAGGACTGGGCTCCTCCAACCACCCAGACTCAGGTTCGAGCTTTCTTGGGCCTGACTGGTTATTACCGGAAATTTGTCAGAAATTATGGATCCATTGTGACCCCGCTAAACGACCTGACAAGTAAAAAGATGCCAAAAAAAGTTCAGTGGACAGCAAGCTGTCAGAAGGCATTCGATGACCTAAAGCAGGCCATGTGCACAGCACCTATCCTAAAGAGTCCAGACTACTCCAAACCATTCATTGTCCAAACAGACGCTTCGGAGCTGGGTGTGGGAGCTGTTCTATCGCAACTGAATTTTGATGGTCATGACCAGCCCATAGCTTTTATTAGCAGGAGGCTGACCCCCAGAGAGAAGAATTGGTCAGCTATTGAGAGGGAGGCCTTTGCTGTGGTTTGGGCCCTGAAGAAGTTGAGGCCATACTTGTTTGGCACTCACTTCAAGATTCAGACCGACCATAAGCCCCTCTTGTGGCTAAATCAAATGAAGGGTGAAAACCCCAAACTACTTAGGTGGTCCATTTCCCTACAGGGGATGGACTTCACAGTGGAGCATAGACCTGGCACTGATCATGGCAATGCAGATGGGCTCTCCAGGTATTTCCACTTAGAGCAAGAAGACTCACCTGGTCAAGGTTAGCTTATTGTCCCAAAGTTTGGGGGGGGGGGTCATGTAGGAGAGTAGGGTCTGCAATCCTATGATCACCCAGATTTTTTGCTTTTGCTTCATTGGTTTACGACTTTCTCCGGCTGTGGGCCTGCCAATCAGACCCACAGCCTAGCTGTTCTCTCTCGAAATTAACACACATGTACATTAGGTGCATCCACTAATTGGAACTGGGCCGCCTTGTCAGTCCCTGTCTCAGCATACCACAGGTATCCAGGGCATCGGTGTACCCAGGGCCTACCAGGGGCTGAAGCATGTATTATGCCACCCCTAGGAATGGCCGCCCAAATCTGACACAACTGGCTGCACGACAGCTGGGGCCACGTGGTGTAATCACCCGTTGCTGTAGGTGTAGTATTCCTACACCTAAACCCTAAAATGGACACATGGATTCCTATCAGTCACTCCTATAGCAGGCCTTATCAATCCTGAAGGCAGAGTGCAGGGAATCATGTGGGACGGTGCTCTGGCGCGAGCTGAGCCCGTCGACGGCTTGCGGAACCAAGTCCTAATAGCCGTTCCATGGTGACGCGGGCCAACTACTTTTAATGCATTATAATCCTTGCGGTTATTTGCTAACTTTGGCATCACATCACCTACCCATGTCGAGTAAGGTGTCATACGAATGGGAATACGAACCCCTCGCCAGTCCTGGCGACGGGGTTAGCATTCCCCCCTTTTAGAGGGACACGACATGGAAGTAACCTTGAACCCCGGTTAAAGTTGACTCAAGCCTCAGCATCACAAAATGGATGCTGCCACCAGACACAAGTCTGACCTCCTGCTGCTGGGGGACCTTCCAGCAAGGGGAGCTTGGACAAAGGGTTTCCTGTCGAGGGCGGTGTTAGCACCATCCCAGACAGGGTTTGTGTATCCCAGGTAGGCAGGGCTGAAAGGAAGGTGATTGCAAGTGGCACCCCGGTGCTCACTGTGCATAGCCCGGCTCAAACCAGTTTCAGGGGCACACCAGCCCCTGAGCTGGCGCGAAGCCGGACAAAGGATAGGGGTGTAACCACCCCCCTCCTGGCTCCACCCATAGGTAGAACCTAGTCACGGGCCAGCCCCTTTTCTTAGAATAAAGGTAGGAGCGAGTCCCCTTCCCAAATTGGATAATCAGATAATCGGATAACTCCGAATCACAAACCACTTTCCACGAAAGGAACTCTTGACTATTTCTGAAGACTCTCCCTTGTGGCTAAGGAGTAGCCACCCTGCACCAGCAGGCACCACCTAAGCGCTTGCGGTTTGCTGTACGTCTCCTACGGATCAAGACTGCCCAGCTCGACGAGACCCGAGTTCCCTGCCATCTCTGACCTTTTACCTACCTCATCAGCCCAGCTGAGAGTCATAGGTGTGACGAGACCTGCGGGACCGGCTATCTTCAGAACCTGCACGACGCTTATCTAGCACGCCCACCGAGGGACCCTCGAGTGAGTGCACCTAGGGTTTGAGAAGCCCTAAACCCTGAGCAGCTCCAGCATCGAAGTCTGTCTCCCCAGCATCCACGAGATCTGCGTGGGGGCCCTTCCGCTTCTTGCTGTTCCCAGCGTTGTCCGACCACTTGCCGACCGGCTTGTGGCCCTCTTCACGACGCTCCAAGATTATTTGCATCACCGGTCTGGTTGCCCCAGACTGGCTCTTGCTCCCCTTCAACAGAGGAGTACCACGGACCCTCCTGGTCCACTCCCGACGCCATCTTGACTCCCCCGCTTGGGTTGCCACTGCCAAGATCCGCTGCCCCTTCCTGGGCCCAGCATCATCGACAGCAGACACCTTCGTGGGACAGCTCGCCCTCCATCCTGGTCGCCGCCGCGCCTCCTGGTCCGAGGAACAGCCGAGTCCGACGTCACCCACTCACCTGGTCGAGGTGACTTCAGCCGGTACCCCCCTGGTACCCACACGATCGCTGGCTAGCGGTTGAGAACTGAGTCCCCTCTGCTTTCAGGTTTCCTTCATCACCGATCCAGGCTTGGATCGCTCTGAACATCGTCACTGGTCGCCTGCCAGCAACTTCTTCTTTCAGGCTCCTGAGACTACACGAGGACTCCCGACATCTTGCCGAACTTCACGCAGCCGCAGCCTCCGGGCTAGGTAACTCGAGCATCTCGGTGCTCCATCGCAGGTTCGCTCTACAAGTGTCCAGTCCCTTTTTCGTTTAGTCCCACTGATCGGAACACTCCGGAATCAGTACCTCCAGACAATAACCATTCGCATTTCACTGTTAGTGTAGATGGTTTCTCGTGCCCCTCGGGCATTTGTGTAAATTGTGCAACTGAAGTATTTTCCAAAGAGTTTTGTAGTGTGCTTAGCTCCCTGACTCATAAAGAGCCAGGGTAGTCTTGTTATAAATAAATATCCTTTTATTTTCATAACAACTTGTGTGGTGTCCTTTCACTTGGTGTTCAAGGGGTATATGTGATGGTAAACAGCTGGCTTAACACGCCCTCTAGAGTTTAGCCTAAGACTGCTCGTATCCACGCTACTAGGATAGCTGGTCTATAAGGATGACTTGCAACCAATCATCAACAAGGGTCGTTTGGAATGATACACAGTGATCACTAGAATAGTGAGCACTACATATCAGGCCAACTTCTCACAATCAATACCTGCTAGGTTCATAACAATTTTAACCCACCTAGAAATTGAACTGGAAGAGATAGCTTTGTGGGGTTTAACAAAGGAGATGAGTAATTGAGTCACACTAGGAGGACGAAGAGAATTCATTCTAGAATCGTATTCTTTCATACAGTCAACCACACAGAGTTTAGGGCAAGAATCAAAACGAGGGTAAAAGATGGAATCGGACATGGTCTTGGTTCTTCTGAAGAGATCAAAGTTTACTCCGAACATGTTGCATGATCGATTAGATATTTCAAGGGCTTCAACATCAGAGACTCTATGACAGGAAATTAAGCGAAGTAAGGTAGCGAGTTTGATGTAAAGGTTTTTATTGTTTAGAAGGGTATTAATAGGCCAGTTTGTAAAAAGGTCAATAATTAAGTTGACATCCCAGAGGGATTGATATCTGGGTCTAGGAGGTCTCCTGAGTCTGATGCTTTTGAGAACTCTGCAAATAATTGCGTTTTTACCAATTGTCTTACTATTGACGAGGGAATGACCAGCGGAGATGGCAGATCTATAACAATTGATAGATCTATAACTAAGGCCTCGTTCGAATTGTTCTACCAGAAAATTGATTATGTCAACGATAGGTGCTTGAACGGAGTCCAGGTTCCTTTCCAAGCACCAACGAACCCAAGATTTCCAAATGTTGTTGTACCGGTAGTGTGTACCGGGGGCCCAAGACTCACCGAGGAGAGTTGAAGCTGTTGACGAAAGTCTTGAGAGATCATTGGATCTCCTGACACTCTCCAGGCAAGAAGGTTCAGTTTCCTTGATTGAACCATGGGGTGAAGATGACCGTCTATGTCTGTAAGAAGGTCCACAAGGAAGGGAATTAGGAATGGAAGGTTGTTACTAATCTACAGGGCAGTTGGGAACCAGGCTTGAGAGGGCCAAAAGGGAGTGATTAAGACGATTGAGCACCGATGAAGTCTGACTTTCTGAAGGACCCTCTGGATCATAGAAAAGGGGGGAAAAGCGTAACCGTTGCTGCCTTGCCAAGGTTGCAGGAAGGCATTCACTGCCAGAGCACCCGGGTCTGGCATCCAACTGTAATAATTCTCGATTTGGAAGGTTAGCCTGCTGGCAAAAAGATCTATTTCCAGGGGACCCCAAAATGTGTTGATAGAATTGAAGACGGAGGCGTTGAGTTTCCAGTCACTGAAGTCTAAGAGGAACCTTGAGTTCCACTCTGCGGATACATTGGATTTGCCTGGGAAATATTCGGCTCTTAGAGATATTTTGTGTTCTAAACAGAACATCCAAAGTGTCTTGGCTAGGTTGGAGAGGTCTGAAGATTTGGTGCCACCTAGCCGATTTATGTAGGCAACAGCGGAGATATTGTCCATTTTTAGGATGATGGACCTGCCCTGAATGGATTGTTTGAAACTCATCAAGGCATAGAGGCCGGTCGTCAATTCCAAGAAATGTATGTGATGTGAGGATTCTTCTAGAGACCAGATTCCGCCAGTGTTCTGGCCTTGGAAGCAAGCTCCCCAGCCATGAAGGCTGGCATCTGATTCTAAAATGAATTCTGAAGTTGAGCCAAATATTGCTTTCCCATTCCATGCCTCTAGGTTGTCTAACCACTAGATCAGTTCTACTTTTGCTTCTTGGTCTAGCGAGATGAGGTCTCCGTACCAGAGGCCCGATTGAAGGGCTCTGGCTTTCACTCTCTGAAGGGCACGATAATTTAATGGGCCTGGAAAGATAGCTTGTATCGAAGAGGAAAGGAGACCTAGTAACCTGGCTAGTTCCCTTAAGGGAAATTTTTGAAGTTTTAGGATGTGTCTTATTTCTTTCTTTATTTTTGATATTTTCTTTGGAGGAAGGAGAAGGAGGCATTTTATGGTATCTACGTTAAAACCTAGGAATTCCAAGTTTCTGGAAGGGGAAAGGATTGACTTTTCTTTGTTTATGATGAACCCCAGGTTTTCTAGTAAGTCCATCAAAGTTTTCAGGTCTTGAAGGATTTGACAGTGGTCCTGAGAGAGGATGAGAATATCGTCTAGGTATAGTATAATGCGAATACCTTTTTCTCTTAAGGATGAAGCGATTGATCTCATTACCTTGGTGAAACACCAGGGGGCTGAAGAGAGACCGAAGGGAAGGACTTTGAATTGGAAGATATGGTTTTTCCATAAGAATTGAAGGAAAGGTTGGTGAACTTTGGCCATGGGGATGGTAAAGTAGGCATCCTTTAGGTCTAATTTTACAAGCCAGTCTCCCTCTAGAAGTAGGTCCCTCAGGAGATGAATTCCCTCCATTTTGAAGTGTCTGTAAACAAGGTATTTGTTGAGATCTCTTAGATTTATGACGGGTCGCCAACCTTTGTCTTTCTTTTTGACAAGGAAGAGGGTGCTTATACATTTTTGCATCTCTAGGGGGACTTCTACTATAGCGCCCTTCTGAAGCATGGAGGGGATTTCCTCCTCTATTATCTTTTCCTGATCTAAGGTAAGAGACATTTCTCTCGGGAAAGAAGATTGGTAAGGAGTTTGGGTAAAGTCTATCATAAACCCTCTCACAGTATTTAAAACCCATGGGTCTTGGGTTATTAATTTCCAATTGTTGAAAAAGAGTTTGAGTCTCCCACCTACTTTGGGGGAAAGGGGATGAGGAGGGGAGGTAGGGATTGTACTCACTTTGGGTGTTGTTGTCGATGGATGCTCCGCGGGATCTGAAGTTTCTGGAACGAAATCCTCTTCCTCTTTGCGGAAAGAATTGAGGGGTGTTTGAGGGAGTGAATCCCCTTCCACCATATCCTCTTCCTCTAGGATAGGGCCTCCGGTTGAAGCGGCCGGAAGACTGGCCCCGTCTACCGGCCCTCCCGAAAATGTTATTTGAGTTAAAGACTCTCTTCGTGTTTTGGTGGGCGTTATCTAGGGCTGTAAAAGTCGAGACATATTTCCCTAGAGTTTTAATCAGGACTTCGCCAAAGAGCAAGCCCTTGGGGTTGATAGAGGGTTCTTTGTCGGCTAAGTCGCTTAGTTTCGGGCTAATTTTGGTAAGGACTACTCTTCTCCTCTCAGAGTTGAGGCTGGCATTAGCGTTACCTAGTAGAACGAGAGCTCTCTGGCTAAGGCCTCTAATGAGTTCTGTGTTAAGGGGAGTCCCATTAATGTAGCTTTCTTCCGTGACATCGATAATTCTTGCAAGGGGGCCCAGGATGTCTAGGACTCTATCTTAGTAGAAAAACCACAGGAGTTTTACCCATAGACCAAACTGAGATCTGGGTGAGTACAGTCTAAAAGCAACAATATCTCAGCAGGATACAATGTAATTACTTAAATCTATATGTACAAGACATTACAGTTTAGCGAACAAAAGAGAGGAGACTTCAAATAGTTCAATCCATGCGCCCGTAGGCGTCATATATTATACGAAGATCAGTAAATATACAGAACAGTTGTAACAGCACTGTAGGGTATAAATAGCCAGGCAACCCTAGTGATATGTGTACAAAGTGCTCGTGACAGTGAAGTAACGGCGCAAGTGACAACGTGAAAGATACCACAGCAGAAGGCGCAAAAGAATATACAGTATTTACAGATTAAAAGGTTCAAGCATCAACTTATTCAATGGTACAGTTCGTGATTTCAGTTATGTTAATGAACCAGGGGTCAGAGTACGCCTAGGGAGTTCGAGCTGGTGGGCAATGGTCGACGGCGTTTCGATCCTCTCAAGTTAGGATCATCCTCAGGACCTGGGTTGCCTATTTGTAGAGTGCTCTGAAGCGTATTGAATGAAGCGCTGGTGTAGCAACGTTGATGAAAAAGGACGGCGGTGGAATGAAGAGCAATTATAGGAAGGAGTCCATCGCGCAGTCGCTGTTGAATGGGGAGAACCGAGGACGTGCGGTTGGTAGTCACTCGGGGTTGGCTATGAATTCCGGGAAAAGAAACGAGGACGTGCGGTTTGTTCGTCACTCGAGGGACGGTGGAGCCGGCCCAGTCGATGAGCCAGGGGCATCAGAGGATTTCAGGGGTCAGGAATAAATCCGCAGTATCGGACAAGTCACAGTCGTGTACTCGTCGCGGTCAGTGCCAGGGACTGACCGCGAGCACTCTACAAATAGGCAACCCAGGTCCTGAGGATGATCCTAACTTGAGAGGATCGAAACGCCGTCGACCATTGCCCACCAGCTCGAACTCCCTAGGCGTACTCTGACCCCTGGTTCATTAACATAACTGAAATCACGAACTGTACCATTGAATAAGTTGATGCTTGAACCTTTTAATCTGTAAATACTGTATATTCTTTTGCGCCTTCTGCTGTGGTATCTTTCACGTTGTCACTTGCGCCGTTACTTCACTGTCACGAGCACTTTGTACACATATCACTAGGGTTGCCTGGCTATTTATACCCTACAGTGCTGTTACAACTGTTCTGTATATTTACTGATCTTCGTATAATATATGACGCCTACGGGCGCATGGATTGAACTATTTGAAGTCTCCTCTCTTTTGTTCGCTAAACTGTAATGTCTTGTACATACAGATTTAAGTAATTACATTGTATCCTGCTGAGATATTGTTGCTTTTATATAGGACTCTATCTTGGCAACCTTTTAGGGATCTCTCCATACCCTTTCTAGGGTCTCTTCCAAGTTTAAAGAGGTACTTGAGGAGTTCTGGATCAAGATTTGGAGTCTGGCAAGCTTTATCTCCGATGGAGGGTCGAGAGCATTCAGCTCTTAATAGGTTCTGAGCATCCCTGTCTAGGGGGTTCCTTAGCAATTTATTTATGAATTTGCTCACGAGGTCGAGAGGAATCCATTCTGAGCTCTTGGGGTGTTTAATATTAAGGGGAAAGAACATTTCTTGACCTAGGGGGTTTAAGATGGTATCTTTAGAAGAGTGAGGAAGGTCTTCATCGAGTGAGTTGGAATCAAGATCGTCTTGATCTATATCTAAGACATATTCATCGGGAGAATCAGAGGCATCATCAATATCAAGATCATCATCATTATCGACGAGGCCGTCATTTTGAGCACTTCGATATTTTGTGCCGCAGGGGACACCTGGATATTTTGTGCCGCTGAGGATACCTTTATGCGTTGTGCCGCTGGGGACACCTTTATGTGTTGTGCCGCAAGGGACACCCAAGGTAATAGAGGTGCAGTGACCTCCCATAAAAGTAGAGGTACTAGGACCTCCAGTGCTCTTGGGGATAAAATCTAAGTTTTACATTTTTTTAGTCTTTTTCCCCTTGTATTAGTGAGATCTTCGTTAGGGAGAGTATGTTGGTCTAGAGAGTTGTTATCCTCATCACATAGGAAGGATCTTTTAGATGTAATCACTTTAGACAAAGTCTCCAACATACAGGATCTCATTTCCTCGTGAATTATGTTTTTAAAACCCTCATTGTTTAAGTTGGGAGTAGGTGCGCTAGCCTCTGCTTCGTCTGAATCAAAGTCAGACATGATAGGTGGAAGTAGGAAATATAAAATGAATAGAGTATTCTCTTTCCTATTATTTATTTATTCATTTTAATATATGTTCTCTCTCTCTTTTTTTTAAATATAGTATAATAATAAAAATTAATAAATAATTGTATTTCTCCCCCTTTTTTTTTTTTTAGGTAAGGTAGGGGAATGAGGTTTTAAAAAATAATAATTATATTAATATAACTCTCCCGTCCCCTTCTTATTTTATTTGTTGGATTAAAGGCTAAGGTTAAGGCAAAGGATTAAGAATAGAAGCGTAGAAACTGCCACAGCTGATCAACTCCTTTCCTCCGGTGATCGTAAATGCGCTCGAGCGCGATCACCGGAGGCTGTTGACACGCTGGTTGCCAGGAAACAGGCAGCGCGTGGACAAAGGCCCGATAGGCAGCGTTGGAGTCAAAAATGGAGTCGAGGAATGTTCCCTGGCAACGCGACGACGTTAGCGTCGCGTTGCCAAGGTTCATTCCTCTAATCTTTGATGCGCACAGGCGCCGATGTTAAATCGTGTGAAAATGGGATCAGACCGGACGGCGAGGTGAAGCGAGAGCGGGACTGATCAGCGAAGCGGGCGGAGGATTGGTCAATGAAGTCCGGGTAGGAGGATTTTCAAAGGTGTATTGAATATAATACTAAACATAGATTTTAATTAGAGGGTAAGCGCATGGTCATAATCCAACCTCCATAAATTGGAGGTGGTAATGAGGACAATGGAGGAGGAAGAGAAAAGGGGGGGGGGAGGCCCAAACACGGACCGGATAGAGAGGCAGGACGTACGAAAGGACACAGATACGGTTTAGTGTGTGAAGAGAACACGGATATATAAACAGTATGGTAAGGTAAAGTGAAAAGTAAATTAGAGAAGGTACATTGTCAGCACAATATAAATTTAAGTTGGAGAAGAAATGTAAGAGAACTTATCTGCCTGGAGCCGCATTTAAAAGAGGCTGAATGTTGTGGGCTCATGCCTTTTATTGTTATTAACGTTCTATTTGGAACACTTGCTTTATGATGTATGCAGCTGCTTGGAGACGCATTAAAGGTGATAAGCATAATGTTAGCCTCCGGTCTTGTAATGAAATCCTAATATAGCATAGTGAGCTATTAACTGTCATCAAAGAGCTGCATGCAAACTGCATATAGTTTAGAGCGTTCTATCTTTTTGCACTGTCTTTTATTTCCTAATCTTGCAAAAAGGGTTCATTTGGGTAGAAATCAATTCGTATTATTAAAGAGAACCCCTAACAATGTTATGTTTTAAATTCTGAATTTGTGCTTTTCCAGACCATGAACTCTTAAACTATACTGCCTACCAGTATAGATACATGTGACTCCTACACCTTGTAGTCCGCTGTCTTATGTAGCATTTCTGTAATTGTACTTGTAATTGCATTTATCTAGCGCTTACTACCCCCTATGAGGCATCAAAGTCCTTTTTCGGAACCCATAAAGGATTAGTGGTGGATTAGTATAATGAAAATATGAAAGTAATTTGATTGGTGGATATGTTAGTTATTTGGATTGAGATGGGTAGTGGAGGGATAGAGAAGGGAAAAAGGTGTGCATTTATGTAGCACTTGCTAGCCCTGGGGGTGTTGAAGCTCTTTTTTGGTGAGTAGCATGCTATTTCGGAACCTATAAAGGATTAGTGGTGAATTAGTATAGGAAAAACTATGAAAGTAATTTGAGTAGTGGATATGTTAGTCAGTTATTGACACAACACAATGTCCAACAGACTGCCACTCCTATATGAAATCCACCATAACACTAGGCATCGACCGGTATGCCATGCCACATAGTGACCTGTGTGCTCATTATGGATTATCATGCCCACCGTACAGTCCCATTCATGTACAGTACCGCCCCCTTTTAACGGCCAGCATCTCACAATGCCTTAAGCATCACCCCTGTATGATGTCCATCATGTGGAAAGAGTCTTGAACTTCAAAGCTCGCTACGTGTACACTGATTTACACATGTATGATTGTCTCTGTGCCAACGTGTGTATGATCTAAAGTGCTCGGACACCCTGCACTGGTATGAGTGGCGCTATAAAACTAAATCAGTCTGAGAGAGAGTGGTTATAGAGACTTGAGGAGCACTGTTAAATGGTGGTAGTGCGGGAATACGTGGTAGATGTGGTCATGGGGGGGGGACAAAAAACATTGTCTCACAGGGCGCCACCAGTGCCAAAGCCGGCCCTGCCCCCAGACATCCCCTTTGAAAGTGCAGGCGGGTTGTACCCTGCACTGTGAAAACACAGAGCGGCTGCTCTGTGTTTTCACATGAATGCACAGCTGCCAGGGCTGCGCATTCACCATAATGGGGCGCATTGGCATTGTTTGCGCCCGGCGCACCTTTTCAAAGATGTGCTAGGCGCAAACAATGCCAATATGCAATACGGGAGGGACAGAGCTCGTGTGTGGAGGGTGCTTGGATACAAAACTTGACCTGTCTCACTCCAAGATTTCGGGGGCAGATTTGCATGGCCCATGCCTCGGGTATGGTGAGTCTCTGGAGCAATAGGTTTGTATTAAGGAGCTCATATAAAATACAGCATTAGCAGGACAAGTCTTTCAAAGGGGTGTGCTGAACAACCTTAAGTGGTAAAGAAAGTTAATTTTGTATGTTGCCTTTCACCCTGTTACCAATGAAATGTTGCCTTTCCATTGCCTTTAGGCGCTTCTGATGAGGGCAGAGACACAGAGTTCTCCCCTTTCCTACTCCACATATGCCACCCTGGCCAGTAAAGGTCTTCACGGTACTAAAAGGCCTTTGGAGATGGGTGGGCTCACTAGACTGGCACAATGATATACAATATTTATATACATTATTTCCACTTTAAAAAAAATCGGCTAATGAGATTGCCACATGGTCGGGAACCCAAGCTCTCCTCTCACTTCCCTCTCTGAACGGTACTGGCACACAGAACCGAGCCTTTCACCTCCAAGGATAAACAGCTTGGCAGCAGTGCCTCGATCCGGTGTCAGAATGGGCAGGATCAGAGGGCTGGCACAGGACGAGGACACTTCCACTGCTGTAGCTGGGTGGATCAGTATTGGCACAGGTGCACTATCACAGTTGATTACATTTGTGTTTCGTTGTACATAATAGTTTAGTATGCAAAGCAAGTGGGATGTTTGTGTATTGAAAGACATGTATCTGAAACAACAGATTCCCGCGATATGTAAAACCAAACACCATCTTTGGGTTATAGGACATCATGAGTAGGGCTGTATGGAATTTTCATATTTTCTTGATAATAGAAGCATAATCTCACACAAATTCTGATTCTTGAGTTACCTATTTTTTTTCTCCGAATTTCAGTCTTTCTTATACTTGAGTGGATGCACAGTTCTCACTCATAGAAGTCTTGGTTGGCGCAGAAATGTCACGCGTGAGCTGAGCTGCATGAAACTGATATCTTACATGCTTACTTACGTACTTGAGAGCATACTTCCACTACGATGGAAAGCCCAAAGGCGGAACTGAACGAGAATCCACTTATTTGCGGGGAAACGAAACATTTTACAAATTTGCCACCTCTAGTTACTAGACGGGGCTTAGCAGTGAGCGATCCAGATCAGCAATTATTTCACCATTGCAAGACGGGCGGGGACCATCGAACAAGAACCAATGTGGGCCATTTGTCATGGGGGGTACTTAAGAAGAAGCAGCCTCCAATGGTGATGCCCATTTTGAGCTGGCGCAAATGGGTGTGCCATGCTCTATAATCCCAGCAGTCCCTCAGTTAACTTGTCCTTGGTTTCTCAGGGTTAGGTTGCATATGCAGCCCTTCTGTGGGACCAACTTGCCATTCCATTGGGGGCAAACTAGGCTGGTAACTGTTTGGGCCTCCTTAGTGGAGAACTGTGCCTTTATTTAATATATCATTTTCCTTTGGGCGGGATACTGCTTGTTATTGATTAACTGTTTGGGCCAGCCTTGTTTTCCCAAAGTTCCCCAAGCAGGCAACCTATGCACTTAAATACGAGTGTGGTGCTCCAGTAAATAGTATGCTATCTGAAGGCTAAAATGTCAATGAAGAGCGACCCCTAAGCTTCCCTTCTTGTTTTCATTACTGTAGTGTGTGCACGGTTGGTGCCAGTAGTCAGGGCTGGCTTTAGCGCTGGTGGGACCCGGTGCGAAAATCATTTTGGGGCCACCACAACCCATGACCGCCTCCTCGGATTCTTTAACTACCACCAGGCAAAAGTGCTCTTCATCTCTCCAATTATAAGTTATTGCTAAACACAGTGCCCCCCTGAGGTCAGTGCCCCCTCTATAGGTCAGCGCCCAGTGCGGTCGCGCTGTCCTAAAGCTGGCCCTGACAGTAGTGATTCCAAATGTTTTGTGGCTGCACGAAAAATGACAGTTTACCATTTGGACACTCCCCCCCCCTCTCCTAACAGCAAATCAGATTTCGAGGCTATCTGTTGGAATCTGACATTGTTTTGTGTCTTTTGATGGTAGACCATAAGCAGTGCTTAATTTGAACCGGTGGTTGCCTTTGAAAACCACTGGCACTCATTTTTGGGGTCCAGCAACTTTCTTCCCCATTAGCCATTTACCGAGAGCGAGAGGGGAAAATACACAAAGCAAAAAGACGGAGGTTAGAGTAAGACTGAATAATGGGAACAAAGGGAGGAGGGAGAAACCTGCCAACATGAGATAAAGGGAAGGGGGTGTCTTGACTTACGGTTAAGTATAGAAGCCTGAGGTGAATTCAAGACTATGCAGCCATGATATTCGGTGCGCTGTCATTTAATTGCACCGGCTGCTGGCTTCTGAGAAGAGCTTTAGGCACACCTTCTATTACAAATTAAGCACTGCTTCCTGCCCTTGGTGTGTGCCGTTTCAAAATGTTCGGTTTTGCATGCAGGAATCTATTGTTTTTAATATAAAATAAAAAGAGATTTACATCCCACCTTTTCTCTTTCCTGGCTTCTCATTGGTTCCTGTGCGTGCCACTGACCTTTCCTCCTTTTCTATTGGCTGCAGCATATTTTTCCTGCATTTACCAATGCTTGTTCCTCAACTACTTCTCTTCCCACTGCTGAAATACTGTAAACATCTTCTTTGGTGAAACTATATTTGCATAAAGTTTTGCCTTTTAGTCTATTTATATTTTAATTTATCACCTGGAGAGATTGAGTGATTTGCATAAAATCTCAGGATGTTATGTGGCGTCACCGAAACTTGAACCAGGATCCCCAGCTCTGAAGTTATCAGCCTGTGTTATCTGTTATCTTTTTTTCTTCCAACGACGATTGATGAAAACAGCTCGTTAGTCATTACATAGGCGAAACCGATGCATTACCAATGCCTTTTTCTGTATTTTGTCCTCGTACCCCTTTGCTGTGCTGATTTCTCTCCCTGCTTCCTTCTTCAGCCGGCTGCACCTTCGAGCAGGACGGAGACACCAGCCAGTGTGAATACAGCCAGGGCGAGGATGACGACTTTGAGTGGGAACTGGTGCGCAACTACGGCATGCCTCATGTGGCTTCTGACCTTCCTCACGGTAAGCTAACTCTTCGCTCCTCTCTCGCACGAGCCAAACCTCTCTGTATAAGCAAGCCTTTCTAATATCACCTTAGCAGAAGCCTCCATTTCCTATCTCACCTTAGCAGGAACCAGCTCTTCCTGCACGACACTGCTGGAAACCAACCCTTCTTACCTCACCTTAGCAGAAGCAGCCCTGCCTACAACATGCTGGTGTAGGTCGACCCCACTCCTACCTCTCCATAGCTGAAGCCAATCCTGACGGCTCCCTGATGCTGGAAGCCATTTCTTCCTACCCAATCTTAGCAGGAGCCCATCCTACCTACTCTGTAAGATTAGAAGCCAGCCCTTCCTACCTCACTTTAGCAGAAGCCAGCCCTGCCTACTCCATGGTGGTGGTAGTCAGCCTTTCCTACTTCATAGTAGAGGCCGGTCCTACCCGTATCCATGTTATTGGAAGCCAGCCCTTCTACCTCTCGTTACTATAAGCCAGCCTTGCCTACTCCATGCTGCTGGAAGCCAGTACTTCCAACTAACCTTAGTAGAAGCCGCCCTCTCGTAACCCCCTCAGCAGAAGCCGCCTATTCCTACTCCACGCTGGTGAGCGTCAGCCCTTCAGTTCCCACTGATACACAGAGCTCACAGGCTCAGCCTGTAGACAGAAGAATTGTCCTTAGTGTTAGACAAACCTTAGAGGTTACTATTGCTTTTACGGAAACGTACAGGTTCAAATAGCAGAAGTATCGCTTCGTTAAAGGACTCTTGTAGTCTTAGGTCGCAGTAGTGATGAGAACATGACTACCGGATCCGGTGTAAATATATTTAGGAACGGCGCTTATTTTGCCAACGCATCAAGGTGTTGCATTCTTAAAATGCCCACCAGTTTCCTGATTAAAGTACATTTATATATTTAGCAAATTGATTAATTTTCTATCCAACATCGGATTGCTATTGCCTTAAAATATATCAGTTTTACTAACAAGGTACCAGACTTTCACTTTGGGTACAGTATATAAAGTAACTTCACCCAAGGAAACCTTGTTTTCTATTCTAAAAAACGCCCCCCCCCCCTCCCCGGACAAGTTTCTATATGTAGTATATATGTTCCTTTGGCACCCAATATTTGATTCATCCTGCCTTGCATAAAGATGTATCGCCATACCATGGTTTGCCACCATCTACCAGTATTGTCTATAATATGCCAGGGATGTTCACCCTATGCCGGAGCAGGCCACCAGAGTCGATAGATGGTCATTATATACTATGATTGGTGATAAAATGCCAGGAATGCCCACTTTATTTTAGGAATAGACAGGGTACTGCTGGAAGTTACAGTATTGATGCCCACCATAATGCCGTTGATGTCTACTAATGTGCCATCATTACCCACCATTGTGGCAATGGATGTCACCAGATACCATGTATGGTCATCATACTTTAGGATTAGAGACCGAATGCCAGTTTTCCCTGCCATAATGCTAGGAATTTCGCCATGCTATGGAAAGCAGCCCTGGAAGTCCACCCCCCATACACAGCGCATTCACTCACTTGTAAGCAGTGCATTTACTTTTTTTGCCCTGACAATATTTCAACAGCTGCATATCTCCTGTACACACTTTTGCCTAGAATCACAATTAGCATACACGACCACTCTGCAGAGAGGCCGAGGATTGGATGAGCATGTATTCCGAACCCTTTTATAAGCCAATGACGGTCACTTCTGAGAAACTCAAACCCCTTCAGCTTGACCTCAAGAGCTCTAAAAAATGCCCTGTCCTAAACACCCACTCACAAGCTGACATCACGCGGACACCTAGAGGCGTCTCTGTTCACAGCAAGCACTGTACAAGGGTAATATGCTGCACGGAAACAAATTACAGAAATACAATATTTTGGAAAAAGCTAACACTGATGGGGAATGCAATATTAGGTATAACAAGTGAAGCATAAACAGGGGTTGCATCACTGACACGGACAACCTCAATGGTTTTTAATGTCATTATTCAAAAATCAATCCGTGTATTGGCTGCAGATTTAAGGACGTGAACATAGGACTCCATAGGGACCGCTTTCAATGTCAATTTTGAATTACTGCTGGGTCTGAGATTCTCACGCCCTGCAAATCAGGGAGATGCAAGAAAGCACATGCAGGAGAGAGTGATAAGTGGGTGCTGGAGAAGAAAGAAATGAGTTGTGCAGATAGAGGATTTTGGAAGGGTATGGGGAGAAAACAGCCGTAAGTGTCAAAGAAAGAGCTACTGCTGAGGAAAATGGTGTGAATGGAAGATTGGAAGATTAGGGTAATTGAGACTCAGAAGACAGCTGACCCCTTCCGCAGACCTTCGTAATGTTTATTCTCAGTCTCATATTTCCAGAATTGAATCCGTTTCAGTTCTAATTATTCTAAGTCATTGTTACTCATTTATCTTGTACAGCTAACCAGCATTGGCAAAGCCAATAGTTCCAGCTTGTTTCTGGTGTATGTCGGCTGTTGCCTTATATGTCTGGATACAGTAACACAAAGCTCACAGAGAGACACTCATGGAAAGAATAGAATGTTAGTGTACATGTTTAAAAGCAATGCTGTTGGTTGCATAGCCCACGCAACTTGGAAAGAATTCTTAATTATGCTTCTCAGGCTGTGCCTCTTTTGGAGACCGCCCACTTTTTTCATCCCACTTAAACCCTTTCCAACCCTGCATGGCAGAACCAAGTCAATATATTGTATTGTATCATAACATTATATTGTGCTTACTACCCATATGTGGGGCGCTGAAGGGCTTGCCTACATGGGTAGCACACTATACCATGTAGTGTGTGCTGGCGGAAGGATGTCGTTTGTTTTGATCCCATGTGAAAAGTATTTCCATGTCGTGCGTGATGCCCACGAGGTGCAGTTATCATGTTATGGAACGCAGTGTGATGGAAAAAGAAGCGTGAGAGTTAGGCGCACAGCTTATGGTTTGCAGTAAGCTGGCAGCTTGGAGCAACTCTGCAGGTCCCTTGTGGTATTATAGTCGTAGTGCACTTTGCTGGTTACTGCACTCTGAGATATCTTGTTTCAAGTTTATGTTCCTGAGTAGGCATAGGTTGGAGGAAGACCTGGTTGAAAGATCTGCTTGGATGGTAATATCATCCCATATCTGATTGCCATTGTGAAATGTCAAAAGTGGCCATAGTATGTAGCTAGTTGGGACCCGCATCAGTGTGCTAAATTGAAGTCTTCCATTGGCCAGCGGCATGTGGCAGTACTCCAGTTATTGCTTACGTGTTCAGTTGGAGATGTGTGGCTTAATAATGTGCACTGGTACGGTACTGGGTGATGGACATGACTGATAGCAGCTCTGTCTTATGTGAGAGTGTCAAGCAGGATAAGAAAATTATTATGCAGCCTTATGAACTGAAATCGACTGCCCACCTTCTGTTTTTATTGAATGAGTAAAACTGAGGCAGGAGGGTTCTATATTGTATTGTTTTGGGACTGCATTTATATAGCCCTTACTACCCCAGGAGAGGTGTTAAAGCACTTTCTTCCAGGAGGCACGCTGTTCCAGAAAACAGAGTTAGGTTTATGGAGGGAGGGGGGGGGGTTATTGTAGGTCATTGGAATTAGTCTTGCTCTCTTAAAGAAACACGCCATGCATTTACTCCAGTTTTGATATGGTATATTAAATTAACAGGAGTTGGGTATGATCTGTGGTATGTGAATTCATCCATTGGTTGGCTATATTATTAGATGAGCTAGAGGAGGTTGGGTGTTGATAGGTTGCAGGGGTATGACTTTTAAAGGAGAAGTGTTTTTTTAAAATGAGGAGTGGACAATTTGTAGGTATACAATAATAGGGCTTAAGGCAAACATGCACGTGACTTAGAGTAGGCTATGTACAGAGAGAGGAGGCGTGCAGAAGATTCATTCCAAAGGAAAAGGAGAGTCAAGGATTGGAAATTTTAAGGCATTTTACGCAGGGTTTTTAGGAATATTGGGGAGGGTTTTGGAGAAAGCATCCAAGCCCGTAGAAAGAAGTAGCGCCCATCACAACCGTTTCCAAGACCTGCCTAGCGTAAGCCACGCCTTTGTAGAGCAGCTCAGTGCAAATGCTACACTTATTCCGCGTCACCACTAGATTATAAACTCGGAAGCTTCATCCTGCATTGCGAAGGTGGTTCGTCTGGAGAGGATGAGCGAGAGGCATCTGTTTCTCTTCCTCCCCGATAAGCTATTTAGAAGAACACGAGGGAAAACCTGGACAACACTTTTATTTAAAATAGTTATAATCACTTTTTAATTGCCTGAGAACATTGCATCCTGCGTTCCCGCACACGGCGCAGGTGAGTAATTTGGAGGCGCGAGGAAGCGTCTGACGGTGGCGTCGCAGAAGCTGCTGATAGGTGGGCCGAGAGCGCGCCGGGCCAGGTGGCGCGCGGGAGCTGCCACAGCCGCAGGTGGCACGTGGGCTGACACAGGGCCGGCGTTGGCACGAGCCCGCTGTTCGCTTCTAGGAGCTGCTGAACGCAAGTGCTTTCCACCTGTGTCCTCCGCGGAGGCCTCATTTAGACGGGCGCTCGCACCTGACGCCCAGGGCTCGTGCTGCTGCCCTGGCGCTCACAATCCAAGCTACATTCTCAGCCGTGACTTACGGGTGGGTGGCGGAGGAGGCTGCTTTTATTCGGAAATTGTGTCCTTGATGTAGTGAGCACGAATGTCGCAGTTTACCGTACTCTATGTGTTAGACTTGTAATTGCTTGACTGTGTTTTGGCGGTGAGTAGACTTCATCCATTCCCCGTCGTTCCCCATATTATTTTCTTTTTAATGATTATTACTTTGCTCCTTCTCTCATTCTTAGTCCCTCCCTTCTTCCCTTCACCCTCCTTCCTCTGTTTCTTCCGTCCTACATTTCTTTCCACTCCTTTCTTCTACCCATCTTCTTTTCTCTTCCTGTTTCTACTTCTTTCTCCCTTCCTTCCTCCATGTCCCTTCCCTTCCTACAGTCCCATTCCTTGCTTACCCATACTTCTAGGGTGACCAGGCGTCCCGGATTTGCCAGGAAGGTCCCCGTTTTTCACCAGCTGTCCAGGCAGATTTCGAGAAATTTAGCGTATGTCCCGGTTTTTGGAGAGGGTCGACTAAAAACGGGGGGGGGGGGGGAGGTGTTTTTTTTATGTTTTACAAAGTGGGGATAGTTAGCAGTTATTCCAAGATAGCAACTTAATTCACAGGCAAGCTACTTCTCTGCTGCGGAGCACTGTCATTCAGTGCGCTCGCTTGACGTAACATTACAGTCCTTCTTCTATTTTTGTTAATTGTCCCGGTTTTTTACTTTAACATTCTGGTCACCCTACTTACTTCCGCTGTTTTTTCCACTTCTATTCCTTCCTTCATCCCTCCAATTTTCTCCTTCTCGTCCCCTTTTTCCTCCCGTCCACTTCCTTCCTCCACCTGTTCTCATCCTTTTCCTGTCCCCTTCCTCTCCACACCATTTATTCCTCCATCCCTCTTCCTTCCTTTCTCTCCCTAACTTCTATCACCTTTCCCTTTTCCGCACTCTTAAGTCCCTTATTCTGAATGGAGCAGATGAGGATAAGGTATTGACGGAACCTGGTAAACATTAATACTGTGGTACATTTTAGCAGGGGTTCGATATTTTACAGGCCACTTGAATTCTGGATGTGAGAGTTCTGCTGAACCTACCAAGCAATGCACCGTCTGCCAAAGATTCTGATTAATTCGGCACAATACAATGTGGAGAGCTGAAAAGGATCAAAAAATGCAACGAATGTTTCATGTGAAACGCAGTGCAGCTCCCGACGTTGCTGGGGTTCCCTTCCAACAGTACCTCAGATGCAGTTAATAGCCCTGATATGCCTCCTAGTAGGTTGGTTAGCAGTACATTGTATTCAAAATGTTTGCTATTTAACCAGGGGGCGACTTGCCTGCCTGACTCATGACGCGCACGCCCCTACCCTTATGGGTTGGTGAAAGGCAGGAGCCTGTCTGGAAATCTTGTGTTGTCCCCCACAGAAGCGACCATTTCTGGTAGGCTAATAGGAAAAGCTGATCTCTTCATCATCCCATGGAAAGAGTTTGCTTTAAAGTAAAGCACCTTCGATTTAGAAAACTTCTTCAAGGCAAACTTTGCAAGAAATCATTTGACTAAGTCTCCTCCGGCCGCCATTTAAGAACATCGGATAGTGCTGGCCTCTGGAGGCTTGTTGTTTACTTTCACAGTTTTTATTGCACTCTCTTTTTTCCTGTGTATACATCAGTGCACTAAGGTTACTATGAGAGCACAACTAGTGCTTCTCAACGCACCTAAAATACAAACAGCAGCTATATCGCAGAGTGAAAATATGTCAATGGGTTTTGGTCGGGTCAAATTGATGAAATGAGTGCCTGCACCGCACATCGGATGACTTGACACTGATTTTTTTTTTTTTTTTTTAAACCGTTTTTATTGCAGAATCACAGGATTATCACTGTACATACATTACGGGTCTGCGCCTCAATCACCTGTGCCAGATCTTTGGTAGGCTAGGATGCCTCCATACACAGCTTATTAGCCCACATCCCGGAGGCCGGGCAGCGTCAACAGGTGGGACAGCGTCCCCGATCGACCTCAGCGGCTAATGTCGTTGGCTTACTCATAGGACGTCTACTTTCCGCTTCCCCCCCTCCTCCCCAACAAAACCCATCCCCTAATCCTAACCCCGAGTTCTCTCGCCCTCCCTCCCCTCCCCAACAGTGCTCTCATCGACGCCTGGTGGAGGCACGAATAAGTGGATTCGGGTACTTTTGTGCCGTGTTTACCTATCTACTGTGTGTGTGCGACCGGAGTAGTCCGGGGGCTGCCCTCCCCGTCCGATGGGTCTCCTCCGTCTTCATTCTCACTGTTGCGCAGGGCCTGCACCATCACCTCCCACGCTGTGGCCGCCTCCAATGCCTTATCATCCTCCCTACGGCTCGCCAGCTGGTACCTAAGTGTACTTTCACTCGCCGCCCACCTCTGCAGCTCCTTAAGCCATCTCCTATGCGTGGGACCTATCTTTGATTTCCACAGTCTCGTCACTTCCCTTTTTGCTAAGAGGAGGCCCATATCTATAAATCTACTCGTGGTCTTGTTCTTGGGAGTGTGTGGGAACCAGTGCAGAACGCAGACCGCTTTACTATAGCGCAACTCCCTGTCTGTTACCTCAGTCAGCGTCTCGCTCACAGCCTTCCAATAATCACTCAGGCGGGGGCAATCCCACAGCATATGGCCGAGCTCCGCTCCAACCGTGCCGCATCTAGGGCACGCCGCCCCCTCCGCCCCGAAATATTTCCGAATTTTGCCCGGAGTAAGGTAAGCTCTGTGGAGGATATAGAAGTGGATCAGTTGGAAGCGTGCATTTCTCGCACTCTTTCTGGCCCTTCTAACCAAGCCCGCCCACGTAGCATCGGGAATCTCTGTCTGTAGATCTTCTTCCCATTTTTCTTTCAGGGCTGTCAGCGGTTGTAATGTTTCGCTCAGCATTCTGGAGTACAGACAGGTGACCGCCTTGCGGGTGCCCGCCGACATCATAGCGTATTGGCACGCCGCAGACGTAGGAGGCTCACGGAGCCCCTCCCCCCAGTACTCTCGCATCGCCCCAGTCACCGCCGCGTGCAGCAGGTAGTCCCCCCTTGGAAGGTCGAACCGCTCCCGTAGCGCTTGATAAGGGAGCAATTCCCCCTCCTCGTATAAATCGCCCAGCATTTGGAGGCCCGCCTCCTCCCATACCTGTAGGCTCGACCAATCTCCCCCGTGCGGGAGCGCTGTCACCATACCCAACGGAATCTCCGGTGCATATGGGCGCCGCCCCCCCGCCCGACGCTGCGATCGATTCCAACATTGTCGGAATGTCTGTTCCTCCATAGTCAAGTCCCTAAGGACCAAACGCTGCTGCAGTGTAATATACGCCAGCACATGGCGGGGAGTGCCCCCCTCCCTGTCCTGCTCCGGGCCCCAGTATACTCTGGCCACCTCCTGCGTAAAGATCTGAAGCTGCGCCGCCAGATAATAGAATTCGAAGTCCGGGACTGCCAGGCCTCCCTCGTCTTTCGGCCTGGTTAGAGTTGCCAACGCGATCCTGCGTCGTCCCGAACCCCAAAGGAACGACACCAACAAGGAGCGCAGCTGCCGGAAAACCGGACTCGGTATCCACACCGGGAGCGTGCGGAAGTAATATAAAAGGTGCGGCAAGGCGATCATTTTCAATAACGAGACGCGTCCCGTCACCGAGAGTGGGAGGGTGGCCCAAAAGGCCATACTGCCCTTCAACGCTCTTATACAGCGACCCACATTACCCTCCAGTATATCGGGAGCGGAGTGGTATATATGGACCCCTAAATATTTGAGGCAGTGAGGCTCCCACTTGAGCACTGGTTGGACGTCCGGCCTTGGGCCGCCACGGCGCAGCGGGAACAAGCAGGTCTTGGACCAGTTGACCTGCAGTCCCGACAACTTGCCGAACTTCGCTAGAAGCCTCTTCGCGCCAGTCAGTGCGTCTGCCGCGTCTTCCAAGAACATAAGCAGGTCATCAGCATAGAGGGAAATGAATTGCGGAGTCCCCCTGTAGACCAGCCCCCTGTAGCAACGGCCCGTCCTGGCCTCTATCGCGAGGGGCTCTATTGCCAGCGCGAACAGCAATGGGGAAAGCGCGCACCCCTGTCTGGTGCCTCGGCCCACCCGGTACTGGTCAGAGACAAGAGCACCGATCCGTACCCTCGCCGAGGCATAAAGGACCTTCGTCCATCCTATGTATCCCTCCCCAAGACCAAAGCCACGCATGACTCTGTACAGATAGTCCCACTCCAGGCTATCAAAGGCCTTCTCTATATCGACCGACAGCACGAGCGGTGCGCGGACTCCCTCCAGCGGATCCCCTAACAAGCGGATCAGTCGGCGGATATTGGCGGTGGTATTTCGTGTAGGGATGAACCCCGACTGGTCGCCATGAATCAGCCTCGGCATATGCTGCAGCAATCTGTTCGCTAAGATGGTGCTCAGGATTTTATAGTCCGTTGTCAACATTGACAACGGCCTGTAGGCCGCTAGGTTCTGAGCCCTCTCGGCCCGGCTTCAACAGCGGGATCATCAGCGCCTCACGCATGGACCGTGGCAATCTCCCCCTATGCTTGGCCTCTCTATATACCTCCTGAAGCCGTGGAGCCAGCAGGTCCAGGTACCGACTATAAAATTCATTGGGCAATCCGTCCAAGCCCGGGGTCTTGTTCCGCGCCATGCTTGCCACCGCCCCCTTGATTTCCACTAGGTCTATTTCGCTGCCCAGTGCCTCCGCCTCCTCCCGCTCTATGTGAGGCAGCTGTAGCCCCTCCAGAAAGGCCTCCGCGTCTTCGCCCCGCCCCTCTAGCGCGCTCTCGTAAAGTGTCCCGTAGTAGGAGCAGAAACTGTCCAATATGTCCCCCTGAGTAGTGACCATGCCTCCTCCCCTCCTCTTAATGGCCAAAATCGGTTGGCTACGCTTGGTGGGGCTGGCCAGCCAAGCCAATAGTGTGCCTGCCTTGTCCCCCTCAGCGTGTGCCCGCACCATAAAGGCTTTGTAATCATAGCTCCGGAGCCGCTCCACTTCGACCGCCACCGCCTCTCTAGCCTCGCACACTGCTTCCTGGAGCTCAGGATGACCCGGCCGCGCTATTTCCGCTTCGCGCAATTTCCCTTCTGCCTTGTCCAGATCTCCTAGCAGAGTCTTGCGCACGCCAGCGTACTTCCCGATACAATGGCCTCTAACCACCACCTTGAATGCGTCCCACTCTAGCGCCCTGGCCGCCGTGGAACCCTTGTTCTCAGTAAAATAGTGTGCAATCCGTTCCCGCAAGGACGCTCGGAAAGGCGGGTCCTCTAAGGTATCCGGCCTCAACTGCCACAGTGGGACCCGCGGGGTCTCAACCATCCACTCTAGGGTCATTAATAAAGGGTTGTGATCAGAGATCGTGCGGGTTAAATATTCCGTGTGGGCCACAGTTTGAAGCACTGCCGGAGAGCACAAGAAAGCGTCCAACCTAACATGTAAGTCGTGTAGTGGTGAATAATAGGAGTAATCCCTCGTCGCTGGGTGCTGCGTCCTCCAGGCATCTGTCAGTTCCCACCTCCCCTGCCACTCGAGTCTACGCTTCGCTAACCTGTGGACCGGGGACGTCCGCAGGGGCGGGTGTGACCTGTCTAACGCGATGTCTGCGATTGAGTTGAAGTCCCCTCCCAGCACAATGGGGCCTGTCAAGTAGCTGGCTAACTCCCCGGACAATTTCGTAAAGTAGGGCCCCTGATCCAGATTGGGTGCATACAGACTACAGAGCACTATGTCCCTACCCCTGAGTTTGCCCTCAACAGCTACGTACCTGCCCTCCGGGTCTATAATGTGCCTCATCACCTGAAAGGGGGTGCCCGCTCGGATCCATATCAAAGCTCCCCTCGCAAACGCGGAGTAAGCTGTACTAAACACCTGCCCTCTCCACCTGCGCTGCAGTGCGATGCCCTCCTGCTTCGTTAAATGCGTTTCTTGCAAGAGCGCGATCTGCACACCCCTGCGTACCAGGTACGCGTGAATCTTGTGTCTCCTAGCCATGGTGTGGAGTCCCCGCACATTCCAGGTCACACATTTCACCAACCCCACATTAGCCATGGTCCCACGTCAGAGGCCACTGCTTGATACCCCTCCATGTCCAGCCGCGTTTGAGGGCACTGTCCCACCCCTCCCCAGAGAAAACACTGATCCCCCCTCCCACCCCTTCGCCTCGAGCCCCCCCAACTACTCTCGGCCCCTCCCCCCCCAGAATAGGACCCAACTTCGGAGAAGCAGCCCCCATCCAAACTAGAGTAGAGCAAACTTGCTCAACCAATCACCTAAACTGCAGTCTGCACTGCAGTGGCCTTATGGGCCTCTAGGAAGTAGCCTGGTACCGAAGGAGGCTACCACAGTCCCGTCCCCCTGACTTGACACTGATGATGAAAGACGGGGAAGTAGGGACCGAGTTAAGTCAATGCAAATAACGCACCAACATCAGAAGCCACAAAAGACTTGTACATAGTGCTAACTACAGCTTTGCCACTTCGGAAGAAACAAACCCAAATAAAGATCGTGGAAATAAATGTTATGAGTTAATTAATTCAATTCACAGAGTGCAAATTAATTCAAGTTTCTGAGTGCACATTTCAGGCGCCCAAGTGTTTCCTAAAATGAAACTCCTCTATAATGCAAAATCTTGTAAAAATGTCAGAAACTACATTATGGATAATTTTAGCAAAAGAAAATCACTTGCGTGTAGAATAATACCTCTAGTTATCTGGTTGAATGGTCTTGTTTGAAAAGAGTAACTTGGGGAGCAGTGCGCTACATTTAGGTTTAAATCTATTTTATTGAAAGAACACCGTCAATGGTATCAGCACTAGCGCCTACAACCCAGCGGGCCGGCGAGTTACTGCTCAGGTATATCAGCAAGGCAAAGCTCAGCAGAAGTCAAAGCAGACATTGCAAACTTTCATGCCGCCTACAACCCATACGGGCCGGCCGCGTCTGAAAAGGTGAGGAGGGGGAAAGGAACTGTCCGCTATGAGCTGATGCTAGCGAGCAGAACGCTCGAAATGCAAGAAGTCCCCGTCCCTAAAAAGGGACCCGCTAAGACCTATGGGCTCTGGAAAGTGCTCCATGTATCGGTGACAGTCGTTCTTGGGTTTTCAAAAGGAACAAAACACTTAAATTTTTTTATCCGGTAAGCTGATCCCAAAGACCCCCCCCCTTCCATCCAATAACCCCCACCTCCCCCCCCCCTGCTCCATGTCCACCTAGCAATACCCTGGACCCCCCGAGACTCCCTCACTCATCTGTCCCTGGTGTATCTGCTAGGCGCAATAAACATAGATAACGTGGGCAGGTGACCTCACGAAATTCTGTCGCCAAAAGTGCCAGAAAAGGCTGCCACAACTCTCTGTACTTGGGGCCCTCACCCTCCATGGTCAGCGTGAACTTCTCCATTCCGAGGACGTACCACAAACGATACAGCCAACCCGTGAAGGTCGGGACCGTAGAGGTACGCCAATAAGTAAGTATGTTCTGTATCGCCGACCCCAGCGCTATTGCCATTTGCCGACCTCTGCGTGATCGAAGCGGATAAGTCAGGGGGTTGGGAAGACCAAGCAAAATGTACGCTGGGAATCTAGGTAGCGCAGTGTTAAAGTGTTTATCGATCTCATCAATCACCTGTGTCCAATAGGGCTGAATGTGTTCACACTCCCACAATAAGTGCACTAGTGTACCAATCTGGTCGCACCCCCTCCAACACCGCGCCTCTCTCGTGTGGTCCATTGAATGTTGACGTTCTGGAGTGTAGTACCAATAGGTTACTACCTCTGGGAGAGTCTCTGTGAGCCCCATATGGTAAGCGGAATGCCGAGCCCTATAATAAATACCCTCCCACTCCTTGTGGCTAAGTGACCGGCCCAGCTCCCTCTCCCAACGAGCCCTGCCAGGGTTGTGAATGTATGCAAGTCTAACCTGAAGCATCCTATACAAGTCCGAAATTAATTGTTTATCTGATGTGCGGGTAATGAGCCATCGTTCATATGGGGAGAAGCGTCAATCCGCCGCCGGACGAACACGCTCGTCAAGCGCCCAATGATGGGCTTGCATATACCTGAGCCTTTCCGCTTCCGGCAGCGCGTAATCCTGTTTGAATTGCTGAAAGGGGATAACTCCGTCTGCCCCACATAAATGGCACAGGAAACGACAACCGGCCGGTTTCCATGCCGCAAAGGCCACCTGGTCCGTTCCCGGAGGGAAATCCGGATTGTCCAGCAGGGGAGTCAGTGGGGAGGGAAAGGTGGTAAGGGCGTGCTTAATATTAGTGCGGTCCCACACTTAAAGAGGAACTCGAGTTATATATGAGGTGTACAAGTTAGGGGGCCTATGTTGCCTGCGGAGGAAGGGGATCTCCTGCAGAGGCCGCGCTGCCACCGCTTGGTCCTGAAATAACCAATGTTTCTCCGATTCCCAACGGCTCCATTCAACCAGGTGTCGTAGTTGGGCTGCCTGATAATAAAGCTGTAGATCGGGAATTCCCAGACCACTCCCCTCCGGGGGCAGAGTCGACAGTAGCCGCTTCATATACGTGGCTTCCGACCGTGCCATATGAACTGGGCGAGGTCAGCCTGGGCCTGCTGCATCCAGCCAGCGGACGGATGTAGAGGAATGGTGCGAAAGAGATAAAGAATTTGAGGTAGAATGGTCATCTTGACCGCCGCAATTTTCCCCAGCCATGAGAGGGGGCTATACTTCCATTGGCCAAGCTCCCGATGGATCTTCCGCCGCAGGGAAGCATAATTGATAGCCACTACCTGCGGGAGAGTGGGCGCCAATTGAATCCCCAGATATGGAATTGTGTCTTGGGCCCATTGGATGGTCAGCAGACCCTGAAGATATTCCCGCGTGTAACGCGACAGGGAGAGATCAAGGGTCAACGATTTGTCGACATTGACCTTGAACCCCGCAACCCGCGCAAAAGCGTCCAACTCCACCAGGCATGCCGGCAACAACGTGCGCGGACTCGATAACGAAAGCAGCACATCATCTGCGTACAGGCTGATGGTGTGGACATAGCCCCCGAAACGGATTCCAGAGAGCGCTGGGTTTTGCCTAATCCGCTGGGCTAGCGGTTCCATATAAGCGGCAAAGAGGAGGGGCGACAGAGGACACCCCTGTCTGGTGCCTCTCTCTATCGGAAATCTGGTGGACGTGTAGCCGTTTACCCGGACCGAGGCAGACGGGTACTTATAACAATTAAATATATGTGTGCGAAATTTCTCCCCCAAACCCATCCGATATAATACCCGTTCCAAATACGGCCAATGCACTCTGTCGAATGCCTTCTCAGCATCGATTGTTAGGAGCATATACTCTCCCTCCGTCCGCGAGGCCTTCTCAATCCGATGAAGAGCGCGTTTCGTATTGTCCGATGTTTGGCGCTCTGAAATAAAACCCGCTTGATCCGGGTCAATGAGTCCGGGCATGTTGGGTGCAAGACGATTGGCCAAAATCCCTGTGTACAGTTTAAGGTCTACATTTAAAAGGAAAATAGGACGGTACGCGCCACACTGAGTCCCGTCCTTCCCTGGTTTAGGGCTCACTGCTATGGAGGCCTCTAACAGATCTTGAGGGATCGCCCCAGGTTCGGAAAAGGAGTTAAAGAGCTGGGTGAGGAGCGGAGCAAGCCTGGCACACATTTTTGTATAGAAGATGGCTGGGAAGCCATCCGGCCCCGGGGCCTTTGCAAGCTTCAGCCGGGATATGGCAGCGATGACCTCCTCGACTCGTATATCTTGGTCTAACAGATCGGCCTGAGTCTGAGTCAGGGCTGGGAGAGTGACCGAGTCCAGAAAATCGGCCCCCTCCATCTCATCCAACGGCGAGGCTGTGTATAACGTGGCGTAGAAATCGCGGAACACCTCGGCAATGGCACCGTCCTCCGAGACTCGCGTGCCGTCCCCTCTGCAGATTTCGCGATCCCCCTGCTTTTTTTTGTCCTCATTTGCCTGCATCGCAACATTTCGCTTTTCTTGCCAGCCGAAATGTCTTTCACCTCATTTGCTGATGTTAGATTAGCAAAGGTGGAGTCACTGGGAAACACCCTGGAGAGGTAGCTCCAACCATCCAAAATCCAAAACACACCCAGACCAAGTGGAAGAAATCTACCACAATGGAAAAAGGTGCTGTCAGCCGAGGCAGAAAAGGGGGGGCTTAATCATAGGACCTAAGATCTAATAGGTTGGAAGAGGAATTCTTTCATCCATTCAGTTAAGGATCGGTGCCCAGAATGTCTGCTTGGATCGGCCCTTAATTGACCTATCCAGATTTGCAATACTCTTTACAGATGATAGCCACTTCTGATAATTTGGTGGAATCGGGGATACCCACAATTTACATAGCTCCCTACGGGCCAATAGTATCGCATAGAAGATCAACTTCGCATGGTCCTCAGTACTTACATTTTCGGAGTCTAAAAGCCCAAACATAACTAGTAAAGCGCTTACCTTCACCTGGATCGTCAAAGCATCAGAAAGCGCTTTACTCACGGCCTGCCAAAAGGGCTGGATCTTTGGGCAAAGTAGAAACATGTGGAGATCATCTTCCTTCATGCTGCCATATTTTGGACATGGGACATCTCCTCGTCGACTAAACTTCAATAGCCTCTGAGGAGACCAGTAGGCCCTGTGGAGGGTGAAAAGATGGTTCCTTCTCAGGTATGCAGGTTTAACTATTTTGTATAGTGTAGACATAGATACTTGCCATTGATCTTCAAGCGTAGCTGACGGCAAGCATCACGCCCATAGATGACTCGGAAGGCTAAAGATTCCATCTTCCAACTCCACCATGAACCAATACCAGAGTGCGATTTTGTTGACTGGAGACTGTCTGGAGATCAATTTCTCCTCGAACTCGTTATAGGCCCCCAATTCTGTCCTGGATGCTTGAAACCAGCTGAGAACTTGGAGATATTTAAATGTTGATATTGTTTGATTTGTTTTCTGCCTGCAATCCTCCCAAGAGATTAATTGATCTTCATACAAAAGATGATTCCAGACTACTATGCCCGATTCCCTTAATGGGGTGGCTAACGCATCTTTGACCCATTCCGGGGACCCTGGAGAATCCCAGATAGGAGCAAAGTAACTGAAGTATGGCAATTTCACTGCTCTTCTTACTCTGTACCATGCCTCAGCCATGCCTCTTAAAATTTTTAATCTGACCTTTTTGTAGTACTTTGGGTCTGCGTACTTAAACATGAAGCCACCTCCCCTCAAGTTATGACTAATTAGCTCGACCTCAAAGAGTCTGCCCATTTCTGAGTTAAATGGAATACCAAAAAGCATCCTGCCGTTTTTTAACAAAAAGGACCAAGAGTACATAAGCAGATCAGGTAACGCTAGCCCACCTTTTTCCAGCCTTCTTCTCAACTTCTTCCATGAAATTCTAGGCCCCTTAGAGGCCCAAATGAAAGAGGTGATCTGACCTTGGAGTTTTAAAAACCAAGCTTTGCAGAAAGGGAGGGGAATAGCCTCAAAAAGGAAAGTAAACTTCGGTAGGATTACCATTTTTATGAGGTTAACCCGACCGAACAAAGTCAGTGGGAGATGCCCCCAGTTCTTCAACAGGGTAACCACTTCCTTCTTAACTATCTCGAAATTTACTTCCGCAAGCTTAGCAATATCCTGTGTAATCCTTATCCCCAAGTACCTCATGTCCTTAGTGCATCTTATACCATCTGCTGATTGATTCCAGGTCATCACCTCAGTTTTTTGCTTGTTAATCTTGTAGCCAGAGATTCTCCCGAAGTCCGTAGTGATTTTTAAAACAGACTTCAGTGCGGTATGGATGTCGCTAGTAAAGACCAAGATGTCATCCGCGTATAACCCAATCTTTTTACTCCAGCCGTTATACTGGAATGCTAAGATATCCGGCGAGCTCCTGAGCCGCCTAGCTAGGGGTTCTATGTATCAATCGAATAAAAGAGGGGACAAGGGGCAACCCTGTCTTGTTCCCCTTGATATCTGTATTGGTTCTGTCAGGACTCCATTAACAAGAACTCTGGCTAGAGGTGCAGCATAAATTGCTTCCAGAATTTTTAATATATTTGGGCCAAGATTAAGAGACTTAACTACTTCTTTTAAGAAAACCCAATTGACACGGTCGAACGCTTTAGCAGCGTCAAGTGCCATAACCGCTAGGGGAAGATTGTACGTGGTAGCCAGGTCAATTGCCCCAATAAGGTTGAATGTCAGTTCTTTAAGCATTCTACCACGAATAAAGCCCTTTTGATCTTCTTGGACTATCAGGGGAGTGAGCCCGTTAAGCCTTTCTGCTATAGTTTTTGCAAATAGCTTATAATCACAATTTAAGAGTGATATTGGCCTGTATGAATCGCACTTTTTGGGGGATTTACCAGATTTCAGAATCAAAGCAATGGTCGCCTCGTTCCATGAATTGGGAAAATCATGACCAGAAATGTAAATATCATTAAACATGCGCAGAAGAATCGGTGCCAGAATTTCCTCCAAGGCCCTATAAACTTCATGGGGAAGACCATCCGGCCCAGGGGCTCTCCCTTTTTTACCCTTGCTCAATATTACCTGTAATTCCCCTATACTGAACTCTTCGTTTAAACGCAGAGACTTCTCCATTGGTAGCGGAACATACGAATCATGCGCCAACCACCTAACAGCATCTTCGGGGGTCACAGCTAAATCCTCCTGATAGACTCCCCCCAAAGTATTTAAAGAATGCCTATTCAATAGCCTGATTATCTGATAGTAAAGCCCCCGTTTGCTCACAGCTAATCTCTTTTATTATGTTTTTAACCTGATCACTCTTAACTTTCCAAGCTAGAAGCTTACTGGAACCCTCCCCATACTCAAAGTGCTCTAAACGGCTTGTTTCCCAGCGTTCCCTGACCTTAGCCTGAATAATGGCTGAGAGAGAAGCTTTCCGTGGCTCGATTTCAGTCAGCCTAGTGTCCTGCTGTCCCGGGTTGCCTGAGGAGATCAAATCAGTCTCAAACGAGCGAATTTGCTGCTCTAAGTCTAAAATCTTTTGATAGTATAGTCTTCTCCTAGCTGCTGCGAGAGTACCTAACCTACCCCTCAGGTAGGCCTTATAAGACTCCCAGACTATTCCCATTGAAGAGGAACCCACGTTGTTATCAAAAAATTCTACAGTCTCCTTTTTCAGAATATCAAGAGACTGTGGGTCCAAAAGGATAGAACGGTCTAATGTCCATCTGGATTGGGGCCTTATCTGGCCCAATTTTATACTAAGTACTACAGCAGAGTGATCTGAGATATGGACACCTATATGCTGGATGTCTGAAACCAAATCCTTTAATCTGTTATCGATTAAAAAGTAGTCAATCCTAGAGTGGTGTTTATATTTCTTATTATTAAATGTATAGCCTCTAAGCGAACCCACTGTTTGACGACAAATATCGCACAAACCTAGTTGTTTAATCAGGTGATGTAAAAGTGCGGACATTTTTGGATTGAGTAGAACTGTTTGATGATCTATCCAGCTTATGGTCAATGACCACATTAAAATCTCCTGCCATAATAATTGGGTCCGGATAATTCAGTAGCTCTGCATATAAGGTTTCAAGGGGACCTGTGTCATCCTGATTTGGGCCGTAATAGCCAACTAAAGTGAATTTATGAGCATAGACCTTTAACTTAGCTACCAACCATCTACCCGAAATAGTTGAGACATTACCTTCTACCATTATATCTGTCCCCTTTCTTATTAAAATTGCAACACCTTTAGTAACCGCTGTCTGCTTTGTTGCAAATGCACAGGAGATCCACTTTTTGGTTTTGAAAAAATCTTGACTCTCAACCTCTGTTAAGTGAGTCTCCTGCAAAATTATAATTTGTGCTTGGCAGTCCCTCAGGTATTGCAATATTATCTCGCGCCTAGTTCTAACCCGCAAACCATTCACATTCCAAGAGAGTATTCTTATTCCCTTGGCTTCTTTCTTGGACATAATCTACAAGATCCATAATGAGTCAGACATTCGCTGAAGATTAAAATATCTCTGAGGCAAATGAGGATATTTTTGTCTTTTTTTCCCTTGATGCTCCCCACCCTGTGCTAAACAACAACCCCTCCCACCCCCCAGGAAAACCCTCCCCTGACTTACCAAGTAGGAAAGTCCTATGGGTGTCCTTCCCCCAGAGTTGCATCTGATTATAACAAAGCGAAAAAAAAAAAAGAAAATAAAGTAGGAAGGAGAACGTAAAAAGAGAAGACGGGTACGGGTTAAACCTGCTTAGGTAATCATTCTTAAGATTCCGAGGCTGATATTCGGAAACCACAAAGAATAACCAAAAAGATATATTCCTTACAGAGAACCTGACTGAGCCTCCTCCATGAACTTATCCACCTCTTCAACGGAGCGGAAGGAGTGCATCTTATTATTAAACATAACTTTTAACATCGCTGGAAATTTTAATTGCACAGATGCACCTAATTTCTTAAGAGGATCAATTCTTTTGCCCAATTCCCATTGCCTGTTAGAAGTCTCGAATGAAATATCTGACCTAATTTCGAATTTCGCTCCATCTATTTCCATGCCCTTTTTTGACAGGGCACGCGATAGGATCTTTTCCTTAAGAGAGTATGATTGGAAGTTCACCAGAATTCTTCTGGGTTTAGCTCTGTTCGGGTTAGATTTATAAGGATCCCTATATACCCTTTGGATGACCTTACTAATCTCTTCTTCCGATTCCTCGATCAAGAACTCTTTTTTAATCAGGCGAACTATAAAGGACTTGATATCCTCGCCTTCTTTACCCTCTGCTACTTTCAGGAACTTCAGATTGTTTCTCCTTTGGAAATTTTCTAATCCCTCTAACCTCTCCTGTTGTTCTATATCCTTCTTTTTAAAGGCCTCACGTTCAACTGCATTGCCCTCTACTGTCTCTTTTAGAGACTTTAATTCTCCTTCAACGATCACAGTTCTTGAACATAGGTCATCAATTTTTTTTTCCAAATTATCACAGACACCTCTAATGTCTTTCTGATTGCCCTCTGAAATTTCAAACCGATTTTTTATTTCCTTCGTGAGGGTTGTGAGAAGGTTAGCGATAGAGTTATCTTCCTTAGCAGAATTTTCCAGGGAAGAAGGAGAGACCTCACCAGTATCCTCGGTAGCCAACTCATTTCCGATCTGACTTGGCCGATCTATGGAAGCTTCAACCGGACAGGAGGGGCCCTCGACGGGATCAAGCTCCGAAGCCAGCACATGATAGCGATTTATGGAAACATCGTTTGTGCAGTCAGCCATACTAAGGGTATGTTCACAAAGAGAGGTAGAGCTCAAGGTCGCAGGCAAACCACTATCAATCTTCTCTAGAGTAGACTTTTCAATCCTTGCATCCATATTATCACTTACAGACAGGAGGGCATCACTCAGAATAATAGTTTTGGGAAGGACATTAAAGAAGGACCTAAGTGAGGGAGTAACTTTGATTTTACGTTCAAAGCTTGATTTCTTCTTAATTGACTTGTTAGACGTTGATGCCCCCCTAACAGCTCGCTCCTTTAGTGTTCTGACAGGTCTCTGACTCTCCCCCGTCGCCTGTGTCTCTGTTACTATGGTTGCAGAGTCTAATTTATTTTGGGTTACCTCCGCTTTTACAGCCCCAAGATTCGTAGCCTGGACACTTCTCAAAGTGTACCTGGTTAGGCCAGGGCCCCCCCTGGCTTCCTCCAAACCCTCCCTTCCTCCCCCTCTCCGTGATTTAGAGCTCATAGGATTCAAATTCAGAGCCGGGTGAGGGGGGAGAGTTGGATAGGTGGGGCAAAAAAACCCAGGAGAGAAACCAGATAAACTGACATCCAAGGCCCCCGGATTACCCCGTATGCTCAATTCCACAGCATACGCCAACACCAAAGGAATATCTAAAAATCTACTGCCACAGTTTTGTACCTCAATCGAAGCCTCCGTTCCTTCCGTGCGTATCCAGGAGTCGAGCTCGCAGGGTCTAGAGCAACTCTGCCCGTCCCCAGCGCCCCTCCCCCGGAAGGGAATTCGGGAGGCGGCACGCCTTCCTCTGCGGAGCTCTAACGCCGCACGCCTCCACGGCTGACCTCCGGCCGTATTGGCGATCCGAGGAGACCACCGCCAGGAGAAGTGGAAAAGGTAATTTCTTTATTTTTTTTTAACCCTCTATTAACCTCCGTCTAATTTCTAGGAGGCAGAGTAGGTTCTGTTTTCTATTTATTCAGGGCTACAACATCGTCAGATTAGGACCAGCCCTTCCAAACAATCACAAGCCTACTTCCCTCGATGCTCCGTCTCCGGCCATTAACCCGCTCCTTTTCCTTTCTCGCCAAACTACATTCTCCGATCGCTGAATGAAACAAGTCCAATATCCATGAACATCGCTCCTCTGGGTTCCGGACTCCCGCGACCTGCACGCTAGCTGGCCGCCATGTTTTCCCTCGCTTCCCCTGCTTTTGTTGGACTTCACGTAACTTATGGGCAAGAAGGCGCCCGCACCTATCCCCTCCCGTGTAGTAGGCATGTTTCAACCTCAGGGCCGCAAACTCCGCTCTATCCTGATCTAAGGCCGCGAGTTGTTGGCGTGTCGCTTTTAGCTGACGCCACACATGGGGAGCTCCCGTTCTCTGGTGCATCTGCTCCAATTCTCTTGTCCGCCGGGTGAGATCATCCCGTTTACACCGTCGCTCTACATTATCTGCCGCCGATATGGCAATGAATTCCCCCCTGAGAACTGCGTTCAGTGCCGCCCACTGAGTAGCCAGGGTTGTGTCAGTGTTAGCGTTATGTGCCAGAAAATCAGTAATAGAGCCCTGTATGTGTGTGACCACGTCAGTGCGATGTAGGAGGATGTCTCGCAGGCGCCATATCCTAGCAGGCTGTGACGGGGCGGAAGGGCGAAGGTGGCAATCACCGGTGCATGATCGGAGAGTGAGGCAACCCCTATCTCCACCCCTGTTGCTATCACCTGGGCCGAGGTAGATGCCAGAAGATAATCCAGTCTGGCATAAGTCTTGTGGGCGTGAGAGTAGTAGGAATATTCCCTGCTCTGTTGATGGAAACTACTCTACAAGTCACAAAGCCCGAGGTCCAGCATCCGTTCCCTCCCCAAGGCCGAGAGCGCACCAGCTTGATGCGTCTGCTGGCAGGATCTATCCAGTGTATTATCAAAAACTAGGTTCAGATCCCCCCGATAAGTATGAAGCGGTCTGCCGCAGCTGTGATGTCAGTAAGGGCGGATTGGAGAAATTGCTCCTGACCCTCGTTCGGGGCGTAAAAGGAACCCACGGTGAAAGTCATGGTGCCCAGGGCGAATCTATAAGCCAACAGCCAACCCCTTATTTCTGCAACTTTCTGAAGGACCTCCCCTTTGAACCGCTGTGCCACCAATATCGCCACCCCCGCTGACTTGGCGGAACCGGAGGAAAAGAATTGTGTCGTGAATTTCCGTGAGCGGAGACGGTGGCAGTCCCTGGCTAGTAGGTGCGTTTCCTGTAAAAGCCATAAGTCGGCCTGTGAGTTTTCAAGACATGATAAGACCGCCCTATGCTTTACAGGGTTTTTTAGACCCCGAACATTGAGAGTTAGTATTTTAAGTGTGGAAGCTGGCATCTACAACGTCTCGAAGAGCCAAATTGCGTGGTCAAAATCTGCAAAAACGCCTGATGAAAGTGTAGTGTGAGGGATCTGCTTGTGTAGTGTCACCTGACGCGATCCCTGAAGTCCCCCCCCAAAGGTGGACATGGAACCCCAATTCCCCCCCGACAAAGTCCCAAATACAGAAACAGAAAAAAAAAAAAAACACGAAACATGTATCGTAACCCATTGTCCTTCACCTCCCGGTGAATGGAAAGATGGCGTCTTGGAGTAGGTAGCCTGCGGTGGGACGCCCCAAATAACTGCACCAAATAAAATTATACTTAGCAAGTGAGTTGTACCTCATTTTAAATGTTGAGAATTTCATTTATTTTCTGACGGGGACCAGCGGGCACTCTAGTGACACAAGCACTGACAGTGCATTTACACACGTTTTTCACTGTTTCTTTCCCCTTTCCTCACCTCTTGAGTATTCTATGAAAAAGCATACACTTTTCCTGTTTCTTTTGGGTAAGAAAGCTACCGATGATGATAAGTGGGTGAGCTAGTGAGTACCAACCAGCAAGCCCCCCTTGCGGTTACTACCGTGGGGTGCTTTCTTACTTTTCTCACATTTTTTCACAAATTTTGTGTGGACACAAAAATCTTTCTTTCATATGATATATGGTGTATTGACGTTTTTTGTTTGAAACTGAACAATTAGACACTGGGTCAGTGGTAGTGTGCCGTGCCTTGGAGGAAGTTTTGAAATTTCTTATAAACTCCTCAGGTGTCTTTAGAATATATTTAGTTGTTCAGAATCGGTCAGGTCTACTTGTGGTTGTAGACTGCTGAGTGGGGGGTGTCCTGACTGTTTACCCCCTCTTGCTCCTTTTGTGTTTATAATGCCCTCTTTCCGAGCAATTGGTTAGCTTATCCTGAGCATTCCATTACAATTTATTATTTCATTTCTTATGCAACTTCCTGTTCCAGTGCATCTTATCTAAGTCTGGAAAGGGCAGCCCATTGTTCCCAGCTTCACTTGTCTATGGTCGAGAGGTAACACGCCATTACTTCCAGTTAATGCCCTCTCTCTGGGCGAGTCTATCAGTCTGCTCAGCTTGAACGTTGAATCGCACCTTATTCCAGGGTTTTCTATGAGCAACGTCGTGTTCCCAGGTTCACTTGTCGATGAGCGGGGGAGGACAGGCACTTCCTTCATCCTTGATTATCCCAGGGTTGCTATTAGTTCTGCAGCCTCGGTGATTGGCGTGCCCTGTTATTTTGCTTTCTTGGCTTATTTCATTAAATGTTTCATTACAGAGTAAAGGCCCGCTGAGATGCTAACATCAGATTCACAGCAGTAGCTAACTCCATATCTGGCAGCAGTGGCAAGTAAGATGCTAACCAGCTAATGAGCAAAGGAGTGTGTGGGGGCGGGCCGGGCTGAGGGAAGCTTGGCATAGAATGTGGCAGAGAGCAAGTGGCTAAGGAGTGAGCTCCGTGGCAGAGCAAGGAACAAAGTGTAGTGTAGATGAAAAGGAATGTGGGTTCACAGAGACTGGCATATCAGGGTGCTGGTTTCAAGAAGGCCAGTGGCATAGTCAGTGTGAGCGTGTCATGGGCCCAAGTGCAAAGAACAAAATGGCCCCTTTTGCCGCAGTTTTAACTGTGAAATGTTGGTGCAAGCTCACTCTGTACTTTTTGGCACTCGCCTTTTTGGGTTTCTAAAGTTTCCTGCTGTGCTATTCTTGGTTGGGCTGGAGTACACGTCAGCCGGATAACATCTGTTAATTCTCCAAGATGCCAGTTAGGTTAGCGCTCTTAGTTAGCTCTATGATCATCTATTTAAGATGGCATCCTGCATGGTCATGCCACCGGTGCAACAAAGTCAAAACTGTTTGTAAAAGTCCACTCTCCGGTTGCACATAGTGTCAACACACTTCCAGTTTGGGGAGCAAGATATCACCGGCAGAGGAGGAATCCCCCAAGTAAGTTGTTTAAGATACTCTAGGGTGAGGACAAACTGATTAGGTTCTGCTACGTTATCTGACTGTCAGCGGGTACCTAAGAGGTGGAATTCCTTTGCTCTTCAGTGACCACCATTTATTTATACCAGTATTTTTATGATCTTTTTATTTCCCTATTACACTTTATAGCAGAGTGATCCAAATAGTCCTGATGAATGCACCCTACACCTCTTTGAAGGGTAATTTTAGAGAAGAAACATGTTCACCACCATAAATATCAGCTGCTATCCACCAATTTTGAATGACTTGGGCCAGATGTCATACGAGACATTATTGGAAATTTCATTTCTATTTCATCTGGGTCTCCTCTTGACCCTGTACCTACGATGGTTTGGAAGCAGTTGTGAGAATGTCTCGCTAAGCTAAAGTTTATATGTATCCAATTTTTAGCCACAGGCTTTGTACGTGTAGATTGGAAAACAGCTCTCTTAAAAGAAAACCACTGCTGACAGTACCAATCTGAGCAATTTTCGACCATTCTCCATTCCCTCCTTTCCAAGGAAGATAATGAAAAATAGGTCAATAAATTGTTCTTAGAATTTTTGTAATGTCATTCTTTGTTGGATCCATCGCATCTTCATAGCAGCAAATCAGTGCTATTAGATGATCTACGAATGGCAGAAGACAATGGCCATTTTGTTGGCACATGCCTTATTTGATCCATCTGCCACCTTCTTCACGGTCAGCCACAACATCTTAATCACCAAGTTTATTACGGTTGGTGTCAGAGGCATAGCATTAAACTGGTACAAATCCTGTCTCATGGATAGAGTTCAAACAGACCATCTCCCGCCTTTCTGTTCTAACTTTTAACGCAGTAAGACAGGGAGTACCGCAGGGCTCCTCTCTGAGCCCGACATAATTCTTCGCCTATTTTTGATCATTAGCATTCTTGATCAGATCCCATGGCATCAAACTCATGAATTATGCTGCTGGCCCTCTGCTTATTTTAACTATTGATCAATCAATGCCATTCCCACCGGAAAATTTCCATAATTGCCTAGTGATATCTCAGCTTGACTTGAGCTGAGCTCACTCAAATGTAATGCGATAAGACCAAAGTGCTTTGTTGTTCATTAGCTAAATACTCTTTTCCACTGCTTGTTGAATTCTGGCCCTTAAAAATCCACTCCAAGAACTCTGGTTTCTGTTAGTAACCTTGGAGTGTAGAAATATAGTAACCTATCCATAACGTATTATGCTAGCAAGCTATCCTCTTCTTTTTAACAAATAAGGATTCTCCTGCACCTTTCACCCTTTGGTGGTACAGTCTGCTATGTTTAGTAGACTGGACTACTGTAATGTGTTCTATTTGGGGGCTCTGGAATATCTTTCTTAGTCTCTCTACCGCATACGAGTGGCTGCTGGTAAGTTAGAGCTCGCCCTCTTACGTCATGCTCCGGCATCATCTGCGTTGGATTACCTGCATTTGCTTCCCGTGCCAAATGGAGTCATGTTTAAATCACTATGTATAGTCCACAAAACTTTCCATCAGACTTGTCTTCTGTTCTTACCAAAAAAGTTAACGTTGCTTGTCTCGGAGAACGTTTAGTTCGTCCAGTGCTTATCTACTCGTCGTTCCTCAGCTCAAAAAAGCGCATGCGGGCGAACGTTTCTTTTTTTCCCTAATCAAGCTGCCCACCTGTGGTACTGGCTAACCCCTCTGTTATTTCCAAACAAGATTTACTTGCTTTCAGGAAAGCTTTGAAAACTTACCTCTACACCCTTCAGTTGGTTGACACTGCCTTTAACTTTATCTGCCAGTCCCTTCTGATAACCAGCGCTAGGATGCCTTTCTAGGTTACAATTGCACTTTATAAATAAATATAGCAATATTGAGAGTTCAGGGGGCCCCTCAGGGGTCCGGTGCCACTGCACACACTTCACAAATGGTAGCTGCACCCCTGCAAAAGGGTAACAAGGCTGCAGGGCAGAAAGCATGGAGGCTACACATCAAGGGAGCTGTGCAAGGTGGTTGCTGGCACAAGGAGGCTATCTGGGTAGGGAGCCAGGTACACCGTGTGGCAAACTAGGAGGCACGGGGGCTGGAACCAGAGGGAGTGGCGGGCAGGGGGCATGGGGCCTGGCACTGAGTGTGTGATAGGGTAGGAAACAAGGGACATAGGCATAAAAAAATTGTTTCACAGCAGGGACACACAGAGTGACAAGGTAGAAAGCAAGGAAGCTGGGCTAAAGGAGACTTGCTGGGAAGTGGGCCCCGAGAGTGGCAGGGAACGGGCTGAACCCAGCGAGAGTGGCAGGGCAGGAGTGAATGAGCCATGCAGAGAGATTGTGGCAAATTAAGAAGCCAACTCCAGAGTGTGGCCGTGAAGGGAGAAGACAGATTAGGGAGCAAGGGAACTGGTCAAAGAATGTGGCTTGCTATGGAGCAATGGAGGCAGGAACAGAGAGTGCGACAGGGTAGTGAGCTGAGAAGACAGGTGATTGGAGAAGAGAGCAAAGCAGCAAGGCACCAACAGCATAACAGGTTGGGGAGAACCCACGACCGAGTATGGCAGTGACGATACCGAAGCACGAAGCGAGAGAGAGCGACAAGATTGGGTGCAAGGGACCTCAGCGACCAAGAGGGACGACAGAGAGGCTGGGCGGGGTAGAGAGTAGAAGATGGCAGGAGTCGTAAGAGACCGGAGTATAGGGTGGAGCCGGGTAGGGAGCAATGTAGGCAAGCATACAGAGCATGGCAGGGAGCCGGGCACCGAGGTGTGTGGCAGGGCAGAGATTAGGAGAGGAAGACGTGGAAAGTAGGACTGGATAGGAGGAACTAAAAGAGCAGAGTGTACATAGAACCCAAGAGTGAAGGGAGCAAAGGGGTTAGCCACACCAAGTGTTGAAAGATAACTGGTAAAAGTGGCACGCATGAGGGATGGCTGGCCCCTCGTCCCACTCCCCGGGTGCAGTTGCTCTACTTCCAGCCCGGCTGGTTTTCCCACCTTCTCGATGGCGCACACTAATGTTGTGACTTGGAACATACGGGGTATGCACACACCGTCAAAGCGCTACTCCATCTTCTCCTACTTACAACGCCACTCTGTCGGGATCGCTCTCCTGCAGGAGACGCATATGTCACGGCTAGAACTGGACAGGCTTTCCAAGCGGTGGAGGGGGCACACATATGGTACCATTTATTCGGCGCACGCGCGCGGCACATTGATATGGGTGCGAGCAGGGGTCCCCTTCCGATGCGAGGAGGTGGTGGTAGACGGCGAGGGCAGGTACACGCTGGTGCGGGGAAAACTGAACGGGCAGGAGATCTTGCTGGGGTCGATATACGCGCCCAATGTGGATCAGCCGTCCTTCCTGGAACGCCTGACACAAATCCTGCACCCTTACGCGGGGCTCCCCTGGCTACTGGGAGGGGACTTCAATATGGTGCTAGATGTCCAACTGGACAGATCCTTCCCTCCCCTGCGCGCTGCGGTGGTGGAGTCTAACGCTAGGGCGCTGGGGGACTGGCTCGCGCATTGGGCGCTACAGGACCTGTGGCGCACCCTCCACCCGAGAGACAAAATATACTCTTATTATTCGGCGGTGCACGATCTCCACGTCCGGCTGGACAGATTGGTGGGCTCGCAGTCGCTACTCCCACTCATAGTGCGCTCTGAGTATCTGGGCCGAACGCATTCCGACCATAACCCCTTGTGGCTCCAGCTTAGCTGGGTGGTGGAGCGGCAGCCGGTGCCCACCTGGCGACTTCAGCCGAGCGCGCTCGAGGATCCGGAATTTAGATCTTCCCTTGGCACGGCCATTCTGGCATATTTTGAAGCAAATGAAGGGACTGCGAGTGATACACTAGTGGAGTGGGAAGCCCATAAGGCGACCATTCGCGGCCACTGCCTGGGGGCTACCTGGAACATACGTAGGGGCCTCTCGGACTCTCTGACGCGCCTGGAGAATGACCTTCTGCGGCATGAGAGGGAGGGAGAGGGAGGGGGTCGGCACTCACACACCCTGGCAGACCTTCGGGAAAGGCACGCGGACCTCCTGGAGCGTCTCCGGTGCCACAACTACGCTGCGCACACGGCCAGGACGCATGCTGGGGCGGATAGGGCGGGCCGCCTCCTGGCCTGGCTCATACGACAGGAGGACCGGCGCGCCCCTATAGGATCGATTCACAGAGCAGATGGCACACTAGTCCACACACAGTGTGAAATACACCGGGCCTTCGCTGACCACTATAGGCAGCTGTACAAAGCGAGGGGAACTGGCCCCCCGCAGCTTCTTGGGGACTTTTTGGCCTCTGTCCAGCTCCCTGAGGTCACGGCGGCACACAATGGGGAACTAGCCGGACCCCTCTCTCTGGAGGAAATAGGGGAGGCGATTCAATCGATGAAATCTGGGAAGACGCCGGGGCCGGACGGCCTGCCCGCGGAATATTACAAAGCGTACCGCGAGTCCCTGGCGCCACTGCTGAGAGAGCTCTATAACACAGCACTAGAGGTAGGGTCGCTCCCTCCTTCTATGCGGGAGGCGTTCCTGGTCTCCCTGCCCAAGCCTGACAGGGACCACACAGAGCTGGGCTCCTACCGTCCCTTAGCGATGCTGAACGTGGATTACAAAATCCTCGCCAAAGTGCTGGCGGAGCGACTGGCGCCGGTGGTCCCCCACCTGGTGCACACCGACCAGAATGGCTTTGTCCCGGCACGGTCAACGTCCCTGAACATTCGGCGATACTTCAGGGTAGCAACTGAGGCAGTGCACAGGTGGCCCAGGGCGGGGTGCCTTATTTTGGACTTAGAGAAGGCATTTGACAGCCTGGAGTGGGGTTACTTAGCCGAGGTGCTGCTGCGATATGGGTTGGACCGGGAATTTCTGAAGATGGTAGACCTGTTATACAGGCGACCTACGGTCCGCGTCCGTCTGGGCCCTCACGTCTCGGAGGCGATACCGGTGGGTCGGGGCACACGCCAGGGGTGCCCGCTCTCCCCGCTCCTGTTCGCCCTGGCGATTGAGCCCCTGGCTGTGGCTCTGCGGGCGACACTGGGAGATGGCTTACAGTTGGGGGACGCAGTCCACCACGTGTCGCTCTATGCCGACGACCTGCTAGTCTATGTACAAGATGTGGGGCGTGTCCCGGAGGAGCTGCCGCGGCTGCTGAGGACGTTCGCCGCCATTTCGGGGCTACGTGTAAACGCAGCCAAATCATGCCTGTATGCCTTTAGCGCCGGTATTGAAGATCCGCGATACTGCCTGGATGGCACGCTGGTCCAATGGAAGGCAGACACCTTCCGCTACTTGGGGATCCAAATCTACCGCAGCCCGGCCGACCTCTTCGATGGGAACCTGGGGAGGGCAGTCACGGCGCTCAGGTCGCAGATACGCTTCTGGAGCGCACTCCCACTGACGATCACGGGCAGAGTGGCGCTGGCCAAAATTGTCATGCTCCCCCGCCTCCTGTATTACTTCGCCAATCTCCCGATGTACATCTCCCCCGCATTTTTTGGCAAGCTTAGTCAGCTATTGCGGGACTTTGTCTGGGGTAATGCCCGACACAGGCTCGCGAAGTTGTATTTACCAACAGACAGAGGTGGTCTAGCCGCCCCTTGCTTTGAGCACTACTACCTGGCTGCTCAACTACAATGGGTGGCCCGCTGGCTCGCTGATAGGGGCAGGGATGACACGGCCTCGGGGTTGGCACCCTACTCACTGGAACGAATAACCAGGTCCTTCCATCCCCTTCACAGGGTCGCGCGCCCGCTGCCACTCCTCCTGGAAGTGGCACGCAGGTGTTTCCGGAGGGCCTTGTTCCTCACGCGTGCTGTCACCCCGTATGCGCCGGCAATACCACTCGAGGGCTCCCCTGGTGGAGGAGGGGTGCTCACGGCCCACATGCTGGCAGATTGGTGGGGGGCCGATGTGCGCACGTTAGGAGATCTCTACCGGGAGGGCGAGCTCATACCATACGAGACCCTGGTATCGGAGGACGGGCTCCCGCCCGGGGGGTTCCTGACACACCGCTCGCTGATGGCGAGCATGACTGCCCAGTGGGGAGATATGACCTCGGAACCCGCCCTGCATCTGACCATGCAATACTTGCATGTTATGGGGAGAGGAGGGCACCTGATACGCTGGTTCGCAGCCTCACTGAGGGAGCTGTCGTCCGTCAGCCTGGACCGCCTCCGCGCTAAGTGGGATTTGGACCTGGGTAGACCGCTAGAGGATAAGGAGTGGGAAAGGATACTCAAGGGCCCGGTGCGTATACCCCGAAACTTGCGATTCCGCCAAATCCAGTTATTTATTGTGCACAGAGCTTACCTCACGCCGGAGTTAATCAATCGGTATTTTCACCGCACAGACGCAGTGTGCCCTAGGTGTGGTGAGCCGGGGGCGGGTCTCCTGCACATGCTGTGGAGCTGCTCACGGTTGGGTGTCTATTGGAGGTCGGTCAGCGGGCTGCTACTAGAGAGTGTGGGTCGCAGCATCCCATTCGACTGGCCCGAACACATATTGCACCACTTTAAACGACCGCGTAAAGATAAGGTGACGTCTCGATTCATTGACCTGGGGCTAGTGGTAGCGACACGACTCATCACGAAACGGTGGAAAGCGCATGACCCGCCGCGCGTGCAGGCTTGGACCGCCTCGTTTCAGGCATGGGCCGGGACTGAGGGGACCGCCATCCAGAGGGAGGAAACATTGGGCCTGCGGAGGGAACCCATGGCGGACCGCTGGAAGCAGCTGCTGGGGAAGCTCGGACGCCTGGGCGCGGAGAGCGATGCGGAGTTGCAGGGGGCGGCCGACGGAGCTGGCGCGGGTGGGGGTGGATCGGGGGATGCCCCCCTGCCATGCTGACATGCCCCCGACTGCTTCCTACATCCCTTGGCGCCACGACACCCACACTTGCATAGCGCTGGTCACAGCCGGGGCACACACACGGGGGTTCCTGGGGGGGGGGGTGTGGAGGGGCGGGGGGGCTTGCCGACAACTGGGAGGGTATTGGGCCTGTATGTACAGTTTATGCTGCCATTGTTAAGGTTTTGTTCTGTATAATCTTTGGGCCTTGCGGGTATTTTGCCTGTTCTTCACTATTTGAATGAGGCGGGTAGCACCCTCGCATAGCCACGGAATCTAGCTGAGGTACGGTTAATACTGTTACTCCTGTTGAGACTACTACGAGACTGTCAAAGAGACTGTGGTTGGCTCCGCTGGGGACAGTGCTCACACACAAGCCTGATTGCAAGTCCTGACGCAGTAGTTATGGGTTCTGTCGCGGGGTGCTCCCTTGCCTATGCTATCAACTCTCTGCTTACCTATTGTGTCACTTGCCAAAGAATGTTCTTGGTTTTTTTTTTTTTTAAAACAATAAAAACAGATTTAAAAAAAAAATAAAAGTGGCACGCATGAGTGATCATGCCATGGAGCAAAAAGATGAGGAGGATACTGACAGCGTGGCAGGAAGAGGAGGTGGGCAGATGGGGGGGGGGGGGGGGGAAAGTGAAAAGAAAGACTAAGCAATTTAAAAAGAAAGATGAAAAAGGTGAGGTTGTAAAAGAGATGAATGTTAGAAGAGAGAAGGAGAAAAGATTAAGGCTGACAGAATTGAAACAGTACGGCAGTGATAGAATAAGGAAAAAGATGAGAGAGGCTGAGCATTATAACAAGAAAAGCACAGACAAAGAAAAGGCTGCAGAACCTTCTGCCTGGGCCTCTGGTTTGCCATGCGTGGGCCACTTGCAGCTTACTTATTATTCTGAGTATGTTAGGGAAGTCTGAGAAAACCATGTCATTTGTCAAAAGCCCAAACTATTGGCTTTGTCACTGTTTGGTGTAACATCATTACCAGTTGCCATGATGATCCAAAGGCCTTGTTCTTCTTTCTTTCATCCATCCTGCCCCTAACCTTTTCACTTTCCTTGCTCCGTCTTGTGTATCTTTCTTTGCTGTAAATTACCCCCACACGTTTATTTTGCCCTTCACCCATCCTTCCTTTATTTTTTAATTCCACCCTTGTTGCTTTCTCCCCCTTTCCTTCTCTAACTGTGTTTCTCTGAGTCTGTTTCACTTTAGTTCTTTCATTTACCTTTGTTTTCTTTAGTAATCCTTTATTTAATTTTTATCCTTTTCACTCCTTTTTAGGTCCAGTGTGTAATAGTGCCAGCGCTATTTGTTAGATATAAGCGTAATAAGTGGATTGGGCCGTTCCTGGTGAACATATTGCATTCTATACATAATTGAATGAGTTTTCGTTCAGCCGCCTTCAGCCACTGTCTTATTTCGCTCTGGAACCTTCATCCTTTATTTGAAATATTATCAATCACACCTTGAATCTTCCCACTGTGATGTTTTAGTCCTACCTTCTGTGGATTGGCTATTTGATGTATTTTTCCACCTTCATTGAAAGGCATAAGGGACTACTTTGTATATGAAAAGAAAACTGTGATCACGCATTTAATATTTTTTTATCCATGCATTGCATAAACAAAGCCTCTCATTCAATACGTTTTTAAAAAATTATTTTGAACTACAATAGGCGTTCTTTTATTGCTTTTGACAATGCTAGAGTTCGAGCCTCGAACCTAAAGGCTGTGTCAACGCCTGTTCTGTTTTTTCATCCGTCCGTTTTCCTTCGCTTGTACTCTTGTCTCCGTCTCCTTCTGTAGTTTGCCTTTTTACCCCCCTCCTCTTCCTCTCTATGACCTATTTCCTCAATCACTTAATATCTCTAGCACTCTACGTCTGCCTGCCTTGTCCTATAATTTTACCATGGATTTACATCATGCCTCTTCTCTCCTTCTCTCTTTCACCTGTACCGGCAAACCCCCCCCCCCCCCTCCCCACATGCATGAGCGCGCTCACACACACACATACACACTTTCGCTGCCTGCCCTCTGATCCCCCGCTTACACCCCCAACTCCCCCTCTCTGCAGCACCTGTACACGCTGAATTGTTTGCGCCAGATGTCGGGGATGGTGATGGTGCTGCGGGGGACGGGGGAACCCCCCCTTCCAGTAAATAATTGCTGTTTAAAAGAAACTCCTCCAGAAGCCCCTCTTGTAATCTTATCGCCTGGCGGCAGCCCTCTCGCGCTGCTGGCTGCCGAGGAGCACTCCATCTTCGCCTCCACCTCTCCAAGGAACACTTTGCATGCAAGGCCCACGCTCTGAAATGAAAATGAGTTTTCATTGGAGGCCCGCCAGTGCCAGGCTGCCGGGATCCAGGTGAGACTCGCACTGGCTGCCGGCCAATGAGCTGCCTTGCTCGGGCTGTGCCTGAGCACGAGGACTCTTTAAATACTAGTAGGCCCGATTCACACAGCCAGCGCGAGATGCATGGAGTGCGTGCGTCAGGGCGTACTCTTGCGCAGCTGGCAGCAGTGACGTAGGTGAAATGGTGTCCAGGTGTGGTGAGAGCCCACTTCACCGCACTCGTGCCTATCTTTTACTGATTAATAAGAAAGCAGTGGGCGCAGGGGGTGGGAAGGGCCCACTTACCAATCTTTTACTGATCAACAAAGGAGCAGAGGGGGCCATTTAATAATTAGGAAAAGGCTTGTTTGGAATATCCATCCGAAATTACACATACTGTGGGGTTTGTAAGGGCGAGGGCCCTGGGCCCTCATGCAGAACTAATAGTGACGGGACACATGGTGGTACGGTCTGGAATTGCCCCAGGGCAAGTGCACTCGGCCCCTTTTATTAGCAGGGTCACTTGATCTGTGATACCTGTGATGGATGGATGGATGGGTGTGGGGTGAGTGTGGAAGCCAGCCCTCAAGGAGTGGCTGGCGGAAACACTATTTTATAAACACTAGGATATGGCCAGCCGGTCACTACATTCCTCCCAAACTTATTTAAAATGGAGAACGAGTCCAACCTGTGGGAGTTAACAAAATGACGAAACAAAAACTTCCCCTCAGGTTGATGTCAGGACAGGATGAGGGGACTGGCGCAGCTGGGAGCACCCAACATCACGACACGCCTCTGTAGTTTCACCAGACTACTCTGGGCATGAACGGCACTGTGGATGAAGCCCGTCCATGTTGTTACAGTCCACCAGGGCACTGTGGGTCCTGTCCCACTTGGTCTTACTGTATGGAAGTCTATTTGCAAAGGTGATTTGACGGTGCATCTGGAGCAGAGGTGGAGTCTGCTGCTGATATTTCTTCATAGGCGCCCTGGCTCCATGGATAGCAAGCCTCCAAAGACAGGTGATATCATTACGAGGGTTGAAGAGTCTTCCTCGGATGCTGCAGTGCCTCCCGGTGCCTGTTAATGAAGCAACTTCAGGCTTCCCTCTCTTTATTAGGATTCCACTCTCATGGGACATCCGTGAGGCTCTTTACACCAGCTTCCATGGGACTTTCTGGACATCGCAGTAAGTCTCCCAAGCCACGCAAAGTGACCACTGGGGACCGCCTACAGGAACACATACAAGTCACTCGTTCAGCTGTACGGGTGGTTGTTCTCGGATCTGTATACTCTTGCCATCGGGACTCTGGTGTACAAGCATCTATAGGATATTCTTTGGGATGGCCCAGTCTCCATATACTCTTTCGGTGCTTCCTGATACCTGTCGTGGAGCGGCTGCAGACACATCTTTCTTGACAGGATTCCCCTCTCACAGGAATCCCTTGAGTCCCTTGCCCCTGGATTGCCACATGACTGTGTTGGCTGTGCGGGGCCTCTCTTAGGCCATGCAATGGGGTCACTGATGAACTCCCAACAGGACCACTCCCAAGCCTCTTCTGCAATCCCAAGGGGGGATGGTACAATGGTTGATAGTGCCCCCTTTGCCATGCGTTAGGTTAGAAACAGGTGGTTTCTGCCTGGGCGGCCAGCCTCCCATGGCGCCAAAGATGCCTTGCTGACCTCTGGGTGTTTCACAGGCAGAGTGCTCCACTCTAGATGTCCGGTGCTCCTTGGATGGTCTTAGTGATGCACTTGACAATGTTGACACTCGCAGATAACAATCAGTAGTTTGTAGTGTGACAGGTGTCTGCTACACTCTTTTGTCTTCCTTCATCTCCTTTGCACTCTAGTGCTGTGGCCTCGTTCCACATTCTTCTTCTCCTTTCCCATCTTCTTTTTCTTCCCTTCTTCTTTTCTTCCTTTTGACCAGGCCTCTCCATGTAATGCGCACTTCACTTGGACCTTCCTTGTTATGTCGTACCCCCTAGGACTGATTCTTTTCTCCTCTGTCTCGCCTGACCAGGCCTCTCGCTGTAATCTTCTTTTCACAGGAACCTCCCTGGTGGTCACATCCTTTCCTCTCTGTAGGACTCGACTCTTCTCGTGGTGGACCTCTCTCAGGTCTTCTCATTGTAGACCTCTCTCAGGTCTTCTCATTGTAGACCTCTCTCAGGTCTTCTCGTCGGAAACCTCTCTCAGGTCTTCTTGTTGTGGGCCTCTCATAGGTCCTGTCCCTTCCCTGAGGAATCTTCTTGGTGCTCCACTCCCTGACTGGAGGTTCACCTTTCCTCTTTTGCCTCTTCATCTTCACTTGAGGACACACTCCTTGCGCCTTAAAGTTACGCTGTGGTGGCACTTGGTCCTGTCCAAGTGCGGGCATGCTTCTCAATGTCGGTCACTCCATGTGACACGCTCGGTGGGCCAACAGTGTCATACACTACTGGGGTGGCCGACTAGGGCATCTTCTGCTTTTCCTTTTCTTCTTTCCTTTCTTGGAGGATCTCTCTCCTGAAAGAAGTGTCCCGAAACGGGCCACCCGGGTCACTTGTGACCACCTCTCGGCCTTCCAAGAAATGAAGAGTCAGCATGACGGTGGAGAACACAAACAAACTTATTTATTAGCAAGTACACTGCAGTGGAGTCCGGTCTGACCAGCCTCATGGGATAGCTGTCAAGGGACTGACTTCAGAACACAAAAAAAGCTTCCCAACACCTCCCAAGTCCCGTCCCCGATGGAAAAATACAGCTTGGGCAGAAGCTGAACAAAGGAAGGCACAGAAGGATGAGCTACCACCTGCAGAATGGGTACACGTTATCAGACTCCCAAGGTCGTCTTGCTCGGTCTTAGCTCTCTCTGTGTGGGAGCCTATCTACGACTAGGGATAGGCATGTGAAGACTGAATACACAATTCATTAGAGGATCTGGGTTTGAACCTTGGATACGATAAGGGGAAATAACTGAACAGCAGCTTTCTGCTGAGCTAAGCAGAGAGAGACACAGAAGCTCGGTTTTCGATCATAGTGTAACATGCCGGCTACATGGCAGAAAATGGCGTCACAGATGCTAACTTTAACCCGCACAATATTAGAAGGGACTGATCATACGCATATGCAATAGTGGTTAATACAAAATAGCTACATGAATGCTAACATAACACAGTATAAAGCATAAGTGATGGGGTGAAAACATATTCAGTTCTAACACTTCTCCAGGTCTGGCATAGACTCTGTCAGCGAGTGGCCTCTTCTCTCAGAGGCTGTCTTTCATGGGCACTTGGCGTTACTATCTCGGGTATTTTGCTGAGCTGGTGCTGCCTTGGTTCCACTCAGATTACTTTCACTGTCCTCTTGGCAGCTGTTTTGGCCGGGGCTTTATTTGAGCATCTCCCTTTGCTGGGGTGCTCAGACTGTCTCCTCTATCTACACCCTGAAGCACAAAGGGGTCATTCTGTTCCCTTACCAGTCTCTTTTCTTGGCAGTGCTTGCCAGTTGATCCTGCCACCACTTTTAAAACGGCCACAGCAGCCTTCTTAGCGCTGTGGACTGTATTTCTGCATCTCTTTTATTTGCAACTGGTGCAGTGACCACCCATGGCCACTAGGTGACACTGCAACATTGTCCGGAGGTCACCACAGCTTTTCTCCACTAGGCCGCAACTCCTCCCATGTGCTACTGTCTTTTATAATCAACCTCTTTTCAGTCCGGCCACGACAGTTCTGTTACTCACACAAGCTGCGTGGGGGCTGAAATTGCAGGCAGATGCAGCGGTCAAGGTTGCCACATTACCTTCTTGCTGGTACACGTCTCACAATAACTGTAGACCCCAGCAGCCTTCCCTGTGCTGCAGGCCATTACACTGTGCACTGACTGCCACCACTTCTGTTACCCTGAGGGAGGGGTCTCAGCCAGCAGCTGGTATTCTCCTCACTGGACCACTGCCTCGCGCTTGTTCCGCAGAGTTTCAGGCTGCCCTCTTGTGTCAGCTCACTGTAGGCACTTACAAAACACGCTGGTGGCTGTGTCGATGATCGCTGGGGGCACTCAATGCCGCTGCAGCCACTCCCCCACGGAGTCAGCAGCTCTCCTGATGCCCCAGGTCACTTCCCCCACACGGGCCCCAGCAGAGCAGATGCAGGAAAGGCTGCTGCCGCGCAGGCTTGGCCAGTCCATCCCTCGCTCCAGGGTAAGTCCTGTTCCTTTTCAATGAGGGCTGCTGTGGCCCGCAAATCACATGTTGAGAGCCAGGGGCAGCCTCGGGCTCGTCTGCAGCGCTCTCTTGGCAGCGATCGGACTTCAGACTCTTCTTTATCTCCTGAGCTGTAGGCTCGGGAGCGCAGTTTCCTTGTGCTGCAGCAGTTTTTCTTCAGTGCCAGGTCAGGTTCAGTCCGGCGCACTGCAGGGGGTGACTGATGTGCGGGGACCATAGTCCTCATCTGCCGGAGGCATCGTGCAGGAAGGGGTGCCTAATGCTTAAGCAGCATTCCCCCTTCACCAAACTTTAGGCTTGCTGCACTCTCACATGCAGGTCCGACCCACTTATCGTGGGGAACTAGGCCCTGATGCAGGACTAATAATGACACGGACACAAGGTGGTACGTTCTGGAACTGGCCTAAGGCACGTTCGCCCGACCCCTTTGATTAGCAGTGTCACCTGACCAGTGACACCTGTGATAAATGGGTGTGGGGGGAGAGTGGAAGCCAGCCCTCAAGGAGTGGTTGGTGGGAAGACAGTATTTTTTAAACACTAGAGCATGACCAGCCGGCTACTTCAAAGTTCAGGTGGATTTTTCTAAACCACTTTGCTAGAAAAGTCTCAGTTTGCGCCGAGGCTTTAGAAGGATCCTGAAACAAGACCTTATCAGATACCAGATAAACCCAGGTGCCTTCATTTCTGAAACTTGTTTGAGGGTGCTTGGTCACTGAGTATCCTTGGTCACAGAATGTCCTTACGCGAAATGGGCTTAACAACGCGGGCTGAGCCACTCATCCCGTTTCCACGCAAGCCGTACCACGATTGTCTTGACCATGCATGTGCCTTAACAATGCATATGTGTGGTTAAGGCAATGCGCTGTCTAGTTGCCGAGCGGAGGCCCAGGAAGGGGAAGACAGGAAGAGGAAGGACTATCTGGAATCAGGAGAGGAGACGGTGAGGTAAGTGTGTCTGAGTCTTGATTTTGGGGGGTGTGTGTGTGTAGCGGTAGTTTTTCAGGGTGGGGTAGGTTTTAGAATTCAGGAGGGGGTCGGGGTTGTAGTTTCTAGGGCTAAGGACATGGTGAGCTAAGTGAAGCTGGGGTTTGGTCTTGGAGGATAGAGGGATAGTGTTTTCAGGGTGGGTGTAGGTTTTAGGACTCAGGAGGGGGTTGTTGTAGTTTTTAGGGCTAAGGGCAGGGCAAAAAGGGACAGTTTACAGGGCATGGAGAAGGGTCAGGGTAGTTTAGAGATGTACGGGATCGTTTTTAGGGCTCAGGGCAGGTGGGCTGGAGTCGGGGTAGTTTTTGGGGCGTGGGCTTAATTTTTAGGGCTGAAGGCAGGGGGAGGGGAGAAGGGACAGTTTACAGGGCAGGGGGTAGGGACGTGGTAGTTTAGAGATGTAGGGGATCGTTTTTAGGGCTCAGGGCAGGTGGGGGCTGGGTCGGGGTACTTCACGGAGGTAGGGAACAGAATTTTAGAGCTGTGGTCAGTAGTTTTTGGGGCGTGGGGTTAATTTTTAGGGCTTTTGGGGCATGGGGTTAATTTTTTGGGCTCAGGGAGGGGGAAAAGGGGCAGTTTACAGGGCAGGGTCCGGGTAGTTTAGTGATGTAGGCGATAGCTTAGGGCTCAGGGGGCGGAGCTGGGATCAGGGTAGTTTTTGGGGTGTGGGTTTAATTTGGGGCAGGGGTAAATGGACAGTTTACAGGGCAGGGGTATGATCTTTAGCCCTCATGCCCTTTTACCCATCATGTCTTTACCACGAAATTGCGTGTTAAAGGCATGCATGCTAAAGACGTGGTCGTGGTAGAGACCGCGTGGTACAGCCATGCGTTGTTCATCATATAACTTGCCATTATAATGATCGTTTCAAAGTGAATTAATACAACATTTTACCCTCCTTGTTAACCAAATAAATTGATAATGCTGAAACTGAAAAACACACTTCCGAAGATGGATTGGCCGGGAAAATTAAATGAATTCCCCAATTTTTCAATTGTCGGCTCTGGTGATTAAAGGGGATAGTGTGTGTCTGAGATAAGCATGAGTACTGCCATCAACCTGTTGATAAACAGCACACCTCTGTTCCCACCACTATGAATCAGATGTTTTTAGCAGCATCAGCACCACATCAACCTAATGCGAAAATGTTAAAGAAAAAATAATTACGTCTGATTCCGAATGAACAGATTTGATGTGTTAATATGTTCAGCTTTACTTTAACTGTGCCGAGAGCTCGTGTAACCCACCAGATGTTTCAAAGCGTCATTCAATGCAGAGGAGAATTGAAGTTGGTTCTATCTCCATGCTGCTGCGCCAGCTGCAACATATGCGACTTCTGCCAGTCGTATGTGGGCGCAGGTTGTGGGCCAGGTGGACATGTGGGTGGCAGTCAGAAGCTGCTAGAAGATGACTGGCTGCTTCGGGTTGCCAGTATACATTTATAGACCAGTTCTCCACGCACCGACAATCAATCACCGGCGTTAGAAGACGACCAGAAGCCAGAGGGTTATTTACCAGGAAGCACTGAAAGCATTTCCAGAAATAGGGCAGATATTGTCCAGGTTTTAATTTTAAAAAGAGAGGGAGATTTTTTTCAGATTGTGCAACCTTGTACTTTATGTCTCCTTCTTTATAACTGATATTCTTCAAGCTTTCGTATAGGTGGAGGCGTCTTCAGATCATGGCATTTTCCACACTAAAGATTCTGAATTATTGATAGATAGTTTTTGAATTTTAAAGACATTTGGGACTCCTTTACTCAAAAGCTCTCTAGTTGCCACACGTTTTTCAAGTCCAGGAGGAGGGAGCTCACATTGTAGGATCCCTGAAGTTAACCGTGGCATAAATATGGGAACTAAATGTAGGATCTTTAAGTAGCCAAGTACCCGCCATCCTCACCTTTTACTTAATCTGAATTGTTTTATAACAAAAAGGAGAGGCAGTGATTTTAACAGAAAAGTTCCCTTAGTTGATCTTGCAACCTCTATTTTTTGGTTGAGATGGGTTTCAAGCCTGGATATTGACGAGGCAAGAGCAACGTGTCAAATATCTGGGATGCTGCCCATCCACTTTAATGTACACCCGAGTGATGGCTGATTACAACTTTTGTATATCCGCTTTCTATGGCCTGATTTAGTTGTGAAATCATTGTTCGTTTTTACATCCAAAATGACCTCCAGACACCTGCTTCTAGTGAAATGGGAAATCTTTTCTACAAAATGAGCCTGCTTTCTCCTTTCTTCTTGCCCACCCAAACCCTTCCTGACTTTTGTTGTCTTGGTCAAAGCACAACATATCTCTTGGCTTTTTCAATTGAATTTTGCTCTGCCCTATCGGGACAAGAATGTCTGTTCCAGTTTCTGCTTCTGGGCTCTGTACTTATGGCAGTTAAACACAGCTGCATATTATCTGCCTAGGATAGTGGGGTGACAACATGCTTTTTTGTCAGAGTCATATTACACAGGGTTAGGGAGGAGGCAGAACTCCAGATATTTGGCATGTAATGTTGTGAAACATTTAAGGGGCCATTGCATCTATGGATCCAATTGTAGGACATTGCAAAGACATTTCGTTTTCTTCTATGGTTTTCCTGGTCTGCTTCTCAGAACAAACTGAGCATGTTTTTGGTACATGGACTTTCTAAGCTGCTCGGCCTCATGAACCATTCACAGAGTTGTCGCCAGTTCCTGTCTGTAGTAAGCATTACACAATTTCAAATTAGGGGAGTATTTTCGTCTATGAATTTCGGAGAGTGACTCCGGACCAGATGGAGATGTATTTCAATTCAACAGCAGTCAGGCCAGGTTTTAATATGCGTTGTTCTGTATCCGATTCATTAATGATAGGCCATGTGTCTCCAGCTTGGAGACCATGGAGATATCCCAAGATAGCCAGACATTTTTAATTAGCGTCTGGAAAGGAGACCAAATCTACTTCATAAAAAATAAGGTGCGGTGGACCTTTGTTACTGTGTCTCGCATGTCCATACCTGTTTATTGAATAGGAAGATTTTCTTCTGATAGTGCGTACAAAAAAGCAATAATGTATTCTGCTATTGCCGCAGACTAGTGTTTTTTAATATCCTTTGCAGTGGTTTGCTAGCGCAGTTTTTCTGGTGATAAGTATCAATCTTATTCTTTCACCTTTTTCTGCTTCCTGCTGTTTTCATTCCTTGCTTGCTAGAACAGGACAAACTCCTCAAAAAGTAGCCTTCTTTAATTTAAATTGAGTGACTTTGCCCCTCCCCTTCCTCTGACACTCCTATTGGCCATTGCTACACTGTGAGTATGGTTCGGAGGGTTGAGTGTGCATGGCTATGCTTGAGAACCTGGTTGACTGGAGGCCCTATAGTTGAAGTCACCCACGCACAGCACGCTTTCCACATCTCCTGGTGCATAGTCAGCCTTCCCAGCGGGTGAGAGTGGGATTTAGACTCCATGCTGATTCTAGCTTCTCTGTCGAGAATTGTATTTATGATCCAAGTGGAAAATTGATTTGTTGGTAAAAATCTGACGAAACACTTGATCACGGTCCAAAGAATGCGTGCACAACAAGGGAAAGCAAGTCGTACATTTGTCCATAATGGCTGGACAGAAAGCGACTGATAGTGATGGCGTGCAGGAGAGGAAGGGTGGGACTTCTACTTCTTCTGTGGTATCTGTGGTAAGAGCATGTGCTCAAATCGGATTAGTCCGGGTCAATTTCTTTGAGGTTCAATTGATTCACTCAAAACGCATTTTACTTTCTGCAAATGATGGAAAACAGTAGGCACTTGAGTTACTGTGTGTCCTTAGAGACAGAAAGCTGTGTTAAATCTAGGCTGCCTGCTGTGGTCTGCCAATGAAGGAACAACCAGTGCAAAGCTCTCCTCAGCGTTCCAAGGACGCTTGTCTTAAGTGAATCTTTATCTCTTGCCAGTCTGAAATCCTGCAGCCGATGTGCGGGGTCGGGGCAAAAGACTTCCCTCTCCCCAATGTGACCAATTGCGGATTTGTGTGACTTAGCTCTCTGCTTGGCTTTCATGCACCCACCTCCTCTGAGACTGTGCCAGGCTCCTTCAGCTGGCCGAGGGCTGCTGTGGGATGGGTGCTGGTTTAATGATTATGGTATACGCGAGAGATTTTCCGGTAAAATTGGATAAGGGACCTTCCAGAAAGACAGTCCTCTTGATTCAGGGGAAGATTTATCTCTCTTCACCAGTGGCTCTTGACATGATTGGATTTTACTAAACATTGATCTTTCAGCTTTTCTAGCGTGTCCACAACCCGCTGAATAAACCATTATATATTTTAACATTATTCGACTTTTTAGCTTCATTCATATAGGTTCTGTTTTTTTTATTTAGTCTGTTGCCTATTTTGAACATCATTTGATGCTGGTGCCATGAAGGCCCATTCCTTTCAAGCACTGATGCCCATAAGGTGCACTAACTATTATTCAACTCCAAAGAGGCCTGGAAAAATGAACATTCTTAAAGGCCAAATTGCTCTATTTCTGATTTTCCTGTTGACAGGCTGAGAGTTTCATCAGAAGGAAAATTCCAGTCTAAAAACCAGAACCTTGGAGGTGGGGGACCAGAGCCAGCGTCATGTTGGTGCCATCTTGGAATTTGAGCTTGGGTAGGAGCCAAAACACACAAGCTTAGCAGAGAGAATTGGAAGGCTGTACCTTTTAGCTTTAGCTGTCTTTCAGAGGCCGCGTGATAGAAAAAATATATATAGAGTCAATGCTGTGAGGGGCTTGCATTGTGGATCGGGCACAGTTGTACAGTTTGCATTGGTAACAGATGAAAAAGTAGTCGGTCTGTGATGCCAAAGCTAGCAGAGGCAGTTGTAAAATGCAATTTTTTTAAGTGTCTACATTGAGCATTTATAATTACTATATATAATTTAGAAATACTTAACTTGAACTGAAGCGCTTGTGAAATAAAAAAAAAAATGTATTCAGTCTTTCGTCCCTGCCATGCCTGGGAGGGACACCCTGGTGGTGGTGTGTGTCTTTCTTGGGTTTTCTGATCCTGCCATGATTGTTAGAGACACTCCTAAAATACCCAACCTGAAAGTGTATGTGGTCTAGCTCGGATAATAAATGCATTTAATTTATAACTAAGTTTAACTAAAGCCAAGAAGTTTTGTCATTTTATAAAATTAAAGTGCTTTTTTATTGGTTAGTGATTTTGTGTGGTTTTGTGGATTGAGTGGGTTAATGCAAAAGTGGGTCAAAGCATGGATGAGTGTACAAATAGGTAATGATTGGATGGATCAGTTTTGTGTGGGTTTGTGGAGTGAGTGGGTTAATGTGAAAGTGGGTCAAAGCATGGATGAGTGTACGAATAGGTAAGTGATTGGATGGATCAGTTGGTGCAGATCAGCGGATGTCCATATGAGTTGGAGAGTGAAAGCATGGCCAGATGACGATGGCTAGATGAGTGCAGTGATGAGAGACTGAGCCCATGGGTATGACCATGAGTGAGTGCTTGGCTTGTCACTGTCATGTTCGTGGTGCGAGGCTGTAATCCAGTCCTGCGCCTGTTGTCCACTGCTTTGGCTCACTTATTCATCAACGCAGTCACACATTCATCGATGTTTGGCATGTACATCGTGCATCAAACATCGTACAAAATTATTTTTAAGTTACTTGAAATTACTCAAAAGTGTATCTGCGAAAGCGTTTCACCTTCGTGCAACAATTTATATCACGGAACTGAGAGGCATTTATTAAAAGTGATAGTTTTAAAATATGAATTTAGAAACATTCTTGCCTTTCGCTGCTCTAATGACAATGCCATAATTGAACTAAGAGGCAAGTTGATTGTCATGTGGCTTAGAGTCTTATTAAACAATCAACAGAGGAGTGTGTCAAATTTAGAAAAAAAGGGAAGAAGAAGAGCAAGCATGTAAATAATCACAGTAAAAATCTACTGTGGAGAAAAACCCGCTAGGTTTTTTGAAAAGCCCTCACTCACCAACCTGGTTGGTGACATGCTTCATCATTGGGCCCCACCAGGAGTGGCCGAATGCCACCCTAGTGTGCTGCGACGCCAGTTTACTGCGGAGCTGGTAAGAGGTGTTCAGTGAAGAGTGAGTAGTGAAATTAAAAATGTCTAAATTTTGTCAAAAAATACTTTATTAATTTTGCCAATCAGACATGAATAAAATATATAAAGTGTGGTATAAAGAACTAGAATTAAAAGTTCAGTTTTATCCATGAGGGTGCGGTCAACATGTTACTGCCTTTATGAGTGTTAGTCAGGCTTTCATCAGGGCCAAGAGTGTGATGGTGAAACCCGGCGGTATGGGCGCGCTAAGGCCCACCCTAACCAGGGGTTTTAAGTGTTAAAAATATAAAAAGAACACTCAGTGTAGATTCCATCAAAAGTAGAGAGGAACAGAGTTTATTCTGGTAAAAAAGTGACAAACAAAAACATACAAACATAAAAAACAGAGAAGACAAACAGATTTTGGTCAGTATGCTTCTAACGGTTGTCACAGTTAAAAAACATGCAGATGTGCTCTTCGCGGTGCACTTCATAAGCAGTATCAGACTCACATGTGCTGCTATTAGTGAACTCGTGCACATAGAGGACTACAATCGAAATCCTTGTGAAAGAACGGGGGACAAACGTCCCCTGTCTTGCTCATACAACGTGGTTGTATTACTAAGAGACTGGAGGGCAAAAGGTGTCCATAATGCCCAAGTAGCGTTACTTACTAGCAAGTGAACTAGGGGAAAAGGTCGATCAACCAGACATAAATGTGCTTCTGGGCAGAAAATAAATTAAAAAATGTAAAGCTCTTACAGTCGGGACAAAAGTTGAGTGCACCATGGGTCACGGGAGGTGGGTGGTGGCGATATGGCACACCCTAGAAATAACAACAAAGAGGGGGGGGAGGGGGGGGAAGGGGGAAAGGAGAGAAAGGTATAGACAACATGGCTAGTTGTAAATGAGGCTGGTACTTAGCTGCTGATAGATGGTTCAACTCACGCCCACGACGCCAGGCACTCGTTCGGAACCTGCAAAAACCCTCTTGAAACCGGACCCCGATGATAATGAAGCGGCGGTCCGGTGGTTGTATATAGAGCCATATCCTGACGAGGGGCGGTCACCTGTGACATACCGCTACGTCTGGGTGACGTGGGGAGTGCTGCGTAGGAGGGGGCCAATCAACATTCATGTACTAAGAACAGACGGAATCAAAGGGAGCGTCATGGTGACGCGGGCAGGGAGGGCCAGTAGCGGGTCTCAATGGAGCTCAGTATAGCCCCTAATCCACAGTTGCCCACATTTACTCACTCACATAACCTTGTGTATCCACTAACTTCTCCATCTATACAACTCCGCAATACACGCACTCACTTTCCCATGAGGTACCCAGCACTTTCACTAATAAAGAGCCAGGCCTAATAGTTGTGTTAATGCTTTTTATACATGGTTTTACCCAGAAAAGGTATAAAAGATGGCTGCTCAGTAGGCAGAGAATTCTGGCGGCTACAGTTGACAAATCTATAAAAGTTACATTGACTTGTGCAGAATGCTTCAAATAATCTAACCTACTGACGATTGCTCAGACTCTGTTCCCAGCCGCGTCTCGAGCAGGTAAGAGCAGTGGGGCCGGGTGGAGGGGATTTCGACAGGCGAGGAGGTGGGAAAGATAATTATTTATTTCATTTCCCCCGTCGTCATCTGTCGAAATCCCACCCCACCCAGCCCCAAAGCCCCACTACTCTTACCTACAATAGCAGCGGCTGTCCGTTCCAGAACATCAGTTGAATAAGAGCCCAGAGGATGGCTGGATGACGCCACAAGTCAAGAAAGAGTAGGACTCTTGAGTTGCTTTATTTCAAAATGTCAGCTACTTGTGACTTTTGCTACCTGAACTCCTAATGTGAGTCAACCGTCTAAAAATACCCCCAAGCATGATTTACGGGGATGGGCCGTTAAATCCATGTATGACGGTCGTCTAAGTGACCTCCATTTGGCAAGATCGTTTCTGGTGACAAGAATACCTGGTTTTAATGGATTCAACATGGAAAAGTTGGTTCACATCCACCACTGGGTCAAAGAAAGCATCTCTGTCATGTTCCGGTATATTTTATGGCCCCCATTTTGACCTGCCTGTGAAGCGCCAAAGATCAATTGTAACCCATCATTATCTATATGTAAAATGCCACCCTCTCTGGTGGAACAACTTAGCAAATGGACGCATATACATGTTAAAAAATAATCTTGCCTTTGGAGGAGATTGTTGGGAACATCTGCCAGGGCTTTCATTGATTTTAAGAGTGAGGGAATGGAGGACGAGGCCCACCACAGAGGAGTGAAACCCCTGAAATAGGCAGACAATCTGTTGATGTTGTTTCCTGATACTTGCATAGCACAGTGCTGCCGCTTACATGGCCTCATCGCGCTCATCCATGTCCCTTTAATTGTGGCTTCAGTTTGGCCTATGGAGGAAGCGCTTCTTGTCATGTGTGAGCTTCTGAGCAGTCTCCAAATTGTGTATGTTGATTCTGTGCTTCACTGTTGATTTGTTGGGAAGAGTGTCAGTTACAGGTACCACGTACATACAGACTTTCGTCTTGTTACTGACCATCTTGTTAGTAGAGGAGATTCAGAATCCAGTTTTGGTCTTTATGTTGGCTGTCCTGAGAAAGGATGTTGTTGACTACTCATCTTAGTGTTGATTGGCGGGCTTAACTACCTTCCACTCAGGTAGTAGTTCACTGGTAAGCTGTAGTAGCTTGTTTTAAAGATGAGCAGTCAATTGCTAATAGGAAGAGTATTGCAAATAAGGGTGTGCTCATGTTGTTTCTTCTGTGCATAGGTAATGAACATGTAGACTGAATGCATCATTCCCACGCTTCACTTCTGCATCCGAAGAGAATTATTCGTGGCAGCATCTTGCAGCGGGCCATGAACTAATACAATCAATCAATCAATCAATCAATCAATCAAGGCATTTATATAGCGCGCTACTCACCCGGAGGGTCTCAAGGCGCTGGTGGGAGGGGGGGGCCTGCTACTGCTCGAACAGCCAGGTCTTGAGTTGCTTCCTGAAGGAGAGGTGATCTTGGGTCAGGCGGAGGTGTATGGGGAGGGAGTTCCAAGTCTTGGCTGCCAGGTAGGATAAGGATCTTCCTCCCATGGTGGCTCTTCGGACGCGTGGAACGGCGGCGAGGGTGTGGCTGGTTGAACGCAGCTGGCGGGTGGGAGTGTAGAAGGTCAGGCGGTTGTTGAGGTACCTGGGGCCCAGGTCGTGGAGGGACTTGTGTGCGTGGGTGAGGAGTCGGAATGTGATTCTCTTACTGACGGGGAGCCAGTGCAGGTCTCTCAGATGTCTGGAGATGTGGTCGTGTCGGGGGATGTCCAGGATGAGGCGTGCGGAGGCGTTCTGTATGCGTTGGAGTCTTTTCTGTAGTTTGGCTGTGGTTCCGGTGTAGAGGGTGTTTCTGTAGTCCAGACGGCTGGTGACGAGAGCCTGGGTCACCGTCTTCCTGGTTTCGGTGGGGATGCATCGGAAGATCTTTCGGAGCATGCGTAGGATGTTGAAACATGAAGATGAGACGGCGTTGACTTGTCTGGTCATCGAGAGGGAGGAGTCCAGGATGAAGCCCAGGTTGCGTGCGTGGTCCGTTGGTTTGGGTGCGCTGCCCAGGGCAGGGGGCCACCAGGAGTCGTTCCAGGCGGAGGGTGAAGATCCGAGGATGAGGACTTCCGTCTTGTCCGAATTCAATTTCAGACGGCTGTTCATCATCCACTCTGCTACGTCTTTCATCCCGTCGTGTAGGTTTGTTCTGGCGGTGGCTGGGTCGTTGGTGAGGGAGAGGATCAGTTGGGTGTCGTCGGCGTAGGAGATGATGTTGAGGTTGTGTTGGCGTGCGATGGCTGCGAGGGGGCTCATGTAGACGTTGAAGAGGGTGGGGCTGAGTGAAGATCCTTGTGGTACGCCGCAGATGACTTCGGTGGCCTCGGATCTGAACGGGGGGAGGCGGACTCTCTGGGTTCTTCTGGCGAGGAACGAGATGATCCACTCTAGTGCCTTCTCTTGGATACCGATGTTGTTGAGGCGCTGTACAAGGGTGCGGTGGCAGACAGTGTCGAATGCTGCGGAGAGGTCCAGGAGGATGAGGGCCGCTGTTTCCCCGTTGTCGAGTAGGGCTCGGATGTCGTCAGTGGCTGCGATGAGGGCGGTCTCGGTACTGTGGTTGGCTCGGAAGCCGGACTGCGAGTGGTCGAGGGATCCGTTCGTCTCGAGGAAGGCGGCGAGCTGCTTGCTGACGGTCTTCTCGATGACCTTGGCAGGGAAGGGGAGGAGCGAGATGGGGCGGTAGTTCTTGAGGTCGGTGGGGTCTGCTGATGGTTTCTTCAGGAGGGCGCTGAGTTCGGCATGCTTCCAGCTCTCCGGGAAGGTGGCGGTGTTGAAGGAGCAGTTGATGATATCCCGGAGTTGGGGTGCGATGACGGAGTCGGCCTTGTTGAAGACGTGGTGGGGGCATGGGTCGGCTGGTGATCCGGAGTGAATGGTGTTCATCGTGTGGATGGTGTCTTCGGTGCTGACCGGGGTCCAGGCGTGGAGGGTGCTGGTGGGGGGTGTCGGCTCGGTGGTAGGGTGCGTGGTCTGTGGTCCGAAGCTGTTGTGAATGTTGGCGATCTTGCTGTGGAAGAATGAGGCGAGAGAGTCACAGAGGTCTTGTGAGGGCGTGATGTCGTTGTTTTCTGCGCTGGGGTTGGCGAGCTCTCTGACGATGCTGAAGAGTTCCTTGCTGTTGTGTGTGTTGTGGTCTAGTCGTTCCTTGAATGCAGTCTTCTTGGTGGTGTGGATCAGCTGGTGGCGTTTACGGGAGGCGTGCTTGAGGGCGGTCATGTTGTCTGTAGTCGGGTCTTTGCGCCAGGCTTTCTCGAGGGTGCGGCAGTTCTTCTTGGATTTCTTGAGGTCGTCGTTGAACCAGGAGGCTTTCTTGCTGCCGGGCCTGCTGGGACGGTTTTTCAGGGGTGCGAGGTCATCAGCGCAGTCGGTGATCCACTGTGTGAGGTTGTTGGCTGCTTGGTTGGGGTCTGCTGTGCTGGCGGGAGGGTTCTGGTTCAGGGATGTGGTGAGCTGGTCGGTGGTGATCTTGCTCCAGTTCCTGCGGGGAAACTGTTGCTGGTGGTGGTGAGTCGTGGTTCTTCCGAAGCTGAAATGGACGCAGCTGTGGTCTGTCCAGTGGAGTCCGGAGGAGTGGCTGAAGGAGATGTACTTGCTAGAGGAGAAGATAGGGTCCAGCTTGTGTCCGGCGTAGTGGGTGGGGGTGTTCACCAGTTGCTTAAGTCCGAGGTTGGCGAGGTTGTCCAGCAGGGTGTTGGTGTTGTTGTCGTTGTTGTTCTCCAGGTGGAAGTTTAGGTCCCCTAGGAGGATGTAGTCGGGGGAGGCGAGGGCGTGCGGGCTGATGAAGTCTGCGATGTCTTCGCTGAATTGTGCGCGGGGTCCTAGGGGTCTGTAGATGAGAGTGCCTCTGAGTGTGGTCTTGGGGTTGGTATGTATCTGGAAGTGAAGATGTTCGGCTGCTGAGAGAGTGTCGTCGGAGTTGGTCGTGATGCGGATGGTGTTCTTGTGGATGATGGCGATGCCTCCTCCTGTCTGGTTGGCACGGTCCTTCCGGGTGATCTTGTATCCGTCCGGGATGGCGATGTCGGGCGCTGAGGAGGCGTTCATCCATGTTTCCGTGAGGAAGGCGACGTCTGGAGATGTGGTGTCGAGCAGGTTCCAGAGTTCCACAGCGTCTCTGTGGACGGAGCGGGTGTTGAGTAGGATGCACTTCAGGTGGTTGCTGCTGGTGCTCGGCTTGGCGGGTGCGGTGCAGGTCCGGGTGCAGGAGAATTTGCAGGATTGGCAGGCGAAGGGTCCGTGGGTGCGTCCGGGGGTGGCTCGGTGGCAGCCGGGGGTCGGGCCGGTGTTGAGTGCGTTGAGTGTGGCGGCATCGTAGGTGCGGCGGGTGGGCTGGCGTCTGCGGGGGCCAGGGGTCCTGGCGCTGGACGCGATCCAGGCGTGGACGGGCGCAGACGGGCTTGCCTTTGGCACGCCTTTGGCGCGCATAGGGCACGCCCGCTGCGCGTGAACGCTGCGCGTGTGTGCGGACTCCGCCATAAATGGCGTAGTTGGAGGGGCGGAGTGGGAGGGAGGAGCAGCTGGGAGGCGGGAGCGGGGTGTCGCGTGGAGGGGATCGGGTAGACGGCGAAACGGGGGGCGGGGGCCGCAGGCGAGCAGCGGCAGGGAGCGGGGAGGGCGAGAAGACGGCGAGAAAAAGTAAAAAACTCAGGGAAAGAGCCAAGCACTGGAGCGAGCAGGGACAGGCAGGTAGGGAGACTGGGCACACTCACGGGGAGGCGCGCGGCGGGTGGAGCGACCGTCAACGACCAGAGTCAGGTCAGGTCACAGCTCCCCGTCGCGCTACCACCACTTAAGTATCCGGAGGGAGGGAGGAGCAGCTGGGAGGCGGGAGTGGGGTGTCGCGTGGAGGGGATCGGGTACACGGCGAAAGGGGGGGCGGGGGCCGCAGGGGAGCAGCGGCAGGGAGCGGGGAGGGCGAGAAGACGGCGAGAAAAAGTAAAAAACTCAGGGAAAGAGCCAAGCACTGGAGCGAGCAGGGACAGGCAGGTAGGGAGACCGGGCACACTCACGGGGAGGTGCGCGGCGGGTGGAGCGACCGTCAACGACCAGAGTCAGGTGTGTATAAATCCTCTGATCAGTACTTTTTTAAGCTGGCCAACAGACAGCTGAAGCTGTTTCTTCTGCCTCATTTACTCAAATAATAATGAATAAAAATCTATACTTGTACATACATACAGGTGCTGTGGGTCTTCCCTCTTCATCCATTAGTCTGTTCAATTGTCGTTCACAATTTTGCTACCACCCACATTAGCATACAGCAGGAGTCAGTCAACTTCAGCCATTGCCTGTATTGTACTGAGTGACACAGTTTTTTTCCTAATCACATGTACATATCCACCAAAAACAGTCTGCCTTAGTGCCATGACTGGTGTGTCGAACCCGTGGGTCTGTGCTGCAAACATTTGTTTACTACTTTTTAGGTCGAGCCTAGAACAGCGCATGCGCTGTTGCTCAAATTTTTGTAAGGGGATTTTCAAAGTGCTGCAACCGCTGGCCTAAAGCCTGCGTGCATGTGCGCGTGAACGCGCGCAGCCGCCATATGTGTCCGTCACGGGTACTTCATGAAGGCGCTTTTGCTATAATCGGGCACCGGCGCTTTACTTTTAATGTTAAAAATAAAGCGCCGGTGCCGCGATTATAGCAAAAGTAAAGAAATAGATGCTTGTTTCTATTTCTTTACTTTTGGTATAATTGCGGCACCGGCGCTTTACTTTGAATGTTAAAATAAAGCGCCGGTGCCGCGATTATAGTAAAAGTAAAGAAATAGAAACAAGCATCTATTTCTTTACAAAGAACAAGCATTGGCATAGCTAATAGGTCTCGCTTTTGGGACCTTATAAGTATTTATTTATGCAGCACAATTTCTTTGGTGCAACAACAACTGTTGCATGGCTAAACACTTACAATGTCCCAAAGGCGAGACCTATTGGCTATGCCAATGCTTGTTTTAGGTTGAGCCTGGGCAGCGTCTGCGTTGCTCTGCAAGGCATGCTGTATTCAGGTCGGGACTTGAAGCTCCACCCACTCTCCACCCATATTTTTCATTGGCTTGTCTCATTGTCCACTATAAACTGTGGCTGTTTATTGGTCAGTAGGCTTAGTAGTCCCTCCTTAGTACCGCCTTGTCTCCTTTTGTAACCTCCCATGGTGACACCCCCTGTTACGTGTGTTGTTACTCAGTAGGTTTTAATGACAGCCTCCAAGCACTATTTTATCAAATAGGCAGGACAAGCTGTCTCCTAACGCTTTTTTTTTTATAGCCCGGGTGCCGAACGCATTTGGAATGCAGTAGGTCTCACATTTGTGAGAGTTTAAGCAAGCTGTTGGCATTGTAAATGACAATGCCTTTTATTTATCCTTTTTTAAAACAACACATAAATAAAATGCATTGTCATTTACAATGCCAATAGCTCAAACTCTTGTAAATGCGAGACCTTTTGCATAGCAAATGCTTTTTTCTTTAAAAGAACGTGCCTGTCACCTTTAGATGGAAGCATTTTAACTTTTTCAACTTTACATTTTGTAACATTCATTGCATGCGCTTGCTCAAAATATCAAACGAAAATATAGCACGCTTCCCACGGCCAGGCCTTCTGGCTTTGCCAGTGCTTGATTTTGTTGTGTTTGAGTGCAAGTGTGATTTAAGGTAGCTGTGTGAGCTTGCCAAATGCTGCACTGGCATCGGCTAGACCTTGCCCCTGTGCGTGTTTTGTGCCAACAGTGTTATAGGCACAGCCTCACCCCCATCCGTGTTTTCTGTGTGTTTATTTGCTGCAGGCATTTTGATGAGTAAAGAGAGGGTCCCAGATGTGTGTCTGTCGCCTGGCTGCCAGGTTTCGCAGATAAATATTTTGATGTATGCCTGGGAGAGTGACGGGTGCCAGAGCCAGGGTGGCTGTGCCTTCTGCATACTGGTGGGGCGTCTTATTTTCTCACTGAGGGGGCTTGGCTGCCAGTTCCGTGCAGCTGACACCACATGGCACAGGTTGGCACTATTATGGGTTGAATTTGGGACACAGTCTGCTCTCTCAAACGGCCAGTGAGGTTTCGGCCGATCAATGCTGATTTCTATGTAGTGAAACAGAATTTCTAGCAGGAATTTTATGTTTTTGTTTAAAAATATCCCCTGATGAACGTGATTCTTTTTCTAGTATAGTTGAAGAAAGGGTTATCTCCTTTTTCTCTTTTGTTAATAACATATTTAAAAAATACTGCTAAAATAAGGGATGAATTATACTCTCTTTAAAAGAGAAAACAAAAAATACCAGCATGAATGAATTGCATATATGTTTGCAGCAGGAGCAGCCGGCATTGCTCGCGGGTGTGGTGCGGGCGCGAGTGGTAGCAGGGGGTGTCATGGGGGGTGGGATTCGCGGAGGGATCACAAGGAAATAAAAAACAAAACAATTCATTTAAACTTACTTTTCTGCCAGGTTCCACGTCTTCTTGGCTCCTGCTCTCCTGCGTCCGACAGGAACAGGAAGCAGGCAGCCAGGCTCCCTCCCCTAAGCCAATCACAGCACTGCAAGCACTCCTTCCCTGCCCTGCTTAAAGAGCAGAGCAGCCCCGTTCACCCGCCCACAATGCGCAAAGCAAACATAAAATGGTAATAACTACAAGGTATTACCATTTTATGTTTTGGCTTTCTCGCACTGCGAGAAAGCGGTGGGGCGACGCTCCTCCGCCCTAGTAGAGGAGCCACCCCTGCGAAAACCGCATAAATAGCGGACTCAGGATTGCAAACTGCATACTGTGAGTTTTGATGTCTGGTCGGCGAGTCACTCCTTTGTATGGGGTTCTTCCTCCACCAGGAGAAAATAGTTGCATTGTTAAGCACCCTGGAACTGATAATGGCATTTCCTCCCTCCTCCAGCAAAGTTGAACGCTAAACAGTGCTCTAAGTGGGCCAGGGTCTCCCAGGTAGGGTTCAGGCCAAGCAAAACAAGCATTTGCAATGCAATAGCTCTCGCATTTACAAGAGTTTGAGCTATTGGCATTGTAAATGACAATGCCTTTTATTTATGTGTTGTTTTTAAAGCAGATAAATAAAAGCCATTGTCATTTACAATGCTAATAGCTCAAACTCTCGCAAGTGCGAGACACATTGCATTGCAAATGCGTTCGGCGCCCATGCTATTAAGATTTTTTTTAAAGCATTAGGAGAGATAGGAGAGAAAAGCTATTTGAGAAAATTGGGCCCGATTCACAAAAGTAATCTGAGACAAAATCCTAACTTTATGACTTTCGGTATTCACAAAGGGCATTTAGGAGTAGTAAAGTTAGGAATCCTAACTTTAGTACTCCTAAATGCACTTTGTGAATACCGAAAGTCGTAAAGTTAGGATTTTGTCTCAGATTACTTTTGTTAATCGGGCCCATAGTGCTCGGAAGCTATAATTAAAGCCTACAGAGTAACACCACATGTAACAGGGGGTGTTCTCATGGGAGGTTACAAAATAAGACAAGGCGGTACTAAGGAGGGACTACGAAGCCTATTAACCAATGAAAAGCCACAGTTTACAGTGGACAATGACACAAGCCAATGAAAAATATGGGCGGAGATTGGGCGGAGCGTCAAATCCATACCTAAATACAGTATGCCTCGCAGAGCAGCGCATGCGCTGGCCCAGTGCTTAATTTGTGCCGCTGCTTTCCGGTGCTTAGCACCGGCACTAATTTGTCAGGGCTGGGTCTACACTCGATATTAGCTGCTGCCAGCTCCCTTAGTTCACACGGGTCTCTCCCGGGGCGGCAAAGAGCTGATATCACACGTGACTCTGCTTACAATATTTCAATTTAGATGCCACGAGGGATGCCCATCCAACTATGACACACACACACTGCCTGGGTCCCTGCCCCAGCTTACCAATCAGTCACAGAAGTGCTACCAATAATCACATTAAAAACATGCTATTAGTCCGGCCCCGTCTCTTCATGGCAAATCCTCAAGTATGGGTCCCGATTTGGACCAATGATCAATGTTTCGCCCCCGGCCCGCCCCAGCATACTGCGCAGCCGCAGCACTAATCAGCCACCAAAAACAGAAGAAGCAAGCAGCGTATTGCGCAGCAGGCCTCAGGTAAATTAAAACTAAAATGCAGTCTCCGTAATGTGTAGCCTGCGGTTCTGGTGTCTCGTGTCACTAAGTGGTTCAGTTTGCTAATATGGGGCAGCTCGGTCCGCGCTGCAGTCAGAAGCCATAATGGTGAGATACGTGGCAGCCAGGGGGCAGTAATTCTTTCTGCAACACGTAAGGAATAACCTATTTTTTTAAATATACTATTTGGTGACTTGGTCGTGGGACTTCATAGTACTTTTATTTAAAGCTAACTCAGGTGTGCTCATTTTATTGACTTCAAAACTAAGGCGTAGAATGAAAGAATCTCAAGTTGCATTCAAATCTTTGCTACTGGGCACTAACCCACTGAGCTCTATTACTGGCGTTCTAGCTTGAATTTTAAGGAAATGTAGCAGTTCAAGTGTCGTAATTATTTCTGCAGCCGCATTTTCCTGTTGTTTTTATACTGTGAGTCAGCCCTGCCATAGGCAGCATTGTCACGGCCACGGGTACGTGAGAATCTGCTTGGAATGTAATTTATTTTCAAAATAGAGAGAGGAGAGGACTATGCTTGAAAAAGCATGTGCAATGAAAGAAATGATTCCTCTTGAATTGGGAGGAACAGGCTGGTGTTTTGAATTGAAGTTTGCGCGGCACTCCAGAAGAATGGAGAGACATTCTTGTCATGGGAAAGTTATTGGAAGGGATATTATTAATGTATTATTACTACATACCGGTGTTAGTAGGGTTGTAGCACGTGCGAGCATTCGCGCTTTTAGCATGTCTCTGTGAAAAGCACCTGTTTAAGCAATGCAGGCTCACTGGCCAGAGCGTGGGGGTGTGCAAAGCATGATATAAAGGTTGATAGTACAAAACGTCTCAAGGGGAACTGAGATCTCTTTTATTCAATTACTACACTTGGTGCATTTCTTCTTTCTTCTTCCTTTTGTTCCTTATTTTCTTCCTGCTCCTTTCATCCCTTCTTTAATTTCTTTCTTTCTTTGTTTCTTTCTTATCCTCAACCCTTCCTTCTGCTTTTTTTCCTCCTTCCTTTCTTCTTTCTAGTCCTCCATCACACATTGTTTGCTTCCTTTTTCCCCCTATCCCTTCATGTCTCCCTTTCATTCTTTTTTCACTCCTTTCATCCATTACTCATTTATTTCCTCACTCCAGACCAGTGCTCCCCTTCCTGCCTGCATTTGTTGGTGCCTTCTTCAATGTATTTTTTCCTTCATCCCTTTCTTTCTTTTAAGCAGCACAGTACAAGCACATTCTCTCTAAGTTGTGAAGCTGCCACAAGTTCTCAAATGACCTTTCCTAAAGCTGCATTTTTATCTTTAACAACAAATTAAAAGTGAACTTGAATTACAGAAGTTGTGTAAAGGCTTCCCATATTTTATATTATGGTATATTGATTTGTAAAGCGCACTAATCACTCAGAGGGTATCCAGATGCTTAGGCAGGTGTGTAGGTGTGAAGTCCTTTGGTGCATATATGAAGAGCCACGTCTTCAGCTTTGTATGTAACTCAAGAAGTGAGGAGGTGGCTATGATGAGTTGAGACTTGTGGATGTGGGTAGAGCCAATAAAGGAAGTGGGTGGATCCCGGGAAGTGAGTGTGGCCTCTTAAAAAATGTGAGCACCTGCACTTAATATTTTACAAATTAAGCACTGCGCTGGCCACGCTCAACCTCAAAATGGACATTGAATCTGAACTGTGAGGGCTCTATTTCAGTCATTCATTCATCGACTTTAGGAAAAAAGCCTTTATCTTTTTGCCTGTTTCGGGCTGCTGCTACAAAGCAATGTCACCAGGAGTCCCTTTTTGTGTGACAGTAATTAAGGGACAGTTATACTTTGTTTACCATTGGTGTTCCAAGGCTTAAAACATTATTTCATTTCAACTGAATAACTTATGTATTGCCACCTATTTTAAACTTTGTCAAGTTGTTCTATTGCTTTTAGCCCTGGATGAAGGGGATTTATAAACTGTTAAGTAAGATATTCTGCTGATTGTGATTATGCCTTGTCCAGTGAGACCCCATTTCTGAGTTTGTCAACCATAGGATACTATTTCACATGCATTAATCACATAGGTAACGTCTCATGTAAAGGCTTCTGAAACCACACCATAATATGTTTATCCCCGTTAAAGTTGTAGTTTAGCATTTGCTGGATGACGTGACACACCGAAAATAGCATTTTTGTTTATACTTTCACCAAATGAGTTATTTTGAAAAACGCAGGATTTCTTTCCCTATGTACTATTCTACGTTTTTTTTTTGTATTACCTCCAAAGGCTTTGTGCTCATTTGGTGTTCATTATAAATAGTCACCCTATTGGCTTTGTCAGTGCTGGTTTGGCGCTCACTGTTTCAGATAGACGGTTCTGAGCAAGAATTCCCCTGGGTGCCAATGGCCTCCCTGCAAACTGTGCTCGTGCCATCGCAGCCCAATTATTTAATGCCCGCCGGCATGTGCACGTGCGCAGAGGTCTCCTTACTCTTCAGTCATGCCAGGCCAGCTGTTCACCTCACACAGTCGCGAGCTCTGAATGTTAATTGCTGGGGGCCATTTGAATCGTACGGGCCCACAAACCACCCACCAGTTATTGTAATGAGGCGCTGCCAGCGCTTTCCTCATCACCCCGGCCCTACCCAACTTTACGCAGGCTTTTCCATAATAAAACCTGCGTGCCTTAGACATTTTTTCTTGAATTGTATCTGTAGGTTTTTACGTAGTGTGTGAAAAGCCAACAAGGCACCGGAGGGCTTTACATGCCGTAATGAATAAAAGGCGCCATTTAATGAAAGATTTCACTAGACTCCCGAAGCATAAGTTGACACAAGCTGACCTCATCAAAAAAATATTCTAGAATGCCTATTGCGACCGTTAGCAAAGCGGGGCTCGGCAAAGGGATCTGCCTTCTCACTTACCCTGGATGGCCCCATTAAAATGCATATAATCCGTAATAAAGCATATTAACGAATGATAAGTATAAAATTAAATGGGAGAAAAATTGCAGACCAGCAGAGCACCGAGCTCTAAACGGCAATCAGTGGGAGAGGCGGGAGGGATGGAAAACACGTCGGTTAAGTGCAAAGAAAAAAATGTGCGGGTAATCACGTTAGTATATAATAAAAGAATGTGAGTGTCGAAGTCACAGCAACCGTGAATAAAAATACAGGTTCTCTAAGAGCCGTGATTCTCTCAATGGCACGAGGGCTAAATCCTTAGAAGCAAGAGAGACCGTGACTATTTCAATAAGCTGTACCTACTAGAGCCTGCAAATGGCACTGAACTCGAAGAGCTACCTGTTCCATGTTGTAAGGGGTGGTAGCTTTTCACACACTTTCCCCACGGGACTATTAGCAAAGGTGTGATTTTTACATCCGGTCTATAGAGAGATTGTGCGCCAGTGGGCCCCAAGCAGCTTGGGTCCATGCCCTATGTGGATTCATGCTGCCTTAAAACACATTTCTCTCCATTTGCAAAGGATGGCCACATTAGCAGGCAGGTACGTACCTTTCAGAAGTGCATCAGGTACACTGGCACCACAGCCCCGGAGTGTGAGGAGCCCGCTGCACCCCAAACGTGTCTGTTTTTAAAAAGAAACTAAGGGACGGGGACCATTTTCCTTGTTTGTATTAGGGTCCATTGTGCCTTGGCTACACCACTAGCCATTTTTTTCTCAGAAAAATATTCCACCTACAAATACCTTAACCACATAAAATACAATAAATGCACCGCACTGTGAGGCCTGTTCAATGGTTGCTTGGGTATTCAGTGGTTACTGAGGGGTATCCTTAGACACCAAGAATTATACTGCTTCACAGAGGACATCTCGCCAATCGCTTGTAAGAAAATGGTAAAGCCCTTCTTCAATGCTCTAGACCATTTGATTTGCTGTGAAAAATTGCTGAGCCTACGTAACCGCAGAAGAGGCCCCTTGGCAGTACAGAGAAGATCCATTGCATGACATGTGCCATGCGCGGGCAGATGGCATCTAGAGTGTGCCAGTAAATGAGATGTGCCGCCAGATGATCTGCTACAACAGACTCCTGCATTTGTAAAAGTTAGGACTTTTTAAATTAGGGATTCCAGCAGATCCTATTGTCCTCCGTGGTTGCCAGGCTGTAAGTTCCTGAGGGGTGAAGCTAGGGTCTATTCCATATGTTGCCTTTTGAGAGAGAGAGATAGAGTGAGACATAGACATGCACAGTGACGCTAGGGTCTCTCTCTTTCTCTCTCTCTTACACCCCCCCCCAAATGCATCCCATCTGCAAGAGGCAGTCAATGCACCAACCTAGGAGGTTCATGTAGATGCGGGGTCATGCACCTTAGCCCTATCGCGACTCCCAGTGACACACTATGAAGTTGTGCAGTGAGTGTCTAGGAGCCCATAATTAAGCTTCAGTTTTGTGGGTTGGGGGGAGTGTGGTTTCCCTCTAGGAAGTTAAGACCAGATCAGTAATTTGCAGTTAAAGATCTTATTTTTGACCATGTGTTTTTTTCAGACATAAGTGGTTGAGCGTCTGCTCTTACCCTCAGATTTATTTTACCTTTTAAACAGATGTTGGGGGGTGTGCCCAGCTGTGAAGCTCTTCTTTCCATTGGCCTTGCATGGCTCGTCCACGTACCATTCTGCTCAGTTTCATTTTAAAACCTCATGTGCACATCCAATTGTTGATGGTCCTAAAGTATAATGAGAAGCCCTGCAATGCCAAAGATCAGGGTAGAATCCTTACCTGGAACTGAGTATCTTCACAAAATTAAAGATGTTAAAGTACATCAAAGCAATTTAGTAGTCTCATGAGTGGAGTCTCAAACATCGTAATGTGTTGGGAAAGGCAACCACAGATCAACACTTTGGGTAAGGAACAATACGAGGTTCTAAAACAGGAAAAATCTGAATTATTTGAGATATATTCACTGTAGCCAACACTCCTCGATGCTGACCACACCAATCACTTCATTCACTGATCATTAAGATTGGCTTTGCTGGTTAACTCAGTCATGGTCTGGAAGGAATCCTGCCAGGGCTGAATCCAGGAGGTGATTTTCCTCAATGAACAATTCCTGTTATTTTTCATTCATTACTCAAGCAACTTTGATATTTGCCTACAGTGGGGTCACCGTGGCTCTTGTAAAGGCTGTAGGAAGTATGCCAGAATCTATGGCGGCATTAAGTGTGTTTTTAATTAAACTCTTCTATGTGCAGCTGTGTTCATTAAATATGCTCGCTCATTAGCGGACCCTCTCACTAAAGGATCCTCATAGGTGTAAAATCAAAGTTTAAAGAGCAAACTGCACTGCTATTGATTCCAAAGTATCGACTGCCAATATCTTACAAAGGTAAGTAGATGTATAACTAAGAAAAGTACCTCTATACTTCCCTAGGTAGGCTTACCGGCGACATTCAGCCATCTCACATGCTGTTTTCCTTTTGTTTTTGTTACTGATAAGATTCGTTTTTCAATTGCGATGATCTTGGAACCCTCAAAAATGGATACGCGTGGCGGTTTAACAACTGTTTTCTTGTGTTGCATCTCTGTAGCCCTAATATCTAAACCAGTGATTCGAGTTTCCATATCTTAAATTAATACAATAAAGTTTATAAAATGCTGGATTTCCATGCTCTTAAATTCAAATGTATTCTCAGACTTTAGAATTCTATTTGAGGTTGCACAGAATAAGAATTCTTGTGGGAAAGTAGTCCGGCTCTTCTTGTTATCAGATATTTATGAGCTCCACAGTGTCTTTGGTATGCTGTCATGTTGACAGGGTCATCATTGATTTTTTTTGTCCTTTGTAGTTTACGGTTTATTGTTTTGGATTTGTCACTCTGTGCTGTGAAGCATTTATAGGTCTCGCCTACCAGACAACTCAGGCTGGGTGGTTGTGAAAGAGCAATTGTAAGCTTAAAAGAGGCTTACAGCCTTCAAATTGCATACCTGTGGTTGGCTTTATTATCCCTCTCACTTGATTGCTGCCACTTTATAATCCTTTTGATTGGATGGCTTGTATTCGTCCGCTGCTCACATTTATGGAACTACTTTTACTTTCAGTACTCCATGAGAATCTAAAATGCCAACTTAAAAAACTATTTCACAATGTGAGGAGATAGGACTTTGGAGATTGTGGGGCCTTTTGCTGAGATCTACGTATGAGGCATATCTGGCCCTCCTGGTACCACCTTCCAGTTCCAAAATAAAACATTTTGAGTCTGGTGTCAATGTCCTGGGTGTTTTCACGCCCCGGGTGTTTTCACGCCCCTTTTTGGACATCGACTGTTCAGTGCCTCAAAGGACGAGTTAGAAACTCACTTTGTGCAATGATTTGTAGCTTGTCTTCCATGCCACTGTGTGATATCTGCTCCTTACCGGGTGCCTGTGTGAAGGGAGCTGATATTGTGCGTCACACTGTAGCACCATGTGAGCTGGCAGGTCTGAGAGTGCTTGTGTTTTCTAACTCTCTCTTGTGCTGCTCCATCCCCACCCCCACATTTCTTCCTTTGTGCTGTGTTGCTCCCCACCCCTACAGTTGGTAAAACCAAAGCAACAGGGATATTTTTTGCTGGGGTATGTCTGTTTTCCTTTTATCTCCTGCCTTCCACTTATTGCATGAAAGCACAAGCTTTGGTACACTAAGGCTTTTAGGCACTGGGAAAGAGCCATCTGTTATACTCACTCAGCTGCCGTCTGAGGCAGAAGGTTTACTGAGCATTACACTTCTGCTGTGGGCTCATAGATTTGCTCCCTGTGCTACTACCGGGGACCAAATGGCTGAATCCTCTTGAATGGACTTTGGGCTTTGACAAGCCTTTTACCCTACATTCTGACACATCTAAATTCTGTCCAAAGTTTCCTGATTGAAATGGGTTTGAAAAATAAACCCTACCATTTATGAAGCTTGAACACATTGAGTTTGGTAGATAGTTTTGAGATACCATAAGATATGTTTTTGCTTTTACTCCAATATTTTAAACAATACCCTACTGACAAAAATTTGACAAAGCAAACAGCAAGGCACTCACACTATAAAGAAGAGACACATCATCTTTGCCAATGCTTGTTTGTTTTGAGGTGCAGTATTCATTTTACAGTGTTGGAGAGCTGTTTGTTATATTACATTATCTTCTATTACTAGGTTATATAGAGCACAAAACCTACAACTGATGGTTATCTTAGCGGTAACACACAGCACTGCAGCTACATTTAAAGAGAATACATTTAATCCTGTTTAAACTGTATGAGGAAAGACCCAAGCTTTTATGGATTTTCTAAATTTCAGCAAATTGGTTTTCACACAAATTGGACTTAAAAAGAATTACCCTTGAAGGCAGGTGCAACTGAAAAAGACCTGCCACTAATTGTAGCACGCCTTATCTTTGCGACTTTGGGTTGCGGAAGTTGGCCTGAAGTACTAAAGACACAATGCTTTGAAAAGGATCCCACCCATCAGAGGGTGCAAGTGCAGAGAAACACGTGCCACAGAAATATGCCACAGAAATATTGTCACTCTGCCTCCAAATGGCTACCAGCCTGGCAGCCAACCTTTGAATCAGATGGAGTTTTTCTGATTATTCCATGTTACAGTAAACAAGGGAAGTGGAAATGAAGGCATTCAAGGTTTGAACATTAGGGGAGATGTTGACGAGAGACGGAATCCATTTCAGAGTTGAAGAAGACATGATTGCACTACTGCATTCATTTGATTAGTTGAGTATCAATTTTCATACTTTCATTCCTTATAGAGAGCAGTCCTGGACTCCGAAAGGAAGCTCCCAGAAGGGGTTGATTTGAAAGGCTGCCACATTTCTATCTCGTCTCCTTCAGTTTTAATTGGTTAAATCACATCCAGCTTCAACGTTTGTAAGTCTTTCATGAATCATTTGGGATTTTTTGAAACTTTCAGCACAAAGTGTGTGTTGTCTGAGTACATAAAGAAAGAGAAACCAAAAGACTGAATGATAATGCCGAAGGTTGGATGCGACTGGAAAGTTTTGGAGTGGTCCGTCAGGCGAGGCAGAGAAAAAAAAAGGGTGGGGGGTCAAAACACGTTACCCGTGCAATTTTTCATAGGAAAACTGAACAGTGATACTGCAAAAACAGTTAAGTGGTATTACACCAAATTTGGCAGAAGGCTAGATCTTCATCAAGAAAGCATAACTTTTTGTGATTTGGTTTAAATCCTTTCAGTATTTTCTAAGAAATTAAGGTTCAAAATGTATGTATATAAAAGACCATGGATCCAACAGATCTAAAGTAAGGTCTTAAAGGCTACCGCCAAATCAACAAAGATGGGGTGGCATCAATTTTAGGGGGACTCATTCCACTGGCCTTGGAAAAGGTTAAAAAAAAAACAACCTTAAATGAGAACAGGGTAGGCATACCTTGACCCCCTAAGCCTGGTGGAGCCCCTGGGCTAAATATATACAGACATGTTTTTTTAACTATACCAAGGGTCCACTGTTCCATTAAAAAAAAAACAAAAAAAAAAAACTGGCTTCAACACTTCAAAAAAAGAAGCCCCCTCCGGGACCCGGTGGAACAGCACAAGTCTTTTCTTTTTTGGGGGTGGGGGGGGAGTGCACGCCCAGCATCCCAAGCCATTTCAAGCACTAGGGAATCGTTCCCCTGGGGCCAGGAAAGCTATTTATGGGGAGGGGGGATGTGTCTCCCTCCTCAAACTCTTCAGAAGGCCCCTGGGACCCCATCCCCATAGGCTAATATGTTTATATCTGGGGAGGGGGTTGTGCGACCTCCTCCCCTGAGCCGTAGAATGGCATTGGGGACCCCATCATCCAGGGCAGCAAACGGTCCCACCTAGGACACCCACAGCAATTGCAGGCTCCCCGTCCTGCACCAATCTCAGGTGCAGCGGGAGCTGGCTGCATTTGTTTCCTCATACCTGGCGGGAGAAGTTTTTCTCTGCTCTTGTCAGGCGGGAGAAAATCTATGCTCCCTGCCCACAAGAGCTCAGGCAGGAAGTTGAAGTTCTCCCTGATCGTGCTGTTGGGGGCAGGGAACAGCGGTGTCCCAAAAAATGGGGTCCCCAGGATACTGCTTCAATCAGGCTTCAGGGATGGGGTCCCTGGGGCCAGTGGTTGCTGAGTAGGGTGGCCACTTGTCTCCTTACACACAAAAAATAATTCAGTCCTGGGGGATTGGGTCCACAGGGCTATTATGAGGCTGTGGGGAAGGGTGCCCACGCCCCTCCTCAAAACAAATCTTCAGTTCTGGGAGAATGGGTTTGTGGGGCCTTCAGAAGGCTCAGGGAGGGAGGCCCATTAAAAATAAAAAATGATCAGACCGTGGGGTACGGTTCTCTGGCCATTTTGTGGCTCAAGGAGAGGGGGGCTGCACGTCCTCCTGCGCAAATAATGAACTTCTGTTCAGGTCCCTGGGGCTCTGTCGTGGATTTGGGATGGGAGCCGCATGCCCCCCTTCCATTAAAGAGTTGTTGGCCCACTGGATGGGGTTCCCTGGGTCTTCAAGTCTCAGAGAGAGGGACTGCATGCCTCCTCATTAAAAAAAAGTGATCATCCCTGTGGAATGGGGTCCCCGTGGCCATGAAATGGCTTGGGAGGGGGCTGCATTCACTGCTCATAAAAAAACAAAAATGAATGTGAAATAAGCAGAGAGCTGCTCATTTCACTTTCACTTCTCCAGCTAACCATAATGCCATGAAAGGGCTTTTATAAAAAAGAAATATTTTTGGCTGTGCTTTTAGAAGGGGCAGGGGCACCACCACACTTTGTTTTAAAGTTGTGGGGTCTGCAGAGAACAGAGAATCCACCCTAACAACATTTGTAAAAGATTGCCACACGTCTCCGGGGTCATTGAATCCATGAACCCTATAGAACTTCACATTATTTTTGAAGCACTCCGAGCTGGTGCTGAATGTTTTTCAGCTGGATTGCAGGGAGCCTTTGTGGTTCATTCTATGACTGTATTTTGTGTCCTGAACAATACTAAAAGGATACTCGGACATGTTAATGTTTTAAAATGCTTTATTTAGTGACTGTCGCCATTCTTAAGCATTACAATGTGTAAAATCAGAATATATACATTTGATTATAGTTATTGGTGATTTTTTTGACAAAAACAATAGATATATTGCTGTGCTAACCCTGTGATGAAGCCAATAGGCCAGCTTTTTATATTTTAGTGGTCTGACCCTTTGACAAATTACTCTGTTTATATTGTTATCTGACAGTCAGCCATGCCCTGTGGAGGGGATGGGTGGGGCACCCACGGGAGCGGGGGTTGGGTACAGGCCTTTCTTCAGACCAGGCTCTCCTCCCACGCCCATGCCGTGCACACCAACAGGCATCTTAATTTGTTAAAGCCATAGAAATTCACTGAAAAAATGAAGGTTAAAGTGATGTTATAGTCAGGAATTGTAATATCTTAATTTATATTACAAAAAAACTCAGAAATTCACTGAAAAAGCCAAAGGTTAAATGAACATTTTGTGAAAATGCCAGTTAAAACATACCGTTTTAAACTAACAAAATCGCTGAATTCACCAGTTATAATTATCTCAAGTAACTGTAACTCGTGCTCTAAAGTGACTATTACTTGAGCCTTCGCCATGCATTGCTAATTACCATACATATTCGATCACTCATGACATCTCCTATGACCTAGTTGATTGCATCACTGCAAAATCTGTAATGACATCATTTCTAACAATACTGCGCATGGCAGGGGGTGTGAGTTGCTCTTATTTTAGGGTGCGAGTTACTGTTCCTTGAGACTTGGCACAATACTCAACCTTCAGTTCTCCCAATGAACATAAGACAATTTCACAGGTCAGAGCACGGTACTTGAAAAACATCATCATATCAAGGGTAAGACTACAGTCTGCCTTTACCTGCCCACTCTCATTATCATGGTAGACACGTGCTATACAAATGCTCTTTCCATAAGCACCTGAGGACTACATTACGTTTGGGCCTCGGGACAAAGTGTAGTACAGAAATCAGTATTCAGAAAGTCCAAATTGTTTTTGTACAATGCAGTAAGTGGATGAAATTTGATACTTTTGCGGCACATCTATGAGGCGAGCTTGCATTGGTCTATCCTGGGCCTGTTCTGCATTTGGGGAAACTTATTTTGCTACCTAAGTTGTGTGTATGTGTCTCTTAGAGAGAGAGAAATAAAGAGAGAGAAGCTTGCATTGCTAATGTATGTATTTTATCTGTTACTTGCCTCTGAAATGCCTTTTGCTGATGCAGCATCGCTGTGCGTATGTGTGTGGGTGTTTTGACTGCACTGCTTGTGTATGACCTATGTCTGTTGTATGAGAGGAAAGACGGTATAGATGTTGCAGGTGTCTGTTTGAGGGAAGCTTGCATGGCTGTCGGTCCTGTATCTCTTGTATGTGAATGAAGCATACACTGCAGCTACAGGTGCTGCACATGCTGTGTGGTTAGGAACATTGCACTGTTGCTGTCTGTGTTGTGCCTTTTCTACATCAGTTGTAAGTGTCATACAGAGGTATTGCTTTTACCCTGGCTATTTCTATTCTTGTGTATGTATGAGAAGTGTACAAGTCGCTTTTCTGTTTAGCCATATTCTGTGTTTATGAATCTTGCACGGTTGATGTATGTGCTGTGTGTGTTTGTGAAGATAGCTCCTGTGCTGTGCTTGTCTTGCACACAAGATGCTTGTCTTTCTGCCTGCGTTCAGGGGCGGCTCCTCCACAGTGGCAGAGGAGCTTCGCCCCACTGCTGCTACCTAGCAGAGGCAACTGTGAAAAATAAAATGATAATACAATAATTGTATTATTTTTTTCTCTTTTACCATTGCCTCTGCTGGGGAGCTGAGTCACATGGCGGGGCCGGCCCATCCTGGAGGAGGAGTTGTGGGCACTACTAAGTGCTCATGATGGTTTGGCCAGCTGCCTTAGGCCGGCCAAACCGTCATGCGCATTTAGCATTTCTCCCGGGTGGAGAAAAGCCACAGGCTCCCAGGCACTGTCTGAGTGGCAAACCAGGCCGTTCAGAACAATACTAGCACTTAAAGTTTCACAAAATCTGGAATACCAGAAATAAAAACCTAACCATGGGGAAGAACAGGGTTTTCACTAACATGTATGAAAATCCTCTTTCCAGAAAGAAAAGTTATTTTCTAGAGTCCCCTCAACCACCCACCAGGGTTTCCCCTAGGTGGCATGTGGTCTCTGGGGGTGTCATTAGGCGATTTGCCGGAGGTGCACTTTGACGAAGGTGTTACTACAAGCCCCTCTACCCCTGCAGATCCCGAGGCAAAATTCTGCCTAAACTTAAATACTACGTGTCAGCGATTAACCAAATGTATTATGTGTTAGGTGTATACACAGTAGGTGTGCACCTCATTAATTCCTAATTATAGGTTTGCTTAGGAGTGGCACGCACGGGGCTGGTCCTTGTGTGGTCCTGAAGAAGAGCTTTAAGGGGACAGCTCGAAACATGTCGACCCAATATTAGGGACTCTATACTCATTATAGTTAGACTTTCCCTATTATTAACCCCTGATTTTAGTCATACCAACTAGGGGCAGAAATAAAATATTAGCCCACTAATTAGGTATTTTTAACTTTTTGTTTTTCCACTCCACTTTCACTGCACTACACATTTTCCACAATTTAGTGCTCCTACGTAGTTCCGCAAGTCGCAGCACACCTCAATCCGCAGCGGATTGAGAGGACCCCAATGATGAAGCATGCCACCTAGGGGAAACCCTGGTGGGTGAGGGGACTCTAGAAAATTATTTTTCTTTCTGGAAAGAGGATTTTCATACATGTACAGTGAAAACCCTGTTCTTCCCCACGGTTAGGTTTTTATTTCTGGTATTCCAGATTTTGTGAAACTTCATTCAGTTAGGAGGGTGAACCTAACCTCAACCTCTATCTGCCCCCATCTTTTGATTGCAATTCTAGCACTTCTCTCATACTGGCAGCATTCCCAGCATGAGAAAAGCGCTGGGATTGGCGTCTGGGAGCCTGCGTAGTGTGTGCCAGTCGAGGATTGGGAGAGGAGCAAAATGGAGCAGATGCAGCGTCAGGTAAGTCGTTATTTATTTATTTTTTAATTTTATTAGTTGTTTTCGTATTTATGTATTCCCCCCCCCCCCGCCGCCTGCCCTACCACATCGCATAAGGATCAACTGCCACTGCTTGTGTTGTACTTGTCTTTTGTGAGAGAGAAGCTTCCACTGCTGCTGCCTGAGCTGGCCTTGGTCGTTGTCTACAGGAAGCGTGCTCTGCTCGTACCTGTGCTGTACAGTGTATGTAGAAGGAAACTTGCACTGTGGCTGTCTGCACTGTACTTGCTCTTTGTCGGGTGGGGGAGTGGCGGTTTACACTTCTTCTACCCCTGCTATGCTTGTTTAGTTTCAGACATTGGTGATTCGGTGTTTGCTGGAATCTGCGTGGTCTGGAGAGAAATTATTTTAGCTCATTGCTGCCTGGCTCCCTGGACCCTCGCCGGATCCCTCTAGGCCTCGTCTGGCACACTGTTGCCCTGGTGCTGTGGAATCTCTTCTCTAATAAGATACGGTGCCAGGATACTGACCTGCAGCTGTAGACATGTAGGGGCTAGGAAGAAGATTCTGCTATTGCAACTCATTGCTTCTGACAGACCGCCCCGAAGTCAAATGCCTGCGGTTTCCAGACAACCGCAGCCAGAAGCACACTGAAAGTGTTCTCAGAGAACTTGAAAGGATTCCTCACTTTTGAAAAATAGAAATATGCTTTGTCTTTCATCTTCAATGTCTGCCTCTAAACAGGACTCTCCTTTTACTCATTCTCCTTACCTTTCATTCCTCCTTCCCTCCTTTTTTTCTCTCATTTCATTTTTGTTTTTTTTTGTCCATGCCCACTCTCTCCTTTCTTCCACCCTTCATATGTTTGTTTGCATGCCTCCATTCTTTCATACCTTCCTGTCTCACTCACATCTGACATCTTCACTCCCTTCCTTTCACCTTTCCTGCCCTCACTTTCATGCTTTTTACTTTTTAGGTCAAACCGAGACATGCTGTATCTACTTTGTGGAGTAGCAGCCCGCCCATGACTTCCCATTTGTTGGCACCATCGTCGCTCCATTTTTCTTTCTCCCCATTTGTGAAGGGCATGCATACGTCATGCATCTTCTGTGTTTAACCCTCCCCGAGCGCATCGCCTAAGCACATTTAAACCTACCCAGTGGCCATTGTTGTAATTGTATCTGGACTACTTTATTTTTTTTATGGGTGACTCGTCCCGCCACACACTAGGAGCACTGTTGTGTAAATAAACACTGAGTGCCGATTTTTATTATTTTTTAAAAATCATGTCAGCTGCTCTTATTATTTATTTTTTAACCCTGGGAGGACACATTGACTTGGTTATTGAACATGTGCATTCCTTAGTGCTGAAGCACACAGCCTGTGTTCTGACATGCCGAAGTCTACACATGTGACATCTTTATTCCATACATTTTGTTCCGTTTGAGGTAGATTTGTTTTTCGTTGAACTCTGCAATTTATGCAGCAGATGGAGTAATATGTGGAGGGGTTAAAACCCTAATTACACGGGAAGAAAAACGCAGATGCCGGATTGCAGAATTCCAGTGCTCATGCGTGTATTTTAAAATACAATTACCTTTATTCATTAAGGTGTTGCTGTTACCAAGGAGTCTGGGTCAGAGAAATATCTGAAGTTAATGGCAGGGGCATCTCCTGTGATTGGAGGTCCCTCTCTGCCATTTGTGTAATCTGCCCCTCCAGTTCCATCTGTGTAATGTGTTGTCACTTTCAGTAGGAGGAAGGAAGGTTGAGTTCAATGAGAGAGGCATTTAGTGTGTTTGCCTCTGTAAATACCAATTACATTTGCGCTAAAGTAAAAAAAAAAAAAAGGTAGTGCAGCACTTAAGATGCACAGTGCTTCATGGGGGAAAATCGTACAGATCTGTATGTGCTAAGAATGCTGTGACGTCATTGGCTATACTCGCTATTCCAGCGCTTTAGTGCTGCCACACTGCAAACGCAAATGCACGGTGTCGTCTATGAGATGTGTACTGAAGGCACACCCACATGACACAAATCTGTGCGGAGAGAACCACCCAGTGTTATCCTGGTAAAATGTGTCATTTTGAAAGCATTACACTTGTTGTCCATGGAAGGCTCACATGATATTCAGCTTGCCTGTTGTTTGCTCCTAGGTTGCTTTACTGCTAGATTTCCACGTAAAGGTAGTTTGTGCTACTTTACTAGCTGGGGCTTTGCATGGAATCCTAGGGGTGTTGCACGGTTCCTGTTCTTTATGCCTTCTTTGCATACATTGTGATAGCTTTGTACTACATGACACCTGGACACAGTCACTTGGTAAATGAAGCTGTGCATTTCTTAGAGCTGAAGCACACAGCCTGTTGTGTTCTGCCACACCGAAGTCTGTGTTGTGGTTTGGACCTACTTTCAGGCTATTTTGATGTTTCTGCCTCCAATGAGACTTTTCATTGTGTGTGCCAGCGCCATGCCGTGCTCTGGTTCGTGCCTTCTCACTGGTTATTTGGCTGTGGTTAGCATTTACTCACCGATTAAATTGTGGTTTAGCAATGAACAAGGCTGTGTAAGGGTTTTGGGGTGCATGCACGCAGGCTGTGGCCACATTTAGTCTGTGCTTTGTTCCCATTCACAGGATGTTTTTTGTACTCCCACTTGCAGCTTTATGTGGTTCGAGCCTGCAAGCAGATGGTCTGTGATTACACGTAGGGAGCGTATGGTTTGGGTGTACACACAGTCCACAGCCTCTTCTTGAGGAAGTGACTGTTGTGTTTTATGTTAATGGTTAATTGTGCTCTGTGCCCAAATTGACAACTCTCTAATTTACTCCGAGACCTCTTTACTACAAGTGAAATTAAGTTTAAAAAAAATATATATTTTGACTAAACAAGCTCAGAATAACACACATAGGGCCATATGTAGGTAATTTCTATTTACCGATTCCTAAATACCGAATTTTACCGATTCGGTATTTAAGAATCGGTAAATAGACTGTATGTAAACAATCGGTAAATTTTACCAATTCGGTAATATTCGTTATTACCGATTCGGTATTTACCGAATCGGTAATAAGGAATACCTTCCCATTCATTTCTATGGGCCTGGAGGCCCATAGGAATGAATGGGAAGCCATTCACTATTACATGATCCAAATCGGTAATAGGGGGAGCATATCCAAGGGTTGCAGGGTGTCACATTGACACCCTGTTGCACCCCTGAATCGTGCATGAGTGCACATGTGGCGCACATACATACATGCCCTAAGGGCATGTATGACTGCCACATGGCACTTTTAAAAAAAGCACAAAATTGCTTTTTAAAAGGTATTCGGTATTTTCCACCAACTTGTAGTTGGTGGTAAATAACGAATCCTTAAACCAAAAATGCACTCACTTGAGTGCTCCCTACATAGGATTTAAGGATTCGGTAATTTACCGATTCCTTAAATTAAGGAATCAGTATTTTACCGATTCCTTAAAATAACGAATCGGTAAATTACCGAATCCTTAAATCCAGCCTCCTACATTGCAATGGGCTAAATACCGGTCGGCAACGGGAAATTTACCGATTTTCGGCCGTTACTGACCGGTATTAGCCCACCTACATATGGCCCTAAGTCACCATATCCAAATTATTTGCACAGAGCATATAATTGTTATTGACAGCACACCCACAATAGCAACCCTATCTTCGAGTACCGAGTGAGCTCTCCGAGTGTTCTAATCTAATCTGGAATAGTCCCCCCCCCCCACCCCATCTCTGTACTCTACCTAATACCCACAGTATTTCTGCCATTGTCCCCAGTTTTTATCCCATTTGTGTGGATAGCCTCTGGCTTTGTAAATTGCTTTCTCCGCCCAGGCGCACCAATCCATGATTTCCAGGCTCTCACTTCCGGTATCTGTCTTGCCCCCCATTTTGGGCTATATTTCGTTTTGCCACCATCGCAGCCACTTTCAGCCAAATGGTTGTGTATTTCGGCCATTTCTCTTCCCCTGTTACACACAGAAGCATCCAGCGTGAGTCAACTGGAATTGTTATCCCTGTGACTTTTGACATGAGTTTTGCCACTCCCTTCCAGTATTCATGTATATATTTACAATCCCACAAAGTATGAAAAAGGTACCAATTTCTCCACATTCCCTAACAAGTCACTTTAAGTTTTAGTTCTGCAAAGCTTGTTAGGAGGAGCAAATATGTATTGCACACTGCATCTGTGGGTAAAATTCATGAGTCTAATAGTACAGATTCACTAATAATATATCTACCACTTATGTGTCTTTTTTAGTTGTCTAGTTCTTTATTATCGTGTTTGAAAGCACTTCCAAATATAAATTCTGACTACCAGTTGTACAAAAATAACACTTTAAATAAGTACTTTTCAAAGCAGTGCTATATCGTGCCCATTAGTGTCAAAGCTTACACATTAAAGAGCAGTAGATGTTGTAGCACCCAGGATAATGTGCTGCATGGCTAAATACTTTTAAGGTCCCAAAGGCGAGACCTATTGGCTATGCTAATGCAAAACGCACCGATGGTATAAGTGGGACAGCTTATTTCCCCATGTTGTAAATTGGCTTCCTACCTGTTCTAACATCTAAGTACTCCTGCCTGGTCAGAAACCCCCCTGCTGTTCTTTTCAAATTAAAATTCTAAGGGAACATTTTTATTGCTAGCATTCGGCTCCCACACTTAAGCAAAAGCATTTTTTCACTTTTTTAGGTCTCGCCTGGCGTAGGCTGCGCAGACGTGCGCAGTCTCGCTGGCGAGATTTAATGAGTTAGGGTAGAATTCACTAGCGGGGTTTAAGCCCCGCCCATCTTTTCCATTGGCTGGTGTCACCGTTTATGCTAAACAGTGGCCAGCCATTGGAAAAGAGCATCTAGTGACGTACACTTTTCTCTTTTAGAGCCGTTCCAGTTGGACTGGCTCGGATGCCTTACGTGTGTTGTAAAAGCTTTCTTATCTTTATGGGGCCATGTGTTTCAAACATATGGCCCCATAAAGACAAGAGATCGGCTGCAGCGCGGTCCTCTTTCACTTTCGGGACGCGTTGCTCTGCCTTGTTTATACTCTACACTGAATGACCCTTTAATCTATAGGGGAAATGGTGCTTACTGATCAAACAAACCATGCACGTACACATTCCCTGTACTATCTGACGTGCATGTTGACATTTATGGACAGTACTGGTGTCCTTGTATTAAAATACAATAAATGTGTAGTGGAAATAGAAGATGGCGCTGGCGGAGCTGGTAGTCTACGTACACTGCATGGGGCTGTACAGTCGCTGGCGCGCCGATGATCCTGCCCGAGTCTGCCCGCCGCCACCCGCTACTCTCACCCCTCCCACCCCATCAGCCAATCAAGCACACGGAATAGCGCTCCCGGTGCTGCGGCTTGAATTGTTTCATTCCCGGCAAGGGGCACATTTACTGTCTGAAGGAGGAAAAGCATGGAAGCCTCGCTGCAGCGGCCAACGCAAGACACTTGCACGAGGTTTCAGAAGTGGCGAGTCAGGTCCTACCTGGCAGTGCCCTCTGGTACACCGCCCACTCCTCCCCACCACCTGGCAGCCATCTTACACAGCCCAATGTAACACCATGAGAGCTGGGCGGGACACGGTGTAGGCCACAGCTTCTGGCGACTGAAAGAGAGGACGGACTAATGTAGGGAATCTTGTTATTTTTCTACCACTACATTTTAAACGTTTGCTTTTTTTCCTGTTGTTTGATAAAACCAAATGCGACAGCGTATGTAGTAACTTAAGCTGAGTGTCTTTCCAAATGCTTTGGAGGAAAAATAATAATGTTTTCGTTGGAATTAGTCATTAACTGGTTTGAAAAATTGCATTTAACAAGATGGCAGGCGCCTCACTTCTAGTGCATTGAAGTCCCTTGCCGCAAACATCTCCAATTTCGAATGTCCCAAGGCAGCCACTGCCTTCCAACCAGGGGGATATTTTATCCGAAGCATTAGATGCTGATCACGGGTGTGTGGGTGGAAGTTAGGAGACCTGTCCAAGGTATGTTTTTTTGAAGTTATTCTTCACGTTATGTGGAGAGCTAGCAACTAAGCAGCACTAGTTTTTTCTTTGTATTCAGGGTCACCCAGTTACGGTGCATGACTAAACGTCTTGTGCAGCCAGCGAAGTACTCTGAGCTGGCCAGCCCCAGAATGCAGCAATGCGCGCTGAAGTGCTAGAGAGAACCACCTTGGCATGTTTTTTTTTTGTTGCCCAGAATTTCAAATCAAACACAATTGTTTTCCGCGTCACTTCAGCCGATGCTTTTGTTTTCACTGCTGACGTCCCTTGAACTCACTTGGCTGCGTGTCGCACACCTGGACTCTGGATGCAAGCTGTTCACCTGGACGTAAACAAAGGAGAGGGTTCCAAAGCGCATGCGTTTTGTTCTCGCTCTCTTTGGTGGCACACCCAGCTAGCAGCTAGTAAACGTGTCTGGCATTGGCTGCCAAGACCCTTCCTTAATCGATAGTTCATGTGAGGTGACGGCGCTGGCACCCTCGACGCTCTTGGGGGTTACGTTGTAGTCCCGCGCAGAGCTAGAGGCTCACCTAACTGCAGATACCTTTTTGCAGCCAATTGTTAAACAACTTTATATTAACTATTGTTTACTTAAAAAATGGCAGGCATTTACGTTTGCTTTCCTCCAATCCTCGTGTTGCTTCTCTGGTCTTCCTGTCCTTCCTCATGCTGCTTTCGCCTATCTCATCTACCTTCACTTGTGTTGCTTTCGCCTCTCTCCAGCCCTCCTGTGTTGCGTCTGTGTTTTTTCCATCCTCCCCCTCCCTGTTACTTCTGCTCCACCCATTTGCTTCTGTTCCTCACTTTACCGGCTGACTAAAATATAAACACTTTTGCATGTTTTGTTTTCTTTTTAGTTACAGATTCAACTCGGTTTTGTGACTAAAAAGCACAAAAAGCGCAAGCATTAGTTTGCAGGTGCGCATGTGTTGTATGACGGCCTACAAAAAAACAGGCAGCCACATCACAGGCTTTTTTTTTTTTGGGTAACATTTCCCCACTCTGCATACCATTGCTGAAAATCAATGGCAATAGCCAATAGATAAAGGCGAGAACTACTTTCTTTGCCACTGCTTGATTGTCAATGTCTATGCTTTCATGTACTTCCAGTGAGCGAAAAAAGAACAAGCATTAAAAATGCAATAGGTCTCGCCTTTTATTAAGTTAAAGCCATTTGCTTTGCTATACAATACCATTAGCAAAGCAAATGGCTTTAACTTAACCAAAGGCGAGACCTGTTGCATTTTCAATGCTTGTCTTTTCCTGACTGTGTGAATGTGGGGCTACTGAAAGACTATGGGTGAAAGTTCAGGTTGTAGCCTATGAGAACAGCATGGCCAAAAATGATGCCAGTTAGACATGGTTATCGAGTTAAAAGGTCTTTAAGTGAAAAATTCCAACTAACAGAATAGTCCTACAGACTGCTGTTTATGTCTGTCTTAAACATACGGCTAAAAAACATTCAGTATAAAAACGCCAAAAGCTCGAAGCTCTGTCATTGCTGCGACCTATTGGCTTTGCCAATGCTTATTATTTCATTCTTCCGTCTTCAATTCTTTCTGCCTGTCCTCCTACTTCTTAAACTCGAGCCTCTTCTTTTCTTTCCTCTCCTCTCCATTCCCTTCCATTATTTTCCATTCTCGGACTTCATAGCACCTTACCCAAGTAATCTCCCTTCCTTTATTCCCCCGCCCCCTTTCAACTGCCTCTTTCTTGTATCTTCTCATTTCATCCTACCCTCTTTTCTTTTCCCTTTCTTAAACATATCGCCCCCTTTCTGTCCTCCTTTCATACTGCGCTGCCTGCATCCTTCTCCCCTCTTTCCTTTCATGTTAAATTATTGCATGCCTTCCTCCCTTCAATTCATCCTTGCCCCCTCCACACACACACGCGCTTTCACTCCTCCTCTCCATCTCATTCATCTATTGTTCTTTTCCTTCCTGAATGCCTCCCTTGCGCTTCTTCGGTCTCCTCTTTCACTTTCATCTGCGTTCCTTTTCCGAGTCTTCCGAATCTTATCTTGTTCCTGCGTCCAGTATGAAGCTGCTCTCGCTCGCGCCTCGTTGAGCTGGGGGTGCTTGGGATAAAGATCAGACCCCCCCTCCCCCCCCCCCCCCCCCCCCCACCCTGCCGTCCCCGCGGTGCTCTCTGATTCTCACCCTCCGCCAGTGTCTCTTGCTGCTGTGGTTCATTTTCCGAGTCTTCCGAATCTTATTTTGTTCCTGCGTCCAGTATGAAGCTGCTCTCGCTCGCGCCTCGTTGAGCTGGGGGGGGGGGGGATTGGGGGTGCTTGGGATAAAGATCAGACCCCCCCCACCCCTCCTTCTGCCGTCTCCGCGGTGCTCTCTGATTCTCACCCTCCGCCAGTGTCTCTTGCTGCTGTGGTTCATTTCCGAGGCTGCTTTGATCTGCTCATTCTAGTCCCCAGCTCCCAGACTACCTGTGGCCCCTTACGCCTAATTAACCTCTTTGTAATTATATGGCATAACGACAGAGATGCGCTCTCACTCCTGGTGTGCGCTTTGTGTCCTCCTGGTGTGTTTGCAAGGGCCTCGGCAGGTGTCTGGCTTAGAAAGGTACACATGAAGCATATAGAAAGCAGCCATTTTAACTTACAATATCAATGCAAAATAGTAGAAATACTGAGAAACCCGCTATATAAAACTGCTTCTTTGTGCATATAAGCAATGCAGCAGTGCCTTGGGTCCTGGAACCCATGAGGGCCAGTCTCTGGACATTCCAAGGAGCACAGGGTGCACAGTGAAGGACAGGGCTTGTCAATCAATCCTTAAACACACGCATGGTCTCAGAAGACTTTTTCTGAAACGAATATGTTTCAGTATGTCCTGTATTTCGCATCTGAGTTGACCTCGTAAATATTTTCCTAGGAACTGATTGCCTGGTAGCATTCATTCAAATTTGCAGGTGGGATGACCTAAAAAAACAATTTTGTAGAAGCTGATTTCTTTACACTCTTGATAAATTACACCTGGGTTTAAACGAATTCCTTCCTGAGAGCTGCGTAAACCATTCTGTTCCATGTATTTCACTTCAGGTTTGCCGCACAAATATCTTCTTGAGACCGACTACCTATCTACATCCCTAGTAAACCGGGAAGCACTGACAAATGTTTCCCTCTGAAATGAGTGACCTATTGTTATCTGGACTTGCTACTCCTCACAGGTTAACAGGTAGTTCAGTGATCCGCCCTCTCTTGCCTCTGTACCCTTATTTTGGGTTTCTCTTGTCTGGAGACTCTCAGCTCCACCCGCCTTCCTGCTCTCACCTAGTGGCGTAACCTTGGCTGGACCAGTCTGCATGGAATAATCAAAATGGCACTGCATCCCAGAACCTGTCTCAGAACTCAATACATATAATTCCACTTTAGTTTAGGCGTCCAACCAGTATGCAAAGTGCCAGGGCCTCCACACACCTGCGGCACCGAGAAATTCTCTATGTTCTAGGATTGGGGCAGCCATGGCAAACTTGGCTTTCCAGGCTCAAAACCAGAAACCTGGGAACTTGATCTAGTTGCACGGAGAGGGGAGGGCTTCCTGGATCCTGCTTCAAGGGAGAGAGCCAACCAACTACTCAGGAAGGACATAGGTGAGGGAGGTGCTGCTCGAAGAAGAGGGGCTGGTGAGGAACCGAGGTGAAGAAGAGAAGAAACATATTTTTGCACCAGTTGGGGGCCCGCATTGCTCCATAAGTCCTGTAGTCCCCAAAAGGCATCACGCATATTAAAGTTGTGTGCCTCCGGGATTAGAAAATTGTTTGGAACACAAGTCTTTCCAAGTCTCTCCACATCAGCTGAACAGTGTAAAGCCACAAAGTGCTCAGGGAAGCTAAGCTGCAGGACGCAGTCTATCTATAAGATGTGCAACAATACCAAAGTAGAGCTGCATCAACAGAGGAACTGACATCTGGAGCCAAGTACTCACCAGAGGTGGGCACCCGTAACCTCCGCATATCGGAGTACCTCCGCTGTACCTACAGAGTGCACAGCAGCCAGCGTGAGGTCTCTGCTGGTTGTGCCCTTAAGCCTGTGCAGTGCACCTCTTAGTTCAGGGGTCTTCAAAATGGGGGGTGGACACCCCTAGAGGGGCCTCAAGTGATCCCAGGGGGGCCATCAGGCTCTGGCCAAAAGAAGCATTATGCTGATAACAATGCTTTATTTTAAGTGGGAAAACATGAGTGCCAATAAGCTGCTCTGTAATGGGTCATCACTAACATCCTTTGTCATTTACATCCTAACTGGGAGTATATGTCAAAAGAGAAGGGACTCCAAATATTAATCAAAACCCTCATTTCTAATCATCACACTGTGGATACTTTTACACCTTAGTAAGGCCTTCCTGGTCAGAATAGTATGTTTGGCACTCGTGTATTTGATTGTATTCTTAAAATGGTAAGAGAACTTCACTGCAGTGTCTAACTAATTTTAGACTTATTTAAACATTGCCAATTTAATGTGAACAGTTCTGAGGAAGTGGCCCCATTGATTTTTTTTCCACTGGGGATGTGGCATTAAAATGTTTGAAGACTACTGCCTTAGGGTATTGTGGACCAGCTGCCACTCCTGGATGCCGCAGGCAAGCCGGTTCCGCAAACTGACTGACTACCAAAGTTACATTTTACACTAAGAGAACCTAAGGATGAAAGAGCAAAGTATGTATTGCCAGAAGGGGAACAACAGTAATCATGGGTACCCTGGCTTAGGCGATCTCCCTTAGGAAAATTCCCAGACTGTTTTAATAACTATAAAGGGAGCCTGAGACTATTTAGGAACTGTGGCAGTAGAATTGTTTTTACAAGAGTATCTCTACGGAGCTGCCAGTGCTACTTCCCTCTGTAATCACAGCAGGGCGGCTATAAATACCTGTTGCTGTTTGTAACTGCTATTTCTGAACCGGTTAGGCACAATGTTTGATTCTACTTTATAAAAAAACTAAGCGCTGGTTAAGCATTCTCTCATTAAAGTGTGTAGTGGAGTTTGTGGAGTCTAACACCACACTTACCTCCCTGGGTAAGACGTGGACTGCTTGTCTTCACTACCCTGAGGGTTAGATGCTAAAGGGGTACACTTGGTGCTTAGGTTTGGGTCAATACTAAAGTTAATACCCAGGTCACCTTACCACCACATTGACTTTTGTACCTGTTTGTACTTATATGAGTTTCCAGTCTGTGGCTGATATGTGCCTTTTAATAACAGAATTCTGATTTCGGCATTGTCCAGGATGTCACACTAGAGTAGGGCCTGCACTTGTCATACCGACCTTGGAGTCGATCCATGGCTTTGCTGGGGACACAATGTAAAATAAGTAATCCTTGCTTGCCATGGGCTCCCGAAAAAGTTATCACAGTGACCAGACTGGATCTCACATTATCATTTTGAATTGAATCTTTAATTTCTTTGGGAGAGAGTGGTGAGACTGCAACATTAGAACCATGTGTTCCTGTAAATCCAGAGGTGGATGGATGGCTTGCTGGGAATGTTCAGTTGAAACTTTATTTCATTGACCACCATGTTCATTTGTGCAGAAAACAGAATCTAAATAAGTTGGGAGGCGTATATTCCACCAACCTGACCATTGGTAGTAGCGCAGGGTTGCAAATTTGAAACCATTATATTGTTTTAGTGGTTAATCTTGAAAGCTGAACGCTAGAAGTGAAGAGAACACTTCTCCTCTCTCTCCAGTCGATATTTAGGGCTTAGAGCTTGGAGCCTGTGAGGACACAGAGGTATGTTCTAGTTGCAAAGTGACAAGGTTTGCTTATTCGTTTTGCTTTATATAGTACCAACAGATCATTTCCCGACTCATCTGCCTATGTTGAGAACGAGGGAGAAGAGAATACAGTGGTGAGAGAGGGAGTAATGATCTGGAGACCGGATGAAGAACAAGAAAGGTGTAGATCTATAAATAGGTGACTAAGTGAAAGTGCTGGAGTATAGATAGGGAGGGCAAGTGAAGAGGATGGCAGTGCAATAGGGGAGCATAGATTAAGGAGTTAGCTAGTGACTTGGTATCCAGAGAACAGAGAAGTTTGAAGTAAGGAGCCAACGACAGTTGCTGTATTTTGATGCCTGATATTTAATTTACATTTAAAAGCCTGCAAGTATTGGCATGTTCTAGTGCTATTTCATTGAGTGCTTGGCTGGAAGTAAAGAATCGTGATCAATGCCCAGGGTTGGTGCTTTCATCTATTAGTTTCCCTTCTGTAGAGTTAAAGTTACTGCTCTCAAGGTGAATGTAACTACTTACTTTCTGGTAACTAAGCCAATGGGATAAGAGTTAAAAGTCTAATAATATTGATGTGTTCAAGTGGCTTAGTCTCTCAATTTGTGATTTGTTGTCTGTTAAAGTACTAGCGCTCTACTGGCTACTTCTCTGTGTAGAGTTAAAGATCTGTTGTAGAAGTGTGCTGTAGTGGTGAGATCTAGGTATAGAGTAATAGATATATTCTAGTAGGAGTGCTCTAGTGGTTAGGTATCTGTTTAATAGCGTAATTGGGAAGAGGCAAGGACATGCACACTCTTACTGTAACATCATCTATGGAATGGTCTCCCAACATTCCCTAGTGTAGTGAGAGATTGCATCAGAGATCTTGTTCACATTCTTGTCTATTGGACAATATCCCACCGGGTGTTCAAATGCAAGAAACTGTCGGGCAATGTCCTGCCTCACTATAGATAGCATCATTTTTGGTGGCCTTATCAGTTTCTTTCCAGTTTATCCATCTTTTGTCCAGTTCAGGAGAATCGGTCGCTCCGGTTTATAAAGGAAATCTCCCAATCCCACAGACATGCAGTTTAAAGACATTTTCAAAATGTTTTGTGTCCCTCATCCACGGCCGAACTGGTAGCCCAAAGCAGCCTTGGCAATTTTGATAGGACCAGTGGAGTGCAAGTGTGGGGCACTACTGCTTTTGGTAATGGGGGTCGATACTGCACACTACTGCAAAACTTCCCCCCGTAACAAAAAAAGTCCCCCACTGCTGCAAAACCGGCCCCCACCTTTCCAGCCTCATGGGAAAATGCCCAATGCCTGCTACGGCCAGTCTGAACTTTGTATCTCTGAGGGCTAAAGAGTCTAGTGCATTTGGCCAGCAGAAGCCATAGCTTTGTTTTTAGTCACCCATCTATCCCGCAGCCTCTCTAGAGCTCCACCTGAGACACTGGAACGACTGGCTTTCTGCTACTAAGCAGCCTTTTTAAACATTGGCTTTGATTACGTAGGGGTACGATAAAAGTTACAATTAAACTACTTTCCGATCCTGGCGGCTTCGTGTCTTCCTTGGATAAACTGTTTCCCAAATGATCTCTAATGCAGTAAATGCAAAAAGACGCCATTACGAGTGGCATATATCAGGGGAGATTTCACACTGAGCCTAAGTCAAACTGTGCGTTAAATGAAGCTGCGGAAATAGAAATAAAAAAGATTTTTCTGACGTGCCACAAGAGTTTAGGAAGAAATAGTGAAGGCAGTGACCTTGCACTGACGCATTGACCTTGGAATTTATGGATCTGAATGACCCCTGGCTTGGTAAGAGTGAGATAGATGAGGGTCCGTACTTTCCAGTCTATGAGCCAGTTACTCCCTGTGGAGAAAGACTGTCTAGAGCAGGAGTCTCCAACCTTTTCTGTAATAAGAGCTACTTATGATCAATGAAGATCATTCTGACCGAACATTATGAATGGTGCAATAGTGACAACATCAGACACGCTTACATTAGTTTCCAGCATTTGGGAGATGCAAGATTTGATCACCTCAGTTCATCTGGCTTGGTTGAAAGCAGTAATGTATAGAGGCTTTGTTATTGTGGAAGGCCTCTTGGGGAGTATTACACAAGAGTCTTGGCTGCAATGTCGTAGAACAAAGGTGGTACTATTAGTAATAATTCTCCCCATTGCCTCATGATGTATTCCTGGAATATCAGCTTTAAATATATTGTGAAAATTCAGTAGTTTTTCTCCAAACAGCAGCTATTGAGCTTGTGGAAGTACACACATTCTTGTCTTGAATTTTGGTGCACAGAATTCAACCAACGAATAACTTCTAATTTAAAAGGCTGGGCTGTGCACAAGAGAGCTACTTACAGGCATTTGGAGATCTACCGATAGCTCACAAGCTTCTCGTTGGTGTAGCCTGGTCTACAGACTACAGGGAGTTTGCAACTGGCTGCTTCGGCAGTCGTCACATGAGCTTGACCCATCAGAGAAAGCAGCCTGTTGCAAATTCTCCAGTCTTCCCTGTCAGACATATCTCACATTCTTCATATCCGATTATCCGAGGATCTCCATGCTCAAGGGCTCTTTCTCCAGCGCCTTTCCACCAGCCGCGGCCTGTGCAGGTAAGAGCGGTGTGGGTGGTTGGATTTCGATGGACGATGATGAGGGAACATTAATTAATTATTTCCTTTTCCCTCGAGATCGTCTGTCGAAATCCCCCCTCTCCCGGCCCCAATGCCCTACCGCTCTTACCTGCATGGGCCGCGACTACTTTCCACCCACCATGTCTCTCTGGTGCCCAGTTATGGTCTTAATGCCGCCAACTGGCAGTGGTGAGATGAGACCAATTTGTAAGCTCTCCTGAAACATTTATTATATTTTTTTTTTGGGGGGGGGGTTGCTGAATATTGTAATGGAGTACAACCTTGCAGTCTACTCGAGGGAAACCCCATAATTGTAAACAGTACAGACGTCAGGAGCTATCACTACAGCACTCCTGGACTAAACACCTCATGCATACACCCTGCCCTCCTGGAAGTAACTCAAAATGAATAGCTTATTACCACAAGTCTGCCATTTCTAAGCACTGTAAATAACATGCTACTATTATCCACTCATGGTTCTCAATTTACCTTCTTTGGGGGGGGAGGGGGGGGGGTGGTTGCAAGCAGCTCTGATCCTGTCAGATGCTGGGGGAAATGCAAGCAGAGCAGAGGTTTCAATATGCTAGGAGTGCACGCAACTCAGAAGCTGTGAGATGCAGAAAGCGCAGGCCGCTCAGAAGCTGTGAGGTGCTGAGGGTGCAAGCATCTGAGAGGCTGTGAGATGCTGAATATACAAGCAGCTCAGAGGCTTTGAGATGCTGAGGGTGCAAGCAGCCCAGGGGCTTCCAGATTCTTGGAATGCAGGCTGTGAGATGCTGGGAGTGCAAGCACTTCAGAGCCTGTGAGTTCTGAGGGTGCAGACGGCTGTCAGTATGCGAGATGCTGGAGTGCGAGCAGCTCAGGGCCTGCGAGATGCTGCGAGTGCACGCAACTGTGAGATGCAGAAAGCGCAGGCACCTCAGAAGCTGGGAGGTGCTGAGGGTGCAAGCATCTGAGAGGCTGTGAGATGCTGAATATACAAGCAGCTCAGAGGCTTTGAGATGCTGAGGGTGCAAGCAGCCAAGGGGCTTCCAGATTCTTGGAATGCAGGCTGTGAGATGCTGGGAGTGCAAGCACTTCAGAGCCTGTGAGTTCTGAGGGTGCAGTCGGCTGTCAGTATGCGAGATGCTGGAGTGCGAGCAGCTCAGGGCCTGCGAGATGCTGCGAGTGCAAGTAACTCTGTGGCCTTGAGATGCTGGTAGAACAAGTATTACAAAGGTTGGGAGTGCAAGCAGTCCTGCACCTGCGATATGCCATGGGAGTAATCCAGCGATGACCTATCATTAAGGATGGAGGGGGCCGCCTTTTGGAAAGCATAATGAGTGTATGTCAGGCTAAACAAAGGTCAGCCTGACAAAACACTCAACTTGTTCAGGCATTTTACATGCCAGGCACCTGGCAGCCAGAGCGAATCTATGTCAGGCTGAAGATTTCACAGCCCTGAGGGCGTGACCTCATCACCCCGGCAATGCCTGAGGGCTTCAGTTTTAAACCCTGAAGTAGCCAGGGCCAAGAATCTTTCATGACACCTCCTCACGGAGTGGGATGAGGTCAGAAACTGTCACTGATCCCATCCCACTTTGTGCAGTGGTAGGGAGGTCCTCCTCTCCTTGTCTGACCCATTGTAATGAGAGGAGGCTGCGGGTTTATCCTGTTTTTACTTACTCCCAGGAAGCGTACAGCTCCTGCCGGTGCCTTCTGCTTCCCCTCTCACAACTCACCAGACCTGCTGTCACCCGGTGAGTACTTTAAAAAAAAAAAGTGGGTGCATGCATGAATGTGTATGTGTCCGCATGTGTGCTGTGAATGAGATTTATGTGTGCGTGCTTGCGAATGGATGCATGTGGATGAGTGTGAGTATGTGTGTGTGTCTGTGTGTGTCCACCCCACCACGCCTCACATTATGGGCCACCAGTGGTGCAGTGAGCTGTGAGTCTGAGAGATGCTGGAGTGCGAGCAGCTCTTAGGCTTTGAGATGCTGCGAGTGCATGAAGTGCAGAGGTTGGGAGTGCTGCGGGTTTCTGTGGGCGCAGTCAGCGGTGAGTCTGAGAGATGCTGGAGTGCAAGCAGCTCTTAGGCTTTGAGATGCTGCGAGTGCATGATGTGCAGAGGTTGGGAGTGCTGCGGGTTTCTGTGGGCGCAGTCAGCGGTGAGTCTGAGAAATGCTAGAGTGCAAGCAGCTAGCAGGCTACAGGGAACCAAGCTTACAGGATCAGGCCTTATACAGAGGAAGCCATCTCCGTGGGTAGAGATGAAGTCGAGTCACGAACTCCGCATTGAGTTGATGGATGCAAATGTGAGACAGTGGGTACCACCGGTGTGGGGGTGCCTGAAAAGTGTGTGCACGCACGCGAGAGTGTAGTGCTAACTTGCACTGTGTTGTGGGGAGATTCATTACTTCATTATTGAATATTTAACAGTTTTGTTGAGAGCAGAACTGGTCCAGAAGGCCCCTGAGCCTGTATAGAGAGAACCAGCTTCTTGGAAGCAAAACAAATCATGCATGAAAAAATAAAATATTAATCGTGCTACAGAGAGCCTCTGTAGGGACCCGACACGGTGGGGAAGACGATCAAACACAAGAGATGCCGGCAGAGAAGGGGAGGTCTGGAGACTCAGCGTTACATAGGCATACCTGGGGGAGGCCCTGGGCAGGAGGGGAGAGTAGAGCTGAGAGCTAACTGGAGCAGATAAAGCCATGGCAGGACAGACAGCCCGGCAGTGCAGTTAAAGCCCAGGTTGGGCAAAAAGCCTGGCACTAGAGTTAGATTTTGATTTGATTTGATTGTAAGATTTATATAGCGCACGAATTCCCAGAGGCGTCTAGGCACTGTGCGGAAGAGTCTGCTGGATCGAAGGATGAAGGTGAAATTAGTTAGAGAATAGCCAGGTTTTTTGCGATTTTCTTAAAGAGAGTAACGTTGGGCTGTTTTTGATCTCCATCGGAAGCGAGTTCCAAGGTTTCACTGTGCCCAGAACAAAGCTTCTTTCTCCCCAACGAGTTTTCTTGTATATAGGAGTCTGGAGGAGTTTACACTGAGCTGAGTGTAGGTTTCTGGGTGGCTGATACTAGATGAGATGTTGTTTGCAGGAACGCGGGTCCGGTTCCATGCAAAGCTTTGTACGCTATACAGAGAGATTTTAATTCTGTCCTCTTATTTGCAGGGAGCCAGTGGAGTTTTCTTGGGCCTTGTGATATAGACTGGAATTTAGGTATATCCAGCAGCTGTATAGCGGCTGCGTTCTGTGCCCGCTGGAGTTTGAGCATGTATTGTCTTTGGAGGCCTACATATAAGGCGTTTCCATATTCGAGTCTGGCCATGGCTGGTGACGTTAGTAGTGTTTTTACAGCTTCACGAGGGATGAAGGTGTGCACTTTCCTGATTGATTTTAGTGTAAGAAAGACCAAAGAGGAAGCCTTGCTGATCTGATGTTGAAAGGTAAGTCTGTCATCAAAAATGAAGCCCAGGTTCCTCACCTTGCAGTCTGGGACCGGAAGAGTTCCCAACCCGGGAGGCCACCAGTTCTTTGCCCAGAAAGAAGTATCAGATCATAGGAGAACCTCGGTATTGCTTCCGTTGAGCTTTAGGCAATTTACAGTCATCCATTGGTCTACGAGGGACATACATTGGCTAAAGCGTTCAGTAGTTTCCTCCGAGTTGTTTGAAATGGACACTACTATTTTGAGTATCGTCCGTGTTAGGCCCGAGTAAGGTAGTTAAACGTGTTACTGGCTAACACTAACAACACTAGCTAACTCTAGCAAATGCAGTACAATGGGATCTTAAGTTAGGGGTGATAAATGTTCGGGCGTGAAGCGGAGGAGCCTAGCGGCATCTCTGGGTTGAGGGTTTGCGACGGGAGGTGATAGCCAATGGGCACATGTTCCAGCTTTGTCTTGGACCCTCCTTGTGTCCCACCACCCTAGTGCAGAATGTGCCAGGAGGCGACGCAGTAAAAACAGGCACCGCACCTTGACACACATCTGTCCAACCACCTATCAGGATATAGCAGTTTGCTTAAAATGTTTATATGTGACTTTGTATTTGTATGTATAGCTATATCTGGCTTCCCCAACGAGTAGCTTGTGCGCTATAGGTAGTTCTCCAGCTCCCTGTGAGTAGCTCTCCTGTGTGCAGCCCAGCCTGCTAAATTATAAGCCTTCGTTTGGTTGAATTAGTATAAGTATACTAACATTCAAAAGTGTGTGTTTGATTTCAAAATCTATGCATTTTCAGAACACATAATTTCCAAAATCTTTTTAATGCTGATATTTGAATGAAAAATCAGGCAGCCTTGGGAGACTTATTATTACCTTGGTGCCAGGGGGCACTGCAGCTGAGGCTGTTATGTATTACTCTTGTAGAAGCATTGTAAATTTGACTAAGCTTTTATTACTTGTGTCAAACCTGCACGGAGGTAATCATGGTAGGTAAACTTAGCGTGTGTGAGTCTCGGGTACTGTTGGGATCTTCTGGCTGGCTGAGGCGAGGACCTACCACTCCCATCAGTGGTGGGTGATTACACTCAACATATAACCTGCGCTTACCCTTGGGTAGCTTGGCACTGAGCAGTCAGACTTATCACAGAGGCAATGTGTGAAGCATTGTCAGAACACTCTCACACAAATGCACTGAGCATCACAAAAGTCTTCACAGGTGGTGCATGTAAACAAAGTTTGTATTCAGTACACATATTATCTAAACCAATATGTGCATCATGTATTTCTGGGCACAAATCACATTCGGAAATTTCACTATCATTACTTGCCCCATCCATGTTAAAATGACATCAGTAAAACGCACACTGGGAAAAGATCCTATATTAACCCCCTCCAGCAACCTTTTGTGGTGTGAAACATTGGCAGAATGAGGCCCAACCTGGCAATTATTCTAATTCAATACCACACAGTTATAGGGTGCACCCCAGATCACAACAGTATCAGAAATGTGCACATACTGATAATTACAACACTTTTGATTAGCATCATGGACCAAGGTTGCACGGGTAAAAACCAATGTCAAACATAATATTCTTTTAGCAAGGAATCAATATGTAAATCAACACCGCTTTGCAGTGTAATTTAACACATGTTGGCACTCTCACACACTCAATCAGCACCAAAATGCAGTGCCAAAGATATCAGGCAGGTCCGTATAGAGAGCACTCACACACACAGGCACACAGCACTGTAATGCGGTGCAACTGACATCCGGCAGTCCAGTGATAATGCCCCAAGCCCTCCTCCACACTTCAGCTAACCCCAACTACCTTACACTCCTGGGCTGGAGATAAAGAAAACCTTCCCCTTGATATTAGGCCAGTTGTGGCCGGAGTCATACTTCGTGAGGGTCCCAAGGAAGAAAGTGGGGTAGGCAGCAGGGCTAATTAGGCAGCAGTCGGCAAATGGAGGTTTGGCAACTATTTGAGAAGTTAACCTATGGTATGCAGAGCAGAAGCAGGCTGACGGCAATAGTCGTTCAGTAAAGGGATTCCGATGAATGGGGGATGAAGCAAGAAAGCCTCTCGGGAGAAGGAGGCACCCTGTCAGACACAAGCCGATCAAAGTAGCGCCCAGGCAATCTGGGCACCCCGAAACATGAATCTGCTCTGCCGCACCTTCCTGGAAATGAGGCACAACATCTGGTGTGCGTTGGTACGAGTCGCACCAGACAGTTCCGGTCATACACAGTGCAGAGTTGCAAACTCAGTACCTCTCTCGAAATTAGACACAATGTCTGGTGCACGTTGAGCTGAGTCGCCCCAGACAAGCAGTGCCGCATGAGGATAATATGAGGCACTACTATGGGTACACCCTTACCGATGAGGGTCGCAACCTGTGAATCAGACTATGCTGCTCAAAAACTTCCTGTTAAATATCTGGTTTTGTCTTCATTCTGAAGATGAGTGAGTGCGAATGGGCTCTCGAGCCTGAGCTATGGCTTTGATCCTGGTGCAACCAGGACCCAGTCAGTCCTCATGTTTTGGAACATTTGTTGACAAATGAGATACAAATTGGTTGATTGCTAACAAGAGACCCTCTTGTGAAGGGAACCGTGACCCGGTTACAGAAAGCTCTATAAATGAACTGAATTCCGATGCTGCGGAGAGCCAGGGGAGGGCTTTCTGAGGAGTTTTGATATCATTCACTTTAGGGTAAGATGCTGGTGAGTGTCAGGCAGCATGGGGTGATGTTGTAGTTGGGTGTAGGAGATTAGGAGGATTTAGATGCTTCGGCGGCACAATAAAGGGTTATACTAGGATTCTAGTCAGGGAGTGCAGTGATGGGTTGATGCTGGAGGACGGTATACGGAGTCCTCGGCAGGTCATTGTTTATGGCAGAAAGCCAAGTAAGATCCTGAAGGTGAGTGATGATACATTGATAGATGCTAAATGTGAGTGATACACTGACAGATGCTGAAGGTGAGTGATACACTGACAGATGCTGAATGTGAGTGATACACTGATAGATGCTGAATGTGAGTGATACACTGATAGAAGCTGAAGGTGAGTGATACACTGACAGATGCTGAATGTGAGTGATACACTGATAGATGCTGAAGGTGAGTGATACACTGACAGAAGCTGAAGGTGAGTGATACACTGACAGATGCTGAATGTGAGTGATACACTGATATATGCTGAAGGTGAGTGATACACTGATAGATGCTGAAGGTGAGTGATACACTGATAGAAGCTGAAGGTGAGTGATACACTGATAGAAGCTGAAGTTGAGTGATACACTGATAGATGCTGAAGGTGAGTGATACACTGATAGATGCTGAAGGTGAGTGATACACTGATAGAAGCTGAAGGTGAGTGATACACTGATAGATGCTGAAGGTGAGTGATACACTGATAGAAGCTGAAGGTGAGTGATACACTGATAGAAGCTGAAGGTGAGTGATACACTGATAGATGCTGTAGCTGTGTGACACTGATAGAAGCTGAAGGTGAGTGATACATACACTGATAAAAGCTCAAAGGTGGGTGATACACTCGTAGATGCTGAAGGAGAGTGATACACTCACAGATGCTGAAGGGGAGTGACACGTAGATGCTGAAGGTGAGTGATACACTGATAGATGCTGAATGTGAGTGATACACTGACAGAAGCTGAATGTGAGTGATACACTCACAGATGCTGAAGGTGAGTGATACACTGATAGATGCTGAATGTGAGTGATACACTGACAGAAGCTGAATGTGAGTGATACACTGATAGATGCTGAATGTGAGTGATACACTGATAAATGCTGAAGGTGAGTGATACACTGACAGATGCTGAATGTGAGTGATACACTGACAGAAGCTGAATGTGAGTGATACACTGATAGATGCTGAATGTGAGTGATACACTGATAGATGCTGAATGTGAGTGATACACTGACAGAAGCTGAATGTGATTGATACACTGACAGAAGCTGAATGTGAGTGATACACTGATAAATGCTGAATGAGAGTGATACACTAATAAATGCTGAAGGTGAGTGATACACTGATAGATGCTGAAGGTGAGTGATACACTGATAGAAGCTGAATGTGAGTGATACACTGATAGAAGCTGAAGGTGAGTGATACACTGATAGATGCTGTAGCTGTGTGACACTGATAGAAGCTGAAGGTGGGTGATACACTCGTAGATGCTGAATGTGAGTGATACACTGACAGAAGCTGAATGTGAGTGATACACTGACAGAAGCTGAATGTGAGTGATACACTGACAGAAGCTGAATGTGAGTGATACACTGATAGATGCTGAATGTGAGTGATACACTGACAGAAGCTGAATGTGAGTGATACACTGACAGATGCTGAATGTGAGTGATACACTGACAGAAGCTGAATGTGAGTGATACACTGATAGATGCTGAATGTGAGTGATACACTGATAGATGCTGAATGTGAGTGATACACTGACAGAAGCTGAATGTGATTGATACACTGACAGAAGCTGAATGTGAGTGATACACTGATAAATGCTGAATGTGAGTGATACACTAATAAATGCTGAAGGTGAGTGATACACTGATAGATGCTGAAGGTGAGTGATACACTGATAGAAGCTGAATGTGAGTGATACACTGATAGAAGCTGAAGGTGAGTGATACACTGATAGATGCTGTAGCTGTGTGACACTGATAGAAGCTGAAGGTGGGTGATACACTCGTAGATGCTGAATGTGAGTGATACACTGACAGAAGCTGAATGTGAGTGATACACTGACAGAAGCTGAATGTGAGTGGTACACTGACAGAAGCTGAATGTGAGTGATACACTGATAGATGCTGAATGTGAGTGATACACTGACAGAAGCTGAATGTGAGTGATACACTGATAATTGCTGAAGGTGAGTGATACACTGACAGATGCTGAATGTGAGTGATACACTGACAGAAGCTGAAGGTGAGTGATACTCTGATAGATGCTGAATGTGAGTGATACACTGATAGATGCTGAAGGTGAGTGATACACTGATAGATGCTGAAGGTGAGTGATACACTGATAGATGCTGAAGGTGAGTGATACACTGATAGAAGCTGAAGGTGAGTGATACACTGATAGAAGCTGAAGGTGAGTGATACACTGATAGATGCTGTAGCTGTGTGACTGATATAAGCTGAAGGTGAGTGATAAATACACTGATAGAAGCTCAAAGTTGAGTGATACACTCGCAGATGCTGAAGGAGAGTGATACACTCACAGATGCTGAAGGGGAGTGACACGTAGATGCTGAAGGTGAGTGATACACTGATAGATGCTGAATGTGAGTGATACACTGACAGAAGCTGAATGTGAGTGATACCCTGATAGATGCTGAAGGAGAGTGATACACTCACAGATGCTGAAGGGGAGTGACACGTAGATGCTGAAGGTGAGTGATACACTGATAGATGCTGAATGTGAGTGATACACTGATAGATGCTGAATGTGAGTGATACACTGACAGCAGCTGAATGTGAGTGATACCCTGATAGATGCTGAATGTGAGTGATACCCTGATAGATGCTGAATGTGAGTGATACACTGATAGAAGCTGAAGGTGAGTGATACTCTGATAGATGCTGAATGTGAGTGATACACTGACAGATGCTGAATTTGAGTGATACACTGATAGAAGCTGAAGGTGAGTGATACACTGATAGAACCTGAAGGTGAGTGATACACTGATAGAAGCTGAAGGTGAGTGATACACTGATAGATGCTGAAGGTGAGTGATACACTGATAGATGCTGAAGGTGAGTGATACACTGATAGAAGCTGAAGGTGAGTGATACACTGATAGAAGCTGAAGGTGAGTGATACACTAATAGATGCTGAATGTGAGTGATACACTGACAGAAGCTGAATGTGAGTGATACACTCATAGATGATGTAGCTGTGTGACACTGATAGGAGCTGAAGGTGAGTGATAAATACACTGATAGAAGCTCAAAGGTGGGTGATACACTGACAGATGCTGAAGGAGAGTGACAGTTGTGTGTGAGTCGCACAGTGACAGATGTCGAGGGTGAGCCATACAGTGCAGGTTAGTGGTAGGACGCTGGAGATCACAGTGGGCGCAGTGAGGTTGTACATTTCCATGGAGATTCTTGGCAGTAGGCTGCCGGCGTTGGGTGTAGAGATTCTTCGGCGTCTCCGTGTTTTTGTAGTTATATTACAGGGCTACCTCGGCGGTGCAGTCATGGATTGTATCGTTATATATCGTTTTCGGCACTATGCGGCTGGTGCTCTTCGGCGGCCCGGTGTTTCTAGTTGGATGCTCGAAGTCCGGATAGAGGTGTTTCGGCGGCGCCGCCAGCTCTGGGTCCACCTTCCCCCGGCCAAGGCGCTCGGGGCCTCCGGTTCTGGCGGCGCCGCCAGCTCCGGGTTCACCTTCCCCCGGTCCAGGCTCTCTGGGACTTCAGTTCTGACAGCGGTGGTGCTCCGGGTCCACGTTCCCCCGGTCCAGGCGCTCGGGGCCTTCGGTTCTGGCGGCGCCGCCAGCTCCGGGTCCACCTTCCCCCGGTCCAGGCTCTCTGGGACTTCGGTTCTGACAGCGGTGGTGCTCCGGGTCCACGTTCCCCCGGTCCAGGCGCTCGGGGCCTTCGGTTCTGGCGGCGCCGCCAGCTCCGGGTCCACCTTCCCCCGGTCCAGGCGCTCTGGGCCCCCGGTTCTGACAGCGGCGGTGCTCATGGAGGGAGCAGCGCGGAGCTTCGCTTGTCTCAGGCCCGTCTGCTCCATCAGTGCCGGGGAGCAGCGGGGGGCGTGATTGCTGCGATAAAGAATAAGAACAGCTCCTAGGGTTGAAAATTACAGAATATGGAAGTGAGCGGCTCGTCTGCGGCCCGGGAAACAGAGAATGGAATATCAGCATCGCGTGTCAGCGCCGGGGGACCCCGGCTGGGAGCCCGGAGCACAACCATCGTCGAGCGCTCCTCGTTAACGGGGAGTGGGCTGCAGTCACTGGGCCCCAAGCTCACCAGCTCATGTCTAAGGTGACGTGGAAAAGGGCCAACGTAGGTCAATTATCAGCCGATCTGGCCGGCCAGCGAGAAGCTTAGGTGGGGGCCGGGGAAAAAACGAGTTGGGAGGCCCTGCCCCAAAGAATCTGGTTTCAATCCCAACTTCACAAAACTGTGTGACCCTGGGCAGTAGTTATGTTCACCTTGCCTCCTTTTCGATGCTTATCACATCTGATAGCACATGAAAGTAATTAAGTTAAGGATGTGCAGTGTACAAAACCCTCTCACATATATGGTTTAATAGACCATAATGTTGCTCCTTCATTAACAACATTAAAAGCTTGTATAAGAAGCATACAATAACCGACCTGCATCTTTAGTCACCAATAAAAAATTAAAATATAATCCCTCACCGCACAAGGGGGTGGTTTACTATCAGTTGTATTAAAGGGCGTTCAGTGCGATGATATCCTCTAATATGCTGAAGTGAAACAATTCAAAACTTTACAGAATACACCCCTTTTTAAAATAAAATGTGTACATAAGGCTTAGGGACCATCAGTCAAGTCAAGTCAAGTCAGAGAATTTATATAGCGCACTACATACCCAGAGGGTCTCAGGCGCTAAGGGGGGGGAGGAGGATTACTTGTCAAATATCAAGTACGATACCACAGTCACAGGGGGAGCGACCACTCTGCTGGGAAGCGGAGATCGGTGACACTTAAAGGGCCGGAGGTCTCGTCTGAGGTTGTCTTGGTTACTCAGTCTCTGTTCAGTTCCTGCAGACAGGAATCCTGTCACAAATGGAACAAACTTGGTCCCGCTGCAGAGAATTATGGGACCCACCGAATCATCACTATCACTCCCACCTGAGGCTGAGAGAGAGGCGTTGAGCGCGCGGCATGCGGGCTCAGGGCCCATGAGCGCGCGCATCCAGTCAGCAGTGAGCACAGCTTAGTTGCAACGTGTGCGGACAAGAATTACCAGTGACCCGTGCTGGGAAACATGCTGCTCCTGCGACTTTCTGCCTGCTTTGCCCATAGTGTTGGGCCCCTGTGAGAGCAGGGCCTAGGGAACAATGTGACGTTTGCCCCCGTCTGATGCCAGTAAATGCTGGTGACGGTGAGAATGCGTCCTGGTACTCGGACTGGATACGCGCCAATTGTGGTGGCAACAAGAACATTCACAGAGCGTTAGCCCTTGCGCCAACCTGACCATTGCCAGTGGAAAGCAGCTCACACCCAGGGTCGTCATCCCCTGTGCCGTCGAAAGCCTGGGGCAATAGATTGCTCCCTGGCCTTTGCCTCAAGCATATGGAACCTCATGGACATTTACAAAACCATTGTAGAGCTAGAAAGAGATAAAAAGTAACAAGCACTGGCAAAACCAATAGGTTTCGCCAATGCTTTTTTTTTCGGACTTTGTCAATGTTTTTTTACATGTTGCACATAAGTGCGAGCTGATGTGCAACATGGCTTAAAAAAAAGAAAAAAATCCCTATGATGCAGCTAACACGAACTGCATCATATCGTTACCCCCCCCCCCCTTAAAGCATGTTCAACAGCCGACAGTACTGCTGTGCAACATTTAAAAAAAACAATGTGGGAATTGGGGGTGGAGCTACATTGGGGAGGAGGGTAAGTAAAAGTAAGTAATGGGTGGGCTCTAAGCCACTTTTACAAGTTTTAGGGGCATATCATCAAGGCCATGCGATAATTATCGCTCAGCGCTCTTAGCGCGAGGATAATTATCGCCGGCCAACTCAGAATTTTATTGCGGAGATAGCGTGCTATCAGCAACGCTTATCTCCAAAGCGATAAAATTCAGAGCGCAAGCTGCCAATTGTGCGATTATCGCTGGAAATACAGTGATAATCGCACAAGGTTTGGCGAAAGCTTGCTGATAGGGCAAGGCATACTTAGCCATGATATCCACCTTACATAGGATATCATGGCTAAGTCAGTTTTGAAGCAGGCGTAAGGAAAGTAGCAATAGCAGAGGTTATCGCTACTTTGCTTGTCGCTCTGCAGGTTAGCGTGCCCATTGATAATTGGAGAAATGTTGCTTAGCGACATTTCTCCCGTTATGTCAGGGCAGGAACACCCACTTTGCATCTCATTAGAGATGCAAAGATGGGCGTTGGGGGAAAGGTTGATAATGCAAGCGATAGCGTGACCTTGCTGATTAGGCGGTAAAATTATTTCCGCTTTCCCTCCAAAAATGGACGCTAATGCGGCGATAATTTTATCTCCGGGGCTTGATGATATGCCCCTTTATTTTTTAATTCAAGTGAATTTGCAAGCACAGTGCAGCACTGTGCCGGCAAAACCAAACATCGGACTCAGTTTTTGTTGCCGTATCTTGACAGTGATGGATTTAATGTGTATGCAAAAAGATGATTAATTGTGAACTACACTTTTTTTTGCTTTAAAGAAATTAAATGATATGCAGTAACTGACGTGCTGCTGTATTTAAGACACCTGTATAGGTTTGGCTGCGTTTTGTGCCATCAAGAATTTTACAAAAAAAAAGTGATGGATGGAATGCATTAATTAATATCAGCCACTGGTAATTACTCTGGCCGTATCCCAGTCCATCATTTTGCAACCCCATGCCACCTCATTTTGGACCTAGCTACGTGCAAATCGGTCTTAATCCTACTGTCCCCCCCTTGGAGCCTTAATAAACCCTAGGCCTGTGCACCTTCAAGGGGATGAAACGTGTTGGCTGTGGAATCCAGCTGCTGTATTCAATGAATATTGACACAAGAAACCATCATAACCTCTGGAATGGAATATACAACATTTGAAACTGATCCAGTAGCCATCACGTGCATCCAATTTCTTGTGATATTCTTGTGCTGCTGTCTTTTTCTACATCAAGTTCTCTTTTGTTTTATTTACAACACATGAAGCTATTAATGCTACTAAAGAACACTACATATTTGTGAATAGCTGCTCGGATATGTTCTGTATTGGATTCAGGAATTACTAATAGGTCGAGTCTACATGTTGAACACAAATTATATTTAACATTTAATATTTCTTTGTGGTAAAAGAAAAATCTTTCATATTACCATGAAAACTCTATTTCTCCGAAAGACTGACACATTTTTATGTGGGGGGGGGGGGGGTTGGGGGGGGGACATGCTCTAAGGCTTTCACCTGCTTCCAAGTCGTACATCTGCAACCTTCAGCCAGCATGGGCTGGACGGCCAACAACTTGAAATTCAAGGACTTGCAGACCCTATATTGGAAAATGTGAAACCCATTTACTAAACGTCACTGAATATGTCCTATGAGGCGTGGAGCCACACGGCTTCACTATGAGTTACATGAGGTGCAGCTCACCGTCCTTTTCTTTGAGAAGTTCAAATGCATTTTGCTTCCACATAGCTGCCATGAAGCAGCATGCTATGTGGAAGCATTCTGGGACTTTTTCCTGCTTTATCCATAATTCATGTACCTGAATGCAATGTGGTTTGTGGAAAAGCCAGGACTGGTGGAAGTAGGGTCCGATTGGAAAGGTGAGCAGTCGGGCATTGGGTCGGTTGGGTTCCTACGGGTAACCTGTGAGAAGTATTTTTTTTTTTTTAAAGGGCCCCTGCTTCATTTTTTGTCTGCTAGGCCATCACTCTTCAGGCTGTGGTGGGTGGGTAAGAGTGGGAGTATGCAGGGGCCTCGCTGTGGGGGCCAAATGATTTCTTGGCCATGATCCATCTACACTTTAGCCCACCCCTTCCATCCCCAGAGCAGCAGTAGCTTGTGCTTTTTCTTGACCCATTGCTATGGAGGGCTGGTGAGAGGGTGAAGTTAGAGAAGCAAAACACACAAGATAGACGGAATGTTGCACAATGGCAAAACATTCCCTCCAGTCACAGATCTGGGTTTAATCCATTGTTATTTTGCTCACCACGCCACCCCAGTTCAGACATGGTCATATGCAAACCGGTCTTGACCCTGTGCCTCATGGGAACAGTCCAGCCCGAACTGCCAAGCCATGTCTTCCCTGGACCGGAATCAAGCATCCTAGGACCGGTTTCGGGGTTTCACCCCTCTTCAGGCAGGATAGCTTGACTCCAGTGGCGTAGTGAGCACAGGACCCACGTCTGGGCATACCCTTCCCACATAGGTATGCTCAGACGTGAGTCCCGTGCTCTCCATGCCACTGGAATCAAGCTATCCTGGCTGAAGAGATGTGAAACCCCGAAACCGGTCCTAGGATGCTTGTTTCCAGTCCAGGGAGGACCTGGCCTGGCAGTTCGGGCTGGACTGTTCCCATGAGGCACAGGGTCAAGACTGATTTGCATATGGCTGGGTCCAAACTGTAATGGCATGGTGAGCAAAAAAACGATGGATTTAGGCCCAGATCTCTGTACTGGGGTGAATATATGACATTGTTCTGCATTCTGTCCATGAATAGTTCTTTTCGAAGTAAGAGAAGCAGCCTAGCCTTGCTGGGGCCAGGCGTTGTTGTCACCTCGGCCCTAATGTCTTTCAGGCCTTTCTGGAGGGTGTGAGCCTTTGCAGTGGTCTCAATATGGGGCTAACTTTATTAAGCCTATATTAAGCTAGAGCGGATGTGGTGTTACCGCCAAACCTGCAGACTTTGTAACTAGGAAACCAGACTCCAGTCCTTGCGTCTGCTCAACATGTTATGATTCTGGACAAATCACTTAATCTCCCAAGGCATAAAGTAAAAATGAATTTGATCTTGTGTGGTGTAACTGTTACTGGTGTGAATCACTCAAATATCCTTGCGTCTAGTTGAACCTATATAAAACTACAAAAAAGGAATTTAAAAATGGCAATTTATTGATGTTTTAAGATTCTGCAAAGGCCGCAGGCTGATAATAAAAGAGCACTCTATATATAAAAACATTCATATTCATTTTTTTTTAACATGGCTTTTCTGTCTTTTTTTTGTTTAACTATTAGTCACGGATGAATAAAGCAGCTTTAGAACATATTTAAAAATGCTTTCACCTCATGTTGACTGTTTAAAATACATATTGATCAGAGGAAAAAAGACCAACTTTGGGTAATTTCCTTCATTTCAGTAACGGCCAGGATATTAAAATACCGGTCTTGAAAAAGAAAAAAGTCAGCCAGGTGGCAACCCTAGCCAGATCAAGTATTGTGCTGTTCAACCATTTTATTTCACCTCGCTTGCCTGGCCAAAATGCAGTGCTTTTAATTTTTAGCAATCTTACTGGTTCAGTTGGCTTTAAAATGTTAATGTTTCCAAAGATTTTTCTAAAAATTAGTCGAATGGGACTAACCAAATGTTTCATGAAAGGGCACGATCGGGGAATGTGGGCCACTTTTTGACGGCTGCCTGGGCCAAACTGCGATCCCAATCAGACCCTGGGCGAACCATATCGTTCATGACTTAGGGCTATTGGCGGCTAAACTACTGTATAAACAAAAGCTCTCCCGCTGCATACTGTGCTGGAGAGATGAGCTGGCCATGGGTGCAGCCGCCGGTGGACATGGAGGCAGTGCCCGGCCCTCTGCACTACCAGCCACAGCCAGGCCTTGTAGTGAGGGTGTTGCTGGCAGCCTGCCACTGCCTTTTCATTATCACTCACGGATGGCTCTTTGTTTTCGCCATAACTACTTTCAGGAAATGAGATTTGCTGCCCAGGAACTATGGCAAAGCCAGCTGAAAAGAATCTTTTCTTTTTCGCCACTTTCACACGACCAGTGCACGTTCCTTGCCTACTTGTTCCTATTTCACATGTTTTTTTTAATTTCTGATTTTTTCTCCATTCCCTTCCGTCACTCACTCCACCCGCTCCATTTAGGGCCAGATGTACAACCCTTTTTTGCGGACGCAAACGGGAGATCGGCCCATTTGCGGCCGCAAAAAAGATTCCAGGCATGAACAAATGCTATTTTGTGAGTGTGTGCGTAAGTATTTTTTAAGAGCAGGCAGTGGTCCACTGCCTGCCCTTAAAAAATGAAACTGAAAAGTTTCATTTTTGTTTTTTAAGTGCATCCTGGGCTGCTTAAAAAAAAAAACTGCTTTATTTAAAAGCAGTCACAGACATGGTGGTCTGTTGACCCCAGCAGGCCACCATCCCTGGGAGTGCTAGCATTCCCAATGGTGGCGCAAATTGTGACAGCCTCATTAATATTCATGAGGCATGCGATCTGCGACCCGATTGGGAATCACAGTGTCTGAGACACTGTTGTACATTAAGTTTAGCGAGTCACAATTCAGCGCAATTTGCAACTCGCTAAACCTAATGATCGTACATCTGGCCCTTAGTTCCTTTACGCCTGCCACCCTTTATTCCTTCATTCAACACTTCCTTTCTTCTGATCCCTCCCTCCCTTTCTAGCCCACTTTCTCCCTCCCCCTGCCTGGCATTCCTTCTTCCTCCCTCCCCCCCCTCTTCTTCCTTGCTATCCCTCCCTTCCTTCCTTCCCTCCTTCCTTCCACCTTATCCCCTCTCTCCCACTCTCCGTTCCACCTTTTATCCCTCCTCTGAGTCCTCTCCTCCCTCCCATCGTTCTTATCTGCCTCCCTTCCACCTTTCTCCATATCGTCGTCTGTCTACCATTTTAACCATTTCTCTCCTGAAAAAAATCCTGCCTTTTTTTCTCACCACCTCTTCTTCCTTTCTTCCCTTTCTCGCGCATCCTTCCGTCGTTGTTTTCCTCCTCCCTCTCACTTTCCTTCATTCCCACCACCTCTCTTCTTTCCTTGCAATACCAATTCCCATCTCCAGAGCTCTGTTTTCCCAGCTCCATACGCGATTAACTCTTCCAGTACAGTTTTAACTTTGCATTTTGGCACGTAATCCTGATTATTCCATTACAAACTACTAGTTCCAAAATGCAAAATAAAATCCTGGATGGATTGAGCTACACACGTAAGGAACCTGAAAACGTCAGAGCTCTGAACCACCTTTCCTTCTGTCTTTCTTTCATCTTTTCCTTCCCTCTCTCTCTCTCTCTCCTCTTCCCCATCCCTTTCAGACTTTGTTCGTTATTTTCCTCTTGTCACTCCTTACTTTTTATATTCTTTACTTATTTTTCTACTTTTTCATTTTTTTTCTTTATAAGGTTGTTCCTATCTCTCTTATGCCTTTTTCTTTCTTTTTGGTCTTGTCAGCTCTCGTTTAACATTTCTTTGTCTTTTACTGTCTCCCTTTCACTATTTTCTTCTTTTTTATTACCCATCCTTCAACTTGAATTCTACGTTCGCTCCGTCCCCTCATTGCAATAATCTCCTTCCCATTACACTGTCACCTCTAGCACCGTCTGCCTCTCTGTCTCAATCTTATCCAGGTTTCCCACCTCGTTTCTCTCTGTCACTTCTCGTATCTCTCTTTGTTCTATTTTCATCGCCCCTCCTCTCTCCACCTTGGTTGTGCCGGACCATTAATCTCTCATGAACATGTGTGGTTAATATTGACCAGTGTCACACTCCCCCTTCCATCCCTAGCTATTGAGACAAAAACCTGTCCAGCAGCATGTATGTAAGAGGGTACTGGAATATTCTTCCTGAAGTCGCCTTCCATGCCAAGCTCTGCTGCTTTGACCCTTCTCGTGCAGCTCGAGCTCTCATGAAGCATCGGTGAAGGCTGTATTCAGTCACAGAGCAAGTGTTAGTCTGACCCGCTGATTCAGTGGATTTGATAGTTTCACGTGAAAATGTAGGACCTGATTCACAATGTAATTTTCATTCCTAAATCTACTTCCACATCAGCGTAGTAGCAGAGTCCTACATTCTTCCAGGACAGTGATCTTCAAACTTTTTAATGGCTCCACCCCCGTGGGAAAAAACAAATAATCGGGGCCGACCCCTCAGAGTTTTTCACAATTATTCTATTAAATTGGCAATGTTTAAATATGTCTCGACTTACTTAAACATAGCAGTTAAGTTCTGTTACACACTAGGCTGGTCAGGCCTTACTAATGAGTGAAAGTATCCACTTTGTGATTATTAGAAATGGGGCTGGGTGTTTTGAAGAGTATTTACAGTCCCTCTCCTTTTGACACATACTCCCAGCTAGGATATAAATGAAAAATATGCTACTGATGGCCCATTGCAGAGCAGCTTACTGCCACTCATTGTTTTCTGCCTAAAACAAAGCACTGTTATCAGCATAATGTTTCTTTTGGGCCGAGACTGACCACCCCCCACCCTCCCCATCACTTGAGGGCCTCCTGGGGCAACCCCACCCCCCTAGATTGAAGACCCCTGTTCTAGGAAGAGCCCTGGGCTGTGTTACGTTCACCTGAAAGTAACTTGAAATGCCCAAGAATTCCCTGAACTTAATGTGGTTGGCATCAACCCTCCAGTTGGTTCTAAGGGTGTTCTAGAGTTTGGCCCTTGAACTCCCAGCGATCTGCCTCCATGTTCCATCCTCTTAAAAATGGCTGGTTCTTTAGTTGAGTCCAAAACGATCATAGTGAGGAGCTGGCTCCTGTTGGTTTTCAGGATCTTTTGTACAGTAGTCTTTGTGGGTGGAGTATAGGTTCTAATTCTTACATGTGCATGGCATTCACAAAAGGATGCCCTGCACTTGTAAATAAATGTATTCCTATGAAATATTGCCCAGTAAAGACTAGTACTCTAGAGATGTGCATCCCATGCAAGGGGAAGGATGTTGGCGAGTCAAGGCATGGTGTCCCTTGACATTATGTGAATGTCCACAATTATGCAAGTTTTTGACTTTCACAAATCTCGGTTGCACAGAATCCTATTCTCTTGCTGTTGATTCAGATTACAGTGCATGCTGTGTACTTAAGTCTCGTACAGGAGTAATGACCTTTGCTTTTTCCTCTCCCTCCTGCCTTGTTTAGGTTCCTACCTGATGGTGAACTCTTCCCAGCATGCACCGGGCCAGCGGGCGCACATCCTCTTCCAGACCCTCAGTGAGAATGACACCCACTGCTTGCAGTTCAGCTACTTCATGTACAGCCGGGATGGGCACAGTCCTGGTGCCCTCAACATCTACGTCAAGGTCAATGGTGGCCCATTGGGCAGCGTTGTCTGGAATGTGTCTGGGTCCCATGGGCGGCAGTGGCACCAGGCGGAACTGGCCATCAGCACTTTCTGGCCGAATGAGTACCAGGTACATAGCATGACACCATGGCTGAAGGATGGTGTGACTAGCAAAGGAGACTGAGAGACATAAGAAACTATGGGTCAGATGTATGTACATTAGACTCGCTAAAAGCGGTTGTAATTACTTCCCCTGACATTTGAGCAAATCCAACAGTATTTAGCGAACCAATCTATCTACTAACAGGTCAGTTTGCAAAATATCAAATTGCAGTGGGTCCCAATCCAATTTACCTCGTGAATCTCAGTGAGGTAGGTCTCAAATTGCGACACACTATGATTTGCTGCCATCACGGGGATGGTTGCCTGGTGGGGTCAGCAGACCACCTTGTCTGTGATTGCTTTTAAATCAAGCAACCTTTTTTTCTATCTTAAAAGCAGGCCGTTTTTCTTGAAGGCCCTAAACTCGGCCCTTTCAAATAGCGAATTACTTATAATTTCCTAAGCCAATCTTACGTAATCGCTGAATGGGTTTACTACATTCAAAAAGCAAATTTTCTTGTTGCTAACCCTGCCTTTTATAGAATTTACAAGTCGAAATGTGTTAGTACATCTGTTCCTATGATTCTTTGCAGATAAATTGTGCATAAACACAAAATGCTAAATCCCTGGACACTGAAATCTGGTGTTAATGCTTCATGTAATAAGATGCACAACACAAGGCTTAGAAGAGATCAGGAAGGACTTCAGTGGTACAAGTCACTTGAATACTATAGCCATTGAAAGAGAAAACACCTTTCTTTGGATCTTGTTCCCTTGTAATATCACAGGAATTTACATCACAAAACAATTAATGTTGTTTATGGGTGATTCAAAACAATCTTTTGGTTCTTCCTTATGTAGGGTAAAACAGCAATTATTTAGAGCGACACACATGTGGCTTAATTTGCTAATATCATTTTTTAAATTGATCATATACCGGTAACTGAATATCAGGCCATAAGGATTACAATTGTCACCCCTAGCGTTTTCTAAACTAACCCTTTGTGAACGACACAATGGAGCTCAGCTTCTATCCTGGCGATATTCTGCTCTTTAGCAAATGTCAATTTAAGATCTGCCTGGCAGAGCCGCACACTCAGTCTTTAGATTCCTTTTTCAGAATTTATAGCTGGCTTTGACATACAGCCTTGCCTTCTAAAAGGCTTTTTTAGCTGGTAGCAAATTTGAAAGCACCATTTACCTTGACTCATTTTCCTAGTTTGCAGCTCTTCTATATGGTTCTGTTAAGTCTTTGGCCTAACCAGGCCAGCCTAACTCTGTCTTTGCAAAATGCACTCCATGTTGGTGTTGCAAAAAGCCTCTACGTCCTGGCCTTTTAGAAAGATGCACATCGGCTCAAGATAGTGGGAGGTTTAGAGGGACAGGCACCAAGCATTGGGGGTTCTTGCCTGGAAGATGGGGTGGTGGAGTCAACGCTGACGGTGTGTACCTCATTGGGTTATTTAGGTACATGTAATTGCCACTGAAGGATAAATATTGTGCCCACATGGCACCATATTTTATAATCTTCTGACAAGCCAACGTGCACTGCTGCTGTCATGCGCATTGATTGCTTTGCCAGCAGATGGCAGGCCTGAGACAGTCACTGTTCTTGTTTTATTTGTTGGTTCTAGCTGTAGTCGGCCAAGTAAGGAAGAACCATGGGTTGAGCTGTAGAAAATGGGCACTTTTCCCAAAATGCTTACCTCATAAAATTGCTTTTCGAGGAAATAAGTGCAGCTGGATGCAATGTGCAATGTGCCTGCAGTTGTTTTCTAGCAGATGACACTTTCTGAAATGCTTGTAGCATTACTGATGGTTTTTACTGAATGCTAAAAGGACCCCATCCATGCTCTATTAATTTGCCTTGTGGGTGCCTATGTGAACATCTACACCTGAATATCATCTCGGAAAGTAATGCGTCTTAACGCCCCTTTGTGGTTAATAATAGAAACTCAACACCCGATGTTGCAATATTTTTGTAAATAATAGTTAGGCCATTATTTTTATGGCGGAGGGTATGTTGACAAGCAATATCCTACTGATTCCACCCTTTTCTGCTTGTCCCCGTAACAGAACGGGCAGAATAAAGAAGGTAGAGTGTAGCTTAGTTATAGTGAATGTTTCTGACCCCCATCTACCTGCGTAAACAGTGCAGACACCACCCTCGTACATCTATTGTGGTTTCTATCAGGGTACCATTTTCCTGAAACCTCCCTTATTCGTGGCCAAGGGCCTGGCAGTTACGACCTAACCTTGAGGCAGCTTAACCACTGTCCTTGCTAATCCAGGTAGTGAACCATGTCAGCTGGCAGCCTCAGTGAGGTAGGATCTGCCTCCTGGGCTTCTTTGTTCTTCTCCCCAGTGTTTGCCCATCATGAGGTCCCTGCCAGCAAGCTGCGCAGGTCAGGGTAAGGTACCAAAATGTGGCATACATATCATATGACCAAAAGTTTGTTCTAAATATCGTTTGCACCCCATTGGATTTAATGACAGAAAATCTACACCCACTGGAGTGATAACTCTGTAAATGAAATTTAGGCCACGATATTTAACTCGGGGACATTTTTGTTGCAGATATTCTGACATTAGAGCTGCCAGCTCACAAGATGCCACAGTGTGTAACACGATACAGGCTCCCTTCACACAGTCACCCGATGAGGAGCCAATATCACATGGTAGCAGGGAAAACAAACTGGAAATCACTGCAAAGAGAAGATTTCCAGCTTGTTGTTGGACGCTTTTGAAAGCCGTTGTCCATTAAGGGGTGTGAAAACACCCCAGGATATCGGCACCAGCCTGAGCAAGAGTTGTTTGTCTCTATGTAGTTCTCTGCACGAGACTCCCACCCTCCAAGGCCACGCCCCCACCTCACAAGGTGAGATTTTTTTTCAATTGACAGGTCTTTGACACACCGCCCTGGTCACTTACCAGTGCTCCTTTCTCCCTGGCACCAATTTGTGTCTGTACTTTGGTAGGTTCCAAAGGCGGAGTTCTACCATCACTCTTCACTTTCACCATGGTCTCTACCGCTCTCCTCTGCTGTTTCATCTGTGAAATGAGGGGATTCTGTTTTGGTTTGATGTTTCCTTGAGGATATCTCCCGGCAGGTGCAAAATGGATTGTGAACCAGTGCGTACCTTACCTGTTCACACATTGCACCTCTGAGGCTGAAGTATGTTGTGTGCATCACACCTTGAAAGATATATTGGCATAGATATTTCTTGTGGCGCATGGTGCTTTATGGGGGTTTATCCTATGACAATCCTAAGGTTTACATCGCCTTTTTACAGAACTCAGTTCTTTCTTTGGAATCCCATGCCCTGCTCATGGAGTCAACGAAAGCTGCAATGATATAGGATTTGCAGATTTGTTTTAGCTGTGGCTGTGATGACGTCTCCAAATACTACAAAGACGGGATTATTTGTAGTACAGCATTACTGTGGGGCTTGGACCCGTGCAGTAATGGTGAGCGTGCTATAGAATATTTGTTTTTGCAAGCTACCTCTTAGGCCTTGTGAAACTGTCAGAGCTGATGAGATTTTAGTTAAGAAAAGCTAACTGTGCTTCCCCAGGTAGCCAATCTAGCCCTTCCAGGCTCGCATTTGTCTTCTGGCAGTTGATGAGTACGCGTCTTAAAGTGCATCCATTTTGACTTATGTTTGTTGGATGGTGTACATTTATGTGTACTTTGGTGGACAGAATTTAAGATTGTTTTTGGCTCGTGAAGGGGGCATGGGCCTCCAGAGTCCTGACTCCACTGGGGCTGAGACCTACATTTGACCTCTCTGGGGTTACAGGCATACCCCTAGTCCCTTTAGGACAAAGGCATATACCTTAATCACTGTACGTCTGACCCTCTGAGGCCAAGGCCTAATTTTTATTTACCATGTCCTTTCATTTGCTGTCTAACTGCTACCATTCCTAGATTTTGCTTTATTGGTCTTGAACTTCCAGGGGTGACGTGACCTGCTTATAAATCTGGACATTTTCTCAGTAGCCAGAACATTCAAGGTAAACAGGACCACATCATTTAATCACAAAGTAGATATCTCCGACATGTGACTAACTTAATGCAATGACTATTGGACATAACAAGTGCCGCCATGTTGGGCTGTTAACCCATTTCCCCATAGACTCATCTGACTCTTGCACAACATACATTTCTGTCCTAGTTGGCTGCCATATTGGAAATCTTATCATCTCTACTGGCTGTTCTTAGTAACTGCAATACCCACGCCAGTTATGCAAAACAAACATTGCACACCAGGCGCCCTTCTCCAGTTCCAATCTGATCATTTCCACACACATTATAGAATGTCACACGCTTGTGGGGGGTATCTATCGGTACCCAGCGAATCTTGCTGTGGGAAGATGGATTTTGTAGGACATGGTAGTTGTTAGATAACATTAGCGTGCTGCTGAATATTTTGTACCATCTTCATGGTTGCATTACAACAGACTATGTTGACAAAGATTAGAAGTAATATTAAATTTGATGTCCAACTTTGTTTCCAACCTCCTACCCAGGTGCTTTTTGAAGCCATGGTATCCAGCAGTCGGAAAGGCTATTTTGGGCTTGATGACATCTTGCTTTTGAACTACCCCTGTTGTAAGTATTGTACACGTTTTTAATATGTGTGTTACATTCTTCAATTCTTTCTGCTCACAAGAGTTTATTTCTAACTTTTTTGTGTGAAAACAATGCACTGTTACTATCTGTGTAGTACCTGCTCTGTTTTAAGTGATGCGTCTGAGGAATGTACTTGGGTCCTGGGGCTGTATATGGCTACTGGGCAAAATACTGTTGTTCACCACTGTCCTACAAGGGCCATCGACACTACTGCACTCCTACTGAATGACCACTTTCCTCCCTTTGCGCACTTTACTCTTAATGGGTAGCCAGGCCGAGCAGCCAAGGCTTACTCTATGAAGTGGTAATGGATTCGAACTTCTAGTAAAGCGTGGCTCACTAAATAACACCCAATACATTTAAGCTAAAGCTTCAAAGTAGAAAAAGGGGTTTAATTTACAGTTAAGTAAACCGAGCAGTTAAAATTAGGACAGATCACCGTAGAGGTAAGTAGATGAGTTAACTTTCCCATGACAACAGTTTGGGGAGGGAGTGGTGCAGTTTTGTAGATGGCAGTTCTCTCTCTTACTTTCCCTTGGTAAAGAAGTTGGCACAGCAGATGGCAAAGGAAGAGCGCTTTTACTTGTGAGCAAGAAGATTTGAAAAATATGAGAAAAACAGAACAAAATGAGTCTGAAAAATGTTGCAGTTTGTCATTCGGACTAATGCTTCCAAAGCCTTGAGGCTGTTTAAAAAAAAAAAGAGTTAATATATACGTTGGTTATTAGAGCTTTAGTTAAATATAGGATGTATGTTGGGCTGATCACCAGAGCTGATGGTGCTAGCTGTCTTTATCTTGAGAAATATCCAACCTGTGTCATGTACAGTTGACCCCTGTCTGAGAGACCACCAAGATACCAGGTGCAGTGATCTCCAGAGCTCAAAGCTGATGGTAACATAATACAACATGTGTATTTGTAAAGCACACGTTCACTCCGAAGGGTATCTTGGCGCTGAATAACAGATGTTTATTGTTACCCAATTCAATGGTACTCATTTTATCGACTTTAGAAGGATTAAAGCCTGGGTGGACCTACCGGGATTTGAACGTGTGACCATGAGGTCAAACACAGGTCCCTCACTGGATGCATTAGTCCACTTAGCCACCAGACCCAAGGAAAAGGAGTGAACTTTGGGCACCCTGGCATTTCCCCAGTAGGCTGCAAGCTAGGTGGCTGCTTGCAGGGCCAGCGCTGAAAGTGCTTAGCTAATATATTTGAAAAAAAATGTGCTTTAACGTGCACCACCTGGACCTATTTTTAGTAAATGTTTTTGTGGGAGGACACCTTTTACACACAGTCTACAGAGATAGGCTTACTAGTTATATTCGCACACACAATCCACTGTGGCGCTGATTTAAACATTTTTTCCAGGTTGATCTTTGTTTCCAGTCCGAGGTAGGCGAAGGGGCAGCCTCAGAGGGTTCCCTCTGCTTGCCCTCAAGGGACTGCTATCTCTTGACCACTCCAAGGTGGTTGTCTGGCTGGTAGTGACATTTTGTGTGTTTAGGAGCACAGCCTTCCTTCTTTGCTGTACTCCATTGGAAAGGTATACTGACGCCTGACAAAAAATATATGCAACCCTCATAATGAAGACATGGTGTCCCCAACCTAGGTGCAGGGAGAAGTGTGTGCATTAAACGCATGTGGTCTTTGGAAGACTCTGTATGCTTTCAAGTTCCAGTATGGCGTCTGGATGGCTGCTGCTGTGGGCATGGCCATCTACAATCACTCTCATTGCCCTCTGTATTATCTAGCTGCCCTTGCTTCTGGTGTGAGATGGGGTGTGCAGGAAACTTATGGGCTTACTAGCCCTATCCATATTCCGCAATAAGAAGCGCACAAAAATATTGCTTTTCATTAACAATCCCTCATCGTTTTCCATATATGGGCTTTTTCTTTGAATGTCTGTGTTGGGGCTGAAATCCACTTCCTGATGTTTTCCGGGTCTGGTCCATCAGCTCCCCAGGGGAAACATTCTGTGAATGCCTTCACACCGCACAATATCTCAGCGCCTAAACTTTGAATGTAGTTTCAAACCTGGCTGGTGCTCGTCTCAGGTACTTTCCCATCAAACACACAAAAGATGATGGGAGGATTGTTTGCAATTGGTCTAACCACTGGCAATCGTTTGGGGTAGAATTCCAACCCATTATTCTTTTGCCCACCGTACCACCTCAGTTTAGACCCAGTTTAGTTGCAGAATGAAATCTGTCTTGGGTTGCTTGGGTTGTGATGTTTACATCAACATAGCACCGTCAGCCAGAAGGCACATGCAACCTCACTGTTGGATGCCGGGTTGGATTGAGCAGTGCTTAATTGTTTGGAGGAGTACTCTGGGTCTATGTGAAGCTTCCTGAATCTGTTTCTTAGAAAGTAGTTGTTTTTTCCCTACAGTATTTTTTGTTCTATTTTCACCACCTGTAGAGCTTCAGGAGTTTGCATCTAGCGCTAGATCTTTGCAAGTTCTCTGCTGTTTTTTTGTTTTAATTGTAGCTCTTTGGTATACCAAGAAGCGGAGTGTTTTTCTTTTTTTGATTTTAGAGATGGGGTCTAATTTGTTGATGGTGTTTACAGATGATGAATTGCAGAGGTTGGTGATATTTTAAGTTGATAGTGCCATGTTATCATATTGTGCCAAGGATTTTAAATATTCTGAGAGTTGCAGAATAAAGATGTTGTTTAAAGGTCTTCTCCAAAGATTTACTGGCTTAGGTTGACCACTTTTAAAGATCTGAATGTATGTCTTGTAAAATGGGACTGCACAATGGTCCATCCAGTCGAGGAGCAAGGGTTTAATAGAGGCAATCCGGGCGAAGGGGATGGGGGAGGGTGTGTGTGTGTCTTTAGTTGAATCATAGGAAGTGGTGGGGATGATCAGGTCTTTGAAGAGCTTGAGGAAGGTGAGACGGTGTCCTGGAGACGTCAGATGATGTGCAAACCTTAGGTTTTCTTGCGTGACAGGTTGACTGTTCCTAGCATGAGTGCAAAAGAGTTGTACGATGGAAATCTGTGTGTGTTCATTTCAGACTGATTTATGTATGGCTACAATGCACCCTCATGCTCTGTGTGTCCTGTCTTGGTGCACAGTATTTTAGACATTAGGGACTAGTGTGTCAAATGAGACCGGTGGGAATGTGGAAAACCAGGTCTCTGTGTTAAAAATCAAGTTTGTTTGAGAGTTATTATGAGGTCAGAGATCAAAGGTGGATGTGTTGAGCAGACTTAATTCATAAGTGGGAATGTAATGTTAATGTTTAGGGTTGCAGTGTTTTGTTGCTATGGCTACGTTTTTATTTGAATTGGATTTCTTTTTAGGAGAGCATTGAATGGATTATGAGTCTGTGTTTTTGTGTTCGTAAGAATGAGGATGGGGTTTCCTAAGAGTTTGGATAGGCACATAGTTACAATATGGCTACTCTGCGGTATGAGCGAATACGGTGGAAGGAAGAGAATCAAAGAGTCAAAGTAAAGGTGTTCCATCTTAAGTCAATTTACAGCTACAGAGGAATTGAAGGGAAATAAAAAAATCTTCAGTTTCACAAATCTGCTTCAGAGTCATATCTTTTTATGGACTATTGGATCATTAATAACTGGTGTGATTATCTGCGTTCATATTTACTAAGGACCTAATGTGGTCAAGCGCCTCGACACCCTCACGGGTGAGTAGCCGTGCTATACAAACTCCTGATTGTTTGATTAATTGTGGATACTACTGCCAATTCCAGCAAAGAGCATAATACACTCCCAGACAGTAATTGTATTATCAGACAATATGGCAAGTAGTTCAATTCCTCTGCCGTCCTCCAATCCCAAACACTGTGTTTAATGCCTGCCTCCCTCCCCTGCTTATGCTTCAAAGATCAGACTACTAATCCATTTATAGAACTGCAAATACCATCAGCACTAGCATAATCCCATGTATGATCACACAAAGCCAAGCTGAGGGCGGCGCAGGGTGGATCCGCAGGACATATGGAGCCTGTGGATTTTCATGGCGGACTCAATCACTCCGTCTTCAATTAAACTCACGGCCCGTAATATCCATAGGGCCACCGCTGTCCCATCTGGCCACCTATAATGTGGAGGGCGTCGGTGGATGGTCAGCGGTTTAGAAGCGATCTCCCCGGTAGGTTTGAGTGACTTCTTTTTCAGTACATGTTAGAAGAAGAAAATTCGAGATGAATCCGCCTTTTTTGGATCTTCTTGTGCCTGCCATAGGCTGTGCTTTCCGTATTGGAACTGTAGACAAAAAAGGCTATACCAAGGGTACCTAGGAATAAAAGAGGGGGGCAGATGTATCATTCTTTCACGCAGCGCAATGCAGCAACCCACCCTGCTGTGTTGGGCTAAGGGAAAGGGCATGAATGCACCATATTTACCATTCTATAGAACATTCCTGTCCTATCCTAGCATTGGTGCACGCTTGGCTACGTGTCATTTTGCAAAGGTGCCCGAGTTGTAGGCAGGATTGTTTTTGTGCAGGAAGGAACACCTTCCTGCACAAAACAATCCTCAAAGGCATTTTCCTCTTTTTAAGTGTTCTGCAAAATGCAGCTCACATAGAGGCTCAACCAGGAGAAATAAAGATATGTTCGAGGCATATGAGCTGCAGATTATACACTGTGCATAGCTCGCCATCTGGTGTTGGGCCCGGATGTTTGCAGTTTGTTTTTCCTCTTGGAAAGTCTTTGGAAGTCACGAGTTCGGTGACTCCTCCCTTGGTTCATATTGCGCATGGGCTTCGGCTCCATCCTCAGATTGTTTTTTTCTGCCATCGGGCTCGGATGTAATACTTCGCGCTCCGGTTCCGAACTTTCCAGTTCACCGATCGACGCAAAATCCTCGCTCATCGAGATCCTTCAGATAATAAATCATCTTTATCACCTTCTCTTCGGCACTTCTTCGATTCCGGTCGTCGACGGCGGCCTTCGGGCCTATTCCGGCTCCGGTCTCGGCTGATGGAAAGAACTCCTTTCAAAAAGTGCCCTCGATGTGGGTCCAAGTTTCCCCACACCGATCTCCACGAGGTGTGCAACCTCTGCCTCTCCCCTGAACACGAGGCTCGAGACTGTCCCGCCTGCAAGTCTTTTCGCTCCAAAAAGACCATTCGAGATCGACGGGCTAGACGCAACATGGCGCACTCCTCGACCTCCGCTCCAGTCGACATCTTCGGGGACGAGGTCGAAGCTCCGGGACAGCAGAACATCGAACAGGAGGACGACGACCTCGTCAGTGCTTCCGAGGCCGACGACTCAGATGTGGAGGACATCACCCCGGCGCAGAGGGTCGTGAGTACAATACCCCCTCCCACACCCACGCCGACACCCAAAAAGGCTTCGGTCACACCTTCGCCTTCGGGTCTAGGCAAGACCAAGGACACTGCTTCTCACACCCCGCCTTCGGGCCCGGTAAAGAAACCTATTAAGCCTTCCGGCAGCTCGGGCTCGAGCCAGCCTACCATCGGTACCGAAAAACACCCTTCGGCACCGAAGAAAAGATCGGCCTCCATCTCCACACCGAACCCAGTACCAAAGCCTACGGTGCCGAAACCTACCCTGCCGGTGCCGACCAAATATCACAAGGCCCTCGGCTCCGACACTCCCGTGCTGAAGCCTTCTTCAGCACCGACCAAAAAATCAGAGGTCCCAAAGAAGCACGGCTTGGACAAGCCTAAAAAGCCGTCAGCCCCGAAAAGTTCGGCGCCGACCGAACAACCAGTGTCGCAAGAACTTTTTACACCGGATCCTCTCCAAAAGACACTCACCAAGGATCCAAAAACTGGACATTTGACATTGTCTACAAAAAAGAGACACTTGGATAAACCAGCTCCACCTCCACCTCCAAAGAGGAAAGACACTGCTACCTCCCCTTTCACAGTGCCTTCCCCTCCTCCTCCACCTCCTCCACCCTCCCCACCTCCACCCTCTCCACCCCCGCCTCACGGTTCCCCAACCTTGTCTCCTGTCCCAGACGACTTAGGAGACCCATTTTATGATCCAGCAGATGTGCCACAGGATCCCACCCCTACTGGATCTCCAGACCCATGGGACGACTATAATAATCCGGACATCCCAGATGTCCCACAGGATGACCTTTACCCATCTAGGCCATCCCCACCTGAAGATTCCTTGGGTTTTCAGCACCTATTACAGAGGGCGGCACACTACCACGGGGTGGAGTTACACACTGACCCAGTAGAGGAGGATTTCCTCCTAGACACCTTTGAAGACGCACATAGGTCTACTGCCATCCTACCTATGTTAAAAGGGGTAATTAAGCATGCACCGGAAGTCTTTAAAGACCCAGTCAGGGCCAGGGTCCTAAACCCCCATATAGAGAAGAAATACAAAGCCGTTCCCACAGACCCTTCATATATTAAAGGCCCTGCACCATTGGATTCCCTAGTGGTATCCACAGCTAGGAAACGCTCCAATTCTCAGGCGTCAGGCGAAGCACCACCACCTGACAAAGAGTCCAAGCTCCTAGACGCGTCAGGGAAGCGCACTGCGTCGCAAGCCGCCAACATATGGCGTATCGCCAACACGCAAGCGCTATTGGCCAGATACGACAGGGCACATTACGATGAGTTAGAAACCATCATGCACCATCTCCCTGAAAAATATAAGAACGAGGGCCAATGAATTGATCCAAGAGGGAAAAATAATAACTAATACCTCTATTCGCTGTGCCCTAGATGCAGCAGATACAGCCTCCAGGGCCATAAACACCAGTGTCCTTCTACGTCGTCATGCCTGCTCAGAGTTTCAGGTTTTAAACCGGAGGTACAAGCCTCTATATTAAATCACCCATTCGACCAAGATCATCTGATTGGCCCAAAAGTTGATGAAGCCCTCGAAAAGATGAAAAAAGATACTGACACGGCGAAATCCATGGGAGCCCTACAGTCACACACTCCTAGGCGCTCTTTTCGCCGCTCTTCCTTTCGAGGCACGGGCTGAGGCTACTCCTCGGATAGTGCATCCACGTCCTACAAATCCTCTCCTCAATCTACCTTCACAAAGGGTTATCAAAGAGGCGGATACAGAGGCAATAATAATAAGGGCAGAGGCAAAACAAATACCGCCCGCTCTGCCACACCTACTACCCAATGACTTTCCCCCGCTCCCTCCAGACCATTCCACTCCGGTCGGGGGCAGAATACAACATTTCCTTCACGTCTGGGAGACAATCACCTCAGACAAATGGGTGACGCAAATTATTCAGTCAGGGTACTGCTTAGAACTAACATCTGCCCCCCCAAACATTCCACCCAGGCACCGCCCTATGTCTCAAGAACATACTGCACTGCTAAAACAGGAGGTGACCTCCCTCCTGCAAAAAGGAGCCATACAGCAGGTCCCCATAAATCAGCAAAATTTAGGGGTCTACTCCCTGTACTTTCTAATTCCAAAGACAGACGAGACTCTACAACCTATCCTAGATCTCAGACCTCTAAACTCTTACATACACTCAGACCATTTTCACATGGTAACCCTTCAACAGGTTCTCCCACTTCTCTCCCAGAACGATTTTCTCACCACTCTGGACTTGAAAGACGCATACTTTCATATTCCAGTACACCGGTCTCACAGAAAATACCTCAGATTTGTGGTGGACGGGCAACACTACCAGTCCAAGGTGCTCCTGTTCGGGGTAACAACAGCACCAAGGGTCTTCTCCAAGTGCCTAGCAGTAGTGGCTGCACACCTCAGAAGACAGCACATTCATGTCTTCCCGTATCTGGACGATTGGCTAATAAAAGCCACGTCCTACGAACAATGTGTGCATCATAACGCCGCTACAGTCCAACTACTCCACCGGCTAGGGTTCACGGTGAACCATCAAACATCCCACCTGGTACCATCACACACAAAACAATACCTCGGTGCCACCATAGACACCTCAAAAGCCATAGCCTATCCCAATCCTGCCAGGATTGCAAAGATACAGGCTCTGCGCCAAAAATTCATATCCCAACACTCTCTCCCGGCAAGAGTGTTTATGCAACTGATAGGGATGATGGCCTCTTGCATCTTCATAGTGCCTCATGCAAGACTCCAGATGCGTCCACTCCAAGAGTGCTTAGCGCGCCAGTGGAACCAGGCCCAGGGACAACTGGCAGATCTGGTGTTGGTAGACGGTCGCACCCATCGCTCTCTGCAGTGGTGGAACACCACAAACCTTTCCAGAGGTCGGCCGTTTCTGGACCAGGTCCCACAGATAATCCTTACAACAGACGCCTCGCTCTCCGGCTGGGGAGCTCATATGTTACATCTCACAGCACAGGGCACATGGACGCCACAACAAAAGTTACTCCACATCAACCATCTGGAGTTACTAGCAATCTTCCTCGCCCTAAAATCCTTCCAGATGCAGATTTCAGGCAAGGCAGTCCTCATTCGCACAGACAACATGACTGCCATGTACTACATTCAAAAGCAAGGGGGCACACACTCTCCACAGCTCTCTCAGCTAGCACAGAGCATGTGGAGATGGGCAATTCCACAAAACATCTTTCTCCTGGCCCAACACGTCCCAGGAGTCCAAAACACCGTGGCAGATCTGCTCAGCAGACAGTCGCAGCAGATCCACGAGTGGGAACTTCACCCACAAGTTCTTCACCCGTTCTTTCAGAAGTGGGGGCATCCACACATAGATCTATTCGCCACCCACGAAAACAAAAAATGCCCAAGCTTCGCCGCCAGATATCCACACCCATTGTCCAAAGGCAATGCGATATGGATGAACTGGTCAAACAAATTTGCATACGCTTTTCCACCTCTCCCACTAATTCCATTAGTGGTGCGAAAGCTACAACAGCATTCCCTAACACTGATCCTAGTAGCTCCAACATGGGCCAGACAACCATGGTACACCACGCTGCTGGAACTCTCAGTACTACGACACCAAAAGCTACACCTCTCACCATGCCTCCTAACCCAGAACCATGGAGAGATCAGGCACCCGGACCCAGCTCAGCTCAACCTTGCGATCTGGCTCCTGAGGTCCTAGAATTTGGATACCTTAACCTTCCCCCTGATTGCATGAACATTATCAGGGAAGCTAGACGCCATACAACTAGGGGATGCTATGCGGCAAAGTGGAAAAGATTTGTTGTTTACTGCCACAACAACACAATCAATCCTTTAAATGTGTCCATAAAGCACATCATATGTTATTTACTCCACCTACAAAGGTGTAACCTAGCATATACTTCCATTAGGTTACATCTCGCTGCCATTGCTGCTTACTTACAGAACAGGCAGCACCTATCACTCTTCAGAGTGCCTGCCATCAAAGCCTTTATGGAAGGCCTCAAAAGAGTAATTCCACCCAGAGTGCCACCCTCACCGGTCTGGAATTTGAATATAGTTCTTACACGGTTAATGGGACCCCCTTTCGAACCATTACATAAATGTGAGCTACAGTTCCTCACCTGGAAAACAGCTTTTCTAGTGGCCATCATTTCCCTCAGAAGGGTTAGTGAAATACAAGCACTCACTATACAGGAACCTTTTCTCCAAATGCATCAGAACAAGGTTGTACTCCGTACCAACCCAAAGTTTCTACCCAAAGTCATTTCTCCATTCCATTTAAACCAGTCGGTAGAATTACCAGTCTTTTTCTCACAACTTTACTACATCCAACGCACACAACCTTTCAGGAAAACCAAACAGCTATTTGTCTCCTTCTCTCCACCACATAAGGGCAACCCTATTTCTAAATCAGGGATAGCTAGGTGGATTGTAAAATGCATACAGATTTGCTACCACAAAGCAAAACGAACGCTATTGGTTCCCCCTAAAGCCCACTCTACAAGAAAGATAGGGGCTTCTATGGCTTTTCTAGGAAACATACCACTAGATGACATATGCAAGGCAGCCACATGGTCAACACCGCACACTTTCACAAAACATTACTGTGTAGATGTGCAAACCAAGCAACAAGCTAGTGTGGGCCAAGTTGTACTCAAAACACTGTTCCAAACTACTGCAACGGATGCCGGTGGTCGCCGCTAGGGTTGGGTACTGCTATATAATCTATGCACAGTGTATAATCTGCAGCTCATATGCCTCGAACGGAATATGCTACTTACCAGTATGCATCTATTCTTGGCATGTAGAGCTGCAGATCTATACACGCCCACCCGCCTCCCCGGCTACCTGTATCCGTTCCAGTCTTATCTTATTTAGATACAACACACATGGGTTTCTTTACTGTTACCACTACGCTCCATCTTTCCCTGCTGGCGAAAAACAATCTGAGGATGGAGCCGAAGCCCATGCGCAATACGAACCAAGGGAGGAGTCACCGAACTCGTGACTACCAAAGACTTTCCAAGAGGAAAAACAAACTGCAAACATCCGGGCCCAACACCCGATGGCGAGCTATGCACAGTGTATAGATATGCAGCTCTACATGCCAAGAACAGATGCATACTGGTAAGTAGCATATTCCTTTTCCTAGTTACACCTCTGATGGAGAGGCGTACAATTCTGATGCATTCTCAGGTCTACCAATGTTGGAACATCTGGGAATCTGTCAGAATCCACGGGTCGATGCGTAGGAACACCAACGCTCTAACCATGGAACGCCTGCCTGCCGCAGAGTAACGCAAGGCAGTGATTTGTGCTGTCTAGAATTACTTTAGGTTTATCAATCCACTCAGGGCCACACAAGGTAGCCTTGCGTGGCTTGATAAATCTCATTTAGGTTGCGTGTTGCCCTTGAACACAAAACCTTGATAAATATGCCCCTAAATTTTGGGGGTATAGCCATAGGTATTTTTAAATACTACATCTGGACCCCTGTCATTGTTCAAAAAAAGAATATTTAACAACTCCTTCTTTGGTCGAGTACACCAGAGTGGTATTATCCTACTGTGATGTGGGGGGTCACCCAGGATGAAGCATGCCATGATAAGTTGTGGTTGAGGTGAACTCTCCAATCTCTTTTTTTGAATCACAGGATGTTGAGCCGAGGTGAGGATCAAACCTGCTTTCTCAGCTTGAAAGTCGGCAGCCTTACACCCCAACCTCGCGCACAAGAACAGAAACATTTTCAAAATGTTATACAATGAAGTCTTAGTTGTTGCTTATTTATCTCATGAAATTTACAACTATAGACAAAGCCAATAGTCCTGGCTTGCTGTAGGTCTAATGTTACTTGTTGTGTTATATATCTGGATGAATGGACAGAAGCACAAAAATACCATTCGGAGAAGCACACTTTACTAAGTGCAGATTTTTAGCTTAAGTGTTTTAAGCCACGCCCTTAATTGCATTGGTCACGCCCCTATGAGAGACCCCCCCAGTTTTTTCATCCCACTTAAAGCCCTGTCTGTCGCCCTAACACTGCTGTCTGAACAGGTTTTGCCTCTGACACCAATCACCGCACTGGCTTCAGTGCGCCCGCTTGTCTCACCGACACCAAGGGACAGGTTGAAGCCATTGCTCCATTGCGTCATATGTTTAGGAGACGCGTGTGAGGCTGAAGGCCCACTAAAGGTGCAGGTTGTACGGCTTGGTGGTAGCTTGGGTAAAAGCTATGGTGACCAACTGGCATGGGTCCAAATTCAGGACGGTGAGTGTAAAAATTCAGGACAAAGGGTCAAAATTCAGGACAAAAATTCAGGACAGGAGGTCAAAATTCAGGACAAAACTTCGGGACAAAAGGTAAATTTTACAGACACATAAGAGGCGGTCGCGCAATAGTATATAATTAAGCCCATCCATATCCAAACATATTCAACCATTTGCAAACCTATCCATCATGTATCCTTCCATCCACCCTTTCACCCTATCCATCCCTCCATCCATCCTTTCACTCATCCATTCATTATCCATCCATCCACACTTTCACCCTATCCATCGGTACACTCATCAATCCACTCTTCCACCCATCCACCCATTCACTCATCCATCCAGCCTTTTAGCCTTTCCCCCATCCAGCCATCCTTTCACTTACTCATCTATCTACCCAGTCAGTCATCCTTCCACCCATTCACCCTTTCAATCATCCATCCATCCTCCCTTTCTCTCTCCATCGACCCTTTCACTTAGCCATCCTTCTTTCCACCCATCCATCTACTCATCCACTCATGAATCCATCCATTGACACCATCGGTCATCCATCCACCCTTTCACTCATCTACCCATCCTTTTGTCCATCTAACCTCCCTTTCACTCACTCATCCATCCTTACATCCACCCTTTCACTCATCAGTTCATCCATTCACCCTTTCACTTATCAATTTATCAATCATTTTACTCATCCATCCACCCATTCACTCACACATCATCCACCCTTTAACTCATCCCTCCATCCTTTCACTCATTCATCCACCCTTTTAATCATCCTTCTACCCTTCCACCCATACATCTCTTTTTACATTTTGTCTTATCCATCCTTCCACTCACTCACCCTTCCATCCTTTCTCTCATTATCCATCCATTCACCTCTCATTCATTAATTCAGCCTTTCACTAATCTATCCAGCCATCCACCCATCCCTTCACATACTCACTCACTCACCTTTTCATTTTAATTATGAACTGAGCCTTTGTCTGCAGAGTTGCAGACATAAGAGACCCATCAAGAACGTCACTCTTGCACTAGTTCCTAAAGCAAGGGGTGGGGCGGGGAAGGGTTCAACTATGCCCTTGCACATAGGCAATCTGAGTCATGAGTCATGCATGATGCACAGCGCCAGGCCATGAGGTGACTGGGACATGGCGTTGTTTCCAGGGCTTTAAGTGGGATGACAAAACTGGGGGGTTTCTCCAAAGTGGATGTTTGATGTAATTAAGGGTGCGGCTTTAAACACCTAAGCTAACAATCTGTGCTTAGTATTGTGTACCGCCTGACTGGTATTTTGCATCTTCTGTCATTGTATCCATATAACACAACAAGTAACGTTACACCTGCACAAAGCCAGAATTATTGGCTTTGTCAATGGTTGTTAGTTTCATAAAATAAAAAAGCAGCAATCATGGCTTCCTTTGATATTGAAAATGCATGAGGTCTAAAATGGCGAGACTGTCACCCTAATAGCCTTTGACCCCAGTGGAATTAAATAAACGTATCCTTTGCCATGTGCAACCATGCACACAGTGCACCATAAAGCCCCCGTCTCACCTTTTATTTTTCACGCTAACCAATATAAAAAATGATTACACAAGGGACTGGACAAACAAAGCTTTACTAACACAACGCATCGGACAAAATTCCACAACTGTATGGAAAGAATAGTGCGATCCTAAAGAAGTACAGTGCACCACAAATGGTAGAATGGCGCAAATGCTGGTAACAGAACTGGTCAATACATGGACTAATGTTCCAGGGTGCTAGATGATTTACAGAGCAACCTAAATACACCGTAAAAACCTCATCACTGCTTGACCTGGCTCCATTCTGTACTTGTAAACAGTCAAACCTGGATGGCTCAAAATCAAATATTCTAGTGGGGTGGCATACTCAAAACTTCACAATTTACTATAAGTCCTCTGCATTCAGTGAAATGTTGAGAGAGAAGAGATAATCAATAACTCTCCTTGGATTCACAAATTATGGCGAAATCAATCTTCATTCAATAGTATAATGCTTTATTCGATAGACTGAATATATTTAAAAAAAAGAAAAAAAAACAGGAATCAGCCTTGCGAACACATTTTGTTCCTTACAGAAACTTTGTCATGGTAAAAGCTATCGTCGAAGGGCCAAAAACACATATCACATGGCAGTTCCTGGACATTTGAACTAACTCTCCGCCTTACCTCTCTAATCTTCTCAAAGTACCTGGCAGCCTGAGAGGCCTCCTGAGTGAAAACAAAATTGTTCTGGAAACGCCAAGAAACAACGCCCCCCCCCCCCATCCCAGGCAGTCTTCTGTCTGACAGAATGCCCTGCCCCGGACAGAGGTTGTAGGAGGCCGGCAACATGCTTTGCAGCCCAGACTGCCCCATTGTCATTCTGTATGTGGCAATCAGCCGCATACAGAATGACAAAGGGCGGGTGGGGCTGCTCTTGTGCTCGAGAAGGAGTGCGAGGCGGCCCCATCAGGGGCTGAGGCTTCATGCAGGGAACAGTGCTGTTCCCTGCAATACCCAAAATTACGGACAAAAGGCGTCCGTAAAAAGGATCCTCACGGACAACGGACGTGAGGTCCCAATTACGGACGGTCCGTGAAATTTACGGACGGTTGGTCACCCTAGTAAAAGCCAGCATTACTTCACTGATTCTGTCCCTTAGTCCCCCAAGTTGTCGACGTGGGGTTTTGACTCCTCCCAGGGTGCTTCATTGGGACTCTTCTGCCACCACAATTCGCTCCGAGAGCCGAAGTCCTGTATGAAAGCGCCTATTTTTCACTCTAACTTAAGGGCAAACGTATTTTTATTCCAAAGAGAAAATGCTATTGAAATGCAGAACGCCTTCTGTTTCCTCTCTACGAAGCAGAAAACCGCAAACAAGATGGGATGCCGGGCCTGGCTGTCAGCTCGCCGCGATGAAGGCAAATTGAACTGGTTACTGCGGCCCCTCAGCCTGGGGTGCTGTGCCCATCGCCCCTGCTGTGATTAAAGCTAATTTGGGCAAATGGGGCCTGTGAGGTCAGCCGTGTGTAGGCCCTTCTGAGAGCTACACATCCATACCATGGAAGAGCTCTCCAAATAAATGGATGCCTCGGGGTAGAGGGGGGGTTGGGGGGGGGGGGTCTGCCCGGTGCTTATACGTCTAGTGTCTGGGAGCTATACATCCATGTAGAAGGACTGGCACAGCTAAGGTCTGCCCTAGCTTTATACAGCCACTGTATGGGAGCTATACATCCATGCAAGGGAAGTGGTCTCTTCATCGAGGACTGGCACGGCTGGCATCTGCCCTGTCTGTATTCGGCCGCTGCCTGGGAGCTATAGAGCCATGCCATGGAAGGGTTCTCTTCACAGAGGACTGGAAGAGGTAGGATCTACCCTGTCAGGGAGCTATATATCCATGCAAAAGAAGGAGTCTTTTCACATAGGACTGGCATAGCTGGGATCTTCCCTATGTATAGCTGCTGTCCAGGAGCTATGCATCCATGCAAGCGTAGAGGTCTCTTATTAACCCCTTCGGTGCTCATGACGGAACGGTTCCGTCATGAGCCACGGTTGAGCTGTGCTCATGACGGAACCGTTCCGTCATGACCACGCCCGCGCAAGATTCCGTCAGCACAGCGGCGGAATCTGCGCAGCATGGAAGGGGTTAAAGAACTGGCACACTTTCAGTGTTCACACACCCTGTGTAAGGCCAATTTCAGGGAGCCATATCCCATGTGGAGAGGGGGATTCCAGATGAAGCAGTGATACATTTGGCCTCTTTAGCTTATTTATCTTGAATATTTATATAGCGCACCTGGAACTCATCAGTATGATGGCGCTAGACATTAAAACATTTCCGAAAGCAAACCAAAAGTGTTACAACCAGATGGGGAAGCAAGCAGGACAACTTAGCAGTAAGTTCTACATCGAACAATGAAAGGTAAAGTAATTGATGACTGAATTCAAACGTTTGACGTAGGGCGTTAGAGTAGGAATTGTTGGAATATGTTGGCCTGCAATTGTTTCCAGATGGTAGTGATAGGTAGTGTAACTGGCGTGAGGAGGATGGATGAAGGGAGGTTTCTAGAATGCACTAAAATATTTCCACTGAGCAGATGAGGTTCTGAACTAGGGGCCTTTCAAGAAGAAGAGGTTTATCACTTCTTAGACCTCTTTGACCACCAGAGGTATTGAGAGGCTCAGCAAGATCAGACAGGGTGCTTCCATGCGTGGCCTTCTGGATAGCAGAAGCTTTGGAAATGAATTCGAGCCGTAAGGCACGACCAATCCAGCTCGTGAAGTAAAAGCGTTATGTGGTCAAATTTACATGCAAGCAGGGCTAAAGAGTATTGAGAAACTCCAGCCAATAATGCATTCCCAAAATCAGGTCTTGAAATGAGGAGCCAGTGGTCAAACCTTTCTAAAAGATGTAATTCCTGCCTTTGTCTGGATTTGTTTTCCTGTCTCATTCTAATTCTACCTTGTTAGGCCTTTATTATTGTTAGATCTATGAACAATTCAGTCCAGCATTTCGAAGCATGAACTTTCATAAAATTATTTAGTCTGTGCAGTATAGTGTTATACTCTTAAATTAATGCTTCACTACATACCACTGAGGACTTTAGGAAAGAATTAGGGCCTTATTACGGGTATGGCTGTCCAATCACCACCACCACTGCGGGTCCGCCTGCAGTGTTTTGAGTGTGGCGGACAGACCGCCACAGGACCTCCGCGTCCGCCGGGATCCTGGATCCCATTGCGGTCGCGCAGCTGAAAAGGCCAAGAATATGCTGGTGGTGCCACTGCCGAGCATATTCCGACTTTCATTTCCACTGCCCTTTTCATGGTGGTGAGCCCGCCATGAAAAGTGTGGTGAACATGGAAGTAAGGTGGCCCTAACAGGGCCCCCTGCCGCTTCTGGGCCTGGGAGTGCATGCAGGTGGGCACATGTTGTGCCCCCCGGAATTGCACCACCTTTCCTGCGTTGTATGGAATGCACAACATGGTGCATGCCATACCGTGCAGAACATGCTGCAGGCGCTGTATCGGCAGCGATCTGCTGTTAAGGCTCTCCCATAAGCCTCAAGCATTCGCTGCCATGAGACCGCCACAGCACCACCTGCCTGCCATGGTTTAGAGTCGTAATCCAGCGGGCAGGAGTACGGCAGGCTTGTGGTCCTTCTGTCAGCCAGGTGGTGACAGGCTGATAGGAGGACCACCAAACTCTTAATAAGGCCCTTAGTCTTTACATTTTAGGCTGTATTCCGGTATGTATTCTTTACCTTATACATTTGAGGGTTGTGCTCCAAAAGGAATGCTTTAGTCCAGTGCTTCCCAAACATTTAGAGCTACGACTAAATTTTTAGATAGATAAACTTTCCCAACCCAGCTAGCTTCAATGAACATGAAGCAGGGGCAAATATTTCATATAACCACATTTGTTTGCAAACTTGTCGACGTTGACCACACCCTTCGATATTGAATTGTGGCCAAAATATTGACTTGCCCATAAAAGTGGCAGATGTTGAACTGCACTGGATTCTGGAGCTGGAACACTTTTCCGAGTGTGGTGCTGGCCTGTGGAATTCATTCACTAAAAATCACAAACTTCTGAAATATGGCGGTGTTGATGCCAGTGATTTTAGCTAATTTGAGAAACCTCTTCTGCAGCCAAGTATGGCCTCTTATCCATGTTTTTTGTAAATGCGACCCAGTGAGCACATTCGTTGTTGATATGACTTTGTGCGGTAAAAAGACAGCTACAACAAATGCTGGAAGGTTCACCCGTAGTCTTGCTTAGAAAGACTTGCCAAGGATTGTGCCAAAACTGAACTTAGTAACATTGTTCATCGCCTTTGCACTGCTGCACAAACAGATCTAATCATTTGAAATATTACTTATGTATAGAGCAGGACCAACCAAAAATTGGCTTGTGACCCACCAGTGGGTCCCAACCCATAGTTTGGGAAATATCTTAGGCTCCCACAGAATTGTTAGTTGCGTACTTTGGAGAGCTGTATTTCCATATGAACAGTTTAGTTCATACGGTACCTGTACACTCCAAGTGGAATTATTTACTCAGTACATTTAGAGCTGTACTCCCATTTGAATGGTTCAGTCCAGACATTAGAGGGCTGCATTCCCATAGAAATGGTTTAGCCCATACATTACGGGACAAAGCTCCGATTGGAGTGCTTTAGTGCTTACCTTAGATGGCTTAGTCATAGGCATTACATCTACGCTCCTACAGAAATTGTTTGGTAATAAAGAAAACACGTATATTTACAAATCATTGTTTTGCCAGCATATCACAAGGCCACATTTCTGAGTGTTTATTGTTTAGCCACTGCATTAAAGGATCTACTCGACTGAAAAAAGTTTAGCCCAATGTTGACAAACTCTGATGCAATAAGAAAGGGGAGCCATGCCATATTTTTAGGATATCCATAAGAGATATAATTTCCATCCAAGTCCAGTTGTAGTCATGCTCCAACGTGTGTAATTAAACCCGCGAGGGAGTTTACTTTATTACACCAATATTACACAAGCTAGTAGTGGTCACTGCGCCTCCCGCACTATTGATGGCTAAATGTCTGTAGTATAGGCTTCATTTCAGCTGTAATTGGAAGGAATTTTTTCCACATGATTGGCCAATCTGATATAACCATGATAGCGCAGTACTCAAACCGGGTTTTACACCGATGTAGGAGGATGTTGAGATAAAGATCACTGCTGAGAGATAATTTCCCTTGCCCCGGATGTTTTTTTTAAAATATATAAATGTTTTTGACCAACAGAGGCTGGTAATCGTGTAACAGTTATAAAACTGGTGTACGTTTATTTATGTAAATAAATAATGGTATATAAGTATTATTTTTTAAACACTATATAGACTGAATAATAAAAAATATGTTTGCGTACATTGACTCAAGTGGAAATCCTTTGCATAGTCAGTGATTAGCATGGACATCTGCATAGATTCTATTGTTATGGACCACCATTAGACACCCCTTGTTTGTGCCCAACATTAGCGGCTGGACTCCTTCAAGAAGGACTTTGACCACAGAGGTTTATAGTCTGATATTTTTGGTTTGGTGATGGTTTCATAGTCCTGATCATCTTCCTTCTTCTTCGACAGCGAGAGCGCCTCACTTTTCCCGCCTAGGGGAGGTTGAAGTCAACGCCGGCCAGAATGCCACCTTCCAGTGTGTTGCGGCCGGGAAGGCCACGGAGGCTGAGAGGTTCCTGATGCAGGTAACCAGAGTGATGCACTCGGGTGAAGAGATGTAAATGAAGTGGGTGGGGGTCTGTTACTACTGGCTGGAGGATAGTTCACGGCTGAGAGATGGGTCAGGGCTTGTTTAAACAGGCCCTATTCACGTGGCGACCACAATGTAGCTTTTGCAATTTTTAGATACGGCCTGTACTTAGTCACTCAATATGTTCCAGCTGCCACCCCTTATTTTTTTAGCAGCTTTCTTACAGGGGTACTTTTCAGAGCTTTGCAAAAGTTATATGTGCAGCCAGATCTGGTACACAAAGGACACCGGGGAATTAGTCACCATTAGAAGAACCCCTTGTTCTTATTCTGGTATCTTAAGGTCTTTAGGGAGGTTCCGGAGGGGGGCCTAGATTTCTGGTTAGGGCCCTGCATTGTCGAATTGTTGTATTGTTTTCGGCACAGGCCATAAAAGCACAGCTGATAACATGGCTACCTCAGTCATTCCAATGAGCCTCTGCCAGTTGAAGATGGATATGTCTAGGAAGGTTTTGGGCTCCAGGTCTTCATCTCTTGCTAAATGGGTCTTCAGTGCCAGTAAGTCTATCTGAGGTTAAAAGACACAATAAATCCCAAGTGGACAACAAACATCCTTTGTGGCTGTCCCTTGTGAGGGGACCTTCTAGAGGTCTTGGCCAAGAGCATTCCTCATTTGGAGGTTTGCTTGAATGACTTTGTACAGCTTCCTTTTGACAGATGAACCTACAGGGACACACTTTCCTAAAGCCCTGCAGTACTAAGAAAGCAGTGGCTACTAAAAGGCGCTATTAATGCTTTATCTCTCTTTTCGCAGCGGCAGAATGGCGACATAATTCCGGTAGCATCAGTGAAGCACATCAGCCACCGTCGGTTTCAGGCGTCCTTCCGACTGGAGGAGGCCACCAAAGAAGAGCAAGACCTGTACCGCTGCGTGACGCAATCCGGCCGGGGCTCGGGGGTCTCCAACTTTGCCGAGCTGATAGTGAAAGGTGAGTCTCTGTCCCCTCCCCCTCAGTGGGGATCCTGGAAGGCGGTGGCCAGTCACCAATGTGGGTGCCACCAAGTATTTTTGAAGGGCCAAAGTGGGTGAGCAGTAGATGTAGGCCTCATCATGCCTACGTTATCGATACCGTTCCACATCCATGTTTCTCCTCTGATGATGCAGAGTCTCTGTCTTCAGACTTTAACTTCCCCTTTGGCCACACTATGCTGCCCTCAGTCTTTGTTGTGACAGTCCTTACTAACCTCATTAACTCACAAAGCTTTCCCCAATCCTACTAGACACACAAATGGCTAAGGCCATCGATCTAAAATCAAGGGTAAAGATGACTTATGTCACAGTGGTTTCTTACGTCTTCTCTGCTTGTTTGATTACTTGTAAAAATTAAAAAGGGCTGAAGGATGTGCAATCAATCGATTATGGTCTATATAAAAGCACTTATGAAATGATGTTGAATTTATTTAATTGATGTTCTGCTTTGTGGTCATTTCTTGTAGAATTTTCCCTGTGAACTGGTGATTTATAAATATATGTTGCAATGTCTATTATTAGATTTTCAGCTGACAACATTATAGACTATGGAATATACAGAGAATGTTGCCACTTCATTCTCATGCCACCTGTCTCCTGCACATGGGTGGTAGCAGCTCAGTGATAGCAACCAGGCCCTCCTCTAGCCCCACCCCGGCCACTTTTGTGCTCCTTGTGTCCTTAGCGGAGACCTGTGGCACTTGAGCCATCAAAACACTCCTCCTGTTTAGTCGACCGCAACACCGCTTTTGTGAGCCTCTTCGAACAACCCTGGTCCTCATGTTGCTTGTATGCACTGTCTAGAGCTGGGGGGCCGTCCACAGACAGTCCTGGCCTACATGTTGGCTATACACACTGGTAGGAGATGTGTGCCGTACACAGACAGACCTGGCCGATATGTAGTGAGTAACCACTGCTAGCAGGTCTGTGCCTTCCACAGACAGCCCTGGCCCATGTGTGGCTTTCAGACACATACAATCAGACACTGCCAGCATGCGTGAGACCTTTAAGTACTACCCTAGTCTACAGGTGACCCTAAATAGCCAAATATTCATACACTGCTAGTAGGTGTGTGACCCTCCATAAACAACCCATGTCCACATAAGCACTGTGTATACACCTGCACACTCCTAGTTGATTTGTGACGACCAGGGCACAAGTCGTAAAAAAAAGATGTGTGGGGGGCGACTAACCAAGTTAGGCGGCATGCAAGTGACACCATGGCGCGTGGCATCACAGCGCACGTGGCATCACAGGAAATGACATCACAAACCATGACCTAACAGGAAGTTATATCTGATTTTAAGACCACACACACGTTTAGCAGGTCAATCTTGAGTAAATTTGAGCACATTACGAGATTTAACAAATTAGATTTTGCTTCAGGGTTGTGCAAAAACGTTTTTGCCTCAATATATATATTAAAAAAAAACTGCCAAAAATAAATTAGCAACAATGAGAAAGTTGGCAGTAAACCTGTTCTGCTTAATTTGTTGCTGATTTAAATTTCAAAATAAATATCTTATGGGGTTAAGGCACCTGCTGTAGAGATCTGTGTGCCCAGTAATTCTTAGGGAATAATAATAATGGTAAAATTATTGTGCTAGGTAAGCGGGCTACTGTTTTTAACACACAGATCATTTTGTTACTTGGAGTTCATAAATTGTAATCCTTCAAAGCACAGTGAGCTATGAAGGACATGTGGTTCCTACACCTTGTAACCCTCACTGTCTTATGTAGCACAGCCTGCACGTTGATTTACACGCTTATATGATTTATTGTCAATGTATATTGTGCACATGTGATGTAAAGCGCTCTGACACCCTACATTGGGAGGAGTAGCGCTATGAAAGAAATAAAACAAATAATGATATTTGAATTTGTGAAAATGCTGGGACTGGCCAACACATCTGACATGTTTACAGTGCATGCATATCTCCTATGCAGGCACTGAAGAAAAGTCAAAGAATGCCTCTCTTGTACTTGTACACAGCTGTGTGCCTCCGTTTCCCCTCCATTGCTTCAAAGTGTGAGATTCTAGATTGCTCCCAGCCAGGATACTTGAACAAAGGAGGCCTGATGGCCCCTTAACTTCCGCCTTTGTTTTGGGCCCAGCTGGAATTTAAAATAACTAGGCCCCTCACCACCTGCTCCAAGGAAAACGGACAACGTGCAAGCTGCTGACTGGGTCCTGGTGTCTGAAAATTACACCAGACGTGTTCAGCCTATTTCATAGGGGACAAGCTTCTAAGCAGGGTAGACAAAGTCCACCCTGTGAAAATAGTGGGTACCAGCGCTTACTTTCATACTCTTCTTTCGTATTCTTTTCTTCTCTTTTGTTCTCTTGCCTTCACGACTTTCTCCCTTTATTTTCTCACCCTTACTCTGTCTTGTAACCTTAATGTTTTTCCCCCTTCCTGCCTTTCCCCTTTTCCTCTCTTATCTGTTTCCTTCTCTTGCTACTCATCACACGTTCTCTCGCTTTCCTTCTCGTTCTTTCTTTTCTTCTTTTTTCCTCTCTTGCCCTCTCTCCATCGCCCCTCACTTTTTCTTTTATTGTTTATGCCGGAGACCTCAAGTAATTAATTTGTTTCACGCTGGAGAAAGGAGAACAGCGACCCAGCGAGAAACAAAGCCCGTTGGAATTAATCCGCTTTGACGGACGGAGCCCCAGCAGCGGCCGGACCCCGGTGCCTGGTTGGTAATTCTCAGTTTCAGAGCCTGACTCGCAGCTCAGAGAGACCGAGGCCCAGAGAATGAGTCCGTGTCACCCCCGCGGCCCCCCATGGACGCGGGGATTGGATTTCGGCAGGATTAACAAGCATTAACGGAGTCCCTCTTTTGTTCTTGCTCGGGGAAGTCGAAGATTTTAATTTCGGCTCTTAATGACCGGGCACTCTGGATCTTCCGGTCCTCCTGCCAGGTTTAAATGCCCCCGCCACCCTACGCTTTAGTCATGCCTGCGGTGCGTCAGCGCCCCCTAGAGGCGAAGACTGAAATATAACCGTCTCTAGGTGCTCTGAGTGAAAGGGAGTGAGTGACTTTGCTGCTGAAATGGCTAGCTAAAGGTAACTGCAGTGTAGAGTCGTACACAGCTGTGCCAGTCTAGCAGTGTGCCACCCTAGGGCTTGTTCCCCTTGGTGCACATCAGTGGCAGCTCATCTCACTTAACGCCGGTGCCAGCTTCGCCTAGTGAAACCACAGTCTTGTATACTCAGAGTTTAAAGTGCAATGAAAAAAGTGGGAGTCTATCAAAGAGGCGTGGCTAAAACTAAGCGGCACATTTATCATAAAATCGCGCAGCCAGCCATCTTACTGTGCTGCGTGATAGGGCAGGAATGCACTCTATTTAACATTATACCGTGCATTCCTGTCTCTTGCGCTGGCACACAATGTGCTGCTTAGCGCCAACGCAGGCACCCGTGCACCGTGGTGCAAGGCAGCCTGCGTTGTAAGCAGGATTGCTTTTGTGCAGGAGAGCGCACCTTCTTGCTCAGAAGCAATCCCGAGACATTTTCCTTTTGAATGCAGCACATATAGAAAGAGTAAAAAACAAGGAGAAATAAAGATATTTCTCGTTGGTAGGCCTCCCCTGGGGAGGCGTAGCATTTTGACACATTCCTAGGTTTACCAATATTGGTATAGCTGGGAATGCGCCAAAATCCATGTGTGGGAACACACCCATGGAACGCCTCTCTGGGCGGGGTAACACAACACCACGATTTGCGCCGCATTGCATTACTCTAGATTTATCAAGCCACGCAAGTTGGTCTTGTGTGACTTGATAAATCTTAGTTAGTAGTTTCGTCGCCCTTGCGCCTTATTGCATTACGCAATGGCAACACAACTGCTTAATAAATCTGCCCCTAAACTTTTGCCATTTCTTCAGTGTGTCATCCGACCGGTAGTTTGGTTCCTCTCTGAGGTTTCTCTTATTGCATCCAGATATGATTGTTAGCTGTTGAAGATAAATGAGTAACAACAATCTTTTTATTGTAAATAATATTGAAAATGTTTAAACTATGAAATTATGAGACTGTGAATTAAACATTACTGCAGGCCACCAAAGGGATAGTTTTCTTCAGAGTGTCTCAATCACTCCTGTTATGTTGACTCTGTTAAAAAGGTATGTCCTTTTTTTTCTCCACATCTCATTTATCTGTATATCTTACACCTCATCTCTTTCCTCTTCAGCACTGTTCTTTCACTCTTTTTTGAACACACGCATTCACCTGTAAGCACTACATGTTTTTTACTGTCACCTTGTCATTAATTTAACATCTGTGTACCTCTTTCACATATATTTACACAGAATCCTAATTGCAACTGGAATACATAAACATTACCCTGTACGGGGAAACGGCCACTACAACGCCGCCGTTTCCACGCATACACTTAACCACGCATGCGTGGTCACCACGTATGACCTATACCACGCATTCCTTTACTACGAGATGCATAATAAAGTAATGTGAGTTAAAGGTAAAAATAAAAAAAGAGGGTTGGGGGGTCTCCCCCCCCCCCCCCCCCCCCCCCCCACAAAAAAAGAAAAAATTTACCTGATCAACGCTCTTCTGAGCTTCTTGTCCTTCGGGCGAGGAGCATAATTAACAACGTTATTGCGTACGTGCGTCTACGTACTGCATTACCAAAAAATTGAAAAAGGACAAAAGAAAACAGCGACAGAAAAAGAAATCCGTCCATAGAAAGAAAAGAAAAACGGTGAGTGTATAATTTTATACTAAATTTAAAACCTTAACCATGAAAATGCCATTATCATGCATAGCTATACAATGAAAATCGTTGTTAAGGTATGCGTGGTAAAGGGATTTTCGATGTAAAGAATATTTGTGAAAAAGGCATTCACGTTGTAACGCATGCGTGGAAAAGGCATGCGTTGCAACGGAATGCGTTGAAACGTCATACAACCCCCTGTACGTTCTGCAGGGGGACCAAGGATTGGACGAACATGTATTCTGAACCCCTTTTTGACCCTCTGACATGCACTGCGACAAACACGCACTGCCTTCAGCCCCAAATCCAGAGCTGTCCATTGATGCCCATTATAAATATCTGGAGGCGACTCAGTTCAAAGTATCCCGGAAATATCTTACTTAATCTTGCATTCCGAAGTGTGTTAAACATATGAAATATAAGCTGAGACTAGATCGCTGCATGGATTATATTATCTTTTTTTACATTCATTATTCCGAAGTCAGTCAATGTTTTTTTGGCAGTAAAGTTAAGGACGTGAATATAGGGCCGGATAGGGACCTGTTCCAATGTCTGTTTTTGACTACTACCTGATCTATGACCCGTAGGGATCCGGCCCACTTAATACCCTGCATCTACTCTAACAAGTTTCACCTCCCCACCAGCGTCCGCTTGTTTCTCTGGTGAGAAGTGAGGCTTCTCACCATTTCTAGCGCCTCTTGCTGTCCACCAGCGTCAGCTTCTCACCTATAATGTTGACCAGCTTTGAAACTGCAACTTTAGAGTAACAGTTGCAGGCTGTGTAACCCCGTGCTTAATTTAGTAGATCAATCAATAAATAAATCTTAAAAAACATAAACAAACTAACGTGCAGAGTCTCAATGTTCTTTTAACCCCTTCGGTGCTCATGACGGAACGGTTCCGTCATGAGCCACGGTTGAGCTGTGCTCATGACGGAACCGTTCCGTCATGACCACGCCCGCGCAAGATTCCGTCAGCACAGCGGCGGAATTTGCGCAGCATGGAAGGGGTTAAGAGCCAGTGCAACCAAAAGTCAAGGTCACCAAATACCAAGGCTGCCTAGTCTTGATTCCACCTCTGTGCCTCTTTCTTGCACCATCTTACGCTCCATTTCTCTTTGGCTCTATTTTGCAGGTTCATTTTCATCCATGCCACCCCATACCACTGTGTTCTATCTTTTTCTTCCTTATTTCTCCCTCTTCTACCTTTCTGTTTCTTACTTTTGTCCAAAGTCTGATGATGAAAATAAAGTCCTGGTTTCCAAAAATGAGTGCCGAAGGGCACCACCTGCACAGATGAAGCAACTGGTCACCCTGTGCCAGCCACTGAGCCTAGAGTCTTCTTGGGTGGAGTTAATCCAATCACGTGGACTCCTCGCGCAGTTTTAATCATTGTATGGATCCACTCTGTGCTGCCAGCTGGGGTTATGACCATCTGACCCTCAGCCCCCCTGTTGTACATCTTTCTTCAGACTCCTGCCGATGCTCTAGGCTTCTCTCTCCCATGTTCAGCTTGATGTTGTCCAACATGGAACGCCTTTGTGTGATGTAATCGTTGGAGAAAGCTGGCTTGTGGTATAGCTGAAAACCTGTCCATGATTTCATCAGCAGAAAGAGCCAGTATGCCATAATTTCTCCTAGTGGAGAAAATAGCTTGGCATGGCATTGTTTGACCGTCTGTTTGTAATGGAAAAAAGCCAGTTTGTGAGGTTCATTAGCTGAAAGCGTGTTTGGGACCTGAGCAGAGAATTATGTTGCATGACGTCATCCCTCCAGAAAGCCTGTTTGTACTGCTGAAAGCCTGTTTCTGACAACATTAGTGGAAAAGGCTGGCTTGTGGTGCTATTAGCGTAAAGCCTGTTTGTGATGTCTTCGCTGGAGAAGACACGTTGTGATATTATCAGGGACATTTGCGACATCAATAGTTAATGCTGGTGTACGTCATCAAAGGAAAAAGACTGTAAATGTCATTGGCTGAAAAAGCCTGCTATGATCAGTGACAAAGCGGATTAGGGGTGTCATTAACAGGAAGCGTGTTCGCAATGTTTTCAGTCTAAAAAGCAGGCTTGTGATGGTATCAGGCACGCATGTGACATCAGCAGAGAAACACCGTTGCATGTCATCAGCCGGAGAGAGCTGGTTTGTGGTGTCAGTAGCGAAAAGCCTGTTTATATGGCATCATTAGTGGGAAGCCTGTTTTTAGTGTCATCAGCAATAAGTGCCTGGTTCTGGTGCCATCAGAAAGGGAAACTGTTTGGTATCATCTGCAGGGAAACCCAGTTTGTGATGTCATCAGCAGAGGAAGCTGGTTTGTGGTGTCAGTAGCGTTAACCCAGTTTGTAATGTCATAATTGGAGAATGCAGGTTTGTGGTGTAAATATTTGAAACTTTGCTTGTGATGCCATCAGTGGAAAAGCTGGTTTGTGGTGTCCTTAACTGAAAGCCACTTTGTGATGTCTTCATCATGAAATCCCTGCTTCTGGTGTCATCAGCAGGGAAAGCTTGTCTGTGATGCCATCAAGAGGGGAAGCCTCCCAAGACTCTCCTGCCCCAACAAAGCCATGTCACCGATAAGAAACCAAAACAAGTTATTTCTTTGGGTTATTGGTCATACAATCCCAAGCCATATTTATTCACACATATACACAAAAACACATTCTCATTTATTCATGCACAGTAACCCAGAATTGTACATTTTCTTTTACAGGGATTATTACCTAGCCTTAATAGAGACACTAATACATGGTATTCACCGAACCATTGCTAAATATTGTTCCTGTGCATCCTGTAAAATACATTTGCGAGTGAGATCATGACTGGTCGCAGTGTCCCTTCCTCTTACCCCAAATAAAATGTACATGGGTGGATCCTTCTTTAAGGGAGGACCCCCACTGCCCCCCACCCCACCGGGGTACTCATGTGTAAGGGGTCCGCTGGCCGCTAGGATACCTACCTCGGGCAACTCTTACACCCATCACCCGAATGGGATACTCCTGTGCAAGGGCCCATTCTGTATGCTAGGATACCTCCCGCGGGCACCCCTACACCCCACATTTATACCCCCCCAAGGGCCTGTGCTAGCTTGTGCCTAGTGCGCTTATGCAGGTGGTTGGCAGGTAAGGACTGCATGCCAACAACCGCCACCAACCCCGTGCCCTTAACACCTCCTTTCGACTTGCTGCTAGCACCTAAGTTCCCCCAGAATAACTGTAATACTAAGCAGAAGATTTAATGCTGGTGATGCGCTTTGTCTGGAGGCAACTTCCTACCAGGCGGCATGGCAGGTATCCGAGTAGACTAAACGAAGAGGCCAGTAACTGCCATTATTAAAAATCCCCTTCTCATGGGGAAGATGCTGGACAATGAGCTACCGTGGCCCCCAAATACACCCAAGAACTCTGTCGGAGGAGCTTTCACATTTGAAGATCTTATGTCAGCCATTTTCCCCCAAAAAGCCTACCATACTGTTTGTGAGAAATTGACGTTGTGATATTGTCAAGACAGACAGTTCTTTAAAATGTTCTTCAGAAACCCGCCCACCTGATTGTGTCCAGGCCGAGCTTGCATTAGCAGCCCTTCCCACTGCTGACAGAAAGCATCCACCGGTGCCCACTAATGCACTCTGACCCCCAGCACCAGGCAGGGCTGCGAAAGGTGGAACTTGTGAAAAACAAAAAACCTGGATGTCACCAAGGCCGGACCGTGCACAGGTTGCTGCTCGACTGTCCCTGGAATCAGGGAGGAAGGGGATGCAAGAAGCACCGCTCCAGCTTTCTGGCCCCCTGTAAGGAAATCAGGCCCCGCGGCCACAAAACCGGCCCAACGGAGAAGTGCCTGGTGCCCGCTACAGCCAGTCTGGCCCTGGATGTAACCTTGAAAGTGGAAGAAAACAAAATGGGCCACGTCTTGGTGCTTAGCCGTATTCAAATTGCCAGCTGAATTATTTATAGCCCCAGGCCTGCCACCGAGAGTCGGTGAGAAGATACACCGCGCTACAACTCTTCCTCCAAGTAGGTGCTTGCAGCGCTGACACCCTACTGAAAGCGCTATTTCAGAGAACTATGGCACAGCCAGAGGTGACCAACCCCCCAAAATATTGGTTCGAGGAACCATAAGCAAGGCCTTGCTGATTTTGCCAGTGTTTTTATTAAAATGATACCCTGCCACTTTCAATAATGTAAAGGCTGTTTTCCAGTATTCCTGGAGCGGTGAGTCTGCTCACGCATCCCTCTGGCGTGTAGTGACCGATTCAAGGCAGAGTTATTTCGCAGGCTGTACGTTGAGTGATTGTACTCCTTAATACATACAAAGGTCATTAGGCCGTGTAACACCTTTAAGAAACTGCAGAATATTGTTTTTTGGTGCTGCCTATATTTCTTTTGTGCGCACAAGCTCAATTCCCATCTTTAAAATTAAGAAGGATCGCACATACCACACAGCCTCCGCCAACGTGACCTGCTACTATGGATCCATGCGCTTGTGCATCAGAGGCAGCACTCCTCCGATGAAGGGGTACTAATGCAGGGTGAAGGTAGGAGAGGTTAGAACCTGTAGAAATCCACTGCATCCAAAGGGAGAGGTCAGCATGGTCCCCAAAGGCACACTCTACCAGGACGGAGGACCACAGAGGCATTACCCTCCTCGTGACTGCCCCCCAGGATAAGAGACCTATATGCACCTGCATCCAAAAGGTAATGAGACTTAAGTAAACCCTTTAGGAACTGCAGTGTCGCTGCGAATATTGTAACATGCATACCTTGGTCCAGGGAAAGGCCGAGCCACCCGAGGCATGGCTATGCCCTGAGCTACAGCTCCTCCGGGGAGAAAGAATTATAAAGGGGCCCTAACCAGGGCCGGATTGGCCATAGCAGGCATTGGGCGTTTCCCCAGGAGACTGGAACAGTGAGGGTCTGTTTGAAGCAGTTGGGGCCGGACTTGTTACCGGGGACCAGTTTTGCTGCAAGGCTGCAATATCAGCCCTCAGTAACACGAGTGCTGGGGTTGGTTTAGTTAAGCAGCAGTGCTTCCAACTTGCACCCTCGCTGTCCATGCGGGCAGTACAAGCTCTAGCCAGTCGAACACTGTGCATGTGGACAGGGAAGGCAATCTTACACTTACGCCATGCATACAGGCCCTTGTCAGCCTCAATCTCTTTGTGGAGGACATAAAAGCAAATTGAGGGAGATGAGAAGAGGTTCCACGCCTCCTGGCCATGTGCATCCAAGGTGGCGAGCGGGAAAAGAGACCAGCTCGCCGCCTCGTGTCGCCTTATATGGGCGTGGTTGCCGCATCGTTGGAACAACCCCAGATGCACTTTAGTGCCTACGGGGGTCACGGGCTGGCTATCAACTCATGCCACATTCCTCTCAACAGGGTCACGGCACACCACGCTGCAACCCCCAGTTTGGCGACGGCTCACCACCATTTTGGAGGCTCCCCTGAATCTGACAGCCTTTGTCATATGTTCTTAAGGACATTCTCTGCATTCTTGAGTGCGTAAATTTGTCATTTATACCTGTAAGCTTATATCTGTAAATTCTGATGTATTATGTAACGCTGCATAGTGCATTTCGAGCATTCAAACTGTAAAGCACGATCATTACCTTGATGTGGTATACGCTATACAAAACTTCAATACATTTTTTTTTTTTTAAATGGTTTCATTTCAAGGAACTCTGCTGGAAGACCTCTGTCTTCTGGATTCCCATGCCAACCTCTGAAATGACCCTGAAAGTACAGCTTCAGTCTCAGCAGCGAGATATACCTACCAATTGCTTTTCTCCTACCAGAGCCTAAGAAGCCACCATATTTGCGTGCCAGGTGAGGCAGGAGCTATCAGTAGTGAAATGGCAAAGTCTTCCAGTCTGATTAACAAACTAATGCAAAAATACATTCAGAGATTTCGGTCCCGTTTGAAATCACCTTTGTGGCATTCAGACCTTCCCACTAACATGCATGTACAGGTGCCCAAATTGCAGCTTCATTTCTCTTTACCTGGGAAAGCCACATGAGTTTTCTTCATATTAGTATTTCCACAATCTGGAACTGTGTACACAGTACAAATGCAAATTGTGAGAAGCCACCAACTGCGTGAAAAGTACATTTTTACTTCTTTGGACAGGGTAAACATTTTTTTTTTTTTATAATGGAGGAGAAACCCTCCTCTGCATTCCCAACCAGGTTTTGGGGTATCTGGTCCCTTTCCCGCCACGGAAAGAGAGTTACTCCAGCCCTTTTCAATAGCAAACCTTTTACTATTTCCAGAATTTGAAATTGCTCACAAACTCTTGAGTTTGTGGGCTTTCACAAACCTGCAGGGTAAAATATGCATTGTAATGCCAACTTCCCACCCCTTGCACAGTTTACACCTGTATCATTATATGCGGTCATTGCACACAATTATACGGGTATAATATGTATTTACACGTGCTTGGCATCCTTGTGCGAATACCTAAGAGGCTTACATTCAGCTATTTTTAGCTGTACATGTATGCTAATGATGTAACATGCCTCCGTGTTTCACAACCCCATCCGCTGCAGGTAGCTGTTCGCAGAATTCACAGCTCCTGGTGTCTACCCAGGCTTTCTGCAGCTTTGTGTGTGAAGCTGGGCGCAGCTATTGTCTGTAGGGCATCCTTGCACGTATATTGCATTGTTGCATTTTTATAATGCCTCATACCCCCGATGAAGCCCAGATGGGCTCTGAGGTCAATGAGTAAGAGGCTACTCCGTGTGTTGGATATGTGTGCTTTTTAGAGTGTGGGTTTCTGGAGTGACCAATGCGGGAAACATTCAGTGCAGGACACAGTGCTTAATTTGAGCCGGTAGTTTCCGGTGCTCAGCCCCAGCACTTAATTGATTTCCGGTGCTCTGCACTTAATTGTCACCTCCACACTTATGACAGTCTGCCACTTGGTGGCGCTGCTCATCTAATTTAGAGATGAGCAGAACAACAGCTGTTTATGAATACAATACATATTAAAAATGACTAATACCTGCTTCCCCAGTCCTACCTGCTTCCCCAGTCATTCCTTCAGCTTTGTGGAACCTGGAACAATCTGAACTGTGGCACATGCAGGAAGGGGGAGATGGTCAGTAGTTGTGGAACCGTCATTGGCAGCAATGACAAGGGCGATGGGTGGTGCAAGCTGCAGTGGCCTCCTGGCCAGGGCCCTGGCACGTATTATTTTACAAATGAAGCCCTGGCTGGACATGAGGTTGGGAAGGCTGCTCCAATCACGGTGCTGGGAACTGACAGCTTCCCTTCACCTTGAAGGGAAGCAGAGAGCTGTGGGCAAGGACGGGCTGCACTTACTGCTACGTTCCATTCTCATGAAACTCCTCTGGGCGAGGACAGGACGCTCTCTTTTGTCGCTTAACAGACTGTTGATAGGTTAATGTGTACAGGAAAGAGAAAAGGGTAATGGAGATGGAAAATGAATTAGGAGGGCAGAGAGATACGGCTTAAACCGTAAATAAAGAACATCAAAATGTCAGAACAGCAGGAGCATAATATTTATTCAAGCCGAGGAAATGAATCCTCGGCGGGGGCTGAAAAATGAGGAATCAAATGAATTCTGTGTTTGAAACATCCAGAGCTGAACCAATCCTAATTCTAATCGTGTGGTTACAGTTAACATCTATTGGTTTATACAATGTATGACATCACAGTGTTAGACCTAAACTCCCCTTTGACCTCTTTCAGAGCCACCGACCCCCATAGCCCCTCCACAGCTGCTCCGCGCCGGCTCCACCTACCTGATCATTCAGCTCAACACCAATTCCATCACCGGCGATGGGCCAATCGTGCGCAAGGAGATCGAGTACCGGCTGACGTCAGGGGCTTGGTCCGAGATCCATGTGGTCAACATGCAGACCTACAAACTGTGGCACCTGGATCCGGACTCGGAGTACGAGATCAGCGTGCTGCTGACCCGGCCAGGCGAAGGGGGCACCGGTCGGCCAGGACCACCCTTGGTTAGCAGAACCAAGTGTGCAGGTAGGCATGGCTGCTATGTATGTGCTGTGTATATGTGTAAGGTGTTTTGTGTTGGGTAGTGCATTGGAACTGGTCTCACTATGGGCAACCCTGCGTCTCCACAGTTGTACCCACGTGGAAACACCATCATCATAAACTTTATTTCGATCACAAAGATCATAAAAGTACATCACAAATACATTTTAGACAAAAATGTACATACAAACATGATAAAATGAATCGCAAATACAAGTATGCAACAAGAAAAAAAGGTTTGCAGGCAACCACGCAAAAAGACAAAAGTCAGATCGTGTGAGCAACAGAATAAAAGTGCAGTAGAGGGGCTTTTTCCCTGGCCTATACCTTAAGGGGACCCAACTCCTAGGTAACAAGCATTTGCAATGTAACAGGTCTCGCATGAGGTAGAGTTATTGCTATTGTAATGACAATTTTGCATAATGGTTTTGTTTGGAGTGTTTAAATGTATTTAACATGTAAGTAGTTGTATGTATGTGTTTACTAAGTATGTAATGTGCAATTTATTGTTTATTTAGTTTGGTGGCAAGAGGAGTAGTTCGCAGCAGTGTGCAGGGTTCACTATTGCAATTAATAGTTGCTTGGATGGTATGATGATTTGTAGGATTATTAAGGGTATTCATAATGTGAATTACAGTTGCGAGTATTAGTTGTAGTAATGGGTTTGTGTACTGCAGTATATATTGTAGTATATGTTTTTGTGTGTTGTAGGCTTCAGGTGATACCACAATAGATGGTGGTATAGATAAGACTGAGAAATTAGCCTCTGAGACAGTAAACAAAGTGCTAGAGGGCATGTGTCTGGCCCATGGAACGTAAGTAGTTAGGCAAATGTTTTCCAGTTGGTGTGTTTGATATAAGGGAATGCAGTGAAGATGCCTAAAGATGGTCTGATGGTTGCTGCATACGTTATAAATTGCGTTCTGCTTAGAAAATGCATTTTTTGTGACTGCATGTTGTACTTTGTTTATTAACGGCACATTCAAATGGCACCTCTTTCTGTTTCTTTGTATGTAGTAGGTGAAATTATTTCCATCTATGGTATAGCGCTCTATTTTTCTGTAGGTTATAAGAGTGCTGCATTTAGGCATGTATAAAAAACACCAGCCAGAACTATAGCGTGAGCTACCCTGAAATAATGGGGTAAAGTTGAACAATAACGCGCAATGAAAATTTTAGAAGCTACAAACTGCAAGTAAAAGCGGAAAAAAGATCGGAAAAGGCAGTTCAATAAAGACTGAACAGCCGCAATGTGCTGAACGGGAGCAAAATAAATCGGAAGAAAGGAGTTTGCAGACAGCGAACGCAAAAGACATAAACGTTGCAGCATGTGGCTTTTTGCTTTTAAATAATGTATGGCACACGGTAGATGGGAGCATAGGCACACAATATGGCACTAGCAATTCCCCTAAAGCACACGGGTGTGGCGAAATGACTAGAGCTGCGGAGCAAAAAGCTAGAGAACCATGTTAGAATCACGGCGTTGGCTTACCAACCTGTGATTGTGGGCAAATTAGTTAATATCCCGCGCCTACCAATAGGCAATGTGTTTGTGTGACTATAGGACACACAGAAATATTCCACCGTATGCAGCCTTAAAAGGCATCCACGCTGAACAGTACAGGGATGGCCACTGTTAGACACAGTGGAGTAATGACTAGATGTATGATGTACTGTAGAAAGGCTGTTCCTGTGAAAACTGTAACTTAAATAGCACAGGAGCTGTACCCCCTGGACCCATTGAGCTAGGGCCCCCTATAACTCTCGCAAATGCGAGACCTATTGCACTGCAAGCGCTTGTTATTTTTTAGGACTGATTACCTCTTAGCATGGAGTTTGGAGGACCGTATGTTTTATTTTTCCACCTGAGAGTGGCAGTGAAAATGATCAAAGCGCATTCCAGGCATCTACCCGGAGGCCTCGCTCAATCTGACCTCAATAACCCCTCGCCTGTCCACAGCTCCCACCTCCCCACCACAGCGTTTCCCAAGCTTTAACTTTTCCATTTAGAGGAGGACTTCACTTTATATATTATTGCAGAGGTACAGTGGACTTTTGGAGGCAGAATCGACCTCTACTGTAGCACATTTACAGAGGCAGTTCACTGCAGCAGACTCGAAGCAGGCTGCAGGGGCATGCCTTTCCCTATGTGGTCCAGCAAATGATGATGCCTACGAAAGGACTGGTACTGCCCAGAACATAGCATGCAAAGCACTCTTCATCGGAGTCCCCTGGCAGAGGCAGACCCAAGTCCCCAATGTAGCTGAGGCAACGTCTACTCCATGCTGCCACACACAGAGGTAGGCAGAAATAAAACAGCACAGAACACAGAGGCTGAGACACTGAAACGAGAGCAATAGAAACACCTCCTCACCTCCTCGCCCCCTCGACAAACACACCGATTACTGCCACTCTACCGTCGAGCTGTTCCTTCTGAACTGGGATAATGGGCGGGAGGGAGGGAAAGTCAAAGCGTGCCATGTGCACGCTGTGTTGAAACGCCGGGTGCACATCTCCTGTCCATACGCGTGCACATCTCCTGTCCCCCTTCGCAAGCAAAATCGACAACAATAGATCTCGCAAGCGAGCACCGCAAGCGCTGCGTCGCTAGGCGAGACCTAAAAAGGGGCACACACCAGAATAAATATCAAGTCCGTGGAAAACCGTAGCAGCATACAATAGGTTTTCTCAATAAAAAATGGGCTGTGCAATTACAGTTTGTGTCTATTTGTGGCACAAGCCTTTCGAACAACCGCACATACGTTAAATAATCTCAATATAAAGTGACTCATGCAGATACAGAATCTATTGATCAATAACACGTGCCTTTTAGTCAAACTATATATAAAGTCCATTGAAGACAATAGCAGCTTACATTTGATTAGCTCTATATATAAAGTGACCCATGCGATTACAATTTGTTCCAATCAATGAACTGAGGAGGAAAACAAATGGTTTTGCAATCCCCGGGGCCTTGTTCCAACACGCTTGAACCAGTAAAAAGCAATAAAAACAAACATTAAAATTACTTCAGCGTAAAGTCAACATGCATTTGCATCAGAAGTTTGCCATAAACCACAAGAAGAGGTGTAATGAGAAAGCTTAGACCCACATCGGACTATTACATCCATCCAACTCATTGGTTAAAAAGGACAGATGCCTTACAAAAGTCATTTATTAAATCCATGAAAAACCGTAGCAGTCTATTTTGGATTATCGCTATATAAAATGACCCACGCTATTACTGGGGAGGAAAACTGGTGATTTCGCAACCCCCAGGCCATTGTACCCATTCATTTCAACCCCTAAGGGACATGTACTACAGGGACATATGACTTTTAAACATAAACATCAATTGGTCACTTTCTTTGTGAACACTTAGAGTGCCTAATCCAAAAAGCCATCAAGAATTTAGCCATACAATAAAAACACTACTCTACTCGTGTCAGTGCTAAGTATTCTACTTTTACTGCCTTCCAAAATATGCAAATAAATCAAAAGGCCTGGTCAATTGGGCTGATATTGCTTTTAAAGCCGACCTCCAAATCTGACAAAACGTCTTTTTCCATGATCCACTCCTAGAGATGATCAGGTGTACCGTTTTGCAAAAAGATCCTATGCAAGGAGTCGATCAGACGAATGGCCCTATAATTCCCAGGATTGCTCCGATCCCCTCCTTCTTGAAAATCCAGAGGATCTGCGCTAATTTCCAAAATACTGCGATTTCCTTACCAGAAAGCATTGCATTTGACAAGAGATTAATATATGGACCCCACACCTCTGGATTTCCCTTATATAATGTATTTGGGATCCTATCCGGGCCTGGAGCTCACATGTGGAAACATACCTGGCTAATGATCTGAGCAGTTGCAATAACTTTGCGTTCCAATTAACCTATCCTAGAAGCCCTCTGGCACGACACGGCCAGTTCATCATGGGTCATTCTAACGCCACCCACGGGCGATGTCCAGGTGTAAAACATTCTTTTTTGAATCAAAGGATATCTGTGGACACAAGTACTGGATGACTGAAAAATCTACGGTATAAGAATCTAGAAAAACATCAAGCACACGGGAGCCCTTGGTGTGAGAAAGCCAGGGCTTTAAGTGGGATGATGAAATTGGGGGGGGGGTCTTTAAAAGGGGCCAGGCACACCTGTTAAAAGAGGCGTGGCCACTTTTTTAGGGGTATCGCCTAAACTATGGCTTTCAAGGTATTTTGTATAGATTAGAAAAATGCATGAGGTTGTATTATGGCACGGTTACCAATTTAGAATACCCCTGCTGTATAGCACTGAGTAGATGACAACATCAGCGTATCCTCCCTGGATGCTCTTGGGGCTCGGGGAGATGGGACAGCGGTCGATCTGACTTTGCAGTGAATGCCTATAAGGCAGTATAATTGCAGACTGCCCCAGCAACTCCCACATGCATACTAGTAACCTTTCAAAGGTAGGCCCGAGTTTTCTCTGCATAGACAGTATACATTCCTGTGCACCTGCATGCTAGCCTTTGAGGCAATGTTAAAAATTAAAACAATTATTTTGTTTAACGTTTTAATTCAGTATCATGCCCAGACCTTTGCACAAAATTAAAATGTTAACAAGTGGTTGGTATTTGTCTCTCGGAAAGATGTAATAACTTTGGGATAGTAGGTGTGTTGCAATCTGTGTAAAGTGCTTTAAGTTTAAGGAGGAAATAGTGTGTGCTCTGTCATTGCAGCAACGGACACAAATGATAAGGTTTTATGCACAGAATAAATCCATCACTGACTGATATTACATTAATTACAGATTCTTTCTTGAGGAGCAGTGTGTACCACTTCATACCACACCACAAATCCCAGAGGCCTGGCCCACAGACAGCTCGTGAAGTAAACAGAACAAACAGATCAGCAGTTTAACAAACTGACAACAGGCATACTGACACAGTGTTGCTGTAGGGTTGCCACTGTCACCGTGTAACTTTCCAGGTTCGACTCCAACTCAGCCTTTCATCCTCTTGAGTCTGATGGGTGAAGGCGGCTGAGATGGGTGAAGGCAGCCGTTATCATGTGAGCGCCCAGTGCCGTAGCAAAGGTGCTATGAGTGCTTGTGCGAGCGCGGGAATGGAAGAGTGAATTCCCCTGGAGGACGGCAGAGTGACACACATTCCTCGTGACTTGTATGTTCCACTCCCAGGCCAGAGCCACCACTAGCTGCACCAGTGCTTAATTTGTAATAATTTTTTTTTTTAAAGTAAGTGTCAGGGCCCTCGTCAGGAGGCCACTGCAGCTTGCACCACCCACTCCCCGTGCCAGCACTGCCAATGGCAGTACCTGTGTGTAAGTTTGAAAATTCAAACAACTTGAGGCCCCCAAAACTATAAAAATGGCTTGAACAGCAGATATTGGTTGTTTTTATTGCATATTGAATTAATAAATAACTTGTTCTCCTCATGTCTAAATAACACAAACAGCGCCTCGTGTGGCAGCTGTCATACGTGCCGGTGTTGACAATTAAGTGCCGGTGCAAACCACCTCAAATAAGCACTGAGTTACAGACTCCTGTGCCCCCGGACAGGCAGCAGATGGACACCTTTCTTTCTGAGCTGAGCGCCTTCATGCGATAGGCCTTGTTGAATGTCTTTACCGAATCACAGAGCTGCAAAGGCACCAACATGCAGTGACATAGCCACTGTGTCAGGGGCATAAAAACAGAGCCCGATAGAGACACGTTTCGATATCCCCTTTTAATAACTGCCAGTGCTGAGCCCGGCCGATTAAAAGCCCTGGAGAAGACATTCATACACCTGGGAGCCCCCCCAAGTATGATGTTGCCCGCTCGTCATGAATCCTGTTGCCTCCATCTGTGGTCGTTGTCCAACAATATTTTTTTGTTCATACCCCTGGGAGCCCTCAAGTGGGATACATGTGGCCAGTTCTCATAAATAAATATGTAAAACCCCTAGTTCATACACTCAGGGGCCCGCACGGGTGACAAATCCTGCATTGGGGCCCTCGACTCTGCTACTGCCAGCTCACGCAGCTTGGAGTCCATTGGTAAGACGCAACTATGTTCGTTAGGCTGGTAGGTCTCTGGTCAGTTCTGATCCTTTCATCGAGGCCAGAAGTTATCTGGTCACATGCAGCTGAGTTCATGCAGCTTGGGAGCCTTCTGGTCCCACGAAGCATCAGTGTGAGTTTGGAAGCTTTTGAGACAGTGAGAGATCTTTTCTACAGTAGAGCAACTCTCAGGCGAGCAGTCTATGTGCAGCCTGGGAGCTTTGGGACATGTATAGCTCTGTTCCCACAGTTTGTAAGCTCTCAGGTCAGGGGGTACAGCTTTGGAGCTCCCGGATCGAATACAGCTCAGTTTAAACAATATGGAAACTCTCTGTCCAGATATACTGGCGTTCAGACAGCATAGGAGCTACATGGTCAGATAAAGCTCGGTAGGTTTTTGGGCGTCCATTTACCAGAACGGACTCAATTCGCCCAAAATGGCATCCTGGGATAATACCTGTTGCTCAGGTGTAGTCTCTGGTCAAACGTTATAGAGGACTGCAAATCCCAGAGGGCAGTGGGTTGTAGGTAAAATAAACTAGGGTTTAGTGAGAAAAGAATTGGAGCAACCAGCAGCACTAGACGAGGGGTTATATCAGCTGGGACTATAATTGTCATTATCCGGAGGAGGAAATATAATTGTCATTATCCGGAGGAGGAATCTCCCAGACAGTCTACGTAGGTGCGGAAGGCCCAGGCGCGAGCTGTTGACACACACGGCAAAATGGCGCCATTGTAGACCCGTTTGTCGATATTTCATCCTACACGAGGAGCTACGACAAGGATGAATAAACAAAATGCCCTCGCTGATAGTAAGATAAAATGAGGGACGTTTGTGTCAGTCTTCTTCCGTGGTATATAAAATGCTGGCCGGGTTTCAGCCTCATCCCTTCTATGCGGGAGATAAATTGAAGGACTTTTGTCCGCCTTTCATCACCTCTGTGCCATTATTCCGTCAGCCTTGTGAGAGAAAAAAACGAATCCATATTTTCATCTTCCCGTCCTACGTGTGAGAGGAAATGAAGACTGTTTGTCGTCCGTCCGCTCTGTAAGTGGGAGATAAAATGTACGTCCTCTATCCACACGGTGTTGATAAAATGTGTGGTTTGTGTGCTCAACGTCTCGGATTCGCGGTTCCGGCTGATGGTGTTGACGTACACGGTACATTAACAGTGGTTATTGATGGTTTAAGTTGAACAAGTCGTGCACCGAGAAACGAGCCAGCGCACGGGAGACCTCCTGGCACCTGGCTGCAGACACCACCATTTAAATCCCCGAAAAAAAGCTCATTAAGGTGACAAACTATCGACGCCTTGAGCCAAACAGAAAATCCCCTGGTAGTGGAAACCAGTATACGTTCCAAGGCTTCCGGCGCGGCCGTCGGATAAATAACAGAGCATCAGCAGGGAGGCCTCGCGCCCCAGCGCCGGCCAGGCAGAGCCACCGGAGCGGATAATGCAGATAAATAGCTCCGGCTCCCGAGCCACGGGGTTCGCGGTGGTGACGTGTCGCCCCAGGGCCTTCTTTCGATAGCAAGAAGCCTTGTGGCATTTGTACCACTGCCCCAGAGCTGAAGCATGCCTGTGCCTGGTGGTCCCTGGCTTGTTTTAAAAGTCTGGCTTAAATTGACACCTCGCCCCCACCGTTTGGTAGTACCTCGCAACGGTTCGAATAGCTCTCTGAGATTGGGCCGAGAGGGGTGAAGCACAGACCACAGACTAGCTTGTTGGTGTGGAAAAGGCCGCTGTATTGAAAACAGATGCACTTCACATCAATATTTCTTGGCCTGCGCGCCGTACAAACTAAGCCTCACTAAATATTATCCTCCTACCTTTCCTCCCTCCCCCTCCCCTAAAATGTTCCCCCTCCAAAACATTTATAAACCCCAAAACTCGCAACTTTTAAACCTGTCTTCACCTAACTAACTAAGTACACTTCCTACATGCTCCCAGAGTGACCTTCCCAACCAATAAACAGTAACTGCAATCTGCTGTACCCACCATTTCCCAGGAAAAAAACGCCCCCAAAAACATTCTTCGCCACACCAGCACCTGCTTCCAGCAACAACCAATTTACATATCCTCCCCCCCCCCCCCCCCCCCCCAGTGCACCTGGTCCCAACAAAACTACCCCTGGGAAGAAAACCTCAGAAAAACACGCCTGCCCCAACAAACCCTCCGGCAACTCCATAACCGAAAGAAAAAAAACCCTTCCTAGGGAGGGGGGTGGGACAAATTCGCACCGCTATGCCTCCCAGGCCGGCTGTCGTGTCACAACCACTAAAATGGTGGCTGGTGACACGACATGGCCGGTTATATGGCCTCCAGCCCAAACGCAGCCCAACTACCAGCCCAACTGGTGCTTGTAAAAATGGAAGAGAAGCGTCAAAAATAAATATCTAGAAAAATGTGATCTTTTTCTATTTCTTTCACAACCCCGTGGGAAGAGTAGAGTTGGGGGTTAAAGAAAAAGAAGTGAGGTGTAATAAGTTTGGGCAGAAAGAGTGAAGATTGGCACATGTGAGCGGATAGGGTGGAAGAGATTATGGGGCTTATAGAACTTTAAGGTAAAAACAAATAGCACAATTCAAGGTAGGGGTGGATAAAGTGAGAAAAAAAGTTGACTTGGTGGTAGTCAGAAAGAGCACTTCACTCATAAATGATAAAAGAGTAAAAGTCGAAGAAAGAGGAAGTAGGAAGAGAGGTAAAGTTTTTACTGTAGCTGGTGGGTTGAGAACAAAAGGAAGAGTCCCAGAATATGAGAAGGCTAAGGTTGGAGAGATCATAAAAAAGGTTGGATAAATAGTCATGACTCGAGATCTAGAAAAGGCACTCATCCTTAAAAAACTGGAAAGGCTCACACATTAGTACCCCAAGATAGGAAAGGAGAAACTAGGGCCCTAAAACAGGGGCGATTTCTCAGGTCACTGTGTGAACAATGCAACAGTGTGGGGGAATCGAAGTGATTAATGTCAAAAGCCAATTTAGCAATCCATTGTTACCAGGAAAACTGAGCAGGTGGTAAGTATGTGTGGGTCCTACTGTATGGGGGAGGTGGGATGGTGTGAGGCGCAGGATGGATGAGGTTTGGAGAAGATATCGCCTAAAAGGGGAGTGTTAGATGCTCCCCCATACCTTGGCAGAGGGTCAGTGTGGCTGCAGAACGGGTCTGGGTGCGGGAATACTGAGCAAGTCTTCCCCCATCAGGCAGAACAGGATACCGCACAGGAGCTCTGCCCTGCCTGACTCGCAATCAAGGCATGAAGTGTCAGAACTGGGATCTACCCAGTCTCTGAATACTGCCCATTTAGTAAGATGCATGAACTACACAGTAGTTTCATGAGCTCGAAGCTTCTAAAGCTAAATTCATCCAATGAGGGAATTTGTTAGACCCAAGAGCCTTGTGGATATCCGGTAACTTGGCCTGCGTGTCTTTGCAACTGCACCTGCTCTGTCCAGCATGTTACATACCCACGAGTCCTGCATAACACTTCCCTTTTTACCAGTCCTGCAATTGACCCCTTCTAAAGACAGAGGCAGGGAGGAGATAGGTTAATGATTGCACTGGATAGCCCCTGCTTAATTTCTGCTGGCAGTTGCAGGTGGTGCACAGCACACACATTTTTGGGACCAGGAATTATTTTTCATCTTATACTCTTATCCAGACCAAGAGAGAAGGGCCCAAAATGGAGAGAGAGAAAGCTGTGAAAACTGACTACTGGAGCAAGCAGAGATGAAAAAGGATCTTTAACAGGGAGATAAAGAGGTACAAAGTGTAGAGCGGTTTAAGAAAGGCATAAAGTGGTATTATTATTGGGTAACTTTGGCTCCGATTGCAATATGTAACCAGACCGGCTGAAGCCAGGACAGATGCCGGCTTAAGAAGATTTGAAATATTAAACTTGTTTGGATTATGGAATCTAGATCAGACATTATCTCTGCGCATTTAAGGAGAGATTAGGCCCTGAAGAAGAGATCAACTTGTGAAACATGTGTTGCCTGTTTCTTGTGCGAGTTATCTTTTTGGCAAACGGGAATTCAAATTACTTTGTGGTAATTCGCGCTCTCACCTCGGTCCACCGCAGGGCTTCTACCCTGATTGTTGTGGAGGGTGTGGACGTGTGCACGCTTTCCTTGATTGCTATCAGCTGCTCAGGCTTGGGGGAGGCGGCGCTCTGACGGTCACGTGACCTAGAGCTCCTCTCTACTTAAATCCAATGCCACTTCTCCCGCGCAGCGGACGCGCGCGGTAATTGAAGGGTGAGATCCTGAAAGTAAAGCGGAGGCTTGCTGCTGTCTAATTGTTGCGCTCTGGCGATTTAAAACACAAAAACAAATCTCTGTCCTTTGTTTTTTAATATAACCTCATACTTCACTCAGCATTTTATTTGCACTCTCACCTCGGTCCACCGCAGGGCTTCTACCCTGATTGTTGTGGAGGGTGTGGGCGTGTGCACGCTTTCCTTGATTGCTATCAGCTGCTCAGGCTTGGGGGAGGCGGCGCTCTGATGGTCACGTGACCTAGAGCTCCTCTCTACTTAAATCCAATGCCACTTCTCCCGCGCAGCGGACGCGCACAGCGGGCGTGCCGCCGGCGCGCCAAAGGCAAGCCCGTCTGCGCCCAAACGGGGCCAGGGGCCACGACCCCTGGTCAAAAGTGCATACATCGGCTGAATCTCTCTTCTAAACAACTCCTAGCTCTCCGCCCCCCAGTTAACCCAAAATGCACCCGGTTCACTGCTGACAGCCTAGCTGTGAAGGTCTGTCCCTGCTGCAACTTTGCCCCTGTCACTTCACAGTCCCTCCGCCTCACCTCTCCTGGTACTGAATCCTACCCTCACTCGTCAGTCCGACCCATCAAAGATTTTACGTTCCTCAGTCTAAATTGCCGATCACTCCCCAAGCATAACATGGAGATCCTTCTAGACGAACACCCTGACGCTTTGTTCCTCACAGAGACCTGGCTCCATGGGAGTGCCGGCCCTGATGTGGCAGCAGCACTACCTCCCAATTATGCCATCGTCAGGAAGGACAGAGTGACAAAATGTGTGGGGGGGGGGGGGGTTTGGGGAATAGCCATCATCTTTAAAAATCTTTTTCAATGCAAATTTGATCCGTTAGACTTTCCCAACTGCGAAGCCGCCCTATTTAAAATATCCCTCAACCCCAATTTCACACTTTGCGGTATTTTAGTTTACCGCCCGCCAGGACCCCCCACCAACTGGGCCTCATCCTTTCCCAACCTCATAACCCCTTTCCTTTTAAATTCCAAGAATTTCTCAGTCCTAGGCGACCTAAACTTACATCTTGACGATCCCCTTAATTCTACCTGCAGCAACTTCATTTCTGACCTCGCAGCTATGAATATTAACCTACTAAATACAGGCCCCACTCATAGTGCCGGCCACCTGCTTGACCCCATCTTTTCGAGCCTTCCTCACATCCACTGTGCCCCGGCAACACCCATATGCTGGTCAGATCACTTTATATCCAAATTCTGCCTAACGCCCCTTTCCTCCCCTACCCCTTTTTTCCCTTCCCTCAAGGTCCCCAAAAGAGACTGGAAACAACTGAATATAGGTATCCTCAACAAGCTCTTATGCGCCAACCCACCTACATCCGATTCTACGGTTGACGTGCGTTCAGGAAACATATACGATTGGCTTTTAGATGCTCTTGACTCTTGCCTCCCCCTCAAAAATAAAAAAAATAAATAACCACCGACCTCCAGCCCCTTGGTTTAACGAAGCTCTAAAGGCTGAGAAATCTAAATGTAAAGCCTTGGAATGGAGATGGAGGAGAGACTACTCTAAAGGCTGAGAAATCTAAATGTAAAGCCTTGGAATGGAGATGGAGGAGAGACTACACACCTGATTCCAAAGTTGTCTACAAAAAAGCATTAAAATTATACCACAGCAACTGTAACTCTGCTAGGGCTTGCTTTGTCTCCAAAACCATCTCGGATGCCACTAACTGTTCAAGAACACTTTTTGGCCTAGTTAAAGAGCTTGCCGGCTCTGAGACCCTAGCAAAACCTCTGCCTTTAACTAAACGTCAATGTGACGATCTTGCCCAATTTTTCACGCAAAAAATAGAGAAAATTTATTTTGAAATTGCTAACTCACATATAAGCAAAACCCCACAGTCTCAATCCATCATCTTACCCCAGACCTTACCCTTACCCTTACCACACCTCACTGTCCCTCCCCAAACGGTTCCACAGCTAGTCTCTTGGCCCCCTCTTGACCTAGACTCCTTGATAACCATCCTTGGAAAGGTCAAATCCGGTTCCCCGAAGGATCCCCTGCCAATCTCCACACTAAAACAGCTGGACCTCTCTCATCTGTCCGTCATCCTGAATGCTCTAAATTCTTCCCTGCTCGAATCCACAGTCCCTGGGCATTGGAAACACGCCATGGTAACCCCTCTCCTGAAAAAGCCCTCTGCCGACCCTAGTGTCCTCTCTAATTATAGGCCCATCTCACTCCTGCCGGCCTTCTCCAAAATTCTTGAGACACACATTCACTCCCATATCTCTCAGTTTGTCGAAACCCACAAAATCCTCCACCCCTCTCAATCCGGCTTTCGAACCGGATTCTCCACGGAAACCACACTGTTGGGGGTCACAGAGAAGTTGCGCCATCATCTTGACACTGGGGACACAGTCGTACTGATATTGTTAAACCTTAGTGCGGCATTTGACACTATCTCCCATTCAGTCCTAATCAACACACTGAAGTCTTTGGGCATCTGTGGCTCAGCCTCGGACTGGATTACTTCTTTTTTAACTGACCGCACTTTCCAGATCTTCTCTGTCACAGACACTTCCAACATTTACCCATCACCCTATGGTGTGCCCCAGGGCTCCATCCTTAGTCCTCTTCTTTTCAATTTATATGTCAGGCCTCTAGCAGACATAGCAGAACAAGCAGGCCTAACTCTTTTTACGTATGCAGACGATTCCCAGATCATCTTTTCCCTCTCCAGTACTGACCCCGGCTCGACATCCCTTCTTCAGACAGGCCTAGGGAAAATTGCTACATGGATGAACTGCAATCACCTGAAATTAAATGGTGATAAGACGGAAGTCCTCATCCTAGGCAAAAATAAAGATCTGTGGGGCCCACTACATTGGCCTGCTGAGATGGGCGCCCTCCCCAAACCCTCCAGTCATGTCTGTAATTTGGGGCTAACTATCGATGACTCTTCAACCATGCACCATCAGACAGTAAAGGTCACAGCTATCTGCTTTACCATCTTGAAATGGCTCAGGAAGATCATCTGGATGCTCCCAGATGACACCCAGAAAACAGTGGTCCATGCCCTCATCACCTCTCGGCTGGACTATGGAAACATCCTTTACCTTGGCTCAAACAAAGCAGTGACTCGAAGACTTTAGTTAGTACAGAACACTGCAGCAAGATTACTTTGCAAGGTTCCCAAAGCCACCCCGATATCTGGCTACCTCCGTAACCTACACTGGCCCAGGGTGGAGACCCGCATTAAGTTTAAAACCCTGAGCTATATGTTCAAGATCAAAATGGGAACGGCACCACAGTATCTTAACTCTCTTGTCCGTCCCTATGCCTCCACTCGCCATCTACGATCTACCACTCTTGTATATTTCACAGTACCTAGGTTCAAACTATCCAGGATGGGGGGGAAGATCTTTCACTTACCTAGGTCCATCACTGTGGAACACCCTTCCTCTCGCTATACGCAAAGAGACTGTTTACACACGCTTCCGCAGATCACTCAAGACCTGGTTATTTAACCAGTAACTCCTTCTATTACTGCCTTCTATTAGCTACACCTAGTCCGCTTGGCGCCGGGAAACCCTTTTTGGGTAGCTGTTGCGCCCTATAAATTAAAATAATAAATAAATAAATAGTCATAATGAGAATGTAGATGTCAGACAAAGATGGACGTATAGTCTAAACGATCCACGAGTGACGGTGTATAACATTTGGAGACTCCAGAAACAATTAAATATATTTTGTAGTAGGCAGCATTACTGTTCGTCGACCCTGCCACTCGACAGCGTTGGCGGAGGGCTTCAAACAAAAACTTAAAGCCTCTGCACTTATCTACGTTATTTTTATATATTAATTTTTTTAATTAATCACTGTCAATAGTATTGCAATAAAATGGGAGCTAACAGAGCTATTAAAAAATATATGCAATATGTTGATATTGTGACTTTTCTATAGTGTCTCCATTGGACTACCTACTAGAGTGACATACTGGTATCAGCGTATTGATTGGTATTTCTCCGCTGCACTTCAATAACTTCAACTCAGTGAAAGAAGAATGTGGTAAGCTCGAGGCACTTAGTACCCAGAACAATCACTTGATTTCAATTGTAAAACTAATGTTTACTCCATTATAAATCAAATCCTGGGTGAACCAGGTAGTTACCCAATGCAATTTTGGGGCCTTAAAGTGGGGGAGGCAAGAGGTGATAGCATACTCCTGCTTTCATGCTAAGGAAACTTTACATCGGCGGGAGTGAATTGGATCAGCCACCATATCCAAGATGGGCAGCAGGTAAACCTACTGAAATAAACGACTATTACTTTTAAAGAAAGATCAGAAAGCGACCATCAACCTCAATGTAGAGAACTAATTCTAATATAGGCATATATAAATATAAAGACAAATTTGGCAATGGAATGACCACCACATATTGAGTTTTAAATAAATCATAATTTCTCAAAAAAAGAAAATAAAATTGCTGCTCCCGCCAGGCTGGTGATAAGTTGCCAATGCTGTGTGAGGCTTTGTTTACCTCCCTTCTATCCTCCCCTGCCCGAGGAAAGGCTGAGGGTATGAAGCAGGGAGCCAACGAGTATACCTCAAGAGGCATGCATAAGACGCAGTCAGCTAGAGAAATTATCTGGGAAAATAAATGCTCAAAAATAAAATGCAGTATGATGAATCTATTTCAGCCGTAAGGATAAAGTGAAAAAAAAATGGATTGTAGGAGTAAATAGAAAATTATGCTGATCGCCATCCAATCAGGTGACACTAAAGTCTTTTGTTTAGTTAGGTAATGACTGGCACGCAATGATGTAAGAGGCAGTAGGACATTAATATCAGTAGATGACTGAAAGGCACAAGTCATACAGTTGTTTGGGGGACTACGCCGTGGTAGCCCAGACGTACTTATAGCAGTGAATACGCGCCAGACCCTGCCATTTGACTACAAGTACTAATCACACTTGGTTGCAGCATGTGAAACACTCTAAAGGAGTTGGTTGGCCCACATCTAGTTTTTGAGTCCTGCCCCAGATGGTGGCATTCGACAGTGCTGCATTGTACAGTTTCAACAGGTGAGCCCCCATTAACTTTGAGAGGTGGTGTGCTGCTGCCAGTTTATTAAGAGGGTCCAGGGGTGCTCTTTTTAGCTATGCTGAATGCTCCTGCAAAACTGTTTCCTCGGATATTGTATAATCAGCTGAAACAGTGAGTGCAAGGAGCTAATGTTGCCCTTCTGACTCGAAGTGGTTTTCACAAGAATCTCTCTGCTATGCACAGTGTGATGAGACTGCTAAAGAATATCTCACACACCAATCCAAGCACGAGGGTTTATTGAAATAAAATAAAGTCTGTAAATTACAGTCAACCGGCCAAAGTTTTCCCTAGCACAGGGAATGGAGCAAGCTGCCTGAGCAAAGGACACATTTATACACTAATGTGCGTATGCTTCTTAATAAGGCCATCTGATTAATTCTTAATAAAAACTTAAGTAGTGGTTTAAACTGAGCTCATGAGTTTAAGTGAAACAACCTTCAACTAGTAACGATAAAATGCAAACACTGTGGCTGAGCAAGCTACTCTTCATTTTTAGATCTCGAAAAAAAAAAAAAGAGGCGGACGAACAGCTTAGCGCCTTGGATGGGCACTTCCTGTCAGCATTGTGAATGTTAGCAAGAAAATAAGGCAGTTTCTACAAGTTTCGCAAGACCATGGCCGGACTGGCTGTTGCGGGCATCTGGTGTTTTCCCAGTGGGTCGGTTTTGGACTGGTGGGGGCCGTTTTTAGGTCGAGACTAGGGCAGTCCACATGCGCTGCTCTAGGAAAACAACCTCTTGAAATCAATCTGTACTTTTCACATGCTCGTGCGTGTGTTTTTTCCCCCGCTTTCTTTCGATTGGTCTTTGCGTGCGAAGGCAGCACGCAATTGGGCAAATGCGGGTGACGTCCCACCTTTGGCAGGAATTGTAGCCGCCTACGGCTTGCTGTTACGCGCAGCGGCGCGCAGTGTGCCATCTGTTTTTTGCATGCAGCGGCAGGCACAAGCGTGCCCGCGCACCACTCCTGGGCCTGTTATTTCTTTACGTGCGCTTTTCTCGAGCGCCGGTAACTGCTGAGCTGGGGACCATCCGGCTCACCAACGTTGCACCATGTTGTGCACAAAAGGTATGTTACGGTTACCTTTATTGCAGATTGCTATGTTGTTATCAGGAACAAAGATTGGCCACAAGCAGTCAGTAACGCGCGTTTCGTTTACTTTTTCTGCTTCCTTCGGTCACACGTACGTATTGTGAGTGTCTGAAGGGAATGAAAGAGACAAGCCTCGAGGATTCACTAGTTCCAGTCTTGGAAAAAGAGTGGGTTCAATGGTCCCTCTAGATGGGTTGGTTCTTAATCATTGCCCACCCACCCCATAGCGTTCATCATATGTCAACAGCCGAGGAGCGTTCATTAAACGTAGACGTGCGGGTTGTACTACATTTATTGACTTACTCGCGTAGGTTTGACTCTGGTGGCACATGCAATAATCAGTTTGGTTCATGAAATGGGAAACCTGCAGCCCCAGGCAGAGAAGAATGCCTGGTCTAATTAGATGAAACGCGCAGCTCAGATTACCGCAGAACTTTGAACTCAGCCAGGGGCCCCAGCTCTCACCTCTCTGACAATACTGCGGTATCATCTGAATGGCTGGTGGACCAGAGACCTTTAAAAACACCGTTCAGTCCCACTGCATGACATAACAAGCATTGGCATAGCCAATAGGTCTCGCCTTTGGGACCTTATAAGTGTTTAGCCATGCAACAGTTGCATAACTAAATACTTATAAGGTCCAAAAAGCGAGACCTATTGGCTATGCCAAGCGGCCATGCGGCCGCGAAAGTGATCGCGATCACGATTAAACATCAAAGCGGCCGTGAAAGTAATCGCGGAAAAGCGTGGCGCCCGCGCACTGTAGCTCTAGGCTGGCCTGGTAGCACTTTTTGGAGCCCTCTCAATAAGTCTCGCCAGCCCAGCGCATGCGCGGGGTCAGGCGAGACCTAAAAAAGCCCCCCACACAAAAAAGAGACTGTGAATATATACTACTACACACGGGAGAAAGACTGAGAATAGCTGCCTAAAAGACCGATATAAAAGCACTTCCCGCGTACTCTTTGCGCATGCGACTGTTAAAACTTACATTTCAAGGAGTTAACTGCACTCTCGGGATGGTACATGCAATAATCAGAATTTGCACATATCTTTAATGGTGTGTTTCAGAGCCCTGAAAGCACGAATGCCAATTGTGTGAAATGCGCCTCAAAACACGGAGGTGTCAATTACATGACAAATGCACTCAAGATGGTTCTACAGTGAGATATAGATTGCAAGTTTGAATCCTGACTGAGCATCCCCGCCTCCTGTACTGTTGTTTAATAGTAACAAAAAAACGGCCATTTTAAACCGATTGCAGCGCCTGGAGGCACAATATAGTAAGGCACGAGGAACTATATAAACACAATTTATCCTCATTTAAGTGAAGAGATGCAGAATAATTGGTTAGTATATTAGATGCGCACATAACATCAAGAGAGAGTTGTGTTACTTTGTCTGCATTTCACTCTTTATACTAGTGAATGACTTCAACCACGCACACACTATAATTGTTCTGTAGTTTCCCAACTAGAATTCAACTTGTTTTAAAGCTAATACCAAACACTGGTGTGTCTGACACATCGCCACCCTTTGGTTTTACCTTTTTAGGTCTCGGAGCCACTTAACACCATAGGATAGTGCATTGTGTTTAATTTTCGAGGAACAAAATGTATAAACTGTGTGAAGTAAAGTCTCCCTTTACACCGTAAATCAGGCTGACGCAAGAAGTTATTATAGAAAAAAGCTGCTATCATGGGCTTCCTGGCCTTTACACCTCTCTTCTCAACACCTCTATGAAGCCAATTAGGAGAATGACCAGAGTGGGTCCTCAGAGATCCCCGAATTACAAGTGTTCACCGTGGCAAAAGTTAACGCGGAGCTTTACTGCAGCCAGACTTTAATAGGAAACTCACACTTAGCATTTTATTTTAATTTGAACAGTCTGCTCTATCTGCCCCAGCCTCACTCACATTCTAGAGTGTATTTGTATGGCCTATTTGCAGCAGTATATTAATTTGCAAACGGAAATCATTACTCCTGAAGCAAACAAGCATTGGCATAGTCAATTGGTCTTGGCATTGAGCGTGCCTAATTGCAGAGACGTTCCGAGAGGTGTTCAGGAAAAGACCCTGGCCTGAGAGCGACAGAAGCATATTGGCAGAAATGGTTATAACACTTTTTTTATTATACCTTATAACTTTTAAACATGCTGCACAACATTCACAATATTATAAAACACCTATTAAAAATGTTAACAAAGCCCATAGCTCTGTCAATACACGTATAACGCCCCAAAGGCGAGACCTATTGGCTATGCCAATGCTTGTTGTGACTAGGGGCCGGTTTTGAAGCAGTGCTGCAATATCAGCCCCCTGTAACAAAAGCAGCAGCAGTGTTTCCCCCCAGCAATCTCTCCTTTTACCCCCAGAGGCCAGTCTGCCTACTTGCCAGGGCTGGTTTGCGTTCTCAGTCCAGCTCTGCACAAGACCCTTACCATTCGGGCTATTCGGAGCCCGGGGAGTGACTTTTTCTGTTGTGCTGTACATTTGTGGATTACTCAGCAGTCTGACATTGTGGATATAGCCTGTTTGGAAGAAAAAATATAAAAAATAGCAGCACCACCAGAGATTGGTGAAAAGATTATATAAGCAAGCCATACACAAGGGGGAAAATAAAAGTAACTCAGAATAAACTGGGTGTTTTTTTTAGTTTTTTATAGCGCACATTCTACCCGAAGGTATCAGAGCAATTTACATGAGCACCAGTAGCATTACAGACGGACAAATTAATTTTGCCAGGCAAAGGGAGATTACGTGATTTTCCCAGAATCACAGGATGTTGAGCGTCCCTGCTGTGACTCGAACCCGGTTCCCTCGCTTTGAGGTCGAACGCTGTAGCCATTAAGCCACATCCTCTGATAAAATCTAGGTGTGGACATAGACAGGGGTATTGCCCCTGCTGTTTAATATGTATCTGTGTGATCTGCATGTTAAATTGTGCTTAGGTTCCCTGTTTCCGCCTAAATTGGGGTCAAACAAATAGCAGAATTTTTGAGAGTACATTACTTTATAGACAAAATCTTAGTCTCATCGTACACTGAATGACATTTGTAATTCCCTTATTGTCTACCTAGAAAACCCAGATAATGAGCTTTGGCAAAGACAATAAACAGAGACGATGGAGTTTGAATGGCAGCAGGCTTTTGGGTGTAAAAAGCTGTAGGTATCTATCGGCCTCTTAATTTATATTAAGTTTAACTCGCATATATTGTGTGAGACAAAAAAGCACAGAGAACAACAGGAGCTGGTTTAGCGCACTTCATTATAAATTATAGTGCCCTTACACTGTAGCCATTGGTTAAGACCTCTGGCACTGAAGTGCTCTGGTTGATTAACTAGGGAGCACCAATAAGGTTTATACATTCACTATTTGAGAGTTGTCCAAATACTCATTCATCTACACATTAATATGGGTTTCAAAACCTGCAGCTTTCTTCCTCCACTTTAGCAGGTTCACGCAATCTTAGCAAGTAACCTCCAATCATCTTTCATCCTGCTCAGAGCAGAGGCCAGACTGACCACTACCTCAAGAAAATGTGGTCACCCCACGTCGTACACTGAGAGCTCCATTGGCCACCATTAAACAGATACAATCCAAACGATGCTGCCCTGCATGCAGAACTGGTCGCCAAAACATCCCTCCTCGTGAATGCGGCCTCATAAGCCAAATCTCCCATAAGCATGAGAGCACCAAGTTCGAAACATCCCTGCCCTCAAATAAGCCCTCAGTGGTGTCATGATTCCTGCTTTGAATACCTTCCCTCTGAGCCAGAGCACTGTGGCCACGCTTCACCCCTCAGGAAGCCACTGACATTGATCTCTTTCACCTCTTATGCTGAATGCCTGTCCCGTCCCCAACCCCTCCCAGGGGCGAGTCCTCCTCCCCCTTTGCCCACTTAACTGTGTCCCTTTTACCTTTACATTACACCACTGACAACGTGATCTGATGCCTTAAAAGGTCGCAGTTTATTTAGACATAAAATGGTTGTACATTTCGCAATTTCATTGGTCGTTCATAACATCTATGTTATTGCATGCTTCTATTGTCTTTGTACATTCGTCGTTGTTATTTGCTCCCAAACAGTATAGATTTGCGAGGGGCCTCTTTGGCCGGGCCTCTGTGTCTGCGGTTCCAGGCTTCAACTTGCTACAGAATTTCGTGGTGGTGGGGGAGGGTTGTGCTAACTTTGGGCCTCGTGCCCTTTTTTAAACCTGCCCCAGCTGCTTGCCAACTCGCCCCCTGATTGGGGGGGGGGGGATGTTGGCTACCTTGGGGCGACCAATCCTGGTCGCCCCTCCTTTCGCGGGCTTCGTCGAGACCGGGGTTGGGGGTCGCTTCCCGCCTCCGGGCAGCGTTTGCCCCTGGCCCCCAATGGGTCCGGCTGCGCCTTCCCCGGCCCGGGCTTCAAATCTACATTGGGCTGCAATCGGTTCAGTTCATAAAACTTTATTCGGCTAGTTTAAAGCATAAAACATAAAATAAATACAATATAAAACATCATAGTAACCACATAAAAATACATCACCTCCCTATACCCATTACATGATTTAGAATCGAAGACCCGCTTCCAATCATTTCAAGTTGTTGCCTTCCTCCACTATGGCTCCTTATTTCTAGGCAGTTCTCGCATGAAGGTCTCATTGTTTTTTCTTACTTATTTCATTGTTACTGAGTTTTAATTTGCCCTATATATAAGGTGCCCCAATATTTAATCGTTGCAGGAGTGCTATTTAAGACCGATAAACCCCTCTTCTGCAATCTTTGAGAAAGTCCCCAAAGAGTTAGGCTTAAGATTACAAGCATGTAGCAGATGGGATGTTAGAGTTTTAATATTGACCCAAATGTCACACCAAAGATTATATAAACATATTAAAAGGATTATTAGATACAGGGAAGGATGATTGTATGCTGGATGTATGGGTTGAATTAAACTGCCAGATTATGAGCCCGTTTACAATAATCAAGCAATCTCCAAGAATGCATGCGAACAAGAGCTGGGCATCTAATTGCATGCATTAGGGAGTAGGTAGGCGGAGGAGGCTTTCTTCTTGAAGAAGGCCTATAAAATGTATAGTGAATTAAAACCTGACGAGAAGTGCCCGGCCTTCGAACTGACTATATATCTTTTGATTAGAAACCAGAAGATGTGAGACTCGTTGGTCCATGGCGGTGCTTAAGATCTGAGTGGATTTAGGAAAAGAAAGTCGTCTGTATAGCATGGGAAAAATAACAAAGCTAGCACGTACATTATTGTGGTGTTCCAATTAGAGGATAAATCATAATTTGTTCAATTTATGAAACGTATTGTGCAGAACATTATTGGAAGGAGTTCAAGGACTCACATAAAATTTGCTAGAGTTTTAGGCCCTTTTTGGATGTATTTTTTAAGGAAAAAAGGTTTCTGTGCTTGCAGATGTTGACAATTATTGTTTGGCAATTTGATTTAATACTTTTCAATAGGGTGACATACTACTTTGATATATTTCTACGGTTGTTGTTCGATAATTATGTAATAACTGTTCAAGAATGGAAGGAGTATACCATGGTTAATATAGTTTTATGTAAATCATTTATAAATTATTACAAATATTTTGAAAACAATTGTCTCTGGCCGTGGCCCTTAGGTGCACCCAACAATAACTGTGTGGTTCTTTTTATCTCCAGTCTCTAAAGAAACGATTTCCATGCTTAGACCAACCCCAGTTCACACAGCTATCTCACTGGTACTTTCTAGATTGGATTATGCTAATAGTATTCGTCTTGGTCGCTTCACCGGTCCAAAAGGGGAAACAGCCACTACAACGCGGCCGTTTCCACGCATAAGCATAACCACGCATGCATTACAACACATGCGTGGTTACAACAAAAAGCCTTTACGACGCATACATTTACTACGAAATTCGTAGTAAAGGCATGTGTGCTAAAGTTAAAAGAAAAAAAAGGGGGGGTCTCCACCCCCCCCAAAAAAGCATCTGATTCAAAAAGAGGGCTTGGGGGGCACCAAACAAAATAAAATATAAAAAAAACGCTCCTGATTTCGTAATTTAAAGAGAGATGTGGAGGCAATCGGCGTCGTTAGAGGAAACGGAAGGACACTTTCGCTTCCTCTTAACGACATGGAACGTCACCAAGGAAGATCGAGGAGAGGAGAGGTAAGGGGGAATGAGTGGGTGATGTCGCGCAGGGGTAAATTTAAAAGGTAGATTTTTAGTGTGATATCCTTTAACAACAAAATGCCATTAACATGCATAATTTAACAACGAAAATCGTTGTAAAAGTATGCGTGTTAAAGGCATTTGCGTGGTAAAGGATATGCGTGGTGATGGCATTTGTGTTGTAATGCATGTGTGGTAAAGGCATGCGTTAAAACGGAATGCGTTGTAAAGTCATACAACCGCCCAAAAGACTATGACTATAGGGCTCCCCAGTGTAGCAAACAGAGCAGTATCAACGAAACTACCGCCATGTCCTGTTTAGCTGATGGCGCTCCATCCACACTGGCTTCTGTACCAGTCCAACTTGCTAAAGCCCATGCTCCTCTTAACTTCCCATGACGCGTGGGTGCTGGAGGTCTGTAGCCTTCTGTTTCACCTTGTACACAGCCACTTTTTGGCAATACTGACCTCTTCCACACACCAGGAGTGCACTGGAGTAGCATCAACTTTACCTGCCATATTGCGTGCGTATGGAATTCGTACGCCCCTGTATTTCCCGCTGTATGTCAACATTGGAAGCAAGATTTCCATGTAGAGGGTAAGCCACCTATGATTCGTGTCTAAGTTATTAGTGTAAATGTTTGTGTGAATGTTCCCCACCACCTTCTTCTGACTCCCCAGATCCCCCATTTTAAACTGGAATTATCCCTTTTATGGTAAAACACACCCAGTAAAACACGGCCTAAGCTAGCGTCTGGATCCATGCAGACCGCAGTTTTGAGGTCTATTTATATAACATATCAAAACATGGCGCCTTTGTGAACTTTGAAAGTGGAGGGGAATAATACTGGCCCTGAATTCCATTGAGAGAGTGAAGGGAGGCTCATGCTTTTTTGTGGGTGTGATGGCGGAAGAGGGTTCTCACCTGAAAGTAATGCATTAAAAAAAATTGATAACCATATAACCTTGCTAAAAAGCACGAGGACTCTTAAGAAGCATTCCATTACATTCATGCTGTGCGGATGAAGCCCAAAACATTCTACTAGTTTACCCCATTTTTTTCTCAAAATTTGCGATGGGCCCCCTTCTCTTATTTGTTAAGAATTCCACCCAGCGTGCCATTGGCAGCACGTTTTCATGGTTCTGTGCATATGCCATATTATACCAGGAACTATGTACAATATGCCAGTATCTGAATTTTGTTAGTGATGCTTCATTATACCATGGGCGACCCTTATGTAAAACCCTACCTCCAGGATGTCAGCCCCAGCATTTTCCCATGGCCTCCATCCACCCTCACAATATGTCAGTTACCCTCATTAAAGCCGAGAATTAACCCCAGTATGTCAGCATTAGCATTTTGCCATAGTTTCCCCATATAATCCACCACTAACCCTTTGGGTTCCAGAGTAGCGTACTATTTGCCGTAAAGCAATTCAACGCCTCGTCAGGGGTAGTAAGCGCTGGATAATTACAATTACAATATACCAAGAACTGTTGCCAGTATGCCAGTGCCAGCATTTTGCCATGGTGCTCCCATATGCCAAAATATTATCCTAAGTATGCCATAACCTTTAGCAGATTCACAAGACTCATACACATATACACTCTCACTCACTCACTCTCTAGCTCACTCGCACTCCTCACTCAGATTGCCCCACTCACTCTCACTCATACTCGCTACCTTGGTCTAACTTACATTACTCCTTCTCCCTCACACTCCCGCCACTCACTTACAGATTGTCTCTTTTCTGACAGTTTTATTGGGGAATAAAGGCCAAAATTACAGCATACATTGAATATAATACAATGCGACCATCATCCACCCAGTAACAGATCAGAGGGTCGGCAATCGTCCTGAGCAGACATTTCTGATAACAGGAGATTCAACGGGCATGGCAACATGCCAGTCCGTCTGGATTAAATTAAAGGCATGAGTAGGTCCCACAGAGGACATGCTTCTGACAATGTAGCCGAATAGGGGCTCTAAGGTGGAAAACATCCCACTAGGATAGGCAGGGGAGAGGGGTTGAGTGAGAAATCCTGGTGGAGAAGGAGTGGGGGTGGGGTGTTCCAGAAATACTGAGGGAGGGGGGGATTTGCGGTAGGTGGCCAGCTTGTTGCACACCTTTAGGGAAAGAGAGGGAGGGGAGGGAATTGGGGATACAAGATGATCCTGTGATGGGCAAGTCATGGGGTGTCACAGTGAATCAGGGGGGGGGGGGGTCATCTGTGACTGCTTTCCTCAAGATTCCGGAGGGGGACCAGATGACTTCAAACTGGTAACGCACTTATTGTCACTCACATGCACACACACTCACTTTCACAGTTTAATACTCACTCCCCATCTTCCTCACTGACACCCGCCCTGCTTTAGACGCACCCCTTACCTCCCTCGGTCACACTCAACTGTCACTTACTGTCTCTTTCTAACTCTTGCCCTCACCTACTCAGACACACACTCACAAACACACTCACTCGCACTCTCACTTATACATACACAGAGCTGCAATACTTGATTTTTAGGTCTTGCCTACCTGACAGCACAAGCTGTTTTATTGCGAAAGACCTATTGTATGTTTGCCAAAAATGTACATTGTGCTTAGAGCCCACCCATAGTCTACCATTGTCACTCTCACCTGCTTGTTTCTGATTCAGTGGCTTGCTTTCCTCTTCTGCTTGTCCATCCAAGAAGCATTGCCTCTTTTACCATACTTTTGATTGGATAGCTTGTATCCTTCCACTGCTTTCACCTAGGAATCTACTTTGTTCTTTTTCTTTCAGCACTCCACGAGAATGCTTGTTTTCTAGCTTTCTGCCTCCTTTGCCTCCCTCTTTCTTCAAACATCCGCCACCCCCTTGTGTGTTTCTGTCTTCTTTATGTGCTGCTTTCTCTCTCTCATGTGCTTCTCTCTCTTCTCTTGTCTGCTTCTCCACTATGCTCCGTTTTCCTGTTTACTTTTTGTGTTGTCTTGTCTCCCCCCTATCCAGAATTATTTTATCCCTCCCACCCCTTGCTCCTCTATTTTTCTTAACCCCTCATGGTCATTTGAATTCTTTTTTTGGTGCACTGTTTATTGGAGGGCTGGCAGCTGTCATTTGCTGCTTGTCACTTTGCTACATCAAAAGCACTTTTGAGCACCTAACATTTCTTTAAAAAAATATATATATATGTTTGAGGCATGTGAGTTGTAGATCACATGCTTTGCATACTCCTGCCATATAGTGTTGGGTCCGGATGTTTGCAATTTGTTTTTCTTCAAAGAAGTCTTTCAAGTCATTAGGTAAGGTGACTCCTTCTTTCGGTGATAGCGCGCATGGGCATCGACTCCATTGTTAGATTGTTTTTTTCCGCAATCGGGTTTGAACGTATATTGCTGCACTCTGATTCAAAGCCGTTCTTCGGGTTCCCCTCGGTGCGCAATCCACTCTACCCACGTTGGTATTGTTTTGTATGCGTATCCCACTTCTCTGCGTATAGGATCGGTTGAAGAAAATTTCTATTTCGATTGGAAGCCCTGTGGAAGGCTGTCGGGCCTAACTGCGTTGGTCCACCTCGCAGTCGATGGAACAGACTCCATTCAAAATTTGTCCTCGGTGCCACGCAAAGTATCCACACACCGACTCGCACGAAGTGTGCAACTTGTGCTTATCCCCGGAGCACAACAAACAGGACTGCGATGCGTGTAGATTGTTTCGATAGAAGAAAACGCTCCGCGATCGTCGGACTCAATGGCGTGAAATGCAAACCTGGGATCATCGGATACACGCTGGACATCTTCGATTAAGGTTCCGAGCAGGAAGAATTTGATGCACAAGGGGCCGAAGATCGAGCAGGAAGAACCTGATATCGGACTCCGAGATGGAAGACAACATTCTGCAAGGTCAACGTCCTGTGAGTACCAAACACCCCTTGCCCCGAAATCCAATTCAGACCAATCAAAAGGCTTTGGTTTCACCTCCACCTTCGGGCCACGGTCGGCATTGAGAAAATGTTTCTAACGCCCAGGCTCGGCACCGAAACACATACTTAAGCCTTCCGGCTCGGGATCGAGTCGGCCAAAGTCAGGCACTGAGCCGAAACCTTCAGGCTCGAAGCCGAAGACTGCGTCAGAGCTGAAACCCTCGATGCTGAAATCGAAAACGGCTTACGAATTCAAATCTTCTGTGCCGAAAAGTCCTTCCACCCTGGCACCGAAGTCCTCGGTGCCGAAACTGAAAAATGCTCCTTTGCAGCTGCAGGATCAGATTTTCGATATCCCCCCTCCTAAAGCAGACCCAAAACAAAAGGAACTTTACATTAATCGTGATACAGGACATCTTCTTCCTAAACTGCCTAAGAAACGCAAATCTGAGTCAGAGGACACACATTATCACATTTGAAGAAGAAGAATGTCGGAACTAACTCCACTCCTCCTCCACCACATTCCCCTCCACCACCTTCCCCACCATTAGAACATTTACTTATTACACCAACTAACTCTCATCCACCACAACCGGATGACGATGATGATGGAGATGGTGAGGATAATCTTTTACCTGTAGATCCATGGACAGACTACAACACTGATTCACCCACAGACAATGACCCAGACCCTTACCCTGCAAAGCCTTCCCCTCTTGACGACAATGTAGGATATCTGGAATTACTTGCTAGAGCTTCAGAATATCACAGGGTACAATTACACAAGGAATCCTCAGAGGAAGATTTCTTATTTGAAACGCCTAGTAACACCCAAAGGTCTAGCCAGACTCTCCCTATGCTCAAAATCATGATGAGATATACAGACTGAGCAGGCTTATATTTTTTGTCTATTCTTGGGGTGAGAATACAAGCACAAACAGGGTCTTTGAATATATCATGCCGATGATATATTCAAAGACCCTGTTCGTGCTTGTATTCTCACCCCCAGAATAAACAAAAAATATAAGCCTGCTCCATCTGATCCAGCTTTTATTAAAGGGCAGTTACCACTAGACTCTTTGGTCGTCTCTAATGGCCGTAAACGTACCAATTCACAAACTTCTGGGATGGCCCCTCCAGACAAAGAGACAAAATTGTTAAACGCATCTGGTAAAAGAGTAGCCGCCCAAGCAGCGAATCATTGGCGCCTTGCCAACACCCAGGCCCTACTAACCAGGTATGATAGAGCGCATTGGTACGAAATGGAGCAATTGCTCCAATATCTCCCAGATGAGCACAAGTCTAAAGCTCAAGATTTAGTACAAGAAGGAAAGCTCATCTCCAATTCCTCTATTAGGTGTGATTTAGATGCTGCTGACACCACAGCTAGAGAGATCAACATTAATGTGTTACTGAGGAGGCGTGCATGGTTGAGGATTTCTGGTTTTAAACCTGTAGTCCAACAATCCATTTTAAATACTCCATTTGACAAAGAGCATCTCTTCGGGCCCGAAGTAGATAAGTCATTGGAGAAAATAAAGAAAGAAACAGAAGTGGCTAAGTCATTGGAAGCCCTACAGTCTCCTTTTAATCGTGGCTCCTTTCGTCGCTCCTTCTATCAAGGGAGGCTCAAAACGACATCCTCAGACAATACTGCTGCCTCGTACAAAGGCAACAGTCAATCCTCCTCCTCAAGAGGCTTCTTTAGAGGAGGTTACAGAGGTAACAATGGCAAAGTAGGGGCAAAGGTTTCACACCACGTAATCCCCCCTCCCCTAACACGGAGTTACTTGACTACACTTCCCCGATCATTTATCACCTGTCAGGGGACGTGTTTTACAATTCCACCCCATTTGGCAATCCATAACCACAGGCAAATGGGTGTTAGGAATTATTCAACATGGTTATTGCCTGGAGCTTACCAACCTTCAAACATTCCACCCCGCTCTCACAAAATGTCACCAGAACATTTACACCTGCTCAAACATGAAGTCCAGTCTCTCTTGCAAAAAGGAGCCATAGAGCCTGTACCATTACAATATCAAGGGTCAGGCGTGTACTCCCTGTATTTTCTAATTCCCAAAAAGGATTGCTCCTTGAGACCTATACTGAACCTCAGCGAACTAAATCTCTACTTACTGTCAAAGCATTTCCACATGGTGAAACTTCAATAAGTGCTCCCACTTCTACAGTAGGGCGGCTTTATTTCTACTCTAGACTTAAAGGACGCATATTTCAACATTCCAATTTATCCCGCTCATTGCAAATACCTCAGATTCACGGTATCGGGTCATCATTACCAATTCAAAGTCAAGTCATCATTACCAATTCAAAGTACTTCCGTTTGGAGTCACCACTTCTCTCAGGGTATTTACCAAATGCCTAGCGGTAGTTGCAGTTCGTCTGGGAAGACAGCACATCCATGTCTTCCCATACCTGGACTACTGGTCCATCAAAGCCTGTACTTACCAAAAATGTCTCCAACAAACTCAATCCACGATTCACTTATTACACCAATTAGGGTTTACAGTGAACGCGGTGAAGTCTCATCTACAGCTTTCCAACAAACAAACCTATCTGGGAGCCACCATAGACACTCAAAGCCAGAATTCTCAGTATTCAGTCCCTTCTCACTCAGTTTCAGCCCAACCAATCATTACCAGCAAGAGTATTCATGCAACTGCTAGGAATGAAGTCTTGCATCGTAATTGTTCCCCACGCAAGACTTCACATGCGTCCCCTTCATGAATGCTTAGAAAGTCAGTGGAACCTGTCGTAGAGTCATTTGACCGATCTAGTGTTGATAGATGGTCGCACCCATCGCTCTCTACAGTGGCAGAACCACAAAATGTATCCAAAGGGTGGCCTTTCATCGACCCTGTTCCACAGACGGTGCTAACAGCAGACACATAGCTCACTGGTTGGGGTGCTCACCTACACAATCACACAATACAAGGGTTGTATTGTATTGTATTGTATTGTAATTGCATTTATATAGTGCTTACTACCCCTGACGAGGCGTTGAATCGCTTTTTCGGCGAGTATCACACTACTCCGGGACCCCTAGAGAATTAGTGTTAAATTAGTATAGTTGAACATGCAAGTAAATTTTAAGAGGTGGATAGGTTAGTCAGTTATTTGGATTCGGAAGGATAGCAGAAAGATAGAAGAGGGGAAAAAAGGTTTTTATTTATATAGCGCTTGTTACCCCTGATGGGGTGTTGAAGCACGCCACTCCGGAAACCCATAAAGGACTAGTGGTGAATTAGTATGGTGAAATATGAAAGTAATTTGAATGGTGGATATTAGTCAGTTATTTGGAGTGAGAAGGATAGCGAAGGGATGGAAGGGGAAGAAAGGTTTGCATTCATATAGCACCTGTTACCCCTGATGGGTGTTGAAGCGCTTTTCTGGCGAGTAGCATGCTACTCCGGAACCCATAAAGGATTAGTGTTGAAAATTAGTATAGTGAAATATGAAGTAATTTGAGTGGTGGATATGTTATTCAGTTATTTGGATAGAGAAGGGTAGGTGGCGGGATAGAAGAGGGAAAGAGGTTTGTCTTTATATAGCGCTTGCTACCCCTGATGGGATTTTGAAGCACTTTTTTGGCGAGTAGCACGCTACTCCGGAACCCATAAGGATTAGTGTTGAATTAGTATGGTGAAACATGAAAGTAATTTGAGTGGTGGATATGTTAGTTAGGTATTTGGATTGAGAAGGGTTGGGGAGTGGTAGAAAAGGGAAAAAGGTTTGCATTTATATAGCGCTTGTAACTCTGATGGTGTGTTGAAACGCTTTATTGGCAAGTAGCACACTATTCTGGAACCCATAAAGGATTAGTGGTGAATTAGTATAGTGGAATATGGAATTTGAGAAGTGAGCATGTTAGTGTGGTATTTTGATTGAAAAGAATAGTGGAAGGATAGAAAAGTGAAGGATTTGTTTTGTTTGTTTTTTATTTAGGTCATAGCAGTAGGGGGAGGCTTTTGGATGAGTAAAAAGGGGTTTTGGAGGGGAAGAGTCAGAGGGAAGAGTTTAGAAAGGTTTGTTTTGGGGGATCAGTATAGTAAAAGAGGTGTCAGATGATGCACGGAGGGGTAGAGTAGAAGAGTCTAGAAAGGTTATTTTGGGGATCACAGTGGTGGTATGGGGTTTGGGATAAATTAGAGAGTGGATGTATAAGATATATTGATAGATGTATAGGGTGAGAGATAGGGTAGTGCATTGGAAAGAGTAATAGAAAAAAGTTTGAGATGGGTCAGAAAGTTGGGCTAGAAGATATATTGACAGAAGTATAGGCTGAGAAATAGGGTAGTGCGTTGGAAATGTTATATTAGAAGAAAGTGACAAATATATAGATCCATAAGTACATTGAAAGTATATAGATGCATAAAGGAGGTAAGTATATGTAGATTAAAGATATTGATAGAGGTACAGGATGAGAAATATGGTAGTGCATTGGATATGCTTTATCAGGAGAAAAGTAACAGACAGACAGATCCAAGTACATGGAAGGTACAATGTACAATGTAAGCAAGTACATGTAGACCAAAGCTGATTTTTTTTTAACAACATAATTATTCTACATGTTTATACAAAGCAATACACAAAGATAGGTACATATCTATAGTGAAAAGAAATGCTTATATACAGAGGAATATGCTGTAATTTTCTGTTTGCTTATGTGGGGAAGAGCCAATTCTTGAATAGTTTTCTGAAGATAAGGTGGTTGTCGGTAGATCTTATGTTGGGGGTAAAGAGTTCCATAGTTTGGCTGCTTGAACAGAGAAGGATGTGCCACCCATGTTTTTTTCTTGAATCTTGGGATTTTGAGGCAAGATGCCCCTTTAGAGCAGAGGTTCCTTTGTTGAACGTGTTTTGTAATTTTATTCCTGATGAAGAGCGGTCACATTCCATGTATTGCTTTGTGGGTGATACAAAGTAGTTTCAAGGTGGATCTTCTGGCAACCGGTAACCAATGCAGGGCTGTCAAGGTAGGCAAGATGTGATATCGCGGTTTGATATACAAGAGTAGTCTGGCAGCCGAGTTCTGAATCCGTTGTAGTCTTTTTATGGTTGCTAAAGGTTATCCGTGGTAGAGGCTATTGGCATAATCGACTTTGGACAGAACAAGGGAGATGGTAGCTTGGACCTTGTGTGGAAATCCCAAATGAGGGAAAATTCATCGCAGCATTGTGGAGTCTAAAGTACAAGAGCCTCCATATAAATCACCTAGAGCTACTAGCAGTGTTTCTAGTGCTCGGAGCCTTTCAAATTCACCTCATAGGCAAAGCTGTCTTAGTCCGCACAGACAACATGATAGCTATGTACTATATGCGGAAATAGGGGGACACACTCTCTCCAACTGTCACGCCTAGCACAAGCCATTTTGGAAATGGGCTATACACCACAAGATTTATCTCCTGGCAGAACATCTTCCAGGAGTAAACAATCAGATTCCCGACCTTATCAGCTGACAGAGACAGCAAATCCACAAGTGGGAACTTCATCCCCAAATTCTCCTCCCCTACTTTCAGGAATGGGGATTTCCTCACATAGACCTGTTCGCCACAGCTCAAAATGCCCAAGCTTCGCCTTCAGGTTCCCAAACCCGCTCTTTAAAAGCAATGCCCTATGGATGAACTGGTCAGGAATATTTGCCTATGCTTTTCTGCCTCTCCCACTCATTCCGTTGATAATTCGAAAGCTCAGACAAACATCCCTCAAACTTATTCTCATAGCTCCCATATGGGCACGTCAACCTTGGTTCACCACCTTGCAGGAGCTTTCAGTAGTTCCACACCAAATTCTGCAAATCAACTCCAGTCTCCTCACCCAGAGCCATGGAGAAATCAGACATCCAAATCCCAAACAACTCAACCTGGCAATTTGGCTCCTGAAGTAATAGAGTTTGGTTATTTACAATTACCACCAGACTGTAGGAATATCCTAAAAGAGGCTAGAAAACCTACTACTAGGGCATGTTATGCACAAAATGAAAACGGTTTGTTATCTATTGCAATAATAACTATCAATCCTCTTAATGCTTCTGTGCAACACATCATCTGTTATCTGTTACTTTTACACCAATCTGGACTAGCCTATACATCAATTTGCTTGCATCTAGCAGCAATAGCTGCGTACTTACAAAACAGACAGCACTTATCTCTGTTCACAGTACCAGTGATTAAAGCCTTTATGGAAGGATTAAAAAGGGTGATACCACCAAGAGTCCCACCTGCACCAGTAGGGAACTTAAACATAGTCCTTTCAAGGCTAATGGGTCCACCATTTGAACCAATGCACAGGTGTCAATTGCAATTCCTCTCATGGAAGGTTATTTTTCTCATCGCAATCACTTCACTAAGGAGAGAGTTGGTGAACTCCAGGCATTAACTATACAAGAGCCTTTCTTTCAGCTTCACAAAGACAGAGTGGTTCTTCAGACCAGTCCTAAATTTCTTCCTAAACTAGTCTCTGATTTTCATATCAATCAATCAGTTGAGTTGCCTGTGTTCTTTTCTCACCTTGATTCTGTAGCAGAACGAGCTCTTCACAGACTTGATGTTAGAAGAGCTCTACTATATTATGTAGAAAGAGCAAATGAATTCCGCAAAACAAAAGAACACAACAATCCGTGTGTAGAGATAGTATTTTAGGCAAGAATGAACACGTCAATGCGTGTCGGATATACGTGTTTCGTTTTAGAGTGATGATGACTTACAGGAATGAAAACACAACCGTGTGCGTCAGCTACGCATAAGTGAAAAGAGAACTGCAAGAGTACGTCTGTTCTAGTAGAAAGATATTTTTAAAACCAATGCAGTTTATTGATTATAGCACATTAGAAGACTGTCCTCCCCCTCACTGGGTGCCCGGCTGGGTCCCACATGAGTACCCTTCCAATACTTTCACTTCCTTGTGGTGCACTTTTGTCACTTGGACAGCATCTTCCTTCTCTCAAATGCCCCTGCATTGCTAGGTCCTGAAGAGACCCCCCCCACTGGTAACTGGGTCGAAACGCCATTGACAATACCTATAGCGAACCATTCGCCAGTCTCTATTATCATATTAGAAGGCTGTGTTCATTGTATACTAATTTGATGGTCGATTTGTTATTATGGAAACCATTTCTTTATGTCACAAAATGTCACGCACTGTTTCATAGGTTCCATGTTCACTTGGGGACACCTGCACTTGTTTGAATATAACTGTGATGATTTATGTATATAAACATTCTGAATATACAAGTATCCCGTTGTATATGGTCTTACATCTCTCTTGGACATCCTCCTTACCCCTTTTTATTGTCATTGTGCGTATCAATATTGCTTATCGTTTACATTTATCCACAGGAACCACTGTTTCTGCTTATAGATTATGTACCCTGGTTCCTTGTGAATAGGGTGTCCCTTGTCTCCATCAAACGATGAGAATTACCTGTAGCATAACATCCACAATTTTGTCCCATTTTTATGAATTTTACAAAATTTCAGGGAGAAAATTAGATTTTGTACACTCTTCTCCTGAGAACCACATAGACGCTGAACATATGGAGCATTCGGAGCCAGTAGAAGTATGAGCGTTTGGCGTGTAAAAATAATATGTAGGGCAGATTTATTTTCGTGTTGATGATCATCACGCAGAATGTTGACAGGAGTGTTGCCACCAGAACGATGGATCCTACTGAGTGCGGAAATAGCTGCGCCTTTCATCATCGCATCAACCACTGCAGCACTCAAGCTGACCTCATTCTCATCCGAGAGACGGACGAGTCCCCTGGGGGCACTACTGTGAATGTCTGAGAAAGTCTGGTCAAAGAGGATCCTTTTCAAATATTTATAAAGTCCAGCAGCCAAATCATGCGCCCCAGACACCTGAAGTTATTTTGCGTCGCCCATGGGAGGCAAGGAGGACTGCTGAACTTTGGGGCGTTGTTTGCCAGAAGATGCTGTAGAAAAATATTTGACTACAAATATGTGCTAGACAAAATATTGATCAACAATATTGTTATGGTAAGCATATATAGGAAAGCATAGATTTACGACTGTTGAATTCACTTATATGCACCTATTTACATCTATGAGGTACATAAACGTGCACCTCGATTCTCAGCTCTAAACAACACTCACAAGGACATATTTGTGATATAGGCCATATGAATGCACCCCCGGGGCAAATTACTAGTATGCTAATAATAATTGAGGCACAGGCACTGGATACTGGTATGGGCAAATGGAGGGCCTTGTGCGACCATGCCCCCTATTATTTACTCGCCTCGGGCCACGTCTGGCTGGAGCGTGTGGGTCAGGGCCGGACTGGGAACGGAAACCAGCCCTGGCAAACTGTTCGCCCAGCCCCCGAGAGAGGGAAGTGGGGGTGCTGCCGAGCTGTTTTCTAGGGCCGGTTTCGGACCATTTTGTTACCGGGGGCCCATATTGTCAGCCCCTGGTAACAAAAACGGCCCCCAGGGGCCCAAAACCGGCCCCCACCCTAGCAGCCCACTTGGGAAATGCCCGGTGCCCGCCACGGCCAGTCCGGCCCTGGCGTGGTGCGACATATCGGGCACACGCCGGGTGTGTGAGCTGCACGGCTAACTCACAGCATCATTGGCAATCATGGAGAAATGTTGCCAGTTTCCGGAAATAAAATAGACGTGTGTGTAGATGTAAGAAAACCAAGAATCATTGCAAATTGTGGATAGGCCAATAATCAGAAACCTGGCACACACCTACTTGCATAGTACAGCCCTAGGGACTGTAATGCCAGTGGGGTAACGAAAGTTTAAGAGGCCACATTGCAATGTACACGGAGGGGCCCCCGCTCCGAATCCGGAGCGCTCGGGTCTGAGTACTGTGCTGAGGGGCCCCCCTGCAGCTAAGGCTCCCCCCCCCCCCGCACCGTGGGGGATGCGGGGCCTGTGTTACGCCCCTGTGCATAGCCTCTAGTCTAGATATACATCCAGGACTGCATTAAAGTCTAAGCACAAGTGGCTAAAAGGATACCCTTTGAACGCTAGCGTGCGCCAGTTGTGGACATGACTGTCGATGGTCATCATCAGTTCGTACAGAGGCATATTCTTGGCATGCGTGGCAGCGCTTAATTCAAGCCAGTGGTTTCTAGTGCTTGGAACCGGCACTTAATTGCCAACAGCGAGTCTTATGACAGTCTGCCACATGGCGGCGCTGTTTGTGTGCTTTAGAAATTAGCACAACAGTGCGTATTAAGTTATTATACATTAAAATGACTAGTACGGGCCACCCAAGCCATTCTTATAGCATTGGATGCTTGGAATAGCTGAAGTGCCACACTTGAAGAAGTTTGATGCTCGTATGTGTAGATGCACTGTCACCGGCAGCGCTGGACGGAGGAATGGGTGGTGGAAACTGCAGAGGCCTCCTGACACCAGCCCTGGCAGTTATTTATTTACAAATTAACACTGATGTGAGGGTACTTTTAACTTGTCGAGTATGACATGGGCAGTTCAGTATTCTATTACAACGAAATGCAGGAAAAGCACTCGCCCAAAAATGTACCCGAATTGGTCTCTTTAGTTTGCTCCCATTTCTGACCTTGCCTGAGGGCTTGCCAAGTATATTATGTCCAAACCCATATTTGCCCAGAGCTATGTAATCGTGAATACAACTGCAGTCTACTGTCATGTTAACAATTGCTTGCCTCCACTTCTGTTGTTGGCAATGTAGAGGTCTGTGAAGCTGCCAAGAATAACACCTGCTAATTTCACACGTTTTAAAACTTAGCAAGCGCCACAGAACGTGAAGCTTGCAAAGTTATTTTTTTTTGTTAAAAGAAGGGTACTTTCGCGGCGTTTCCCAGTCTAACGAAATGCCATGCAGGGCAGTGGGTGGACTTCAGCACCCAGCACCCCATCCAGTGGCGGTGCCTGGGTGTAAAGGGCACTATGCAAGCAAGAAAACTGCCCCCGCCTGGTTGGTATTGAAATACTGAGATGAATGAGGTTCATTAGACCCATCACATTTTGGTCTCCAGTGTCACTGCGCCTGCTACACTAATTATACCTATCCCCCTGCTTCCTGGTCTCCAGCTTCTTCATTTTACCTGTCTTTCCTTCTCACCTTTTTCTACATCCCTCTCTCATTTCCTTCTTCCCTGTCGCAGTCTCCTCCCTGTCCCCTTCCTCTGTCTTTTCTCTCCCCTCTTCTGTCTCATACTCATCTCCTTCCTCCTTTTTCAACATCCTCATTTCTGGCCTCTTTTTCTTCCTCTCCCCTTGCCCATTTTGCTCATCCTTATTTCCTTCTCCCTTTCCATCACTTTTCCTGTCCTCGTCTCTTTCATCTTCTCCTTTTCTCTCATGCTTTTCCTCTCCTCTTTATAGCTCCCTTATCCTCTGCTCCCTCTGTACCCCCCTCCTTTCCACTCTTCCTGAAGAGAGAACAGGGGGCGAGGCCGCGGGCATGCTATGCGGTGAAAAGATATGAATAGGAATGAGCTAAAGATGGTCACCTCAGCCACCGGCGCACACAATGAAGTGCATGGAAACTTGTCAACTGGCAGCAAAATATCAACATTTCCCAAGTGTCAAAATGTGTGAGTTTCAAAGGGCACACAAGCCAATTTCTGAGAAAAACGTTGAGAGCTTATTTTGCTCTATCTGATGTACTGTGAAACACTGAAGAAGCAATTGCAGAGCTAATAGGAATAGCCTAGGTGAGAACTATCGTCCTTTTCAATGTACTGTAGCCATGTTACACCACAGTGCGGCTGCTTGGCCGCATGGCCGAAAATCGGAAATATATGCGCTCTTGTCGCACCATAGCGCCCTTTTTCCTGGTGGGAGCTGTGGGGGGGGGGGTCAGGGAGGGGGAAGCAAGCAATAATGGGAGGAAGAGACAGACACTACATGCGCTATGACGCAGCAATCGCTGGCTGCCGTCATGGTGCTTTTTTTCTGGCAGGAGGTAGGGATGCAAACAACAATGGTGGGGGGGGATGGAGGGAGAGGCGAGCAACGAAAAGGGTGAGGGAGGAGATGGAAGCAATGACAACAGGAGGGGGTGCAAACAGCATTGATGAAATTGCAAGGAACGATGACTAGCGAGAGATGGGAGGCAAGCAGCAATGACAGGAGGCGGTGAAAACACCACAAGGGCAAGCAGCAACAACGTCTGAAGTGGGGAGGGCAGAAAGCGGCAACAGGAGGGGAGACGGAGGGCAAACAAGAAAAAATGAAAAAAGTGCCTTAATTCAAGCACAAGCAGCGTAAGGACACTCAAAGCAATTAATCTGTACCTGGTCCTTGCTCCAGGAAAGGGACAAACACACAAAGAGAAAGTGAAACTAACACACGCTGTCTAATGAGAAGCAAGGAAATGATACTTGCAATGAAGCCAACAAATTGTAAGCAATAAGAGGGCTCCAAGCTACTTTTAGTTACCAAAATGTCTCACAAGTTACAGCGCATGAGACCTAAAATTCAAATACAAGTAGAAAGCTTTTTAAAATGTGCTCTAGAGCTGCGTTAATGATCCTCATCCGTTACTTAGAGTAAGCAGAGAAATGCCATGTTAAAAATGAATTAAGGAGGGGAGGAGCCTAGCGCGCAACCAAGATGGCCGCGTAGGTGCGAGGCTCCCGAGGACCTCCGCGACCTCCTGAATTAATCCTGGCGATATCCTGTCCTTGTTGAGGGGACTGTGTTGGGGAACCGGAGCTGAGGCGCCACCCGTTTTTTGGGCTCGAATCGGACCCCGGACGCCGGTGGGAGCATCGATCGAAGGTTGTGGCCTTCTCCTCGCCGGCCCCCCGGATTGGAGTAGTGGGGCGATCCGGGGACAAAGTGAATAACAGCGGCGAACGGGGCTGGGCGACTGGCGTACCCCGCACTTTCACTTTCGCTTTTGCGCCCTCCTAGCTCTCAAGCGGGGTCGGACTGCGGAGCGGGGTGTGGTGGTGTGGCCTTGTCCAGGAGCCCGGCTGACCCGCCGGCGGTGGGTTGACCCGCGGTTCGGTGGTCGCCCCTGCCCCCCCCCTGGCACCCGTGACTGGGTATAGCGGCCCGTTTGGGGTGCTTGGTACGACGGTGGAAGAGCCAGCATGTCCACCAAACAAGATGGCGACCGGGCGAAGGTGAAGACGACCCGCCGTGGCACGGCGCACCAGGCCAACAGTATGGACCGCTACACGCTCCAGAAGGGTTCTCCGGAGACATCGCGTACATCCCCGGTGGGCCCGACGGAGGCATCCGCTCATCCGGTGGATCTGACCCTCCGGGACGTCATGGGCGCCATCGCAGAGATGAAGGCCTCGGTGGACCAGCGTTTCGACACCTTAGCGCAAAAAATAGACTCGGTCCTGGTGGATGTGAGCCTTGTGAGGGCAGACTTGTCCAAAACAAACGACCGAGTCGACTCCCTGGCCCACACCACGACGAGCCTCACGACAGACGTGGTGGCCCTCCAGAAGGAGGTGCGCCGGCTTGGCCAGGCGAGCGCCCTGATGGACCGGCGACTGGAGGACTCCGAGGGTCGGGCCCGGAGGAATAATGTCCGTATTGTGGGGGTGCCGGAGGGACGAGAGGCGGAGGCGGCGGATCTTTTCGTGGAAGAGTTGATCCTGACCCATCTCCAGCCCCGGGGGCTGAGTAAGCTTTTTGCGGTGGAGCGTGCTCACCGGGTCCCCGGGGGCAGACCTAAGACTGGTGCCCCGCCGCGGCCTCTCATTGCCCGGATTTTTAATTTCCGGGACAGAGATGCTATCCTCCAGACCTCCAGACAACAGGGACCGGTCAAGCTTGACAACATGGAGGTACATTTCTACCCAGACTTTACCCCGGCGGTCCAGAAGCAGCGGCAGAGCTTTCTTGGTGTTAAACGTCGCCTGAGGGACCTGAACCTCAAGTACTCAATGCTCTTTCCAGCTAAGCTGAGGGTAGAGGTGGATGGTCGCACGCACTTCTTCGACCGGCCCGAGGCGGCTGGGGACTGGCTGGACACTCTGCCTGGAGATCGGGGCCGGGGGGGCGGGGGGGGCGCGGCTGGCGAGGAGGGCCCGCCGGAGCAGAATTGAGGGGTGACTTCATAGGCCTTGCTCTGGACGCTGTTCCTTCACCACTTATTGATTGCGTATTTTTCCCTCCTATGGAGGTCGTGCGGGGTCTGTTGGGGGCTTCCCTCCTCCTCTGGGGGACTAGTTAGTATTTTAGCTATGGGGCGACAGGCACACTGCACTTTGGGGGGGCTGTCTGGGCTCATGCAGGGGTGCAGGGAGGGGGGAGTTTTGTTGGGACCGGGGGGTGGGGGGGGTGTGTTGTTTGTTAGCACCGCAGGGCAAACCCGCTACTATGTTGTTGTTTTTAGGATGCTCGATGGGGGACGACCGATTGTTTCGACGTATGATGGGGGGTAGGGATTTGGCTGTGTTGTCATGGAATGTTAACGGCCTGGGGGATAGGATTAAGCGTGGTGTGGTCCTGCAGTACTTAAAACGTATTTCACCAGATGTTGTCTTCCTGCAGGAGACGCACCTTATAGGTAACTCCTTTCATGCAATGCACCGGCGGGGATATCGTTTGGCGGCCCACTCTGGCTTCACCTCGGGCTCGCGGGGGGTGGGTATTATGATTAAGAACTCGCTCCCGTTGGAGATTGATGAGGTGCGCCATGATGAGAGGGGACGCTACACGGTTCTGGTGGGAAGAATGGAGGGTAGAGTGTTTATCTTTATATCAGTGTACGTCCCGCCTGGGTTACAAGCCACCACATTTGCGGACCTGGGGCGCCTCCTTCTGGACCTTCCGAGTGGCCTGCTGGTGGTTGGAGGGGATTTTAATGCGGTAGCCTCTGGGTCTATGGATCGCCATCCCCCTAGGGACCTCCCCCGGGCACAGGCGTGGCTGCCCGGCCTTCTGGACACGCTTGGCCTGGTGGATTGCTGGCGATTAAAGCATCCTGCATTGCGACAGTACACCTTCCACTCGGGTGCCCATGGTAGCCTCTCGCGGCTTGATTACATCCTTGTCCCGGCGGCCCACGCAGGGAGGGTGGGGGAGGTGCGCCATCTGGCGCGGGGTATCTCAGACCACTCCCCATTGTTGTTGCACCTCGATGTCTTCCCGAGGGGGGATGGCAGGGTGGCCCCAATCAATGCATGGTATTTGCGCGACCCCACCATTCGTGCCGATTTGATCAAATCCCTACAGCGATATTTCGATGAGAATGTGGGGTCGGTCTCTTCGGCCATCTCCCTGTGGGAGGCTTTCAAGGTAGTCCTTAGAGGGGAGGCCCTCTCCCTTATCTCCCATGCCCGGCGGCGCGAGCGGGAGGAGGTGACCCGGGTAGAGGCCGAGATTGCAGAACTGGAGGGTGCCCTGGGAAGCGGGGTAACAGACGATAAGTTGCATGTTCTACACCTAAAGCAGGCGGCCTATCGGGCCCTCGTCACGGAGGCGGCCAGGGGCCTCAGTAGAGAGCAGCAGGGGCGATTGTATGATGTGGGTGATAAGGCTGGCAAATTGATTGCGTGGTTGGATAAGAGGGAGAGAGCGAGCCGTGTGGTGCCTTTGATTGAGAGTGTTGATGGTGCGTGTGTCACTGAGCCGGAAGCCATTGTCTCCTGCTTCGCGGATTATTTCCGCGAAGTCTACTCCCCGGTTTCCCCCTGCTCGGAGGCAGACTCCCATGCCCTGCTTCGGGACATCGCACTGCCCTCCCTAACGGTGGAGGACAGGGATTCGCTGGACGCCCCTCCCACCTCGGACGAAATTGCCTTGGCTATTCGCTCGGTTGCATCCGGCAAGGCCATGGGCCCCAATGGTATTCCCATCGAGCTCTACAAGCTACGCCCGGATGTGTTGGCGCCCCACCTGCGCGCGATGTTCCTGGCGGCCCACTCGCGGGGTTCCCTCCCGCCGGACCAGCGTCTAGCCACAATTGTGGTGATCCACAAGGAGGGGAGGCCCCGTGAACGGGTCACATCCTATAGGCCGATTTCGCTTTTGAACGCGTAGCCCAAAATCCTCGCCAAGGTGTTGGCCAACAGGTTGGTTGGCGTGGTGGGCGATTTGGTCCACCAAGACCAATCTGGCTTTATACCGCATCGCAACACGGCGCTCAATCTGCGGCGCTTGCACGGGGTGCTCGCGCGTTTCCCATTTGTGCGGGAGCCGGCCATCTTGGCGTCCTTGGACGCCACCATGGCGTTCGATACGCTTGAATGGCCATACATCTGGGCGATGCTGGCAAAATTCGGGTTTGGCCCGGGTTTCATTAGCTGGGTCAAATTGCTATATTCGGGCCCATTGGCGCAGGTGGTAGTGAATGGGCGCGTCTCGGCCCCATTCGCGCTGGGGAGGGGTACGCGACAGGGCTGTCCCCTGTCGCCTCTCCTGTTTGCTCTGGCCCTGGAGCCCCTGGCGGAGTGGCTGCGGTGGCACCCTTCTATCCGTGGTCTCCGCTGGACCCCCGAGCATGAGGACCGTGTGTCCCTCTATGCTGACGATATCCTTCTGTATCTCGCCTCCCCGCGTAAATCACTGATCGTCCTGGTTGATGTTTTGCGTTCATTCGGTCGCAACTCAGGCCTGGTCATCAACTGGGCGAAATCCTGTGTATATGTGCTTTCCGGGGAGGCTCCGGCCTTACCACGGGACTGTCCGATCCAGATTGCCTCCCAAGGTTTTCGGTACCTGGGTATCTATATCACTCTTGACCCGGAGGCCCGCTATGAGCGGAATTTGTTACCCCCCCTCCGGCGTTTGAGGGAGGACGTGGTGCGCTGGCGGCGTCTGCCGCTCTCGCCGCTCGGCCGAGCGGCCTTGTTTAAAATGATGTCCCTGCCACGCTTCCTCTACGCCCTCCAGAATACTATGGACTTGGTCCCGGCACGCTATTTCCGTGAGGTGGAGAGCCTCCAGCGGCGCCTGTTCTGGGACGGGAGGCCGCGCATTGCTCTGGCTAAATTGACGCTCCCGTGGTACGATGGGGGGGTCGCCCTCCCTGACATTAAACGGTATTACTGGGCCTCCCAACTAGCTGCAATTAATCATGGCCTTTACGGGCCCGCCTTGAATCCGGCATTTGAGATGGATAAGATGCTCCTGCCCGGTGGCGATTACAATCGAGCGCTCTACGCGGGCGCGCCCGACTCCCGTTTGACGGGACCGACGCGTGTCATGGTGCGTGTCTGGCACGCGGCCAATGCAGCTATGGGGTGGAAGGACCGTTTGACCCGGGCGTCACCGCTGTATGCGTCTGAGAGGTTGGGCTCCCTGTGGACGTCGAAGGGCTTCGAGAAGTGGGACACGATCGGAATCAGCACGGTGGGAGACCTCTGGACGAGGGGGGGATTTAAAACTTTTGAGACGCTGCAGGCGGAGTTCCAGCTGCAGGGCAGTGAGTACTTTCGGTACCTACAGGTCCGGCATGCGCTGGGCTCCGTCTTCCCGGATGTCGCATCCATTCCGGAGTCTTCCCCCCTGGAGGACAGAGTCTTAGATGGCCATGTCCCGGACAGCACGATCTCCCTCATATACAAAAAACTGATCAACGATAGATCGTGCCTGCTGACCAATCTCCGCGAGGCTTGGGTTGCCGACGGGCTGGAGCTGGACGATGAGGATTGGATTTCCGCGGTGGCCTCTCCGAAAGAGGTGGCCATCCCGGCTCGCCTTCGTTTCGTCCAGCTCAAGATCCTTCACCGGGTTTACGTGACGGGGCCAAGGCTTCTGCGTATGGGTTTTGCTGGTGACGGAATGTGTAAGCGTGGCTGCGGTGCGTTGGCGACTTTCATGCATATACTGTGGGAGTGCCCGAAGGTGGAGCGATTCTGGCGTGGTGTGCATGAGGTCCTGTGTGTGGTGACGCGTGTTGCGCTGCTGCCTGAAGCGAGGAGATGCTTGCTGAATGTATGGGAACCGAATGACTACTCGGTCCCGCAGACGCGGTGGGTGACTCTGGGATACATGATAGCCAAGCGCGACATTGCTCAATTGTGGGGATCCCAGAGGCCCCCTGCGGTGTCGGCCTGGAAAGAGCATATGGATTGGTGTATGTTTCGTGAAAAGGTGGTGTATGTGGCGAGAGGTAAGCCTGGGGCGTGGGTGAAACTCTGGGGCCCCTGGAACGCCTACCGCGGGGGTATTTGTGAGCCACCACTGCTACCGGCTGCCTCGCCTGCTCCATCTCCCTAGATGGCCCCCCTCCCTCAGCCGCGGGCGCGCGGTCCCCCAGTCCCTGATCTATTCCCATTCCCCCCTCCAGAGTTCTGCTACTGGTTTGGATCCCCCACTTATGGAGCACGTGCTGTTATTTTGGATCGCGGGTTGCCTTGCGGGTGTGGTTTTTTGGTGTTGTTTTGTTTCAAGAAAAGGGAACCGTACTGTGGGCTTGGAGCTGTGTGGCCTGCACCATTGATTACTCCTGTTTCACTGCTCTGCACTGCCTAGAGACTTTTACTGTATGTGTGCAATATGTTTTCGTCACTCTAGCGGCCGGCCGGATGGTTGTAGGCCCATACCTGTAACTTTTACGAACTGCAATAAACGGTTTCAAAAAAAAAAAAAAAAAATGAATTAAGGCTATTTAATCTAAAGTCCTATTTAAGTATCATGTTCAGGCCTTTTCAGAATCTTAAAACGTGAACAAATGGCTGATATTTTACTCTGGGAAAGGAGGCAGCTCTAATTGGCCATCAGAGGTGTCCTGCTGTGAAAGTCATCCCGCTAGTATTCTACGGTGGATGTTCTTGTCAAGCCTGGCGGAACCTTTGCGAGCCACTGCAGTCCTCGCCTGTGACCAGATTGCACTTGCGTGGATTTTTCTTGACACTTGGCACGAGTATGCTGTAGCAGAACTACGTCTGATATTGTCACTCCATTTGTATCTCTAAAGCCTCTTCCTTTGTCCTCCCACCAGAATTTGTTTTCTACTCTTCGTGCCTCTTTTATTATTCACATTACTTCTTTTGTTTCATAAACTCTTACCTCCCTTTGAATTGTGAATCTACAAAAACTCAAAACGATAGATATTGTTGTCTATAGTGAACTTAATTTGAATGATTATATTGTATTTCTGCTATGCATAGTTCATTATCCTCCCTTGTAATTTAGTTTTTCCTCAATTATTAAAGCGCTCTGCCCCCATGTTGTGGGTCTACTTGGCTCTGTATCAAAAACGAATTCAATAGAAATAAAATGGCCTGATTTAGAATTATGCTGTAATGCAAAATCTGCAAATTCCCTGTGGCTGCAGTATATCCGCTGTAAATGGGATGTATGTCTGCAGCATTTCGGGTGGTAGAATTGGAGTAGATGCTTTGCATTTTGCTTAATCTGTTAGTGGGATGCTTGCCAGCATCAATTATGACATTCCCACTATGAATGATTGTCTACATCCACTGGGACTTGGCACTACAACAAACCCCTAAATCAGGACCTATGCACCAAGATGGGCGGGCTATAAGGCTATATTAAATGCAACTTTTACACACAGAATTACCTGTATTAACTCAATTTCTTGCTGCTATGTAATTCTGTACTTCTTCACATGAAAACTTGCCTCCCATGTTTTGTCGTCTCTTTCTGAAAACTGGTGTGTGTGCTAAATTCACAGTAATTTGCTGGGAGAGATAGTGAAAAACCAGGATTCTATCGGTAAATCAAGTGCCCTTGGTCACTGGACACACTGTCCACATCTATACTACCTCCGAAAACTCTGATGTAGTGCAGTGACCCACAAGGGAACATGTAACAATTTCTGAACTTTGTTTTTCTCGAAGTTTCATGGTGAGCATCGTGCATCGTATTCTCCTTGAGTTATTGCGCATGTGCATCGGATCCTTTGTTAGATCATTTTTTTCTGCCATCATGCTCGGACGGACTGCATCGGAGCTCTACATTTTGGTCACCCACATGGCCTTCGGACGAAAAGAGAGAGATCCACATGATCAAGGATCGACAAAGAACAACAAGACACAACTCTGATACATGTACAGATTCAGTGCTCTCACCGGAATTTCGCGTCATCGACATCCACACATATCGAAAATGTCCGTCTCTGGGTAATGGAAGCAAAAACAGAAAGCTTATTTTGACAGTGTCCTCGGTGCAGGGCCAAATAGGCCTATTTGGACACTCGTAAAGTTTGTAACCTGTGTCTATCATCAGAACACGAGGAACAAGACTGAGCAGCATGGAACCTCTTCAAAAATAAGAAGACGTTGCAAAGCAGAAGAGATCAATGCCTAGCCATGGTGATGGCAGTAGAGGCAGATTTTTTGTACAGAGAATCGCACAGCGAGGTCGAGCTCAACACTGAGATAACAGTACAAGGTCGGGTCATCATTACCCCCTCATGGGTCCTCCCCGTCCCAGTCCTTACTACGTGAGGCACTCGTGCCTCCACCCAGCCAATCACAACGCCAGTATTTCCATACTACATAAGCCCCGCCCACCTACCGCCATGCCTGGTTTTTTTTCTGCTCCGACGGCTGTCGGAACGCTGGTGCTCCCGGTTCTGGTCCCTGGATCCAGTTTCCTTTGGTGGCGGTACTGTGAGTTTTTTCTTGTATTTCTTTAATTGTGCATTCGATTCTTGTGCTGTTTCTTTCTTAATGCACGGCGCGCCGCTCCGGGTTTTCCGGTCGGCCGCGCTCATGTGCTTGGGCGGGGAGTTTTAGTGGTGTCCTGGCCTCGGGTCGTTCCGGCGCTGCTGCTCTATCGCAGCGTCCGGCCCCCGCAGCCATTCTCTTTTATCTGTGGCTGTGGGTGGAGACTTCAGGGCTGCCCTCCATTTCTTTGTAAATCCGGTCTCACGTTGCATGACTCGGTGATTGAGGGAGTATTTATTGGAGGTTGCTGGGCACTTCCTTTGTTGTGGTGATTTCCTGTTTGGTTGCTTCTGGGTTTTCTCACCATGAGTGATGGTGCTTCTTCACCTGTGCCTGCTTAGGCTGTTTCCAAGCAGCATAATGTTCAGGATCTGCAGGAGGACGACGTCTTGCAGATTTCTAGGGCTGATTTGCAGAACTTAATTAATTCTGCGGTCCTGTCTGCGCTGCTGGAGCCTGCGGCGAAGTGGGCTAAGGATGATGAGGAGGACTTGGACAATTCCCCTAAGGGAAAGTATGTCCAGGGCAAGGTGTTTTCTGATATGCTGGTTCATATTCAGGAGGTGCTGGGGTTTGACCCTAAGTCCCTGGCTGATGAGGGGTTTTACGCACAGTACAGTTCCTCTGTGGTGGATGACCTTCCCTTCCACGATGTCCTGAAGGATATCCTGACTAAAGAATGGCTTGAAGTGGATAAGCAGGGTATTCCGCGCTTTCTGGGTAAGCGGTATCGCCTGGCGGACTTTAACTCTCAGTTCCTAAAGTTAATTCTCTTTTGTCCTCTATGGCTTCCGCCTCTTATTCCTCTTTGTCATCGGAGGAGGCTTCCCTGACTGATCCGGTGGAGCGTAAGGGGAAGTCTGCTCCCAAGCGTTCTTACGCCGCTTCTCACTTTGGGGTGCGTGCTAGTACTTATGCGGTCTATGCCTCGCAGGTCTTGCTGAAGGAATTTGAGAGGCTGTTTGACTGTCTTCAGGATCAGGGGGACCCTACTCTGGTGTTGGCTCAGATGGAGGTCTTGTTGCAGTTCCTCTCGGATGTTACTTTCGATTCCTTTTGGGCCTTCTCCTCGGCTGCTGGGGTTGCGGTGGCTGGTAGGCGTTCTCTGTGGACTAAGCCATGGCGTCTTGACGCTGCGCAGAAGGCCTTGGTCCATAAACTGCCTTTTGAGGGTCCCCGTCTCTTTGGGGATGCTTTGAATTTGATGGTGCAGCGCTCTGCGGAGGAGAAGAAGTTGTTGAAGCCTTTTCAGCCTGCGCCTAAGAAGAAGTCTTTTTCCAGAAACAGAGGTTTCAGGGGGTTTTGTCCTCTCAGCCCTTTCGTGGTCGGGCCCGTGGCCGGGGACAGCGTTCCATTATAAGTCCCGGCCTCAGCAGCAGCAGAATACCTCTGGTTGCGGGACAGAAGTGACTATGCCGTTGTGGGGGCTCGCCTCCGTTTCTTCCTGGATTGTTGGGCAGCTCTGATTTCCGATCAGTGGGTCTTGTCTGTCATCAGGGGGGTTACCAGATTCTGTTCCAGGGCCCTCTCCCTCTGGATTGTTTTGTGGTTACCCCATTGTCAAGAGACCCCGTGCGGCGGTCTGCCATGTTGACCGGTGTCGCCTTGTTGTTGCAGAAAGGGGCGATTGTACCGGTTCCGGTGGTAGAGGTGGGCCTGGGGTTCTATTCCCATCTCTTTCTGGTGCCCAAACCCAATGGTTCCTTCCGCCCCATATTGAATCTCCGTTCCCTGAACAAGTTGGTGCGGTTGGATAATTTTCGGATGGTCAAGTTGCAGTCCGTCATTCCCCTCATCCAGGAGGGTGATTTTTTGGCTTCTCTGGACTTAGAAGACGCCAATTTTCACGTTCCAGTCCATCCTGCCAGTCAGCGGTTCCTGAGATTTGTGGTCCACGGGATGTTCAAGTTCTGCCGTTCGGCCTCTCCACTGCTCCCAGGACTTTTACCAAAGTATTGGCTCCTGCCGTGGGGGTTTTGCAACATAGGGGTTTCTCCGTTTTTCCCTATATTGATGATTGTTTGGTCTCTGCTTCCTCCTTTCCTAAGGCTCTTCTGACGGTGGAGGCTACGTTGGCCCTGTTCCATGAGCTGAGGTTCATGGTGAATCTGTCCAAGTCTCATCTGGATCCTGTTCAGAGACATCAGTTCATCGGGGGTCTGTTCAACACCTCTCTGGGGGCGGTCTTTCTCCCTCCTGTTCGGATCCTTTCCTTGCAGACTCTGTTGCGGGATCTGTTGAGCCGTCCCTCTGCCCCGGCTCGTGTTTGGTTGTGGGTCCAGAGCTTGATGGCTGCGACCACTGCTGTGGTTCCGTGGGCTCGCCTTCATCTCAAGCCCTTGGTGACTCATCTGTTGGCTCAGTGGGACCCCTCCCGGGCAGATTACGAGACTCTGGTTCCTCTCTCTCCGGATCTGGTTCTGGACTTGGACTGGTGGCTTTGCATTCCAATCTAGAGAAGGGGGTGCGGTTTTGTCTTCTGCCACCCCTACTGTTGACTATGGATGCCAGTCTTTGGGGTTGGGGGGCCACCTTGGGGTCCTTGGAGGCGAAGGGTCGGTGGTCTCGGGGGGACAGCGCCCGTTCCTCAAACTGGCGGGAGTTGGCGGCCATCTGGGAGGCAGTGTGGTTCTTTTAGGTTCAGCTCCACAGGTCGAATCTGTTGGTTCGTACGGACAATCAGGTGGCTCGTTGTTACTTGAACCGCCAGGGGGGGACGAGGTGTGAGTCTCTGAACCTGTTGGCCTCCTTGATTTGTGCTTGGGCGGAATCTCATCTGTTGGCCTTGAGGGTGGTGTACTTTCTGGGGCGGTTGAATTTTCATGCGGACGCTTTGAGCCGCAACCTTCCATCCTCTGTTCTGTACCATCTCTCTCTTCCTCTGTTCCGGTCCCTTTGTCTTCGGTTCGGGACTCCCTGGATCGATCGCTTTGCCTCTCCTCACAACTCTCTTCTCCCTTGGTTTTGTTAGGAGGTGTTGTGTCCTCAGGCTTGGGCGGTGGATGCTCTGTCGATTTCCTGGCCTTTGGGCCTTCTGTATGCACTCCTTCCTATTCCCCTCCTCCCGAGGGTGCTGCAGAAGATTGGGGGGGGGAGGGGGGGGGTGTAGTTTCGGTCCTGCTGATTGCTCCTTTCTGGCCTTGCCGCATTTGGTTTCCTCTCCTATGGCGGCTGGCGGAGGGTCGGTTTGTCCGGTTTCCTTTGTGCCTGGCTCCTCTTCAGTTTCTGCTCCTGTCTCTGCCTTGCCTTCGTCATTTGCAGCTGACGGCTTGGCTCTTGAGCAGTTGACGTTGGAGACTTTGGGCTGTTCCTCTGTGGTGGTTTGTGACATTCAGTTGTCCCGCCGCCCTTCAAACCTTAAGTGCTATGGTCGGCATTGGGGTTTTGTCTCTTGGTGTTCTTCCCATGGGATGGATCCTGTGCTGGGGGATCCTGCTTCTGTGTTAGATTTTCTCAGGGATGTTTTTTGTTGGGCCTTTCCCCTTCCACTTTGTCTGCTCAGTGGGCGGCGGTTCGTGCTTGTAGGGGTCCTGAAGCCTCCTTGTAGGTTCTTGCCCCTTTGGTCAGTCGGTTTCTTCGGAGCTTTCGTCTTCGTAGGCCGGTCTCAACTGTTCTCGTTCTTTCTTGGGATTTGCCTACCATTTTGCGGGGTCTGCAGTTGCCACCTTTTGAGCCTTTGCTGGAGGCGGATTTGTTGCGGCTTTTTTGCTGGCCATAACCTCTGCTCGCAGGTTGGGTGAGTTGGGTGCCTTGCTCGTTTCCTTTCCTTATTTGCAGTTCCTGCAGGATCGGGTCATTTTGCAGCTTGATCCGGCTTTCCTGCCTAAGGTTTCTTCGAAATTTCATTTGCAACAAGAGGTGATTCTTCCTGATTTGCCTACTGAATGGGATTCCCTTGTTACCCCTTCCTTGGATGATTGCAGGGCTCTACAAGTTTACCTGCAACGTTCCCAGGAATTTCGGGTTTCTCCTGCCCTGTTTGTCTCCTGTGGGGGTATGGCTAAAGGGAAGATGGTTTCCACTTCCATGCTCAGTCGATGGGTACGTTTGGTAGTCTGTCAATCTTATAAGTCTTTGGATCTGCCTCCTCCGTCTCAGGTGCAGGGCCGTTCGACACGTTCTGTGTCTGCTTCCTGGGCTGAGGCGGCGGGGGTCTCTATCCAGGAGATTTGTAGGGCAGCCACCTGGCAGTCCCATCTCACTTTTGTGCGCCATTATCGGCTTGATGGTTTGCATGCCTCTTTTTCTGTTGGCGTCTTGAACGCTGCTGTTCATTGATCATTTCATGATTAAAGTTTTGGATTTTGCATGGATCCCTGGTGTCCTGCATTTTTATTGTTGGTTCTCTGCTTGTGAGTTCCTCACGTAGTAAGGACTGGGACGGGGAGGATCCATGAGGGGGTAATGTCTTGTTACTTACCGGTAATCTTCATTACCCTGATTAGGGTCCTCCCCATCCCAGTCCTCTTCTCTCCCTCCCTTGCGCTGTGTTTGTGTCGGAGTCTTGTTAATAACAAGCATGGCGGTAGGGGCTTATGTAGTATGGAAATACTGGCGTTGTGATTGGCTAAGTGGAGGCAGGACTGCCTCACGTAGTAAGGACTGGGACGGGGAGGACCCTAATCGGGGTAATGAAGATTACCTGTAAGTAACAAGACATTACCGGCCCCACTATGTCGCCTCTGATGAATCCAGTGAGGAAGAAGAGTCGGAGATGCAGGTCGAGGATCACACACCAAAGTCTCTGGTACCTGGGCTGTAATCGAAAACAAAGACAACACCAAGGGCTATAAGTACTTTTGACCCACCCCACGCAAAGATAATCTTACATACATCCCCCCTCCACACCACAGTGTGCCACAGCCCTCGGGCTCTGGTCGACATCGAGAGCATGCCTCGAAGCCGAGAAGGGGCGAGACTGTTCTCGATCCCAATCGGGCAACAAGGCCAAAACATGGTAATGGCACTGACACCACTTCAGGACTGAAGCACTCGTTGTCGACATGTGGAATGGCACAGAAGAAAACAAACCCAGCTTCGACACCGGACGAGTCTTCGGATCCGAAAAATGCTCAATGTCAAGAATCCAGACATACATCACCACTGACAAAAAAAAAACATGGTCAATCTTTGTCGAAGAAAAGCCACATTCCCACAAAGGCCAAGACAAAGACACCCTCCTCTGCCATGCCAACAGTGCCAGAGAAAAAGGCAAAGACACTAATCAATCAATCAAACATTTATAGAGCGCACTAATCACCCGTGAGGGTCTCAAGGTGCTGAAGGGGGGGAGGGGGTGCAGCTACTGCTCGACCAGCCAGGTTTTGAGAAGTCTCCTGAAGTTCAGCAGGTCCTGGATCTGTCGCAGCTGTGTGGGTAGGGTGTTTCATGTCTTAGCGGCGAGGTAGGAGAAGGATCTGCTGCCGGTGGAGGTCCTGTGGATGCGAGGGATGGTGGCGAGGTCGGCAGAGCGAAGCTGGCGGTTCGGGATGTAGAAGGTTAGACGTTTGTTGAGGTATGCTGGTCCGGCATTGTGGAGTGATTTGTGAGCATGGGTGAGGAGCTTGAAGGTGATCCTCTTGTTGACTGGGAGCCAGTGCAGGTCTTTCAGGTGGGCGGTGATGTGGGTTTGGCGGGGTATGTCGAGGATGAGGCGTGCAGAATGCGTTGGAGTCTTTTCTGGAGTTTGGCCATGGTTCCCACGTTGAGGGCGTTGCCGTTGTCCAGTCTGCTGCTGACGAGGGCCTGGGTCACTGTTGTTCTGGTTCCCGTGGGGATCCATCTGTAGATCTTGCGGAGCATGTGGAGGGTGTTGAAGCAGGAGGAGGAGACGGCGTTGACTTGCTGGATCATTGAGAGCGATGAGTCCAGGATAAACCCCAGGTTGCGTGCGTGATTGGTGGGTGTGGGTGCAGCTCCCAGGGCGGTTGGCCACCAAGAATCGTCCCAGGTGGAGGGGGTGGAGTCGAGGATGAGGATCTCTGTCTTGTCTAAGTTAAGTTTCAGGCTGCTGTTCTGCATCCAGTAGGCGACGGCCTTCATTCCTTCGTGGAGGTTGTTTTTGGCGGTGGCGGGGTTCTTGGTGAGTGAGAGGATCAGCTGAGTGTCGTCGGCGTAGGAGACGATGTTGAGGTTGTGCGAGTGGACTATGTTGGCGAGCGGTGCCATGTAGACGTTGAAAAGGGGGTAGGGCTGAGGGATGATCCTTGGGGCACGCTGCAGATGATCCTGGTGGCTTCAGAACGGAAAGGGAGGAGGCGAACCCTCTGGGTTCTGTCGGTGAGGAAGGAGGTGGTCCAGTCCAGGGCTTTGTCACGTATTCTCGCGTCGTGTAGGTGTGTGCGTAGGGTGTGGTGGCAGACGTGTCGAAGGCGGCCGAGAGGTCCAGGAGGATGAAGGCCGCGGTTTCGCCGTTGTCCATTAGGGTCCTGATGTCCTATGTGGCAGCAATGAGGGCGGTTTTGGTGCTGTGATTGCTGCGGAACCAAGATTGGGACGGGTCCAGGATGTTGTTCTCCTTGAGGAAGTGGGTCAGTTGCCTGTTGATGATCTTTTCGATGACTTTTGCCGGGAACGGAAGCAGGGAGATGGGCTGGAAGTTCTTGAGGTCCTTTGGGTCTGCTGTGGGTTTTTTCAGTAGGGCGTTGATCTCAGCGTGCTTCCAGCTTTCCGGGAAGGTGGCGGTCTTGAAGGAGCTGTTGATGATCTTCCAGAGTTGGGGTGCGATGATGCGGTTTGCTTTGTTGAAGATGTGGTGAGGGCAGGGGTCGGCTGGTGAGCCGGAGTGGATGGTGTTCATGGTCTTGATGGTGTCGTTGTTGTTGATGTGGGTCCAGGCGAGCAGGCGTTTGGGAGGCTGGCGGGTGGCGAGTCTGCGGTGTCAGCGGCTGTTGGGAGGGTCTAGGCGTTGAAGCTGTTGTGGATGTCTGAAATCTTGCAGTAAAAGAAGGTGGCTAAGGAGTCGCATAGGTCTTGCGACGGCGGGATGTCGTTGGAGCCAGAACTGGGGTTGGAGAGTTCCTTCACGATGTTGAAGAGCTCTTTGCTGTTGTGTGTGTTGTTGTAGATGCGTTCCTTGAAGGAGTTCCTTTTGTTGGCTCGGATGAGTTGGTGGTGCTTGCGGCTGGCGTTCTTTAGAGCTGCGTAGTTGTCCGGAGTCTGTTCGTGGCGCCACTTATTCTCAAGTCTACGGCAAGTCCGCTTGGACTCCTGGAGGTCGGTGGTGAACCAACTGGCCTTTCTGTCGGTGCATCTGTTTGAGGGTTTCTTGATCGGGGCGAGTGTTGGCGCAGTAGTCGATCCATTGCCTGAGGTTGCAGGCAGCTGTGTCGATGTCGGTGGTGTCTGTTGGTGGGTCTCGGGCGAGGGTGGTGATGAGCTGGTCTTCGGTGACCTTGTTCCAGCTGCGGTAGGGGATCCGTTGCGGGTGGTGGTGCGAGGTGGGTTTCTTGAAGGTGAAGTGGACGCAGCGATGGTCGGTCCAGTGGAGTTCGGTGGTGTGGCTGAAGGAGACGTGGTTGCTGGCGGAGAGGATGGGGTCGAGCGTGTGTCCGGCGGTGTGGGTCGTGACGAGCTGTTTGAGTCAGAGGTTGTCGAGCAGAGCGATGGAGTTGCTGTCGTCGGCGTTCGAGGTGGAAATTCAGGTCACCGAGGAGGATGTAGTCTGTGGAAGCAAGAGTGTACGTGCTGACGATGTTGGAGATGGCGTCGATGAACTGTGGCCGGGGTCCGGGGGGTCTGTAAACAAGTGTTCCTCTGAGGGTGGTGTTGGGGTCTGTGCGGATCTGGAAGTGCAGGTGTTCGGCGGTGCTGGAGGTGTCTGCTGTGCAGGTCGAGACTCTGAGGGTGTTTCTGTAGACGATGGCGATTCCTCCTCCTGGTTTGTTGGTGCGGTCCCTTCTGGTGATCTTGTAGCCATCTGGGATGGCTATGGCGATGTCGGGTGCCGAGGAGGGGTTCATCCATGTCTCTGTTAGGAAGGCGACATCCGGGGAGGCTGAGTCAAGTAGGTCCCAGAGTTCGATGGCGTGCTTGTGGACGGAGCAAGTGTTAAGCAGTATGCATCTGAGGTGGTTGCATTCTGCTCTGATGGGTGGGGTAGGGCATGCTGGTGTTCGGCGGCTGGTGAAGCTGCAGCTACGGCAGGTGCAGGATCCGTGGGTGTGTCTGGGACTGGCTTGGAAGCAGTTCGAGGATCGTCCGGTGTTGATTTCGCGGAGGATGTTGGCGTTGTAGCGGAGTCAGGCGATGTGGCGGTCGTGGGGGCCAGGGGGTCTGGCGCTGATGGGCTTGCCTTAGGCGAGCCTTTGGCATGCCAGCGGTGCGCCCGCAGGGCGCGGTCACCATATGTAGGGGAGGGGGTGGGAGCAGAGGCAGGAGCGGCTGGGTCGGGGGCCAGAAGATCAACCACAAGGGCCTGTCATGCAGCACAATGGAAACGTTTTGTCATGCACATCTATACGTTTGCATCCAGCAGCAATCGCAGCCTACCTTCAAAACAATAAACACCAATCTCTCCGTATATCTGTCATAAAAAAACTCATGGAAGGACTGAAAAGAGTAATTTCACCACGTACACCTCCTCCACCAACATGGAACCTAAACGTGTTAACAAGACTAATGTCCACACCATTTTAAATGCATAAATGCAAAATACAGTTCACAACATGGAAAGTAGCATTTCTTGTGGCCTTACTTTCAAGTATTTCAAGACAAAGTTTGCCTACACACAAACCCAAAGTTTCTGCCAAAGGTCATATCGCCTTTCCATTTAAGTCAGACATTGGATTTACCTTTATTCTTTCCAAAAACAGTTGCAGAAAGAGCATTATATACACTAGATGAAAATCGTGCTAGATTACGGAAAAAACAAAAACTTTCAGGAAAAGACAACTATTTGTAGCCTTTTCAAACCCATGAAAAGGCAATCAAAAGCAGGAATCGCTAAATGGATAGTAAAATGCATTCAAATTTGCTGGATCAAAGCAAAATGAACACGACCCGCGATTCAAAGAGCTAATTCAACAAGAAAAAAGGCAGCATCAATGGCCTTTTTAGGAAATATCCAGCTGTCCTTTTTTAAAGTGGCAACATGGACAAACCCACACACTTTTACTAAACACTATTTTGTAGATGTGCAAGCAAGACAACAAGCACTGGTGGGGCAGTTGGTTTTACGCACATTATTTCAAGCCAATGCACCATCTGATGCCTAAAGCCACTGCGACAGGAATACTGCATTACAGTCTATGCATAGCATGTGTATCTGGAGCCCGCACATGCTACAAATGGAGTATGTTACTTATCCTGTAAGCATCTATTCCTAGAGAGTAGTGCCAGACACTCACATGCACCCTCCAGCCTCCCCAGCAGGTATTAGAGGGTGACACAAATCCACAGAACTTTCAGCATGTTCAACAGCAACACTAACTTAGCGGACTATATCCTCACTTCACGTACGGCAGGGAAAAAGGAATATAATTTTACAAAGAAGCTGTTGAATATGCGCAATACCTCGAGGAGGAAGGGATCCCATGCACAACACCAACCATAAAACTTCCTCGAGAAAAACAACTTGCAGAATCCAGGCCCAACACTAGATGTCAGGATTGAGTGTGTATAGCATGTACAACTACACGCTGCGAATAGATGCTTACTGGGTACGTAACATACTTTTCTGCACTGTCAGTTTGTAACTGTTATTTTGAATTTGTATTTTATTGTCACAGTCAGCCATTAGAACAGAATCTCTGTCCATTTCTCGCACAGAGGCACTTGTCTTTTGTTCATGAATGCAATGGTGTACTTGGCGTGAGGTAAATAAGTTAGAAAATACCTCAAGAAAACTATAAACAAATGAGATTAGAAAAATCCGGTTTGGTTGTGACCTTTCACATTTCGAGAGCCAGTACCTAGACCACAAGAGGTTGAAACAGAGGTTCTCAGTGATTCGCTGGAAGTGGAAGCCAGTGGAGGTTCTGCTGTGTAGGCTAGAGTAGGTTGATCCAGTAGCCCTGGACAAGTGAAAACACAGCAGGGCGACAGGAAAAGAGAGAGAGAGACGTAGAGAGGGTTGGTTGCTATCATTATGCATTACATTCACCCTGCTCGTTGTTGATGTATTCACAATACCAAGATGCTTTTCTTAGTCCGACCACTAGATAGCAGAATGGTGCACAACCTGTGAATTTTAACAACTTCTATCCCCGAAACCATTGTTTCAGGTAACTTTAGAGGCAATGAACAGGGCAGGAGAAGTAGTTGTTTTTTTTTAAACTATAAGGTCTCAACAGCATAAGTGATTTATGAATGATTCAGGATGACGTTCACACCTGTTTTTAATCCTCCCTCCTAATATATTACAAACCAACCCTGGTTCCTTAGTGAGATGACAAACTACTCGCGTCCTTGCCTCCTCTCCTCTCCCCCCCAAACTAGTGTTTTTTTTTGTGTGCCAAGTTTGTAGTCTAATTGCCTCAAGCGGGTGGTACCTACTGGCCCCTTACCCTTGATGAGAAGGCGTGAGGAGGTCACAGGGGAAAGTGGTGCTTTTAGAAGCTGTCTGCACAGCATGTCTCCGATATGGCTTTCATATAAGGTTAACAAGCAGGGCCGTGGTCTGCAGATTGCTGAGGGGCCGGCATGATTCCTGAGCCCATCCCACTAGGCCTGATTAGCCAAGTGGGGGGGGGGGGGGGGGAAGTACCTGTAGACCCAAGGAGGCCTTCATTACTGCTTGAACCGTCTCCACATGTCTTATTACGTAAGCACTAGAGGCCACCCACCAGGCACAGGCCTTATTACACTCCTGTGATTGGTTATTAAGGACAGGTGGATATCACCTCTCTGCAGACCCAGTGGTGTCGTACCCGCTCCCATATGTACCCCTGCTTTGTTTACCAGCTCTTACGGAGCAGGTGGCTTCGGTACTGCGCATCCCGGGGGACTCTGCAATCACAGGCGACTCTCTGGGAGCGAAAGCTGCCTGGCAGGAGCGGAAGTGTTCTGACCCCTCTGCAGTCTGTAAATGTAGGCTCTCGGAGCCGACTGTCCCCGCGGGCCAATCATCTGAGCAGACATAGATCCCACTAACCTTCCGGCAACTCTCTTCCAAACTCAGACTCTTTTCTTTCACTCTCATCTCATTCCTGACAAAGCTCACAACCTTTGTGGCGCGCGCACCTGCTTCCCGCTCTAATGATTTGTTGTCGTCTCGAACTGTAAGTAAAGCGCGAGACCCGGTACATCCGGGGAGGGGATTGAGAGGGCGGGTTCAAAGGATGGAGGCCTGCAGAGACGGTAGAGAGAGACAGAGTGGGGCTAGGCAGCATCCTTAATTATCTCTGGCGAAGCCGAGGATTGATCGGGAGTGCATGAAACGATTTCCTGTCTTGCGTTTGTCGGGCTCCACAGGGTTGTCAATGGGCGGGGCTGTTATTTTGGTCCGGCTGCTTTGATATCTCTAGAGCAGGGGTCTTCAAACTGTGGGGCGCGACCCCCAGGGGGGCCGTGGAGAGATGCAAAGGGGGTCGCGCCTTTCCAGTCACACTTCTGCCCAGGCCCAAGGGCTTCAGCCCCCCCCCCCCCCCCTCTCCTGTGTCTCAGCCCGGGCTGCTGCAGTGAAACTTGAGCTGCTGGGGGCTCAGCTGGGCAGTGTCTGGATTCCTATCTCCGGCACCGTGTTTTTTCACAGGTCTTTAAAGACCATTTAACATGCCTTTGTAAACTGGTTACAGAGGCTTAGGTTTTTTTGCTGGTTCCAGTACCCCCTGGGTCCCCACTGTGCCTATTCCTTACATTTGGATTTTACATTCACTGCCGTAGTGCGAGAATGCATTTCATGGAAAGGAATACAAAGTTGGCTTCCTGGGGGCGCCGTGTGTGAAAGTTTATTGTGCTTTTGAAGCACCTGCTGCAGCGTTTCTTTCCCGGCAATTACCAGGCCTCACATAAATGTCAAGATAACTTGTGTGATTAATTATCTTCCTGGAGAGAGATCAGAATTTTGTATAGTTGAGGTTTTGACTTAGGTGAAGTTAGTGCAGAGGGTTAATATGCCTGCTGCAAAGAACGTGTACCAAGTAGATTGCAGAGTGGGTATGATGTAAACAGATCAGCAGGTTACTGCTTTCAAAAGAGACATCCTTTTGTTACTTGCAATTTATAACTTAAAGTCCTAATATAGAATAGTGAGCTATTAACTTTCATCCTAGAACAGCATGCACACTACAAAGAATACATTATTGGACCATTGATTAATGTTGCAAAAAGGGTTAATTTGGCTAGAAATCAATTCTTATTATTAAAGGAAACTCCCAACTATGCTGTTTCTTTTTCGACTCTGAGTTTGTGCTTCTCCACACCAAGCACTCTTGAACTATACTGCCTACCAGTATGGATGATATGTGACTCCTATACTTTTAGTCCTTTGGCTTATGTAACATTTCCTATACACTGATTTACACACTTATGATTGATTGTCTCTGTGTAATGTGTGTGTGATGCAAAGTGCTCGGACACCCTACACTGGTATGAGTGGCACTATATAACTAATTCAATGCATCTGAGAGTGTGGGGTTATGGAGACTTGGTCACTGTTAAAGGGTGCTAGTGAGAGAATCCGTGGTGGGGGTGGTCATTGGGGGGGCACCAACAAACATTGTCGCACAGGGCACCACCAGCACTAAAGCCGGCCCTGGGAAGTATGCACAGATAAGCGCTGAAAATACCGCTTTAGGTGACTGCTTTTTTTTGTACCGACTGGGCCATCAAAATAATCTGCTGGTAACCCTAACCATAGGACTGGAAGTTTGTTGCAGGATCAGCACATTATTTATTTCCTTCACCCTCGATCCCCGATTAATGCCGCAATAGTTTAACTTAGATCTAAAAGTCTACGCCCCCGTCAATAACATGCTGAGTTACTTCATGGGTCTGGGAATGCACCCTGCATTCAGACAACTCATTCCTCATTCTCGCCCTTTATTGTCACGCTCACCTTGCACTCACAGTGATCACAATGCACTCACACTGATCACTGTGCACTTGCACCATTCACCCGCTCACCTTGCACTCACAGTGATCACTCTGCACTCAAAATGCACTTGTCCTGCTCACACTATACCTCAACCTGCAGTCACACGAGTACACTACTCATCCTGCACTCATGTGACACTTCACTCACCTGTCCCCCTCACTACTCAATATGCAACTCACTCAAACAAGCCCATCAGTAATCATACATTCATTCATCCCATTCTGAACTTGCATCCGTACCCAAAATGAGAGAGGACAGCAAGGGAGTGAGAGAATTTGATTGAAGAGGTCAGGGATGAGGAGAAATGTGAATTGCCGAAGAGAAGTGTGGACACGCAAGAAGTGAGTGTGATCCAAAGGTGAGGGCTTCTGTTAGAACAAAGGGGAGATGTGAAAGAGGAATGGGGGGACTGGAGAGGTGTAAGATACAAATAGACAAAAATTTGAATGAAGAGACGAGGTGAATGAAAAGTGCTATGGGGCACGGGAGGTGACAGGGCCAGAGAGGCCATGAGATAAATGTGAGAGACTGTTAGAGATGAGGGCAGTGAAAGGACAGAATGGCAAGAGGTGATAAAAGGTGAAGTGAGAGGTTGAATGGGGAGAGTTCAGAAGTTGTAAAAAGGGGTGAAAGAAAATGACCTGCAAAGTGAGAGAGGGATCCGGGGTTAGGAGAGGAGAGAGGGATGGAAGGGAGGGGGTGAGAGGAAAGCTGCATGGGTAAATGGCTTAACTCTACACAAAACCGCCAGGGTTTTAAGGGACCCCTGCTTCTTCCGGTCAGGGCCAGGTGAGCTTCTAATGTGGCAGCAGGTATTGCTGCAGAGTGGAAGGCCCTTCACAAAGGTTGACTTGAAATCTTTCTGATGATAATTGCTGTATTTTGGTTATAAATGGGTACTGATTGGGTGAAATCTTTCCTCAGCGTTACTGTGTGTAACAAATATCAAAATAATGACGCAATGCTATCCCAAAATACGCGGCATCAAATAACCTCATTTACATTTTCATCCCACGCAATTTAGTCAACAGGTTTAGACATTTTTGTCGGGAGGGGGTCCTTACGCCTCAAAATGTTGACAGGGGGGTCTCGGCATCCAAAAGTTTGAAGACCTCTGCTCTAGAGTGTCTTTAAAGAAGAGAACAAGGTTGTCATTTCCGGAAACAGTTATTGGATTCTGTTCGTGCCTGCTTACTGAAGGTCTGCAGACAAAGGCTTGTGTACATGAAAACTCAACTCCAGTGAAGTTACAAACTTCTTGATATGTTTTGCTCACTGTTTCAGTGGCGAATTGTTTTAATTCAGTCTGAAGTTTGTGGTGTGCTCTCCTGAAAAACTGGAAGTATGCTGGCATTAGCTGCCATTTTTGACACAGATGAAACCAGTTTAAAAAACACGAGTATTTGACAAAGACCCCGGTATAAAATGAACATAAGATATGTTAGGACTTTCAATAATCAAGTTGAACTGTTTTAAGTCATTCAGGAGTTCCTGAAAAGTTGGAAGTGTTCATCAAAAAGTTAAAACAGATGCCTATTCTTTGTCATGCAGAGTGCAATAAAAAAAATAAAACAGACAATAATAACTGCTACTACAAATCATTTGGACAAAAGAGAGACCTCTTTGAGCCCCAGAGAGGTAACAGCAACAGCCCTCCATGGTGGCTCTTCCCACAGCTGAAATCCTCTCATATATTAGAAGACTTGCTGGAATATAAGACAAGGTCACCATAGAAATGCTACCTCCAAATCCACCCACACTCCAGCAGGTGAGAAGTGTGGATAGATGTATCAACAGGGAAATCGAAGATTTACTAGATTGCTCCAAACACTTTAATAAAGCTTCAAGGAATTTTGACCACGTATTGATCAAATCCCAAATATTTATGTTATTATTTTCTACGACCAACCAACTGATCATAAACAAATACAATACCATATCACCAATGTGCACAAACCCTCTTACTATGAACCCAAAGACTCTTCGGGAATAACATCTTGGTGTCACTTCATTCGAAAGTGGGATATCGGGAGTCATTCGATTCCAGGACATTCAAGAGTTACATAGGACCAGCACCAGTGGATGGTGCACCCAAGATACTCTTGATTGCATCATTGTGGGATTGGAGACAGTAATATCCCCTCTTTCTGGTGTGAAAACTACAAACTCTAACCCAGCAATTAAATCTGGTAGTCAGCCTCGAGCCATTATGGGAGAACGAAAGAAATCCTTGTTAGCATTCCAGTCTACGAGGCCAAAATCCAAATAGAGCACATGAGTGCTGAGTAACTCGTTACCAACCCATCCCCTATAATTGCACGAAAACCATTGCTCATGCTTCATAGTCCATTGATTTATTGATCTATTTGTTCCAAAGTCGAGTTTTTATGTGCTGACCAGTTTTATTTGACTAACTAGGCTGGCATCCAGGGAAGGTTTAAATTCCAACAGTCCGTGTTTTGGTTACAGAGACTCAAACGTCATTTCTGGGCAATTTTTAGATAATTTATTTTTGCTTTTTTAACATGTAGCCTACGGGGATACATCTGGTCGACCTGCTAGAAGTGGAGAAATCATTTCAGAATGTGAGAGTGCCACACAGGGCCAAGCACTGGTCGGACAAACGCTTCAATATCGTTAAAACGACACCAAAAATGAGTTTTTATTGTGTAATTTCAGTTGAGTGATATCCTGTTTCCTTTACTTGTTAATTTATCTCCGGATAAATTCTTCATAAAGAGATTTAAAGTAGAAAAAAACTTTGAATGAGTTCTGTCAAGGAAGGTGTCAATCCCTGAGGAAGTTTGTTGTTGCTATTCTACTTCTTAAATCAATTTAAGATGGTTATCTTTAATCTCCTCGAGATGTATCCGGTGTTTATTAATCATCGGGGCTTCCAGATTCCTACAAATTGCAAGGCTTATGTGTACCCTGTATCTGGAATTATGCCGGAGCTCAAGTTAGTCTGTGGTGCTTAAGGAGGTAGATTCTAAATTAATTAAGAGATTCTCCACATTCAAGTTTAAGACAGAGGCAAGACTCTCTAAGATACCGGTATTAGGACAGCCTATGTTGAGCCAGAATTCCTAAAAACAATAAATGTGGCAAACCTGGAAATATACCTGGAAATGCACCAAACATTTTACATTTCTTGCAGCACCTCATTCTCAGCTACTACAAGACATTCTGAAGCGTTGCCTTCAGGTCTCAGGCAATGCAAGGTGTGAATGAGGAATAAAGTAGACGACCAAGCCATATCCTTACTGGTTGGAAGCCTCCAAAAATAGTCATCAGAATCTTTCTATAGTCAGTTCTGAGTTTCATTCTGATTATTATTTATTTGTATAGTATTTTAGATAAGGTGTCCTAGCAGCAACTGCTATGCTAGACTAAGAGTAATGACTATGTTACATCAGAAGGCAAGGTCATTGGTCTATTGCCATAAGCAACAGGAAGCCAGTTTAGCAGTAAGGTAGGTGAATGATCAGCCTCTAAATCAGGTTTTTCTAATCCTTGGCACATAGACATTTTGCTGAGGACAAATAAAGAGCTCTGGACAAAGCAAAGAATGAAAACATTGCTTGGAGATAGGAGGGTCCTCTGCCATTGAGAGCGTTGTGGTAGATGTGGCGCGCTTAGAGACAATCCTGCTGTATTTCAGGAGCTAGGGTAGCCTGGCAACAAGACCGGAAATGGACACGTCTGGTGAAACCCATTAAAATTGTTATTCTAGGTTTTAAACTAATGCGAACTGTGAATCAGATAGTTGGGCATCTCGAGATATAAGACATTGGAGTAGTGCAGACACGATCCAGTTATTGCCTGGATTACTGTACAGAAAGGGAGCATGGCTAAGATTATTTTAAACATACGTAAATATATATTTTTAAAACAAATAGAGATGATCCCAATAATCTGTGGAATCAGTGACAGAGTGATCAAAGGGAAAGGCAACATTATGCACTGTCAGAGTATTTTGGCAACCCTGTACCCATCCTAACGGGAAAAGCAAACATACAGACGCAAGGTCGTTTGAGCAATATATACGATAAAAAGAGCAAGGATGGCATAGGGCCCCTATGGCACATTAAAGGCGAGGGTCTAAGAAGAGGTTTGGGCGGGAAGAGGAGTAATAGCTTGCTTGCTATTGCTAAGGAAGGAAGACAGCCCATTCAGAGCTTTTATTTGACTCTTGTATTACCATTCTGAGTGATGAGTTCTCCTGAGAGCTCATGTCAAAAGCTGCTAAGAGATTAAGTATGGTCAGGGCAGCTGCTCCTCTAAACTCAGTCATTGTTTAAAGTTGGTCCAGAGTGGATACTAATAAAGCCTCAGTGCCATGCATTGCCCAAAACTCTGATTGATGACAGCGAATAGTGCACCCTGCATTGTGACTTGCTTAGAGTGGGTGAGGCAGTCCACTTCAGTGTGCTCAATTGCTGCAGCCGATAGGAGAGACCTGAATACAATCAAGAGGTATGTAAGGCTCTCAGGTGAAAGGACGGGATGTGTTTGATTCTTTCGATGAAGAAAAGTGAAAGATATTCACAGAGTGGGGGAGGACAGAGTAGCAAAGAGCAGTAGTCAGATTGCATCAGACTCTTTAAGATGGTGGTTACTTCATAAGAAGATATAAGGATAGGTAATAGGCTTGTGTCATAATAATTGGTCCAAGATTCTTTAATTTTCCCTTTTTATGTATTAGGGCTGATTTGTAAGTCTCTTTCAGTGCCACCCTAGGTTTGCTGTCGACTATGTTATATGTCTTTTCATTCTTGCTTGGCCTCAAAACCATAGGGACAGATGGCCATCCACGGAAGGAAGAGATGCTCCTCTCAGGGGCAACCGAATTTAGAGCAGCGTAAAGCTAGGTTCTTAAATTTCTGCAGTTGATTTCTGTGCATTTGCCAAGATCATATTTGCTTGCCTCAAATAGTGTTTGAATGCTATCCTTATTGTTTTTTGCCCATCTGTGTTTATTTATTTATTTATTTATTTTTTAAACCGTTTATTACAGAATCCAAAAAATATACAAAGCTGGGCCTACAACCTTCAGGCCGGCCGCTAGCAAACAGAAGGAGCATGTAATACAGACAATAGAATGCACGCTGCGGCAAAAGGGAATTCACAGGAGTTGAAAGAGGCGTTGGCAGCCACACCATCCGGACCCCACACGACGGTTTCATTTTTATATAAATAACAACAAAAAGCAAGTCCACAAGGCAACCCACAGTCGGAAACAACAGCATGTGCTCCCCTAGGGGGGGACCCCACCGATTCTTAGGAATATCGAGGGGGGGAATAGGTCAGGACGGGGACTAAGTAAACTCATTGCCCAGAACCGGGAAGACAAACAGGCTAAGGAGACGGGGCCGGTGACGGATCAGGCAGTAGCGGCGGGGTACAGATTCCCCCACGGTAAGCGTTCCAGGGGCCCCATACTTTCACCCATGTCCCAGGCTTACCTCTCGCAACATACACCACCTTTTCCCGAAACATACACCAATCCATGTTGTCCTTCCACGCCGAGACAGTCGGCGACCTCTGGGAACCCCACAGTTGCGCAATGTCACGTTTGGCCACCATATATCCCAGAGTCGCCCACCACGTCTGCGGCACTGAGTAGTCGGTTGGCTCCCATACATTCAAAAGACATCTCCTCGCCTCAGGCAACAGCGGCACATGCGTAACTACCTGCAAAACCTCATGCACACCACGCCAGAATCGCACCACCTCTGGGCATTCCCACAGAATATGGAGAAAGGTCCCCAAAGAACCACACCCACGCTTACACAACCCGTCCACAGCATAGCCCATACGCATCAGCCTCGGCCCCGTAACATAGACCCTATGGAGTATCTTGAGCTGGACGAAGCGAAGGAGGGCCGGTATGGCCACCTCTTTCGGGGAGGCCACCGCAGACACCCAGTCCTCGTCATCCAGCTCCAATCCATCAGCCCCCCACGCCTCACGAAGGCCGGTCAGCAGTCCCGAACGGTCATTGATGAGCTTTTTGTAAATTAATGAAATCGTGCCGTCCGGGACATGCCCATCTAGCACTCTATCCTCCAGAGGGGAGTACTCCGGGATGGAGGCAACGTCCGTCTGCAGCACATCGAACGTTTTGATTCCCCCCTCGTCCAGAGATCGCCCACCCTGCTGATGCCTATCATGTCCCACTTCTCAAAGCCCTTCGAGGTCCACAGGGAGCCCAGCCGCTCAGATGCGTATAGTGGCGTCGCCCGGGTCAAGCGATCCTTCCACCCCATCGCCACGTTAGCCGTGTGCCACACCCGTACCATGACCCTCGTGGGGCCCGTCAGCCGCGCGTCATGCGAGCTAGAATAAAGCGCCCGATTATAGTCACCACCCGGCAGTAACATTTTATCCATCTCAAAGGCCGGGTTTAGGGCGGGCCCGTAAAGGCCGTGATTGATCGCAGCCAGCTGGGAGGCCCAGTAATATCGCTTGATATCTGGGAGGGCAACCCCCCCGTCGTACCACGGGAGCGTCAGCTTCGCCAGGGCAATACGCGGCCTACCCTCCCAGAACAGTCGGCACTGCAAACTCTCCACCTCGCGAAAGTAGCGCGCCGGGACAACGTCCATTGTATTCTGCAAAGCATACAGGAAACGTGGCAGCGACATCATCTTAAACAATGCCGCCCGGCCGAGCGGCGAGAGCGGCAAGCGCTTCCAACGCGCGACGTCCTCCTTCAGGCGCTGGAGGGGGGGAAGCAAGTTCTGGCTATATCGGGCCTCCGCGTCCAGGGTAATGAAGACACCCAGGTACCTAAATCCCCGCGGGGCGATCTGGATAGGACAACCCCGCGGAAGGATAGGATCCTCCCCAGAGAGGACATACACACACGATTTAGCCCAGTTGATGACCAGGCCGGAGTTGTGGCCAAATGAGTGCAATACATCAACCAGTACTATCAGTGATTTACGTGGGGAAGCCAGGTACAGAAGAATATCATCAGCGTAAAGAGATACGCGGTCCTCATACTCGGGGGTCCTTCGGAGACCACGAATAGAAGGTTCCCACCGCAGCCACTCCGCCAGGGGCTCCAGGGCAAGCGCGAAGAGGAGCGGTGATAATGGGCAGCCCTGCCGCGTGCCCCTGCCCAGCTCAAACGGAGCCGACACTCTACCGTTCACAACCACCTGCGCCAGCGGTCCCGAGTACAACAATTTCACCCAACCGATGAATCCCGGGCCAAACCCAAACTTCGCCAGTGTCGCCCAAATATATGGCCACTCAAGTGTGTCAAACGCCATAGTGGCGTCCAGGGATGCCAAAATGGCCGGTTCCCGTATAAACTGGATACGCGCGAGCACCCCATGCAAGCGCCGCAGGTTAAGCGCAGTGTTGCGATGGGGGATAAAGCCGGACTGATCCTGGTGAATCAAATCGCACACCACGCCAACCAGCCGATTGGCCAACACCTTGGCGAGAATTTTGGGCTCCGCATTCAGCAGCGAAATAGGCCGGTAGGACGTGACCCGGTCCCGCGGCCTCCCCTCCTTGTGAATGACCACGATAGTAGCCAGACGCTGGTCTAGCGGGAGGGAACCCACCGAACGGGCCGCGAGGAACATCGCACGGAGATGCGGCGCCAGCGTATCCGGTCGCAGCTTGTACAATTCGATGGGAAGACCGTTAGGACCCATGGCCTTGCCGGAAGCGACCGAGCGTATGGCGAGAGCTATTTCTTCAGAGGTTAGGGCGGCGTCCAACGACACTCTGTCCTCCTCCGAAAGGGAAGGCAGCGAGATATCCCTAAGCAGGGCATGGGAATCCTCTTCCGAGCGGGAGGACACCGGGGAATACACCCCACGGAAATATTCTGCAAAGCAATCGACTATTTCTTCCGGTTCCGTGACACACACACCATCCAGTTTCTCAATCGACGGGACAACTCGACTCGCTCTCTCCTTTTTATCCAGCCACGCAATCAATTTCCCAGCCTTATCACCCACATCATACAGTCTCCCCTGTTGCTCTCTACTGAGGCCCCTGGCCGCCTCCGTGACGAGGGCCTTATAGGCCGCCTGCTTGAGTCGGAGAACATGTAATTTGTCATCCGTCACCCCACATTCGAGGTCGCCCTCCAACTCAGTTATTTCAGTTTCAACACGGGTCACCTCCTCCCGCTCGCGCCTCCGGGAATGGGAAATAAGGGACAGGGCATCCCCCCGAATCACCGTCTTAAATGCCTCCCATAGCGAGACCGCAGATGACACCGACCCCACATTATCATCAAAATATCGCTTAAGGGACTTAACCAACTCTGCGCGAATGGTGGGGTCATGCAGGTACCAGGGATTAATCGGGGCCACCCTACCCTCTCCCCTCGGGAGAATATCGAAGTGCAATAAGAGCGGGGAGTGGTCTGAAATACCCCGCGCCAAATGGCGCACCTCCCCGATCCTCCCCGCATGCGCCGCCGGCACCAGGACATAGTCTAGTCTTGATAGACTGCCATGGGCCCCGGAATGAAAAGTGTACTGTTTCTGCGTAGGATGTTTCAAACGCCAACAATCCACCAGCCCCAAGGCATCCAATAGGCCAGACAACCACGCTTGGGCACGGGGGAGATCCCTAGGGGGGTGACAGTCCTCAGTTCCAGAAACCACAGCGTTAAAATCCCCCCCAACCACCAGAATCCCCCCCGGAAGGCCAAGGAGGAGGCGCCCCAGATCCGCAAAGGTGGTCGTCTGCAACCCTGGCGGGACATAGACAGAAACAAAAATAATCACTCTGCCCTCTATTCTACCCACCAGAACCGTGTAACGTCCCCTGTCATCATGGAGCACCTCATCAACTTCCAACGGGAGCGAGGTCTTGGCCATGATGCCCACACCCCTTGAACCCGACGTGAAGCCCGAATGGGCCAGAAGGCGGTAGCCCCGCCGGTTCATAGCACGAAAGGAGTTGCCAATGAGGTGCGTCTCCTGCAGAAAAACTATGTCAGGTGAAATTCGTTTCAGGAACTGCAGGACCACACCTCGTTTTATCCTGTCCCCCAGTCCATTAACGTTCCAGGACAAAAGACTCACTCCCCTACCCCCCATCATAAACGAAAGCAATCACTCGTCCCCCCGAGAGCACTTTGGGAATAGCACGACGATACTTTTGCCTTGTGGTACAAATGAACAACACCCCACCCCAACCCAACCGCCCCAACAAAACTCCCCCCTCCCTGCACCCCTGCATGAGCCCAAACAGCCCCCCCAACTTGCAGTGTGCCTGTCGCCCCTATATAGTTGAAACTAGGTAAACCCCCTAGAGGAGGAAAGAGTACCCCTTCGAGACCCCGCACCACCTACAAAGGAGGGAGAACGAGTACAAAAAACGAGAGACCCTAAGCTTGGCCGAAAGCGGCAGCATCTTCGTCCAGAGTGAGTCCCAGTATCAGCACCTCAGTCCCGGTCCAGTGGGCCTTCTCCTCCCGCAGCCCCCCCCCCGCCATCCTGATCCCGACCCCCAGACAAAGTGTCCAGCCAGTCCCCGGCCGTTTCAGGACGGTCAAAAAAGTGAGTGCGACCATCCACCTCCACCCGCAGCCTGGCCGGGAAGAGCATGGCGTATTTTAAGTTCATGTCCCGAAGCCGCCGCTTGACGCCCAAGAAGCTCAGTCTCTGCTTCTGGACCGCTTGGGTGAAGTCAGGATAAAAGTTCACCTCCATGTTCTCCAACTTAATCGGCCCTTGCAGTCTGGAGGCTTGCAGAATCGCATCCCTGTCCCGAAAATTAAAGATACGGGCAATAAGAGGCCGCGGAGGGGCTCCGACCTTCCCCCGGGAACTCTATGAGCCCTCTCCACCGCAAAAAATTTACTCAGTCCCCGAGGCTGGAGATGGGTAGTGATCAGGTCCTCCACAAAAAGATCCGCCGCCGACTCCTCCCGTCCCTCAGGTACTCCGATGATGCGGATATTATTCCTCCGGGCCCGGCTCTCGGAATCCTCCAGGCGCCGATCCATGAGCGCACTCGCCTGACGAAGCCGGTGTACCTCCGTCTGAAGGGCCGCCACCTCAGTCGTGAGGCCCGCCGCGGTGTGGGCCAAAGAATCGACCCGGTCGTTGGTCTTCGAGAGATCAGCTCTCACCAGGTTGACATCAACGAGGACCGCGTCGATTTTATGCGCTAACGTGTCAAACCGCTGGCCCACCGAGGCACTCATCTCAGCAATGGCGCCCATGACGTCTTGCAGAGTCAGATCTGTGGGCAAATCCGGGGAATCCGGGGGGCACTCAGAGGACTTGTGCGGTCCACCGGGAGATCCCTTCGGGAGGGTGTAGCGGTCCATGATGTTGGCCTGATGTGCGGCGCCACGCCGGGTCGACTTGGCCTTCAACCGATCTCCATCTTGTTTAGTGGCCATCGTCGCGGGTCTCACACCCTCACCAGCCACGCAGTAAAAAGCGAGCAATCAAGGCCACGAGCTCCGGGGGGCCACCCCAGGACGGCGGAGCGGGCCACAGCAGGCAGGCAGGCAGGGTCTCCCAGCGAGGCCACCCCAACACCAAGAGCGCCGCGATCCCACTTGCAAAGACAGCAAGGGGGCGCGAAAGTGAAAGTGCGGGGTACGCGACTCGCCAGGCCCAGCCCGCCGTTGTTGTTCACTTTGCCACCGGGTCGCCCCCAAACGCGAATCCGGGGTCAGGAGAGAAGTAGGCCGCAAACTTCAATCGGTGCTCACTCCGGCACCCGAGGTCCGATTCGAAAACGGGAAACGGGTACCACCTCGGCTCAGGCTCACCGACACAGTTCCCTCAACCGATGCAGGATGAAGTCAGGATAAACGTAGGAGGTTGCGGAGGTCCTCAGGAACCTCGCACCTACGCGGCCATCTTGGTTGCGCGCTAGGCTCCTCCCCGACCATCTGTGTTTATTAATGATGTTTGTGGGAGGTTTATTGGTGATACATGAACCCGAAAGACATATCAAAGTTGAATAAATAATGTGATTAGACCACACCATCGGGAAGGTTGGATACTAGACACCATTGGTTATGTAGAAAATTGGATCAGCAATGTCCCCAGCACACTGTGTACTAGATGTAACCAATTAGCTGAGCCATGCATTGTGAATGTGTCAAAGATATATTTGGTGTGCAGAAGGTCAGGGCATCTAACCCCATACCAAAGTTATAGAGAACTACTAGGTTAGAGTCATCAAGTGCAAGAGGTGCGGTGCCGTTGAGCTGAGTGACCGGAATAGGAGCAGTAAGGAGAGCGTTGAGGGCCCTTTTCTATACCCTATTGAGATTGTTGAATTTTATATTGATCTGTATTAATAACAGAGATGTCTGGCATACAATGGTCCTGGAGTCAGGTTCCAGTTATAACCCAGGATACCAAACTGATATTCCCATATTAGATTTGATATTTTGGTAGCATTTAATTGCAGTTTACACAATTTTACTATGCTGCTCTTGGCCCCCCAAGTAATTGTTGTCCTCAGTTTATTTTCAGACATTATAAAGCAAACCCAACTTCTGTAATGTGTTTCACTCTCATTAGATGTCATCAAAGGAGTAGAGCAAGCAGGGGCGGCTCGTCCGCTATGGTGGAGGAGCGTCGCCCTACTGCTTATAAGCAGTGCAAAGTAAAGGGTGCTGGTATCCTAAACATACCTGTACATGTGTTATGTTTATTTCATATAGCTATATTCCACCCTAACATTATCTGAAAGTGCTAATGGTAAGAGGAGGGATGGAATGTTGGTCCCAGGAGAGAAGGAATGAGGGAACAGAATTCAGGGAATGAGGGTGAAGCCTCGTGGAAAGAATGGTCGTCGCCAAAACACAGTATCTCTCTGAATGGACACAGTTACCTGTGCTGTGAGATTGTTAATTAGATCTGCGAGACGGAGTCTGCTTTCTTAATAACACACGAAAATGGGTTGGTGTCCCATGATTGACAGGACAGGAATCTCTATGTACATACATGCACTTGAATTCTTTCGTTCTTGAAGCTTGCTCCTCCTCTCTCAAAGTGTGATCTCACGGGGGCAAAGATACATCTGTTGAGGTACAGAGAGGGGCACCCATATCTGCCATAGTGTCAGGTATGTTCATCACACTGTGGCAGATATGAAAATCCATCTCTGTGACACATTGTGATATGTTGATACCTTATAGAGGAATACCCAGATCTGGCACACCACCGTATGGCAGTGTCAGGTGTGGAAGCCATTTTCTTTGTGGCGCTTAATAAGGTGTAGAGGGGCAGAATGTACCTCAGCGGCACAGTGCTAAGCCCACTTGTTGCCTATATTGATGTTACACCTGTTTTGAGATAGAATGCTATGTGAGTGGACTGCTCCATGAGTCCTGGTTGGCACTCTGTATGGCTTCATTCCCCATGGGTTCCTCTTTATGCTTTGTACTGATGCTGGCGCTGATCGTGCAGTCCAGGAAATGGATGACACGTGAGTGCGAGCAGTGGCAGCAGTAATCAGAAGAATATATGCAGCTACAATACAGCCTGTGGTGCCCGCGCTAGGTCATCCACTGGCAATCTGCGCTCATACGCGCCTTGAGATGCCCTGGGGTCCGAGCTGCCTGTTTCCTGCTTATAATGAAGATACAGCAGAATATTAATGGCAGTGTGTGTGATGCTGGGCTACCTTCTTGCATTATCCGGCGGCACCTCCGCGGGCATTGACGAAAGCGCAGGCATAGTCTAGGAGCTAGATTTATACTTGCTGAAAATGATGTTAGTGCCTGTCGCCTGCCTCGCATCTGCCATAGATAATGCTGCAGTAGCATCACCACAGGCCATATATTGTAGGGGGGGGGCGGGGGTGCAGAAATTGATGCATTATCAGCACAGTCCCAGCATTATTTGGGAGGGGGAGAGCCAGTTATTAAAGCAGTAGCAGCAAACCACCACAGCCATGAGGTTTGGGGAGCAGGAAATTGATGCAATGTAGGAGGATTGACGCGGTGTAGGAGGATTAACGCTGTTGCACCAGGGCAGCACAGGTCCGATACTTGGTATTGGAATGGTGAATTGACACAGATGCTGTGGAGCAGCACAGGTGGGCAATTGAGAGTGAGGAGAGGGGAGCCAGGCAGTTGCAGGAGGGCACCATATTCCTGCTTCTTTTTTAGATTGAGCCTGCCAAACCGCGCAAGCTGTCGTGTTGCCAAAGACCTATTGTCAGCTTTCCAAGATCTTATCTGTGGGCTTAAAGCCCCTCCATTGTTTAACAAAAGTTGACTTTTTATTGTCATTCGCATTTGCTTGCTTCTTATTTGATGGTTTGCCGTGTACATCTTGTGTAATCTTGCCTTCCTCGTCTGTTTTTTGTCTGTCTCTTGAAGCATAGACCTTTTACTTGTGGTGTTCCACTGCCCACTTTTAGGGAGCTACTTTTTCCTTTTTTTACTTAAGCACTCCATGAATGCATGTGTTTTCCAGCTGTCTCGCTCATGTGCCTTTCTTACCCTCCAACTCCTTGTTGCTCTTTTTTGTCTGTGTGCTTCTCTCCTTTTGTGCTGCTCTCCCCATACCCAGCACTCTGTGTTGTTCTCCCTCTTCTGTGTGCTTCATTAGTGTTCTCTCCCTCGTGTGCTGCTTCCCCAGCCCTCCACAAGCTCCTTATCCCCTTCTTTCTCTCACCAGCTTCCATGTTACCCCTCGCTACCCAACAACTGGGTTCCTTTTTTTTTAAATTGGTGCTTTTGTGCTAATATTATTTTTATTGTAAATCTACCATTCAAAGTGGTGCCCTCTGTATTGGATCTGTAAATAAAAGTTAAAGCAAATGGCGCCTGCGTCATTCCTGTAGTGCACGTGTGTTCTGACGTCTGCATGTATTAATGGAATGATGCAACTGCCATCTCGCTTTTTTAGGTCTCGCCTGCCGTTAGCAGTGCGCATGCGTTGTTCTCGCCATGCAAGGGATTCTTGGAATCAATACGGTTTTGAAGTTCAGTGCAGGCTACACACCCTGTTTCTATCGGCTTGCGTCATCCTCCATGCTAAACGCTGGCTTCACATTGTAAGTGAGGCTTTTTAGTCCCTCCTGGTTACCACCCTGTCCACTTTTAGCCCCGCCCACCGGGACTGGATGCTTTACTTGCGGCGTGTTACTATCTCCTTTAATTAGAGGGTGAGGACTTTTTTTTGTAATTCCGGCTGGAGCGCTGTTTATTTATGATCTTTTACTTTACATCGGAGCGCAGCGCCCACTTTAAGGACACCGCACTCCGTTTATTTATTTATTTTATACCAGATGCCCGCGCTCCGTTAAATTTTCGTGCCTAAGTTTCCGTTCTCCGTAGCACTTAAATACCGCTACGTAATCAAGTATCGCTTGTGCCCGATTACGCAGAGTACAGCTGCTTTTCTGCAGCTAGTAAAGGCATTGCCGGAACAACGTGACTTTTCAAGTGCTCCTCTCTAATCACTGCTGTTTATAGGGTGTGTTGCTGCAATAGGATTCTGTCCATCTTGAAGTTTACAGTCTCTGTGACTTTTACTACTGTAAAATCCTTAGCTGGGTTAAATTGCTGTCAGCGGCGAAGGTCCAGAGCTCGATGACAAAATATCTGGCCTTCCATTCCAACTTTGAAAACAGGCCTTGGTTTGCTGTGAAGTGTGTGTGTGAGAGAGTTTTTGGGGTTTGGCGTGTCTGAGGACCGTACCTCAGTCTGTGTGTGTCACAGTGGTGATTAGCTGTTCATGTGTTTGTCCGTGTGTGTGTGAGACAAAGAGAGATTGATTCTATCTGTCGGTCCCTGACGTACGTGTTGGTAGAGTTCAGTGTTCTCCAGCCTGTGTGTGCAGGAGCAGTGATGACGTGTGAGATGTTCTGCACGTGTGTTTGTAGTGTTAAATGTGCCCTAGTATGCTTCTACTTGTGTATTTGTGTACAGACTACTCTGCTCAGGAATGTGATCACAAACAGGGGCTCATTGCCTGCTTTCACAATTCCCCTGCTAACTGCGCACCCCCTCCCGATGAAATGTCACCCGTCCCTCCCCCACCTCTCGCCTGCCTTCACAGCCGGGAGCACAGCCTCGTAACAGGGCACTCAGCAGCTACCTTCCCTGCGTGGGTCAGGAGAGGCGTCTGCGAACTTAACCCCCTCCCTGTCTCCTATTCTTTTTCTCTCTGTTACTTTCATTGCTTGCTATCGATCTCCTTTTCTCTCTCCGTTCCTCTCACTTTTTGTCCCTCTACTCATCTTTTTGTTACTCTCGCCTCTTTCTTTCCCTCCCCCATCATGCTGTCTCCCTGCACTCTCCTTCCTCGTCTCTTTCTCTCTTCTCACGTGTTCTCTTCATTTCTCGCTAGTCCTCTTCTTTCTAACTCCTTCTGTCAGTCTCTCCTTCTTCTTTCGGGTGTCCTTTTCACCCTCTCTGCCCCACACTTCTATGACACTCTCTTTGTCATCTTTCCTCTCCATCCTCTTCCCTCTTTTTTCTGTCCATTGCATATTGCGCTATTTCTTTCGCGGTCTCTCTGTACTTCCCAACACTCATTGTCTTCCCTTGCACTTTCTTTCTCCTTTATTTGTTCTGTTGTGTGCCTATGTCTCCCTTGGTCTGTGTTGCTCCTCTGCTCTCTCTCCTCTGCCTGGCTTTGTGTCAGTGGGAATGCTGTGATTTGGGAGCCAAGCTCGCCTGCTCAGTTTTTCCAGACCCTCATTTGGAAGGAAGAAAGTAGTGTAAGAATAAGAGTCCTTCCCGCCACATACACCTTCCTTCTCTTCCCTCGGTGTGTCACCCTGTTCGCGCATGTGTGCATGTCTGCGCACGCATATCGCAATCACGGTGTGGCAACGTATAGTGCCTCTCACTTTATCTCTAAATCTGCATGTGCCTGTCACGTCTGTCTAAAAAACACGCATATATCCTTGGAACGTGCGCTTCTCTCGCCCACTCCTTTATTCTCCCCGTGTGTTACGAGGTGGCTTAAAATCTGCGTATCTGCATGTTTGTGCCCCACACATTCCGTGTACGTGTTTATAATAATGGTATTGTATTCTAGCTTTGAAATATTTAGTGTATATTTGTGATATGTTGTAGCTGTATGTAGTTAGAATTGTTTTGTTAGCTGTGTAGTAGTTTAAAGCATAGTGTTAGTAGGAAAAGAGCAGTGTTTCAGATTTGGGAGGTGAATGAAAAGAAGAATAGTATGTGTTACTTTCGTATAGTGAAGATTACAATAGCATGAGGCAGACGAAAGGGGCGAGGGGAGAGCAAATATATGCACATATCACAAATATACACTAAATAATACAAAGCTAGAAAACAATACCATTAGCAAAGCAAATGGCTTTAACTCAAAGGTGAGACCTATTGCATTTTCAATGCTTGTTTTGTTTTTGGTCATGTTGCACAGTGTCCCGAAGCTGTACCGGGCGACTAAAACCAATTGGCAAAGCCAATAGGTCTCAAAGGCTTTGCCAATGCTTTTGTGGGCAGGGGACAAAGAATTGCAAGATAAAAATCACATGATCACTGTTTGCTCAGTTGTGAACTGAAGCGGATTTTCATTTCCATTGGCCATTTGCAAATGCTCTTTGCCTCTACTGTGCCCTCTTTTTCCTTAAAAATGGGTCACGCCTGCGCACTGACGCCCTGTGTCCTTGAGCCCGCGCCTTGTTGTGCTCTGTGGTTCCGTTGAGCCTGCAGCAGCACCGGCCACAAACACCTCTTAACAGCTCAATCGTAAACATCCAGAGCATTCGGTTTACCATATTTGTCTTGCATTATTGATGCGATTTAGACATGCAAGCTTGCAAAAACTTCTCCTGCTGAGCTGCGCCATCACCACAGATCCTGATCAGAGCGGATGCTTCTGTGCCGCGTCCCTTTAGAACACAGCACCTGCTCCGGATTGATCCAACCAATGCACGACCACAGCATGGAGCCATCAGAGAGGCCTGTGAGGAAACGAGGAGGTGGTCCTTAAATGCTGCGCGCTTGTTATTCAAAAACAGCGACACACCTCACAGAGACCGTCTGTATGTCAGACCACGCCTACACGGGGCCTGGAAAGCTGCTGTGGGAAGCCCTCAACTGCAGACCTGAAATGTAGTAAGAGGCGCAGGGGGGCCAAGTAGTTGTCGCATGTGCACTACATAGAAAAATGGGAACATAATTTAGCAGAAATAAAAATGAAGTTCCGTCGAGCGAGTGACTTTGTATTTGATAGTTTTTTGGATGAATATGGTATGCAGAAAACAGTTCATGCTGTTGCTCCAAAAATGTGTAGTGCTGCATTACAAAATATCTGAGGACTACACGCTTTGCACTTCTGACTGTTTGCTCTGGAGCTCGAGCTGTTTGCGTGAGCCTACAGTTCACGGCACTATTGGTTTCACTTGGGGCTACCATCCCAGAACGCTGACTGTTAGCTTAAAGTTACATTTCCACTTTACTTACTGTTCATTAGGGCTACAATGTAAGGGTGCTGACTGTTCACTTAAGCCTACAGTTCCGGAGTCTGACTTTTCGCATAGGCGTTCTGCCCAAGACCGCTCCCTGTTTACTTGGGGCTGACTTGGCTTGATCAAACAATTGCGGAGTGAAGACTCTTTGATTGAGGATACAGTTCTAGCGCACTGACGGACGCTTGTAGTAATGCAGCGGCGACTATAGTTTGGTCTACAGTTCCGGAGTGCCGACTGTTTACTTGGGCTCTCTCATACAGGGTTTTTCCAATGGATCTCAACATTGGTAGGGATCTTAGTGGGAAGCAGACCGGACCTCTGGGTTGGAGACCGGCAGGGCTGGCCTTCAGCATGATCGAGCTGGACTCGCGCCTGCGACAATGACCTTCACAGGAACTCATGAGCAGCATCTCCCTCCAACCTGGCTCTAAAAGAAAGTGTAGTAAACATTGTTCTGAAGTATCTTTCTCTTTTCTCTTGCCCCCCCTCACCTGCTGCCTACTCCTCCCATTTTCCCAACACGCTGACAATTAGAGATGACAAGTGGGAGGTGGGGCACCAAATTGTGTCTCACCAATGGCGCTATGTGAGGGAAGGCCAGCTCTGAAGTCAGGAGAGCCACCGTTGAGGCTTAATTCACCTTTACCGGGGTAAACCCACTTTCACTAGGTGACAGATGCTCGAGAATCACAGAATTTGGGCTGTGTAAATATAAACAAGTCATTCATTCATTAAGTCTTTATTCGATTAAAAAATCATAAAAGACACAGCATCACAATATATAAGCCACATCAATAAATTAGATAAAAAAGCATTAAATACACCAAGACTAGAATAGTAACAGTAAATCAATAATAACAATAAACAAGTCAAATCTCACTCTTTAGGTGCAAGTCTCACAGCTTGGAGAATAGCTTCCTCATTCAGTCATGTTCACGTGCTGTGAGTCTCATGCTCTGATATTCAGTTTTTTCTCCTGGCCAACCTCAGTGACGCATCAGTGTAAATACATTTCCCCTCTTTGGTCCTGTTTTCTCTCGCAAAACACAAACATTTAGCCACATACCAAGAAATTTGAAATCTGTGGATTCCTGGGCTTTAAGATGTGTTTTAATCCTGAAATCGAAGAAGTGGGATTTTGAGGGCAAAGTGGCAAAACTCTTAATCTGCAGTTTCCTTGAAATGAGACGAGGATGAATGACCTTTGTAAAGAGAAAGAAGGACAGAGTATTTATAATTTAAAAATTTGAGATTCCCCTTCCCTCTTAAAGAGGGAGTGTTGGTCAATCTGTTATTGTCTTTCTAAAGTTTTCCGGCCTGCCACGGAACGGACAACATCAGGGCTGGTCCCCAATCCTGTGCGCTGGGGTAGAAGCTGAGCGTGCCAATGGAAAGATGTGGGCAAGAAAGCTCTGTTCCTACCTTATCGAAGACATGTCAAGCTTGCGCTATGGGAGGGATGGTGCACACGGCCCAACAAGGGAAGAGTTTAATTATCATAATTAGACACCCATACCAGATGTTGCAGTTAATGAGGAACACAAACCCTCTGCCAATAAGCTGCAAGGCTCTCAGGCGAGATCATGATGAGCTAATGAAGATGAGGCTGCAGCTACCCTTTAGCTTGGAGAGGAAGGCGAGAGAGGTGTGAAGAAATAAAAACTGCCACATGAATAAGAAACGATCTCAAAGTTATCATAAGTTACAAAAATGGGAAAAATTGGTCTGCTGTGGTGGGAAGCAGAACCGTAAACTCCGAACATCTCACAACTTACTGCCACTTTTAAATGAGGAGGAGCAGCCCACAATCAGAAATTTCGCATTTGCAGACATTCCTTAGATAACATCCATTTTTAGGTTCAGTAATGCAAAGTAACTGTTGGGTGATGTTATCCTGTCAAAGCCGCTTCAATTAAAGAAGGGTTCTGACTGATTGTGTCTTCCAGTGTGGTGAGACTGTCATGCTTTGAGAGTGATGAAGCTCGAATGAAAAACAATTTTACTCAGTTGTTGAATAAAAAATGTTGTGGAGATTTGACCCCTGTAACATGAAACAATCTCCAGGGTAATGCACATGCATGGAACATGCCCATTGCGATATCCACTGGAGTAGATACACTGCCCATGAAAGTCTACCTCCATGAAACCACCCTGGTGGGGATGGTCTCTTTAGCACCATTCTTGTCAAATGAATAGGAGGCAGTTTCGGTTCCTGGCCTATGAGACACGTTGGAAGGTGACGTCCAGGTATCTCTGATTTAGTCCTCATGCTTACCACTGATCTGACAGATATTAAAATACCCTCAAGTTTCTCTAAAAATAATATAGGTTTGTGTTTAGCTCAAGAATATTTAATATGTTGCTTCTCCCAGATGCCATTAAATGTTATAATATCTACAAAAAAATACTGGTTTGCAAAAGTTCATGTGACTAATCTTCACGCAAAAATTTGATAGGGTTAGCCCGCTCTTTCATAGTCTCCATGAAATCCATTTTCAAGGTATTGTGTTCTACCACTGCCGGCGCCATTGCATCACAGATTCATTTGATGTATTTGCTTATGAGCGAGAGGCATACTTTGCTCCGGGGTGACCTACCGTGTGTTTTCATTTGTGTAGTATTTGCACATCCTCCCAGGGTGCTGAAAGACCATTTCATCGCGCAAAAGAAAATTGAGCAAGTGCTTCCTGACCTTGCACCTCCGTTGATATTGAAGCCATAGATTTTATGATTTGAAAGAGTTAATTGAATTTGGGTCAGAAACATGTCGGAGCAGCGGTCCTATCAGATCATGTGCTGGAGAGCATTTGCGTCATCTGTACATGCCACATTACTTTATCATCTTTTTATGGCTCATACACCATATCTACAAACGGGAGAAGGGGCTATGAACTATATGAGTTTTTAAGATCTCAAGGGATCCGTCTTTTTATCCATGTAGGGCCTGACAGACGTCTTCGAATCAAACACAGCCACTTGTCTGTGCCAACACAAAGAAAATATATGTGAATGATTTCAACAATATCTCGCAGAACAAGCAGAAAAGAGGAAACTGCAGTGATGTTGCCTATTTGTTGGTCTGGACAGGGACCTGTAGCTTGAGAATCTTGGTTCCACAGCAAGCAATGGGTCCACGTTTGTCTGCACCCCCTCAAACAGAGAAAGATTCTCAAATGGGTTGAAAATTCTGGAGCCAGTGCTTCTTTTGCACAGTGGTTAATACTTGTATGCCCTTGGAATAGGGTCTCTTTGTTCTTTTCCTTGCCTGTGTTATTATGATACTTTGCTAAACTTATCAATCAGGGATCTTATAGAGTGCGGCTAATCACCCGTTAGGGTCTCAAGGTGCTTTGGCGATCTGCAGTTCAGTCGAAGAGCCAGGTCTTGAGGTCCATCCTGAGTTGAGGCAGTGAATGCGATTGCCTGAGATGTAGAAGTATGAAAGCAGCCCACCTGCACCGCTAGCCATCTGGCAATGCTTGCTGGCTCATTCTGAGGCCAGTTCTAGCCCGTTTGCGTAGGCAGCTACTTCTATGCCAAGAGTGAACTGAGCTGCTAGAATAGCTCTGGGACATTAGAGCACGCGCATGGGAGGAGAGTATGCGGGTTGTATGTGAATCTGCAGTACAAGTCATTTGAGACGACCTGCTCTGGAGAAACTCTACCCACGAACCATCTTCATTTAGTGTTTTCAAAAGAATAGCGTTCTCAGAACGTCAAATCCATTTTAAAAAATGCCCTTCATGTCAAAGTTTCCCTGCAGTAAGGTTTTTTACCCCAGTATCACATAGTTTCCATCCTCTTTTCTTCCTGTCTTCATTGCTGATCATATACCCTGTCCATTTCTGCCCCTGTGTCTCTCCGCTGTTATCCATGTCAGCCCTATCCTCCATCCCTACCAATTCCATTGTACCTCCACCCAAGTTATACTCTAGTTTCTATAACATCTATGTGCAGCCGAGTACCTCTCACCTTTAGCCTAGCGCAGTAATCTCTGCCTTTACCCCAGTATCTCTACCCTTGCATATTTACCCCTATTTAGACCATAGCACCCCAGCCCCAGCCTATACCCCTTTATCCTTAATCCTGCCTTCACCGATACATTCCCAAACCAAGACTGGAGGTAGGCCCTTCACCGATACATTAGCACCTGAACTCCCATGTCATCTCTACCATAGCACCTGTATCCCATTCTATAACTTAGTTTACCGTCTCTTCCCTAAACCCTTGTATGTCTCTCTCTTCCTATACGCTGATGCTCCTAGCCCAGGCTATATTCCTCTACTTCACAACTGCCTATATCCTTCAACCGCTATCCATCCATAACCTTGTACCACCGGACCTGTCTAAAGCCTAGTATATCATAACTACACCGTAGATTCCAGTTGTTACCCTGTGCTTCTACCACTGATTTTACTGCAGTGCACATGCCTCTACCTGAACGCTACTTTGCCTAAACCTTATTACTTTTAAAATTCATATACCCTTTTACTGCTACTCTCATCTATTTCCTACGACTTTACCCTGGGTATGCCCTGCTTCTTCTGTCCTTGCCTGTACCCTGGTTCATAGACAATTACCTGCATGCTAGTTCCTCTCTATACCCTAGTACATCGAATCGGATCAACAGCTTAATGCCTTTACACCTTTCCATTAATACCTCCGATTTATTTCCCACTCTTTGCTCGTTTCATTTTCTTGTCGCTCTTGCCCCCCTTCTCTGATTTTTTTGTTGTTGTTTATCTATTTTTTTTTTTTTAGGGAAAGTGTTTTTCCGAATTCTGGGAATTCCATGAGATGCACTTTGACCAGCCTGGGGTAGTCAGGTGGTACTCTCCATTTTAGATTATTCTGAAATGACGTATAGCCGAGTACTCCTATGCATGTGCTCTGAAAACAGTACCTATGCGCAGGCTCCACGTTTTTTGTCAGTTTTGTAAAGGGCAGCAGCCATCTTGTTTAGATATTCCTCCATGAACGCATATAGGAGAGCGCCATGACCTGCCCTCCATGGTTCAGCTATGGTAGTGTAGGACATATGGGTTGAGCTCTAGTATCCGTTCTGCTGTATTGTTTAAATCAGAATCCTGATATGTGACACTAGGTGCCACGTAAGTGCGCTACACGAGTGCTACAGCAACATTAGTGGGAGAAGCGGAAATTCCGCCTTTCTGGCACATATTGAGGAAACTCCTGCTCTCTCCCAGAGAGCAGCGCGCCATGAGTATCAAACATTCGTGCATTGGAGTAGATCAGGCAGCCATATGTGATAGGCTCACCATTCAGAGACCTTTTGCATTTGGTACTCTGGGAGAACCTCTGACATTGGGACAAACTTCAAGTCAGGTGCAAACCCTGAAGATCTTTGAAATTGTTGAGGTGCCGACTGATCTAAAAACAAAAGGAGTTTGCTACTTTGGAACTTGACATCTATTTTGATTGTACTACTTCAAAGAGATGTGTTGGCATGGTTATTGAACATAGAACAGACAAACCGTCCTTTAATGATGAAGGCGAGGGTGCCTGTGAGATCCTTCCAGAGCGGGAGGAAGGTTCTTTGTGGTGTTGGATGCTAATGTATTGTTTCGGAAATATTTGATTCCAAAACAGTAGAACGCCTAGCCCTGACCCAGGTTGTAGAATACTGATGGCCCTATGTAAATATGATTAAGTAATTCTCCTGGCAAAACTGTAGCCTGCTCAGGGAAGAAAGCAGCGACTGGTGGTACCAGAAAATGTCCTGTTTATCTGAAGTTGGTTTTCCCCCGAGTGAGCACGTGGGTATAGGATGCCAGTGCTGTGGTTTATGGAATATTGGGGGAAATTGGGGACTAAAGAGTGAAACAGATTCTCACCATCCATGCACCTTGGCTGCCATCAATCACAAGCAAAGAAAATAACATTTAATGTCACAGTAAATAGAAAAGATTGTTGATAACTGGGAATAAATTATTTGTTTAAACCATAATTACAAGTTCAATAATACGCTTCAGCACCCTACCGTGAGATTAGAGAGAGCTAGGTAAATGCATCAATACAAGAAAATATACTAACAAATGTAGAAAACCTGTCTCGTTCCTAACGAGTGTGAACTATGGAGGAGGGAATACTTGTAAAGGTTACCTACACTGGGGCACTCTTATAGTTCATATTAGACATGAATGACTATAGTGATGCATCATAAATATAAACGTGATTAAATTGTCCGATACACACCTTATGATGTCCCACAACGGATAAATATTTTAGTCACATGTGAAGTAAGTGTCAAGGGTCCTTCTCCTTGCATATATCAGTGCAGTAAGTAAGAAACATATGGTTCCATCCAGAAGTTGAGGAACATGGTCTAAACATTTCGCCCATAGTGTTTCTGTTCTTGGTAAACTTTGCGTATATGATCACCTGTTTGTGTAACTGGTTAAATCACCTGACAAAGAAAAAATATACCTTACTAACTTAATGCATGGACTAAAGTATGAAATTACTGATGTCTTTATGTTTTGCTATTTCACATTAATATCAGACACCTTCCTAAATAATGTTTCCAACCCTAAATATGAAATATGTCTCTTAAGGCGACACTGTTAGTGCTGACAGTTTGTTGGTGCCAAATTAAGATAAAGTTTCAACAGTAATGATTGAAACATTTGTGTTCACTGTAAGCTTCAACCACACCGCAGTGGACAGGCCTTCCCCTTGAATGGGCTGATCCTTCACTTCGTTAGGTGGATCTTCGCCTTCAGTGGGTTGATTCTCCCCTTCATTTGGCCGATAAATGCCACATTGGGTGTGCCATTCTCCTGAAGTGAAAATAAAGTGTTGGTATCAGAGAAAGACTTGGTATTCCACAGTGTTCTAACCATTTTCCTTTTTCTTCACCCCTACCAGAGCCGATGAGGGCCCCAAAAGACCTGGGCTTTGCTGAGATTCAGCCACGGCAACTGACCTTGCAATGGGAACCGTTAGGGTACAATGTAACCCGCTGCCACAGCTACAGTGTCTCCCTCTGCTACCGCTACTACCTAGGCAACCCAGGACGCAACCAGACAGTGCGGGAATGTGTCAAAATAGAACGGAGCCTGAACCGATACACACTCAAGAACCTGCGTCCTTATCGCAATGTGCATGTCAAGTTGGTGCTCGCCAACCCAGAAGGACGCAAGGAGGGCAAAGAGGTGACCTTCCAGACCGACGAAGATGGTAAGAACTTATGTTTTTTTATAATGTGATTGCTATCATATTTTTGGTGTTTTGTAGCTCTGTTTATAACAGCTGATTTTATTACTCAATGTAATGGTGCTCAATTTATTGACATCAGATGGGTAAGAGCTTGACTTGGAGAGTATGGAACAGTGAGTAAGGACCCTCGTGGTCAAGAGTGGTGCCCCACAGTATCGTGATGTTATCACTACAGGAAAATTTGCCTCTGAGTTTTAGATTGCCATCTGATCCCACAGAAATTTTGCATATCTAATGAATTTATAACTGCTATAGTACATACGAACAAGCGTTGGTGGAAAAGTTTACAAAGAATACTTTTCGGAAGATACAATGGGAAAGTGTTTCAGAGAGTGGACAGCAATTGGAATATGAGTAGTGACAATGTGGCCATTACAGGGGAACAGACATTTAGCCATGCCGCTGCATCACTGCAACCATGCCAACTGAAGAGATCTGCCGGGTGTACGGCTATATGGCTATGTATGGGTACAGAGATTTAGCAGTGCCCCTGGGTGAATACAGTTATATAAGTATGTTGGAGCTCTTCTGTCTTCAGGCTCTATGTTTACATGTTTTTAGCAGTGCCCCACTGTCACTGAAATAGGGAAAAATAATTTGGAGCTCTGTCTGGAACAGGGTTGCATACCAATAAGGTTATAACATTGCCCTAGAGCTAAGTGAACCAGCCCCTGTTCTTTCCCTCTTATGTAGATAAAGTAGTCGTGCAGGGCTAGGGCACCACTGATGATGTGCTCAAATGAATAACAATAGGCTTGTGGAGTGCTTCGTTTGACAGACTTGTTTGTTTTTCTATGATGGTGTCAACTATCCATTGGCCAGGTGCAGGGAGGGAGGGAGAAATATTGTCTCAGGACCTTCACAGCAATAGCAGAATGTCTCCCATGAAATGATCAATGGAATACTCCTTCCCAAATTGGTATATTGCCACATTTATACAGCGCTGTGTAAACCCAAGTTTTAGTCATCAGGGCACTTAAAAAATCAGCTCTTACCAAACGTACACCTTTAGAGGTTTCTAGTGGTGGATCAAGCAGGAAAGTGGATTAGATCTTCTGCCTGTCGCAGCCAGGCTTTTGTGTGTTGGTGACTTCACAAACCCATCGGCTCTAATGAGCCATGTTGTCACTTAGTGATTATCTTTTATTTCCTTATTTATCAAATATACATTGCGCCTTATCATTCACTCTTGCAGTCAATGGGTATTGGCTTCCATTGATAAGCTGATGACTCTCAAGCGGTCTTTCACCTGCTGAAAGGTCCAACTACAGATCTCTAGGTAGGGAAGAAAGTGTTCCTGGTAATCAAAGTCTGGATGAATAAGAAATGGTTCAGTCTGAAAGAATTGAAGATGGAGTTCCTGATGTTGGGACAAGAGGATCCTTAAAGAATGTGCATTCTCTAGGCCTGCAAGTTAAGAGTGGGAAATACAGTACTTGGGTCCAAAGATAAGACCTTTGGAGTATTCTTTAGTTCCCAAATGACTGTACGGCAAACTAAAAGTAATAATTTCTTCATCAGATTCCTGCTTGAAATGTCTGAGAAGTATGTGTTGATTACTGAAAGAAAAGGATAAAGCAAATATTGCTAAATTAAGTGCAGGTTCTAAAATTGATTTGTTTGCAACCTATTGGTTAAAGGCATAACTTAGAATAATTTTAAAAAGTTAAGGTCATTCCAGAATTCAGTGACTTGGCCAATAACTTATTTATCTAAAAAGATGTAAAGCAGGCCAGCCTTTCTTGGGAGGTTCAGAGAAAGGTGATCACTTTTTGGCTTTTAGGTGATCTTCAGACATTCTGCAACTCTGTTATGCCTCTCTGGCACTACCCCACAAACATTGTTGTTCCTACAGAATGCAGGACTTCCAGTGCCCAAGACAACAGATCAATTGGCCAGCTCTGTGTTTTCACGCTGTGGATCTGTGAGTTTCCACCGATAGATCAGTTCTGATTTAACTTTCTAGCAAGATAAGTTGAGTGTGAACAATGCTTCATGAACAAACTGTTCTCCCCTGACACATGCCTGCTGAGAAGGCTTCTGGTGAGTTCAGGTGCTGGGCTTCAGCGCCACTCCAGCCTAAGCGGACCATGCATAGGGCAACCATGTAACTTTTATTTTGTTGAGGGCATTTATACAGCGGTACTCCCTGCCAAGGTGCGGTGGAGTGCTTGATGGAGTATTGGGAGAACGAGTCAGTCTTTCATGGTTACAGATTGTGGGTAGGATGATGGATAGTGGGTACAGGAATAAAATAACCTGTCTCGCTAACGGGGAATACGGGGATGTAGGATAGGAGTCCTTTGGCTGCCTTCAGGAACATGGGCAAGAGGTTGAGTTTTAGGTCTGGGTTTTGAGAATGCTGCTATCAAGCAGACCTCTTGCTAACAATATTCATAGAATGGGCTTGGGTCTGTCCCTTTCGAACCATGGCATTATTCAACGTGTTTGAAACATTATCAATCACCATCTGACTCAACACAGTGGAGTATCCATCTTACACCTAATGCTATTGACTGTTGGAGGCTATCCTTATGCCTCCTCATCAGTGCTTGCATTTAACTGCATGATGGACTGCTTTACAACATAGGAGTCTTAAAAAAAGGACTGCTTGTCAGACCTTAATGCACTTGTTCTGCTTGTGTTGGAACATAAACATCGACCTCTTGGCTTTGCCAAAGCTTGTTAGTTTTAGCTTTTTTTCAGAAACCTTGCAGGACCAGAGATGCTGGGTTAGTTCATTAATTCTCTTGGTGCCTGGTGAAGAACCTTGTCTAATTGTTTTTTCAATCATGCCGGTGGATTTCTACCCGAGTTTCAATGTGAGGTAGCCCAGTGTTTGCAGAAGTCTTCACCTCTCCTGTCAGCCTTTGAAAATTACCGGCCGGTTCCAAAAGCTTAGATTTCCCTACAGGACCCCTTGCTTATAAAAGGTCTCAGTTGCTCCGAAATGTGGAGATTGTAAGTTATCCGCCAAGAAAGGGGGAATATCTCACGGACCCGGGTATACCTAGTGCGTTTCCATGTGTTTTTCACCCTTTTGAGCGGAAATAACGTGCCCACATCCTTGAAGCTGCCGCGGTCCATGCAGGTAACAGAGGTGGGGCGGTGGGACCGCGTTGGGGGAGGTTTCAAGGGACGATACAGAGGGGAAATGTATTATTTATTTAATTACCCCCCGGAATTGAGCGCTGGGTTAGCCTGCCCCCACCAATCCTGGAGCTGCTCTCAGGTTGAAAGCAGCTCCACGATTTGTTGTATTGGTGTCCAGTGAGCAGGAAGGAAGTCTTTCCCTTTCCTGCTTGGGACGCTGATCGGGAGAGAGGTGTGCACCCGGGGGAGCAATATATGGTGAGTTTGGCACCGTAGCGCGCCACCATATTCTTATAGTTGTAGCCGCCACTGCTGGCTCTTAGCTCTGCTTAGGGACGAACATTTCTTGTATCTGACGGTTACTGTGCTCTGTCCGATCTCTGCAGTTTGCCATAGGTCAGGAGCTCAAGGCTTAATTGGTACAAATATGTTCAGAGTGTTAGGGGGTCGAAGTAGCGTGGAAAACTCCTAGACAACTTGTAGAGGTTTGTTGCGATGGGTGGATGAATCTAGGATTCACGCTACAATGGTCAAGACCCATATCTGTTCAGGTTGGCCCCCTCTGGGCTTAGAATGTCTGGTTTTATAATGCAATACTTGAAACTATTTATTTTATAAGGTATAGCTCCAACTCACATGTCAGCTGAGTCCACTTCAAGTCCAATCAGTCAATGTGCGGTCTCACAGCTCTGCTTATAATGTTGCACGTTATTTATTCCATGAGACTCGGCACGACAGAACACAGCCCAATCTCGCGCACTATGGTCTCTTGTACACAGCACGTCCCCGCACATAGATGAACAGCTAATGTGGTCGGACTGACTCCCTTCGGGTTTTAAATGGCCGGTTTTTACAATGTAATATCTGATTTTTTTAACGTTGCACATTCTTTATTCAATGAAATTTGACACGATAGAACACAGCCCAATTTCGTGCCCCATGGTCTTTTGTACAGGTTTTAAATGTCCGGTTTTAAACTGTAATAGTTGCATTTAGCTACTCGATTTTTCATGTTGCTTTGCTGACGTCCTTATGTAAATGAGTGTAAGTAATTATACAAAAAAAAGCTACTGACTCGTCATTTGTGGTTATCATGGACTCAGCTTGATGTACTGTGCAGTGCGGCGCCAACTGCAGATGCCACATTTTAGTGTGTTGTATGTTGATGCGCTGTGCAGTGTGGCTGTCATCTGGGTTTACTCCCTTGGCCTTGCCATGACTCTCTGTGCAGCATGCCCGAATGGCAACCATCCTGGCGGGTCTCACTTCCCTCAGTGTGAAGCACTGTGCATCATGACACTCACTGTAGCTAGCTTTTGTGGTGCTAATGTACTAGAACTATGTTGTAGGACTTGGCCCTTTTTCCCTCAGTTGTTTTCATTTTTTATATTGATGCAGATTCAGGGAGCCATTTTAATTACCCCTGAAAACTTCTGCCTGAGGGCCTGAAGCACAAAATGGTGGCCACCTGTGACATCACCAGCATCCACTGGAACCTACCAGCACCTTCCAGAACATTCCAGGAGATTCCAGAACTCTGTGACAGTTGGAGACCGTTTAGAATGTTGGGAGGATAAGAGAGGCAGTTGGCAGTTGGAGCTGGCAGTTGGCACCTGACTGGTGAAGAGAGAGGAGCACAACAGTGAAGGAGGAAGGAGTGAAGCAGCAGGGGTGGAAACTTGTGCCTGGAGTGGGGTCCATAAACCCACCCTTGATACTTGTCCCTACTGATGGATCCCAGCCTATAGCCCTGTGTGGGAAGAAGTCAGAAGAAAACCATCCTAAGGACCTGGACAGCAGGAACAGGCCTTAGAACCAAGAAAGCAGTAAGATTCTGACCTGAGAACTGGTTTCCCTGGAGCCTGGCGTCGAGTAGCCGAAGACCTGGAGCCCGAGGTGGAGAAGCGGCGCTGACTGAGGTAGCAGACGTCGTACCCGGAGCCGCCTGAGGTCGTAAGAGGGCGCCGGCGGAGGTCGAGAGGAATACCAAAGGTCGAGAAGGAAGTGAACCGAGGTCGAGCGAGCGGCGTCATCGGAGGAGTGAAGTCCGCCCTCCGGAGTCGTCGGAGACCGAGGTAGAGGAGCACCGGAGGTCGGGAGTGAGGATCGCACTCCGGAGTCGCCCGGAACCTGTGAGGAGGAACACCGGAGGTCGGGGGTGAGGATCGCACCCCGGAGTCGCCGGAAGTCGACAGCGAGGCCAGGCCGGCCGACGTCATCGGAGCCGAGAGCGCCATCGGACCGGAGCCGCCCGAAGTCGACTTCGTGAAGAGACTGCCCGACGCCGTCGAATCGGAGGTCGAGATCAAACCGAGGCCACCGACGTCGGACCGGAGCCGCCTGCCGGCGTCGTCAAAGAACTGACATTGTGCCGAGGCCGCCGAGACCGAACCGGAACCGCCTCACGGCGTCGACACGACTCCAGCGGCGTCGGAACATCAGAAAAAGGGCAGTAAGTGGAGTAGAGGGCGCCTAAGGCCCTGTGGAGACCTGAGAGACTGCTCTAAGGGGCTAGGGAGGTGCTGAAACCAACCTGACTGTGCAAGGGGTGAACTGGGACTAACCTAGAGAGGTTGTGTGGAGAGAGAAAGCCAGGGCACTGGTATTCCCCCCTTTGATCTACCTCAGCTTAGGCCTCAGCCTTGTCCCAGCCAGGGAGTAGCCCCCCTCAAGCCTTCCACAACCCTACAAGCTGTGCCTGGGCCATATCAGCCCTTAAGAATTGAAGTGTCATCTGATTATATGAGGGTTGCTGTATACTTTTAATTATTTATTGGGGGTACTGTATTTATTGGATTTTTATCTATTTATTGCTGCACTATATTTATAGGTCCACAGGACTTGTTGGTGTACAATATTTATTGGTACAGTATTTATTGCCTCAAAGTATTTAATTGTCTGTATATATTGCACTTGTATTTATGCCCTGTTATTTATGATCACCCCTATTTATTTCATCAAACAGCCAGTATTTATTTGACCTGCACTATTTAAATTTGTATATTGTGATTGTCTTATTTATTTTTCCAATCAGCAACTAAGAGAAAAAGATAAAGAAAGAATATTTTCATAATTTTTACGGTGTAGAGTCGTTTTTGGAACGGATGCACGCATGGTTATTGTATGGGTATATTGTATGCTTAGCACTGCGCCTGTTTCCTGACCACTCGAGCCAAGCTACCACAGTGTGTGTCCGGAAGACCACCACCACCCCTTCTAGTGTGGGAGTGGTTTTCCAACATAAGTTGGTGTTCAGTGGTGGGATAGAGCTGTGCCTACATATACTCAACAATAACTGTGGGTAGTCCATAGGCCTACACCGGGAGTTTTCTCACAGCGGCCTTCCTAATTGTGGGTTTTTGTTTTTTCCAAATTTATTCTGGTGGTGGGAGGAGGTATTATTAAAGGTACCCCCCTGCATTGTTACTGCACAAAACCTGTCCTCTAACCTGAGTGGGCAAGATGGAGTTTGTACTAGAAAATCAAAAAACGTACACTGTGGCCCAAGTCAGGAAGTTAACAGACCGGAGGGAGGAAAGACAGCTCACATGGGACTTAGCAAGGCTGGAGAAAGAGATGGAGGAGAAAAGGATGGCGCACGAGCTTTGGATGAAGGAGATGAAGCTGCGTGCCCTCCAGATGAGTGTGTCCAGCGAGGACACTGGTGGCAGCATACCAGAAGCTTCACAGGAGCTAGAAGTATATTTACCCCAGGAAGACATCACCAGGGTGTCTGAGGAGGCATTGGGGTGTGAACCTGAAGGGGGTAGTGCAGGGATCTTCCAACCCAGCGAGGTGAGAGAAGTGGCAGATAGCCCAGCTAGGTCCCAGGGAGAGAGGGTTGTAGGGCCTCACGACCTATCTGTAGGAAGGCGTGAGACGGGGAGGTGTCCCGAGGTGCCCCAACCGAAGTCTCAGGGCCTGGAGAGTTCCGCAAGGGAGCCCCAGGTTGGGAGCCTAGGCTGTCCCGAAGTGCCATCCAGTGCAGGGGAGCCCCTAGTGTCAGGAGGACCCAGGGCGACTGTAACCAGCGCGCCTGAGGTTCTGGGGTTGGCTCAGTTTCAGGGTTTAGGTCCTGGGCTGGGATGCCAGGCTCAGGGGTTGCCTGACCTGGCGGGTGGGGCCTCGGTTAACCGGGTCCCCCCGAAATTGACTTCCAGGGGTACTTTTCCCAGTAGGAGGGTGCTGAAATCTGGAAGGGGGTGCAGAGGGAGGACGGTCTCGCCTCGGGCACCGACTCAGCCTAAGGGTTTAGACCCTAGGTTGAAGGATCAGTTGAGGGGTCAAGGCCCTAGACTGAGGAGGAAGTGTTGGTCTGAGGGTGCCTCGCAGGGTAGGGTGAGGAATCCCAGAAGGAGAGTTAGGGGGAGGAGAGCCTCGCCCCTGAAGGCTGGTCAGCCTAAGGGTGTGAACCCCAGGAGGAAGGACCAGAGGCAGTTTAGGACTGCAAGGAGGAGGACCGGAGTGGTCAACGGGCACTACAGGCCTGGGGCTACTGCCCCCCACTCCGCGAGATCACCCGGGCCAGAGACATCTGGATGGCCCAGGGGCCGGTCCTGGCCACAACTAGCTAGGGAGCCCCCGTGGGGTGGTTTTGTTGGTCCAGGGAGGTTTGTTAGGGAGCCATTGGGTTCCAGAGCGGAGGAGAACTTGCGGGTGCTCCTGCCGTTGCGGGCCTGCGTCCACCTTTTCTCGCCCCAAGCAGGGAAGACCATCAAGGCATTGATCGGTCTACCCTGGCTTTTGGCTGGAAGGGGGTTGTGTAGGACTTGGCCCTTTTTCCCTCAGTTGTTTTCATTTTTTATATTGATGCAGATTCAGGGAGCCATTTTAATTACCCCTGAAAACTTCTGCCTGAGGGCCTGAAGCACAAAATGGTGGCCACCTGTGACATCACCAGCATCCACTGGAACCTACCAGCACCTTCCAGAACATTCCAGGAGATTCCAGAACTCTGTGACAGTTGGAGACCGTTTAGAATGTTGGGAGGATAAGAGAGGCAGTTGGCAGTTGGAGCTGGCAGTTGGCACCTGACTGGTGAAGAGAGAGGAGCACAACAGTGAAGGAGGAAGGAGTGAAGCAGCAGGGGTGGAAACTTGTGCCTGGAGTGGGGTCCATAAACCCACCCTTGATACTTGTCCCTACTGATGGATCCCAGCCTATAGCCCTGTGTGGGAAGAAGTCAGAAGAAAACCATCCTAAGGACCTGGACAGCAGGAACAGGCCTTAGAACCAAGAAAGCAGTAAGATTCTGACCTGAGAACTGGTTTCCCTGGAGCCTGGCGTCGAGTAGCCGAAGACCTGGAGCCCGAGGTGGAGAAGCGGCGCTGACTGAGGTAGCAGACGTCGTACCCGGAGCCGCCTGAGGTCGTAAGAGGGCGCCGGCGGAGGTCGAGAGGAATACCAAAGGTCGAGAAGGAAGTGAACCGAGGTCGAGCGAGCGGCGTCATCGGAGGAGTGAAGTCCGCCCTCCGGAGTCGTCGGAGACCGAGGTAGAGGAGCACCGGAGGTCGGGAGTGAGGATCGCACTCCGGAGTCGCCCGGAACCTGTGAGGAGGAACACCGGAGGTCGGGGGTGAGGATCGCACCCCGGAGTCGCCGGAAGTCGACAGCGAGGCCAGGCCGGCCGACGTCATCGGAGCCGAGAGCGCCATCGGACCGGAGCCGCCCGAAGTCGACTTCGTGAAGAGACTGCCCGACGCCGTCGAATCGGAGGTCGAGATCAAACCGAGGCCACCGACGTCGGACCGGAGCCGCCTGCCGGCGTCGTCAAAGAACTGACATTGTGCCGAGGCCGCCGAGACCGAACCGGAACCGCCTCACGGCGTCGACACGACTCCAGCGGCGTCGGAACATCAGAAAAAGGGCAGTAAGTGGAGTAGAGGGCGCCTAAGGCCCTGTGGAGACCTGAGAGACTGCTCTAAGGGGCTAGGGAGGTGCTGAAACCAACCTGACTGTGCAAGGGGTGAACTGGGACTAACCTAGAGAGGTTGTGTGGAGAGAGAAAGCCAGGGCACTGGTATTCCCCCCTTTGATCTACCTCAGCTTAGGCCTCAGCCTTGTCCCAGCCAGGGAGTAGCCCCCCTCAAGCCTTCCACAACCCTACAAGCTGTGCCTGGGCCATATCAGCCCTTAAGAATTGAAGTGTCATCTGATTATATGAGGGTTGCTGTATACTTTTAATTATTTATTGGGGGTACTGTATTTATTGGATTTTTATCTATTTATTGCTGCACTATATTTATAGGTCCACAGGACTTGTTGGTGTACAATATTTATTGGTACAGTATTTATTGCCTCAAAGTATTTAATTGTCTGTATATATTGCACTTGTATTTATGCCCTGTTATTTATGATCACCCCTATTTATTTCATCAAACAGCCAGTATTTATTTGACCTGCACTATTTAAATTTGTATATTGTGATTGTCTTATTTATTTTTCCAATCAGCAACTAAGAGAAAAAGATAAAGAAAGAATATTTTCATAATTTTTACGGTGTAGAGTCGTTTTTGGAACGGATGCACGCATGGTTATTGTATGGGTATATTGTATGCTTAGCACTGCGCCTGTTTCCTGACCACTCGAGCCAAGCTACCACAGTGTGTTCGGGGAGTCCATCACCACCCTGCGGAGTGGGAGTGGGCTTTTTCCAACATATGTTATATGTTATGTTATAACACATTTGTAACACGCACAGATAGATACTCAAGAGTGTAAGAGTAATGGGGTAACCATTGGAGATCACCTTATGGTTTTTGTGTACTTCTTAAACGGTCTAATCTCTTTCCCCTTCCAGTAAAATACATCAGTGTAGGTGCCCAAAGATTTTCTCAGGAGTTTGCCACCAGCTTTCATCTCTGATGCCGCCCAGGCCCACCACTGGCACCACCCACTCACTAAATTAAAGTGAATGAGAGAATTTAACAAGGCCACCTTCCTCAGGGGCCTGGTGGAAAGGAGGAGGTTTCCCCATTGTCACCATGTAACAAATATCTCTCAAATTGGTTCAACAGTCACAGCCCCCATAAAGACCTCGATGATGACGTAGGTGACATAGACTTAACATGCTTGTGGGTGGGGGGCTGGGGGGTGTTAATACCGAGGGACCCTCCGTGGCAATTCAGTGTGAAGAAATTATAGAGAAGCCACCGTGAACTTGAGATACAGATCTGAGTTTCTGATGCAATTAACAGGTTCTTGTATTTTATTTTTATTTTTTACTTTTGCACACTGGGTCGGACTGACAGTGCCAGTGGGCTGGTCTATTGGGTCAGTGTGTGGGACTTCTTTTGGCTATTTGTGGGTATGTTTTGTGGTGGGCTGGCTTTTACTGATTATTTCCCTGACGTTATCACAGACATTGGCTGCAGCAAGCACAAATACATGCAGGCTCCCACACTTTGCAAAACACCTATACAGAGAGTCTGTGCACGTTCAAAACTGCCCTAATTTGCAAATGTGGGTCACTATTAGATATGTTTTCTGTTCCAGTCCGACCCTGCTTTTGCAACACAAGAAACAAGCTTTCTGTCAAAAAAGGGACACTCTTGAAAACATGGCCTGTGCCAAGAATTCACTTTACACGGTAATCGGATCCAGGCAATTTCCATAAGAGGCCCTCAGCGGGCAGGGTCGTTATCAGTAGCATCAAAACATGCAGGCTGAATAAAACACACAAAACCTGCTTTCTAGCTGAATCTGGATCTTCTGGCAATAAATACCGAATTTGAAGAGAAGACATTTTACAAGCAGAAAGACAAAGTTAGGTTTACTATTGAGAGCAGCGTTTTAAGTACTTCTACCAACTTTTGTTACACCATTGCAAGCGGCAAGACCCGAGTGTCTTTGGAAATGTATTCATGTCTCCTGGTGCCAGACTACTACTGAAAGGTCTGACTCGGGCAAAGATACGAACAACGTAACATTACTCTGCTCTCTTCTTATTAGCTTCCTACTCCCCACTACCTGGCTCTACAGTTGTTTAGACTGACTAGTATCCCCCGCATCTACCGACATTAATCCCCTGAGACATCACGCCGTAACCTACGGTTAAAGGCCATCGCGCCCACAGAGCACACTCCCGTGGCTCTTTTTCTGATTCAACAATTGATGCATTACGCTAAATTCCTAACTTTACATCGCAACCTCTACCTCCGCCACTCCCATTGAGGACATTCCCGCTTCCGTTACTCACCGACCTATAAATCCACGTAATTTAAGGCACCTATAATTCAGGCATGCTTATTTAATGTCCTGAAGATGATCCACACATTTGTCTCCTGGATCGAAACACCGTCGACACCCTAAAACACCTCATACATACACTATGATGTTACTATTTGTCATGTAGAGGTGTTCCTTGCGATTTGTTTACCTATAACTGTGAGTTTTTCTCCTGAGAACAAACTGTGAGTGTTGCCTGAGCCTTGCTTAAATGTATCCCAGACTGTATGTTTTGTATGTTTCTACGTTTCTGTAGTGGAATGCAGGCTTGTGTCCCACTCTCAGTATATTGTCTTGTACATATCTCCAAGAATTGCTGAAAAATTAAACATTGAACCTCTGTCCGGCTGGACACGTTTAACTAATACAGCACTGACTGGGTCTGTATTTATCAGTTTTGTTCACCCTTCCCTAGGGGCCATTGTTGCTTAGAATAAGTGATTCCCAAGGTCCCAGGCAGACTTTATTTGGGTCCCCCTTGTTGTTTAAAAAGTAGTAAACATAGCATAGGTAAACAACTCTGCATTTCCTCTTATACACCATGCAGGTAGGTCACTCAAGTGACACTGCACCGCCTGTAGCTTCCACTCTGATCCCCTTATCCTTTTTGCCCGGTACCACCAACAAGAGGACAAACTGAAGAAAAAGCAGCACTGAAATCTTCCTTCATCAGATCCCAGTGTAGTGTTAACACCATACTCATGCAAGGGACTAAAATCATGCGTTAGCGTGCATGGGCCTATCGCTATGGGGCATACTAGGAGGTGCCTGGTTATTGGCCTGTGTGGTAAAGGCCTATGTCATTAGTCCAAGTGACTTGTAATGAAACTCGGGCCCAGCAGTGAAAGTACTTCTAGGTCCTTCCACATGCGCTGAAGTTGAGTACTCTCAGAGCATATGTACATGGATACATGTAAAGACAGGTAATGGAAGTGATATTTAATCAAGGGGACGAGCCCTGAGGTGGTGAGCACAAACGGAGAGTTGAACCTGCTCTGCCTCTTTGAGGCCCTCTTGGCTGCAGGCTGTGTCCCTTATGGACGTGCCCTCAGCCTCGTTCAGTGCCTTGTGCTAAGTCAGTTCTGATGATTGCCGATGCTGACCATCTTAATTATGAGCAAACACTGGCTCCAAGTTGGAGGGAACGTTAGGTGTTCCGGCGGGTGCAGCGCTTTGACGAAAGTGTGACTACAAGTGCGCATCCCCCTCCCTGGGTCCATGATGTGAGGCAGATCATTGCCACTAACACTTTTTTCTTCAGAAATCCTGAAGCCTCTCTGGTAACAAGAACCGTGAGTCTTTTATAGCATTGCTGCCAACGGTTGGGTGCACCTTAGCGTGTGTATACCACCGGGGCAGTAGGGTCCTGATAAATGCCTGGTGAACATCCCAGTAAGGCAGAAACATGTTGACCAAATTTTATTCTTTTCACTACTAGGGTTAACTAACCAAATTTGGTATTTAGTTATCACAACCCTTTTTAATTCAGTGCCGGGTTTACCACAATAAAGGATTTTGGTTGAAACCTAGACATTTTTTTTTTTTTTATATTCACTTTGCACATCACTTTGCACCAACACACATCACATTCAATCACCAGCTCCGCTGTAAACAGGCGTTGCAGCACACCGGGGAGGTATTAGACCTCCCTGGTGGGAGTCCAATGATGAAGCATGTCACCAACCAGGTTGGTGAGTGAGGGCTCTTTTTACAAATCTGATTGATTTTGTAGTTTTGGCTTTCTTTGCCTTCTCATTGTAGTTTTTCTTTCCCTCATACTCTTTTGTTGTTTATTATAATTACTCCAGGGGGACGAAGAGTGTGTTTTTGACCCTCTCTCTCTTGTTGTTTGATTCTCAAAAGGGACGACAAACAAAACAAGCATTGAAAATGCAATAGGTCTCGCCCTCGTTTAAGTTAAAGCAATTCTGTTTGTAATTAGGTGTTCTTTTAGCTTTGCTTTTATTAGTGTTTTTCAAACTTTCATGTACATAAAATGCATATGTATGCATATATGTATGCATGTATTTATATAGATATGCAGATGTGTATATGTTTATATATGTATGTATATATATACACATATACATATATATAAATGCATATGCTTATATATACATATATATGTGCATATGTGTGCGCGTAAAGAGGTAGAGAGAGGTAGAGAGGTACAGAGGTAGAGGTAGAGAGTTAGAGGTAGAGAGTAGTAGAGAGAGAGGTAGACAGAGAGGTGGAGAATAGAGAGTGAGTAGTAGAGAGTGTGTAGTAGAGTAGGAGAGAGTGAGTAGTAGAAAGTGAGTAGTAGAGAGTGTAGTAGAGAGTGTAGTAGAGAGTAGTGAGTGTGTAGTAGAGAGTGAGTAGTATAGAATAGTAGAGTGTAGTAGAGTAGAGAGTGTGTAGTAGAGAGTAGTAGAGTGAGTAGTAGAGGGTGAGTAGTAGAGTATTAGAGAGTAGTAGAGAGTGTGTAGTACAGAGTAGTGAGTGTGTAGTAGTGAGTGTGTAATAGAGAGTGTGTAATAGAGAGTGAGTAGTAGAGAGTGTGTAGTAGAGAGTGTGTAGTAGAGTAGGAGAGAGTGAGCAGGAGAGAGTGAGCAGGAGAGAGTGAGTAGTAGAAAGTGAGTAGTAGAGAGTGTAGTAGAGAGTAGTGAGTGTGTAGTAGAGAGTGTGTAGTAGAGAGTGTGTAGTAGAGAATAGTATAGAGTGTGTAGTAGAGAGTAGTGAGTGTGTAGTAGAGAGTAGTAGAGTGAGTAATATAGAGTGAATAGTAGAGTAGTAGAGAGTGAGTAGTAGAGCGAAGTAGTGTAGTAGAGAGTGTGTAGTAGAGAGTGTGTAGTAGCGAGTGTGTAGTAGAGTGAGTAGTAGAGTAGTAGAGAGTGTGTAGTAGAGAGTGAGTAGTAGAGAGTGAGCAGTAGAGAGTAGTAGTGTGTAGTAGAGTGTGTAGTAGAGAGTGTGTAGGAGAGTAGTAGAGTGTGTAGTAGAGTAGTAGAGTGTGCAGTAGAGTGTGTAGTAGAGAGTAGTGAGCTTGTAGGAGAGAGTGTGTAGTAGAGTGTGTAGTAGAGAGTGAGTAGTAGAGAATAGTAGAGAGTGTGTAGTAGAGTAGAGAGTGTGTAGTAGAGAGTGTGTAGTAGAGAGTAGTAGAGTGAGTAGTAGAGAGTGAGTAGTAGAGTATTAGAGAGTAGTAGAGAGTGAGTAGTGTAGAGTAGTAGAGAGTGAGTAGTAGAGAGTGTGTAGTACAGAGTAGTGAGTGTGTAGTATAGAGTGAGTAGTAGAGAATAGTAGAGAGTAGTGAGTGTGTAGTAGAGAGTGTGTAGTATAGAGTGAGTATTAGAGAATAGTAGAGATTAGTGAGTGTGTAGTAGAGAGTGTGTAGTAGAGAGTAGTAGAGTGAGTAGTAGAGAGTGAGTAGTAGAGTAGTAGAGAGTGTGTAGTAGAGTGTGTAGTAGAGAGTAGTAGTGTAGTAGAGTGTAGTAGAGAGTGAGTAGTAGAAAATAGTAGAGAGTAGTGAGTGTGTAGTAGAGTGTGTAGTAGAGAGTGTGTAGTAGAGAGCAGTAGTGTGTAGTAGAGAGTGTGTAGTAGAGAGTGAGTAGTAGAGAATAGTAGCGAGTAGTGAGTGTGTAGTAGAGAGTGTGTAGTAGGGAGTGTGTAGTAGAGAGTGAGTAGTAGAGAGTAGTAGTGTAGTAGAGTGTGTAGTACAGTGTAGTAGAGAGTGAGTAGTAGAGAGTAGAGTGTGTAATATAGAGTGAGTAAGAGAGTAGTAGAGTGTAGTAGAGAGTAGTGAGTGTGTAGTAGTGAGTGTGCAGTAGAGTGTGTAGTAGTGAGTAGTAGAGAGTGAGTAGTAGAGTGAGTAGTAGAGTGAGTAGTAGTGTAGTAGAATGTGTAGTAGAGAGTGAGTAGTAGAGAGTGTGTAGTAGAGTGTGTAATATAGAGTGAGTAGTAGAGAGTAGTGAGTGAGTAGTAGAGCGTGAGTAGTGTAGTAGTGTGTAGTAGAGAGTGAGTAGTAGAGAGTAGTAGAGAGTGTAGTAGAGTGAATAGTAGATAGTAGTAGACTGTGTAGTAGAGAGTGAGTAGTAGAGAGTAGTATTGTGTAGTAGAGTGTGTAGTAGAGAGTGTGTGGGAGAGTAGTAGAGAGTGTGTAGTAGAGTAGTAGACAGTGGGTAGTAGGGAGTAGTAGAGAGTGAGCAGTAGAGAGTGTGTAGTATAGAGATGCGCTCCGCCATCCTGTGCTCGCGCTTGCCAGTGGGGGACCTGGAAAAGAAGTAACACATTAAACATTTACACAATTGTCAACAACCTCATCCCTGGAAAACATAACATAGCGCTAAATAAAGTGTACCTTTGCATCGCTGCGCTCCGCCACCGCCATCCTGTGCTCGTTTGTCAATGGGGCACGTAATGACACCAGACCTGGAAAAAAAGAAACACATTAAACATTTACACAATTATCAACCACCTCATCCCTAGAAAACACAACATAGCGCTAAATAAAGCGTACCTTTGCTTTGCTGCGCTCCGCCATCCTGTGCTTGCGCTTGGCAATGGGGGACCTGGAAATGAAGAAACACATTAAACATTTACACAATTGTCAACAACCTCATCCCTAGAAAACATAACGTAGCGCTAAATAAAGCGTAACTTTGCATCACTGCGCTCCTCCACCGCCATCCTGTGCTTGCTTGTCAATGGGGCACGTAATGACACCAGACCTGGAAACAAAGAAACACATTAAACATTTACACAATTGTCAACAACTTCATCCCTAGAAAACATAACATAGCGCTAAATAAAGCGTACCTTTGCATCGCTGCGCTCCGCCAACCTGTGCTCGCTTGTTAATGGGGCACGTAATGACACCGGACCTGTTAAAAAAAAGAAAATAGATTAAAGAAACACAGATTATAAAATATAACAGACTTTTACCTCCATGTAGGGCAACAAGGCACAACAAACCTAGAAATAAAAGAAACCAAAGACACCATTAAGCATACAGTTACAGTTACAAAGTCATTAAAAAAAAAGTGCAAAAAGCAAAAAATAAACCTACTGTCTAATGCTGCGGGTAAAAGATCCAACCCCGCAGGGCGTGGTTAAAAGGAGACAGGGTGGCAACAATCAGCGAGTGGCATGCCTTCAGTGCAATCATTGCACTGCCTTTGGCATAATTAGTGACGACGCGCACGAATCAAAGTTGAAGGTGGAGCTGGGACGAGGCTTCTGGAATCATATCGATTCCAAAAAGCCTCGTATGACGAGGCAGCGCATGCGCTGCCTACGTCAGGCCGAGACCTAAAAAGGAGTAAAAGAGGCTGGGAAAGGCCACAGGCCTCCCTCTAGTATACACTCTAAACTCAAAAATGGCGTGATGACCTGTTGTGGAGCGTTGGGGAAACAATACTCCTAATGCTTGTTATGTACTCCTACCTCTCTACTGCTATCATCCCTATTTATCATATCTAGCAATTCCAAGAACTGGACGAGGTGGGCTCACTTACGTGATGTAGCATGCTTCATCATAGGCCACCTTGTCTCCCACGCTGGTGAGATAGTACCAGAACGGACTCAACCTCAAGTTGGACTTGCTTGAGGGAGTTCTTAAAAAGTATTTTGTTTTCTGGAAAGAATACTTGGATCCAGTCAGTTAACAGTGTTGAAAAGACTTAGGGTAAACCACAAAGTATCCTTTATTCCGGTGGTACTCTATGCCTGATTAAAAATACCGTAAGGTATTGTCAGAGGACGTTAGTGGTTACAATGACCCTTAAGTACCTCTGAAGTGTCCTGCCAACATGTTTCTCTCCTTTTAGTAAAGCCTAAAGAGGTCTCGGGCATTTCGTCAGGGATGAAGGTATGTAACCCCAAAGACTCAGATTTAAGTGAGGGAAACACGTGTAAATGTAGAAAGGAGCAATCACCAGGTCATAGTACCTAGTGCCAGGGGGCACTATGCCTTATGGTCTGTTCTGGGTGGGCACTTCCTGTGGGCTACCAGACGGCTGTTCTTTTAAGCTGGGTAGGATCATAAGGGTGCATCTTTTTGACGAATGTGTGACTATAGGAGGCGCCCATACCGAACAGACCATGAGGCAAAGTGCCCCCTGGCACTAGGTTCTATGACCTAGTGTTTGCTTGAAGAGAGGTGGGTCCTCTCTATATTTACCCTTGTTTCCCTCGCTTCAATTCTTTAAAACACTCTAAATGTAGCACGAAGCCTGAGAGTGCTCAGTTAAGGACAATACCCTTCATACCACAGACAACACAGAGTCCTGATTCATCTTTGCATTAGATCTAGAGCGGTTTGTTGCCATTTTCTATCAAGCCCTCATCAGCACATGCTGTCTTTTATGAGATTATACTCAACATTGTGACTTGTGCTAATCGAAGCCTGGATGTTGAGTGCCGACCTCAAACTGAATATGACAGGAACTGAGCTCATCCTCATTGCCATCAGCACCACACACCCTAAAATCCAGTATTAGCTTTGAAGAAAAGCTGCTAAGGTTAATATAACTATTGGTTGTTTTTCTAGAAAAGCCACGATATAACACGGAATTAATTTCTGTTTCATGTTGAATTTCAAAAATACATTCTTCCTTTATTTCTTTACATTTAGCAAACTATGTATGTTCTTAATTCAGCATTTTTAATCCACTTTGGCTATAGCAAGCCAAAATTTGAGTTGTATAAAGTGATTTAACAGACAGACTTGACTACGGAAACGCCCTCTACGCCGGAGCCTTGTCCAAGCTCATCAACAGACTACAGAGAATCCAGAACGCCTTGGCACGCCTGATCCTCGACGTCCCACGCCGCGACCACATTACCCCCCACCTGAGGAGCCTGCACTAGCTCCCCGTCGACAAGAGAATCTCCTTCAAGCTCCTGATCCACGCACACAAGGCACTCCACAAAACCGGCCCAGCCTATCTCAACAGTCGACTCTCCTTCTACGTACCCAACAGGAAACTCCGCTCCGCTGACTACGCCCTGGCCACGGTCCCACGCATCCGGAGAACTACTTCCGGAGGCAGATCCTTCTCTCATCGCGCCGCCAAGACCTGGAACACCCTCCCCCTCTACCTGCGATAAACCTAAGACCTTCTGACCTTCAGGAGACAACTCAAGACCTGGCTCTTCGACCAATAGCAGCACATCCCCCTCCCCCCTCCCATCCCCCCCCAGCGCCTTGAAACCCTCACGGGTATGTAGTGCGCTTTACAAATTATGTGATTGATTGATTGATTCAACCCTAAAAGGGGTTGGGGGTGTGCCCCTTTGTCAGGAAAACATCATTCTTATAGTTGCTTTCCTCCGCCGCCTTCCTCTCCAGGGTTCAGCATGGCTTGCCAGTATGAAGGCGGGCAGATTTACAATCCAACTCTCATCAAGCGTTATATCACCCAGATTCATCATCAACACCGACCTCTCTTTCAAACCCATAACTCAGACAACTTCATACCAGATGCCTTCTGCACATATTAAAACATTCAATTCCAGACCATTAAATGCAGAATAACCATCCAAGCGAGGGAATGCCCAAATTATTAGCATCCAAACCTCACTCTGGCACACCGCTGAATGTCTTGCATTCCCTTGTAAACCCCACCAAAGAACTAAAGAAGTCTGACCACATCACTCTCCCCCTGCACGACTGTATAGACCTCCCTTCCAAACCTGCATCAACTGTGAGACCTGTTGCCTCACATACATGGCAATAACAACCGGAGCCACCACTGCTTCTAACAGAAAGGCCCCAGTAGGCCAGTATAACACAAAAAGTCATGCCATTGCAAAGCAGGAAATCAAGAAGGCAAGGAAAGAAAAAGACCACAAAACAAGACTACGTGAGGTACATATTAAGGTTTTAGAACATCTCTCCACAACAGACTTGCCCCTTCACTCCTGCAGTGCATACCTGTAAATAAAAGAATTGTTGAGTCCTATATGTTACTGTATCATACTGTATATAAGTCTGCAAACCTCCCCACCTCCTAGAGAAAGACTGGACTGCTTGCTCTTGCTACTTTTGAGAGTCAAGTGTCCTAAGATACTAAATTAATTATCCAAATGTAGAGTACACCAGTGTTGCAGCCAGTGGAGCAGTAGTGCAAATGATAGTACTCGCACATGATTACAGACTCTGTACCTCTGTCAAGTTCTCACAGAGTTTATTCCGTTGTCTGAAGTCTGATGAAGCTCCTTCTGTCTCATACATAGGTGTTTATTCCATACCTGCCAACTCACACGGTGCCACAGTGTGACGCACTATATCGGGTTCCATCACACGGTCACTCGGTGAGGAGCCGATATCACACGGTGGCAGGGAAACCGAGCTGAAAACCACTGTAAATAGTGGTTTACAGCTTGTTTTCGAGAGCCTTTAAACTGCCGACATACATTACGGGGTGTGAAAACACCCCAGTACATCAGCACCAGCCTCAGTAAGATTTTCTTTTTGTTGGCAATGAGGGGTCAGGGGTTCAAAAGTGCCTCCTAGGTACTTCTCGGCACGAGTCCTCGCCCCTTCACACCGTGAGATTGTTCTTCAAGTTGGCAGGTATGTTATTCCCTTGTGTGATTTACTGGGAGGTTATTCCATTGTCTGACAATGAGAAGGTTAATCCTTCTCTGATTTACCTGGAGGATGTTACTTTTTCTGATTTGAAGTACACAATAAGAGTCCTTTACTTTAAATACAGGGCAATTGTCCAGCATTTTGACTTAGGGCTCTTCCTAGAAGAAGAATTGTGCTCTGAAAAATGGACGGTCATGTAGCATTAAGTATTAGCTTTTGTTTCTTCTTTTACAAGACACAAACTCCATGAAATGAGCATCCAAGAATGTGCACCTGGCAGCCAGCTGCCACCAAAGATATTTCTCAAAGAGTTGGCTGATAAATTCTGTGTTCTGCTCCTGACCCCACAGCGCATGGATGACAAAGAAGAGGGTAGCAGATCTTTTTGTTAAAACTACAGAATCTGGAGAATCAAGTTCAAGTCCTGGCCTGCTGTTGGCATGCCACCTAATCTTTGTCACTTCCCTGTGGTTCCCTGCACCTCAGTTTCCCAAGCTATAAATTAGCATCTCTGAAACGTCGAGGCATCGAAGAAAGAGCAGTGTACATTACATTTTGGATAAAGTAACCCCTACTGTACATTATAAGGACATTGCAATTCACAGGGGCTTCTGTGATGATAGAGCGGTACACTGCTGAAGGCAACGTTCCTTTATAAGGTCATGAATCTCCAAGGTGACTTGCAATATCCTTAAATTATATAATGCAGGGGGTACTTTAGTCCTTATAATGCATGGTCACACCATAGCCAGTCACATAAACCACTTGTATCCTAAGTGTGGTACTTTTTCATATGATTGAGATAGGACGTTTTTAAACATGAAGAATAAAATTGGAATCTTTGAGATGAACAAATAAACAAGTTGCCATAGCTATCTAACTTCTGCTCATCACTGTTCAAGTAGAAAAACAGAGCAGAAGAAGATAAGCCACATTTCATTTTTCTTTTTTTTAAATGCAGTTTTATTTATGATCCATGTCCTGAGATTATCTTTAGCTGCTGGCTCTGACAGCAGGAATTGGGACTTCAGAATTCAACTGTAATAAGTTATTACAATTGAACAGCTATATAATTTATTTACTAAATGTGATTAGGGACATCACAAGTCACTTGTAATATGGAAATTAGAGACAAGATTTTATTCAGTGTTTGCAGGCTCCCAGGCATTATATACGCAACCAGCATTTTGGCAAGTCTTCGAACCATTGGAGAGGAGAAGGATGTGTCAGTGCTGGAACTGCCTTTTCTTCTCACTGTGTCAGATTGCTAGACACTGTTGCCTGAATATCAAAGACTCTCTGAATTTTCTTCGTTTTCCAGTGGTGGCTCTCGTTGAGCAATCAAGGCTTCCTCAGTATAGGTCGCGGGAAGGTTTACCACTTATACAATATGGCAGATTATCACAATTAAAAAGATAAGTGTCAAGTCAGGAGTATTTCCTTGACGAGGAATATGTTATGTCATGTAATATGCCTTTGATTCATTCTTTAATACAATTTCTAGGGTAATACACCCTCGACAATCAGAAGCATCGGAGCTCTGGGGAATCATTGTTTTGTTTACTAACAGCCAGGCAACCATTGTTGCACTGGGTTCAAGACGGGTTTGGCACTAGAATCTCTGGCTACCTAGTAAGGATTCAGGGTAGCTCAGCAGGTTTGTCTAATTTCCAGGAGATGGGCTGACAATCCAAAAGGTACAAATGATAAAGGCAAACTCTGTAAGGGAACTAGTTTTTTTTTAGAAATGGTTTGTAGGGAAAATTAGTCAATATTTTCCAGTGTCACTAAGCCGGCTTGTACTGTTGATAGTGGATACCTGTCTGGCAAAAGGGGGTGCTAACTCTAGATTTTCCAGTTGTAGCAGTCTTTCTAAGCTGCTGCCAGCTTAGTGGAACCTTGCAGTCATGGTTCAGGATGTACGACCACAGGATCACTTTCATTGTCCTGACTGAGTGTGGAGTTGTCTGGTCGAAGCGTATGTTTCATAGCTCAGGTATCCTAGGGGTGAATACTTTTGGGGCTTCAAGCAATGGACTGGTGATATCTGTAAATGTACCCGTCGCAGTCAAAAAATGAGATTGCTGGTTGATCTCCTCAGGTCAGACACGCCCTATGAAAAGGATTCAGAGGCTTCGGGAAGAATATGGTGGTTATCTTTACTGCCTCATATTTGAAGTGTTGTGCACAGGCTACGGACATTGGCCTTTCTAAGCCACACTGGTCAGAGTCTTTCAGCAAGCAATACCCAACCAAAGAACTCCATAACATTCTACCAGAATTTTGCAGTCCAAAAAGCTGTCAAATCTACACTCCGTCACAAGACTTTTTTTTTGTTAACAGTTTTATTGAAAAAAGATTGGCACTGAAATACACAGCCACATGCCTACAACCCTGGGGCCGGCGGCTTATACATAGAAGGCACCATACACAGCTTTGTAGCCTACATCCCGGAGGAAAGGCAGCGTCACGTATTCGTGCCTATTACTCTGCAGTGCGTGTCTTTTGCGTATCAGTAGTTATAAACATTTCCCAAAATTCGAAACAAAAGCGATGTCAATATAGCTTGCTACTGTCAGGAGATCCTACCTCTTGCTTCAATTTGTAGCCACTAAGCCCATAACCGTCACAAGACTTCTACTGTAAGCCAGTGCCACGTTATTTAGCCAAAGCAGACACACTGGATTCTCAACAAACAATAAAGAGAATCAATTGCTGCCCTAATATATGCAACCAAAAAGAATAGCATCAGAAAAACAATCTTCATCTAAGTCTTCCTTTCAAGAAATTACAGCATCAGAATTTGAAGACCTGATAAAAGCCAGCAAACCAGCCGGCTGCCCATCAGTTCTATGCCCTACACCCGTTTTCAATAAAATTCTTTTGTCGACTGCAGTTATCCCAGTCAGAAATATTATCAATAACTCCTTAAACGTGTGAATTTCCCAGAGAAGTTGAAGAAAGCATGCATACATTCATCACTTAAAAAGAAAAGCCTGGATCCAGAAGAACTTATCGGCTACAGTCCAGTCTCTAATGGGCCTTTTATCTGCAAATGTTTTGTGGTAGCTGAATTTCTCCAGATCTCAGAATTCACACTAGAAAACCAACTACCTTCAATAGTCCTGGAAGAGGGTCCGAATAAGCTCCATTCTCTTTTTGGTTTGATTTATAAAGCACATTCTACAAAAATAGTATAACTATATTACTACTCCTGGAACTTTCCTCGTCTTTTGGCACAGTACTCCATGGTACCTTAATTCTTAGACTCAAGTAGCCAACATTGACAACATCACTCTTACGCGGGTCTTCCTCCTCCAGGTCCTCGGAAAGACACAACCAGGGGGCACAGAAAAAACAGAAGAAAGAAATTCCACTGACAAAGGATCTATAATTCTTATATTGATACACGAACCTGTTCGTATCTTGTTGACATTATGTTGAGATACATGAAGAACCAAGTTCTCTAAAGAAGTCTGAGACATATATCAAATTACTATTCTTGTGGAACCCACGGATGGTTGGCTATCGTTTAAGTGACACCAGATATAGAAACCTTTGCCCTGACGAAGTTCCATTTGGAACGAAACGCGTTGGCTGATGTCCAAACTTTTAAATCAAATATAAAGAATATATTTTGGAGTACATCTGGGAATATCGGAATTCATTCTGGTGCACCGTCCTAATTTTGAAATCACTCTTACTTGTATTTCCTCTTACCTAAACATACCCCGTTTCTTCAAATACTTTCTAAATAAAAAATTGAAGCTCCATGAGGATCTATCATCTTAACTCTACATTATAACATAGACATTGAACCACTACTAAACCTCATCAACTGTTTTGAACTCTCCTGGCACAACTAAACAGATGACACATTTTTGTAGTTTGATTTGTTCCTAAGGGCGCTGGACGGGGTCCATCTCCAATCACTGCTGAGGCTTAATTTGAGTTTCTGGTGGCCAGTCTCCTAGGAGCGGGGACTGCTTTGCTGGGTTTCTGCTGAGATGGACACGAGTGAAATTGATTTGAATGGGGGATGAAAGTGAATAATTCTCAAATTGGAAAACCTTAAGGACATAGGAAAATTGAAATTCAACACCTGCTTCATAAGTTGTAGATCAATTGATGATGTGCATGCACCTCAAATGTAATGCCTAAAAAATGGAAATACTGATAAGTGATGAATGGAAAAGTAATATTCCATCGTTATTGCTGAATGAAATTACACATCTGCCAAGAAGAGATGGAGAAGTATGACATTTTGGAACTGTCTTTGACTTTTCATGAATGCTCGAGTGGACAAGCTGTCTTAATTGATGCTCTGCACAATGAAGCAACCAAATTCCTTCAATTAAAAATCATCAAATACCCCCACATCTGCAACTTGCATTCCAGGGTGACACCACATTTACCAGTTCCTGCTTACAGGAAGGAAAACTTAAGTGGCACTTCTCTCTCTGTTCAGGCTGCCAAACTATGGAATTTCCTGTTGGTGAAGATTAAAGCCACTGACAATCACTAAGGGCTTAGAAGAACGGGTAAGAACCAGTTAATCATAGAATTTATATGATCTAGTTCCCATTACCAAGTACAATCACAAATTCTGGCCTCTCTGACTACAGGCAAAACCGGACTATACCATTAAATGGAATAGTTCAAGAACATATATCACCTTCCCCAACCCCTTTTTCAACAGATTCTACATTCTCAGATTGCTTACTGTCTCTCCAAAGGCCTCCTCCCAATATATTTATAAAAGCCTGCATGAAATTTGACTTGGACTTACAATTGATTGTTCATAATCCTGCTCTTCTATCACAAGCCCCTCCCCTATTCTTCATCCTCTCTACAGGCCTTACTGTCTCTGACTATAGACTTCTTTGTCTCAAGCCTGCCTATCTTTCTCACTACTATGTTTCTGCAAGCTGCCCATACGTGTTCTCATAAATCACACAATCTCCTTGTCTGTAACCATTCCTTGCAGTCTAACAGTATCTAACCTCATCTACTCAACCCACCTTCCATTGGTATGAGCGCACTCTGAGCTAATCCAGCTCCTATTAAGTTTATTCTTTCACAAAAAAAGCCTGGAGGGAATGCATGGAACAGCTTTCCGAGAGCACAAGACTAATCCCAATAGACAATAGTCACTGGATTTATCACTAACATTGCATTCTGGAGTAGCGTTCTACTTGCCAGAAAGCACGTCAATGCCTTGTCAGGGGTAGTAAGCACTATAAATACAATTACAGCACAATGCAGTACAGCTGTGTAGATGGCACATGGGTTGGGTGGGGTGATATGCCTTGGATGCGCATGTACTTAATGTTTGTATACTAAATTTAACTGAACTGCCACCAGCCAGGCAGTCGCCATCTTCATTGGTCAGATTACTCACTGAGGATGGAAGGAGGAGCTCTCTGGGTACTCCTAGGCCTAGTACATTATTACTCTGCCCGGCGGCACGCTAGTGCAGGTGCCTGGTGCTCTGCTTGACACAGAAGCCACCATATGAAATCATGAACTAGAATGTTCATGGGAAGCCCCTATGACAGAGGGCATCTCATTGGACTTGCATCTTCATCATAGGATACAATATCATGCCGGGCTCTGGTCCTCATGACGATGTGCTACACTTGTTGGCTAGTAAGGTCATCTCTTTCTAGCCTGCCCTGTAGGGTTGCCACCAGGCTGGTTTTCTTCCAGCCCACTGGTATTTTCAATGGCTCGGCTGGTACGAAAATAAGCAAAATCACCAAAAGCAGGTATTTTGTGGCCCTTAACTATACAACTTCAAACGGAAAATATAAGGAGAAAACACTTTAAACACTTTTCTAGCGCTGGGTTAACGACCTCTGACTAATTATTAAAGTAAACAAAGGCAGAAAGTCATGTTACAAATACATAAATTCGATTTTGGATAATGTCCTATTTAGTATCACGTCCCGGCCTTAGAACAAATGGCCAGTGTTTTTGTCTTGGAAAGATGGCAGCCCTACCACCCTGCTGTTCCCAGCTGTTGAGTGACAAGTTGCGCGCGGCCTCCTCGCGCCACGCACTCCGTCTTCCGCCTCCCGCCTTGGTGGGCAGAGAGCTGCGCGTCCCGCCTAAATGAAAAGCCGGGCCTGGGAGCCCAAGGCGGACCCCTGTCTGCTCATGACTCAGATCTGTCAGCAGCGCCAATTGCCTCTTGTGTTCTCCTTAATAACAAGCGCGGGATGAGCACGCTCCGGGCGCGCGCGGCGGACGTTGATCCTAATGGCATCCGTCTTGTTGACAGTCGTCATTTTCCGAAGCTCTAATCTTTAATGGTGTCGCTCCTGCCGCAGCATCTCACGTGTTCCCGCCCCACGGCCACCACGGTGGAGCACGCCAGGGCGATTTGGCATTATAGATTACATCGATCCGGTTGCCACATTTCGTGTGAGTGTTTGGGGCGGGGGCATGGGTGAAACCGGCCGGCCCAACCTCCTCAAAGGTGTTTGTAAACCTATCGATGCACAGGAAGCGGCGGGAGAGTCATTTTGTAACCCTACCCGACACCCCACCCCAGCTCCACTCTTTTCTATAGTGCTCTCCATTCTTTCTTTCAAACTTTGTGAAAATTAGTTACATTGTTTCCGCCTTTCAATCTGAACCGGCATTTTCACAGATAGCGACTTCCCTGTACCCACCGACCCCACCTGTAGATACACACATCCACGTCGAAAACTACGAACCTTTTTAGAGCTGCAATAGGCTAAACTCCCCAATTGCGGCCTCATAATGGTAATTTATCGTGTTATTAATAGCTCATAGCGTGTTGGTTAATCTTTTGTGATTTTTACACTAAATTATTTTCGACTGTCTTTCGTTTTTTCCCACGTCAAACCAATTTCGAACGGTGAAGTCATCAACGTCAATGTATTTCTGGTGGTTGGTCTCTTTCAAATGACTGCTCGCTAGCGTAAAACATTTCTTTGACGATTCCAAATGGGTTGTTGTAATCCCATCAAATATGTTCTCCGCGGCGCCTTTCGATTACAATGGCGGCGGACACAGTGCTTCAGATGCGCTTGAAAGTATATGTTTTACAAGAGCACCCTATTTGTATTCACTGAAAGCAGGGCGCAAGCCGAGGGTACACGCGCATAGACGGCGTCTGCCCATTCTATTCATAGTGTGAACGTCGTCTACCCCACCAAAAGGCTTCGCCCCACAGACATATGCAAAACAGTACTTGCCCCGTTGTAATTTTAAGACACCGGGTCATATTCAGTAACACCTGCACGTTGTGGCTGGGGGCTACCTGGAGCCTCACACCTAAATGCAACAGAGGGGAAACCAAGGCGCACAGCTTATCACTTCACAGGCACTTAAGAGAGGCATGCTTTTGACTTTGCATAACCCCTTCATATTGGAGATATGCATGCACTGTTTGAATGTCAGATGTCTTGGTTTGTCTCAGTAGTTACACTATTTTATTTTATTTCTTTTATAACGCTATAGTGCTACTCATCCCAATGCAGGGTGTCAAAGCACTTTACATCACATGTACACATTGGCAATAAATAATGTGTGTAAATCATTGTGTACAAGGTGTAGGATTCACATGTCCTTCATAGCTCATTGTGCAATATTAGAAGGATTACAATTTAAGGACCCTAGTAACAAAAGGATCTCCGTGTTAAAAGCAGGAACTCACTGATCAATTTACATAAAATAAAAATCTGTCATCTGTGTATTACATAAAGTGCTTTGCAGGAGACATAACCTCTATTCAACTTTGATTCAAAACTGGGACTAGACAAAACACGGATGTCTCCAGCAAATACGTAAACCTCCGGAGTTATCTTGCCATTATTATTCCCTGAGATTTAGTTGGCACGCAGAGATCTCTGCAGCAGGTGCCTTAACCCCATAAAATATTTTTAAAATTCAGACTTTGCAACCAATTAAGCAGAACAGATTTACTGCCACATTTCTCCTTGTTGCCAATTTCTTTGTGGCAGGGTTTTAAAAAACTGAGGGGCAGATTTATGAGCCCCTTGCGCCACTTTTGCGTCACTTTTAACATGGGAAAAGTGACGCAAAAGTGGCGCAAGGGGCTCATAAATCTGCCCCTGAATGTAGAAACTGAGGCCCAGGTTTTGCATTGGTGTTGCCTCACTTTTTTGACACAACCTGATGCAAAATTTAATTTGCTAAATATTGTAATGCACTCAAAATTACTCATGATAGACCTGCTAAACATGTGTGAGATCTTAAGATCTGATGTTACTTCTTGTGATATCACTTCCTGTGAGGTCATGGGTTGTGATGCCACTTCCTGTGATGTCACGTGCCACAATGTCACTTGCATACTGCCTAACATGGACAGCCCCTCCAACCCAACTTCTTTTTTTAGGATTTGTGCCCTGACTGAAAGTCTAGATTGTTCCAAAGCAATTGAATTTTCTAAATCCCATTCTAACTGATTTTCAAACGATGGTGCCCAGAATTAAAATCTCTGATGACTTTCTGTTCGTACGGCCGTCACACTTCCTTAATTCCCCCCACCAATCCTAATTCACCTGTATCTACTTCAGAGGCAAATTATCTTTCCTTACATCTCGGCCAAAAGCATCCTGAAAACTTTTTTCGTGCCACAGCCAGTAAACCAGTTTTCAGAGAAAATCGGAATATGATGGAATCACCGCATCCCATTTTAAATAAATGCAAGCACTAGCTCTCCTCTGCTGTGGGGATCACAGATCTTGTCTCCTTTCGTAAAATATGACACAATTTAGCAAGGAACCAGAACAAAATTTCAGCTGCTCGGTCTATTTTTGGAAATATACGGCAACTGCTGTGTCCCTCTCCGGTTTTTAATAAGTGCGTGATTTAATGAAATATAGGGGAATGCAGTTCAGACATACCAGTACAATCCTTTGTGATTTTCAAAATGGGAGCCGGGTGTCTTTATGGGCTAATTCACTCTGTAAATTCTACACTGAACTCTGAACTGCAGCCTGTGATTCAGGCAGGTCAGGTTAAACGAAGAAGCATGGTGGGAAGTTGATCTGGACCTGTGCGACCAGACGCCACTAACCCATAATCTCCCAAGTTTGATGGTGAAGAAGAAAAAAAATGGAAATGTCTCTCCAAAAGAGCTACACATCCCTACCTCGGAATTCTTGGGACTAACATTTTCCTCAAATGAACATTGGTAAAGCCAATAGGTCTGGCGTTGGTCATCAGCCTTTTGGCTCGTTCAGTGCTTGTTTGGTTTTGCCAGGGTTTTTCCAAAACTTTATTATTGGGGAAGCTCAGGGCCCTCACCAATAAAAATAGGTAAAAGCAAAAAAAAAATGTGTCTCTAAAAGGGCACATTGCCTGAGAGTCCTTGGCACTTAAGGGAATTACCGTGTGTCGATGAGCTCCATTTTCAGGGGCAGAATTCTGTCATTCAGTGAAGTTAGCCAATGGCTGATGTGGGCTGACCTGTTTCCACATGCTTTCGTGGGCGGAAGTAAAACACGAATGACACAATAACAAACCGGTAGATGAAGAGGGCTTGCTGGATGTGCCTATCAATAAATTTATATATACGTTTTGTAAAATCAAAAGGTCTTGCCTAAAGCTAGATCTAAAAATGGGTATAGAGTGCAGAGTGACCACTGATGAAGCCCAGACCTAATTAACCATCATGAAATTCCAGACTCACTACAGACATGGGTCCTTCTTCTCTTGGATTGGGTTAATCTAGCTATCCCTCAGTTGTAACAGTGCTATGAAGTGCCCTCCATCCTAAACCACCCCTTTCCAAATTCATTGAATCCATAAGCAACTTGCTATCTTTCAAGGCCTCCTGGGTCCCTTCCTCTAGAATTTTTGTTGAACGTTCCTTTTCAAGAAAGAAAAGTGTAATTACCTTTTGAAACATGTGAAACATGAACACACTTTTGGTAAAAGCTGACACCTGCAAACAATGGCTTTCAAAGTGCAAATGGGCCTTTTGTAAACATCCTTCCTTACGAACAGACAGGTTCTTGGCAGGAAACGGTTGTCCTACATGCATAGCTTACTTGCAGATTGTCCAAAGGTTGGAGGAGTAGGGGGCACTAAATCCTTTCCCCTTGTTTAACCCAATGTGCAGAGCCCCGAGTGTTTGCATCATTTTTAGTTCATATATTTTCCCCTCTCTATTCTGAAGTTATTATTAAGGCTCATTACACTCTTTTCTTAAGATAATGTCCTGTGTCAGAAGAAAGTTTTCCAACAGCTGTGGCTTCCTTCTGGGGTTCATGTTGTAGCGGTGTGGGCTCATTATTTTAGATCGAGCCTATCAGACTGCACAACCTGTGTGGGTAAAAAAGACATACTGTGGGCTTACCAAGAACATGCAGGGGCTTGTAACACACGTATTGCTTACCATTGGAAGGCTTACTGTCACTCATTTGTTTGCGTTCTGTTGGATGGCTTTTCTGGTTTCAGCCTGTCCATCTTTGTTTAGTTCCTTCCATGGAGCATAGCATCTTTGCCATTCCTCTGGTTGGAAGTCTTCTATGCTAACTTTGCTCGCTTTTAGGGTACTACTTTTTACTTTTTGTTAAAGCACTCCATGAAAGTCCACGTGCTTTCCAGTTTCTCCCTCGTGTGCTTTTCTCGCCCTTCTACTTTGCTGTCTGTCTCAAATATGCATCTCTCTCCACACTCACTCGTGTTGCTCTCTGTAAGAAATTGGTTTATTGGTTGAGGGGGTGAAAGCCCTACTCAGGCAACAACCACAATCCTTACCAGGGTGAACTACAAAAGTCACTAAGTTAACATGTGCTTAACCCACTCGTAGGTTGGCACAAAGCAGTCAGGCTTAATTTAGAAGCAATGTGTAAATATGAATGCCGCACACAAATAGTAACAAAGTAAAAACACAACACAAGAAAAATGCCAAACCAATTTAGAAAAATAGATAACATTGTAGTAAATAAACTGATACCAGAACAACAAAAATCCAATCAGTCGAACCGGAGGTACTAAATTTTAAAGATTTTAATGAAAATAGGGCCTACAAGCACAAATTGACACTCATGGTCATACAGTCGCGATATACTGGGGTAAAGTCACAAGTTCATACTGACCACGGTTCTGCATGGGTTGGACACAGGGACTGGTAAGTCCAGCTGAAAAGTTAACTTCAAGTTCTGTTTGCGGTGAAGGAGGCCGTGAGGAGCAGGTAGAGCGTCGTGGATGGTCGTCGCTTTACCGTTTAGAACAGGCTGAAGCGTTGTGGGCTGTTGTGTCTGTGGTGCGAAGAGCTAGTCCGGCATTGCAAATGGTTATAGCTGTTGCTTCGTGTTGGTGGTTACCGTGGGCTATAGTTGCTTTAGCACAAAGAGCCTTTCAGGTGCAGCGGATGGCCATTGCTGTAGCTTCGTGTTGGTGGTCACTGTGTGCTGTCATTGCTGTTGCGTGACATGCAGCTCTTGCGTTGCTGGTCGCCGCTGTAGTGCGAAGAGCAGATCTCACTGGAACTTCGCATTGGCGATCATCGCGGGCAGCTGAGTCTTGAAACAAAATGGCCCGTTTGCAGCCGTGATGAGCCAAACTTCAAGATTTTCACTTCTTCCTGGGGAGGAGTTCACTGATGCCAGCCAAGGGTTCCAGGACCAGTGGAGGGAACCTCTTGAGAATCAGGGACTCAACCCAGCAGAGGCCAGCAGGGCTCAGGCAGGTCCAGTTGCAGGTCCATATGCAGCAGGTCAGGTAGGCAGTTGCAGGGAGGCCTCTGAAGATTGTTATATCCCCATAGCCTACACAGGAGTTCAGCCAACTGATCCTTGGAACCTCTTTGGTTAGCTTGGGATGAAGGTAAGTATGTCCATTCTTCTCAGACAGCAAGTCAGTCCTTCAAGCAGTAGTGCTGTCCTCTGGCAGCACTGCAGCACTTCCACAGGTCCAGGTGTTTTTCTCATGTATGGCTCTGGCGAGCCAGTATTTATACCTGGTGCAACCCTGTGTGTGGAGAGAATTCCCCCACATCTGGTTTTGGAAAGTTCTTCCCCTGTACAGGCTCCTAACTGTCTGGGAGTGACAAAAGCAAGGGCAAGCCTGGTGTCAGGTTCCTTTGTGTGTGCCGGTGCAAAGCCTTTGGAAGTGTAAGTGAGGGTGGGTACAGCCCCTCCCAGTCATCTTGCCAGGATGGCCCGTCCTATCCACAACTAAGCCTCCTTTGTGTTACTGTCTGGAAGCAATACACAAACACCAACAGCAGAGCCATTCACAGTCATATGACCCAGGCCACTGGCAAAAGACACAAATGGTTGGGATAAGAAAATGCCAATTTTCTAAAAGTGGCATTTTCAGAATTAGAACTTAAAAGCCATTTTATAGTTAAAGAGAATTTTAAATTACAATCTATTTGAGTGTAAACAGCATAGCTCTATGTGCTCCCAATCCAAAGTTATCAATTTAAATTTAATAAGGTAATCAAGTGTTAGTGGGAGAGACAGGCCTTGCTGTGAAAAACGACTTTCGTTTTTCACTGCCAGGACATGTAAACATGTTCTACTTTTTAAATGCAATGCACCCTGCCCTATGAGCTTTTAAGGCCTACAATAGGGAGTCTTATAAACATTAGAAAGGAAGGTTTAAGCCTGATGAAAGTTTAATTTTGCCAGGTCAAAATGGCAGTTTAAATCTGCACTACAGGCTGCAGTGGCAGACCTAAGACATGTTTTAAAAGCCTACTTTAGTGGGTGGCACAATGAATGCTGCAGGCCTACTGTTAGCATTTAATTTACAGGCCCTGGGTACACGTAGTAACATTTACTAGGGACTTACAAGGAAATGAAATGTACCAATCAGGTAGATGCCAATTGTACCATGTTCTTGCAGAGGGTGCTGAAGCACTTTACTACTGGCTAGCAGGGCAAAAAGTGCATAGAGCCCTAATGGCAACTAAAACTGGGGGAGACCCTGCAAAAAGGGTCAGATCCAGCACTCTCTCTAGCTGGTGTGCTTCCCCTGCGCTCCACATTGTTCTTTCACCTGTGTTCTCTCCCTTGGCTTACTTCTCCCGTGCCCACTATGTAGCTTCAGCCGTGTTGCTTCACCCTTTGACCTGTCTTGCTTCATTCACCATCCCCCTACCCAACTCTCTCCCACAACCCACCCATCTGTATTTTCTTTTTTAAAGCCCTATAGCACAACTTTTTTTTCCTATTTACCAATCCATCTTGCAAACGTTGGCTGGCACAATGGATAGGAGTGTGCACATTTTTAACTTACCTGGCAAATCAGACATTTTAGCATTCACTCAATGTGCATTAACTGCAGCCGCATGTCCTGTGGGATATGTAGCTGTAGGAACTGGTTTCCTTGCTGCCACTCAGTGTAGCGGGGCAGAGAAGGTTGAAGGGTATGTAAAAAAAAATTGAGTCGACACCGGGGAGGTTAGGGGTTAATAGGAGATAATGGGGGCTGAGGGAGAGGAGTGCAGTGGAAGGTGGGGCACAGGAGAGCCTTTCAATGGACTGCATGGTCCGCAGGGGGCACGCAAATGTGTGAAGCGTGCTGCAGAGTAATTGCTAAGAGGGCACTAGGTGCATTTCAAAGGCAGTCGACAGAGGAATTTAACACCTCTGCTGCCTGATGGCCTGTTGCTCACCCTCCCTTTACTGGCTCAGCGGCAGCCCAGAGCCAGTAAAGAGAGGGTGAACGCCAGTTTTAAAAAACAAACATATTTTGCAGGCACTTTTGTAAAAATCACAGGATTTTTACAGAAGTGTAGATTTTGTGATTTGTTTGCAAATCGCGAACATTCTGGGGGTCTGTAAGGAGGGGCATTCTCTCAGTCCTGTCTGGTAGTAAGAACATTCCCATTGCAACACAGGGGGCATATGTATAAGGAGTTAATGCCACCAGAACATCACTGATTTTGGCATTCTGATGAGGTTAACTCCTTCGCCTTATTTACAGGGCGGCGATAAGCCACTTTTTGTGGCTTAATGCTGCCTTGTTAATAATGCCCCTATTCACACAGCACTTAGCATGAAAGGGGCTTGCAATGGGTGTTGCAGTGGGCATTCTGCCACAACACCCATTGCTTTTTGACGCTGTCCCATATTTACAAGGTATGGGACAGGGCCAAAAATAAGACCAGGAAATACCTGGTACAGGCAATACGAGGAGACATGTTTTATTTCTCCTGGTATATTGCTCTTTCCACATGTGCTGCATTCTGCAGCACACATGGATAGAGCAAATTGCCTGTTAAGAGTGTTTATGTGCAGGAAAGTGTACCTTCCTGCACATAAACAATTGCCCCTGCAGCACTGGCCACCTTATCAAAATGGCGCTAGGCAGCTTATTTTTTAGGGCCAGCGCTAGGGGAAATGCAGAGTCGTGCGGTATTTTTGTACGCTATCACTAGTTTATTGTAAATATGCCCTCCGCTAGTTTATTGTAAATTTGCCCCAAGGTCTTTTGTGAAGTGCAAGTAAGCAACGTTTAAAAACACAGGTTGGCAAAATAGTGAGTTATGAACTGCCAATCTTTGCAACTTTGCACAACTGAAAACCTGCAAAAGAAAGTAGCATTTTTTGTTTTCTTCGAAAACACAGTATTTGTTGGCATGTTTAAACATTTTTACAAAGCTGCCTTCCCTTTAAATGTCATCACAACTATTTCAAGCATCGTACAGCTGCCGACTGATGGGATCATTAGGGAATTTAAAAAAAAAGTATTTCAACTACAACTGAACTTTCACAATGACTCTCTGATTTATTCCCTTTTACCTTTTCAAGAAAATTATCTGTTTTGAAGAAAAAATATTCACCTCTCTGCCGGAAAATAAAGAATCATAATAACATGACTTTTAAATGTCATAATCCACAAGCTGATTTTTTTTTCGGAGTGCTTCTGTAAAAGATGCGCTGTCTCCCAGTTGCTCTAAAAACCGATCCCAGTCTTGGTGTTCACACCTACCGAGGGCTGCGCTTGGCCTTAAGAGGAGCTCTTCCTCAACACAGATATAACCCAGGTGCAAATTCCAGCGGTTTCTTCTAGATCCTGTTGTGTATGGCTTTGGATACTGACTCTCGAATGTCCAGTGGAAAAAAAGCTAGTGGTAATACACTGATTAGTTACAACCTTTTCCTCGAACCAGCTGACTCACACAACTTGTTCCTTAGACATTTAAAACGTGCTACCAGGACCACGACCATGTCATGAAAGATGTATTATGGGATGTCATCAGCAGTGCAATGCGGGGGCGTGAGTTATAGTTAGCTGAACTAACTATAACGGCCGAATTTCTCTGGTTTTGTAAGAGTGAAATGTCCAACTAACTATAATGTCCCTGGAACCTATGGTTTTTACAGTGAATTTCAAAGGTTTTTTAAAGGCTAATTTCTAACTATAACGTGGCTGAAACCTATGTTTTTTTTCAGTGAATTTCTAAGGTTTTTTAAATGCTAAATACTAACTATAACGTCCCTGAAACTATTTTTTTTAAGTGAATTTCAAAGGTTTTTTAAATTTTTATTTCTAACTATAACGTCCCTGAAACCTATGGTATTTCCAGTAAATTTCAAAGGATTTTTAAAAGGTAACTTCTAACTATAACGTCCCTGAAACCTATTTTTTTTCAGTGAATCTCTAATGTTTTTTAAATGCTAATTTTTAACTATGCCTACAGAGGTAGGACATGTGCAGAAAGAGGAAGAAAGGCGCAGAAAGAAGCAAGAGAAATGCAGAAAGAGGCAACAGAAGTCCAGAAAGACAAAGAAAGGTGGAGAAAGAAGCAAAAGATATGCAGAAAGAACCAACAGAGGTGCAGAAAGAGGCCTTGTTGCAAAGTATTCCTGTGCCCCCAACCTTTTGTTGACGGGTACTGGTTGTAACTGACTCTGACTAACCAGGCCTAGAGCCAGTGCTATGCTTAAAGACACTTAGAATACAGTGAAGACACCTACATACACTAGGGTACACTATGGTTTGGGGTACCCCTGTGATTGGCATAACCTTCCCTGTAAGGCCCTAGTATATAATAGGGCAGGGGGATTAAAACTACCTCTAAGTCAGAGGTGCAGAAACATGCTACTTTAACTAGTAGTCGCATTTGCAGAGTGATAGAGAAAGGGTGCTGGGCCTCCTACCAACGCTCAAGAATTCCACTGCATAAAACTTACAGGAGGTACCAGGAGGGCTTCTTGGCCCCCAAAGTCCCTTAGGAATAAAGTGGACTTCATTCCCCATCCCATGGTCTGCCAGGAGGCGGGTTTGCAGAGTGGTGGAGAAAGGGGGCATGGCCTCCGAAGACGTCTTAGCAATCCTACTGTGTGGGACTTACTGGAGGTAACAAGAGGCGTACTTGGCCCCCAAGGATATCCTTGGGGGCCAACTACCCCTCCTATTACCTCCAGTAAGTACCACATAGCAGGATTGCTAAGTTCTCACAACAGGCCATGCCCCCTTTGTCCACCACTCCGCAAACGCGCTCCCTGGCACACTCTACAATGGGGATTGAAGTCTCTTTCAATGCTGGGTGTCCTTAGGGGCCAACTAGCCTCCCTCTTACCTCCAGTAAGCCTCACACAGCGGGATTGCTGAGAGGTGGACACTGGCCACGCCCCCTTTCTCCACCACTCTGCAAACGCACCTCCTTGCGCGCTCTAGGTTGGAGGATGAAGTCCCCTTTCCTCATGAGGGTCCCTGGGGGCCAACTAGCCCACCAGGTACCTCCAGTAAGTCCCACACAGCTCGATTGCTGAGAGTGCTCCGAGGCCACGCCCCCTTTTTACAGCACTCTGCAAACGCAGCCTCTGGCGCACTGCTGCTCGGGGGATCAAGAGGACCTCATCGCCCCACCAGCAGCACCCTATGAGGCGGGTTTGCAGATTGGTGTAAAAAGGGGCATGGCCTCAGACCACCTCTCTGCAATCCAGCTGGGTGGCGCTTACTGGAGGTACCTGGTGGCCACAAATACATTTATTTTATTTTTTAATGGAGGGGGGCCGCTTGGCCCCCCTCCTTAGGCATTTATCTGCCCTGGGGACCCCATCCCCCGGGGCAATGCCTTTTTAAAAAATTATTGGAGAAGTGTGGCTCAATGGTTAGAGTGGCAGACCCTGATGCAGAGGTCTGGCCCAGGACCAGGGTTCAATTCCCCGCCTCGGTGGGTCTTGGGCTCAAAATTCCACAGACCTGACAATTCTTGCCTCGGTGCCTATTCCAATCATGGAGTCCCTCTCTGCAACTCTGGGCAATAGCTTGCTTAATCTCCACAACGGCCCCCACAACGCTAAGGATGCCTGGCCTCCACCTTGGGGGTGCCCAGGAGTGGACACCTCACAGGGAAAGCCAGGATGGGTTCCACAGCGGTATTCGTACAAGCGCCTTGAGACCCTTGCGGGTGTGTAGTGCGCTATACAAGTATCAATTTACAAAATTTTTTTTTTACAATTTACAATTTTATTCCAGAGGGGGGCTGAGTGGCCAAACTGGCACAGGCACCTCTAGGCAGGTCAGAACTCACAACAGCAGAGTTCAGGGGAGATGGGAGTGAAGTCTTTGTGAACCTGAGACTTCTGAACAGGAGTCCTGCTCACTTCAGGCCCTTGGAGATCTCCTTCAAGCAGCGGACACAGCACACAGCAAAGTCCTTCTCCTTTCCTTAGCAGAGACAGCAGCTGCAGCCCAACCCCAGACACACAGCAAGGGCAGTACGTCTCCTCAGTCTCTCCAGCTCTTTCCCTTGGCAAAGGTTCCTGTTGAATTCCAGGAATGATCTAAAGTTCAGGGGTTTTAGGTCTAATACTTATACCCCAAAATGTCTTTGTTTTCTTTTTCCAAGGGGCTCTGAGCCCAGTTCAAACCAGTTATGGGGGGCACTCTGCAAGTGCACAACAACATCCATTGTCAGTGTGAGCCTTGGCCCCAGACACACCACAGGGGGGTGGAGCCAGCATTGTGGAATGCAGGCACGGCTCTATTCAGGTAACGGTGCTATTCCTCCCACCACTCCAAATGCAGATCAGGCCTATTCAGCCTATTGCTGACTCATCCAGACTCCTGGAGCCACTGCACCTCCCCAGCCCATCACTCCAAAGCCAGACAGTCAATCCACAAAAAGGCAGAGGCACGCAGGATGGTTGAACAAGAAAATAGCCACTTTCTAAAAGTGCTATTTTCAAACACACAATTTAAAAACCATCTTTGCTAAAAGATATTATTATATCCTGAGTTCAGGGATACCAAACTCAATTTTCCATCTTATCCCTATGGGAAGATATGCTTGTAAAATGTTACAAAGCATTCCCCATTCTGTCTTATGGGGCAAGATAGCCTTTCAATAGTGAAAAATGAAATTGGCAGTATTTCATTATCAGGACATGTTACACACTCCAGTACATGTCCTACCTTTGACATACACTGCAACCTGCCCAGGGGGGTACATTGGGCCTACAATAGGAGTGTCCTATATGTAAGAAAAGGGAAGTATAGGGCCTGGCAAGTGGGTGCACTTGCCAAGTCGACATGGCAGTTAACAAACAGCGCTCAGGCACTGCAGTGGCAGGCCTGAGACGTCTTTTTAGGGCTACTCATGTGGGTGGCACAATCAGTGCTGCAAGCCCACTAGTAGCATTTGATTTACCAGTCCTGGCACACTCAGTGCACTTTACTATGGACCTACTGGTAAAACAAATATGCCAATCAGGGAGAACCAATCACAATATCAATTTACACAGAGAGGGTATGCACTTTAGCACTGATCAGCAGTGGTAAAGTACCCAGAGTCTTATAGCCAACAAACACAGGTCAGGAAAAAGTAGGAGGAAGAAGCAAAAAGTTTGGGGATAACCCTGCAAAAATTGGCATTTTCAAAACTTTTTTTTTTAAAACCTTATAAAATCACTAAAAGCCAAAGGTTAAAGTAATGTTATAGTTAGGTGAATATGTCCTTAATAATAATACCGTTTTGAGCTAAAAAAAAGAAAAGACACAGAAATTCACCAGTTATAGTTAGCACAACTAACTATAACTTGTGCCCTCGTCATGCACTGCTTATGACCTCATATATTGCATCACTCATGACATGTTCTATGACATCACTGATAACAGTGCCGACATCAGCCAATGAGTGTTCTAGTTTATTTTATACTTAACATAGTGCTAGGTAACTACTTTATTTTTGACCGCCTTTGTCCAGCTAATGGGTGCAACTGTTTACAAAATGCATGAGCTCCTAATGCACCATAGGCGTGTAGAGGTATTGAATACATTATAAATATTTGAATTGAAGAGTAACTCTGTGTGTGTAGATGACAGTTGATGATTTATGACTAATGTTCCACTCAAGCTTTTCGGTTCTGCAGAAAACGTTTCTAACAGGGCATAGATTCTACGTAGTAGATACTAAGTATTGTAAGCAGCCTTTAGTAATTAGATAGAATCATCTCATCATGAAAATATCTACATAAGATAGAAGACTGTGCACACCAGGTACTAACGTATGTACATGTTACTCTTTTGCTTCAGAAGATGGGCTATCTGTAAATTTTCACCACAGTATGAAGGCTTCAGGTAGTATGAGCTTTAGCACCTTTAGAACTTGGTTATTTTAAGTGAATAGTGTCCTTTTTGACAAGTTTTGCATAGAGTGTACACTATCCTTAGTAGATACATTTCTCATGAGAGTTTCACTGTCTTTAAACAATGTGCCACATAGTAAACTCTCTCTCCAGAGAGTTAAAACTGTTTACAGTACCCACTTTTCTACTATATCAACTTCATTTCTCAATGTAGGTTCAGTTGCTGAGGGGTTTGATACAGATAAAAGTTATCCGTAGTAGGGCATTCATTTTGGAACAGAAGTGAGTATCTTGAGGAACTTGGTTTTCTCTGAACAGGTGTAAACAGATTGAACACAATTTTCAGTAGTGGTTACTCATCTATCTGTGCTTAATTGTAAATATGACCTGAACTATCCATGTACAACACTATGTATGTTATATCATCAATGTTGAACAGAACACATGCTTGCTACACCTAAGGGAGTTGTAGCTATGATGGCATTAATGAAGCTTCATATTATTCTAAGCAATTTTTGCTTACTCTCGGGTCTCTAATACCATACTACTTTAAAGAGCATTGCGTGCAAAAGAATATTGGATGATTTCATCAGTTTTGTCATCAGTTATGTCATTTTGAGATATCAGTGATGTAATTAATGATGTCATAGAACACGTAATGAATGATTTAATATGTGAGGTCATAAAAAGTGAATGGCGTGGCACAAGTTATAGTTAGCTCTGCTAACTATAACTGGTGAATTTCTGTGTTTTTGTTTTAGTATGGTAATGTTATCACTGACTCATTCACCTAACACTACTTTAACCTTAACTTTTTTCAGTGGACGCACAAACACACACGAGCGCACACACACACAAGCGTGCGCACACACATACCCACAAACACTAGTGCGCATACACACACACCCACCCCCCGCAAGGATGAAGGAAACTATCTATTTAGGCCTCTAAATGTGACATAAGAGCAGTAAATCTGTATATACCTATGTACTGACCTTCGTTCGTGTAGCAAGATATTTTTATGCACCAAATTCTAACAGCAGAAGGGTCTTAAGCAGATTGGATGAGTCTTGATGCCATTTTTTGCTTTCTGTACCCAAGTATCTAAGTATTTCCCTTCCTGCTTGTTCTCTCTGGGAGGGAGCTGCTAATAAATCTGGCACAAGAAATCCATGCATAGCAGACAGCATGTCGTTAATCACCGTCATAGCTACAGCAACCGCGCTGTCACCGCTCTGTAATGAGAAAGGCAAAATGATTCTAAAGCTAAGGGGCATTGGTACGAGGGAGCAGACCCTTGGAACAGAGAGATCCTGGTGGAAATTGTGGTCATGCAGTGGAGACCTCCTTTCAAGTGAGGTTGCTAGAAACAAAACTGTTGGAAGCTTTAAAGGCCTGAGATAGAACAAACACATGGGAAATGTATCCAAGAGGACACTGACTAATGCCTGGTTCTTGAGCTGCAGCAAAGCCTCCAGCACTGGCTGCCTCCTAATTTAGGACATTTCACTAAAAGCAATCACCCCTGGACCTGACAACTCACACGGTGCTACTATGTGTCACACAATATCGGTTCCCTTCACACCATCACCCAGTGGGAAGCCAATATCACACTGTGGCAAGGAAGAAGAGGCAGAAATCAAGCTCGTCTTTCAAGGATTTGAACACCCGAAGTCCATTAAGAGTTGTGAAACCACCGAGGACACTGGCACCAGCCCCAGCAAGGTGTTTTGTTTTGTTTTTTGGAGGGTGGGGGCAACGGTGGCTCTTAGATACTTCTTGTAATGAGGGCCCACCCCCTTCGCACAGGTGAAATTGTTTTTTAGTCGTTTTTTAGTTGGCAGTTCTGCACTTCTCATCCTTTCTCACCTAGCCATGGGCTTGATCAGTAGTGTGTTGTGCTCTGCCTTTCCCAAAGATTCAAATGCTATTAAAGAGGCTTGTTTAGATATTGAGAGGGGGCGGTGTGAAGGGAGGCAAAGAGTCCTCAGACAGGTACATGGTCACTATAGCACATGACAAATATATTGCAACCCCTAAATGAACCCATCCTCCACATCGCATAGTAAGCCTTGTTTAAGTGAACGTGAAGCAAAGAAACATTTTTATGTACTTACCCAGTGATATAGTGGATGTTTTTTTGTGTGTATCGACATTTGCACCCAGAATATAGAGACATACATCCTCAAGGGGGGATCTATTACAGACCATTTTTCTAGTTTGAGAAATTGCATGTGAATGAAAATGCTACAGCGCTTAGTCCTCTTTTTTTGTGGTTTTAGGGACACAGGTCCCAAGCGTGAAATACAAACGATGTGCTTCACAGCTCTGTGGATTTATCTATCCTGCCTTACATTTTTCTCCACAGTAAACTCAACAACCTGCTAACCCACTGGGGATGCTTCACAGTTCAAAGTAGGTTCTCGATAGAAGAGCTGAGGCTCTGCTGAAAGGTTTATCGACCCTCTGTTGAGGTTGACTACCAACCTCTCAGACAATGCTATGAGGTGGTTGGTGGCAAGTGATTGTAGTTTCATAGGTAGACACATTTTCCCTCTCACCTGATGTCAAAGCTGTGTACTTGACCTGTCCTCAAAAATCCCATCAATCCTCCCTAACTGGGGTTCTTTCAAAGGCAAACAAAAAGCAGCTCTGGCAAAAAAGCTCAAACCAAACCCACTTTCTTTGTCTTCTCACGCAAACTCTCTAGCCATCCATCTATTCTTTCTGGTCTTGCGATTCACCCTCTCTGATTATTTTCTCTACCGCCCCACTCCTGCTCTTTCTCTCTCTTGAGCCCAACCTGTGCCTTCTGCAATTAACTTTGGTAAGCTTGGGAAAGTGGCAGAGGCGTCAGGAGTGGCCCTGGGCTTTCAAAACCAGTCTCCAAGGGCTCAAGCCTATCGTGGAAATGCTTGGTGGAATAAAAGGCCTGTCCTGCCAGCCCTGAGTCTTGTCTTTTCTTGAATATGTGTTTGTTTCATGTACTGTGAATCAGATGTCTATTTGGGAGTCGCACAAGAGGGTTGTTCCTCTAGAGGATGCTGTCGCCCACAGTGGACATGGACTCGACCTACCACCACGAGGTGTCTCCCACCACAAAACGAATCAAATTCGTCAATTAAAACATCTGTAAAGTTGCAATGCCATACCAATGGCACATTGTGCACTAAATATATACTGTTCTTTGTTTTAAAGCCCCCCTCTCTCTGATACTGTATCACTGTGGACAGCTGGGGGCAAACACTGTCCCTTCCCTGTACACCCTGGCCCTCTGTTCTCCACTGAAGCCCACTCTTTCATGGTTGATTAGGGAGTTGCCTGGCAGCTAGAGTATTGTGACTCACACTGGCAGGAATCTTCAACACTAGTCCAGTTCTGACAAGCCTGACCTCTGCCTGATTCAATAAAAACTGGGAAAGGACAGGACAAGGAAACAATACTAACTTCATCATGATTGAAGGATGCATTTGATTTAAAAAGTATGCACTTTGCCTGGCTTGTCTTACCATTGTCTCCAAACCAAGATACATTTGGGGTCCTCTGGGCCAAGGGTTTTGTTTTCATCTGGACTTCAGAAAATTCAGCAGCACCAGCACACACTGAAGATGATTTACTAGATATAGCCCTACAGCTGTTGCCCTTTGGGGGCTAGGGGCAAGCTTGTTTCGGTGGCCTGTTAGAAGCAGATGATACTGGACTACGCAGAGAGGACCCTGCCCCTAATCAGGAAGAAGACCATCACTAGGTCCATTTGTCAATTCATATGTGAAGGGTTTCGTGAGGAAGAGGTGCCCAGGTGCGACAAAGACAGTTTGAGGACCACCAAGAGGCAACAGGAGGTTCAAGAGCTGCAGAAACCCCTTACAGGATTTACAACTTTTGTTGGTCTTCATTATTATCCATGATCTGGTCTGTAACGCAAAAGAACTCGAGTCCGTCCCATCTACCCCCAGAGGGACCTGGGCCCAAACTTACTAATGGTTTGCACCAGGTTTGTGTCCCAAAGTAACACAAGGTTGCACTATGTCCTGCTTTGTGTTACTTTGCTTCAAGGGGGTTTCCATTGGTGGTGTTTGGTGGTTCGCATGCAACCACCCATGGGTTTTGACACAAATCCCTAGCTAAAACGATTGGTAGACTGGGATTTGAACCAAAATCTTACGCCTCCTGAAGGCAGGCATGACCAAGAGATATTTTCATTTCTCCCTTTTTTTCAAAATATGCATGTGTGCTGCATTGTACAGCACAAATACAAACTGGGGAAAGACTTAAAGCATAGTTTTTGTACTGCAAGGTACCCTTTGAGGTTTGGTGCCCTCAGTGGACAGTTATGTGGCTATGCTCACTTTGAAGAAACCATTCTCCTTTCAAAGACTTGAGGCTAATGGAGACACTAATTGGTCTCCCACCCTTCCCCCAAACCCTGCCTCCAGCACACCCCACCTATGGCCAAAACCCTGCCTTCCTAATGAAAGACTCCATGTGAATGGATCTTTGGCTCACTGAACTATCTGAGTTGGGTGAGACTCATGCGTCATTTTACCTGGTGGAATTCTAAGTCTTTTTAGGTCTCGCCTAGCAGCGCGCATGCGCTGCTCTGCGAGACTTATTGTAAGGGGCTTTCAAAAGCTCACCACACACGGGTAACCGCAAGCAATAGGCCACACACGCACAAGCGTGGCCTATTGCTTACGGTTACCCACACGGGTGCCATATGTTTTGAATTATCGTGCCCAGACACAGGTGCGATAGTTCAAAACATATGGCCTGGTGCTCGCTCTCGCACGCGCGCCACTGCATTCCTTTTTTTTTCTTTCTACTTTTTCTTTCTTGTTTCCCTCTTCTCTATGCCCTGCTCCAGTCTCTGTCTGCTGCTCTCTTCCACCTACCACATCATGCCCACCTCCCCCGCATGTTTCGACTATGATGATTTTTCTCCCTCGCATTAATGCATAGCGAACCTGGGAAGGAATGCAGCATGCCCTGCAGGCATAAATATGCCATGTGTGTGATAATAGTTGCTAATCCAATGAGGAATGGAGCAGGTACCTCGGAGAGGCCTCTTGCCTCATCAGGGAGAGTACTGCTGATATCCCAGGCTCCACTGCAAAGATAACCTGTATTACAAGGCTGAGTCTGTGTGCAACAGCTGTACAATCAGCAGAGCAGGCAGTGCATGCCAGTGGCGACGTGGCAATCATTCCTATGGGCTTCTGCCATTAATTAAATCACGTGCGCCCATAGCACCAGCACGAGGAGCGAGGCGTCTTTTATTTGTACACGAGGACCCGGCATAGGTAAGATGACGAGACCAGAGTCTCACAGACAAACAAGCATTGGCATAGCCAATAGATCTCGCCTTTGGGACCTTATAAATGTTTAGTTATCCAGCACAATATCCTTGGTGCAACAACATCAAGTGTTGCATGGCTAAACACTTATAAGGTCCCAAAGGCGTGACCTATTGGCTAAGCCAATGCTTGTTGACTTTTGAGACTCAGTGGTATGGTCTCCAAGCACCTGAAATGACTAGCATAGCACCCGGAATCTCACAGCAACCAGAGTGGAAGTCCGGACATATCCAAGCTAGATAGATGGCATTGCTTTTTTGATGGCCATTTTTGTCCCGCAACTAGGTAAAGTAAGCAAACTCTTGTAAACACGGCTATGGTTCTATTGGAAAACAACAGATTGCAAACCCAGCTTTTCCAAATACGCATCTTCCATACTATACCTTACATAAATATCTCTCTAGACAAATATTTAATAAGTTAGTCCAAACCTAATATATGTCGGAATTGAGCTTGACTATAAATGTAGGTATTATATATAATTTGGCATTTTGTAGGAAAATATTTATATGAGGTGAGTGGTGATTTTTTCTCCTGAAATTTCAAAATATGTCATGAAAGTTAGCAAAATAACTTTCCTGGCAAAATCTTGTGTGACTCTTTTTAAGTACTTAAAAATTCCGCAAATTGCACAATGCATGAATTTCTCATAGTATAAAATTAGGGATTTCACAAAGTTCACAAACAGAATAAAAATTTCACTAAAGTGTAAACTTTATGTACAACAAGGATTATGGGCCATGTGTACATAAGTTTTGGGATTCACAAACCATTGAAAACTTTGTTTGTGAAATGTAAATCAGCATATTATGATATGCAAAGCCCCTCAATAAAAAAAAACAAATTCATAATGAGCCAATTAGTTCTGGTAATTGTAAAATGCAAATAAAAAATTGTGGATACCAAATTTAGGACTCTGCAATGTACTAAGTATTCTCAAATAGCGATTTGTCGCAAAAATTAAAAAAAATACATAGACAAAATACCATGAAAATCAAGCGGATGGTAATTATGTGCAAAAATTAAATATTCATGTAAATGGATTTAACCATCACACTCGAGTAACACTCTGATGTGTGATAAGATGATGATGATGGTGATTTTGTGTGGGCATTGTAGACAAACAATAAAGGGGGGGGGTCTTAAATAAATTTGCATTTTGGTTTTAATCACAGCAGGGTTTGTGAATGCTAATTAGAAAATGCAACGTACAAAGGTTGTCCATAATGTATTTGAAGTCTGCGTTGCGTAATCACGACTCGTTGGCTTAAATGTGTTGACACATTTCTGTTGTATGGCACACCAAGGCACTACAGTGCAAACCAACCACATTAATACTATTAAATAATTTTATAAACGATGGGTACTGGCTTTCCCATACCCTTTGATCTTAATTAGTAATGTGCCTTCCACTGCAGTGTGTACTGTCATTTTGCCTATACCGGCCAATAGTGCAATGGTGAGAATGCAGTCAGGGTATACCAGACGATTTCAATAAAAAGTTCCCTGGATGGGGATATATAACAACATTTTAGATAAAATATACAAGCAGTGTTTATTACTACGATACAACAGAGATTATTGAACATGAAAGGTACATGTTATGCTACTGAAACATCCTTACAACCCCACTGAACTAGTGGTCCTGACACATTGTGCATTAATGACAGTCCCTACCATTGATACTGCCCAATAACCACTGATTGCTCCAAGGTGGCAAAAGCAGGCGTAATAGTGTCATTACCATAAATACGAATGCTGCAGCTGCTGGTAGTGTAAATTACATGACATGGAGTTGATGGTTGGTATGATGAATGAAAATGTTGTGTCAGTCTGTACAATAAATGATAATGCCGCTACATAGTGCTAGAGTTGAGCCCGGAGTTTTCAATGGGTGGTCACCTTGTCTTCTTTCCTTTTTTCCAGTTCCAGGTGGCATCGCGTCAGAGTCGCTTACCTTTACGCCGCTGGAGGACATGATATTCCTGAAGTGGGAAGAGCCAGTGGAGCCCAACGGACTCATCACACAATATGAGGTAAAAGACCACGATTAGGCAGAAGATAATGACTCCTACATTGTCATGGACAGGGGCTCTTGTGGTTACTTTGTCAGTTGTGTAAGCAATAGACCTAATTTCCAGTACCCTCTTGTCCAACGTACGTAATCTTGGGTAAGACTTTTTAGCTTTGTGTACATTCCTGTATCTGACCAAATTGTCTATGTACAAATTGGTTATCCCTTAAGTAAGGGAAGTAGCAAACATGCTGGCCCAAAATCTAGGGCATAATCTGCCTGTCCAATTACTGCGAAGTATGGTAGGAGAATGTGGTTAAGTTCAATGGAACTTATTATAGGGAGCCCTCCTCCCACCTTTCCTTTTGGGCCCTGTTAGACCTGTCAGCCCTTTGGGTGGTCCCTCCTCATCATTATTTATTTTGTCCCACTTTTGCCTCAAACCCTGTTATAATTTTTCCTTTTTGGGAACCACCAGACTTTTTAGTGTTGATGCAGGGACGGGGAGCCATTTTCCCTACCCCTGGAACTTCTGTCTGAGGGCCTGAGACACAAAATGGTGGCCACCCATTGTCACCTGTGACATCACCAGAACTCACTGGAGGTTTCTAGAACCTTCTGGAACATTCTAGAATCCTGGGATAGTGGGAGGCAGTTTAGAATGTTGGGAGGCCATCTCAGAGGGGCAGTTGGCAACTGACTGGAGAAGAGAGAGGACAGAGATAGAAGGAGGTCGGAGTAAGGCAGCAGAGGTGGAAACCAGTGCTTGGAGTGGGGTCCAGAAACCCACCCTTGATGCTAGTCCCTACTGACCAAGCCCAGCCTAAAGCCCTGTGTGGGACCAAGACCAGAAGAACCATCTTAAGGAACTGAACATTTGGAACAGGCCTTAAAGAGGAAGAACAGCAAGCTCCTGACCTGTTCAGCAGTGTCCTCCTGGAGTCCTGATGTCGAGAAGCCTGGAGACCTGGGGTCTGAGGTAGAGAAGCGGCGCTGACAGAAAGCAGACGTCGTACCCGGAGCCGCCAGAGGTCGAGTGGGGGCGCCGACGGAGGTCGTGGAGAGGCACCGGAGGTCGAGTAAGGAGTCACCCGAGGTCGAGTGAGGGCGCCGACGGAGGTCGTGGAGAGGCGCCGGAGGTCGAGTCGGGAGTCACCTGAGGTCGAGGTGAGGCGTCGACGGGGGAGTGAAGTCCGCCCACCGGAGTCGCCGGAAACGAAGGTGAAGTGCGCCGGAGGTCGGGAGTGGAGATCGCACTCCGGAGACACCCAGAAGCGGGGAGACCGAGTCCCTGCGACGCCAGAAGGCGACATCGAGTCGAGACCGCCAAGCGAGATCGAGTCGAGGCCGCCCAACGACATCGATCCGGAGCCGCCTCACGGCGTCGACTCGGCGCCGAGCGGAGCCGATCATCGTGAAAAGGACAGTAAGTGGTAGAGGGGGCGTCTGAGGCCCCGTGGAGCCCTAAAAGACCATCCTAGGGGTTAAAGGGGTGTTGGGACCAGCCTGGGAGTGCCAGAGATGAACTGAGACTGGTACAGTGACCTCCGTTAAGGGCTGTGTAGTTTGGAGGGCCAGATCTTTAGGTTACCCTTGTTCTGCCTCAGCTTAGGCCCCAGCCTTGACCAATCTAGGAGGGACACCCCCATGCCATCCAAATGACCATAAGCTGTGTATGGGCAAAGTAAGACCAGGTGACCTCATGAACATGACCTGAACTGTAATTGTCATTGATTGTTTACCTTATTTATTGAAGGTGCTTTATTTATTGTCTTCCACTAATTTATTCCTGCACTGTATTTATTGTCTGACTGTATTTATTTGCCGTCTGTATTTATTGCACATCTATTTATTCTTTGCTTAATGAGGACCTGACCCTATTTATTGAAATTCCAAAGTAGCATTGTTTATTTGACCTGCTCTTTTAAAGGAAAATCCTATTGTATTGTATTTATGTTATGAAACCTGCAACTAAGAGAAAATAAGATAAAGACATATATATTTTCAACTTGACTTCCATAATTTTTACGGTGTAGTGTCGTTTTTGGAACGGATGAACGCATGGTTATTGTGAGGGTGTGACGTACGCTTAACATGGTGCCTGACCCCCAACCGCTCGAGCCAAGCTACCACTGTGCTGGGAACCTGGTGACTGCTAACCCGGTTGCCCGATTTCCAACAGGCCCCACCTTGGAAACCCCACAGTGAAGGTCAGAATCCTTATGGATATGGTCAACAACACCTGGATCAACTAGGCGATCCTGGATCCGATTGTTGGATGGTTGCTGCCTACCTCATTCATTCCAAAATGGCTACCACAGTTTCAGAGGCTATCACATTTATGCATTTTAGATCCCATTTTGTGGTAAACACATGACCATAGGAAATCAAGCACACCATGCCTGCTTGTAAGCTTCAAGAAAAACACAAAAATGCTACTTCTGCTGTTCTATAGCTCACTCCTCGCTGGTGCTTGTTGCTTTATTTTAGTGTGGAGAAGAGGCAGCGCTATGTTTGTATTAACCCAGTTCTAAAGGATCAGGTACCAGCCTTAGTCTTTGGTTCACTGATTACTGAACCATACTGCTGTGGGGATGCTGCTCAACATCTTCCCTTGCAGCAGCTACCATGCTACCTTTGTGTTCTTTCTTAGGGAGACAACAGCTGGAGACAAATGATCTGGTATCCCACTGAATAACTTTACAAGTTTGGCTTGTAGATAGGATAAATAAGGGATGCAGATTCCTGTTCTTGCTAATCTTCCTCAGTTCTTTGCTGCCTTAGTTCCCTCTTCAACATATCAGCCCCATTTTATTTTATTTGGCCTTACGTGGTACAAAGTTGGTTTTGTATATGGAGGAGACGGATGTGGCATTCAAGGAGGGGTCTCTAAATATATTGCACTTACTCTTCCTTCCTGTCTCCTTGCCCAGAAACATGTCCTGCGCGCATTTATCTCTTTTCACTGTGCCCTTTCCTTGCAGTGCTCTAAAAGTGTCTCTGCTGAGCACTTTTGAGACACCTCTCCTCACAGGTCAATTACCATAGAACACCTCAGCCCACAGTTTCACCTATATCCCATGCACTATGGATTCTCTTCTAGTTACTGCAGCCACTCTTGCCGGAAAGCCTCACTCCACCAGAACCTCGTCTTACTCCCAACTCCATATCAACAGCAATATGTGCCTTCAGGTACTCTTGCCAGCCCACATCACAATTGTACTCTACACATCCGCACATTCCTTTCTACCTATAAATCATCCCTCCCCTGGTGCAACCTCCTTATCTCTCTACAATTTATTTGTGCTATTTCTTTGCCAAAGACTGGATCAACTTTTTTCCTTACAGAGGCAATCCAGCGTACTCCCCAGGTGTGACACTAGCCGACAGTCTAGTCCCCTGGAACTAGCCCAAGTTGTACCTTACCCGATGAAGGATGGCCTTTGACACCCTTTTGGCAGCTCTCTCATTTGGAAAGCCAGGGGGATTAGCAGTCTCTCATCCCTGTTTTTCAAGAATAGGTCCTCTCCTCTCACCCCACAGGGGTCACTGTCCTCTACTCCATCCTCCCAACTCCAGCAGCTTGGGTCTTGTCCGTCTCTTTAGGCACAAACAGTTGGATGGAGGACGTCCATGAATATCCCTCCACTATCCTTCTCACTCCAAATAACTGACTAATATATCCACCACTCAAATTACTTTCATGTTTCACTATACTGGTTCACCACTAATCCTTTGTGGGTTCCGGAGTAGCGTGCTATTCGCCGTAAAAGCACATCAATCATCAGGGGTAGCAAGCGTTATGTGATGCAAACCCTTTTCCCTCTTCTATACCTCCGCTATCCTTCTCAATCCAAATAACTGACTAACCTATCCACCACTCAAATCACTTTCATATTTCACTATACTAATTCACCACTAATCCTTTGTGGGTTCCGGAGTAGCGTGCTACTCGCCGAAAAAAGCACTTTGAAGCCTCGTCAGGGGCAATAGGCACTATATAAAAGCAATTACAATTCAATACTCTTAAAAACCAGCAGGGAGGAGCTAAGGAGTTCTTCACTGTCAAAATTGCCGTCCTATCCCCCTCACACATTTGTGAAAAGACCTGCTGCAGCAGTGCCCGTATTCCAGCTCATCTAAAGGTGTTCTTCAATCTGTTCCAGGCACCCCTCCCCATCTCCCTTCCCCACCATACTCCTCCACACTATCCAAAACGAACCCTTCCCACGTTATAATGGATTGGCCTGTCACATACACCACCCCCAGGTGCAGAAACCCACCCCATATGCTTCACCTGTCAGCATGTCCTTTCATAAACCATCATAAGTTCCATGCCACTCCACTGCGCCTTCATCCTCTCCTCCTACAGTAAGATGCATCCTGCTGGGAGTACCGGATGTATATGACATGCAAGCGCGGTCTGTGATGGCTTCCTTCTATAGGTGACACACGTGAACCCCGGGACACCACTTAGAGGCTCCTCGCAGCCATGGCAGCACCCTGGATATGCCACTTTACCAGGCCTGCCGCAGGCATTTCCACTCTTTTCGTTGCCTCTGTTGTTCCAACACGTTTCCAATTAAAATCTGTGGCAGATCGGATGCCAGCCCCCGTCTCCCCGTTCACCCATTTGATTTATGGCGGCTGTCGCTTCTGATCACCTCCGCCCCCTCGTGCGTTTCTCTTCATTATGAGCCTGGGGTAGTGGCAGCTTTGGAAGAGAGCGGCGCCGCGCGCCCCGGATTTGCATCCGATTACGGTGGCTTGTTAGGTTCAGGAAGTGTGAACCGCTACATTAATCTCGCACTATAGGCTCGCCAAGCCGACATTTTATAGGTCAGCAACTCATCATTATTCCAAAAATCGCGAGACTCCTGATTGAATAAGCCGACGTGGCTCATGATATTCCCCTCAGTGGTATGCAGCAGCACAGCTATGTACTACTCGGCTACTGTGCTGCACAATGAGAGAAGCCGGAGCCTAGGACATGCAGGCCCCTCATATTAACTAATAGGGTTACTATGAATGTCACTGATGAGCATATGATCCTGCAGGGGGACAAGGGAGCTTGCACGGTTTTGTATTAGAAAGGCCAGTAAACAGTTCACAAGGCCATATTTTCAGTTGACACAGAACACCTGACAAATGAATGTTGCCTGACTGTGTCCTTTCTCTCTTTCAATTTTGTCTACCTTAAGCCTTTGGGAAAGTGCTAAGATTTCTTTCAGAGTTTAAAACCTTTACCGTTCACGTTTCAGCCCTCCATATTTATAAGTGTCCCATTGTCAATTAATCAATTAATCAATACTTTATTTATGTCAACGACCATAAAAGCAACATAAGATAAAAAGTCACATTGAATTAATAGACAAGCATTTCAATAAATACATTCAAGCTAACATTTTCCAAAGGGGCAAAACCATGGTAACAAATATTTCATTTTTAGGTGTAAATAAAATCTGAGTAAAGACTTTCACACTTTAAAATATAAGTTTGAGGGTGATGCTATGAAAATTCAAATTTTGTAAAGGTAAATCTGTTCTTGAATTATTAAGTATGGTGTCCCATTGTGATGATTGTCCTGGCAGGTTGATATAGTTGTGTTCAAGACTTGTATCATAAGCTATGTTCCTGATGACTAATAGGACAGCTGTACCCTACCTATGCAAGGTCCAGAATGTGATTATGTGGAAGAGGTTTCCAGAAGCACCTACTTAATACTGCTTTTAATGTCAACAAACGGCCATAAAGGAGCTTGTCAGGGGCTTTTGATCTTTGACAAAAAAGAAAAGGCGGGTCAATGCAGGCCCTGTCATTGCTCCAGTGCAGCCAGGCTGCAAAAGTCTACCCGCTGCCAGAGGTAAAACTATGATTCTTCACTTTCCGGAGTTATGGGTTGTGCTAATTTGCAAAATTGTATGCTTCGCCACGTTTCTGTGGATATCAAGACTTTTCCAACAGGTTAGGACACATAAGGGAAACTTGGAGGAACACATCCTGCATATATTTTGGATTGGGCATGGAAAAGCTCTGAAAAAGTTAAACCTCCAGTGAAAACGTCTGCATACTCTAGCATCTTGGAAAAAAATAGAATGATCATTATCTTGCAATGCTGTGAAAATTATCATACAATGCTCAGGAAACTTTGAATGTTTCCCCTACTAACACATGGAAACTGCTCAAGGCGAGTGTTCTTAGGAGGTGGGTAGGTTCTATGACATACAGGGTACTGGGGATCACTTTTGGACGAAGTCTTGAGTTTTAATCCCCACTAAATCGGTTACAGCCATGCAACATTTTAAGGTTTCCATGCTTGTGCAGATTTTGCTCACTGCAAACCATTGCAAATTCCACCTGATCCCCCTCCAATAGCAGACACTGCAGGATTTTCTGCAGTGGCTACAATTGGAGTGCTGCGATCTCCATTCCCTGAGAAGGATTGGAGTTGCCTTTAATCAGCAAATTACTGAGCTGTTCCAATTGATTTGTCTGGACTTCAAAGGTCAGACTAACCGTTCCAATTTAGAAGATATGCATATTTCTTTCTGAATTAATGTTATTGTATGTTTGTGGCTTGCAACTGGCCCATTCAAATATTTTAGACCAGATACGAAGGTGGAAGGTTTCCTAGTGGGGCAGTGGGGTGTGGGGAGTAAGTCATGACCACTGATTCTGCCCCCAGTCCTATTGGCCTTTGAAGATCACAAGCATGTGTAAAATGCCCTGATTTTTCTATCTGCCCTTGTTTGGTTACTATTGTGATTCCTGTATTTGAAGCCTGTTAAGTGAAAATTGTGCTTCTGTCTCTGTGCTATTGTACAATTTTGTGGACTAGAGCCACAGCTGAAGCCTAACCCCTCTCTGCAGAATACTCACTGTAAGAAATTGAGTTGTTGGTTGGCTGGGGTGTGAGCCCTGGTCAAGCAGCAAAGGCAGTTGTTGTCAGAGTGAGGCACAAGCCAACCCTAAATTAACCTGTGCTCAACCCCCTGGTAGCTGGGCACAGAACAGGCAGGCCTAATTCAGAGGCAATATGCAAAGTATTTGTGCAACACTTCAAACAGCAATAAAGTGAAAACCCCACACAAAAAGATCACACACCAAGTTAGAAAAGTAGAGTGATCTTTAATAAATAAAACAAGACCAATACCACAAACATTAAATCAGTAGAACAGGTGATACACAATTTTAAAGATTTTAGTTACAAATAGTACCAAAAAGCACAACGTGCCAACTGTGGAGATCTAGTTGCACCTGAATGGGACAAAATTACAAGTTCAGGTCGACTATAAGGGAGCGTGGGCTGGTTTAGGAGACCCAGTTAGGTCCGCTGAACAGAATGCCTTAAATTTTGGTTTGCAGAGCGTTGTGAGGATCCGTACTGAAAATGTGTCGCGCAGCTGAAACAATACATCGGTTCTGAGATGCAGCGAAGCTACAATATGATGGCTGCATTGCCGTCTGGCATCCCAGCGATGTGGCTTGCGATGTGAAGTCTGGCATAGAATGCGACGTGCAGTTGGGGCGATGAGTCGATTCTGAGGAGCTGTGAGGCTGCAATGTGAAGTCTGCCATTGAGGCTGCCATCAACAAGGGATGCGAGGGCCTGCACTGAGGATGTGTCACACAGCAGCGGTTCTGAAGGCATTTCGGGCTGTGGAAGCGATGCAGGGCTTTACGGATGGTCCAACCCATGCAGCAGCGGAGATGCTGCAATTCTTCTTGGGGTTGAACCATGCAGCAGATGAGATGTGTCAGTTCTGCTGGGTCCATAGAGGCTGGCAGAGCACCTTAAGCCCACTTCCAAGGGTCCAGGGCTGAGGTGGCACCACTTGGCAGGGTAGACTCACAGATGACAGAGTCCAGGTACAGGTGCAAGGTTGTTGGAAGCCTGTTGTGTCCCTGAGGCTTCAGATCAGGAGGCCAGCCAACTAGTCCTTGGTGTCACTCTGGGTTCTGGGTTCTAGAGGTGCAGGTCCAGCCCTTCTCACTCAGGCAAGAGGGTAGCTGGTCAGCACAGCAGGACAGGAGTCCTCCAGAGTGGCAGTCCTTTCAGCAGCACAGCAGTCCTTCTTAGCAGAATATCCACAGGTCCTTATGTGTACTGAAGTGGTGGTGTCTTAGGTCCAGTATTTATACCCAGTTGTGCCTTTGAAGTGGGGAGAAGCTTCCTGAGGCATGCCTTTGAAGTGCACAGGTGCCCTGCCTTCATGGCCCTGACTCCAGACTAACTACAGGGGGTATGCAACCCTTTTTGTAGAGAAATTACAAAGCCTATTCAAGTGTAAATGGGGATGGGTATAGCTCCTCCTTCCCTGCCAGCGATGGCCCATCCAGTCACACCTAAGCTTCCCCATTGTGTGTGGCTGTCCAGGAGGAATACACAAAGCCCAGCTGTCAGCTACACCCAGTCATGTGAACCCGAGACTGACTCCTGGCTCCAAGTGGCTAAGGCAGGAAAAGAGCCAACTTTCTAAAAGTAACATTTTAAAGTTGTAAATAAAAACCCATCTTCACCATAGGTTACTGTTTTTCATTACAATTCCAAAGACACCAAACATGAACTGATTAGCTGTTCCCAATTTGAAATGACACTCATAAAATATAATAAGGTAACTCCAATGTTATCCTATGGGAGATGTAGGCCTTGCAGCAGTGAAAAACGGCTGTAGGAGTTTTTCACTACCAGGACATGTACAATGTAAAAGAACATGTTCACCTTTTTAAATACACGGCACCCTTCCCTCTGGGCTGTTCAGGACCTACTCTAGGGGTGACTTATATGTATTAAAAAGGAAGGTTTGGGCCTTGCAAAAGGTTTATTTTGCCAGGACAACATAGCAGCTTAAAACTGTACGTGCAGACTGAGACATGTTTAAAGTGCTACTTAAGTGGGTGTCACAATCAGGACTGCAGGTCCACTAATACAATATAATTTCCCAGCCCTTGGCACAGGTAATGCCACTTTACTCAGGACTTGCAAGTAAATTAAATCTACCAATTGGGTAGAAGCCAATTCCACCATGTTTTAAGGTGAGAGCACAAGCACTTTAGTACTCGTTAGCAGTTGTAAAGTGCACAGAATCCTAAGGCCAGTAAAAATGAAGTCAGCAAAAAGGGAGGTTTGAATGCAAAAAGTTAGGGGGGAAACCACTCGGAGGATGCCAGGTCTAACCCTCACCAATCCTACACCGCAAGAATTGATGATAATTTGAAATTAACTTTCTTTAGACAGCATTTTATTTGTTAGGTTGTTCTTCTACATGTGATGTCACATTTGGATTAACCTTCCGTTGTTTTAGTTGCTTCCTGGTGTATTTTAAGAAAGGAGGTAATAGTTGCGATTTTTTTCTGAAGATAGCCAAAATTCCCTGTTTCATTCATGAGGATACCTCGTTTATATTATTATAGTGGTCACAGGACACCTTGTGTGACCAAATACGGAGCTGTATGCTAAGCTAGAAGAACAAGCATTGGCATAGCCAATAGGTCTCGCTTTTGGGTCCTTATAAGTATTTAGTTTTGCAGCACAATATCCATGGTGCAACAACATCAGCTGTTGCATGGCTAAACCTTGTACCTTATAAGTGTTTAGCCATGCAACAGTTGATGTTGTTGCACCAAGGATATTGTGCTTGATAACTAAACACTTAATGTCCCAAAGGCGAGACCTATTGGCTATGCCAATGCTTGTATAGCGATGTTGTGCAGCATGGATAAAGAGGAACCCCCTATTAAAAAAAAAAGATGCTATTATGCAGTCGCAGCAGTAGTGTCATTTTGTAGGTAAAAGCACAACACATGAACGCACCTACAGCGTGAGTGTGAAGTTTTCTTTTTTTTTTATTTACTGATCCAAGTTGTACTGGTAAATAAATTAAAATAAAGCAATGCCAAAGTTTTTTTTTTTTTTTTAAGGCAGGTGGAGGCAAATAACAAAAGCAGGGCTCAGAAGGAACACAGAGAGTACTAGTGCGGGAAATATTACAGAGGATGGAGTATGCATGTGTGTGTGTGTGTGCGAGAGAGCGTGCATGTGTGCCTGTGTGTTTGTGAGAAACAGAGAGAGATCGTGCATGCATGTGTGAGAGAGGGAGAGAGAGAGCTTGTGTACATGAAAGAGAGAGAGGGTTGTAGGGAGAGCGGGTATATCCAATCAATGAGAGGAAAGGCGCCCCGCGACACCGGTTCTCATGCAATCTTTTCGTGTTTTTAGGTATTTCAAATGGTGTTTTTTTCGGACCTCTGTAATATACACACGAGGGACAAGCGGGGAGCGTGGAGTAGAGCAGGAAAAGGTGTGAGGGAACGCACACATACCACCCTAGCCTTTCACAACCGCACCCACTGCTGACTCCGCAGCTGCAGGAGAATCATTAACAGGCAGCAGCCCTGAGCAGCTGGAATGACTGATGCACCACCACTGCTGGAGACTTGACAGGGTGCAGAGGCCTGCCTGCTGTCAAGCCATGGCCCTATTGAAAGCAGTGAGCACCAATGAATGCCTTACCGTGCATAGCAAGTCAAAAATGCTTCGGCACTGCACACTGCCACCACCACGCCACCAGTGCTGGAGGCCTGAAAGGGAGCAAAGGGGTCCTTGTATCATACCACAGTCAAGCTAAAAGCACCAGTGAAGGTCTTACTGTAACTTCCCCCACCACGCCACCAGTGCTGGAGGCCTGGCAGGGAGCAAGGGGTCCTTGTATCATAATAAAAGCGCCAATGAATGACTTACTGTGCGTAGCAGGAATCAATGGTGCTTCGGCACTACACACCAAAGAAAGAGAGAGAATGCATGTGTGTGTGAGTGCCTGTGTGTGTGCGTGAGAGAGAGGGAGAGAGAGAGTGTGCGCGTGTGCGTGGGTGTGTGTATGTGTGTGTGTGAGAGAGGGAGAGAGAGCGTGCATGTGTGCGCGCATGCATTTGAGAGAGCGAGAGCATGCATGTGTCCGTGTGTGGGTGTGTGTGAGAGAGAAAGTGAGAGAGAGTGCATGTGTTTGTGTGTGTGTGAGTGAGAGAATGTGCATGTGTGCGTGCCTGTGTGTGTGTGTGTGTGAGAGAGAGAGCGTGCATGTGTGCATGCATGTGTGTGAGAGTGGGAGAGAGAGAAAGAGAGCAGAGAGCCTGCATGTGTGAGTATGCGTGTGTGTGTGAGTGCGAGAGAGCGTGCATGTGTGCCTGTGTGTGTGTGTGAGAAAGAGAGAGAGCGTGTATGTGTGCATGCCTGTGTGTGTGTGAGAGAGAGGAGGAGAGGGAGAGAGAGAGAGAGCGTGCATGTGTGCAAGCATGCGTGTGTGAGAGAGGGAGAGAGAGGGGCTTGTGTGCGTTGGTTTTGATTAGATGAATCGTGTGGCTCTGTATCATAGGTTATTAGACTTGGATTCCTGTACTGGCTTGATGTATTGAACTTTTATGAAGCTGTCTTGTTACGCATGATTTAATTACGAGATGTAAATATGCACACTAGTTAATTACAATCTTAACTTTAGTAATATTAAACTGTTTAGCACATTGGGGGTTATCTTGCTGGGGCAAGGTAGTCTGAAATGGTTGGTTTATCTGGGAAAGAGGTGACAATGGTGGGTCAGCTATGACCAGCTAGAATTATGGTGCTAAAGTAGTCTTTGTTCATATCCCCATCTCCGCAGATCAGCTACCAGAGCATTGAGTCGACAGACCCAGCAGTGAACGTGCCAGGACCCCGACGCACTGTGTCCAAGCTGCGCAACGAGACCTACCACGTCTTCTCCAACCTGCACCCGGGCACCACCTACCTCTTCTCTGTGCGAGCCAGGACTGGCAAAGGCTTTGGGCAAACAGCGTTAACAGAAGTCACCACCAATATATCAGGTACGCGCAGTAATCAGTGGAGCCATGCTCAGTGTACACAGCGAACTGAGGGCTCAAACTGTGCACATAGAATCCTTTTGTTCAAGAGCCGTCGTGAATCTTGGAGGGTGGTGCAAGCCCTTTCACGACTGTGGCTAGCTCCACTTCTGGGGTTGCGTGTAACACCGGGACTAGAGGATGGAAATCTTAGTGCGAGGGCGGAGTCAAGCTCTGTGAAAAGAACTGCTGCTGAAATGAGCATTGGAAATTAGACAAACGTTGACAAGGCATCTCTCATGTGAGAGTCCAGATTTTAGATACTGGTTTGAAGCACTATGAATAACAATCCTACAACCTGTAGCCTATAATTGACGTGTGTTTAGATGGTCTTTGAAGGTATTTGAATGCTCCCTCCCGGTCTTCACCGATGGTCCATCCATACCACTGGCGTAGCGGATCTTGAGGGGGCCTCCCTGCAAGGTGTGTGGAGGGGCCCCCTCCGGACTCAATCAGGAACTCTCTGGCCAGATTGCTGTGCTTAGGGGACCCCCTGGAGCTTGGGGGCCCCCCCGCACCGCGGGGGCCTCTGTTACACCCCTGATCCATACTTGTGCACACTCATGCAGTCACTGCACTACAGAGGGAGCTTATTTGCATATTTCCTCTAGAGCCAACACACACCCCATATGCTGCCTGTAAGACTACAGGTAAACGAGTAAACCTGATAACTTCATCAGGCGCACAGCACGACTGTAAGCCAATAATTAGCAAAGCCCTGCCACCTCAACGTCATATCCATATCTTCTTACCAATCTACATAGCAACCACCCAGAAAAGTTTACTTAAATTTACCATATACCAGTGCAGGCAGCACTGCATCTAAGACACATGCATGGAATCCTGAAGTAAAGTGATGGACAACTGTCCAACCCAGCAGAATGAAACCAAAGACCTTCAGCGTAAGCAACCTCACACTTAGATCACAACAAGATCTATCCCTTCTCTGTCAAATGTAATCCATCAATAAATCATACACTAGCTCATCTTACCCCCGCCAGATATTTGTCGGTATGACTCCTCGCTAAACAAAAAGAAACACAATCAAATACAATGCCAACAGACCACCTTGAGCCCAGTCAGTGCGATTCCCAGACCTGTGAATGACACTCAGTCCGAAAGCATTAGGCACCATAGAAACTGTAGTAAAGCTCAGTTCAAATGGTACATAACATACCATAACAGCCTGGTTGGATACAAATAACATTAAGCCTCTTGTATTGATTGCCTCTAGCAGTTTGTGAAGAAAAACACATTTGAAAAGGAGAGCTGTGTGTTAGTTGTTTCCCAGAGACCCTTTTTCTCAGGCTCTTAAGACATTGATGGTCCCTGAGGAAGCCGGCGGAACTGCTGCTCTCAACAGTAGTGTCGAGCGCTGCTGATGACTCGTAGCCTCGGCCATTAGAGACCACAGAAGGTTATTGCTTTTACAAAAGGTAACTTACATGGAGGGTTTAAGAGTTTACATGACAGAAATAACACACTTAGTGGATTGCCTTGTGAGGCCAGTGGGTCTGAGCTAAACAAAGACAGCACCACAAGACTATTCATTCCTCAGCAAAAAACACCAGTACTCTTAAAAATGAAAGGAATACTGCAGAGTCCACAAGAGACTCAAAGGCATTGTACGCGCATTCAACGGGGAGGGTGGTAAATCCAACCAGGGGGTGCAGAAACAGGGATCCATTCTGACTGGTGGATCACAGCAAACCTGAATTGTTTCTTGTTTACTACCAGCAACTTAGAAGTGGCACAACTGCTTTAGGTAAGGCCGCGGCTCTAGACTGCCATGTGAGGGCTTCCCGCCAGTCTGGACCTCCCGGGACCCTGCGGTCCCGGTGCAAAGAAGGATGTAGTCTCAGAGTGATGAAGCCGTTACTGATGCTGATGCTCAGAAGGGTACTGTAAAGTGTCCACAGATGCCTCCCGTCTTCATTTTTTTCTGTTTAAATTTGTTTTTATTATTATTATTATAATTTTATGATCATTACATGACTGCCAGTATTCATGTTATACATCACTGTTTGCATAGTATCATTGTATGCTTCCCGTCTTCTTGATGCTAGTGAAAGCCGCCAGCTTCCCGGTAGAGCTGTGCGCTGTCTTAAGTGGTGCGGTAACGCTACTCATGCCTTGACACTCCTGCTCAACTTGGGAACGCAGATGTCATGTCAAGATTATTGTTTTGGAGGCTGTTAACATAGGAGCAGAAAAATATTATAAATTCACCTGACACCTCAGCTCCCTGTCCACCACACCATTTCCCTTCCCATGCTTAACCCCTTCTGTGGCGTAGCGCAAAATGTACATCCTCCCCTCCCGCAGAATGTGATGAGGCGTCCTCCAGTCTGCCATATCTCACAAATATTAATTGGCCTGTTGTCGCATGGGGCAGGCCTTGACAATTTGGTAGCCCCCCTGAAGCTGCCCCCTGCACCGCAGTGACTGCAGGAGTTTGTGTTACGCCCCTGCCCTGGTTCCACCTCTCCCTCCTCCTCCCACACCTCTAGCCTCACGTTCACTCTCTCTCTCACTCAATATCAGCATATCCTCTGGGGATATTCTTAGCTGACATCAGACCACAGTGGCAGTGTGGGTAGCTGAAGCCAGTTCAACTCAGAGGCGAGAACTACCACCGTGCAGGTCTCTTGGGAAAAGCCCACACTTAAGATTTTAGAAAGTACAGCACCATGCCTTGTAGACTACAAAAAAGAGACACATGAGCACACTACATGAGTTTACCAACGCTAATCCCATATACCCCATATTCACCCAGTTCTTTTCGGTGTCCTAACCTTTAGATGCATAAGATACTTTGCATGTTAAGGGAATGTAAACCTGTTGAAGCCGAGTGTCATGCATGGAGTACCTCGGGGCTAGTCAAAGGGGCCAATAAAAGTTCAATGCCTTACAGCTAAAGTGACAGTCTTACACCCTTTTCTTCAAGTCTTGATATTGATAGTTTATAATTAAAATGACCATGTTTTGAAACTATTTGCTTCAGATGTTAGATGTGTTGAATACATTTTCATTAGTTACGTTTTTCATCTGGCTGGCTACATCTTTCGAATGTTAAATTTGATATTAAAAATGAATGTTGTTCCATGGGTATCATGTTTGATTAAAATCCATAAGAGCGAATACTGAATATGAGTTACTTCAAAAAACGTTAATTTTTAATGTGGGAAAGTGTTTGTTGAGATTGGTATGTTATTGTAACCTTACTTCCCCGGAATAGGTTCTCCCTTTTTTAATCTCTACCTTCATACCAAACAATGGCTCCTACCGTGTCCTTCAAGTCCTATCGTAGCTTGTTCCACACTAATGCGTAATGGACCCTCTAACTGTGCCATTGTTAAGTGTCACTATGTTTTGCTGCTCTTTTGCTTACTCTGCCAATGCCAGACCTCATTGTTTCCATTCTCTTTCCAAGCTCCCACCTTTGATTACGGAGATATGCCGCCGCCCTTGGGGGAGTCGGAGAGCACTATCACAGTACTGCTTAGGCCGGCACTGGGTCGCGGTGCCCCCATCAGGTATGAAAAATGCCAAACATTGTTCTATTGGTACCTCGAGGAGCTATTGACTTCTGTCTGTGTCTGTAAAAAGGAAGAGGCAAGTGCCACTAGGGAATGGGCAAGTATGCCCAAGGACAAAGGCATTTTGTTAAGCCCCTGCTGACGGTAACTGAGAGGGACTAAAAGGGAACACACTCTCAGGCAAAACGAATGGACTGAAGGTAAGCGATAAGTAATGGTGTACTCGAGGACTTGTTATCTGATCTGCTGGTTTGAGCTCTATTTGAGAAGTAGGCCATTCCTAGCCTTCAACTGATGGTGGCTGTCAAAATATATATTGCATTGGCAAATGTCAATGTTCAGCAGCCATCTACAGCTTGAAGTATATATTTTTATGCAGCCTTTGTGATATGTTGTATTGTGTGTGTCTTTCCTCAGCGCCATATGGAGATATATTCTCCCCTGACTTGTTAATTTTCTTGCATATGAAGACTGAGCAGAGCGCAGCGGGGATCTGAGAACTCTTCATTTGAGCAGATGTCATGATTTGAAGCACAACATTGAGAGGTGCCCAGAAATACAACGTTCTATCAGTAGGGCCTAATCCATGCCCAATGTTCAGAATATCCAACTCTATGAAGTGTATACACAGGAATTCATCATGGGAATAATTTCCATAGAAGTTGTTATTTTGAAAACCTGACGTGAATCTGGGTCTTCGGGACCAACTGTGGACGCTTCTGCCTTATATATGATCTCAAGTGGGCTAAGGTGTAGCCCTGCTTGCCTGGGTTCAAACCAACAGCTGATTGGCACTTTTGACAGAGAGGCAGTCATTTTTCTTAAATATGTGGAGATATTTTTCTATGCTTGAAATGCTTCATACGCAACAACTGCACTGCTTCATGCAATTGTAGATTTTTCAAATTGTTTTCTTTATTCTATCGCCCCCATGTTTTTTATTCAGATTTTTCCAAACGATTACCAACAAAAATCTTTGTTCTGCGCTATTTAAAAAAAAAAACATAAGTAGATAGGAAATAGCTTTTTGCAAAGTGTATTACAAGTAGTTTACATTTGTCAATAAACAATCCTTAGTGAAAGGTCTCTCAGACTTTGTTTTGAGTTTCGAACTATAGAAATATTACTTAATATCTTAAATGGGGTTTGGGGGTACACTGTAACATTTAGAAAAAAAACAATGCCACCCTTAAACAAAAATTGTAAATTGTTATAGGTTTTGTAGTTCATCTTCTATTTGTGCTGTAAGGATGAAAATACAAAAATAACTAAAAAAAAGGCTTTTTGCTCATCCGTACTATAAAAGTGTGTAACATTAATATAATTTGCAACACTGATACGTGTTTTCCCTAATTTTATTTGATCATACTTCTTTTATTACTGGTAATTATAAAGCATACACCCAGCAAAGGAGTCGATGGATCACTTAACCTAGCAAGTTGATTTATGCACCTTGCAGTGACTGGTTGTATAAGGCAGTCAAGTTCATTTACATTAAGTTCACATAGGTCATCAATGCTTGAAAGTGGATTATGACTGACATAAGTTGAGTGTGGTGTGAGGAGGAGGAGGCAATGGGGATAGCAGGGTAGTTTTTGTCTTACATTTTTCAATCCACATCCCTCTCTCTTTGAGAGTGGGGCTCACCCTAGGGAAAGGCAACTTCTTTGCTCCTTCAAGAAGAAGAATGTTCTCCAGAACCTTAATAAAACCTTTTCCCCACTGAGCTCCACCCCCTTTTCGCTGCACTTGCAAACGTGTATCATGCGGCATGGACATAGAGTGGCTTGGATAGCAGTGGAGGCAGTGTTCCCACTGAATAATGCTGCTGTAGTGGGTGGCCTCTGGTCTTACAGCAGTTTCCCTAGTGTGGAAGTCTGTGTCTACCTCTGCACATGTGGGGTGTGGCACAGAGTAGCCGGAGCATGCTGGACAGATGTTGGCTTGCATGCCAATCATCCGAGAGTATTTGTACTGCTCTTGTGGTCACCATGGCCAGGAGACTGAGCTCATATACTACTGATTCAGAAGGTCTTGCCAGTTGTATTCTGGTGCATTAGTTGTTTCAGTGCTCACTGTTGCCGTCAGTGTGGCCGATGTCTCAATGCATGGCTGGCCCACGTTTTGCTGCTTGTGTTTATGCCTTTTTTTGTTTTGTCATTCTGGACTTTTCTTGCAGTGCTTTGTAGTTCCATGTCTTGTGGTGGGCAGGCTTGTCCATGGAGACTGATTTATGTTCTTTTTGGATACACTCAAGATTTGGTCTCCACTAATTTTTGTGGTAGGGGTGCTGTTCTTTCTCTTTTTTCACCTGGTGAAAGTGAATCATTGGCCGTTGGTGGTGTTTCTTCCTCTGCCTCTCGAGACTGGGGTACGTACCTTGCTGTTGCATTGGTTGCCTATCTCCAGGTCGTTTGTGTGTCAACTGAAGACACTACCGGTAGTTGTTATCAAGGTGATATCTGTATTTTGGGCTGTTTGTATCCCTTCTATTATATTATGTTGTATTATAAGCCATAGCACATACCACAACTGATGAGGTTTTGAAGTGCTTTGTGGATGACAGCATGATACTCCTTGGAGCCTTTTGTTAGCAATTTAGTTACACACCCAGGGGCTGGATTGTTGTTCCCATGCAGTGTCGTGCAGTTTGTGAAGTTGACTTTCATTCCAATTATTCAGGGTCGCGTAGGCTTTCAAAGTTTGATGTTAGATTCCACGAACACAGCCAGCCGCCTTGTGTGCTGCCTGTGGGCCGTGCTCACTTTGCCACTGGATTCAAGCAAGCCTGGCTGGAGACGGCTGAAATGCCAGAAACCGGTCCTAGGAAGCTTGTTTCCGGTCCAGGGAAGGCATGGCTTGGCAGTTTGGGCTGGACTGTTCCCATGAGGCACAGGGTCAGACTGATTTGCATATGGCCATGTCTGAACTGGGGTGGCAGAGTGGGCTAAAGAACGGTGATGGATCAAACCCAGATCTGTTGACTGGGTGTGAGTGTTTGATTGGTTCTGGTGCTCCGTCCATCACCACCCCCTTTTGTACCGCCTGTGGGCCGTGGTCATGCAGTGTTACCATAGGTCCAGAGTTTTTAATAGATCATGACCCTTGCTGGCACAGCTGGTTATGGTAGGTGACCTGGGTTTGAAGGATACACACATTGCAGGCAGACCCTGCAGGTAACAGTCTCCTAAGAAAGGTCCCATTTTTAGGTCTCGATTGACCCAGCGCATGCGCTGGTCTGGCGAGACTTTTTGAGAGGGCTCCAAAAAGTGCTACCAGGCCAGCCTAGAGCTACAGTGCATGTGCGCGGGCACGCGCGCCGCGCTTGATCGCGATTACTTTCACTTTCGCAGCCGCACGGCCGCTTTGATGTTTAATCATGATCACTTTCGCGGCCGCATGGCCGCTTGGCATAGCCAGTAAGTCTCGCTTTTGGGACCTTATAAGTATTTAGTTATGCAACTGTTGCATGGCTATACACTTATAAGGTCCCAAAGGCGAGACCTATTGGCTATGCCAATGCTTGTAAGATCTGATTCTGGGCCCTTGGTTGTTCTTATGTGGCTGTTTCTTTGTATGCCTGCTTGTTTCTTTGTATGCCTGCTTGTTTCTTCTCTTTGCATCTCATAATGCTTCCACATTTATGTCCGGGTAATTTGCTAACTGCATTGCTGACAATCTGAATGAGGTAGACATCTTGTCCGTTGTGGGCACAGGCACACTAGTAATATTAGTAGCGCGTTATGATTTCCATCGAACAGAACTAGCTCCTATTACAGAAAAGGTTGGAGACCCCGGCCTAGAGTCAGAGTAATAAAAGTTACCTGAAAATAATAACGGAATTACTACATGATTCATCATCACCTTCACTCTTTGAGGATCTACCAAGCTCCCAAGTCTTTCATCATGCAATAAATGCCATAACAGCCAAAGGTATTGTGCCAGGCATTGATGCACACCTCAATTGTCCAGCACTTCTTCTGCAGACTCCATGTTGTTCGCTCCTACTCAGCTTGTCTGTTGCGTCCCCCACCCCTCCTGCATATACCTCATCATGCTGGACCAGAATAACATCATGATGCATACGTTTGTTAATGTCATTGCACTTTTTTTAACAAATGCTGAACAGTGTCAGCAACAAGCATTGGCAAACCTTTGCCATTGCTTGTTTAGCTAAGCCATGCTGCAAGTAGCTCCAAAAGAGCACCACACCCCTTCTTCCTGTGCAGTACCAAGCAAGACAATGCAAAGTATCACAATAACACTGTAAGGAATGGGTGTGTACTTAGAAGAGGAAGGCCTAGCCTGCAGGCTTCTACAAGTAACATGGAGCATGCCGAAGAAATTCAGGGGGAAATGCTGGGAAATTCAGGGGGACTCAGCGCACAAAGGAGAGAGCAAAAAAGCACATGCACTCCATTGGAGTGTTAAAAGAAAAGGTAAATGTGCCTCCCTAAATGCAAGCAGAGGAAGGACAGAAGTCATCCAGCCAGAGCACTGTAAAGAAGAAATGCTCCAAAGGTGGGGCACACAGAAAAACGAGGAAAGCCAATGAATAAGAAGGAAATGAGATAGACAAGACAACCAACCAATCACGAGCAAGAGGCTGAACCAGTGACCCAGCAAACACATGTGTATATTTTAATATACTAGTGAAAATAGGTCTTTGACAACAGACGGCTTAAGCAATCTGTAGGAGTGACCTAGAAATGATGAATAATTATTCTAAAGTAAGAATGTTCTTTTTTCCTGGGAGTGGGAAGTGGCTGCTGTACGCAGGGTAAAACTCGCCCTGGTAAAGTAACTGTGCATAGGAAGATTTAATGAATGAACTCTGCATAATCTGGACCCCGGGAAGATGAAAGGCTAGCTAGATGTGAACATGTGATCTGCAGGGGCCTTGCATTGATGTATTCTAAAGGTTCTTACGAGCAGCTCTCTCCCTCTCGCCCCCACTAGCTGAAAGGACCGGAGCGGCGCGTGTCTGTTCGGATCTGCACAGCGCCCTCCTCGCACGCACAATCAAAGCATGTTGGAGCGGGTGCATTAGCCACGGAAGGGTCTCCGACCATCCCAGACTCTGTTAAACTGTCTCGCGTCAGTTCTAAGGCCCCCTTAGGACCTGACAGAAATCCAATATCAGGCCTGGCTGCTCTCCTGCTCTGGCCGGTAATGGCCCGTAATATCCCACCCCGGGGGCCCGGCCACACCGCGCCGCGAAGAGCCGCCGCCGGCAGGTGTGTGCGCTTCCCATGCCCTGGCAGCCGAGATAAGGTCGCGTGCAGCCGAAGGAACACAGGTGGGTGTTTATTTATAACCACGCGCACCTGCTTCAGCATTCCAGGGCGCGCGCCGTGACTCGCTGAACAAGAGAGTATTAGTCTCTTACAGATAGGTTTTATGACATCCTGCTGCTGCTTTCCTAAGACACCCCCTCAAAGTGGGATTATTTCAGTGGTATATGATAGCAACTCGCCCTCATGCATAGTGCTTTCCGGGCGCTTTCTGCCAACGTCTACAATGGTAGCCCGGGAGAGTGCTCACCAGCAGGAATGACGTTGGGGTACAGCCAGCATAGTATTCCCCCCTCTGACCCCAATCCACCGCTGCTGTTCCAGTTGCAGTTCCGCCATCTTTAAAACTGCGTCCCCCCAGCTCTCACAATGAGCAGGGTGTACGAACCGTCCGTTGGCTCGTGGTGGTTATGCGTTTCCATGCACCTCTCAAAGAAGCCCTCAGTCTTTTTTATGGAGCTCAGGCCTGTCCAGGTTCACTGAGCGGATGCCACTGTGAATTGGGGTTTATGTGAAGCCACAAAGCTCTGTGAGAGACAAGACAGGAAATGAGGCTAGAATAGTTGTATCGTTTCTGGGCGATGGGGCAGCTGTTTCCCAGCCCCTGGGATAGAGCTTGAGTGATGTTCACATTACTTTCATGGGATTTCTTTAACACACTTGGGTGCATATTATCAAGAAACTGCGTTAAAATTATCGCCGGTTTAGCGGCGATAATGGTCTTGATAATATGCCCTTGTGAATTCCCATAGAAGCCCATGTTCTGGTGTCAACATGGGCTTCTATTGGAATTCTCTGTGGCATATTATCAAGCCCATTATCGCCGCTTTAGCAGCAGAAATTTCCGCTAAACCGGCGATAATTTTTATGCCGTGCTTGATAATATGCCCCCAAGGTCTCTGCAGCCTTTTATGCAGCAGAACCCAAGTCTTTGAAACGGCTCTAGGAGCAGTAGCTAATGAGCAGGGTACCATGTTTCACACTTGTCCTGTGTCACCAAGCAGTTTGCCATCAGTTCTTCCCTACATGGTTGTTTTATTCAGTGCCATGATACTGGGATTCAGGGTGCTGAGATTAACTTTCAGGGTCCGACCTTTTCCTCTCCTGCATGAGTTTGGCCTGCAGCAGCCAAACCTCTTCTTCTGGGGCCTCCTGCTTTAAGTGTGAACAGCAGAGCACAGCGCTGGGCCCGGAACAGCAGGATGTCCCTAGTTTCTGAGATCCCCCGAGTAGTCTTCGCTAGATGTGGTGACCCTTTTTCATCAGGAAAAATAGTAACTCTGAATTGAATCAAATTATAGGGGTGCACAGCAAGGACCTATATTTAAAGAAAAAAAAAACTGGTAAGCTGATATGTTACATTCTCACCCCCAGCTGACTCATGGCTCCACCCACAGAGAGGTGGTATGTCTGCAGCTCAGTAATTCTGTTCTCGGTCTAATCGGGGATTGCACTAGCCTTATAACTTGGGCCTTCGAAATACATCTCGCCTAATTTTAAAACAGTGGCCTCATTTTGAAGGTGGCCATTGAGCACATAAGTGTCGCTCACAGCTGTAGCCAGGGCAGAAATCCAAAGTAGGCCTCATGCTACCTACAGTGTTGAGTGGTTGACATCCATTTTGACACACTGTCATTGGATCCTTTTGGGCCTAAGGGGCAAATTAACAGAAATAGTTGTGGCTTGTTGTCATTAAAGCATTTTTATGTACTACAGTACAACGTACCCTATGGATCACATGAGCGTCATGTCTGGATCCCGACCTGTAGCTGAAGACCAGAAGCATTCATTCTTCTCATCGGCTCACCTTTGAAATGAAATGTTGCAAATATTTTGTAGAGCAACTGATGTGACAGGGTCGTGATAATGATTAGTTCTAGTAAAGCCTGGCTCTCACAAAGGTGACTATTGGAGTTATTGGTCGAGATAACCATGTGAATTGGCCGCGCAGGTAGTGTGGGATTCCCCCACAAGATGGCTGAGGCAGTAAACAGTTACCACAATCCGCCGTAGAGCAGGGAGGAGCCAAGCCCAAGGAGAGGTTTGTAGATCAGCCTCAGCATTGCTGTGCATATCGGCCTTATGGTAAAATAACCTTCTCGCTCCTCATCCCGCACTAGATCAGATCCTAAAAATGCTGCTAGGGAGGGGAATCGCTTCGTGGGTCGCAGAGACCATCTGTTTCCCGCTGTCACCAGACGAGGTGAAGATGCTCGGCCTGGATTTATTTGCAGTTATTACAGAGATGGGCTCACAGATTCCTGCTTTTATTTACCCCCACAAGGCACGTCTGGCTGGTGCAGGGAGCGATGGGCATATCTTGATGTGCTTTGACCGCTGATACAGGCTGAGTAATGGGAGCGCCAACGAGTTATGACGTACGATAGCCGTGGCATCTCCGACGGCTCAACGCCAAGGGCAGACTGCTGGTGGATGACAGTCCATCCTTTATGCAAGAGAGCCCTTTACTGACCTCAGCCAACTGCTTCGTTCTGGAATGCAAGCGTACTCGTATTCGCGTGTCTTTTGAATTAGAAAGGGAACCTCTTTGGCGCCATCTTGTCATAGGGTCCTGATAGCCCCGTTAAGTAGAGGGTGAGAGGTTGAAGCCACCAGGAGGCAGTGAAGAATGATGGAGAAGAGGAACTGCCAGCAGTAGAGATAAATAGAGCAAGCATCAAAGAAAGGAGTGAGAAAGTCAAGGGGAAATGAATGCGTGGATGAAGACAGTAAAGCGCTACCACGGCAAAGCTTCGAATCAGAAAATCAAGTGGAATCAAAAGGGGTTGGGTGAGACACTGAAAGGGAGCAAAGAGGGAAATGATGAGCACGTGTGGTAGAACTGAAAGGGTAGAGCGAACGGCAATAGTGGAGGAGGTAAAGTGCATGAGGAATGGGTTCGCCAAAGATGTGAAAGAGTGTGGCATGGTACTGATTGAAGGGGTAATACAATGAAAGAGAGCGTGTGGTTTCATATTTGACATACAGAGACAGGCGAGGGAGCTGGTTCGGTAGGACTGTTTTGAGCCAATGATGGAAGATGTGTGAGATGGTGTCGAGGTACTGGGCCAGTGAAGGATAATGGATGGGATGGTATTGACATGTGGGTGAGTAGGGTGACATGGTATTCCCGTATAGAGGACTGTGAAGAAGAGTGGAACGGGAAGGTATTGATGAACTGGTACAGCGAAGGGAGTCGTGTGGGACTGTATCGAGAGGTTGGAGCAAGACTGAATGCTGGGTATCAGAAGACAGAAAATAGCTGTATATAATTTTGTCTCTAACATTTTTATTAATGTTGTTTACTTTTTTATTTTGCAATATGTTGATAAATCTTTTTTGGGGATTCTAACGGATTTGTAATGATTTTAGTTTTTTATAAATCACTTATGTTTTGTGATAGTGTCATATGGATGTCCAATTTGAATAGAGAAGCACTTCACCTATTATAAACATAAGAATGATAATGAAAAAACGCAGAGATTCGATTCAGAAGGGGCCAGTCGTAGATGTTGCTGTGTAATTGTTCCTCCTTGAAGTCACTTTAAGAGGAACAGGAAAACGTTTGTGTACTTTTCCAGGAATGGAGAATACCTGCAAGAGATATATGAATACCCACAAACATTTGAGTTTAAAGAATTACCCAACTCAGAAATACCCGCAATCTCCAAAACTTCCGAATGTGTTAATTATGCTGGTGGTATTTCCACATTTTTAACTACACCTTCAGAAAACAAAATACCACCAATTATTTTTGTGAATCAGGATTTGAAATGTGTTCGTAAACAGTTTTTGTACACTGTAGTTGTAGGTAGTGGAGGTGTGCTACATGGTTTTTGATTCTGGTCCTCCATCCTTTTGACAAATGTACACAATTGGCAGTTTCCAGGTTACCACAAAAGCCAATTGATCATAAGTTTGTCTCAGAGTAGTCATGTTGTGCCTTCTGTTATAGCTGTTTGTTATTCGATTGCTTTGGTAACGTAGATGGTCTTTCCAGTGCATATAGCCTGTCTCTTGAAGGCCAGGACCTTTAATGGCCTTTGGGTTCTTCAATTCAACATCTGCTGTTTTCTTTTGTCTCTGTTAAGTACTTACCAGGTCGTGGTGGAGGAAGACCGCCCCAGGAAGGTGAAGCGTGAGTTGGGGAGCCATGAGTGCTTTTTGGTGCCACTGACCTACGATGATTCTATGGCCAAAGGTACTTCGCACTACTTTGGGGCTGATCTCCCACCCAGCAGCCTCCCTGAAGCTACACCCTTCATCGTAGGCGATAATCAGACCTACAATGGCTTCTGGAACCCACCACTGGAGCCCAAGAAGGCTTATCTCATCTACTTCCAGGCCCGGAGCCACTTGAAAGGGGTAAGAGTGCTCTATGCAGCGCCCTGTCAGCCAGCTATTGCCACTGCCTTAGTAGACGTTGAAATATTGCATCTAGAAATGGGACTTGTTTGGTTCACCAAGTGAATTACCCAATTATGTTACCTAATCATCTATCCATTTGCTTCCCATTTATTCAGCCACTCACAACAACATATATCTTCTGAGCCTTTTACCCACTCATTATTTGTGCCCTCTGTTCAGCACTTATAGTTCACTAACCCATTCATGAACTCACTCATCCTTCTACTAACACATACATTGACTCAGCCACACCTAAATTTTTGTTTGTATGACAATTGACAATACTTCTAATTCAATAGGCTTATTGCTTCATGCCATCAACTGCCCTAAAGCAAAAATTATTTGAAAATATGTCTGTAGAGTCTCTATGTACTCTGTTCAGTCATCATTCACATAAACATCCTACCAAGACTTCACAGCACTTCTCCAAGGCCAGAACATCTTAAAGCAATTTTGTTTCTGCGTCTTTGCTATTGAAATCGGCACATTCGTTCATTCGTTTATGCATGCACTCATTCACCACTTGAATTTTTGCTCACCCATCTGACCGTTAACCATTTCACTCATTCATCTTTGGGCACACTGGCAATCAGGGCCGTAGGCACAGGGGGATGGGGGGACATTTGAGATCCGGTCCAGCCTTCCCCAAACAACCGAGGCAGCTGGCACAGTATAGAGGTGCAGGAGTTCAGAAGGTGAATTGGCACAAAAAATGCGTAAAGAGTTATTTTTATCTTGTTACCTTTTCTGCGTGCTCCAAGACAGGTTAAACGTCAGGCCATGTCTTCTCACAAATTGCTTGATGTGGAGATGTTGTCTCCTTTTCTTCTTTTGACTGCACAGTGAGAGGATTTTATAAAGTGAATTATGTGACAATCTCTCTGTGGTACAGACACAGCCACTGGAATGAAGCGGCAGGAGATGTCTAAATTATGCATCAATGTTGACTAAATTATGTGGCAAGAAATCACAAATTATACTGCTTAATGCGGCACATTTTCTAATAGTATCACTTTATTATTTTGTCATTTTTACACGTTAGGACTGTCTGGGCAAAGGTTTCACTTCATTAGTACCAGTACCACATCGAAATAAAGTGGAAAGTTACTGAAAGGTGACCAGTCAACTTTTGTGAAGGACCTTCACTGCACAGCAGCACGTGTTGCAGCATTGTTAGTAACAGTGGATCTGTTTGAGCTAGAAAAAAGTTATTTTTTTGTTAAAATCTGTAGATGATTCAGCAGATGATGGATTATGTGGCAAATGTGGATATTCATAATTATGCAAAAAGCACATGGCTGCAGAATCACATAATTCCACGACCACCAAATCGCATAATTCCAGTGGCCTTGCATACAAGGAGTGCATAAAGAAATAGTGGAGGATGTCCATTTGTATCTAATGTAGTTCAACAAACAACTGCAGTTATGAAAGAACAAATGAAGCACATTTTGTTTTATAATTTTGAAATATAATGGAAACTGAGTTTTTAATAGGATCAAAACAAATCGTGGTGATGCACAAGTGATAAATATTATATTGCATTGCATGTTTTTATAGATCTTACTACCCCTATGTGTGGCATGGAAGCGCTTACCTACTTGGGCAGCAAGTTACACTGTATAGGGTGGTGTGTGGTTAGAAGGGTGTTGCCTTTGTTTTGTGCTCTAATGTGGGAAGTGTTTCCATGTTGTGCATGATGACCACCAAGTTGCAGTTATCTTATAATGAGGAGCTTAGCAGTGTGGTGGATGATGTAGTATGAGAGACACAGACGCATAGTTTATGGTTTTTCAGTACACTGACAGCTTTGGACAGCTCTGCAGGTCCCATTATGGAATTTCTTATGATTATAGTCAGCTTAGCTGGTTACTGCACTGGGTTGTCCTATCAGAAATTTTGTGGCAGATTTACCTACATGTCATGCAACGCAGCAAGGTAACTCGCTGCAATGCGTTGCGTGAAAGGCTGCCAGCAAAAATGTGCCATATTTACAAAGTTAACACACATTTCTGCTGTCTCCTAGAGCTGGCACACTGCGTGCTGCCTAGCACCAATGAAGGCACCCTTGCACCATGGTGCAAGGATTGTTTTTGTGCAGGAAGGGCCAACTTCCTGCACAAAAACAATTCTTTAAGGCATGTTCTATTGCTATGTGTGCTGCAAAATGTATCACAAATAGAATGAGGAAGTAACAAGGAGAAGAAAATAAATTACTTGGTTGTAACTGTGGTTCTCCAGTATTGGCATCTTTCATAGATTCACATGCTTGAATCATTCTCCGTTGTCGAATTGCGAGTCCCACTGTACATTTAAAAGCCATATTGGTCATACATGGCCCATAAGGGCTACGAGAAACATTCACTTCATTAACTTATCTCTGTGATTACAAAAGAGCCAAACTCCAGCAAATCAGGTGCCTGAACCCTCTAGAACACTCCGCATAAAGGATTCACTCCCTCAGATTTTCAAGCACTAGTGATAAACTGAACATGTAGAAAGATGGTAAGCCTCTTAGGCGAGGAGGGTGGGTCGCATGTGAATTGAATACTGGATAACCTCAGTTACTGGTCAGTAACTTATATTCTTCTTGAGTATTGGGCCTTTCATAGATACACATGCTTGAATAAGAATTGCCAGTAGTAAGCAAAATGGCATCATACTTATTGATACAATATAGTGGGTGGTGGGATAATTAATGAAGTAAAGGATTACCTTATTGGAATAGATGACGGAGCACTGCCTGTCCCACGGCTGCATCTCTTTGCACTGTTAAATCCAGACAGTAAATGTAAATGGGTAAATGTGTGTCTGGTCTTCCAAGTAGCTGCTCTACAGATGGACTGACGAGAGACACCAGCGAAGAGAGCAACTGACATAGACACACTTCTTGCAGAGTGTGCTCGAACTTTGGAAGAAAGAGGTTTTCCAGCCTTCCGATGAGAAAACTGGAGAGCAGCAGCAATTCAATGAGCACTACTGTGTTGGGAAAGGAAAGCAGATATCCTTTCTAAGGCTTACTATAAGCCACTAGCAACTGGTTGGATTTTCTAAATTGCTACATCCGATGCAAATAGAATTTTAGACAACTTTTACTGAGTATAGCATTTTTTCAGCTCTGGTCTGAGGATTTATAAAGAATGTTTTGATTATGATAGGCTCATTAAGATGAGTCTGAGGGCCCCCTTGAAATGCATTTGGGGTTGCTTCGTAATATCATTGTCCTCTTGCTTGAATTTCACTTATTCTTCTTGAAGACTTTAAGGCCAGTAATAATTCTATTCTATGCCCATTTGTAAAGCGCATGGCTACACTAAGGCATTCCACCGCTAACATCTGTAGCACAGACTGACAATGCGCAGCAGCGGAAGCAACGGTCGGAAAAGCTAATTACCAAAAACTCAAGTTTTCAAGTGCTTCCTAAACAAAAGTTGATTCTCAATGAGACATACAGCATTAGTCAGAGAGTTCCTCGGTTTAGCAACAGTGTAAGCTTAAGGAGCGCCCTCCACTTCTCATTCTCTGGATATGGGGAGCTCTGACAAGTCAAGCCTTGGTTGACCTTTGAGCCCTACCAGGGTGTAATGTGAAATTAACGATTGTAAGAAAAGTGTACCTTTTGCCTGAATTGCTCTGTGCGCAATACATAGAGCCTTGAACTTCACCCGCTGGTCTCCCGGAAGCCAATGTAGAGTAAGTAGGGCCTTCTGGACGGATTGATGTCTCTAGATATTCAGCTGCCTTCAATGAGAGCATTTTAGATCAGCTCTGTAAATGGGCTCGAATGAAGCCTTCATCAGCTGCGAAAGGACTAAATTAATTAAGCTGCCAAGATGGAGGAGGTTACTTTATTGGTGAAAAGACTCGGAAAATTCCTTTAAGAAACTCTTTGGTAATCTATTTAACCACAGAGAAGATGAACCAGATGAGCCAGATGATCTCCTAAATCCTGATATAGCTGCTAAATGCACATTAAGTGAAGTATGAGCCAGCGCCAGGAAGCTTCGGCGTCAGTGCGCTCTACAAATTGCACCTAAGATAAGCCCGCTTTAGCTGGATGTGACAATAACAGCAGAATATGTTCTGGTTGAGCTGAAAGAGAATGCTACTGTGATTTCTGGCACCGCAAACAAAAGCGTTTTCACTTGAGCTTATAAGTCTTGTTAGTAGAGTCAGCTCTAGCAAGAATTTCTTTATCGTCTTGCGGGACATTTAGGCTCACAAATGTATTGTGTTCAGCAGCAATGCTGACAAGTGGAAGGGCGCTTGATCTACATGGAGTATCTGGTTGTGATTCATTGCAATAAAGTTGTCATTGGCTTAAGTTGAATATGATGTTTCTCAGAGAGCAGGGTCAGTTTGGCGAACCAGTACTGCCTGGGCCATTTCGGTACCTGAATTATCCTGCATGGTTCGTGCTTCATTTTGTTGAGAATTCATGGGATTAGGGTATCTTGGTGGGGGGGGGGGGGTGGAATGTAAGCACAGATCCCTGACCATTTTATCGAAAATACATTCCCCCACGATTCCGGTTGTGGAACTCAACTTGCATAAAACTTACATTTTCGATTCTAATGAGTTGCAAATAGAATTACATTTGGTTTGCCCCAAAGCTGGAAGGCATTGTCTGGGGCAACTTGGTTGAGGTTCGAACCCCAACTTTCACTGAAAGTCAAGTTACTTGGAGCCTGGTGCCAGCTCTCTCTTCTAAAGAAAGTTAAACAGTTTCTTCCAGAAAGCGGCTTCAGAACTTCTATTCAAACCCTCCAACTCTTGCATTGGCACTAGTCCAGACTGGCCATACTGGGAATCAGCTGTTTCCCTGGAAGGCTGGAGGGGTGAGGGCCGGATTTGGAGCAGTGCAATCATTTCAAAAGCACTGCAGAGTTCCTTGTATATCCATCAGTTTTCAGGCATCAATAAAAGTGCCAGGATAACTCTGGTGATTAATGTGCCTACTGGAGAGACAGGGAGTTTTGTCTAGTGGCAGTTTTGACTCATCTAGGGTAGCACAGAGGGTTTAGATGCCTGCTGCAAAGAGCATGTACTATGGAGATAACAGAACAGTTTTTTATGTGCCTAGATCAGTGAGTTACTGCTTTTGTCATAGAAATGCTTTTGTTACTTTGCAGTTCATAAGTTACAATCATAATCTAGGTTAGAAAGTTAGTTTTTTGTCCCAGTCTTCCATTAACCTAATTTTGGTAAAAAGGGTTTGTTTGGGTAGAAATACATTTGTATTAGTAAAGTCCATCTTAACCACTGTGTTACGTTCTGAGCCCTGTGTTTTTGCTTCCTCAGACCAAGCACCCTTAAAACTGTGCCTACCAGTATAGATGAAATGTGAATCCTATACCGTGTAGCCTCCTTAGGCTTATCTACCAATTTCTATACATTGATTTACGCATGTATGATTCATTGTCTCTGTATGTGTGTGATGTAAAATGATCTGACATCCTACTCTGATATGAGAGGCACTATAAAACAAATGTAATGCATGTGAGAGAGTAGCTATGGAGAGATGAGATGCACTGTTGGAGGGTGATAGTGAGGGAATCATTGACGAGCCCCAATAATGATTGCTCTGTCCTGGTGCACTATAAGGTCATCATTTACTATGCTTTACAAACGAATATATTTAAATATATAATGGGAAATTTATTGGAGACTGCACCATAGTTGCCATTTTTTCCAAATGTTCTTGGGGAGAGAACCTACCCAAGACACCTTGTAGTGGTCAGGCTTGCTCACTATGCGCCGTATGGGGGCTGGTGTGACAAATGTTGCCAGGGCTGCTTTGGGTCCCCAGTCCTGCCCTGCATTTGCAAAGTGGTAACACTGTGCTCCATGGCCGCCCAGACCTCCCACTGGCATCCCTTAATATCATCCTACACACCACAGTATGCCTCTCCAGGGCTGCAAGAAATATGATCACATCACCCCCATCCTGATGGAACTCCATTGGCTCCCCTTACTGGTCCACGCCATTGTCAAACGACTGTATCGTTTACAAAGCTATGGTGACCGCCCCCACTTACCTTGCAGACAAACTCACCTTTTTGGTGGTTCTAGACACACCCAGAGCCAGGACTATGTCAAACTGCAGACTAAAAATTTCTTTTTTTTAAAGAAGCTTTTTCCATCTGTGCTGCGGGATCTGGAACAGCATTCCTGTTTCCCTCAGGTCTGCCTCAAGGGTGCTCTGATTTAGGAAAGAGATTAAGACTCACCTCTTTAAAGCATTCTACATCACAATGCATTAACCATCCACAACGCTCACGTCCATGACCTCTCCTGTCTCTTGTGGACTTTATGCTTGTCTTAGACCTTGTACAGTGCTCCATTGCCTTTTGACTAGATGTGCACCATTGAAATACCATATGCATATTTGCATACATAGCGACTTGTACTATACAAGTAGCCTTTCTGAATTACTGCAACTCTACCATCCATCTACTTATTTCTTCACTCATTTAGCAATCATCAGTGGGATCACCAGGCTTTCGCCCTGTACGTGTTCTTTGGCAGATGACTCGGACCATCATGAGAGTGCTGATGTCACCAATTTTGAATCCTGTTAGGTACTCTGTCACTGATCACTAGCACCAGCAAGTGATTATTTCTAATATCACTAGATGTTTGGTCTGTGGGTGCACAAAAGCAGCTCACTGTTGAGGGCAGAAAATTAGTTTAGAGACCGCCACACCTTAGAAACATTGATGAGCTAATTACACCCATGCGCCATAAACGGTGTCTAGCATAATATGCTTTGTGTAAAACTTTTTACGGAGTCAGGCGAAGGAGGGATGAAATTGCTGCCCCGCGGGGGGCTCCATGGCCTCTGTCCAGTCATTCTCATCTATTGTGTCTGTATCCCCGGTCATGATGCGCTAAGGGCAGGCAGTGGGATGGAGCTATTTGTGATCAATAACCGATAAATTCGTTTTAGCCTATGAGTGCCCAAGTCGCCCATTAACAGTTTGCCCTCTAACGGGTCAAACTATGGCAACTTTTAAAGGTCTCGTAAATAGGGGGATATAGCATCATGTAGCTGCAGGTATCTGTAGAACTGGTTACGGTCTAACTGATAATCACTCTGTAGTTCCTGAAATGATTTTAACACAGTGCCCTGCATGAAGTCTCCCAACATGGATATCCGTATGTAATCCCACCTCTGGAAACCACCCATTAAGGCTACCTGTCAAAGAAAACTGCCCTCCCCAGGGACATTCCCTGAGTCAATCTCCCCTACCGCCCCATCCGCCCGAGGGACCGTCTCCATGTAAATAAGACAATCTGGGTAGCCAGGGGAAGGGGACCCATCCCCCTTTCATTGTATAGGAAGTCTAGCAAAGATGTGTCTCTCATCGCCCATCTCTGTCACGTACACAAGATCATCCTGCACACCATACCACCAATCATTGATAATCAATAAGTGGGAGGCAGTATAGTAGGATTGCACACCTGCAGCAATGCCTCCACAAAATGTGGACTGTAAGCACGTCCAGAGTGCAATGTGCGTCGCACCCCCCCCGGCCCCCCAATAGGAACTGAGTTAAAACTACATTTACCTGTCAGAACCACGTAGCGGGAAGCAATAGTGTTGGGATTATTCTGGAGTTGGTATAGCTTGCGGGGCAACAAGACCATCTTAAAGATTGTCGATCCACCTAGCAGGGATATTGGCAGCGGAGACTAGGCCTTCACTCCATCTTTAACGTGCGATAGCATTGGGGCCATATTGAGGGTTTATGAAACAGTGGAATCTGGAGAAATAAACACCTCTAAGTACTTGAATCCATTTATAGCCAACGTTAACCCCGATGCCCACTCCATGTTACTGGTGGCCCCGTTTGCCAGGAAAACCACTGATTTCCTGACGTTGATACATAACCCAGAGGTCTGGCCAAAAACCTGCATGATCTGTGAGATGCGAGGTTCAGAAGTCCTTGGATCCGAATAAAGAACAGAACATCGTCTGCATATCAAGCTATCCTTTCAGACATCTCTGAGGACCACTCAAAGCGCTGCACTTGGGCATCAACCCTCATCTAGGCAGCCAGCGACACTGGGGCAAATAGCTGGGGGGGACCATCGGCACCCCAGTTTGGTACCCCTATGGATCTTGAAAGGATCAGAGACCGCACCCATGACCCGGACATAGGCTGTTAGATCGGTGTAAAGAAGACGGGCATAAGAAAGAAACCGTGGGCCTAGATTGATGCTCCGAAGAAGAGCAAACGGTACTGCCAGCTAACCAAATTAAAGGCCCTATCTATGTCGTCGAGCACCACAGCAGCTGGTCTCTCCAAACGGTCTGCCATAAGGAGAGCATTATAAACTCATAGACTATTATGGTGAGTGACCCTTTGTGGCATAAATCAGACATATATCTCATAAATCCGTAGACCAAGGTTTTAGTGAGGAGTTTCAACCTTGACATTGAGGAGAGAAATTGGGCGATAAGATGAGTGGTTTTCAGGTGGGCGCCCAGGCTTAAGAAAGATGACTATTTCTGCTTGCCGCCAGTCTGGTGGGAGCTGTGATTCCTCTAGCACCGGTGGATCACCCCTAATAGATGATTCCCTAGTTACGGCATATAGGCTTTACGAAATTCTCTAGGAAAGTCATTAGGCTCTAGGGCTTGTCCAGTCCGCAGCTCCTTCAGGGCCGCAGACAACTCTTCTGCGGTAATCATCTCGTCTAGCTGCACGCAGACGGCATCTGACAGAGACCGCGGGGTAGAGCCTTAACAAATTCAAATATTTGATCAATGTCAACTGCGTTTCTTCGAGTGTATAGCTCCCCATAGTATGCAGTAAAGCTCTGAGCAACCTCCCGGGGGCCCGACAGCAACCCACCCTGAGCGTCCTGCACCTCTGGCCCTGGAGAGATTGCCCAAGCCCCGACTGAGGATGAGCACAAGGAGCATCGCCAGAACCGTATGTGGTCTTCCCCTTATTCGAATCCTACCCACAAAGACTGAGCTAAATCCGCCCAGAAAGCGCACCCCAATTGTACCTGTGCGGATGAAGTAGCAGCCTCCTACATTAAATGTAGGTACTAGTCACCGTCACTCGCTAGCTCATTCTATGGCAGCAACCTGTATTTACTTCAAGAAAATGCTGAACATTTATTAGTGTTTCCAAGATGGAGACTGAAGCTCTTGCTCAGCCCTGAAATCCTTTAGTTCATGGCTGCCATCTTGGTGTGGGTAGTGGAGTGTGCTGGCTGTACGTTGACGGGTCCTGCCGCCAACGGGTGGGCGCAGTGTGTCTGCTTCTGAATATCACCTTCGTAAGCACAAGCTTGGTGTTTCCTGGGTATCACTGATAACTGTTGACAATGGGCAGTCACATGCGTACAGGCGCTGCAGTATTTGCAGATGTTGGTGACAACAGCTGCACCAGCGCGGCATTAAGCGGTTTATTTCACACCATGATTTGAATTAGCATTGGAGGTCTCTAACTCATCGTATCAGCTGTGTCCCAGAGCGACGTGCTAAGTAGGGGCACGGAAAAGAGCCAGGGGGCGGCGGTGCCACTCACTCGGGCACAGCGTCTCTGCGCAACAAGCAGCTGGGCGTTCTGCGTGAGTTTTGATCAACGCATAGGAGCCCTGTGTTCAACAGCGGCTCCGGCACTTTTACTGTCACCGTGTGGCTCGAGGGGGGCGGCGCGCCCCCACCGAGCAGTAAATCTGTTTATTTCTATAGACCCAAGGTGAGAGGCAACCTTTTCAACCTGTTAATCGACTGCGGCTTGTTTTCTCCTCTTTTAATGGCCATCTGCTCCCGCCTTAGTTCGGTGGATAATTTGTGGCTTGCCGTAGACTGGAGGGCAGGCTGCGGCAGCTGGCGCGCTGGCGGCGCACGGCGCGCGTGCTGCCATGGCCTCTCTGCGCGCGGTTACTCTTGTGTATGATCTATGGGTAATGCGGCTGTGCGCATTATTGATTGGAGGGCAGCGGGCTTGGCGTCCAACTTCGGAGAGACGTCAATGTGACGGGCACTTTGTTGTTTAATAAGCGAGTGATAAAGTATCTCGGGCTAGACTGCAAGTTTTATAAGGATATTGCAAGGCACCGAGTGGTTCTGTGAGCTGAGCATATAGGGACGAGCTGCTTCAATCAATTATTTCAAACTACATCCATATGTTGTCTTGTGGAGTTGGACTGTGAGCTCAATGTGACTTACAGTATCCGTTTTATTCATTGTAAGGCTGATTTTATCCATTAAGGTGCATGGCCACCTTAATTCAGCCTTTCATTGCTCCCTGTTATACCCTCTGTGCTAAAAGTGCCTACCATGCAGAAAGGGAAGGAACCATCTCACAGGACCAGCACAGAACAAGAAGCCGCAACCTCACCAGACCTGAAATCAGAAAGTAAAAAAGAAGAAAAAAACCCAAAAGGCAATCCTTCTCGAACTACACACACAGTGTGCTTCATGGTTAAAGTAGCCCTAGGTCCACCAGCCCTTTGAGCCAACGACCAAAGAAAGAGCCTTTCCCCTCCTCTGCTCTCCTCTTTCAGTTCTCCTAAAACGGTTTCAAGGCATATCGCCCATCAATCAATCAATCAATCAGGGTTTTATAAAGCATGCTACTACTCACCCGTGAGGGTCTTAAGGCGCTGGTGGGGAGGGGAGGGGGGCGTGCAGCTCCGGATCAGTCAAAAAGAGCCAGGTCTTGAGGCTCTTCCTGAAGGTGTGCCGAGTGGGGTAGCATCTCATGTTGCCAGGGAAATCGTTGCTGCGACATAGCAGAAGGCTCTTCTGCCTGCTCTGGCTCTGCGGATGCGTGGGGTCTCTGCCAGGGCGAGGTCGCCGGAGCGGAGGTTCCTTTTGGGTACGTGGAAGGAGACTCTCTCGTTGAGGTATTTGGGTCCAATGCTGTGGAGGGATTTGTAGGTGTAGGTGAGTAGCTTGAAGGTTACTCTCTTCTGGACGGGGAGCCAATGGAGGTCTCGTAGGTGCTGGGTCATGTGCCCGTGTCGTGGGTTTCCGAGGACGAGTCTGGCTGCGGTGTTCTGGATGGTTTGGAGCTTGTGTAGCAGGGTTCTGTTGATTCCGGCATAGAGGGCGTTGCCGTAATCCAGTCTACTGGTTATGAGTGCGTAGGTGACAGTCTTTCTGCATTTGGGGGGGGGTCCACTTGAAGGTCTTGTGGAGGATGCAGAGGGAGTTGAAGCAGGTGGAGGCTACGGCGTTGTTCTGGCGGGTCATGGTAGCACCCTACTCCCAGCTCATGGACAACCATCTTCAGCCGTCCTGCACCTTACCCAATGCTTGGTGTCCAATGCTCTTAAGCAGGGCTTGTAAAAAGTAATTGTGGGGTCTAGGTCCAAGGCAACGCGAGGACCTCTGAACCCTTCTTCCATTTATGGTGGGTGCTATAAAAACCTGTTTCCAAGTATTAATAAAGAGGAAATGTGTCGCCATCTAGTCCGATGGCCCAGTAATTTGGCTCATTAGCAATGAAGCTGTCAGGCTTGTTTACTATTAAAAATCTATATATGCATTTTGTTCAACGACCACAATGCCCTGGAAAGGGTGGGACCCGGTACAAAATGCTTCTCTTGCACCCACTTTGTTAGGGCCAGGACTTTAAGAACCATGGCTACAAAGTTCCCAAATCCAGATATGTAGCAAAAATGGGGAACCCAGATAGTGTAGCTAAACCAGGGCACAAGTCGGGGGTTACATGCGGGTGGACAGCGTCTACCCTCAATTTTCACAGGCTGGACGCCGTCTACCCTGCCAAGAGGTTGGGCTCCACAGTAATATGCTTAACTTTTCCTGGTGTAATTTTCAGGCACCAGGACAATTTCAGCAGCGCCTGCACATTGTCTGCTATTGTTCGGAGCAGCAACCTGCAGGTGGGGAGGGCTTATCAGATTTCAGCTCCTCCATAAGGAAAGCCAAAGAGGGGGCCAGCAGGCCTCCTTCTGTTGGAGTTTCCTGGCTGGGAGCTATGGGGAGCCTCACACCTAGATGCAATGGAGAGGAAACCAAGGCTCACAACTTGTTATCACTTCACAGGTACTTAAGAGAGGCATGCTTTTGAATGTGTTCAGTCCCTGTATGTAAGAGATGTGCATACACTGTAAGAATGTCAGATGTGTCCCTCTGTCCCAGTATTTACACAATTTTTTTTTTAAATACCACTTATTTGTTTTCTTTATTTTATAGCACTTTAGCATGCAGGGTGCCAGAGTGCGTTACATCACATGTGCACATTTTACATTGACAATAAATCATATGAGTGTAAATTAATGTACAGGATGTGTTACAAAAGACAGTGAGGGTTATAAGGTGTAGGAGCCACATGTCCTTCATAGCTCACGGTGATATAGTAGAAGGATTACAATTTATTAACTACAAGTAACAAAAGTATCGCTGTGTAAAAAGCAGAAACCCAATTACCCATTTACATTTAAAAAAATCTGTCATCTGTGTGTTACATAATATGCTTTGCAGGAGACATATTAACTCTCTATGCTACTTTGATTCAAAACTGGGACTAGACAAAACAGAGATCTCACCAGCAAATACGTTATCCTCCAGAGTTATCTTACCGTTATTATTAATATTATTCCCTGAGATTTAGGTAGCACACAAAGATCTCTGCAGCAGGTGCCTTAACCCCATAAGATATTTTAGAATACAGACTTTGCAACAGTTAAGCATAACAGATTTATTGCCACATTTCTCCTTGTAGCCAGTTTCTTTGTGGCAGGGTTTTAAAAAATAAATGTATAAGTTGAGGCCCCGATTTTGCATTGGTGTCGCGTCAATTTTTTGGCGCAACCCCAATGCAAAACCTGTTAAATATTGTAATCTGCTCTAATGTACTCATGATAGACCTACTGAACATGTGTGAGGTCTTGAGAGCTGATGTCACCTCCTGGGAAGTCGTGGGTTGTGATGCCACTTCCTGTGATGCTACATACAATGTAATACGCCATGATGTCACTTACATACTGCCTAACTTGGTTAGTCCTCCCACTTCGTTTTTTTAGGACTTGTGCCCTGGGCTAAACCGACATAAAATAGCCAGAAATGTGTGGGAAACAAATGTTTTAAGCAATAAAATGTAGGCCCCTTTCATAGTCGGCTGACTGTTCCATTTGACTCAGTATGTATAAGGCTTGCTGTTTGCCTAAACTTCTCTTTGCAAGACATAAAGAGGGGACAATGAATATGTTCTGATCATCTAAAGATGGTAAAGTATTTAGAGGGTGTTCACTTGAGAGGAATATGAAAAGAGAGCTGAACGTGTCCTCCAATATTTAAAGAGTATAAGATGTCCTTAAATATTTAAGCATAGATGAAATTACGATTGGACAAATGTAAATTTAGCTCTCGCCAAACCTAATTGAAATCACACAAATTTAGGGGCGATGTGAAGTTAGGAGTCCCAGTCATGATTTTTTCAAAGTCCAAGGCCTGTGATTCGGCAGTGCCACAACACAAAACACTCAAAGGTGTAGGGATGAAGAAATTAAGAGGATGCAAAATAAAGGGATTAGGTAAGTGTACGGGAAAAAAGAAGAAAGGAAAGACAATAAACCTAAACAAAGAAAGAATAATAAAGTGCAAATAAGTGATAGAAGGATGGTCTGCAGACAAAAACAAACAAGCACGTGAAGGAGGGACACTAAAGAAGAGAAAAAGGAAAAGAGCGAATGTGTTAACAAAGGTAGCAGGAGAAGCAGATTGCATATCTGTTCAAGCTTAAAACATGAACGAAATATGCAAGACCCCTTATGGGTCGACTGTACCTCACTCTGAGTCCTGTTTAACAAGCAGTTGATTGGTTCCTACCATTGTAAAATAGTTCGTTTGGGTTCATGTAGTGACTCTGGGGACATATGTGTAGTGTGCAGGTCAGTAATATCTAGGTAAATGCACACACCCTCAACTCATCTGTGGCCTGTAGGATACATAGAGGATACATAGAGGTGTTGGGCAGTTCAGAAACTACTACAGAGATTTTTAGAACAGGTTCCCATTATAGTGAGCTAGACTAGTGGGCTACTGTCGGGACCGGTGTGCAGCCTGTAGGCCACAGGTTCCAGTCTAAGTGAAGTCTTACAAAGAGAAGACATGTCAACTAAAAAGCGTTATTTTCTCCTAAAATCCACTAGTGTTGTACCTAAAATCAGATCAAATTCTGATCATCCTGTTTCCCCCTTATTTACGCCCACACCTAGTGCCACCTGTTGATCTTGCTTGCGGATCCTCTGCTCTGTGTCTACAACAGGCTATTCTAGACACCATAGCACAACGACGCTGATTTCCTACAGGTTGACCCCGATGTTTTTTGTAATGCCTGACCTCTTCTGTGATAGGCTATTCCCGACTGCGTCTGATGTCACAGGTAATGTGATACTGCTATGTCAGCTGTCCTCGTATTATTGTAAAAATATCGGCCAATTATGTAGTCCATGCCATAGTGAAGTGTCTTTGGTGCTTAAATGTGTGGGTATCATGATTAATCAACTCAGAAGGGGTGATTGTTTTATTAATTTATATAAGAGGCAGGCAATGTGTGCTCAGCTGGATTCAAAACTGTATACTCCTGGTTGCTAACAACTGGTGTCTGCAGCAGGTGCACTAACAAGCTGAACTATGAGAGTTGTTGTTGCACTCTTCATAGAGCGGTCCGCTGGTGAAAGAGGTTGGTTACAGACCCCTTAAAGTCGCGGTACCCACTCAGTCAGGCGTTGATGTGTTAGTCAGTCTGGCCCCATGTCTCTGAATGTAGGGATAATAGTAACAGATGACTCCAAACACTGAGCGCACCTTCCAGTTTTGGGATTTGTCGTTACAAAACTTTGCAATCTGGTACTTTATTTCAGGTGGATATTTGCAACTTCCAGTATTCACTTCACGGGTAAATGAAGGCCCAGGACGGGATTATTGTATTCCTGTAACATGTAGTCATCTGGTAACACCACTACACCAGTGCCAGACAGTAATTGTACAATCCAATGCAATAAATAATGCCCCTGTCTGGACTAGGATTTGTTTATAGTGATTTCAGATTTCTTTATTTCTTTTCTTCTCCAGGAGACCCGTCTGAATTGTGTCCGGATCGCCAGGAAAGGTGAGATGAACTCCAGTGACTGAATGGGTGAATGAGTTTGGGTTAGTCGAAATAGTAGCCCAGATGCAAAGGTGGACAAACCTTCGCAACATGGGGAGAGTCCATACAGACCAGTGGCTCCGAAGGCCAGCGGAGAAACGTTGTGGTCGATATATGTGTGCAACCGATTGGTCTACTGACAAAGGGATGAGTCAGGTCGCTCAAGTGTATATGGGACGGGGTGTGCCGTCATCTAGAGTGCGCATGTTAGAGAGTGCCAGTAAGTCAAGGCTGGAGCAAGTCTTTGTGGATTAGCTTGGCGCAGGATGAAGTAAGTCGAGGTGTACATTCTGAGATTCAGTCTGAGTAGTGACTGTCGTATGTGGGTCTGTGATTGACTTTAGAAGTGAGTGTCCTAACGTCAGTGTGAGGGAGACTTAGTATGAGTGACTGTCCGGGTGAAACGATGAGCCATAGTTTGGCGTTCAGGAAGATACAGGTCTGAGTATTGATAGCGTATGTGGTTAGGTATATTTCTTACCTTATGAGTTAAAATGAGAGTATGGTTACGACCCCTCTGCTACATAGCCCACACGGCCTCTTTGGCTGTTCCATCCATACATCTGCTGCAGAGGGACTGCTCTAATCAATAAGCAAGACCACAGACAATAGACAGGAGTGCCATAATAGATTGTTTTACCCATACCTACACAAACCAAACCAGCCACAGCCAGATGGCATCTCTGTCTGCACTGGAACAGAAACCATCCAGTGACACTTCCTGAACCACAGAGCAAAACAACCAACAGGAGGCCCCAACCACTAACTCCATTGTCCAAAGAACAGACATCAAAACAGCCATCACCAGGCAGCACTGCCTAAAGCAAAAAGCAATAGCACTGAAAGCAGGCCAATGTACCGTTATAGGGGAGTCTATCACTAACCCTCCACTGGCACTGGATCAGACCTCACCAACGGAAGACACTTCCTGAGCCACAGAGCAACACCACTGACAATAAGGCAAAGTACCGGTAAAGGCTTTTGTATGGATAGTGCCATACTAACACTCATCTGGCACCAGAACTGCCATCTACACAAAAATGGCCACCCCCCAGATGGCGTCTCTTCCCACACCATAACCACCACCACCAGGGGGCACTTCCTGAGTCACAGAACAATGCCACGAACAGTATCCCGTGGTATGGTAATAGTCCCATGAATAACTTCCCACCCAGGCTTTCAATGATAGATGGGAAGCAGTGGTTCTGGTACCTTTTGACATGCAGTGGAATTGACAGTACTATTTCAGCATGTGGTGCTTGGCGATGGGAGTGATTGGTAATAATTGATATGGAAGTCCCACTGTGTGATCGAACCTACCTTTTCCCATAGCCAGGGCTCAGTACAGGCTGGGTCACAGCAGGAGCAGGCGCCCTGTGACATTATAAAGTAGCACACAGACTAGAAAAGCATTACACCTGAAACCTCTTCAATCATATTGTTATTTTGCCTGCCTCTATCCAAAGCATTAACACAGTTGGTGTCTGTGATTTCTTGCTCATGCCATGGCTGATGTTTTAACTGCCCCTGTTCTCTCATTCCCCGTCTCACTCAGCGGCCTGCAAGGAGACCAAACGCGCCATGGAAGTCACACAGCACTCGGAGGAGATGGGGCTGATCCTGGGTATCTGTGCCGGCGGTCTCGTGGTCCTCATCATCCTGCTAGGAGCCATCATCGTGGCCATCCGCAAGGGGTAAGAAGTGGAGCCACGGCAGGGGTGAGCTTGTCCTCCCTGATGATGTCGATGTTGAGGGGAAAGAGGAGATACTCCCCTTTGGAAAGAGCTCTTTTTTGGGGAGCCTAGCTCCACCGATGTGCAGTGAGAATTCGAACATCAACCCTTTGACAATGCACTGTCCGTGAAATGTAGAGAATGGTGAGTTCAGTGTGACATGCAATATCTCCCCTCTGATAGTGAAGTGTGGAGGATGCTGTGGTGTGACAGGAGTCTAACAACTTTCCCCCATCCCTACACCAGCAATAATGTCTAGAGAATATTGAGAGCAGGCAGGTGTTTAGCAACCCCCTTGGATGCTGAGGTTTTACAGGTCAAAAATGTGCCTTGCAGTTCATTTCAGGCTGCACTTGGGGGAAGTCTAACACCCCACTGGCAGTGAAGCCTAAAACATATTTATTTATTGATTTGTGACTTTATAAAGCGCGAACATGGCTCATAGGCATCACAGCGCTTTACAATAAAGCAGAACATATCAATAACAATTAGAAACTATACATGTAACATTAGGCCTCCCCGTGAGGGGAACAGTTCACACATTTTCGTTGCACAACATTGCAGTGCCAAGCGGGTGGTACAGTACCACGAGCTGGACCTCAATAGTTTGTGCTGGTTGTGATTAGTCTGCAGTTGGCGGGAGCGTGGAGATGATAGGAACGGGTTATGTCCAGTGTTGTTCAAAACAATGCACTGGCAGTGGAGTGAGTCCAGACGATTGTAAATGCAGACAGGAGCCTAAGACTTGGAAGGGGAGTCTGGAAAAAATGGTGGATTGGCATAGCCTAACTTCGACATGGGCTGGAAGTGTGAAGTCAATACTCGTCATGCCCCGGGGCTGGCGTTCTGCTCCCACAACCGTTACGGGGCATGTCACACAATTCGAAAGAAGCCCGCCTGGCGCGCGTGGCTTGCACCACACGCCCAGCGTCACGCCACTCACCCAGGCACGCTGTAGGGAGGCGCATCACGTGGCCTTTATTCCCAGGGCTACGTAGAGCCATGGCTTTGTGGCAGCACGTGGACGTTATTATGGAGAACAGGAAGAACGGAAAGAGGATGTTGAATGCGTCTGTGTAATTGCTCCCCTTTCACGATCCATTAGCCCCACGCCCCCTCGGATATCTCGCAGACTGGGCCCATTACCCGCAGCATGCAGTGCCGCTCACTGCATGCTCAGGCCCCGATTACTCTCGGGAAGCGCTGTGCGGCCTCGCGCCGCTCTTGGCCACCACAGCACAGCGATCGAAAGCGAGTCACTCTCGAGCAGCAGAGGATGACTGTTTGCACTTCCGGTGTCTATGCCACCACTTCCAAAACCCACAGAAGAGAGCGTCCACAACTTCCTAACTCTGCTCCAAATTTCATATTCGACTCATGAGACATATATGCTCCATCAGGAGTCGCTATTAGGATGGAAATAGGCCAACCATCGGTCCCCTTATCTGTTGAAGGGTTGTAGACCGAAATCGTGAAGCGAGCAAAGGAGTGAACGGTGATACAAACTGGACTCCTGCTGTGCCCATGCCAATGTGTGCCGAATGTGTCAGTGAGAGAGAGGGCTCGTGGTACGTGTATGTGTTGTGCCCATGCCAGTAGAGGTGAGCGAGCCACTGAAAGCTCGAGCCTAATGCCTGTCTCTGGCACAGCTCGAGGTCCTCTGGGAACCTCGAGCCCAAAAGCAGCTGGGCTCGAATCAAAGTCTTGGCTCGACATCTTGTGAAAACCGGCACATCTCTCTGTGGTGAAAAAAACTAAAAAGTGAAGTAGCCAGTCTCTGTTGTAAAGCGTTGTTCTATCCTTGGGTAAGGCGAGTGCTATGTTAAAGTGCCCAAATAAAAGTTAGAGTGTGCCTCTCACCTACGCTGTAATCTCATCCTCAAAGAATTAATAACAAAGCATTTGTCTTTGAAGGCAGAAAGAGAAACCCTCCTACTGGCTGAATGGCACAGAGTGCAACTGGCAACTCTGGCGTCGCGTCCAGATTCCCTGCTAAATTGTGTGATCCATGACAATTATTTTTTTGCTCATTGCCACATATAAGACCACCTTCAAATGCTTGAGTTCAGGATCTCTGTTGTACAAAAAAAACCTGTCTTGTGTTTGATTAAATAGCCGATAAGGTTACTCCACCTATAATAAGAATTAAGGCCACCTCTGCTGTGTATATGTCAACTTACTTGCCTCTTAGTTCACTGATTTAAGAAATTGTCATCGGGCGGAGGTAGGAATGTTTCTCAGTTTATGTTTAAAAACTCCCACTTTTAGTAAATAATTCCTCAGCGTGTTGAAGAAATACACTTTGTTAAATTTTGAAGCCAACTTATACTCTAACTTAATGATACTCAAAGTACGGCCCGGGCGCCGCATGCAGCCCCCTGATCTTTACACGCGGCCCGTGGTGAACACCAGCTCTGAGTTGCTGTTTATTTGAGGGAGCACTAATATTCCGAAAGATGTTAGCTAAAGGGGCAAGCATTTTATTTCCAACTAAACTAGCTTATTAACTAAAGTAAACAAAAAGAAGTAAAGGTGTCCTCTACCACTTAACTTTAGAAACACATTCTTTTTTAAAGACCTCTTGCAACAATCGTTAACAAAATGTGGAAGTCTCTAAAAAAATCAAAAAAAGTGCATTTCTTTAACATGCAGAAGCATTTCACCTTAGTACATCAGTTCACCAACTGATATGATAAGGCTAGTACTCACCTTACCTCACGGTGTTTGATAGTACACTATAGCCTTGTGATACCACCTATGGATAAATCTACCCATAGTACTTACACCTACCCTGGGAGCACATTTGTTTACGTTGTTTACAAATGTTTGCATCTTGTAATAACATATAAACTAATGTGAATTACCATATCAATTTGTACCTAGCCGTGAACAAGTCGCATGTAAAAAACTACTAAAGGCGACGAAACACGTGTTGGCTTGGGAACCACTTTGAAGACTGTGAAATACATTCTGAGAAAAAGAATATTAAATCGAAGAAACTTAAAAGAAAGAGACGAAGATCCACTTGTGTTACTTGTTTATGTACATTCTAACTGTTATGACCTTGATTTTTACGTGTGCTTGGGTACCCTCATTTTCAGTTCACTGAGAATGACTTTTTTTTAAATGATAGTTTGCAAACATGAATTTAGAAACATTCAAGCTACAATGGAAAGTGAACACATTTTGGCGTAAAACAATGTCTACATGTCTTTGCAGATATGGGTTTGTGTCTAAATCCATTGGTGGAGGCTCAAGAACGCCCTTCCTTCATCCATGGAACAACGCCTCCCAGACGCACAGTAACGGAAAGCAAAGAAATGCGCTGCGTTACTTTTTAACTTTTTTTTGTTTACGAAGCAACACAAAAATAATAATAGTATAACTTTACATGTCAAAGTCATGAATCACAGAACAGTTCCCCCACCACACAAACCACGATACACTCACAAAATGGCTGCATTCAGTGAATTATATATAATATAAGGTGCGACTCCGTTTCTCTACGTGTTGGAGAGTTGGGTGTGATATATCTCCATAACTGGACCTCAACCAACGATGGGGAGTTCTGAAATTTCAAAACTTAGTCAGGCCAGCCGCCGTCCGTGCAGGTTAGAGCGGTGGGGCAGTGGGGTCGGGTGGTGGGGGATTTCAACAGACGACGAGGGAACACTAATTATTTATTTAATTTTTCCTCCTGGTTGTCTGTCGAATCCCACCCAACCAAGCCCCACCGCTCTTACCTGCACGGGCCGCGGCTGAGTCAGACATTATCCAAGAAAACAACATCCTGGAATCTAAAACACAGACATCATTGAAAAAGGGACACACTGTATCTAAAACACTCAACCACACATTATTTAATAAAGGGGCGTTTAGAATGTAAAGTACAAACAGACAACTTCCAGCAAAGGGGTATTCTGGAATTTAAACCACAACGATACATGATCCAACAAAGGGAAGTTTTGAATCTTTAATCAAAACCAGCCATCATCAAATAAATTACTTTTTAGAATCTGCAACACAACCAGATATCATTAAACAGCGTAATTTCTGGATTCTAAAGAAACAGCTGTTATTGTCCAGCAAGACACATTCTGCAATTAAACTCATAACCAAACATCATCCAATAGAGAGTTATTATGCAATCCTCCTTTTAGGCAGGAGTTGTGACACACTATAAGGCAAAGGGATCTTGATTATTTCATTGCACTGGGTGATCCATAGAGGGCATTTTGACCATACCACCAAGAACCCATTTCTGCTCACCTACATTTTTTTCTCTCTCTTTTTTCTTTCTCCCTTTCTTTCCCCCCTCCCCGTACTAGTCACTAACTGCCCTGTCTCGAGGGGGTGTTCCTGCTTCCTTGAGTCACTCTTTAAGGTACATGACCAAATTGTATAAGGGATAAAGGACCCCTTCTGTGTATTATAACGATATTACGAGTCACAGAGGAGTTCTGTAAGGATATAGAGGAACGAGGCTGAAGGCAGGGTTTCTTTATAAGGTTATGGAACATCGAAGTGACTTGCAATATCCTTATCATGCATGTTAGGGGGTACTTTATCCCGTATGGTATATGCTCACACCATCACCTTTCCCACAAACCACTTAAAACTTTGGTGTGTTGCGCATGCATTTGGAAGAGTGAGCAAGTTTGTAAACATGAAGAATACAAATAAAACCTGTAGTGCAAAATTGAACACATCAAAAACCTGTTAGATATTTGTTGCAAACTGATTTTATAAACAATGCAATACAAGTCATTGAAAAGAAAAAGCTGCAGTAGCTCATAATGTGTAGAAACATGCAGAAAGATTCTTGCTTTTCTCTATCAAAGGAGCTAGAAAAATAAACATATTCTCTTTGCTGGTCACTGTAAGATGAAAAAAATAGAGCAGAAGAAAGAAAAACAACATTTTGTTTTTGTTGCTTTAAGCTGATGCTTCAATTATGCTCTGTGACCTGACCTGCCTTTCACCTAGGCTGCTGGCCGCTAGCATTGTGATGTCAGAACTCATCTGTAATAACTTATAATAGTCCAGTTTTGCCATCTTTTCTTTATAATCGGCGAGTGGGTGCATCACAAGTTGCCGATTTATGAAGAAATTGGAGACTGCTGTTCATACAGGGATTAAAGTATCCCATGTATTAGAATATCATAATATAGCATTACCATCAAAATACAGGTCGTTTCTTAGAAGGCTTGATGAGCAGTGAGAGAAGCTAGCATAGAATGTTGTCTTGTGTACTCTATTGCGAGTACCAATGAGAGTTCTTTCAGTTGGGCCTATGAAGCATGGCACCGTCCACTGTTCAGGATTTTGCTACTGCACACATTTTTGGTGAGAGGTTGCTCTTAGAATAAGCACCAAGAGTCACATAAGTATATTATGGGCACAGTACTTAGTTTGTAAAAGAATCAGTGCCAAGGCCCAAAGTTTTGCTCACAAGCCCATAGTGGGTAATATCGAATGTCGGGGAGGTTGTTGGTGCTTGTTACCAAGGCAGCGTATCCTTGATTCCACCTCATGCCTCTTTCGTCCACCACCAGACATTCCCTGCCCCTTTATTTGCTTTTCCAAGTTCTTTTTCATCTTTGCTTTCTTTACCTGTCTTTTTGTTCCTCTGTTCATGCTTTTGTTTTGGGCATCACTCTCTTGCTCTGGGTCAAAGTCTTTTGAAGAAAATAAGTGCAGTCCCAAGGGGTGATTTTCTGGAGATGCCTAAACAGGTGGTTGTGCTGATAATAAAAGGTATGCACCTTTGTTGACGTACAGTGATGCACAACTAAGCGTTTCAACGCCTAGTCAGGGATAATAAGCGCAATATAAATGCAATTACAACACAATGCACAGGATGAATTTCCAAAATGTGGAAGTAGATTGATAATGCAGCCAAAAGGTGGAAGGAGAGGCCAGACAGACAGTTTTGTGTCAAGCACTTTGGGGCAATTCTGCTCTTCTGCCTCTGAAGAAGGGCGCTGATTCAGCTTCTGCTCTTTTTTCTTTCCACGCTGGCCAGGAGGAACCGCTATTCCTACTCCTATTACCCGTGAGTATTTCACTCTGCTCGCCTTCTCGCATTCAAGTTTATGCTCCCCGCGCTCTCTTTTATTCACACTTTCACTTTTCCTTTTCTCATTACTTTAGTTTTCTCACCTCCCTATCCCCTTTTCTCGCTTACCCCAATATTCCTTTGTTGCAGCCCTCCTTCCTTCCCTTCAGCCTCTTCTCAAACATCTTTTTTCTGTCTTTCTGTCCCATTTTTTTGCTTTTTTCTTTCCTCTCTTCTTCATTCCTCTCAGCCTCCCTTCTTTCTCTTCCCTGTACATATTTTTTTAATTTGACTTCGCCTGCCCTAGTTTTTCTTATTCTATATTCAGTTTTTTATAGTGCAAGCTTCACCAACACACAGAACAGGTGCAACATATACTGCTGCAGTGGAATCTCTGCTCACGCGCAGACTAGCTTCAGAATGTCCATCTGCAATCTTAGCTTTGCTTACAAAAAGCAACAGAACAGGCTAGCAGAACTGCTATGTCCCTCCCATACATTCTGGTGCAAGCTTCCTTCACACATTGAGTAGGCCTAGTACATAAAGCAAACCCAGGGCCTGATTAAATTATCCCCCCTGATAAATAATGATACCAACTGGGCAGATTATTTATTGGGTGCAATAAATAACACCTATTACGAGTTCATGGGGAATAACATTCAGATTTTGGTGTTTAACACACCACAATCTGCATGACATGGTAAGTACCGTATGTTTTCCCCTGTTAAATTTTGGCAGGCTTAACCTGCTGGACTTTAACAAATGTTGAGTTATTTAACACACCCTATAATTATCAGATGTGGTAAATACCTCCACACTCATAATTCTCCCCCATGAGTAAGCAGGAGTTTACACATGGGTCGGAATGTGTCGAGCAATTCGCAATCAGGCCCTCAGAATCTTCTTTCGCACATACAATATTTACATGATGGGCAACACCGGGAGCATTTTCTGCCCTCTCACATATAACAGGTATAGCGAGGCAACAGCAGCAGTGCCAGCATTCCTTAGATATGGAATGCATGCAACACAGGCAGCAGCATGGGAAGCGTTCCTCAGACGAAAAGAACAATTTAAGGGCAGGCAATGGCAGCAGTTCAGGCTTCCTTCATACATAGAACATATACAGCACAGACATACAGGATAGGCACTGTGCAAACAGCTGCAGTGCAATCAGGGCTTTAAGTGAACCGGGACTCACCGGGTCTGATCACCTGCAGTTTTTTAAAGGGGGCCTCGAAACGGGTCTCTATCGGGCTCTGTTTTGTGCCCTGGCACAAGCGGTCTGTTTTATTCCGGACTACAGTGATGGCACATGGATGTGCGCGTGCTCACACTGCTCACTTCTCACTAGTGGAAAAGTTGCTGCATGACGTCCTGCCAGGTGAGCGTTGTAGAGAAAGGGAAATTCTTTGAAGAGAGTCATTTTCTCTCCGGATTTCTTTTCTCTTTTTGAAACTCAGGAGCAGCAAAATTGTCGTGGTGTCACCAGGGCTTTAAGGGGAAGCTTTTTCAATATTATATACAAGCCATAGTTGCTGATTATTTATCTTGAGCAACTAACAACCATTGACAAAGCCAATAGTCCTGACTTTTTATAGGTATGCTGTTACTTGTTGTATCATATATCTGGATGCAATGACAGAAACAGCAAAATACAAGTCGGGTGGCACACTATGCTAAGCCCAGATTTTTAGTTTACATGGTTTTCAGCCACGCCCTAATTACATTGGCCACACCCCTTTGAGAGATCCCCCAGTTTTTTCATCCCACTTAAAGCCCTGAGTTCAAGCATCCCTTAGGTACGACTGTTGGGGCACCGCGAGTACACAAACAATAGTACTGCGCATACATAACAGGTGCAGCACAAACAGCAGCGGTGCAAGTGTCCCTTCCTCTTACACAGTAGGCACAGCACATCGACCAACCATGCACGTTCCCAGCGCAGAAACAGCCCTAGAGCACAGACAGAACAGTTACAACACAATAGAAGTGCACGTTTTCCTCACACATATAACATACTTAGTAAATACTCAAAGTAATAAAGGGCCTGCATACTCAGAAGAGGTTCAGCAGCTGGAGAACCGGTGCAAGCACCTACAGTCAGCACAATTCCACACGGTGCAGTAGTACACAGTAGTAAAATATTCCCTCGCCTCTCTCCTTATACAAAAGAGGCAGGAGCAGTGCAAGCTTCCCTCAGACACAGAATAGGAGAGGCACCGACAATAGTATTTTTCCTTCAAAAATTATGGGTAGCAGAAGTTACATCTCTCCCCAGTGACATTACAGGAAATTACATCTCATGACCTCTGAACTCAGTGTAATGGGTTTGTGTTCTTTAATTTTGTGAGCATCGATCCTTAGTGCAAGGTCAAGGATAAAGCTGTTAATAAGTTGATTTTGATGAGACACATTGATCTATTTGAAGGCGCTAATACTTTAAAAAGATGCGGATAAGGTCGGGCTATGTAACCAGGTTTGTAGAATGGTCCACAGGGGGAGGAAGCTGCAATATTGAGGTAGCGAATCTTGCTCCATTTGTTACCAAATGGCGCCGTCAGAAGATCAAAGGGGGGTGGATGCATTGCTACGTCACTCTGGACCTCCGTTCTTAGTCACATCCAGAGAGACCACTGGGGACAGTTCTAAAGGGTGCCTTAAGACTGGGACCCCCTAATGTTACACAATGGCCATCATTACTCATTTCTGTGATCTTGGGTGAGCCATGTTACAGAAAGGGTTTGCTTTGATTAGTTGGCACTTAGAACAAGCACTTCCCCACCCAAGCCACAATGCATACACAAAATTTTCCATAACAAACAGTTGCTTCCTTTCTTTCTTCATGTATGTTTCTTTTCTTATCACAGGGGTCTTAGTTTGGAAAAACCCAATGGATTTTAAGTGCATTTTGTGCCTCTTAAAAGGGGTGCACCTTCTATTCTCCACTCAGTGTTTAATAAATCAACTCAGTGTGTTCATACAATGTATTTTTCTTTGATGTACCATTTTCTAAATTGGAAGGACCATGCAGGTGGATAGGTATACTCGTAAGCACCTTTGGGGCTTAATTTTGAAGACCTACTATTGCTCACCAAAAGATTCAGAAAAGTGTACTACACTGCTCCTGTCCATTGCTCTCACCTGCTGAGCTTTGACCCTTTTACTTAAAAGGACTGGTATGTGAGGATAGACTTCCTTAGGACAGTCCCTCTGGAAAACCGGGGGGTCTGGGCCAAATTCATGAGCAGCCTGTGGTAAGAGCAGTGGGGTAGTGTGGAGGGGGGATTCGACAGAGGACGATGAGGGAAAATTATCTATTTGATTTCCCCTCGTCGTCTGTCGAATCCGCCCCACCCCGCTCAACCGGTCTTACCTGCACAGGCCGCTCCTGGCCAAATTCACTGGCCCATCAGACAAGACTGTTACATTCCCACTTTCTGGAATTGCAAGCCAGTCATACTCACATGTCAATCAGTTTAAGAAACCGGTTCAGCAGAGACTAGATAAGAGAGTACATATTAAAAGATTCCTTCCTTAGGTGAGGTAGACGCTTCACTAAGTCTGTGAAGTCATGTATGTTTTGATCCTACCAAATAGTGGAAAGAAATCTCAAAAACTCTGCATTTGCAGATTCTTTCAGATAAATGCTTAAGGGCAGATTTACCAACATTTCCTGCAATGCAGCGCAGCAAGGCAACTTGCTGTGATGCATAAAAGGGTGACCTCAGAAATGTGCCATATCTGTGTAAATAAGCATATTTGATAGCCAGCGCTGGTACACTGTGTGCTGCCTAGACCCAAAGCAGGCACCTTTGCGTTGTGGTGCAAGGGTGCCTGCATTGTTAGCAGGATTGTTTTGGGCAGGAAGGGACACCTTCCTGCACAAAAACAATCCTTAGAGGTATAATCCTCTTTCTGTGTGTGCTGCAGAACACAGCACACATGGAAAGAGTAAGTAATGAGGAGACATAAAGCTTTTTCTCCTCGTTATACCTGGGTCTGGGAGGCGTACCATTTTGACACATTCCCAGGCTTACAAGTCTTTGCACATCTAAGAATGCTACAATGCTGAGTGATGCAAATCTGGGGACACATACACTCCACCCATGAATTGTACCCTGCTGCAAGGTAATACAAGGCAGTAAAGTGCGCTGCCTTGTGCTACCTTGGATTTACTGGTCCATGCCAGGTAGATTTATGTGACTTCATAAATCCCACTTAAGGGCTTGCATTGTCTTGCGTCGCCTTGTATGACCCAAGGGCAACGCAAGCCGTTAGTCAATCTGGCCCCTAGTTTCTGCTCTAAGATGAGGCGTGTCTTTTGCCGGTAACTGACATTGAATCTTAAATACTTCTTATAATTAACAATTACAATGTTTCGCAAATACCTTCAAATAAGGCAAAGAGGAGTGGTAGAATTAAATAACGTTCTGGTGTATTATGCAGAATAAAGTACCCCCAATGTGTTCTTCATTCAGGCTACAAAAAAACTAGTAATTGGATTAACTTCACCTTGTCGCCGGTGGAACTCATGCAATCCCTCGGTGACATTGCACCTTACAGCTATGAACGATTGAATAGACTTTATATATATAATGTGAATGTATATATATATATTGGACACATTTTGGTGTGTGTATATATAATTTCGATTGATCCTTGGTTACAGTCGCCAACACAAGGCTATTCAAAAGATAGTACAAGACAATTGGCCACTGGTACGCAATGATCCAGTAATAGGACCCTTGCTACCGCAACGGGTGTCCATTACATACAGCAAAGCACCATCTATGAGGGACAAATTAGTCACCACCAACCCTGAAATCATTGAAAGTACAAATTGGCTTCAAACTCATAAGGGCTTTTTCAAGTGTAAAACTTGCAAAGCGTGTGTACATGGCAGAAATACCAAGACGTATACTACCCCGTTTTGTGATACTGAGTACAAGATACAAAAATTACTCACATGCAAAACTGAATATGCCATCTATGTCTTAACGTGCCCCTGTGACCTTAGGTACATTGGTAGCACCAAACTTCAAGTCCATAAAAGAGTGCTACAACATTTACGAGCTATAACTCACCAAGACAACACATATCCGGTAGCTCGGCATTTTAAAGAATTTCATCAATCAGACAACAAACTCCTCAGCTACTATGTGATTGATACCATATCCCCCAGTAGACGAGGTGGTGATAGGGATCACAAAGTGAGACAACTTGAGACTAGATATATCATCCAACTTGATACCAAATCACCAGGGGGACTCAATGCTACAGAAGATCTTTATACATGTCTTTAATTACAACTAAGGTGAATCTACATAGCGCATTGTACACTTTTATATCATGCCCCAATAAGTCTTGAACTGTTAAGATGGTGCTACAACATTGATATAATCTTTGGGTCATTTGTACTGTTCGATCTTATGGTGTCTTATTATTATTTTAAGAACTTTGCTAGGGAAAAATGAATTAAGGATGTAAAGATTTTTTATATGTATGTATTTATTCAATATTATGACTATTTATATTAGGATATTTATATTTATTGTTTCCAAGTTAATTGTTAACAATTGCTTTTTTGCACATATTTATACATATTTTATACATATTTTATCTTTGCCTACATCAGCATTCGTTGTTACATTCTTTCCTATGCATAGTTTCTTTATAAGACACAGTCTTTGTCATCAACATTAGATACCTCATATATATCTCTTGGATATGACAAGTTGTCAGGTCTTATCCTAATTTGGATGCACTCTTATCCATGGCCGTATGCTACGACAGCAACCTTGTCCTACTGTACCATATAGGACAGGAGGTCGTTTCTTCTCTTTTTCGGCACAGTCTACCTAGTTGTATCTTTATTGAATATGCATAGACAATATCTCTAGTCCCTTAGGACAGTCCTTGCACTCTCCCCTCCCTTCCTGCATCCAGCACTTTGCGGTTTTGTCCATCCTGCCTTCCATTAGAGGGCTTAACTCAGGGATTTCCCATCGAGTTTATAGTCATGTAATTACACGTATCTTTTATTTGGTTAATTTTTGACACACACATGCCTTTTTTGGATATATTTGGTGATGTAACTTATGAAATTACCAATATTATATTATCCGTCCAATTAGATTCGTATCACTTTTTACACTATGGGTATTTTATTTTATATATATATTTTTTTCTTATTATTAATTTTGTTGGCTGTCCATATTCACTGTGTTGGCAGTACTTTTAACATGACACGTGAGCCCACTTATCCTTCAGTCCATCAATGTAGTCCAGCAACCTTTATGTTGTACCCTCGCTTTTGCCTTTTATATCATTGTTGATGTTTAGCTTTGCTATGAATACACATTTTCATGTTTTTTACATCAGGCATGATTTATATAGTGGGTGGTCAACTTTAAGCTTCTTTTAACAAGTCGGATATCTCTGATCAGTGTTTACGTATTTTACAGTTATTAATACATTTCGGAAGGTGCTAAAACAAACCAATGTATTGTTTACACTCCAACCGCTAGCTTATTTTAAGGTTCCAATTTTATAAGATTGTAAAAAAATCGTCTAAATGTTTACTACATTACCATCTCTATGTCTATGACTTTTGGATCATGTGATGTGGCCACGTGTATGCACTTTCACTTTAAGTAATCTCGGACTCGCTCCGACATGTCATGTGAACAAGGCTTTTTGACGAGCTGAAACGCGTCATGGCAGAGAAGGAGTAAAACTTTACATCTTTTGCACTTACTTGTGGTCCGTGTCCTGTTTTGTTCGGTGGACCACCTTCACTGGATTGGAAATGAAGATATATATATATATATATATATATATATATATATATATATATATATATATTTGCTACCAAATCCGACTTTCTCCAAAATCAGACACCGACACTCAGGATGCTTTCAGCCGTCCGGCTTGGGTTTTATTTTCTTACGTAACGCGTTTCGGGACGTATCCCTTGCTCACACAATCTAATGTGGACCAAACGTTTCCATTTTAAGCAAAAAATACAGGGTCACATGATTCGCTCCTCGATAGATATGAACAACAGACTATTATTGCCATAACAATTGAGTTTTTCAATACAACGTTATCATGACATAGTGCCAGAAATCTTTCTTATATTCAAATTTATCTCATTTAAATAAAATCAAAAATGGATTGGATTTAAAAATTATTTACAAATATTTCATATATTTACATATTTATATTCAAATCAAAGCATCCATAAAAAGTAGGGGAAAGATTTCAAAAAGAATAACATTGTAGACAATAACAATCTATCAATAGTGTATCTCTCGTCTACATCATTACGCAAAATCATTTGTAACATTATTACACACATCATGATTCAGTCATGTAACTCTAGATCCCTTGTCATAGTTGATTTGTCCATCGCTCCTATTTTAGAATCAACGAAGTTTTCAATGAATAATTCATTTATAATCCATTTTGGTAACCTTTACATCCAGGAACCAAGGCGGAAGAGACAGGGGAAAAGAAAAGACACATAATAATATCATAATAGGACATACACTGGTGACATAATTAAACAGTAGGATTCAACTCGATACCCATAAAGTGCTAGTGCTTTGTGCAATTCAATGCTTAAGAGTAAAGTGCTAGTGCCTATCTTTGTGCAAAAAATCGCAATGTTATCACAATAAAGTGCTAGTGCAACAGTATAAAAATATCGGGGAATCCCATAATCACTGTAATACAACGGTTGTCCTAAAAACGATTATATTGGGTAGTATGTAAAGAAAGAAGAGAAGAGACGGAGCAATCAATCCATCACAGGATAGTTATATTTAAAATCAAAATTTAAAACCAAAACTTTTTAAAATCAACGTGATTGGGAATGATACCTCTATTTTAAATGTATATGTAGATCTTCTTCAATATTCATACCATGAGGACTTTTTGTGTTAAACATGAGTATGTATTTAGACTCTAATTTTCTTAATTTCCTTTCCCTATCACCTCCTCTTTGTTCTTTAGGGACTTGGTCAATGGCAAAGTATATTAGATCATTAGTATTGCCTTTGTGAAATTCATTTATGTGACGAGCAACCACATAATTTTTGTCATTATTAGTAATTGCCCTAAGATGCTGCAGGATACGCACGTGGACCATATGAATAGTGCTTCCTATATACATCTTAGGGCAAGAGCATTTCAAGACATAAACAACAAATTCGCTTTTACAATTCAGTGGCTTTCTTATTTTCCATGGACTATTCAAAAGGGGAGACATTATCTGCTGTGTATTTTTACCGTGTCTACAGGCCTTACATTTAAAACATTTGTGGAAGCCTGGGCTTGCTTTAAGCCAACCCCCACTTTTCTTCGCTTCAAAATCTGTTTTAAATAGGTCATCTCTCATAGATTTAGCACGGTTAAAAGTCAACAAAGGAATTCGTGTAACCTTCCCCTTTAGAATAGGATCCTGCTTAACAAGGTGCCAGTGTCTACTCAGGCTATCTCTCACTCTAGCCTGGTATGTACTGTAACCAGTAATCATGCGGATCTGACTTCCAGTATTCTTCCGCTTTTCTTTTTTAGTGTCTGGTTTCAATAATGCACTTCTCTCCATGTTTGCTACTTTCAATTGAGCCTGTCTTAACGTTCCCATTATATATATATATATTCACTGAAAAAACCATAGGTTTCACACATGTTATAGTTAGCTGGACATTTTACTGATAAAAAACCAATGAAATTCCCCCGTTATAGTTAGTGCAGGCAACTATAACTCACGCGACCCCAATCCTCTGCTGGTGCTAATACTGTATTTAGACACTTATTTGCCCATGTCTTCTTCCATTAAATTTTAGCTATACATATATTACAAATATTTTTTTTTCATAAAGACACATATGTCATCAGCAGAGGATTGCGGTCGCGTGAGTTATAGTTGCCTGCACTAACTATAACGGGGGAATTTCATTGGTTTTTTATCAGTAAAATGTCCAGCTAACTATAACATGTGTGAAACCTATGGTTTTTTCAGTGAATTTGCAAGGTTTTTTAAATGCTAATTCCTAACTATAACATGTGTGAAACCTATGGTTTTTTCAGTGAATTTGTACGGTTTTTTAAATGCTAAGTTACTTTACGCCATTCGTGGCGTGCGCGCCCAGTTAACGCAATTCGTTCCGTGCGAGCACGGTGCGCTTCGCGCACCGTGCGCGCACAGTGAGCACGCGGTGCGCTTCGCGCACCGCGCGCCCACTTTACGCAGTTAGTGCCGTGCACGCACGGTGGTCACGCGGTGCGCTGCGCGCACCACGTGCCCACGTTACGCTAGATGGGCCATTTACGCACGATGCGCTTCGCGCACCGTGCGCACATGGAGGACATATTATGCGCTTCGTTTTGCATGGTAATCTTTTAAATGTTCAGTTGATGAAAATTAAGGTGCACAAGCTGAATATTGATGTGGCTATTGAGATCATTAATGTATCACAACCTTTGAATTGTATATCTCTGTATCCGTTCCAAAATGGCTGCCATGTAGACATTGACTGTAGGGGAATGGTTAAACCAAAGTGCTTCTTCTATTCTTATAATGTATATATGCACGTTTTTGTAAAGTAAAAAAATATCGTGTGAGCAAGATACATTTGGTGTCAAAACGCGTAGCGGTTTTTGAAGAAAATAAAAGAGTTGACCTCCGAGAGTGCATTACCTTTGGTTTTTGGACATTTAACGCAACCGGCTTTGGGTTTTGCCAGTAAACGCACCACCTGACCAAGGGACCAATCCCGGAAGGACCCGATATATATAGTTGTTCTGTTGAGAAATATATATATATATATATTTCTCAACAGTTACAACTTTTACACAGAAACAAGTGATAAGCAAATGATGCGTTTGTTCTCATGAAAGTCATTGATTTTTTGTTTTGTATTCATGCAAGGCAGTGAGTCTGATAGCGAAGACTTGCTGCTTCATACTGTGAATCACTTTTCAGAAATGAGGCTGTGCATTGAGGAATCTTTCACTAGGTCTTTTGTTGGAACCTTTTTGTGAAATTAAAGGTAGATTCCTGATTGAACATTACATAAGATTAAATAGCCTCCATTTGAATGCAAGGCATTACCTCAAACCCATTCCTCAGACATGGCTACCTCATGGACTCTCCAGTGCTGCGACAGACACTAGTGTCCAATATGGCTACTGCTCGACTTGGATTAATAAATTAACCGGGGCAGTAAAACAGTGTGCATGGAAATGGCCAGGTCCCTAAATCAAAGTAAACATCGCCATTCTAGTTTGTCTCTGCTTCGCTCTGTGGCTAAATGGTCGCTTGGCCAGCCACACTCCTGCTTGAAACTCCAGCCTTCAAAAAAGGGAACACATGAAAACATTTCCCAGGAAAAGCTTGCGAGACCTAGAATGCCTTGTCACCCCCTGCCCCTTAGAACATAACTTACCTCCCAAAGCTATAAGAAGGAACTGAAAGCCCTAATGTTACAACATTATCCAGTACCTTTAGACACATAAATATTCACACAGTTATATGTTGTCCCTCAAAAACTGATTCCACTATCGAGACATTTGAACATTAGGAGCTGTAGATCCGCGTTGTGTTACTTCTATCTTTTACAGTCGAAGTATATTTGTCTGATGGTTTATAAATATGTATCTACTGCAACCGGTCTGAGGAAGCTGGCGAGAAAGTAAATAATTGTATTGTGATATTGTGATATTTTGGTAACTGGAGCTGTTCAACAGGGATATGTTGTGCCTTGTTTACTGAGCAAAGTCTAAACATTGATGTTTACATTGCACTAAGCACTTTTTTGTATATTTAAAGATTGAGGATTCTGTGAGGGCTTTCTTGGGATTTGATAACTTGATTATTCTGCCATTTTAACTCTGTTTGGAATTTTCATTGATTTTAACATATTTTATTGATGTATGCTTTACTGGTTATACTTTTTTATATACCATATAAAGATAAGATTGACAGTCCAATCACACCTAAAAAAAAACTTTCAGCCGATTCACTGTTCAAGCAAATGTAATTGGATGACTTGATCACTCTAGTTTTAGGATGATTGCTTTTGTGGACTACTTTAATGTTACCTTTAATGTGTGTATTAAGTAACAATGCACAATAGCCTGCACTTCTGTAATGCAATGTCACCTTTTTAGGCCTAGCTCTCTACGTAAAGTGGCAAATAAGCTAAATAAATAATGGCACTAAATGTGAATGTGGGGGGAAATGTAACTTTGCAAAAAGAGGGGAAGAGAGGGGTATAATCAGTGGTCAAGTTAGAAATATGATTCAGAAAAGCTAACATCATCTAGAAAAGCAAAATATGAATTGCTATTGACTTCCTGGCGCTTTAAAATAGACTTCAGTGTCAAATAAAGAGTTGTAAGCAAGACAAAGTGTGAAGGCTGGATGACTCTGCCTCTACCCTGCACTTTGGAAAAGGAAATATAGCAAAGCAGAGGGCCAGGAATGATATGGAGAGAATGGGAAATTAATAGCATGTTTCTATCTTGTTTAAATTGAACAATTTTTCCGTATTTGATTTTCTACTAAATCTTAATTTACACAAAGATGCATTAGTTATTGAAACACCCTTCACCAATTTATGTATTTAGCTACATCAAGGAATTGAGCCAGAAACTGTGTAGACTCTGGCTTAACAGAAAGTCCCCTGAATACTGGTCAAAGTGGAACCAGCAAAATTTAGATAACACCTTGATTGCTTAAGGACATAAGGAATCTAGCAAGATTTAGTGAAAGGTTTAATAGCACAAGGACGTAGAGGGACCTAACAGAATTTGGAGAAAGTATTGCATAATCAAAAACATTGCTGGAGCCAACTGGACTTAGAAAAATATTTCAGAGTGATATGACATTTGAGGTGGTAACATATTTTAGAGAATGTTTTGGGAGGTGAAGGACAATGGAGGAGGGATCACATTTTAGAGCAAACTTTGACTACAGGCAATGGATGAGGGGTGCAAGGTTTAGAAAATGTCTAGAAGGTTCCGCATCATTAAGCGATCTAGCAAGATTTAAATCTCTTTCATGGTCATCAAGGGAGCTAGCAGATTTAGAGAAAGCCTTGAGAGTTTATGAACATTTGGGGAGTCAACAAGATTTAGAGAAAACTTTGGAGATTTCAGGAACGTAGGGAGAGCTCGTAAGGTTTAGAGAGAGCTTTGAGAGTTCAGCAACCTTAGACCTGAGCACACTGCTCAAGCATTCAAGGACACTGGTTGACTAAGCATATTTTCAAGAGAGCCTGTGGATTCAAGGACACTAGAACCCTTGCAGAGCTAAATCATGGCTTAAGGGTGCCATGTCAACTGATACCCTCAAAACATTTCAAGTTGCATATTCTTTAAGTTGAACTCATAAACTTTAACTTGTATATTGAGTACCTACCCATCTACAAATAACTCATATTTTTCACGAAAAACTTAGATTTAAAGTATGTTTAATAAGAGCAAAATATGACATTAAATATATATTTTTTTAAAATGTATCTATAGTAACATCATTTCGCCTTCATTTTTTAAGCCATAAGTGCATTTTTAAACATCCACAAGATTTACTTGTTAGTACTGCTTCATTAGTGGCCTAGGGGTCTCCAAGTAGCATACATGCAATACTGACATCTTGTGTGATCTGTAAGTCAGAAGGTTTGCTCCTGGAAGAGCCAACTGTGCCTTTCATGCTTTTTCGAGATAAATTGAGTACCATTACGTTGGATAATAGCAATATTTGGTATGGATAGCGCTTATAAATGGCAATAATTGTTATATAAAATATTATATTAAAACAGGTTATTATTACAATACATGAAGATAATTTTACCTGCATGTCTGCATTGTCTTGAACACGTTTCAAAAAAAGCAATGTTTTATTTTATTATTAGATTATTGGGTCTAAAGAGAATTTGTATCGGCATGATGATATGTGGAGACTCCTGTCAGCTCTGAGACATCAATGAAACAAGTTGTTTAGATTAGAGCAAATGTACATATATATTTATGTATATATTCAAGGAAGATTGAACAGCTATTGTCAAAACTGGCAAGGTTTAGGATTTGTTTGCCCTTTAGCAATATATTATTTGTGCTTGAGCATAAACATATGACATTGCTAGTATATTAGTCCTAAAAAGAGCACGACTGACTTCTCAAAGATACTGCTCAGTTTCCCCTTTAAGAGGGCAAAGCACCATGACAGAAAGTCTGGCAGAGTACTGGGTGCTATGGTGGTTTGACCTGGAATGCTTCTGTCTGCTCCCTAGGAAGCCTGTCACCATGACCAAGACTGCCATCAACTATCGCCATGAGAAGACACACATGATGACGGCTGTGGACCGGAGCTTCACTGACCAGAGTACACTGCAGGATGATGAGCGCCATGGCCTCTCTTTCATGGAAGCACACAACTACAGCACCAGGGGTAAGGAGCATGATAGGCAACTTCTGACTGATGTCATATCCAGAATACCCGGAGCAGTGGCACTGTGCCGTATCCCACCTCTTTGAGTAAAGTGGACAGGCAAGAGTGACTGCTGCTGCCTACTTCCTTGACCAGAGGGCTTTGGAGGAGAATGACTGGCAAGTGCTTTCCCACTACTCTAAAATAAAGAGAGAGGCATACAGGCCGCAGGCACAGCTCACTCACTTCTACAAGAGGCCGATGACTAAGTCTTGCCCTATAACCTGGGGTAAGATGAGAGTCTGCTATGGCCCTGGAGCTGTTGCCCTTCCTCTTGACCAAAGTACACTACCACTGTCCAAACACAGGCCCCATGGGAAATAGTTTTTGTCTTTTTATTAATTTTTTTCCTCAGCTGCGGCTTTTCAATTTGGGCGCAGGAACGTCGCCCATCCCATGCAGTGGTCGCACAAAAATAAAATGTTATTAAAATTACTTTATTACTATTTCATTTTTCCTCTGAGAGCCCGAGCTGATTGTGAGGGCGGTGCAGGGACATTGCTGCTGAGCAGCAGCAGGAAGGAGCAGTGGCTGACTACAGCACTGTAAAGTGTGCATGTCACTTTGGCTGGCTATCTTGCGTCAACCAGCCTGACTTGTGCACTTTAAACTTCTCCAACCTGAGCTTTTAGGAGTGCTGAGACAGCCCGGTCAAACTAATCCTGGCTCTTCTCTTGTGCTGCTTATCAGCCAAGAGCAGCGCCTGGAGTGGTTAGGGGAGTTGGCTGGGGCACACACTGGAAAACTGGAGAAGAACACCAGGATCGGAGACATGCAGTCAGGTAAGTGAATATTTCAATTAGCATTTTTGTAATCAATGTAAACTAAGTAGCTGACATGTATTACATTAACGTTTAAAGTTAAGCATTTTACATTTAAAACATTAATATAAAGCTTGTTGACAATTTAGCTAGAGTTTATTGCATGCCAAGGTTCATTTTACCAGAGTCAGCACCTTTTTGACCCATTTGCAAGCCCTACCACTTTCAATTGTTGTCAGCTGCCACTGGTTGTCCTTTACCATGTCCTACTATTCAGTTTCTGTTGAACATATTTTAATGTTTTAAACCAAAAACAGTCCCTCCTGTGATAACCAGTTCTTTGGTGTGCCGTCTAGAATCCGGTTCCTTTCCCACATCTCCCCATCGTAGCTACCCCAACATCTTTTAATGGGTACTAGAACTTGGAAGACGCTGTCATCCAGTGGCGGCCGGCAACATTAAAATATAGTGGGGCACAGTGCTAAATAAACTCACCATATATGTTGCATTTGCTGGCACCCAGGATCTGGTTGCAGTCTCACTCTTCGCCTTGTTACTCTTCTCGGTGGTGACTAGGGGCAGAAAGGGAAGGAGTTCCTCTCTTGTTCAATGCAAAACCGACCAATCGGATTGTTTGGAGCAGGCTAACCCAGCACTCATTTTGAGGCTGGGGGTCTCTGGCTACAATCCCTCGTCTGTTTCTCAGCCCTGGGATTGCTAGCTCTTAAGTGTGCATGTCAGATTGGCTGGCTCTAGACAGCCAGCCAATCTGACATGCACACTGTCAGGGGCTTAAATATTAGTGCAGTTGCACTAAACAGCCCAGCCCCTGCCCTCACACAGCGCGAGCTTGCAACACATTATGATAAAATGGTATTTTTTACCATTTTATTAATGTGTGTGCCTGCTGCGCTTTCAGCAGTCGGGGCAATGCTCTTCCGCCATAATGGTGGAGCCGCCGCTGCCAGTGACATCATTACTCTGTCTACAAGTCTCGTTAGTGTAAAGTAAAATAAGCGCGGACAGGCCAGGCTGTCCATTAAATGTTTAGTGTTTTTGTAGACGCATACTCAGAAGCGGGTAAAGTTGCAGTGATTAAATGGTTGAATTCCTTGTTTTTTCACCTGCACCGTGGCACAATATTTGGCTACCTTAACTCTCATAGAAGAATACTTTGAGGGATTGATCTGGCACCGACACCCATGGAAGTTCGATGTAGACTGGCACAGAAAAAGCTTCCGTCACCACAGAGTCTGTCATTTCCCGAGCAGAGTTTAAATCTTGGACTGGATTGCTACCCCTCCAGGGTATTTCGTGAACACTCAGCAGTTGATGGGTCACGCAGCTCACTCAGAGGCGGTCTCCCACCAGAATAAGCTACCTCTGTCAGGTATTTTCTTTTGTGTGTTGGTACCCAGATCTCACCAGGACATTCACTTAAAGAACAAGCAAATTGCTATTTGTACTCCCATGTAATGGTCACAGGCGCATAAAGTTTAATCAGTAAGTGTGGGAACCTACAATTCCTTTAGGCATAGTTTTGTACCTGGTTGAGGCATGAGATCCAAACGACTAGCGTTCCAGTGTACAGAAGGGCTAAAATAGGTTTCATGAAAGCGAAAAAGTCACATGCTTACTTTGTGTTCTTGCTTTAGCAGAGGTAAGGATGCATAAAGCCTAGTCTGGCTAAAATGTGCATCCTTATTTCTGCTTCAGTAGATTATTTGTGCTGTTTGCTGCTCCCCCACTACCTCAAATGCATTATTTCAGTATAAGGAGAACACCACCACACAGGCTGTCCCTACGAGAAGAAAGCAAAGGGGTGCTTATGGTTGGGGCTCAGTTACAGACAAAGGATAATGTTCGTTTATGGATAAGGTGTAGTATTGGAGAGGGTAGAGTTAGGGTTAAGGTGTATTGTAGGGAGAGGTTATGTCAGGCTCAGTGTTAGTAAAGAGTAGATGTAGCCAAAGGCAGGAATAGAGTTTGGATCAGTAAATTTTATACCAGGGTTGTGGTCAATACATGATAAGTTTGAGGTGTTTTTAAACCTGGGTTAATATGTGATCACTTTAAAGTTAGGGAAAGCATTTGGGTTGGGGAAAGTGTTAGGACTGAGTTAGAATTTAGGTTAGCACTAAGATTGTGCGTCTGTTATGATGTTTGGCACAGTGGGAGGCTTAATGTTAAGGTTTGATTTGAGAGGGGATTTCTAAAGCGCAAGAAATGCCCAAAGTCATCAAAACGCTATAGTCACAGTGGTGTGATTCAGCCAACATGTAGTAAAACAGACGGTTGCGTGAGAGATAACCCATAGCATGAAAAGCCAGGTCTTTTAGGCTTTTCTGAAGGGAGAGTGAGACCTGATACTGGTTAGATGACTTGGCTGGAAGTTCCACTGTCTTGCTGCTGCGATCAAGAAAGCTCAGCCTCCCATTTCTTCTTCTGAAATCTGAGCACGGTCACCAAATTATGATGGGCTGGACGAAGATTTCTCCCAGGGATATAACTGTGAAACATAGCCTTAATTCCTACCGGGCAGGTCTGCTGAAGGACTTTATACACTATACAAACGGCTTTGAACATAATGCAATCCTTATAAGGAGCCAGTGAAGGTCATGTAGTCCCTTGGCAGCCGACTGCCATTTTGGAATGTCCTGGGTGATCCTGGCTAATGCATTCTGCAATTACTGTAGCTCGGCATGGGTGCTCTTGTTGGTGTCCAGATAGAGGGCATTACAGGAGTCAATTCTTGACATAACTAATGCCAGGACCACTTTGTTTCCATGCTTAGAGGGGATGAAAGGAAACATGTTTCCCAACATTCTGATCAGCCAGAAACATGTTGACATCACACAGTTAGCCTGAAGGTCTAGAGAGAGCTTACGGTCCACCATCACCCGTAAGTTCTTAGCCCTCTCTGTGGGCAGAGGTGAAATACCTAGAGTCTCAGGCCACCAGTTATTATTCCAGATGGGGGTTTGTGTTTCAAAGTGCAGTACCTTACACTCTTCCCCAGAGAGCTTTGGGTAGTTCCTTCTCATCCTGTCATGCAGTGGTTGAAATTAGTTACAGTAGCTTCTGTATCTTTCATAATCGACACGATCAGCTGAGTGTCATTGGCGTTAGAGACCACTTGTAGCCCAAAAGAACAAATCATTTTGCCAAGGGGGGAGATGTACAGGTTAGAACGCGTTGGGCTTAAAAATGAGCTCTGAGGCACCCCCACAAGGCAGAAAAAAGGATCTGGTTGATAGTGTTTCACCGCCACCCTCTGAGATCTGTCCTTGAGAAAAGAAGACAGCAGTTTCAGAGCCCTGCCTGAGACACCCAGATCCTGTAGCTGGTCAATCAGCAGAGATGGTATCAAAGGCCGGGGACAGAGCCAACAGGATCAGCACCGCACCTTGCCCCATATCCACAAGCCACCTGACACTGTCTGTAGCCAACAACAATGCTGTTTCTGTTCGGTGATCTTTCAGGAACCCGCACTGTGACACATTCAACCAACTCTGTTCTACCCCATATCCCATCAAGTGGCTATTGAGATGTTTTTCCAAGATCTTAGCAGGAACTGGGAGTAGAGAGATAGGTCAGACGTTTTTAAGGTCGTTGGGGTCCAGGATAATACCCTTACTTTTGTACGTACCAAATTCAATGCAGTGGCACTTTCAGTAGAGAGATGTTCAGCATTGTTATTTCAATGCTGTTCCTAGGTGGTAGTGACACCTAGATATAGTAACATTCCCTGCAGTGACATACACCTGTGCTATGGTTGTGAGAACAATGCATTTCCCAGCTGTAACCCTTTCAGGGCATGTAACTGACATATAATGGCTTATTATGCGCTCTTGGAATATTCAGAACCTGCGCACTTATCCCATTTTTGAAAGGGAAAAGACTGTGCCTTGGTTAAAAAATAACATTTTCAGAACATTTTAATGTTCTAGATGTGCCTGCCAGGTGAATTCAAATAAGGAGGTGAGAGACACTGAGCTGGATGTGAGACGGATGGAGTAACTGACTGCTCACATCATCAGAGCGGGAGGTGCAGAGACCCTGACAATTTGGCGATGGCAGTATAAAATCTCTCTTTGACTCTATGCAGGTTGCTCTGCTACTGCCTGTGGGTTCACAAATGAGCCTCCACACTCCTACACACTGCAGCTTGTCTCAACAGGGTTTTAGTGCTCCAGTCATTAGGAGCTGGCTGTGTCCAAGCTGCCTACATGTGCTCCAGTATGCCAACATATGGGCTTGCAGTGCTTCAGGGAGATATTGTACTTGTCTTTCCTCTGAAAGAAAGTGGAAAGAACATGCAATTTGGGGAGAAAAAGCAAATAGTGAGAGAAAACAGAATTAGACAGTGTTCAAGCTTGCAGCAGCAGCCTACATTGAGTCATACTTATACGCAGTCAGACATTTCAGACAGTATGTGTTTGGAGGCTTCATTTAGCTTTGAAGGGTCTCTTCTTTGAAGCTGTCATGTTTGTAGCATGTGTGACTGTGGGTAAATATGCTTTGCATATCATCTGGTGTTCAGTTCGGACATTACAAGTTGTTTTTCTTCAAAGAAGTTTCAAGTCACAGGATGTAGAGTGACTCCTCCCTTAGTCCACAATGTGCATGGGCATTGACTCCTCCTTTGGATGTGGAAAGCAAAAGCTCTGATAATGATGTGGTTGCTCATAGCGATTTTGGGCTCTTCGTTGGTTTCTCATTTTGGAAGAAGATTAAAGTCACCTTCCGTCAGATCAGCACGAGGTCTATAAGCTCTGCCTCTCCCCTGAACACTAGGAGTCCGACTCCAACTTTTGCCTTGCTTCCGGTGCAAAAAGGCACTCAGGTACGGAAGAGAGAGACTGAGAGATGCTGGGTGAATTTGAGAATGCAGCATAAGTTCCTGCCGATCATTCCAGCGCAATTTGGGGAAACAGGATCTCCTCAACATTGAGGAAGAATTGTTGGGGCCTTTGGAGGCACCAGTCGCAGGATTGCACACCTAGCCTAAAAACAATGTTGTCAAAGATCTCCATCGAAGAACACCACAACCCTTTGGAGTTGGAGCAGGCAGGACTGCCTACACGGAACATGGTGAGGTCTGTGATTACTGACCCAGGGCATGGGGGAAAACACATCACAAGAGACCATATGATGGGAAAAATCACTGCTCCTGAGGGCATTGGCTATCCAGCCTGAAACCAGGGAAAAAAGCTGCACGCCCACTAACCATCCTCAGGCCCTGATCAGAGTGAAGAGAAGGTTTCAGAGCCAAGGCAGTACCATGTGTTATGTTAATGTCATCCCGCTTAAAAGGTCCAAAGCATTCATCCTCAGAGCTGAAAACTTTGCAGACAAGGTCAGAGCTGAAGTCGAGGCCGAAAATTCCTTCAACACCCTGCTCGTAAACTTCAGAGGCCCCCATTCTCGAAAGACTGGTTGAGGATCTTGAAACCAGATAAAAAGGCCTCTTTATTCACCTGCACAGGGGAAGAATCTTGGCAAAGCCTCTGATTTAAAGGAAGAGAAAGCTCACTTACGACAAAAAACTTGTTAATGACACACCTCGCCACCTAAGGCGTAAGAAGTGCAAGAAGCAGATAATAATACCTCCTCAGCCTCCACCTCTGCTTACTACACCAAAACAGGGACCACACGCTGCACCCTTCCCTCTACCACTTTCTTCACCAGTCTCACACACCACCACCACCACCACCACCTCCACCACTTAGTGCAGTCCCACCACTGCCTCCTCGTCCTCCAGCAGTCTCCAGAGGAGTTGGTTCTGTGCAGTTTTTATGGGAAAGGTGACCATATAAGCAACCCACTACAATGTCAACCCTCTCTGAGGATCACAAAATACAGCCTTACACAGGAAAACTATTTCCATCCGACGTCACCATGGCATATCATGCTGTAATACAGAGAGCAGTCTGACTCCTCAAAGTGTTGATGCACATCGTTGAGGAAGACTATTTTCTAGTTGAGACGCTCTTTAAAACTGAACGTAGCATTCAGTTCTTAGCCATGCAAAAGGGAATGCTGGAGCCAGTCCTCTGCAACTTTAAAGAACCTGTCAGATCCATGGTAGTAACACCCCATATTGAGAAGAAATACAAGACCTTTCATGAAGACCCATTTTACCTCAGGGGACAGGTTACCCCAAACTCTGGTGGCGTACATGTCAGAATGAGGACATTAGCACAGGACACTGGGGATACTCCACATCCCGATAAAGAAAGCAAGTGCATAGCCGCTTGTAGGTCCCACCACTCAGTGGTGCTTTGTAAATTCTCTGGCGTTACTATCAAAATGTGATACATTTTATTGGGCATGGATGAAGGCATCAATGCAACATCTCAGGGAGCCATGCAGGAAGCACGATGAGAAACTTGTTGCATAGGGCAAGTGATCTCCAGTGCGACTATCCACTGTGCACTAGATACATCAGTCACTGCCTCACGTTGTGAGAATACCAGTGTATTGCATGCTTACCTCTGTGCACCAGGTTTTAAACCTGAGGCGCTACAACACCTCTCCCACCTTCCTTCTATGGGTGTAAGGAAATAGGCCATTAATTGTGTGGCCTGCACAAGTAATGGGCCCACATTAACCACTTCACTGGGAACCAAACACCCCATTGTAGCACTTGACCCTCTCAGAGTAGTGAAGCAGAGCAGTCCAAGGCCTACCCATGGGAGGTGGGGTAGGCCAATCATCACCATTCGCTGGCAAGCAATAATAACACTCAATAAATGATTGTCCAGTCTGTGTTTTTTCTTTAGAAAAGGAAACCTACATTTATTACACAAACACCAACTAATACTATGCATTAATGTACAAATATACATAGGGCTGGTGGAAATACCTGTGCCAACATTACATTTTCCCCTAAAGTGTCATGACCCCAAAAATCATAGTTCCCTTCTCCATGTACAATACAGCACATATTCACATAAAGGGGTGTCACTTTACATCAGGTGAATGTTACCACAATTAAAGACCAGAATCACGTCAGAATACTTCATTCCATCAATGACTTCAGCAACCATAATCCGCTGCAATTATTAGGAGTAGTAAAGCGTTGCCACCATGTTCACACATGATCATTAATAAAGCATTGCAGTTTTCAGAAATAATCAGAACTAGTACTGTCATCAATACAACACCTTTAAATAAAATATTGTGGATAACACTTTTAAGTAAAGTAATGTTCAGACTGGTAGCAACAAAACACTTATAATGAAAGCAATGTTTGAACATAAACCATGTGGCGGTGTCTTTGACCTTTAGGCCACATAAACTATAGCCATGGTAACAGCCTCTCGAGGGTACTGCTCTCAGAGCTATAGAGCTAAAGCTCCAGCCTTCAGAGTGCTTGCAAAACCAGGAAACAAATCCTAGAGTGGTCCTCTTTGTTTAGACCCTCCAAACTTGGGGTCAGCACTTGGGTAAACGTCCTTTGGGGGGGAGCTGCTGTAGGCCCCCGACACTTTATTTGTATTGTCGTTGGAGCCCTTGTCACCTTGTTTGTAAGACTTTGGGCTGAGCAGAGCCCCGCAGGGCATTATGGGGCAGTATATTTTATTAGCAGCTTGGCCGCATTCTTTTCAGCTGCCGCATGATCTCGAGTCATGCTTCTTTTTCTTGGGGGTACCGGTCTCACTTGGGGCATCTCGCTTGTCTTTTCCATTGGTTGCACCTGAGGAGTCCAGCCCTGCCAGCTCCCCAACCCAGCCAGCAGTCTCCTTTGCTGCCGGCTCAGGATATATATATATATATATGTATATATATGTTAGACCTGTCAGCCCTTTGGGTGGTCCCTCCTCATCATTATTTATTTTGTCCCACTTTTGCCTCAAACCCTGTTTGAATTTTTCCTTTTTGGGAACCACCAGACTTTTTAGTGTTGCTGCGGATTCAGGGAGCCATTTTATCTACCCCTGAAACTTCTGTCTGAGGGCCTGGAGCACAAAATGGTGGCCACCTGTGACATCACCAGCATCCACTGGAACCTACCAGCACCTTCCAGAACATTCCAGAACCCTGTGACAGTTGGAGGCGGTTTAGAATGTTGGGAAGCTAAGACAGAGAGTTGGCAGTTGGAGCTGGCAGTTGGCACCTGACCGGTGAAGAGAGAGCAGCAGAAACCTGAAGGAGGAAGGAGTGAGGCAGCAGGGGTGGAAACTTGTGCCTGGAGTGGGGTCCATAAACCCACCCTTGATACTAGTCCCTACTGACTGAGCCCAGCCTGGAGCCCTGTGTGGGAAGAAGCAAGAAAAACCATCCTAAGGACCTGGACAGCAGGAACAGGCCTTAGAAACAGAGAACAGCAAGATCCTGACCTGGAAACTGGTTTCCCTGGAGTCCGACGTCGAGTAGCCTGAGACCTGGAGCCCGAGGTGGAGAAGCGGCGCCGACTGGAAAGCGGACGTCATACCCGGAGCCGCCAGAGGTCGAGAGAGGGCGCCGTCAGAGGTCGTAGAGAGTACCAGAGGTCGAGGAGGAAGTCACCCGAGGTCGAGTGAGCGGCGTCATCGGAGGAGTGAAGTCCGCCCTCCGGGGTCGTCGGAGACCGAGGTGAAGCGTGCCGGAGGTCGGGAGTGGAGATCGCACTCCGGAGTCGCCGGAACCTGAGGAGAATCGTGCCGGAGGTCGGGAGTGGAGGTCGCACTCCGGAGTCGCCGGAAACCTGAGGAGAGGAGCACCGGAGGTCGGGAGTGAGGATCGCACTCCGGAGCCGCCGGAAGTCGACATCGAGCCAAGGCCGGCCGACGTCATCGAATCCGAGGTCGCCATCGGACCGGAGCCGCCCGACGTCGACACCGAGCCAAGACTGCCCGACGTCATCGAATCGGAGGTCGAGATCGAACCGAGGCCGCCGACATCGAAACCGGAACCGCCTACCGGCGTCGTCAGGAACTGACATTGTGCCGAGGCCGCCGACGTCGAACCGGATCCGCCTCACGGCGTCGACACGACTCCAGCGGCGTCGGAACATCAGAAAAAGGGCAGTAAGTGGAATAGAGGGCGCCAAAGGCCCTGTGGAATCCTAAGAGACTACTCTAGGGGTTAGAGAGGTGCTGGAACCAGCTGGACTGTGCCAGGGGTGAGCTGGGACTAATCTAGAGGGGTTGTGTGGAGTGAGAGAGCCAGGTCTCTGGTATTCCCCCCTTGATCTACCTCAGTTTAGGCCTCAGCCTTGTCCAAGCCAGGGAGTAGACACCCTCAAGCCTTCCACATCCCCACAAGCTGTGCCTGGGCCAAATCAGCCCTTAGGAATTCAAATGTGATCTGATTCTATGAGTGTCACTGTCAGCTTTTAATTATTTATTGGAGGCACTGTATTTATTGTATTTAACCTATTTATTGTTTCACTGTATTTATTGGTCCACAGTATTTATTGATGCACAATATTTATTGGTTTACAGTATTTATTGCCTCAGAATATTTAATTGCCTGAATGTATTGCACTTATGTTTATGCCTTCATTATTTATGATCACCCCTATTTATTGAATCATTAAGCCAGTATTTATTTGACCTTCACTATTTAAAAAGTTTGTATATTGTGATTGTGTTTTTATTTATCTAATCAGCAACTAAGAGAAAAAGAAGATAAAGAAGGATATTTTCATAATTTTTACGGTGTAGAGTCGTTTTTGGAACGGATGCACGCATGGTTATTGTATGGGTATGTCGTATGCTTAGCACGGTGCCTGTTTCCTGACCACTCGAGCCAAGCTACCACAGTGTATGTCTGGGAGAACACCACCACCCTTCCAGTGTGGGAGTGTTTTTCTAACATAATTGGTGTTCAGTGGTTGGATAGAGCTGTGCCTACGTATACTCAACAATAACTGTGGGTAGTCCATAGGCCTACACCGGGAGTTTTCTCAAAGCGGCCTTCCTAATTGTGGGTTTTTGTTTTTTCCAAATTTACTCTGGTGGTGGGAGGAGGTATTATTAAAGGTACCCCCCTGCATTGTTACTGCAAATAACTGTCCTCTGACCTGAGTGGGCAAGATGGAGTTTGTACTGGAGAATTTAGAAACGTACACTGTGGCCCAACTCAGGGAGTTTTGCCAGCGGGAGGGGGTGTATTGTCCCCCAGGAGCAAAGAAGGGTGCACTCCAAACCAGCTTAAGGGCTTGGGGGGAGGCACGCCGAGAAAGCAAGGCTGAGGAGGAGGACAGGGATAGAGAGCCCGACAGTGAGGGAGCTGGTTTGTACCAACCTGAGGTGGGGAACCTGTCAGCGGGGCCCAGGACACTTTCCAGGAAGGGCAGCAGTGCCTCTAGCGGTGGCTTGTTTGAAGTGGAGTTAACAGACCGGAGGGAGAAAAGACAGCTCAAATGGGACTTAGCAAGGCTGGAGAAGGAGAAGGAGGAACAGAGGATGGCTCATGAGATAAGGCTGAAAGAGATAGATCTTCAGATCCTGAGAATCGGGGCACACCCTGTACCTAACGGTGGCAGCGAAGAACGAGAGTACACCAGGGAACCCAAACCCTACCTGCCAAAGGACATAGTAGCTAGCTATGGGGTGGGTGATGATATCGCCAAGTGGCTAGCGGCCTATGAGGTCTCGTTAAGGGCCCATGGGGTTCCAGAGAAGTACTGGGGAGGGGGATTGTACAAGTACATGCCTCCAGCTGGTAGGGATGCTTTATTGGCCCTCGAAGAGGATGAGCAGACCCACTACCCCACCATGAAACTGGCGCTCATAAGAAAGTTTGGACTAACACCCGAAAAGTACAGACAGAAGTTCAGGGGTAGTCACAAACTGGGCACACAGAATTGGGTGGACTTCCTGGACTATGCAAAGAAGGCACTAGAGGGTTGGATTCAGGGCAGTGAAGTAAGGAAGTACGAGGGGTTGTTTGACCTAGTACTGAAGGAACACCTGCTTGAGAAATGTTTCCCTGAACTGCGGCAACACCTGGTGGATAGCAAGCTGACCAGTCCCCGGAAGCTTGCTGAGGAGGCGGACATTTGGGCTAGTACCCGGGTGTCCACAAGGGGGACTGGAGGGGATACTCAAAAGGCCGGACAGGGCGCCCCCCAGAAGAAAGAGGGAGGGGAAAAGAAATAGGAGTTCTCCAAAGGCCCCCAAAATAACTTCCAAGGGAAGGGAACAGGATTCACCCCTAGGGCTAACCCACCCAGAAACCCTAATCCTGGCCAGAGTCAGCAGCCAAGGGTTGTCCATTGCTACGAGTGCGGTGGCGTTGGACACTATAAAGGAGATCCGAAGTGCCTGAAACGACCACCCCCTCCCATTGGAGGAAAGACCCCCGGAGTAGCTAGTGTAGTGCTCGGGGAGGAGATGCCCTTAACTAAGGGAAGGGAGTGGGCGGGTGTCACTTTAGTGTCCCTGGGAGAACGGGAGATGGTTCCTAAGATCCAGGTGCCCGCAAATACCGCAAAGTATGGGCAGTGGGTCACCATCAACGGCCAAAGCGGGGAGGCTCTGAGAGACACAGGAGCCAGTATGACTATGGTGCGTAGCCAACTGGTGTCTCCAGAGCAGTTAATTCCCGATGTACTCCACCCAGCCGCGATGGCTGACGGCAGAACAGGCCACTATCCGGTGGCCGAGGTTCCCTTTGAATGGGGGGGGGTTGCAGGTTCACTTCGAGTTGCCGTAAGCCCTGCCGTGCCAGTCGATTGTCTGCTGGGGAATGACATGGAGCACAACGCTTGGAAGGAGGTGGAATACCGGACTCACACTGAGATGCTGGGTACACCTGATTGGGCCTGTGTTAGCACAAGGTCCGCGACTACCCGAAGAGGGAGTTCGTTTCGGCTGGAGCCTGGAACAAAGGCCCAGCCAGCTGCCAGTCAAGGGAAGAACCGAGGACAGGAGGAGCCTGCCTCGGCGTCCACACCCCGTAGGACGGATAGGCCACCGGAGGTGGTGGACCAGGAGTCTGCGGTGGGGGACGTTACCAAACTGGAGGACCTACCCATCCCGGCCGAGTGGCACGTGGAGGGAGGCCCGTCCAGGGAGGAATTCTGCCAGGGCCAGAGGGAGTGCCCTACCCTTGAGGGGCTGAGGCGACAGGCCGAAGCCCAGGCAGCAGGGAACGTTGAAGGGAACTACAGTGTTTACTGGGAGGATGGCCTCCTCTACAGTGAACCCAAGGCACCCCTACACGGATCGTCACGAGCCTTGGTAGTCCCTCAACGTTATCGAGCCTTCCTTCTGGAGTTGGCTCACGAGATACCATTGGCAGGACACCTGGGGCAAGACAAGACCTTCGCCCGTCTTGTCCCACACTTTTATTGGCCTCAGATGAAAGTGTCGTCCGATACCTACTGCCGGACATGTGTGTCTTGCCAAGCCAGTGGGAAAACAGGGGTGAAGCTGAAAGCTCCCCTGGAACCACTTCCTGTCGTTAGCACCCCCTTTGAAAGGGTGGGCATCGACATTGTGGGTCCGTTAGATCCGCCAACATCAGCTGGTCACAGGTTTATCCTGGTTCTGGTGGATCATGCCACACGGTACCCAGAGGCAATACCTCTGAGGACCATAACAGCACCTGTTGTGGCAAGGGCCCTGATGGGAATCTTTACCCGAGTGGGTTTTCCCAAGGAAGTTGTGTCCGACAGGGGGACCATCTTCATGTCAGCGTACATGCGGGCCATGTGGAAGGAGTGTGGAGTGACATACCGGTTCACCACTCCTTACCACCCCCAGACAAATGGTCTGGTGGAGAGGTTTAACAAAACCTTGAAGGGCATGATCAGAAGTCTGCCTGAAAGCCTGCGGAGGAAATGGGACGTCCTCCTACCCTGTTTACTTTTTTCCTACAGGGAAGTGCCACAGAAGGGAGTGGGCTTCAGCCCCTTCGAGCTTCTGTATGGGCACCCTGTACGTGGACCTCTCAACCTGGTGAGAGACGGATGGGAAAGAACTCCCAGAAAGCTTCCCCAGGATGTGGTGAGCTACATGCTGGCCTTCCGGAGCCAAATGGCTAAGTTGTGGAAGCAAGCTTCTGACAACTTGGAAGCCAGCCAAGCAGTGATGAAGGCGTGGTATGACCACAATGCTCACCCGGTGGAGTTGGAGCCTGGCCAGAAGGTGTGGGTGATCGAACCAGGAGAGCTTAGTGCCCTCCAGGATCGCTGGTCAGGACCCTTTGAGGTGTTGGAGAAGAAGGGTAAGGCTACCTACTTGGTGGACCTGAAGACCCCTCGTCAGCCCCTGCGGGTGCTGCATGCCAACCGCCTCAAACCCCACCACGAGAGGCCCGAAGTCATCTTGATGATGGTGACTGACGGAGGAGAGGACGTGGAAAGCGAGCCTCTCCCTGATCTGTTTGCGTCTCAAGAAAAGGATGGGTCGGTGGAGGGAGTGATTCTCTCCCCATCTCTAACTCCTGAACAGCAGGAGGACTGTCGCCAGGTCCTGGGGCAGTACTCTTCGTTGTTCTCCCTTGTCCCGGGTAGGACTCACCTGTGCGTCCATGACGTGGACACAGGAGACAGCCCACCTGTGAAGTCCAAGATCTACCGGATGTCAGACAAGGTGAAGGCCAGCATTCATAGTGAAGTCACTAAGATGCTGGAGCTAGGAGTGATCGAACCTTCTAGCAGCCCCTGGTCCAGTCCGGTGGTACTAGTACCAAAAGCTGCACCACCGGGTGCCCAACCAGAACTGAGGTTCTGTGTGGACTACCGGGGACTGAATTCAATGACCAAAACTGATGCTCATCCGATCCCTAGGGCGGATGAATTGATTGACCGGCTGGGAGCTGCCCAATATCTAAGTACCTTTGACCTTACTTCTGGGTACTGGCAGATCTCTTTGACTGATGGAGCAAGGGAAAGGTCAGCCTTCTCCACGCCCAATGGCCACTACCAGTTCTGTGTGATGCCCTTTGGGCTCAAGAACGCACCTGCCACGTTTCAGCGCCTGGTAAACCAGATCCTCACCGGAATGGAGAGTTTCTCTGCTGCTTATCTGGATGACATAGCCGTCTTCAGTAACAGCTGGGAGGATCACTTGCGTCACCTGCAAGCTGTTCTCCAGGCCCTGAGACAAGCTGGATTGACGATCAAGGCCAGCAAGTGCCAGATTGGGCAGGGGTCGGTAGTGTACCTTGGACACTTGGTGGGTAGGGGAGCGGTGCAACCCCTCCAGGCGAAGATCGAGGCCATCATGGCCTGGGAACCCCCCAAGACACAGACTGAGGTCCGAGCTTTTCTGGGCCTCACGGGATACTACCGCCGCTTCGTGAAGGGGTACGGTACCATCGTAGCCCCCCTCACGGAGCTCACGTCCAAGAAACAACCTCGACGGGTAGTCTGGACGGAGGCTTGTCAGCAGGCCTTTGTGAGATTGAAGAAAGCCATGTGCGAGGCCCCGGTCTTAAGGGCCCCAGACTTTTCCAAGGAGTTCATTGTCCAGACAGATGCATCAGAACATGGCATTGGGGCAGTGTTATCGCAACTCAATGAAGAGGGTCTGGATCAACCCGTGGTCTTCCTATCCCGGAGACTACTTCCCAGGGAACAGAAGTGGAGTGCAATAGAGCGTGAAGCCTTTGCAGTGGTATGGGCTCTGAAGAAGTTGCGGCCATACCTGTTTGGCTCGCACTTCCTGGTTCAGACCGACCACAGACCCCTTCGTTGGCTGATGCAAATGAAGGGGGAGAATCCCAAGTTGTTGAGGTGGTCTATTTCCCTACAGGGAATGGACTTTCAGGTGGAACATCGGCCTGGAGTGGACCACGCCAATGCAGACGGTCTCTCAAGGTATTTCCGCCTTAGTGATGAGAACTCCCAAGGGGTTGGGTAGCTCTCCCCACTTTCAGCTGGGGGGGACGCGTGTTAGACCTGTCAGCCCTTTGGGTGGTCCCTTCTCATCATTATTTATTTTGTCCCACTTTTGCCTCAAACCCTGTTTGAATTTTTCCTTTTTGGGAACCACCAGACTTTTTAGTGTTGCTGCGGATTCAGGGAGCCATTTTATCTACTATTAATCACACATGACAGAGAAGCAAATCATAAAGAATAAAGCAAAGTACTAGCCATCATAGGTGGGAAAATCTATAAAGATTTTAATACTGCCCTCACACACCCGAGAGTGTCATGCTTCATCATAGGGCCGCATCATACACCCAGGTGCAGACCAACACCTTGGGTGGAGCGCAAATTTTTTAAGAGAAAGAAATGATATATGATGAAGTCGAGTGGTGAGGGTATAGTATAAAAGACAAATAGACTGGATAAACACAGCAATGAAGTTCTGACAGTACTGAAACGAATAGTCTCCTAAAGGAAGGGACCAAAGAAAAGTGCAGAGGATAGAAAGTATAAAACTGTCTCGAGGTTCACCCTCAATTTTATTCCTGTTAACCTCGGGCAGGGTTAAAATAAATGATATGGGGTATCAAGGGCAGGTAACGACCCCATAATCCCCACTGCTAAAACCAACATGTTTCTGCCAGTATTCTCTGTGCCCAACCGGGTCACTCTGGCATTCGTCAGGGTATAGGTCCCTTGTTGTCTGGTCTCACCCACTATTTGGGTATATATTACCTTGATACTCGGGGTATTGCCCCGGCGTTCCTCTATAATGAGATTTCCAAGAGGATTTATACATCTACAAAAAATGGGAGAGAAAGCAAGGAGAACAAGTCGTAATTCACATGCTTATGATTCTCTATCTTGAATATAATTCTCATAGATAATCCCACACACTCCTTAAAAGTGACCAATAGTCTATAGTGCAGCCAAGACTAAAAACACCATCAACGTCCCTGTGCATGTGGGCACCACCTCTCACCATACACATTAAACTAAGTGTTACGAGTGTCTGATTGTTGACTCGTTTTTTCACCGGGTACACACTTTAAAGCAGGTAATGATGGGTCACCGTGCCCCAATACATAATCCTCTAATGTCCATTCACCCCAAGCGTTCCTGGTGTCCTAAGAGAAATAAAACCTTAGATACTCACAAGAGTTTACAGTTAAAATTCTGAACCCGGAACGGCGGGGGAAGGTGCTCTTGTCGTCACACACTGTCGGCAAAAACCACACGAATGTATCACTAAACAGGCGTGGTCACATAATCAATGGAGCCCCCAAAGCAATCGTCGTATGGTTAGCTCTTATCACAACTTCTCTATCATGTGCTTTGAGTCAGACCGTTACACACCCCCTGGGTAATAAAGTGATAGCGTCTCCGCTGACTTAGCCTTCGATTCTCACTCACACAACCCCTTGTCATGCTGCCTCTGTCATACGGGTACTCACTACTCCAAAGAGACACTCTCTCTTGTGGCCCCACAACCGTCCTCCGACGATAAATGTGTCTCGTGGTCTGCCCTTAAATACAGAGATACGCTTGGCCGCAACACAGCTCGCTGTACGTCCCGTCTATGTGTGTACTCGGGACCGCCCTCTCCTCTGCATTATCATAGAGAAAGGACTACATGGCTCTACGTTACATTTTTTATTCCGTGGCGGCCATATTGAAGTGTCTGATACCCCCTATGTCAACTATGTCTAGGGAATAGACCCAATATAATTCCCAAAGATAGGAGTACATTGTTTTCATCTCCTTATCTGCTAAATTCCGGGAACATTTTTACAAAGCATATAGTCTGAGGGACTCATCTCTGCAAGACCAAAGAATTATTACTATGAACGAACCATGGGTACGCCACGGGCGTTCTTTGTCTCTTTCTTACTAACATACCATAGGTAAATGCACCAAATCATCGTTGCATTAGGCCATGCAGTTGGAACCAAGGGATCCCATCATTTAATCCCAACGTATGGCTCTTCAATCGTTCCACCCATCTCTGTTCACGTATGAGGAGGAGACTCGGAACATCACTGGTATTAGGTGGTATAAATGGTTTATCTATCACCACCCATCTCAGATCCTTTTCATTGTGTTGCTTTTCAAGGAAGTGGGCTGTCAGTTTCGTATTAGACTTCCCACAGCGTATGGTGCTCATATGTTCCAGGATACGGACCTTGATTTTCCGGGTCGTCATGCCAACATAAACCAGTTGACACGGGCACTTAACTACATAGATCACGTTTTCGGTATTGCACGTGGTGTGTTGTCTTAGTTCCCAGGGGCTATTCAAACCTATGTCAATGATTTTCCCATTGATAGATAATGGGCAGGCTCTACAAAATCCGCACGCATAATGCCCCATTACAGGTGGTAGGAGCTGCTGATCATTTCGTTGGTTCCCTGCATGCCTCTCTGATCTCGGGCGAGTGTTCACAATTAGACTCTTTATACTCGCACTTTTCTTGAAAGAGAACAAAGGAGAAGGCTGATTCAAACCATTGGAGTTTAAAATCTGCCATTTTTTGCTAATAATTTTCTTTAGAAGATTGGAGGATGTGTTGTATGTCGTTACACATATACTCCTATCCACTGTCTCTCTCACATTTGTCTCTAAAAGAGCATCTCTATTGCAGTTCCTCGCTCTTTTCTGGGCTTTCTTTATCACAGTATCGGGGTAGTCTCTTATCTTTAGTTTTGCACTAAGGACCTCTGCTTCCTTCTTATAATCTCCCACCCCGGAACAGTTTCTGCGCAAACGGAGAAACTGTCCGTACGGAAGATTCTCCCTCAAGGATCTTGGATGGAAGCTCAGGAAAGACAATAGATTATTTCTATCGGTCTCTTTATGGAACACATTGCTCCTCAACATTCCGCCCTCAGCTATGATATTCAGGTCGAGGAAGGGAAGTGTACTATTGGTGATGGTACCAGTGAAGAACAAAAAAGAATTTCTCTGATTAAGCCAGGTGAGAAAGGCTTCAGCCGAAGTCCTATCTCCCCTCCAGATGATGAGAACGTCATCTATGTATCGATGCCAATCCCTGATGTTGGTGCGAAAGGGATTGGTAGGTTGGAAAATCACTTCCTCCTCAAATTTAGATACATAGAGACAAGCCAGACTGGGGGCACATGAACTCCCCATGGAAGTGCCATGTGTCTGTAAATAGAATTTTTCTCCGAACTTAAAGAAATTCTTAGTCAGTGCCAGTTCCAAGAGGCAGAGTATAAAAGCCCTCGGTGTTTGGAAATCCCACTCCTCTGAAAAGAGGATATTTTCAATAACCCTTAGAGTCTCCTGTTGAGGGATGTTAGTGTATAGAGACTCTATATCCAGCCCGATAAGAAGATCTCTGTCCACATCGAACTCCATATCTTTGATAAGATTCAATACCTCTCTGGTGTCCTTCAGGTATGCAGGCATCTTTTGTACGATCGGACGCAGGTAGAAATCACAGAATTTGGATAGGGGTTCTAGGATTGAATCTACTCCAGAAACAATAGGGCGCCCTGGAGGGGGTCGCGTCGGTTTATGTACCTTGGGTAAGGTGTAAAAGTAAGGTACCGTTGGATGTTGGTTACAAAGAAATGTTGCCTCGTTTTGGCTGATCCAATCGTTCGTAAGCGCTTCCTCAATAAGTGAGGCTATTTGGACCCTCAGTTCCTCTGTAGGATCCCTCGGTAGGATGGTGTAATTCCTACGGTCATCCAACAAGAGGAGACATTGGGCATTATAGGTATCAAGATCTTGAATAACTATAGCCCCGCCCTTGTCAGCCGGTTTTATTACCACAGTTTTCTCATCCCTGAGGTCCAAAAGGGCTTTATTTTCTGCTGTGGAGAGATTAAAGAAAGGTTTTTTAGCTCTTGTTTCATTGGCAAGGTCAAGCTCTCTCAACACTGCCTGTTCGAACACCCCCACTTCTGGTGGTAACTGGTTAAGGGTAGGCACAAATGTTGATTTTTTTCTAAATCCTGTATCATCCCCCTTCTCAGTTGGTTCTTTATCCTCAAAAAAGATTCTCAGGCGTATATTCCGAAAAAACCCGGCTAGTTCACATTTAAGTTTGAAATTGTCGGGTTGATTGGTAGGAACAAATCCTAAGCCCCTTGAGAGCACTTTCTCTTGTGTTGGTGTTAGGACCAATTTACTCAGGTTCATGATCAGGCTTGATCCCTGCTGGTACTCGGATCTCCTTCCCGTGCCATGCTGCGTGTTACCCGGTGGTTCAGATCTTCCCATTGAACTTTCTGGGTTCGCTGTGTTCTCTGTCTCCCCCTGCCTCTCCCCCTGCCTCTCTCTAAAAAAGGAGGGTATTCTTTCTGAAAAAATTGTGGGGGGCCCATCGGAGAGTACATTGGAGGCCAACCAAATCCCATTTGTGGGCCCTGTTGGTATGGACGTGTGTAGCCTCTAGACCACCCTCTCCCCCTATATCTGGGTCTGTAGTCACTGTCACTGCTCTCACTGCCTGAGCTTGAAAACTCAGTATTCTGGCGTGCCTGCTTTTTTTGTGTGGTTATATTCTCTTTGTTCTTCACATATTCATCTGTGATATATGGGTACACTTTTTCTCTCGAAAATTTTTTCAAGTCTTTCTGAAGTTTTTGAACTTTGGAGTTGACCAAGTAGTCTTTATATTCATTGACTACCTTATTGGTCTCCTCCAATTTCTTTTTAAACACAGAGATATGAACTAGTGTTCTAAGATTATCCTCACTCGCTTGAATTTGGATTAAAAGCTCATCTGAAATCTTTTTGGCTGTCTCAATAATGAGTATCAGCCAATCCCTGGAGCATCTCCATGCTATCAATGACCAGTTTTTTCTGAATGTGGTATCTTCCAAGAAGATCAATGGTTCATTAACAACAAGGAGACCCCCAGGGGCAGCATTTGCTCTCAGATATTCGGTGAGTATGGCACCATGTAAGATAGTTTTAACCTGTGTCCTTTTTAGCTCTGTTAGTGCATCCCAACCCTCCACCTGTGAAAGTGCTTGTGTGAGTGTAGAGTCCCCCAACAAAGACGGACATGCTAAAATTCTGGCTGCAGCCTCATCACCATACGAGAGGCCTTGTTCCTCCATTATCGGTTCTACTGAAACCTTCCTGGGGATTAAATTCGGGCAATATCCCAAAACGTCTCTACGGCTCAGCGGCCGTGCTAAACTCAAAACACAACGTAGGAGAGACGAGGGAAATAAAGGGGGCAAGGCTATCTCTGACTCCCTCAGAAAACTTTTAATCACACATGACAGAGAAGCAAATCATAAAGAATAAAGCAAAGTACTAGCCATCATAGGTGGGAAAATCTATAAAGATTTTAATACTGCCCTCACACACCCGAGAGTGTCATGCTTCATCATAGGGCCGCATCATACACCCAGGTGCAGACCAACACCTTGGGTGGAGCGCAAATTTTTTAAGAGAAAGAAATGATATATGATGAAGTCGAGTGGTGAGGGTATAGTATAAAAGACAAATAGACTGGATAAACACAGCAATGAAGTTCTGACAGTACTGAAACGAATAGTCTCCTAAAGGAAGGGACCAAAGAAAAGTGCAGAGGATAGAAAGTATAAAACTGTCTCGAGGTTCACCCTCAATTTTATTCCTGTTAACCTCGGGCAGGGTTAAAATAAATGATATGGGGTATCAAGGGCAGGTAACGACCCCATAATCCCCACTGCTAAAACCAACATGTTTCTGCCAGTATTCTCTGTGCCCAACCGGGTCACTCTGGCATTCGTCAGGGTATAGGTCCCTTGTTGTCTGGTCTCACCCACTATTTGGGTATATATTACCTTGATACTCGGGGTATTGCCCCGGCGTTCCTCTATAATGAGATTTCCAAGAGGATTTATACATCTACAAAAAATGGGAGAGAAAGCAAGGAGAACAAGTCGTAATTCACATGCTTATGATTCTCTATCTTGAATATAATTCTCATAGATAATCCCACACACTCCTTAAAAGTGACCAATAGTCTATAGTGCAGCCAAGACTAAAAACACCATCAACGTCCCTGTGCATGTGGGCACCACCTCTCACCATACACATTAAACTAAGTGTTACGAGTGTCTGATTGTTGACTCGTTTTTTCACCGGGTACACACTTTAAAGCAGGTAATGATGGGTCACCGTGCCCCAATACATAATCCTCTAATGTCCATTCACCCCAAGCGTTCCTGGTGTCCTAAGAGAAATAAAACCTTAGATACTCACAAGAGTTTACAGTTAAAATTCTGAACCCGGAACGGCGGGGGAAGGTGCTCTTGTCGTCACACACTGTCGGCAAAAACCACACGAATGTATCACTAAACAGGCGTGGTCACATAATCAATGGAGCCCCCAAAGCAATCGTCGTATGGTTAGCTCTTATCACAACTTCTCTATCATGTGCTTTGAGTCAGACCGTTACACACCCCCTGGGTAATAAAGTGATAGCGTCTCCGCTGACTTAGCCTTCGATTCTCACTCACACAACCCCTTGTCATGCTGCCTCTGTCATACGGGTACTCACTACTCCAAAGAGACACTCTCTCTTGTGGCCCCACAACCGTCCTCCGACGATAAATGTGTCTCGTGGTCTGCCCTTAAATACAGAGATACGCTTGGCCGCAACACAGCTCGCTGTACGTCCCGTCTATGTGTGTACTCGGGACCGCCCTCTCCTCTGCATTATCATAGAGAAAGGACTACATGGCTCTACGTTACATTTTTTATTCCGTGGCGGCCATATTGAAGTGTCTGATACCCCCTATGTCAACTATGTCTAGGGAATAGACCCAATATAATTCCCAAAGATAGGAGTACATTGTTTTCATCTCCTTATCTGCTAAATTCCGGGAACATTTTTACAAAGCATATAGTCTGAGGGACTCATCTCTGCAAGACCAAAGAATTATTACTATGAACGAACCATGGGTACGCCACGGGCGTTCTTTGTCTCTTTCTTACTAACATACCATAGGTAAATGCACCAAATCATCGTTGCATTAGGCCATGCAGTTGGAACCAAGGGATCCCATCATTTAATCCCAACGTATGGCTCTTCAATCGTTCCACCCATCTCTGTTCACGTATGAGGAGGAGACTCGGAACATCACTGGTATTAGGTGGTATAAATGGTTTATCTATCACCACCCATCTCAGATCCTTTTCATTGTGTTGCTTTTCAAGGAAGTGGGCTGTCAGTTTCGTATTAGACTTCCCACAGCGTATGGTGCTCATATGTTCCAGGATACGGACCTTGATTTTCCGGGTCGTCATGCCAACATAAACCAGTTGACACGGGCACTTAACTACATAGATCACGTTTTCGGTATTGCACGTGGTGTGTTGTCTTAGTTCCCAGGGGCTATTCAAACCTATGTCAATGATTTTCCCATTGATAGATAATGGGCAGGCTCTACAAAATCCGCACGCATAATGCCCCATTACAGGTGGTAGGAGCTGCTGATCATTTCGTTGGAGAGAGACAGTGGATAGGAGTATATGTGAGAGAGACAGAGGATGTGAGAGAGACAGTGGATAGGAGTATATGTGTAACGACATACAACACATCCTCCAATCTTCTAAAGAAAATTATTAGCAAAAAATGGCAGATTTTAAACTCCAATGGTTTGAATCAGCCTTCTCCTTTGTTCTCTTTCAAGAAAAGTGCGAGTATAAAGAGTCTAATTGTGAACACTCGCCCGAGATCAGAGAGGCATGCAGGGAACCAACGAAATGATCAGCAGCTCCTACCACCTGTAATGGGGCATTATGCGTGCGGATTTTGTAGAGCCTGCCCATTATCTATCAATGGGAAAATCATTGACATAGGTTTGAATAGCCCCTGGGAACTAAGACAACACACCACGTGCAATACCGAAAACGTGATCTATGTAGTTAAGTGCCCGTGTCAACTGGTTTATGTTGGCATGACGACCCGGAAAATCAAGGTCCGTATCCTGGAACATATGAGCACCATACGCTGTGGGAAGTCTAATACGAAACTGACAGCCCACTTCCTTGAAAAGCAACACAATGAAAAGGATCTGAGATGGGTGGTGATAGATAAACCATTTATACCACCTAATACCAGTGATGTTCCGAGTCTCCTCCTCATACGTGAACAGAGATGGGTGGAACGATTGAAGAGCCATACGTTGGGATTAAATGATGGGATCCCTTGGTTCCAACTGCATGGCCTAATGCAACGATGATTTGGTGCATTTACCTATGGTATGTTAGTAAGAAAGAGACAAAGAACGCCCGTGGCGTACCCATGGTTCGTTCATAGTAATAATTCTTTGGTCTTGCAGAGATGAGTCCCTCAGACTATATGCTTTGTAAAAATGTTCCCGGAATTTAGCAGATAAGGAGATGAAAACAATGTACTCCTATCTTTGGGAATTATATTGGGTCTATTCCCTAGACATAGTTGACATAGGGGGTATCAGACACTTCAATATGGCCGCCACGGAATAAAAAATGTAACGTAGAGCCATGTAGTCCTTTCTCTATGATAATGCAGAGGAGAGGGCGGTCCCGAGTACACACATAGACGGGACGTACAGCGAGCTGTGTTGCGGCCAAGCGTATCTCTGTATTTAAGGGCAGACCACGAGACACATTTATCGTCGGAGGACGGTTGTGGGGCCACAAGAGAGAGTGTCTCTTTGGAGTAGTGAGTACCCGTATGACAGAGGCAGCATGACAAGGGGTTGTGTGAGTGAGAATCGAAGGCTAAGTCAGCGGAGACGCTATCACTTTATTACCCAGGGGGTGTGTAACGGTCTGACTCAAAGCACATGATAGAGAAGTTGTGATAAGAGCTAACCATACGACGATTGCTTTGGGGGCTCCATTGATTATGTGACCACGCCTGTTTAGTGATACATTCGTGTGGTTTTTGCCGACAGTGTGTGACGACAAGAGCACCTTCCCCCGCCGTTCCGGGTTCAGAATTTTAACTGTAAACTCTTGTGAGTATCTAAGGTTTTATTTCTCTTAGGACACCAGGAACGCTTGGGGTGAATGGACATTAGAGGATTATGTATTGGGGCACGGTGACCCATCATTACCTGCTTTAAAGTGTGTACCCGGTGAAAAAACGAGTCAACAATCAGACACTCGTAACACTTAGTTTAATGTGTATGGTGAGAGGTGGTGCCCACATGCACAGGGACGTTGATGGTGTTTTTAGTCTTGGCTGCACTATAGACTATTGGTCACTTTTAAGGAGTGTGTGGGATTATCTATGAGAATTATATTCAAGATAGAGAATCATAAGCATGTGAATTACGACTTGTTCTCCTTGCTTTCTCTCCCATTTTTTGTAGATGTATAAATCCTCTTGGAAATCTCATTATAGAGGAACGCCGGGGCAATACCCCGAGTATCAAGGTAATATATACCCAAATAGTGGGTGAGACCAGACAACAAGGGACCTATACCCTGACGAATGCCAGAGTGACCCGGTTGGGCACAGAGAATACTGGCAGAAACATGTTGGTTTTAGCAGTGGGGATTATGGGGTCGTTACCTGCCCTTGATACCCCATATCATTTATTTTAACCCTGCCCGAGGTTAACAGGAATAAAATTGAGGGTGAACCTCGAGACAGTTTTATACTTTCTATCCTCTGCACTTTTCTTTGGTCCCTTCCTTTAGGAGACTATTCGTTTCAGTACTGTCAGAACTTCATTGCTGTGTTTATCCAGTCTATTTGTCTTTTATACTATACCCTCACCACTCGACTTCATCATATATCATTTCTTTCTCTTAAAAAATTTGCGCTCCACCCAAGGTGTTGGTCTGCACCTGGGTGTATGATGCGGCCCTATGATGAAGCATGACACTCTCGGGTGTGTGAGGGCAGTATTAAAATCTTTATAGATTTTCCCACCTATGATGGCTAGTACTTTGCTTTATTCTTTATGATTTGCTTCTCTGTCATGTGTGATTAAAAGTTTTCTGAGGGAGTCAGAGATAGCCTTGCCCCCTTTATTTCCCTCGTCTCTCCTACGTTGTGTTTTGAGCCATTTTATCTACCCCTGAAACTTCTGTCTGAGGGCCTGGAGCACAAAATGGTGGCCACCTGTGACATCACCAGCATCCACTGGAACCTACCAGCACCTTCCAGAACATTCCAGAACCCTGTGACAGTTGGAGGCGGTTTAGAATGTTGGGAAGCTAAGACAGAGAGTTGGCAGTTGGAGCTGGCAGTTGGCACCTGACCGGTGAAGAGAGAGCAGCAGAAACCTGAAGGAGGAAGGAGTGAGGCAGCAGGGGTGGAAACTTGTGCCTGGAGTGGGGTCCATAAACCCACCCTTGATACTAGTCCCTACTGACTGAGCCCAGCCTGGAGCCCTGTGTGGGAAGAAGCAAGAAAAACCATCCTAAGGACCTGGACAGCAGGAACAGGCCTTAGAAACAGAGAACAGCAAGATCCTGACCTGGAAACTGGTTTCCCTGGAGTCCGACGTCGAGTAGCCTGAGACCTGGAGCCCGAGGTGGAGAAGCGGCGCCGACTGGAAAGCGGACGTCATACCCGGAGCCGCCAGAGGTCGAGAGAGGGCGCCGTCAGAGGTCGTAGAGAGTACCAGAGGTCGAGGAGGAAGTCACCCGAGGTCGAGTGAGCGGCGTCATCGGAGGAGTGAAGTCCGCCCTCCGGGGTCGTCGGAGACCGAGGTGAAGCGTGCCGGAGGTCGGGAGTGGAGATCGCACTCCGGAGTCGCCGGAACCTGAGGAGAATCGTGCCGGAGGTCGGGAGTGGAGGTCGCACTCCGGAGTCGCCGGAAACCTGAGGAGAGGAGCACCGGAGGTCGGGAGTGAGGATCGCACTCCGGAGCCGCCGGAAGTCGACATCGAGCCAAGGCCGGCCGACGTCATCGAATCCGAGGTCGCCATCGGACCGGAGCCGCGCGACGTCGACACCGAGCCAAGACTGCCCGACGTCATCGAATCGGAGGTCGAGATCGAACCGAGGCCGCCGACATCGAAACCGGAACCGCCTACCGGCGTCGTCAGGAACTGACATTGTGCCGAGGCCGCCGACGTCGAACCGGATCCGCCTCACGGCGTCGACACGACTCCAGCGGCGTCGGAACATCAGAAAAAGGGCAGTAAGTGGAATAGAGGGCGCCAAAGGCCCTGTGGAATCCTAAGAGACTACTCTAGGGGTTAGAGAGGTGCTGGAACCAGCTGGACTGTGCCAGGGGTGAGCTGGGACTAATCTAGAGGGGTTGTGTGGAGTGAGAGAGCCAGGTCTCTGGTATTCCCCCCTTGATCTACCTCAGTTTAGGCCTCAGCCTTGTCCAAGCCAGGGAGTAGACACCCTCAAGCCTTCCACATCCCCACAAGCTGTGCCTGGGCCAAATCAGCCCTTAGGAATTCAAATGTGATCTGATTCTATGAGTGTCACTGTCAGCTTTTAATTATTTATTGGAGGCACTGTATTTATTGTATTTAACCTATTTATTGTTTCACTGTATTTATTGGTCCACAGTATTTATTGATGCACAATATTTATTGGTTTACAGTATTTATTGCCTCAGAATATTTAATTGCCTGAATGTATTGCACTTATGTTTATGCCTTCATTATTTATGATCACCCCTATTTATTGAATCATTAAGCCAGTATTTATTTGACCTGCACTATTTAAAAAGTTTGTATATTGTGATTGTGTTTTTATTTATCTAATCAGCAACTAAGAGAAAAAGAAGATAAAGAAGGATATTTTCATAATTTTTACGGTGTAGAGTCGTTTTTGGAACGGATGCACGCATGGTTATTGTATGGGTATGTCGTATGCTTAGCACGGTGCCTGTTTCCTGACCACTCGAGCCAAGCTACCACAGTGTATGTCTGGGAGAACACCACCACCCTTCCAGTGTGGGAGTGTTTTTCTAACAATATACATATATGTATGTATATATATATTCACTGAAAAAACCATAGGTTTCACACACGTTATAGTTAGGAATTAGCATTTAAAAAACCTTTGAAATTCACTTAAAAAACCATAGGTTTCACACATGTTATAGTTAGCTGGACATTTCACTCGTAAAAAACCAATGAAATTCCCCCGTTATAGTTAGTGCAGGCAACTATAACTCACGCGACCGCAATCCACTGCTGATGACGTCACATATTACATCACTGTATTTAGACACTTATTAACCCATTTATTCTTCCATTAATCTTTAGCTATACATATATTACAAATATTTTTTTTACAGAAAGACACATATGTCATCAGTGATGTAATATGTGACGTCATCAGCAGTGGATTGCGGTCGCATGAGTTATAGTTGCCTGCACTAACTAAAACGGGGGAATTTCATTGGTTTTTTATGAGTGAAATGTCCAGCTAACTATAACATGTGTGAAACCTATGGTTTTTTAAGTGAATTTCAAAGGTTTTTTAAATGCTAATTCCTAACTATAACGTGTGTGAAACCTATGGTTTTTTCAGTGAATTTCAAAGGTTTTTTAAATGCTAATTCCTAACTATAACGTGTGTGAAACCTGTTTTTTTAGTGAATTTCAAAGGTTTTTTAAATGCTAATTTATGTATGTATTATTTTTTTTAATGGGATTTTCACCGTGTGCACACAGTGCGCGCATGTCGTGGTTTTTTGGTAACATTTTTTTTTTTTAAATCTCACCCTTCGGGGTCCTTCAGGGACCCCCTGACAAAGGCTAGGGGGTCAGAAACTCTCTACCCTGCCCCCTTTTCACGTTCTTGTATATATATATTTTTTTTTAAGTTTTTTTTACCGTGCGATTTTTTGAAAAAAATAAAAATGTTTTTTTCACCCTTGGGGGTCCTTCTGTGACCCCCTGACAAAGGCTAGGGGGTCAGGAACTCTCTTCCCTGCCCCCTTTTCACGTTTTCCACCTTTTTTCCACCTTTCCTTTTCAGTGCGACAGACAAAATGGCGGCCGACACTTCCTGATTTCGACCGATTCGAATGTTTACTGACATCTAATAACCAATCAGAATTTCGCTCGCGCACGGTGCGCGCCTATAGATATTTATATGCTTTTAAATGCTATTTTCTCAGGAAATACTGAACAGATTTACACCAGACCTGCAAAAGGCACTTCCCTGACCTGAGGACTACCTCTCTGCCAAATTTCAAGTAATTCTGTTCAGCCGTTCGGGCTGTACCTTCGACTAAAGGTCCCCATGGAAAAATGCATGGGGAAAATGCGTTTTGGGACCCCCCTTTTTTCTCGGCCCCCGCTTGATGAATCACCCCGAGACTTTCAGGGTAGGAGCTGAACGGAGCGCCCCATTAGTTTTGAAAATTTCGCGAGGATTCGTCAACCGGCGCCAAAGTTATTCAAAATAGAATTTTGAGATTTCCTATGGAAACACGATCCTAACTATAACTATCTACTGGCGACCACCAGTAGAGAGAGAGAGATATATATATATATATATATATATATATATATATATATATATATATATATATATATATATATGTACATATATATATATATATATATATCCAAGTTAAGTGCGCTCTCAGGCAAGAAAACAGCACGACCAGCAAGTAGAGGTGACCAGGTTTAATTCATTACGCGTTTCGACTGCGTCCGCAGCCTTGCTCACATGATCTTCATGTGAGCAAGGCTGCGGACGCAGTCGAAACGCGTAATGAATTAAACCTGGTCACCTCTACTTGCTGGTCGTGCTGTTTTCTTGCCTGAGAGCGCACTTAACTTGGATATATTTGGATAATATTTGCCGGTTGCTTCGCTGGCGTGTACGCCACTTTCCACGGGGCTAGCTGTCCAGAAGAAGCAGATGTAATTTGGATATATATATATATATATATATATATATATATATATATATATATATATATATATATATATATATATATATATATATATATATTCCGCAAATTCTACTATTATATTGTATTCTATTTTTTTTTTTATTTTTTTTTTTTTGAAACCGTTTATTACAGATCTCAAGAATATACAGATATGGGCCTACAACCTTCCGGCCGGCCGCTAGGAATGACAGGAGCATATGACATACGTTCATAAAAAACTTGGTGTTGCAGAGGAGCATAATCAGGAGGTATCAATGCCGTGGGCCATATCAGTCAGACCCCACAATACGGTTTCATTTTATACAAACAACAAGAAAAAACCACACCCACAAGGCAACCCGCAATCGACAGTAGCAGCACGTGCTCCCCGAATGGGGAACCCCAAGTATCCACAGGAGTCTAAAGAGGGGAAAGGGAACAGAGCAAGGACTGGGGGAACCCTGTGCCCGGGGCTGGGGGAAGGAGTCAGCTAAGGGGACGGGGCTGGTGAGGCAGCAGGCAGCAGTGGTGGCGCGCAGATACTCCCGCGATAGGCGTTCCAGGGGCCCCATACTTTCACCCATGTCCCAGGCTTACCCCTCGCCACATACACCACCTTTTCTCGAAACATGCACCAGTCCATGTGTTCTTTCCAGGCCGACACCGCCGGGGTCTTCTGGGATCCCCACAGTTGAGCAATATTACACTTAGCTACCATATATCCCAGAGTCACCCACCACATCTGCGGAGCCGAGTAGTCAGTTGGTTCCCACACATTCAACAGGCACCTCCTCGCTTCAGGCAGCAGCGCGACACGCGTAACCACTCGCAGGACCTCGTGCACACCACGCCAAAATCGCTCCACCTTCGGACATTCCCACAAAATATGCAGAAAGGTCGCCAAAGCACCACACCCACGCTTACACAACCCATCCTCAGCATAGCCCATACGCAGAAGCCTTGGCCCCGTCATGTAGACCCGGTGGAGTATCTTAAGCTGGACGAAGCGAAGGCGAGCCGGTATGGCCACCTCCTTCGGAGAGGCCACCGTGGAGATCCAGTCCTCGTCGTCCAACTCCAGCCCATCGGCAACCCAAGCCTCTCGGAGGCCAGTTAGCAAGCCCGAGCGGTCATTGATCAGTTTTTTGTAAATAAGTGAGATCGTGCTGTCTGGGACATGGCCATCTAGCACTCTGTCCTCCAGGGGGGAAGACTCCGGGATGGAGGCAACGTCTGGGAAGACGGAGCCCAGTGCATGACAGACCTGCAAGTACCGAAAGTATTCACTGTCCTGCAGCTGAAACTCCGTCTGCAGCATCTCGAATGTTTTAAATCCCCCCCTCGTCCAGAGATCCCCAACTTTACTGATGCCTATCGTGTCCCACTTCTCGAAGCCCTTCGAGGTCCACAGGGAGCCCAACCTCTCAGACGCGTACAGCGGTGACGCCCGGGTCAAACGGTCCTTCCACCCCATAGCTGCATTAGCCGCGTGCCATACTCGCACCATGACACGCGTAGGTCCCGTCAGGCGAGCGTCGGGCGCGCCAGAGTAGAGCGCTCGATTGTAGTCGCCACCGGGCAGTAGCATCTTGTCCATTTCAAATGCCGGGTTCAAGGCGGGCCCGTAGAGGCCATGGTTGATTGCAGCTAACTGGGAGGCCCAGTAATACCGTTTAATATCCGGGAGGGCAATCCCCCCGTCGTACCATGGGAGCGTCAACTTCGCCAGGGCAATACGCGGCCTCCCGTCCCAGAACAGGCGGCGCTGTAGACTCTCCACCTCACGGAAGTAGCGCGCCGGGACTAAGTCCATAGTGTTCTGGAGAGCGTACAGGAAGCGTGGCAACGACATCATCTTAAACAGCGCCGCCCGGCCGAGCGGCGAAAGCGGCAGGCGCCGCCAGCGCGCGACGTCCTCCTTCAAGCGCTGGAGGGGGGAAGCAAGTTCCGCTCGTAGCGGGCCTCCGGGTCCAGAGTAATGTAGACACCCAGGTACCTAAACCCCTGAGAGGCAATCTGGATCGGACAGCCCCGCGGGAGGACGGGAGCCTCCCCGGAGAGCACATACACACATGATTTAGCCCAGTTGATGACAAGGCCTGAGTTGCGGCCGAATGAACGTAAAACATCAACCAGGACTATTAGTGATTTACGTGGGGAGGCTAGGTACAAAAGGATGATGTCAGCGTATAGGGACACGCGGTCCTCGTACTCGGGGGTCCAACGGAGACCACGGATGGAAGGATGCCACCGCAGCCACTCCGCCAGGGGCTCCAAGGCCAGCGCAAACAGGAGCGGCGACAAGGGGCAGCCCTGCCGCGTGCCCCGGCCCAGCTCGAATGGGGCCGATACTCTTCCATTTACCACCACCTGCGCCAATGGGCCCGAATACAACAATTTGACCCAACTGATGAAACCCGGGCCAAATCCAAACTTCGCCAGCATCGCCCAAATGTATGGCCACTCAAGCGTGTCAAACGCCATGGTGGCGTCTAAGGACGCCAGTATGGCCGGCTCCCGCACGAATGGAACACGTGCGAGCACCCCGTGCAAGCGCCGCAGATTAAGGGCCGTGTTGCGATGGGGAATAAAGCCGGACTGGTCTTGATGGACCAGATCGCCCACCACGCCGACCAGCCTATTGGCCAGCACCTTGGCAAGAATTTTGGGCTCCGCATTTAAGAGCGAGATAGGCCAATAGGATGTAACCCGGTCCCGAGATCTCCCTTCCTTGTGGATCACCACGATTGTAGCCAGACGCTGGTCCAGCGGGAGGGAGCCCAGCGAGTGGGCCGCCAGGAACATCGCGTGAAGGTGGGGTGCCAATGCATCCGGTCGCAACTTATACAACTCGATAGGGATGCCATTCGGGCCCATGGCCTTGCCAGAGGCGACCGAGCGTATGGCGAGGGCAATTTCGTCGGAGGTGGGAGCGGCATCCAACGACACCCTGTCCTCCTCCGAAAGGGAAGGCAGCGCGATATCCCTAAGCAGGGCATGGGAATCCTCCTCCGAGCAGGGAGAAACCGGGGAATACACTTCACGGAAATAATCCGCGAAACAGGAGACAATTTCTTCTGGCTCGGTTACACTCACACCATCCATCCTCTCAATCAGCGGGACCACACGATTCGCTCTCTCCTTTTTATCCAACCACGCAAGCAGTTTACCAGCCTTATCACCCACATCATACAGTCGCCCCTGTTGCTCCCTACTGAGGCCCCTGGCCGCCTCCGTGACGAGGGCCCTGTAGGCCGCCTGCTTAAGCTGTAGGACATGTAGCGCAGCATCTGTCACCCCACCCTCTAGATCACCCTCCAATTCGGCAATTTCGGCCTCCACCCGGGTCACCTCCTCCCGCTCGCGCCTCCGGGCATGGGAAATAAGGGATAGGGCCTCCCCTCTGAGAACTGTCTTGAAGGCTTCCCACAGGGAGATAGCCGAAGGGACGGACCCCACATTCTCATCAAAGTATCGCTGTAAGGATTTAATCAAGTCAGCGCGAATGGTGGGGTCGCGCAGGTACCAGGCATTGAGTGGAACTACCCTGCCCTCACCCCTCGGGCAGACATCAAAGTGTAACAGGAGCGGGGAGTGATCTGAGATACCCCGCGCCAAATGGCGCACCTCTCCAACCCTCCCAACATAGGCCGCCGGGACAAGGACATAATCAAGCCGTGAGAGGCTACCATGGGCCCCCGAGTGGAAAGTGTACTGCAGCTGCGTGGGATGTTTTAAGCGCCAGCAGTCCACCAATCCCAGTGTATCCAGGAGGCCGGACAGCCACGCCTGTGCCCGGGGGAGGTCCCTAGGGGGGTGACGATCCACAGTCCCAGAAACCACCGCATTGAAGTCCCCCCCAACCACCAGAAGCCCCCCCGGAAGGCCAAGGAGGAGGCGCCCCAGGTCTGCAAAAGTGGTCGACTGTAGCCCCGGTGGGACGTATACTGATACAAAGACAACTACTTTGCCCTCCATTCTCCCCACCAAGACAGTGTAGCGTCCCCTATCATCATGGAGCACCTCATCAATTTCCAACGGGAGCGAGTTCTTCACCATGATGCCCACACCCCGTGAGCCCGACGTGAAGCCCGAGTGGGCCACCAAACGGTAGCCACGCCGATTCATGGCACAAAAAGAATTACCAATAAGGTGTGTCTCCTGCAGAAAGACTACATCGGGTGAGATTCGTTTCAAATACTGCAGGACCACACCTCGTTTGATCCTATCCCCCAGTCCATTAACGTTCCAAGACAACAAAGTCAAGTCCCTACCCCCCATCACACACAGAAGCCATCATTCGTCCCCCCGAGAGCACCTTAAGACCAATACAAAAAAGGGTTTGCCTTGTGGTAAAAACGAACAACACCCCACCCCAACCCACCCACCCCAACAGAACTCCCCCCTCCCTGCACCCCTGCATGAGCCCGAACAGCCCCCCCAAAGTGCAGTGTGCCTGTCGCCCCATAGATGGTTAAACTAACTAAGCCCCCAGAGGAGGAGGGAGAACCCCCAAGAGACCCCACACGACCTCCACAGGAGGGGAACTTACTCGAACAGACGAACAGTCAAAAGTGACATCAAGTTTGTCCAGAGCGAGGCCTAATATTAGTCCCTCAGTCCTGATCCGGCGAGCCCTCTCCCCCAACCGCTCCCCCCCCACCCCCCCGAGCCCGATCCCCAGACAAAGTATCCAGCCAGTCCCCGGCCGCTTCGGGACGATCAAAAAAGTGCGTGCGGCCATCCACCTCCACCCGCAACTTAGCTGGGAAAAGCATCGCATACTTGAGGTTTAGGTCCCGTAGACGACGTTTGACTCCGAGAAAGCTCAGTCTCTGCTTTTGGACCGCTGGGGTGAAATCAGGATAAAAATTTATGTCCATATTGTCGAGTCTGACCGGTCCCTGTAGTCTGGAGGATTGCAGAATAGCATCTCTGTCCCGAAAGTTGAAAATACGGGCAATGAGAGGCCTCGGAGGGGCTCCGGTCTTAGGCCTTCCCCCGGGAACCCTGTGGGCCCGTTCCACCGCGAAGAATTTACTCAGCCCCCGGAGCTGGAGATGGGTGAGAATCAAGTCCTCCCCGAATAGGTCCGCCGCCGCCTCCTCACGTCCCTCAGGCACCCCGATAATGCGGACATTGTTCCTCCGGGCCCGACCCTCGGAATCCTCCAAGCGGCGATCCATCAGCGCACTCGCCTGGCCAAGCCGGCGCACCTCCTTTTGGAGGGTCGCCACATCTGTCGTGAGGCCCGATGTGGTGTGGGCCAAAGAATCGACCCGATCATTGGTCTTGGATAGATCGGCCCTCACCAAGCCAACATCCACGAGGACCGAGTCTATCTTCTGCGCCAGTGTATCAAAACGCTGGCTCACCGAGGCCTTCATCTCGGCGATAGCACCCATGACATCCCGCAGGGTCAGATCCGCGGGCAGAGCAGGAGCATCAGTCGGGCCCTCAGGGGACCTACGCGGCACCTCGGGAGATCCCTTCTGGAGGGTGTAGCGGTCCATGCTGTTAGACTGATGGGCTGCGCCACGTCGGGTCGATTTCACCTTTGCCCGGTCACCATCTTGCTTTGTGGACATGGTTCCAGTCCCCCGATCGTGCCAATCACGTCGTAAAGGGCAGGCAAGCCGGTTCACGGGCTCCAGGGGGGGGCCACCACAGATCCGCGGGGTGGATCACAGCCGGCAGGCCGGCAGGGTACCCCCACGAGGCCACACCACCTCACAGTGCCCCGCGACCCAACCTCGCCAAGACAGCAAGGAAGGTGCAAAAGCGAAAGTGAAAGTGTGGGGTACGCGAGTCGCCGAGCCCTGCCCGCCGCTTTTGTTCACTTTGTCTCCGGATAGCCCCACAGATCCAATCCGGGGTTCGGCGTGGAGAAGGCCGCAAACCTCGATCGGTGTTCCCGCCGGCGTCCGAGGTCTAATTTGGAAGCGGAAAACGGGTGCCACCTCAGCTCGGGCTCACCAAAACAGTCCCCTCATCTAGGACAGGATATTTTCAGGATATGTGTAGGAGGTCACGGAGGTCCTCGGGAGCCTCGCACCTACGCGGCCATCTTGGTTGCGCGCTAGGCTCCTCCCTCGTATTCTATTTTTATATATTGCTACTATGTATTTTTATTTACTTCACGTGTATCTCATGTTATTGCTGCCGTGATAGCTCTGTGTAAGTGATCTGTAGAGCGCTCTGATACCTTCGGGTCTAGTTCACTCTATATAAAACTCAATAAATAAATATATATGTGTGTGTGTATATATGTATGTTTGTATATATGTGTGTGTGTGTATATATATCACAATTAAAATTAACAACTGAGATGAACAAATTCAAAGACGAGCTGGAAATCCAAATAGAAAGACATGAAGACACAGTAAGAGAAAGGAAACACTCTAAATTCATACGCAACTCAAATGATTATGCGGAGGGCCGCATATTCACTTTTGCAAGAAAGTTTGATGGGCTGAAAGAACAAATTTCTTGGAACAGCACCAGTAGCTTATCGAGCAATGTCTCTTCACTAGCCTCTGCGGATTCAAACGAAGGGGAATCTACATCAATGCGAGATACTGTGAGAATGTCTTTTTTAGGGGACATGCGCCTCGTGCTGCAACAAAGACAATGGGAACAAAATCGCCCCATGCAGCAAGAACAACAAAGGGGAAGAGGAAGAGGCCGGCAATGGCCGGAAAGAAACCGCAGAGAAGAGGAAAAAGGTGCAAGCGGGGGTGCGGAGAAAATAGGCACGGAGACGAGGAGCATGCGACAGAGACAGAAACGATAAATGATGAGTTACAAATAGTAAATCTATCTAGAAGACCTATAAATGAAGCAGAGACTGAATTACTTAAGAAAGGCATTAACTTCTGCCCCAAAAGCCGAATAGATCTGGCACAAGTACGTATAGATTTGTATCTGTACATTAGAAAAATCAAACTTGCCAAATTGTTTAAGGAAGCAACATGGAAAAAGCAGAGTCAAAATATACAAGTGGAAACACCTGGAGGTCTGCAAGCAAAAGATGCGGATGGTTTCCTGACCCTAATTAATTTGGACATCACAGAAGGTGAAGAGATACACCTGGAAGAAGCTTGCCAGCAAACAGGGAAAGGCCTGAGTGGAAAAAAACCTACATCGAAATTCTATCCCCAACTAGCTCACGGAAATAAAATTGACCTATTCCAAGAAGCAGTAATCCAAGACCTGTACAAATTACAACACTCTAAATATGAAGACAACCTAACGAGAAATGAGAGACAAGCCCTGAAAACATTATCAACTGATGACCAAATTGAAATCAAAATGGCCGACAAGGGCGGTAACATAGTAATATGGGAACGCACGGCATATGTCACAGAGGCACATCGCCAACTAAGAGAAACCCGATTCTATGAGAAACTAACAAATAATCCCACCGCAACAATCAAAAAAATGGTGGACGAGAAACTCTTGGAATGGGCATTAAAGGGACTAATTGACGAAGAAGAACTAAAATTCCTTACGGTAACACATCCAATAACATCAACAATTTACTTCCTGCCAAAGTTGCACAAAGATCAGAGGAAACCTCCGGGGAGACCGATACTATCAGCAAAGGGGTCATTGTTGGAACCTCTGGCAAATTTCATAGATCACTTTTTGAGGCCATATGTGACGCAATTGAGTTCATACTTACAAGATACCACTGATCTTCTAAGATTATTACAAAACACACCATGGCAAACATCGTACCAACTGATAACAATGGACGTCATAGCCCTGTATACCAACATAGGGAATGACATGGGCATGAAAGCTTGCAATTTCTTCCTCAAAAACAGGAACATCATGTACAGCAACCACAACAAGATGTTGTTAGAAATGATCTCCATTTGTCTAAACCAGAATATTTTCTTGTTTGGTGAAGAAATATTCCGCCAGAACAGCGGGACTGCCATGGGATTTTCTTTCAGTCCGAGTTACGCTTGCTTAGCCATGGGACTATGGGAACAAGAATTTACGTGGAACACAGCCAATGATCAAGCAGTAAACAAAATCGTCAGTTGGAAGAGATACATTGACGACCTGCTAATAATCTGGGATGGCACAGCGATGGAATTCCAGGAATATTTCAATGTGATCAACAACTCCACAAATGATTTGAAATTTACTTATACTATAAGTAAAGAAAGGGTCATCTTCCTGGATACGGAAATTTATATCAAGAACAACGAGATCCATACCACGCTACATAGAAAAACAACAGCAACAAATGCCACCCTAGAAGCGACTAGTTTTCATCAAAGCTCCCTTATCTCCAGCATCCCATATGGAGAATTCCTAAGGATCCGCAGGATCTGCAGTGAAGAAACAGAATGGCAAACCCACAGCGAGAGAACGGCGAAGCGCTTCAGGAGGAGGCAATACAAACCAGGAATAATAGCTCGCTGTTTGAAAAGAACTAATGAAAAAACTCGAGGGGAGTGCCTGGCGGTGAAACAAATCAACAACAATGAAAAAAAGGAACCGATACGGATGATCATGGACTATGCACAAGAAAGTAATCAAATTACAAAAATATTGAGAAAAAACTGGAAGATCTTGCAACTGGACAGCACGGTCAAAGACATAGTGGGTAGCCACCCCACGGTCACTTACAGAAGAGCCAAAAACCTGAAGGACCATTTGATCCACAGCCATTTCAAAGCCAAAAAGAAGGAAGAGACATGGTTAAAAACAAAAGGATTTGTAAAATGCCACTCTTGCAAGATGTGTCAAATAGCGAAACCAACTAAAGAGGTGAAACTGGCCAATAATAAAATCTGGGAAATTCGCCAATTAATCACCTGCAAGACACAATACACGATATACGTGATGGAATGCCCATGCCCGCTCAGGTACGTGGGAAGTACCATTTGTGAATTAAAAAAAAGAATAATGGAGCATGTCAGGGCAACCATCCATAAAGATCGATCCAATGCTGTATCTGAACATATGGAGCAGGTGCACCAAGGAGATTGGAAGAAACTAAGATTTTTTGGAATAGAGACAATTCCAAAAAGAGAACGCGGTGGAGATTGGGAGAAATTGTTGCGCCAGAAGGAGTCGCGCTACATTATAAACCTGAGAACTCTGAGTCCCCATGGCCTGAATCAATCAGAGGAGTTATACATTCACCTTTAACCATTAAGAGTAAAATTCAGTTAAGGAAAGATACAAGATAAAAAGACAACTGAGAAAGAAACCAGGCAACTGAAGAAATAATAAATAAGGAGGATCGGGCAGCATGAGAAGTTAATTACAAGCAAATTAGAATGGAAAAAACTAAAAAGAAGTAGAATTAACTTTATTGACAAATGATCAAATGACAGTGCAGTTCAAAGCAGAAACCGTAAAAAACAATATACACTGCCTGAATCAATGAAATATAATCATAAGACCAACGACAGCCTGGAACAAGATGAATCTGAACAATCACAAAATCCATCAAGGGTTTATAAAGATATCCAATGTGAAAAGAAACTATTCCCTTCAAAAAATATCGCCGACAACTACATTGACCATGAGCCATAGAGCCTGGAAGAAGACAGGAAATGACATCATAGCAACTAGGTTGCTTTTTAATGAGACTTTGTCAGAGAGCGAGTCGATCGTGAGCAAGGTGCCAGGCGGCATCGAAACGCGTAGATCTAGCTCTGCTAAGGCCCTAATGTAATGAAATAAATAGATTCAAACTGATACTTTGGGAGTGCGGCCCGTTTTTCTTCCTGGCTAGGAAGATTGTGTGGAAATTGAGTAGCGGTGTGGTTCAACCGCAGGGGAACGCACCCACAAGGAGCGCTGCAAACACCCGGCAAACAGGAACCAATGTGGAGGATATATATATATATATATACACAAAGATGCTCCTGCTGGGATCAAGGGGCCGAAGCAAGTGGCGTGGAATGGCGGCAGAGCAAGCCGTCAGTCAGTTGCACACATGAAAAGAGGAATGTCCCCACTCTCTGGTTAGCCGCAGCGAAAATGTAATTACATGGGGTAAAGCTTTTCGACAGCCAATGCTGTCTTGTTCACACAGTTTGCGCACTGGGACTGCAATGTATACATAGGCTACGATTTGTCATAACAATCGAAAACAGACCACACACAGCAGTGCATTGCACATGTGCAGAGACAATTACAAAACCAAAGCAAAACTGTGGTGATCATCTTGTAATGTTGGTAAACATACGGTGGTAACTTGTAATAACAGCTAAATAATGTAGAAGGAAAATAAAATGGCACGGTATCCATTGGAATTCATAGTGGAATATAAACATATATACCAATTGGTAACGATTATAGGCATTAGGTTTCCAAAACAATGTATTACTGATTACATCATCAGTATGTGTATTCTTTACCAAGATCATGCCTAACAAACAACATCAGACAAAACAGTAGTACCTAGCTTACTGAAAGGCATAGTGCCAAAGTGGGCGCCACTGTTGCACAGATAGGAGATTGTGTGTGGTCACAATATTGTAGCTGGATAGCGTAAGGCAAATTAGTGTATCCAGTGATACATGTGGGTAGTGTCCCAATTGTAAGTGGCCAAGATAGAAATCGATAACTAACTGGAACTTGACCCAAAAAGAAAAGGCTATTATCAAATCACTAGCCGAAGACACTAGCATTGTAATTTGTCCTGCTAACAAGGAGGGCAACATTGTCCTCTTAAGTCGTGACATGTACATCAATGAAGCCCAACGCCAACTACAAGATGCAAGGTTCTATCTTAAAATCAACAGCAATGTCTATAATGACAGTATACTACAAATCTGGAATAAACTCAAAGAATGGCAACACAGAGGTATCATCACTTGGGATGAATACTGCTTCTTGAAAAGAAACTTCCCGAAACTTCCAATCTTGTACCTTTTACCTAAAGTACATAAGGACCCTACTAGGCCGCCAGGGAGACCTATAGTCTCATCTATTGGCAGCGCATTAGAGAATGTGTCCAAGTATGTGGATCACTTTTTAAGGGAATATGTAACAGCTTTGCCCTCTCATGTTAGAGATACAAACGATTTTTTGACCAAAACAGAAGGTATCAACTGGCTGTCGAAACGCATTACCCTATGTAATTAAATTTTCACTGCGGCTAAGCCGAGAGTGCGGACATTCCTCTTTTCATATATAATTCACTGAAAAAACCATAGGTTTCATGCACGTTATAGTTAGGAATTGGCATTTAAAAAACCTTAGAAATTCACTGAAAAAAACATAGGTTTCAGGGTTGTTATAGTTAGCTGGACATTTCCCTCATACAAAACCCTAGAAATTGCCCCGTTATAGTTAGTTCAGCTAACTATAACTCGCACCCCCGCAATGCACTGCTCATGACATCACATATTACATCACTCATGACATGGTCAGTGACATCACTGATGACATCTCAAATTACATCACTGATGACCTCACTGATGACATCATTCAGTGACTGTGTGTTTCTGTAAAGTTTAAATATGTTTTATATATATAAGGAAAGGCCTATGGAAGATTGAGTGGGTGTATAAGTGTGTGAATGGATGATTTAGTAGATGCGTGACTGACTCTGTAAGTGAGTGATTAAATCTATGTAACTGCGGACTAGTGACTAAACTGTGTGAATGTATCTGTCTGTCTGTTGGTGTGTAAGCAGCTGCATGGGTTTGTGAACAGCTACATGAGTGTCTATATGGGTTATTGATTGGTTGTCTAAGTATCTGTATGGGTGCCTGAGTGTTTGAATGGGTGGAGTGTGTGTGATTCTGTGCATAGATGTGTGAGTGGGTGATTCAGTGGGTGCATGGTTTTAAGAGTGCATCTGTGATGGACTGTATGGGTGGGTGAGTGTATGTATGGTTGTGTTAGTGAGTGAATATATATTTCATTACTACATGTGTAATTTACTACATATGTGAACGGCAATATATATGTATGTTGGAGTACAAGAATAACTATAACTGAGAGTGTGTGATAGTGTGAGTGGCTGTATGGATGAGTGTATGCTTGTATCATTGATTGTATAAGACCATAAAAATGTGCTAGTATTTGTATGAGTAATTGAGCTTGTGCGTGTATAATTGTATAGGTGAGTAAATGGCAGTGTGATTAATTACTTGCATGACTGAGTATATGTGTGAGTAACTCTATGGATGAGTAGCGGTGTGGGAGTGTCTATATAGGTGTATGAGTGCATATGATAGTCCTGTACTGAGTGACCATAACTATGAGTGACTGTACAGATAAGTGAGTGGATGAGTGTTTAGACCTAAGCGTCAGTTATGGGGTATGTACTTAATGGTGTTGGATTGTGTATGGTTTTGAGAGTGGCAGTATGTAATTTAGAGTGGGTGTATCAAAGGTTATATTAGTGTCAAGAAGCATCAAATGATCACATGAATGACATCAGTGATGTCATTTGAGATGTCATCAGTGATGTCATCAGTGATGTCACTGACCATGTCATGAGTGATGTAATATGTGACGTCATCAGCAGTGCATTGCGGGGCGTGAGTTATAGTTAGCTGAACTAACTATAATGGGGGAATTTCTAGAGTTTTGTACGAGGGAAATGTCCAGCTAACTATAACACCCCTGAAACCTATGGTTTCTTCAGTGAATTTCTAAGGTTTTTTAAATGCCAATTCCTAACTATAATGTGCATGAAAACTATGTTTTTTTCAGTGAATATATATATATATATATATATATATATATATATATATATATGAATGCTCGATTGCCATACCCCAAAATTGAGCTGCACTCGAATGCTAGACTTAAGGTGGCAAGCCTTTAATAAACAGTACAGGCAAGATGCTGCTGGTGGATATGATTCGACAGCTGCAGACGCGATACACCTGACGCGTTTCGAAGGCAAAATCCTTCTTCTTCAGAGGCAGTCGCAGTCACAAATGCGTGCTCGGTTCTCCGTCCATTGATGCTCATAGTACGCCCCCAGATGGGCGGGTCCAATGCCCCAAAGCATTCTGGATATCGAAGTCCCGAAATCAAACCACTGATGGTGCACTAATTTCTGTCCTTTTCAAGCCCGCAGATGGGCCCCCACCAACAGTTTGCCTTAATCCGAAGTCAGCATTCCACAAGGACGGCTATGCATATATCAAGCCACGTGGCCCCCTCTCTTCCCGGGGTGGTGCAACTCGACAGCGGGCCGCCGCCAAAAATGAATGCTCGATTGCCATACCCCAAAATTGAGCTGCACTCGAATGCTAGACTTAAGGTGGCAAGCCTTTAATAAACAGTACAGGCAAGATGCTGCTGGTGGATATGATTCGACAGCTGCAGACGCGATACACCTGTAACGCTTTTCGAAGGCAAAATCCTTCTTCTTCAGAGGCAGTCGCAGTCACAAATGCGTGCTCGGTTCTCCGTCCATTGATGCTCATAGTACGCCCCCAGATGGGCGGGTCCAATGCCCCAAAGCATTCTGGATATCGAAGTCCCGAAATCAAACCACTGATGGTGCACTAATTTCAGTCCTTTTCAAGCCCGCAGATGGGCCCCCACCACAGTTTGCCTTAATCCGAAGTCAGCATTCCACAAGGACGGCTATGCATATATCAAGCCGCGTGGCCCCCTCTCTTCCCGGGGTGGTGCAACTCGACAGCACACAATGCAGTGTTATAAAAACCCATATTTCACAATCGTAAAATATGGGAAATATTTCAGGGTTCCCTCTGAAATATGGATTTTATCATCATATTGAGAGCTACCAAAGAACTCTGCAGAGCTATACCCATGTCAGGGATACTATGATTATGTGGCATGGTGGACCAAATTATGCAACAAAGTTATTTATATTATGCAGGAAAAATAAGGTATGCAGCACATTCTGTGACACTATAATTTGATTCCACCTCAGCTAGAAATAACATTATTTGTGATTTATGCAGATTATGCAAGCTGTGTGGCAGATTTGGTAAATTCTTTATTTTGTGCAATAATCAGCATCCACAGAATTGCATAAATCCACTGCCTCTCACCGTTGTCCATTGTTTTATCAACAAATGATTCATGAAAGCTAAATGAAACCTCCATATTGTAATTAGAATCTGTGCCCGTTATTAGCTACACTTTGAAGAAAACAGCCTTTTCAAGCTAACTACCCCAAAAACTATGTAATGAGTAACTGTGCAATACAGAACAATATTGCCATCTCTGCCTTCTGGTGCAATTTACAAGCCTTTGGCCTCCTGGTTTATGATGTCACTAAAACCCCTCAAAAGCAATATTCGACCGTATTACACAATTACCGGTTAAGTATCTCCTTCTCATTCACCTCCCCCCTTTCAGGCAATACCAAAAATTTGATGAATAGTCACTGTTGATTGTCTGTGGAACTTTCACTCCTTTTATCTAATTCCTGTGATCTGGAGAACGATTCAATGTACTGAAACAATCCGATTGGCTGGTTCCAACATTGCAGAAATGTATAATTGGGAGCTGTGGGGATTGGGCATAAGGCCTGTCTGGAGGCCAGGTCCTGTGGCTAAACCCCCCCCCCCCCCTACCACTGCACACTGCCAAGACATTTGGCTCATCATTAGGGATGTCATAGTTTGTCACTTATGTTATGACTGTTGCATTATGTGCGGTCATAAGCACTTCATGATGGGGGCACATGTTATAGTTAATTAACTAGTGAATTTCAGTGGTTTTCAATTTTTAACTGTAAAATCTAATTCCACTTCAATATCTAAATAGAACGTCACTTTAATCTTTCTTTTTTTTCAGTGAATTTCTAGTTTTTTTTAAAACAGATATTAGGATCTTATTACCATACCAAACTATAATGTCACTTCATACAAATATTTATATCAGTTCGTAGCATGTGTGCTGTAGATGCACATGCTTTGCATACTCCCCTGCCATCGAGTGTTTGGCTTGGAAGTTTGCAAGCTGTTTTTTTCCTTAAAAGTCTTTCATGTCATGAGGTATAGTTACTCCTCCCTTAGCTGCCAAAGTGCATGGGCATCAACTCCATGTTAGATTGTTTTCCCACAGCGGGTGAGGGTAGCATGGAGTTGTGAGTGAAGAGTAAATGATGCTCATGTGTATTGAACGAACAGAAGAGTGATTTGAGTAAAAAGATCTGTGATCAGAGCCACACGCATCCGGCGAAGACGGTGTGCGCATGTGAACATAAAGCCCTACACACTGCAAACAGATGCTTACAGCGTAAGTAACATTTTCCATTGATAGCATGTGTTGCTGTAGATACACATGAATCCTCCAGATGCGGTGACTAGTGTGTGGCTGATGAAGATGTTGGGAATACTTTCTTTAGAACCACCTGGCCAACCAATGCCTGTTGTCTGATCAGAACATTCACATAGTAGTGTTTAGAAAATGTGTCTGGGAATGAATATGCTGCCGCCTGGCATATGTCAGCTAGGAGGATATTCCATGAGACCAATGGTAGTTTCCTACCTTTTACTTTCTAGTAGAGTGAGCCTAGGAGTAACGTTGAGGGTTCTCTTGGCTTTGAGATAACAAATCTGGATGCAGTTATCTATCTGTAACTGGCTGGCCAAAATAAACACAGTAAGGTCACAGGGTGCTTGATAAGGTATTTATTGATTTCATAGATTTTTAGAAATTGACTTAATATATAGAGCCGTTAGGACTGTCTCAAGCCTTCCAAACATAACACTGGGAAGAATGCTTTTGTGAAGTTGCTTCAATCAGAGCTTCTTTTCCGTCACCCAGGCACAACGCAGTGAATGTGTATCCCGTTACCAATTAACACACATGTAGTAGATGACTTCCCGTTGGCTATGGCTTGTCTCCTCAGCCGTTGCAGTAGCAGGCTCAGAGGCATCTCCCTCTGGACCACTGGGCGAGTGTGGAAATACCATCGGCGGTAGTCCCTGGTTTGGGATTTCGTCTCGGAGCGAGGTTCCCTCCTCCGCTGTCACTGTCAGCTGCAGTTGTGAAGTCCTTGATCCTCTGCATCACTTCTCTGTGGTCGCGTTTCCTCTTCTCCTTTGGCATCTCTGTTCCTCATGCCTGTTCCTAGAATACACCTTGCATTGGATCGTACCCACTCCTTTATTTGTTTCGCCGTTTCTTGATCCACTGCAGGTGTGTGCTCATCTGCTAATAGACCTGCGGTTTCCTTATACTGAGGGCAAAGCGCAGCGGCCATGTTGGAATTCCCGCTCTCACGCATGAAAGCCCTTTCACACTATCCTTCTCGCAATTCCTGCTTTGGAAGTACGGTGCCCTTTTTGAGACTTTACAAAGGCCACAAACAATTGGTTGGCTTTGAGAAACGGTTTCATTTTGTCAATATAGTACATTAGAGTGTGCTTCCTGTTTAGGGTACCAATTCTATGTAATAAGGCAAGTCTTTGTGCACCAAAACAAGCTCAGCTCCACTCTGTGATGCCTTAGCTATCTGTCAGTAGAGGTGTTTTGGGATCTGTGGTCCGATCATAAAAGGAGCGTCTAGAGAGATGGGTTCCAGTGTGATCAATCAAAGGCGGTGCTCTGAACTCTTTAGTGTTGGTGTCACAGTAGATTGTGATACCTGGTTCTAGGGTGTAATTCTTCTCTGGGAGAATTAAGGTTTTACAATGTGAACCTTGTTGTCTTCTGCCTTTCCAGTCACTGAGCCGCACATTGTACAGCTTCACATGGGCAAGCTAGTCTAGGTCAGCTAGCAGGTCTCTGGTGACGCTGGTCTTGTTACATCCTTTTTCCCACCTCACAGTCCAGCTCTCTACCGTAGTCTTAACTCTAGAATTTTAACTATAGCATTCAAGAGCGCATGCACTGGCATTCAGCAGGTACCTGGATGCTCTTATTATTGTTGCTAATAATATTACATTTTCAATTGTTCATCGTTATTTCTATTGCTATTTTTGTTTGATATGATTTGGATTTATTATGATTTGTTTTTTATTTATTCTATTTTATTATTGTTTTGCTAGTTTCAATCTTTTAATACAGTTTCTTTAATATTTTTGGTGTACTATTTTTCATTTATTATTTGGGTTTTTTTCATTTACTATTATAGCTAATATATTAGGTCTCACCTACAGATTGCTTTAGTTGTCTGCTGTTGGCAGATTTATTCTCTCTAACACTTTAACATATTCGTCAGCAGGCCTAACACTTAAAACATGTACTGAAGTGGGCTTTGGGTCCGCCGCTCCATAACACTGGCTTTGTGTTCTTTCCCTTGCAGCCTTGACTTGAGACGTTATCAGTCATAGACAATAGGCACCCTTACCTCACTCTGTTCGTTGCTTCTGTGTCCTTCCGCCTTTTATGGATTTTCTGCATTCCAGTTCATGAGGGACTATTTTCTCTCTTTCTCTCTCTCTCTCTCTCTCTCTCTCTCTCTCTCCCCTTGCTTACTGCTGCTTGTAAACGTGTTCCTGATCCCCCATCTTTTCTATCTTCTTCCCCATTTCTCTGCTTTTTTTAAGCAAGGGCCTCACAGCTGTGCATAGCTACCTGGCTGCTCACTTAGATTGATGGCATCACACATTTATCTTTCGAAAATTGCCAGACAGTGATGTTAGAACGATAAATGAATAATTAAGTACAACAAAGAACATGCTCCTTTGTGCGTGCGCTAATGCAACAGCCATCTTTAAAAGGCTTTCGTTGTACTTTAGCACACAAAAACACTCCACGGTAGCATCTTTGCACATGTTTATTCATCAGCAGCATCCGTACTGAAGTACTTTTTGGATAAAGTATAACAAAAACCATTAACAGATGGTCGCTGCTCACGCCCACGCACACATCTGCACAGATGACGATTTTAAATATTTTTCTACTAAGGAATGTCAAAAACATAGAGGCACTGACTGGCAAAGCCAATAGCTGCACACCTGCTTCCTGGGTGAGAACTCTTGGCTCTCCCATTGCTTGTTACATATTTATTATCGCCACTTCCTTATTCCTATAATTGTTCCAGTTCCTTTTGTTCTTATAACTATCAATGTTTATTTTTTTTAGTAGTAGTTTCATTTTTACTGTTTTATCGTTTCTAATGCAGTTTATAAGACTTCATTCTTTGGTTGTGATTAACAAGCTGAACTTCTCCACGAGGGAAAATGTATTCCAAAATCTCGTAAGGTTTGGGTGGCTTAACTAAAGGTTTTTAGGTATCCTTATTGTGGTCTTCCGTGATGGGAGTGTTGAGTCTTGTGATTTGCAACATAACCATTGCGGGTGCGTAGTGTTTAGTCGTTCATCTTTGGATGTTGGATTGCATCCGGGGGTTGGTACTTGCCTCCCTTCATCTAGCCCATGTCAGCTGATATTACCATGATTTATGTTCTGTTAAGATAGCTTTCTTGTGTCTAACCGGTGTTGTAGTGTTGTAATTTCTATTTGCAGCTTCATCGGTTGCTATATAGTGGTGGCTCGTCTAGCTGTTGTAGTATTGTGTTGTTGTGGTTGTTACAATCACTATTGTGTTATTTAGTTGCCAGTTATCCTCGTTATGTCTTTTCCCTGCTAGCCATCACAGAACTCATCTAAGGTCTCTGTCCCCTCGCGCTTTAGTGTCGGTGCCTCCTGCTGCCTGCCACCCTCACAGTTTCATGGTACACAGAGGCCTTTTAGGCCCTCCTCAGCTACAGCTGAGCTTTCCCACCCCCCAATGTGTAACACAGCGCCTTTGATGGCACTTAAATGCCTCTTTTATCTTCCGTGTGCCCAGCACAGAAAGCCCTCTCTCAGCGGCCCAGGAAGCTGCTTGGCACAGAAGCCATTGATAGTATTCACACGGACTGAAGAGACCCTCTGAGATGGAGCGCCATGTGCTGTGGAGACGTTGACAGGACACTTTCTTCACCGACACTCTGGCCTCCTCTGGGTCCTCTCTCTGGTACCAGCGCCTGACTAAAGCTGCCAACGAGACAGCCTCCCAGTCCCCGCCCCTGGCATCTTGATATAAACTACGCTGTGCTGATAATTTTGTATTGATCCAGAATCTGTTTCTAGATACTCCAAACCGTACTTTTGTAATCTGAACTAAGTTACTCCCATTCCTGGTGCCCTCATGGGAGAGGCCAGTGTTGGTATGGGCTACCTGGAGTCTGAATTGCCCTCTCAACCAGAACACAAGTCAAAATTGTATTGGGGATGCACTGCTTCTGCTCGACCGGTTGGGGGAGGGAAGAAGTGGGGGCGGATGTGTGGTTGTGAATTGTGCCTCTGTTTATAAGTGACTACATCCTGTACTCAGGGTCATTGGAATTATGTGATTGTGCGGCCGCAGCGTTTTTTGCATGATTATCGATTTGCTGTTTGTGCCACCTAATCCCCCAAAACTTTCTAGCTCAAGCGGTTCAAAAGTTACTGATAATACAGCGACATGTGTTGCTTGCCGTGCATTGGAAGGCCCTTTGCAAAGTTGGACTGGTCACCTTTCTGTTGCTTATTACCAGGGGCGGCTCCTCCACTAGGGCGGAGGAGCCTCGCCCCACTGCTTTCTTGCAGTGCAAGAAGCAGAAACATAAAATGGTAAAACTACCATTTTATGTTTCTGCTTCTTGCATTGCGAGAAAGCAGAAGGGTTTGGTTTGGGGCGGGCAGGTGGGCGGGTCTCCTCTGCAGGGGAGGAGTGGCTTGCCCACTGCTGAGGGCGCTGAGTGTTTGGTCAGCCATCTTGGGCTGGCCAAACCAGTCATGCGCACTCTGCCTTTTCTGCATGCAGGCTACATGGAGAAAACGGCCTCCTCATAGGCGCCTGCCATTGCAGCGCTGTGATTGGCCTAGGTGAGGGGAGGGAGGCTGCCTGTTTCCTGTTCCTGCCGGAGGCAGGAAAGCAGGACCGGACCGAGCAGTGAAGACACGGGACCTGGGAAAGGTATGTTTAAATATTTTTTTATTATCTAAACCCCCCTCTGCGCGCGACCTCCCCCGTTCCCGCCACTCCACCCCCACTTGTGAGCCGTGCCGGCCGTGACTGCTTATTACTGTTTTTGGGAGTTAAACTTGTACTAATGAGGTACAACCAATGCTCAGACAGTGTTAACAAGTGTAAAAATGACATAATAACAAAGTAATACTGTCACAAAATGTGTCGCATTATGCTGAATAATTTGACTTTTCTTGCTGCAAAATTTTGTCTACCCCATTGCATAATTTGGCCCTCCCCCTGTGGCATAATTCCATTGGCCCTGCCTGTACTTGTGTAGTGCCTAAGGGAAGCTTGCACTGCGGCTGGCTGATTCTGCAAGCCCTTTATGACTGAGGGAAGAATTTTACCCTTGATTCGTAACTACATGGCATGCAGCAATAATAACACATTATTGTTTCCGAATAATGTCTTGTGTTTCAGCCCAGGTAATTGATCCCAAGAATCTGAGCCCTACATAGACACGCAAAAAATAACTTATGCTGGTCTATGGGTAAGATCTGACGTCACCACATCACACTTTAATATGTGAAGGCCTCTCATAGCGCGAAAAAATACGCAAGGGAATGTCCTGATTATCGATTGATTTCCTTTTGACCCCGGATTTAAGGTTGCAGCACAAACTTTAAATCTTTCTAAAAGTGGTAGTACCTAGTGGGATTACATTAGCCATTGATACACACCACATGTTTGCAGTGTGTGCCATTAATATACAGACAATAAGCATCTAACACTTCTGAAATTGAAACTGACATTGGATGGATATGTTTTGGAGGGCATAGCCTGAATTACATAAAACGATTGACAAAAAATAAAATGTGACTAAAAAGATGTATTAATTAGAAAGATGTGGCACTCATATAGGCCTTTATGAGGAATGTTTGGGAATAGGCAGCATTCCAAGGAAACACACTTTCCCTCGCTGACATTTTAGCCAACTGTTGTGTTACAACTAGTTTCCCGAATTTTGCAAGGGGTCATAGGGTGTAAACTTGTGCTGCTGACCAGTGCACAAGCAGCCTCCATGCAGCACGTAAAGCCAAACATGTCTGCATGTCTAAACCATTAGAATAATCGAGGCGTACCATTAATAATGACGCCTCTGTAGAATTTAGTTTCCCTCTCCATTTGGAGAATTTCCATTTGCCAATGTAAAATAAATCTAATACGAACAAAATAAGAACGCATGCATAAGACCTGGCTTTTTTGCTTTTCGAAATAATGGGTCACATTTTTACTTTGATTTTCTGAAATATTGGCGCATGTCCCAATGGTTAACATTGAAATCCATTCCCCAACTCGCACGAGGAAGACCATTCTAAAACAAAGAAAACAAAAAAAAACAACATGCTAATGTCCGTCGCCTTTTGATGGGCTACTCCCAGACTTGCACGACATGTTTGATATGTTTGAAGTATAGAACGCTAATCCCAATTCCAAACATACCTTTTACAGACCAGATCATGTATCTGGTCTGTAAAAAATTAACGCACATGCACAGTAAAAGTCGAAGACTATATACTTTTTTCAAGGGGGAACTGGAAGAAAGGGAATTTGCCCTCATCTTCTCCGTTATTTCGTGGTGTGATGTTAAACCTTTGCTTCTACATCTATATATCAAGCTTTACGCAATGGATTGAAATTCCATTTACCACTCGGTACCGTCCTACCGTTCTGTTCTAGTCGCTGTTCTTATATGAGCCCATAGGCGGTCGAAGAAGGCCAACCTCCTGGCTTTGACAGCTCCATTGTTACGCTGGGAAGCTACAGCCCAATATCTGACTGTGTCTGCTTCCAACTCATCCAAACTTCCCATGGCCTAGAAGTCCTGAATAGTCAGGTGTCTTGCTGATCGTCCTGTGCTTGTGAAGTTTTAACTTGGGCTCCAAAGTCCACCGCTGTAAAGCCAGAAAGCACTAAATAGGTCATGCAGTCCCTGATATCAGCAACCCCAACTGTGCCTCTTCAACGTGACTGTGCGCAGAAATAGCTGCCTATTTTGCAAGAGCCGTTCAGTGAAATTCAGCCCTTTTTGCAGACCTTTCTTTCACAATGTTCTACCAAGACAAAGCAGTCATCAGGACTCATCTTCTTTCCTGGCAATGATGTAGTCTCACTTTCATGTAAGCCAGCCAGTTTTGCTTTCCACACAGCTTTGATGTGAAAATTCAACTCCACAAATTATCTGTTAAATTGATTTTGGTTTTTTCGATTAAAAGAACAAAGTAATTTTGGTTCAGGAAATAATGCTCGTGGCATTGCTAGGTAGAGTCCACATATGTCTATTCTCAAATAAAGCAATTTCCAGGTGCCTTCTTGTCAGAAATGAACCTCTCTTACAGTAAATATTTCTACAAAAGGAGAAATTACCAATATTTGGTAGAAAAATTAGATTTTGTTAGGAACAGTGAGGTTCAGGATGTTGTCGGGTGATAATCATAGTAAGTACAGCAGTAAGGGGAAAGGGCCCTACAGTGTTAAGTGCATCAAGTGAATTATCTTTTTAAATGTTGCTGTTTGCGCTATTTTACTCTAATAGACCATTTATTTGTGGATATATTAGTAGTTGTATTGTGCAAACCAAGCAGGTGAGCAACGAAGAGCTGAACAAGAGAAGTGAGCAATGTTTGATCATTTAAGGAGTGGTTATACAACAAATACTGAAAGCCATAGGGAGGGAAATATTCATTTCCTGTTGTTGGCAGTACAGCCGGATTCCCGTGTTAAAAAAAAATGTTTGATATGGAAAGTAGTCCTGAATATTGGTGCGCCGTCAAAATATTTTTAATTAAAATGTAATTTCTTTTTAAATTATAAATATGTCCTTTCATGTTAGCATTTAGATTACTTTTTAGAACATTTAATTTCAGATCAAATATTGCATTTCATTAGAGTCTGTGGGGCAAAAATTAATTTCAAACAAATGATATTAGAACAAAAAAATAGAACAGATCATTTCACACTAAATATTGTTCACCAGGGTCTACAAAATTGAAAGCAGGATTTATTGTTCTTCTGCTCATACCTTCAGCAAGTTCATAGTACATAGTTGTTAGAGCTGTTAATGTTTTTTATTTGTGCGCACAGCATGACGGCCATCAGCTACATTCACAGTATTGGAGAACTGTATTGTTATGTTCAAGAAGTGAATGCTGTGGGTACTTGATATAAGGAAGGCGTAGGAAAGGTTAGACTTAGGAAGTCAGAGAATTGCCTATTCAAAGAATGGTCATCACCTACATGTCTACTTGCCCTTTAAGAACGGAAGGCCGAGGAGAGGTTATAGGGTCTCCTCCATCTGCTCGTACGTTGCTTCCCCTCAACTGCACCCTCAGGGCAGCAGTGGGTGAGGTCAAAATTACTAATCTTACTCTAGACCTAGAATATGTGAGGAAAGAGCAACTTCCGACCAAATATTCCAGGAGGCTTATTTAGTATTCCAGCTCCAGATCTGTACCATTTTGTGGAATGTTATAAATTCCCCAAGTATTTTAAGGAATGGTTTAAAACTGGTAATTTTGAATGACAGAACTTGGTGACCTGAAGGCTCAGTTTAGAGCAAAAAACGAGGAATACCCCTCAACCAGACCCCCCTCTCAAAGTTAGATCCACATTGCATTAATAAAAATTTCCCCTTCTGCCACAATTTTTGAGATGCAATTTCCCATTAAGGACATGAGACCAGAGTGGGACTAAAGACTATCTATCATTCAAGCCAGACCAAAGTCTGGATGTGAGGGATAGATGGGTCTCATGGATTGCAAAGAGCAACTGTTGTAGAAGTAACATTGCTACCACAATCTGAGCAAATTGGTGAATTTTTCACCAAGATCTCCCGTGTGAGATGGTTTTCATCCTATCTTTGGTGTGGGTTGTGGCTGAAACCGTCTCTGAAATCCCTTTCTTAGGCCTCCCATTCTTGCAGTGGCAGCCACGAAGCATCTCTCATTGACACACAGAGTGATAACCTACCTCGATTTCTCATCTGTGGTGGTATCTACAGTGGTGGGCGGTGACCCTCAACACTGGAGGGCTGTTGAGGGGATCAAAGTCAAACACTGTGGGGGCCAAAAAGATTTTTTTAAATGTACTTACCCGTGTTCCCCTCTCCTCCGTCTTATTCTTCTTTCTCAATGCGACGGCACCTGATGGAGCCTCAGGTAACCCTCTTCTGCAAATCCCAACGCTGCTCTCATGCTGTAGATGAGCAGCATGAGGTCAGGGTCAGGATTGGTTGTAGAAGGCTGTCTCGATGCTCCAGCTTGCACGTGAGGCCTGTGCCTGCTCTCCACCCAGCTGTCTGACAGCTAGGTGTAGCGGTTTACACTGCACATGTCAGACTTGCCATCGCAGGACATCTGGCCAAAGTGAGTTACGCAGTGTAAACTGGTGGAGTGAGCACCACTCCCCTGATGCCAGTCAGCAGCAGCCCGACCACCAAACACGGCTCGGGCTGGGAGCAGGGGGCGCCTCTGGGTATCTACTGTAACAAGATCGTGTCTGTCTCAGTACTGGAACAGTTTGATGTGTTTGTTGGGTGAAATCGTGCCCTTACCATACAGGTCATTCAGCAACTTATGTTACATTGGTCTGTACTCCTTTTGACACTGAAGGCGAGTATCGTAGATTATAATCTATGTGCTTGACATCAGGCGCGCAACACCCATTGGACTAAAAGGGCTTCAGCCCCCCCCCCCCCCTGTCATGTGTGGCAGCCCGGGATGAGACAGCTTCTCGGGCACACACACAGCCGCACCCAAGCACTTCACAGGTCTTTAAAAGACCATTTGCATGTTAGTGAGGCCTTGCTGTTGTTTCACCCCTTCTAAGAGCCCCTGCAGCTCCACTCCACCTATTGCTTAAAGATTCAGCTCCCCCCCCCGAAATCAGCTCCACTCTGCCTATTGCTTAAAGATTCAGCACCCCTCCCGAAATCAGCTCCACTCTGCCTATTGCTTAAAGATTCAGCCCCCCCCCCCCCCCCCCAAAAAGAGTTTGCATTTGTCAGCCTCTTGGGGCCTTGCCTCGGAGTGCCAGGCTCGGAAGGGGTTACTGGTGAGCTCCAGCAGCCCATCCCGGCTCTCCTGCCTCCTGGACGCACCTGTCTGCTGATAACACCAGGCAGTAATTCTCCCCCGGCTCGCCCTTCTTAAGCCTTATGCTAATGGCATCTGTGCTAGCATCTTCCGGCGCTGCTTTATCAAATCTCAGCAGCGCCGAGTCCCGGATTAATCCAGTTACCAGCAGTCATTGTCTTGTAGACAGCAGTAGCCCAGAGGGCAAAGCTATTCTTTTTTCCTCATCCTACTTTTTGTTACATTTTTAGTCATTATCGCTGAGAGTGTTTTCGCCTGCTGCTGCCGGCAGCTGCCCATCAGCCATTAATTGTCTTCGGCTTAAAAGGACGGTCCTAAAATGGCTGCTGTATTTTTTACACCCCCCAGCTATGTCCTCCTTTTTCGTTTAGTCTGTCTTCTCTCTAGTGAGCTGCCTCTCCTTCTCGGCTTCTTGCTCCTTCTCTTGCTTTTCTTCCTGCTATGCTTCATCAATGCTTGATTTGCACATTCATTATTTGGCAGACTTCTTTCACCACTATCTTCCACTCTTGTGCAAGCCTCCTTCCTGACTTGCTTCCCTTTTTTCCATTCATTTCTTACTTACATCCACCCCTTTGTCTTTCCTCCGTACCTTTCTTTTATGTCTTCTTCCTAGTTTCATTCCTTCTGTTCCTTCCTCCATTCCTCTGTTTCTACCCACCATTTTTTCTTTGGTCGTTACTCCTTTCATTTTCTTCCTCCAACCCTTTAATTTCATACTTCCTTTATCACTCACTTCCACGCTCCCTTTTCCTTGTTTCCTTCCCTCCATCATTACATATGTTTGCTTCCTGTTTTTCCTTACATACTTGTTCGCCCCTTCTCCCCATTACCTATTCTCTTAATTCTTTCCCATCCTTCCTTCATCCTACTATGTTTTTCTATGTTTCCTTTCTCCACCCCTATTTTCTGGTCTACATTTACTTCACTTTCCCTTTTTCCCTCAATTCATGCCACCTTCCTTATCCCATCTTTTATTTTCCTCATTTTCCTGACTGCCTTCCTTCTATACATGTTCCTTCTGTTGTAGCCATCGCTTCCCATTTAATTTTGCCTTCTTTCCACACTTACTCTGCGCCGTTCTTCAGTGTCTTCCTAGCCCCATCCCACTTCCCTGCTTACTTCCATCCCGTATGGCATACAGACATATAGCCAAAGTACTGTACACAGGGCTGGAGAAAATGGATGTTAATTTCAGCTACTGGCAAATACTCTGGACCACATTCCAGGCCATTGTGTTTTTTAGGTCTCGCCTGACCCAGCGCATGCGCTGGTCTGGTGAGACTTATTGAGAGGGCTCCAAAAAGTGCTACCAAGCCAGCCTAGAGCTACAGTGCATGTGCGTGGGCGCCCGCGCCGCGCTTTACCGCAATTACTTTTACTTTCGCGGCCGCATGGCCGCTTTGATGTTTGATCGTGATCCCGATCGCGATCACTTTAACTTTCGCGGCCACACGGCCACTTTGCATAGCCAATAGGTCTCGCTTTTGGGACCTTATAAGTATTTAGTTATGCAACTGTTGCATGGCTAAAAACTTATAAGGTCCAAAAGGCGAGACCTATTGGCTATGCCAATGCTTTCCATCCCGTATGGCATACAGACATAAAGTACTGTACACTGGGCTGGGGATGTTCTTTTAGCTTATCTGTGTATTAGGGAGAGGGAGCAATCATATGAAAATCTGTTTTGGCCTGGTATCGGTGTTGACCCCCACAGGGATGAAACTGGTCCGGGGTTGCTTGGCTTGTCATTCAGAGTGGAAATGGTCCATCGGCTCAGACCGGGATGACCTTTCTGATTTTTTTTATGGTTGGTTCTGGTCTGTAATAATACATACAAGCTAAAAAACACAGAGTAGAATGTGGTTCGAGTTACTACAGTGAGCTGAAATTAATTCAAGTATTCCACCTATCACTTACTTTATTGTCCACACAGGACTGTGGCAACTTTGTATTGTAACCTGGGACTCTGTACTGCCCAAGTGCGATAGGTCCCTTGCTCTAATATCCTTGCCTGAGTTTTGTGACTCTGGTGGATTGTATTTGGCCGTACCTGGAGACTAAGTGTGACTCTTGCCACGGTGTCTTGGATCCACTGTCACTTTTGTGACTTTGGGCCTGATTTAATTATTGGCGGTCGGGCCTTTTTCCATCAGGGCAATGCAGAAAATTACTTTGTTCCCCTGGCGGAGGTCCCTACCGCCATTTTTAGAAATGTACGGTGGGCCAGTGGTCACTTTGAACATTTACAGAAACTACTGTTAAGGTGGATCCTGTGAATGCATTGGAAGTTTGCCCTACGGCTTTGTCAAACATTATGAAGCTGTAAGGCAAAGATTCCAAAGGTATTCTTTTTTTTAAGTACAAAACCCAAAGTGGGCTTTTGTATTTGGAAAGAAAAACAAAAAACAATGCCCCCTAACAATAAGAGTCATCTTCCAATTGCAAGGGGGAGGTGGGGGGCATTTTTGTTTTGTACTGCCCCTTGCTTCCAGGGTTTGGCTGGCGTTGACGGGCAGTAAACTACAGCTATATGTCCTCCAATCCTAATGGGGCGGATGGACATAAAGCCAATTCTCTGACTGCCCTTAATCCGTTGGGCTGTCAGAGAAGTTTGACCACAGCAGATACTGAGTGGTCTTCGTGGTGGTAAAACTGTGATCCACCCACTTTTCAATTCAGCATGTGGACCATCATGTTGGCAGTAAAGACACTGCGACAGAATGCTTACCACCAACATTTAAATTGGACCATTTATCACTTATGAGTGATCCAGCTCTTACCTAGTGCCTATGACCTACTGTATTGTCCGGAGATAGCTCCATTGTAGCCTCATGGATCTGAGAGTGTTCATTCACAAGCGACCAGAGAAGCCATTATCTTCTGACCACAAATTGTGGATCCCAAGACTGGAAGTAGGTGACCAAACCTTATCATGAAGAGATGCATTGTTTGCTAACAAATGCAAAAAGAACAATTGATGGACAGAATGCAGAACAATGTCATACATTCACCCCAGTACAGAGATCTGGTCCTAAATACATCGTTTTTATGCTCACCATGCCATTCCAGTTTGAAGTTGAACCCAGCCATATGCAAATCAGTCTTGACCCTGTGCCCAATGGGAACAGTCCAGCCCGAACTGTCAGGCCAGGTGCTCCCTGGACTGGAAACAAGCATCCTAGCACCGGTTTCGGGCTTTCAGCCCTTATCAGCCAAGATAGCTTGACTCCAGTGGCATGGAGAGCACGGGACCCACATCTGGGCATACCGTCCCACTCGGGGTGACACATGCAAAAAGAACAATTGATGGACAGAATGCAGAACAATGTCATACATTCACCCCAGCACAGAGATCTGGGCCTAAATCCTTCGTTGTTTTGCTCACCATGCCATTCCAGTTTGGACCCAGCCATAGGCAAATCAGTCTTCACCCTGTGCCCAATGGGAACAGGTCCTTCCTGGACTGGAAACAAGCATCCTAGGACCGGTTTCGGGCTTTCAGTCCTCATTAGCCACGATAGCTCTTGACTGGGGGTGAATGTATGATTTATTCAGCATTTCGTCCATCATTTGTTTGCGTAGCACTTTTCACCCTAAGTGGGATGGGTATGCCCAGACGTGGGTACCTTGCTCACCGCGCCACTGGATTCAAGCTAGCCTAGCTGATGAAGGGTAATACCAAGAAACCGGTCCCGGGATGCTTGTTTCCAGTCCAGGGAGGACCTGGCTTGGCAGTTTGGTTTGGACTGTTCCCATGAGGCACAGGGTCAAGACTGATTTGCATATGGCTGGGTCTAAACTGGGGTGGCATGGTGAGCAGAAGAACGATGGATTTAACCCAGATCTCTTGACTGGGGGTGAATGTATGATTTATGCAGCATTCTGTCCATCATTTGTTTGCGTAGTTGTTTGCTAACAAAGGCCAAGGTTTGGCTTTGTATTACCATTGCAACCTGAACCTATTTCAAACCTTGCATGCTGATAGTCAAAAGGGACTGAGGTGGTAAAAAAATAGAGTTGCCTAACCTTTATCAGTGACAGCACAATGTCCCAAATGGGACCTGATTACCAGTTGGGTGGTGTGGGGGGCTGGAGATAACAGGAATGGAATTGCAGATTGTTCTCCCCTGTACCATCCAAGTATGTGTTAATCCAGTGGGAATGTGAAGAATACATGCAGACTCTGATATACTTGGTAAAAATACATATGTGGACCCCCTTTCAATGTGGAATAATGGGCCCTTTTTCACCCCCATTTACCATCCTCTTTTCAGAACCTCAGAATGATAGCAAGGGGGGGGATATTTTCGTGAACCTCCTTGTCCCATTTGACACCATTGACCACTTCATTCTCCATCATCATCTTGATAATTCTTTTAGGAGAGCATCTTAAAATGGATATCTTCATGTTTGTCGTAAAGGTCACTGTCAGTTTCCAAAACCTTCCATCTCAGCTTCGCTCCCATGCATGGAAATTATTGCAGGCATTAATTTTGTCTCTACCTCTTTTTCATCTTTATCCATTGTCTCATCTGCTGTAGAATTTGCAAATCAAAACATATCATTATGTCGACAGTATACAAGTTGTGTTTAAATTACCTGTCAGCCTTAATGATGCAGAAACCACCATCAACTCAATTCTAACCACATCCCAGAACTAGATGACAGATAACTTTGTAGTGTTAAACCCATCCAACACAGTGGTCGTGCCTTTATAAAAATATTATCCACACCGACTAATTCCTTTTGGCTCCCCTCCATGGGCAAGGCCCAGTTCCAATTTATTCAGCTTACATTTTACTAAAGCTCGAAAATGTCCTTTGAACCACAAAATGATTGTTACTAATTCGTGATTCTTTCAGATCAGAATTATCAAGAGCATACTTCTTTTTTAAATTACTCTTGCAAATATGTTTTAGACAATGCTTACATTCAACCTAAACATGCCATATACGTAGGCCTTCCCCCCCAAAAATTCTTTTTTTTACATCAGCACATCCAAAATTCAATCTGCAAAATCGTACACAACTTATAACTGTATATACAAAACTTTATTGGTTATCTGTCCAAAAGTGTGTGTAATTCAAGACTGCTTGTACGCTGTAAAGAACTGACCATACAAATAGCCCTTCCATCCTCACCAGTAAACTTCAGAAGCATGCCCCTCTGTGCTCTTTCCATTCAGCGCATAAACCTGAATTTGTCACCCTAAGGTCTAAAGCAGAGAAAAGGGGAGTCTGGTCTTTCTCTATCCTTGGCTCAAAACTTGGAACTCTTTCCTAATAAGCCAGAGAGCTGAAACCAAGCTTTAAAAATTCAGACAGCATCTGAAAATGTGGCTTTTTTGCTTTATAACTTAGGTGTGATGGCGCGTATTCAAAATAAATAAAATAAATGAAAAACAAAATAATGAGAAAAAAAATTAAAGTAACTGCCATATTGGTCTGTGCACCATTATGGTCAGTTGTCCACATCTCTTCCCAAGCCTTAGAGCTTAAGGCTTCACGTGTGTGTAACTGAATGACTTAAGTCCTTTGCTAATGTTAGTGGCTTATGTCTGTTTCAGCAGATTTATTCTTTATCATCCCAGGACCTTTTTTCCGTCCTGATCCACCTATTTACAAGTCTATATCACATGTTGAAGATTGGATGTCAATTTGTTTATTTATGCTATTAATTGCTTGCATAATTTGTGCCATTAAATGTATATTAATTTATCAGCTATGCCCTTGCGGCTTGGTTCCTAATTTAGAATCTATGCAAATAAATTAAACGAAGAAACTAATGGAAATGCTTTAAACAATGAAACAGAAATAACACATTAAAACCATCTTTTAAAGAGCCTGAGAAATGGATATCATTGGCACCCCCGCCGATTCAACTAAATGTTGATTAAATACACTGGGGAGTGATAACCCCATATTATAAACTAGCGGTCTAAAAGGGAACTTGCCTTGTGTATTGCTGCTCTTGCTCTTACCCTAGTGGCCAGAAGTGAATGGCACAGAATGATCGCTGGGCAAGTTGGAAAAGAGCCGCCCCACTGTGTTAGCCCTAGGCGAGGCCGTCCAGTGTGAGTGAAGGGCACTTTATGAGGGCCTGAGGATGGATTCATGCTTGGGAAAACCCACTACGACCTGCAGTCCGGTCCCTGTCCCGCTTATGTCTGCAAGATTAAATATCTTTTCCCTGTCATCTTACACTGCAATACTTACCTTACGCTTTTCATAAGTAGTCTTTGGTGTGGATTTCTCTGTGACTAATTTATGCTGATGCTGTGTGCCTCATCTTCATTAAAATGACGTGTACACAAACGCTCCCAACCTGGAAACATGACCAAGGAGTACAACAGCTAGTAGGATAATGGGCGAGGGCACTGGGCATCAGATGCCTAGGGGCCATTCAGACCTAGTTGAACTAGATAGATGCTGTGGAATATACTGGGAGGTGGAGTCTTTAAACAACCCGTGGGCATTTCTTTATTACCGTGGTGTTTCAGTTTACTTGGCAATAATACATGGTCTCACCTATAGTGGTGGTTATGAAGGATCAGCGTGTGAAGAGCAGAATTGCATCCCGAGTACTATTAATTTTCCTTAGGCCACCTCAGTGATTTACATATGGGCAGATGTTCCTCTATTACTCGCCAACACTGTCACCTGGGAATTCTCCATAGTCCCTTATTGGCCTTTTGTGTGTGCAAGCTCTGGTCTTCTTTTTCACAATCTTTTGCATCTCACTTCATGATTAAGGCTGATGCATGACATTGCAGGATTTTTTTTGCATGCTTGTGAATCTCATGCAGGACACCAAAGGCTTATAGGTTACACATCAAACAATACACATCTGACCATACCCAATAAAGAAGAAGTTACTTACGTGACCAACCAGAAAGAACCTTGGGGCCTAGGTAGGAGTAGGTTAGTGCTATACAAATGCTACAATGCATTACAGTGTGGGAGCTAGCTCTGCTTTCTGTACCATGGGCTATGATATGAGCAGTGTTGGCCTAGTGTCACTGGAGGCACTCTTCTGGAGTTATTCACCGCTGAATCTACACCACCAGCACTGCTTTCACTTCCCTGTAGTTTTGCAAGGCCTCCTGCTAACTTCAAAGTCATACATGACAAAAATAAAATACACCAGTTTAATCAGTACAAGTTGTAAGTTTGTGTTTTGTTGATGTTGAAAATTAATAGTCCTCCCATCTGCTCAAGAAGCGATACTCTTGTGCCTGTCATCACAGCAGAGTGGAGTGTCCTGGGCAGGGTTCCATGGCCTCTCCACATCTGTTAATGAGTCAACTCCAGATGTCTGCACGGTATGTGAGCTGGAGAAAGGCAAGAACGGCTTGAACTCTGAAGCTAAAGCTACTTGACTCGTCACTGGGCACGGGTCCCGTGATCTACAGTGACACGACTCTCAGCCCGTTTTTCACATAGCTGCCAGCTGATCATATCATATGAGGGCCACCTGTAGACCCACTCGGCTAAAAATAAACTTTGAATTCTGGTAGTTGATTATGTAGTGAGTGTAAATATAGTTTTTTTCCTACAAATCCCAGTATTAGTTTTTCTGTTTGCTAAAAGACGAGGAGTTCACAAAGGTTGACCTGGTTGCTCAAGACCAATTGTCAGCTATGGATGTATCTCTAGGTGAAATTATGGCACTCCCAAAAGTGGGATGGTCGTAAAGTTTGCAGGTCGTTTTTGCCTTTATTTTCCCTATTTTATTACATGTTTGCAGGGCCGGCCAGGGAACCCAAAGCAGCCCTGGCAATATTGTTGGACCAGCAGGGGGGGTGGCGGTGGTGGTTCAAGGCTGCAAGTATGAAGCACTGCTACTTTTGTTACTGAGGGCTGATATTGCAGCACTGCTGAACCTCCGTGCCCCCCATAACAAACCCGGCCCCCACTGCTGCAAAACCAGCCCCCAGCCTTCGGGGTGAAAAACCTGATGCCCGCAATAGCCAGTCCGGCCCTGCATGTTTGTCAAATATGGGTGTGGCTCCTTTAACACAGTAACCATGTGCTGTTTTGTTAATACCCGTGCATTGGCAAAGGTGTGTGAGTATGCCCATTTTTAATGCAGAAGGGCAGCGGCTGCAGGTTAACAGTGTGTTGGCCCAACCACACAATGGTTTCAGAGATGAAATAGCTTATCAATCTGCAGAACCAGATCTAAGTGCATTGACAGAGCTGTGTGTAGGCCTCAGTACTTTTATTGCAGGTGACGGAGGGGATTCTTGCAGTTTTAGATAGAAACCATTGCCGGGGTCTTATGTAGAATCATAGGCGTAGGTTGTGTTGAATGTGTTGATTGTCAGTATATGTCCAGTTCATGCCTGAAGATAATTTTTTAATATTTAAGTGTGGATTGTAATGTTATCTGTAGTTTCAAGTAACCCATCTTACTTGGTTTACCAGACATGATATGTCTTTCAATACCATTTATACTTGTGTGAGTTTGGTTTGTTGATATTCCTGTAAGTGGTGGATGGTGGTGCTATTATGGAGCTTTTGTCTTATTCCACAGGAGACCCACGTAGCAGTGTCGTCAATGAATCCAGCAGCCTTTTGGGTGGCTCTCCTCGCCGACCATGTGGACGCAAGGGGTCCCCCTATCATACAGGCCAGTTGCACCCTGCAGTCCGAGTGGCAGATCTGCTGCAGCACATCAACCAGATGAAGACAGCAGAGGGCTATGGCTTCAAGCAGGAGTATGAGGTAAGGACTCCTGTGAAAGGCTTGTATTATGCGGGACTCACCAGTACCAAATTACCCAGTAAATGTAGCTCCTAGTAGACACATGGTCCATCAAACTAAACCTTATATTTGCAATTTTTACTTCAGGACTTTTTTAGTTCAGGACATTTTTAGGACTAACATGAACAACACTAGAATAGCCCTTATTAATTGCTGAAGGAGAACAATAATTACCATGAATTCCACAAACACATTGAATGCGGTTGTGCAAGTCCCATATATGACCATGGGAATCATTGTACTTTCAGTAGGCTCCTGTCAATTAAACTGTCAAATAAATCCTTTTTCGTATCAGTGACACAGCTTCTGCTCTTCCATTATTGATGGGTAGCCACACATTTGCTGCATCCATCAAAGGAACAAATCACTTTCCAGATACAAAACATTTATCTTAGTAACAGTAATATAAGAACCCTCAGTCTCCTTCCTCGAAGCACGCCAGCCCCAGATGAGAGAACCTCCCCTTGCAATATTTTTTTTACCGGCAGTTAAAGTTTATCTTTTTTCCTCGATAGTGTCCTCTCAATTTATTTCCTGAAACAATACCAAAACTACATACCATTAAACTTTTGCATAGGTTTTGGGAAATAGAGTGTATTTTATTTAACTTCATTTGTTTTACACTGAGCACATCAGGAGTACTTGGTTGTCACAAACCTAAGGATTTTCTAATTCTAGTAGCATCTCTATTGATGTACAGGTAAAAGTCTTGTTTTAGCTACCATTCAATACCTTTATTTATCCAAACATTAAGCACTCACAATTTTGGCACAGTGGGTGAGGTACATGGTGATTATTTGCAGAGGTTCACAGGTATTAGTCAAGCAGGGAACATCTGCTCCCATTGTCAACACCTGGCATTTACTTTAAACTAAACTTACTACATACAGTTAAATTCAATGCAGCATTTTGTAATTCAAATTTTCTTCTATTTAGTTTAGCGGTTTGGTTTTAAATTTACAATTGAAATTAAAGTGAACTTTTTTTATACAAGTAGTTTGTGCAGCTACTGTTTCAATTTCATTTAATTTGGATAATTTGATAGCATTCAACATCGATTATTTCAAAAACATTATCTGGATTACGTTTTTTTTTCAGTTTTATGAAAATATTTTAATTTTATTGATTTGATATTAAATTTAGTTATAGTAATTGCATGAAGATTTGACTTCACTTGTAAATTGCACGTGAATTAGGTTTAGTTCCAGCCTTCATGCACAAAGTGGAATTAATATCTGGTACAGTGTTCTGTTGACAGTCAGGTTTGACTTTGGGTAGACTGGATTTGAATTCCAATCACTTTTCTGTTTTAGTAGCCTAATTGTTTTTATGTTTTTGGTTTGCTTTTAGATAATTAAAACATTTTCTTGTTTGTGGTAGTTTTCAGATAAAATGTGTTCAGCTCTGTTTCACCGTGTGTGCTGAAGGCAAGCAATGTCTTTTCATAACATACTAATTCAAATATATTTTGTTGCGTCTTTAGAAGAAAAAAAGGCTTTTCATTATAATTCCTGAATTAGCAGTCTCACGATTTATTGTGTCCATATGACATTTGTGTTAGCCTGTTCTTCATGCTTTAGTAGACGTCTTTCCATCAAGTGTATTTCCTTCTTCTATTTACAACTCAAATAGGGCCAAGTTCAATTTAATCTGGAGATTCATTTTAGACTTCATCTTTTGTGTCAGGGTGATACTGCACTCTGATTAGTCACCTTACATAGTATTCTACTTAAGGCATTATGATTTGTTTTTGTACATTGTTTCTGAATTAGATTTTTTTTTGTTTAAATAACCAAAGTGCATCAAAAACCCATTAGATTCTTATCTACTTTTTCAACACCATTCAAGTTAGAATTTGTTTTTAAGGATTTGCTAGGCTGTTAGGTGTTTTCTGAGTTTTAACAAGGAATTCAAATATAGATTTCTGTGACTAAGCTTGTTAAAATAGTATGTCTCAGTTGGAGTAGCAATATTTAAGTCCAGTGTCTTGGGAGTAGGATTAATAAGACTGCTATTTTATTAGCAAAGTTTCATTTATTTTTCTTCATAATCTAATGACCTTAAAGTTTGTAGTAGCATTTGGTTAAGGTGTTTATTCTCTTCAGTTTATTTTCATGCTCCATGAATGTCCATTGTGGTTTTTGTACTTGATTACTGTTTGTCTTAGATTTTATTTTAGTGTAGAAAAGAATTATATTCAAATTTGTGGTTTCCAGTACATTCTTCTTATGACATTCCAATTTGTTGATTTTCCAAAGTAGATCTGTATTTGTACTAAAGTTGAAGAAAACTAATCTTTGCATTTGCATTCATGTTTTTTTGGTGTAGCACCCTGACCACTCCTCCATTTGATTTTACATACACATTGGATTATAACTCTTTATCTGTTGTACGATGCTATGACATTCTAATTAGCTACACATCGGACTTACTGCAGTTATTCATATTTCTTTATGTTAGCCACTTTTTTTTCAACCAAATAATCCAAATATGTTCCACTTTAGTAGATTAACTGAACCCAGTGTCTAGTGGTTTATGATTTTTTGTTTTTGTTTTTCAGGTTGGGCATGCATTTAGTTGTGTTTGTTATACAATGGTTTCATTCTGATGTGTTATGTTAATGAGTTAGTACTTGAAGTTCATGTAGTTCCCTTATGTTTGGTACAGTAATCCGATTTGTTTACAGCTTTCGTAAGCATAAGGACATGTCTGATTTTTGTCTTCTATTTTAATCACTGTCATGCATATATTGCTGCACATGTATGACTAATATTGGTCTTCTAATAAAGTTATTTACACATTTGTGACTCCAAAGACATTTTGATCTTTGGGAGTATTTAGTCTTTTAATTCATTCCAGTATTTTGAAAGCAGTGGGTTCACAAACCAATTCTAGGTTTCAAACTAAAAGGCTCTTTACATTCATGTTTGGCAAAATGTCAAAGACACGCTCATTCAAGTAGCTTCATATTTTTGTGCAGTGTTGGCCATCATGTTTGTTTTGTATGTGATATAAATATTGTCTAATTGAGCAATTGCAATCATAGGTTATATTGGTTTTTAATTGCGAAATACTGCAAGATCTGTATATATGGTAGACATTTGCAATCAGATAATTTTGGTTTCAGAACTAGCACTAAAGTATGATTTATCATACTAAAGGAATTTATAGTGTGTTGTATAGCAAATGTATGATATTTGGATTTTAAGTAGTCTTATTTTGGATGTACTATAGTAAGGCTGCTTCTGTTAACTTTAATTAAATTATATTTTCATAGATGAATTGCATTCACTTAGTTTCCCAAATGTGTTGAAATATGTTTCCTTGTTAGGAGAGTTTTTAGATTCTAAATATGTAATGCTCTTTTGACTATACTAACTACATTCCAATTTTTGTGCATCATTTATGTTTCAATTATATTTTCTTTCTATTATAATAGAAAACTACATTTAATTAATTTTCCAGTCAAGTGTTGCAATAGTCTTAAGGTTTTGAATAAAGTCCAATTTTAATCTGAATTGTTTGATTTCAGTTTCAGGATATATTTGCATTCTATTGATGTTGGTTTAAAATACAAGGCAATTGCAGATTTTCAGACTTTAGTAAATGGATACTAAGTCAATGTTAATATGTTCAAGTGTTTTGTCACACACACTATGCATTCTGTTTGGGTTTTCATTTGGTGGTACTCTCACTTATGTTTGTTATTGAATCAGGATTCTGGTATATAGATTACCATGCTGTGATTATTTGTGATATTTAATTGTTGATTGAAAAAGTAAAATGTCTATTTCCTCAAAGGTTTTCTGTATGGGCTTTCGCAATCGACATGTTAATATGTGGATTCTAGGACAATGTTAAGCATGGTTTTGAAGCTAAGATATTTATGGATTCACATGCTGTGCATTTTCTGTCATTTAGTGGTTGATTAGATAAGCACATTTGGTTTTCTTGAAAACTCTTTACTGTGAACTTTAACAGCAGGCTTTTTTGTAATGAGATCCCAGTATGAGTTCAGATAGTACTCCCCAATGTCCCATGCATCACTGCCCTCATTTGATTGGTTTTTACCTTTTGTAATACAAACTGGATTAATAGCTACATTTATTTTCCATTTTTAGATAGAACTTGCATTTTACTTAGTGTGATAATTGACTTTGTTCTAAAGGCATCTACTTTTGTTTGTTTATATTATATAGATTATATTTTATTACACTGGTAGGATAATATTATGCAACCTAATTAGCTTAATTTCAGATGGTGTCCTAAAGCCATCTTGATTTGTTTGCAATTAAATAGAATTTTGATTCAGTTAAAACAGATAATTTGCATCCATAATAATATGGTTTCATGTTTTGCATTCTTATGTCATTGAAGATTCTTTCAATGCAGTTTGTTTAGATTTTGTTTCAGCGAATGCTCTTCAAATGTGATTTAATTTGCCATGTTATAAGCAGGTGCAGTTTCAAGTAACTTGTTTGGCAATTATTTCCCTTTAACTAAGTGGATTGAAATGCATGTTTTGTCAGCTGTCCGTGCTGATACTGACAATAGGTTTGAGTATAACGCTTGTAATTAAAAAATAATTTTCTATACCCAGTGCCTTAAAAATAATTATGTTCAGAAAAATTTAAGTGGAACTCTGTTTCATGGAGTTTAGAGCAGCTAACGTAGAGTTTAAGTATTTATTTTGGTCAGTAGGTCACTTTGTTTTCTATTCCATGTTGTTTTTGTGAATGTACATTTAGTTTCAGTTTTGTTCAAATTCATAGAATTTTGCTAAATTAGTTGTGGAATACTACTACTAGTCTATTGCTGTCTATTACTAAACGAGGAGCCTGCTCCACTCAGCAACAGTCAGCTGAGGCCAGAACCTCCCTTGGCTGCAGGTCATAATTAATTATTAAACTCTTTAATTTCAGGAGAAAATATGGTACCTTTTTCCAGGGTTGGACTGGGACTGTAAATAGACCAGGGCACCAGAATAAGTGGTCCCCATTAAGGAATTAGGTAGCTGAAAACGTGGCCTATGTTTTGAAACTGGGGAAAAGTTTGAAATGCATGGATTTTGAGCTTGCTGCAGGCAATATTTTTTTAATATCCTGGAAATCAACAGTAAAACCTACCAGACCATAAAACAGGTCCCCAAACAGACAAAAACAGGCCTGTCAGATCAACCTATCGGACTCTGCCTGATTGCCCTATAGGCCAGTCCGACGCTGCCTTTTCCTCCCATATTAATTCTCTCATTCCTATACTAAACTTAACTCTTACTCTGATATTGTATTTCTTAAGCTCCTATTGTACCTTATACAAACATACTGTACCATACACCCATATTCTGTCTCACACCCTGACTGTAGCTATTGTAGCAGTCACTGTCACTTGCTGCAATGCGCTCTTACATCTTTTGTCCCACTTTCATTTACTGTACCTATCACATCCATAACTTACTTTGTAACTGTATACTACACCTCTTAAAACTATACAGTGCTTTATGCATACTGAGCCGATTGCATCCAGACTGCACTGGTTGAACCCATGCTTTGGCTTTCACGTATCCTGTAACTTTCACTCACACTATACCAACTACACACATACTGTACCTTCCACGTCTATACTGTACCAACATCTTGCAGTCATAATATACCTCAAATCCCATGCTCCACTGCCCATACAATACGGTGACTTGCATACTGTGACACACACCTTTCACATCACTACTCAACCTCTCACATATAGTGAGCCTCTTTTGCTCCATAGTACCTGTAAATACACACATTGTACCATTCATCCAGATAATGGATGTAGTGTTCTGGAATTGCAACTGCAATTCTATACATATTATGCAAACTCTGCACCTCTCTAATATGATGTATCCTTCATACAATTTCTGGACATTTTTTTAATCAAGATTTATGTATGAATCTGTAATTTCGCCTATGTGGTGTTTGAGTGACAGGGTTAAATTCCCCCTTCCATTTAAGAGATTGTAAAGCAGCTCATATACCATAATGAGTCATTAGTTTGAGGGGGGCTGAGAGGCCAGTAGGCCTAGGGCAAGTTCAGCAACATGTGAGGTGGAGCCTTTCATGGGAATCTGCTTGATGGAAATTAGGAGATCAGTGGCGGCTCGTCGAGGGAGTGCTGCGGGCGGCGGGGTGGGGGGGGGCAGGGTGGGGCAGTAGTAGAGTCCGACATACGACTGACAGGAGTAAGGTAAGTAATTGAATATATAAAACAATTTACCTTGTGCGCGCTGCATCGCTAGTTGACACCGAAAAGTGCTCTCACAGACATTAATGATCACAGTATTATGATGTTAGCACCAACAGGTGCTTTTATAGATTAAAGATGGCAGGTTTTCTGTGTTATTGTATATCTGATCACATTATTGGGTACATAGAATGGTAGTCAGTAAAGGAGAAGTGTAAAGATATTTGTCCAAAATGCTGACTTGATGGAGTACAAAGAGACCACTCGCTGTCTATTCCAATATTCAGAACCTTAGGATATTGCTTTTCTTTTCTTTTTAAACAGTTTCTATGTGAGTTGTGGTATGAATGTAGGTTAATTATTGTTATTGGGAAATGTTGATTGGTAGGGAAGGAGGGGTTGGCATGTATTTCTGTGTATATTATGCACTTGCATATATCGTATATTATGATATTGACAAAGTATGTTCACATCTTTATATGAAAGTTAATTTAATATTGAATATATAAATCTGAATGGCATTTCAATAAATGTCATTTTGAGATTTTTTGGGCTCTGCATTTGAGATTGAATGTATTATAACTGTTTGACCAATTGACACATGTAAGGTATATCAAAGGGATTAATGGTTTTCCTTAGTAGTGCCACCTGAATGTGCCTCCTTGGTGCCAACTAAATTAAGGCCAGTGACAATCTGAGAATAAACTGGTGCTGCTCCCCTCTTCGACAGCAGAAGGCAGTGCCTAATACACATGGCATGGGATTAGAAATCAAACAGTTCCAAGGTTATGCCTAGGATCAGCCTTTTCGTGTCACTGTTATCAATCATTTCACTGGAATAGTTCAATCTGCACCCTCCTCCTACAAACCACCACCCACGCAAGCCTTTCAAGCTTCTTTGTTCTGGTGTTCAACTTCCATTCTTCAGCCCCAGGTTTGTTTCAGAAGCAGTACCATAACAGCCATTCTCGTCAGCATTGGTCGCCGGTGACCGATCCACTTTTGGTCAGGCAATCTTCCTCTTTGTTGTGTTAATTTAACTACAAATAGTGAAGGCTTTAAAGTCCACTGAGTGGGTTTCAGACTTTGAATTGGTCAGTCACAGAAAAGAAGCCCAAAGAATAAAAAACTTTAGTGTAGTTGAGTAGAAGAAAAAGGTCCCTGCTCCTATGAGCTTGCGGAGATAATACATAACTTTATCTCTGCATTGTACCTGTTAAAAAACCCTCTGTCAGTAATACTCCCTGTAGCAGAACCAACCTAATTGTGGTATTTCCATCAGTGTAAGAAATGGTCAGAGTCCTTGCTATGGGAAATCAAGTTTATTACTGGGAGAAATTTGACTTTAGCTAATACCTGGCTGGCCCTGTTAGAGGGCATTCAGGGCCCCCTTTTCACAAGCCTTATGTTTTTCATTGCAGAGTTTCTTCGAAGGCTGGGATGTGTCGAAGAAAAAAGAGAAAGTCAAAGGCAGACAGGACACCATGCAGAACTGTAAGTTAACCAATGGATCTCTCAATACCAATCAATGATAGCTTGAGCTCATGCATACATGTGGGAGGCATGGGAAACTGAAAACAATGAGCTTTTGCTATATTATAGCGGATTAGAAATATGAAGAGCATGTGCTCCAATCCCCTACATTTGTAAATCAGTGTTTTACATGAATGAATAACTTTGGCTTCGAAGTGCTGATGCACTAACACTACCGATTACCTGAATTATTCACGCACGGGAGCAAGTTTGATTAAATGCAGTACCTGTCTGGTAAAACACTTGTGGCATTTACTACTGTATTTCATTCGGGAGATTTGACACACATATAATAAGTGTCACCTTCGCTTCAGCTATGAGAACATTAATATTGGTCGCATCCAAGATATGGCCAATGAATATTCAGAGCATTTGGTGGAAAGGGGATGGGCCTTAGCATGAATGTAACTCGCACATCTTTTCTCAACTCTGAAGATAAAGGGCATTTATTTGCCCACTGGATGGAATCTATCTGTAGAAATGTACACGATTTGAAGAGGGATTTCCCCTCACACCTCTTGAAAGAAAAGGTTATCAGCTCGTACATGTAATTTTCAAGCATTGGCCTATGCCTTTGTTTCAAACACTCTGTACTCAAATGCCATTTGACTGACTGCATGGGTGTCCTTGTCCTAAGGCAGTAGTGTTTTTGAAATGTGTCAGGCTTCCCTCTGTTTCAGGACTTTAAATCCCACGTGATAGCTTTATTCCAGGCTACACTCACTGTTTTTCTGTTTGCCTTGCTACGTGTGCCTCCATTATCGCAGAGGTGTGACAGTGATGTGCATACTTTCAGCAATCTGGGACCGAAACCTTAGCAAATCAAGCCTCTTCCCAACTGTAGGAAGAAGAAACCCAACAACAGAATTGTCCTCTTGTTTCCTGGTGTTGGCTGGTGTCTTTTGTTTAGATAGAATCAGCCTCTTTATTCTAGGTTAAGTTGCTCAACTTTTGGTAGAATGTCTGTATCTTTCTTTTGAGTTGAGCCACTCTCTATCTTCTATGTAATTCGGGCCTTTTTCATTTGGTACAATGAACATTTTCATGCAGGTTGAGTAGGCCTCTTTCCTCCCCCTTGAGTCAGCTTGTGTCTGCCCCAAGGATTTGTTACCTTCCTTCTAGGTAAAGTTGTCCTCTTTCTTCCAGCACTCTCCTTCTCTTTTCTTTTGCAGTATTTTAGGCAGCTATGCTGCATGAGAATAGAATATATGACGTTACATCGTGGTGTTTACACCGCAGGAATTACAACGCAAGTTGTTACAACGACTTGCGCTGGAGGGTGCTGGATTTAGGAATAGTATGATTTACTATTCCAGCTCCAGTCTATGTACAGTAAGGAAGGTGTTGGAATAGTAAATCATACTATTCCTTTGGTTAGAGCGCCATCCAGCGCAAGTCATTGTAATGACTTGCGTTGTAATACCCGCGTTGTAAAGGTATCGCGGTGTAAACACCGCAATGTAAATGATGTTTCCCTTAAGAATGTGGTAAATGAACCCCTGAGTGACAGAAGCCTTTCATCCCACCACTTACAAAGTTTAGAGGAAGGCAGTTGCCTGCCAGCATGTATTCCCATGTTGTTGACCTTATTGCTGCCCAGCCTGAAATCCCAACGCCAAGATGGCATCAGTGGTTTCCTTCAGCTCGCTGATCTGAATCTGTGTATGTTTCAGTAGGTTACATTGCTATCATTTTATTGTCACGTCGTCCTTTTGCAGCATTGGCACCAAATATGGCTCTGAAATTGCTCGTTAACCGGGCCAGAATGGTCTGACATGGTTGGGGAAAGCAAAAAATCGCTGTCTAAACATTGTTTAGTAATTATTTGCAATGGGCATCCAATGAAGAATATCAATGTTTGGAAACTGGCGTCAGAGATAAATAAATATTGTCCAGCATTGGATTTTTCATGGGTTCATTTTTTTTTTGTAAATTCCACAATGTGACATTGCATTTCTCCCTCTTCTTCCTTTTCAAGATGATCGTCATCGAGTGAAACTGCACCCCATGCAGGGGGATCCCAATGCAGACTACATCAATGCCAACTACATAGACGTGAGTACCACACACGAAAGGTGTGATGGTGTGAAGAGAGACTTTTGTACTGATTTAAAAGTGCATTCTCCTGTCTGGTGCTATTGCACTCTGTGACTAGGTGCCTATATCTCCTGCTGTCTTTTGAGCATCTGTTTTCTCCTCAATGCTCTCCTCTAACTTTCCTTGTCTCTGCTCTTCTTTTTCTCCTCCTGACTTGCCCGCTTTTGGGGTCACACAGATCCGGATAAACCGAGAAGTAAGTATCCCTCTGCTTTGACCAAACACCCATCCCATTTCTGGCTATACCTGTGTCTGTGAGAATTCTTATATCTGTTGGAGGTCTTGGTGTCAGACAGTACAGTTCAGTGTGCAGTCTCTTCCCACGATGTGTGTTGGTTGGGTCTGGGACTAGGACACTGTTCTTGGCCACGTGCATGGTACCACATGTTTGTAGGACCAGCAGTGATTGTCTTTGCCAAGCCTAATGGTCTCTTGCATCATCCTCTGGCAGTGCAGTTGTGCACAGACACAGCTCTGGGTCAGATGAGAGGATGAGGCGTGGACACAGTTATGATTAAGCAGCTAAACTCACACTTGTCGGAAAGGGGCAGAATGTTTGTCTTGGGATCTTCCTCTGGCCCAAAGTTCAAGCCGACCACCCAAACAAGAAGAGAGCCAACCGCAGGTTGCAGCAGTGATCTTGTTGATATAATGAAATGCTGACTGCACTTGTGAATCCCAATGTGGTGCCTAGTTGCCACATGCATGGTTTCTTCAAGCCAGACCTAACCTGCTGATCATTGTATCAATGTTTCATAGAACCAAATCATCACAGCACTTCTCGGGCAATTCTTTCTTTCAGGGGCGCTCCCACCAGCTACTTATGCTTTATTTAAAGCTCTGTGGACCATGAGGGAGACTTCATGAGCCCCAGATCCAAGTACAGCTTTGAAGAGCAAGGTGTTCTTGTTCCGGGTGCACTGTTCTTCTCTGAACTGTGAATGCTCCTGGATGCATTGAGTTCAAGTGGGCAATGAGTTCCAGAGCTCGGTGGCCTGTACCGAGAAAGTGGAACCTTTTATGGATTTCTTCTTTTAAGGTGGTATGATTGTCCATGGTGCATGCCTGCACCACGGTGTCCTAGATTGTTTGTATTGTTTAAATGTAATTTGCAGGTATACTGGCCCTTTTCCTTGGGAGGCTCCGTGTATTATGCAAAGTGCTTTGAACATTGAATGCCCAACAACAGCTAGCCAGTGAAGTATTTACAGGACTGGCGTCATAACGTTTCTGGTGAACATGGAGGAGGAGTATTGCTCCTCCATGTTCATTCAGTTTAGCATTTTATGGAGCATGGGTCACCAAGATTTAAGCTACTGGCTTAGGTTGTGCTTCGAGTTGACAAGAGTACAGCTAGCTTGTAGTTTTTGTTGGTATTTGAGGAATGGCAAGCTGCATCGCTGTGTTTTCATTGTGTAGAAGGTGCTCCTTGGCATGTGGTGTTAGGAACAGATCTTAGTCCATCTTTCCCCCTAGATCTATCACTTCACCTAACTTAGCTAGCGGGGTGTCAAGTTCCTTAGGCCTTCATGTCCGTAGGCTGGTGGTGTCTGCGCCATTGTCCACAGGTCATGATCTCTAGCTTTCAAGTGTTGTGCTGAGTCGTCGTCCATCTGTGTATGGCTCCTGGTAATGATCTAAGAGAAATCCTTTACTTGGGATTCCTGCCTTATATTTATTCCACGTTTAAGACTAAAATTGTGTAATTCACAGGTCCAGCTCATGATCAGTTTTAGGAAGTTCCTGACTCCCATATTCCTCCCACACTGGCCCACCCACAGTCTGTCTTCCAGAATCAGCAGCAAGGAGGGTTCAGGCTGGGAACACCCTCTAAAAGGAGACCGAAACAAAGGTACAAAAGAGGGGCCTTCCCACTCCGCTATCGCTCAACCTCTTGGGGTGGCACCCATGGTGAAGACTGGAGCCGGAAGGGAGCAGGGGCTGTCCCTCAAAGTGGACACTCTGCCTCCTATCCTCCATATCCTAGAGTTTGGTCCACTACAAAGGACCTCAAGAATGCTTTGGTGGAACTCTGCAATTCACACCCATTGCTGTCTGAAAGGCTCCCTCAAACTCCATCCTGTTTACCACTCACAGGAGATCCAAAATGGATTCTGCAGTTGTAACAGTTAGGGAGAGCCCACACACAACATGCTCATCCTGCAACACATAACTAGGATAACCTTACACATGCCATCCTTGTCTCAGGAGAGGCCAATAGCAAACTACAGGTAAAAATACCTGCCCTGCATACTCACTGTGAAGCTGCTACCACTGTCAGCCTGCCGCAGCGGGGTGAGCGGACAGTAGCCGCATTCAGTACAGGTGGGGTACACTCCGACCAGAGAGCCTTATACCATGTCATATTCCGTGCCACAGTGGGGCTGCAGCATTTAAACCTAATTGTCTAATTAAAAATATCCAGGGGCTCGCTATGGAGATCTCTCCAGCGCCGTGCAGGCCACCCTTTCCATCTCAACCGACCTGTTCATGTCCATATGTGCCGTGTGTGTGGACGTGAGTACAAATATTTATTCTTGCGATAATGTGTGCACGTGGACATGTGCAAAATGGGTGCAGATAAATGTGCAGAGGTGCATGGTTGTGCATGTTTACATGTAAAGAAGTGTGTCTGTGTCTGCAACATATCTAGGACTGGTGGTTGTTTGCCATGGTAGAAGCTGTTGATCGTGAACACCAACGCTTGGTATGCTTTTGTGTGCTGAAGTCACAGAACTGCTTTGAATGTAAATTGTTATATATTTTCTCCTTTTTTTGGTCGAGCTTTCATCCTGGCTCGCTACATTTTCTAAATTGCTTTCCTTTTTAGAAGTAGGTAAATTTACATTATGTACAAAGTGCACCTTTTAGCCTGGAATGTCCACTGAGTTTAAAATCTTTTTCTCCAGCTGTGTTTGAAATACTCACACGTTGTTTATTTGAAGCGAGCACAATAGTTTGACCCCAGAAGCCGACCCTGCAGCCTCGTGTAGTAATCTACTGGTGAGGTAAAGTGGTGGAAGTTCAAGAAGCTTAGAGCGCCAGCCGCCTAATCATTCTAGAACATAAACGTCCGCTATGCATTTGAGATGGAGATTGAGATTGTAATTATAAAGCGCGGCTATCACTCCGCGAGGAGTATCTTGGCGCTAACGTTCAGTATTGCAAAGTTTGATCTGGGCTGGGAGCTTATTCCAGGCTCTGGCACCCAAAAAGGCTAGGGTTCTTGCGCCTTTTAGTTTATATCTGAAGTTGGGCAGTTTAAGAAGATTTGCCGAAGAAGATCTGAACGGCCTAGTAGTGGTGTAGGAGTGAAACGAGCCGACAAAAATTTGGGACCAACCCTCATCTTTGCCCTGAACGTAACAAGAAGAATCTTAAAAAGGATTCTTTTAGGGACCGGAAGCCAATGGAGTTTATTCAAGGCTGCGGAGGCTGAAGACTTTCTGGGGAGTTTAAGCACCAGGCGGGCTGCGGCATGTTGTACCACCTGAAGCTACTTTAAGACTGACCTATTAACTCCAGCCAACAGGCCATTACAATAGTCAATGCGAGAAAGTATCAGGGCCACTGCCACAGACTTTCTTGCAGACAAAGGAAGAAACCTGATTTTTTTTTTTAGGGTTTTGATAAGGCTAAAACACATTCCCGCAACCGCTTTGGTGTGGGGAAGGAAAGAGAGGGAGTTATCAAATTGGACTCCTAAATTCCTGGCAACCTTCACAACCTCAGGTGGTGGGGTTGCTCCGTCAGGCCACCAATTAGACGGCTGGAAGGGAGTATCCGTCCCTATAGGAAGAATCTCCGTTTTGTCCATATTACACTTCAAATGATTAATCAACATCCATTGAAGTACCGCAGTCAAACAAAGTTTGAAGTTCATTTCAGCCTGCGTGGAATCGTTCTCCAAAGAGATAATCATTTGAGTGTCATCTGCGTATGACATAACCTCAAACCCGAAAGAATTAATCAGGGTAATGAGGGGAGCCATATAAACATTGAAGAGTAGTGGGCTTAGGGAAGATCCCTGAGGGACTCCTGCTGTGATGGGTCGTTCAGCAGAAAGGAAGGGGCCTAGGGTAACAGCCTGTCTCCGAGAGGCCAGTAAGGATTTGATCCACCTCAACACCATACCCTCAATTGTTCGTTTTTGGTTCCAATGCTGCACGGAAACGTTTCATAGGAATACTAACATCCACAAATACCGATGAAATAGTGCCATGGGATGAGGGGTTGCATGGGTCGAAGTTAGCAGGAGCCTAGATATGCTTAGCTCCTGCTGCTAATATAGAAGTGCCTGGTAACCTTGGTGCAAGCTACTGCTAGAAGTTACATTTGACCCTCTACAGCTGTGGTTCTTGCACCTTGCCCTTCTTTGAACCCCTACTCAGTCACTACAGGAAGCCGAGGAGTTCGGCCTAAGTAATTTCTAGCTTTTCAAACTTAAAGCAATACACAAAAGTACAGAAGCAAGTACACAGATGAGAAAATATTGTATTGAATTCACATGTAAAACAAAAATCCAAATTTTAATTTTATTGGTACGGTTGAAGCTTTTCAAAATGTGTGTTTATTTCTCAAATGCAAAGTGATATGCATTATATCACTTTGTATGTTATGCTGCTAGCTCTTCATTTGAAGCACCAAACGTTTAAACTATATTCTGCTTGCTCGCACTACTCCAGTTATCAACCTAGGGATACTAACTTCATTTTGCCACAAGACTAACATTTCCTCGCATTTACAGTGCCGTTTAAAAACAATTTCACTGTTGCATTTTGTATTTTTTTACATAACGATATACACTGTATTAATCTGTTTATATGTACTTTTCTAAACAATGGCGCACCCCAAACCCTCGGTTAAGAACCACTGCCATAAAGCAACTGGTGCTCCTTCTTTACACTTGGAATTCACATGAAGCTATTCACAGTTCTTATATCAGTTACATTTTCTCTGTTTTAAAACATGAGCATTGTGTTACAGAAAGAATGAAGAAGCATTTTCAAAGAGTTAACACCTTAGTCAATTGTCTTACAGAAAGAATGAAGAAGCATTTTCAAAGAGTTAACACCTTAGTCAATTGTCTTACAGAAAGAACGAAGACGCATTTTCAAAGAGTTAACAACTTGGTCAATCAACATGGAGTGAAAATAAACAAAATCCAGACTTGCCTCACAGACAATAGTTTTGTGAGTGCTGCAGTGTATAAATCATTTGGATATTTTTCCATGTAATTTGACAGGACAGTATAACACTTAAGAACATCCTAAATGGTAATCAAATATAAATGCTACATAACCCCACTGATGCAAAAAATAAAATGAGATAAACTGGTTACATTTTGAAAAGGAGTTTGATTTTTGACTGGCTCATGTATTTGAACAAGCTCCCTGATCAGTGAATATAGTTCCTGGAAGAATAATAAATGCACAGAAGACACATCAAGAGGTCACTTTCCAATTCCCCCTTCCCTGTTGTTGTAGAGGTATTTTTAAAATAATGATAAACAATCGAAATAAGGAAATTCGTCTCAGGAAAAGTGCATGGATATAAATTTGCCCATCTGTCCCTGATCGTGATATCTCTGCAGCCACATTTCCATTTTTAAAAGTACTTATACTTGCAGCATTCCCAAAATATTTTTCCAGACGTTTTTTAAATTAGAAGTTAAAAATAATTTTTAGTGAATACTTAATGATAATACACCTTAGTCTCTCCATGATATTATCATGCTTTGCAGTGCTGTGCCATTTGATGCCAATCAGGCGAGTCCCAATTTAAATATTGGTAGAGCCACTGAAGAACCAACTTATTAATTTAGCATCACCATTGGATCTACAGTAACCGTGGTTGCCGTGAACTGCACCAACAGCCATTTTTACAATCCGTGCTGTGGAGTTATCCTCTTGGACTTCACTGGAAATACATAGGACCTATTTAGGAATAAACTCTACAATACGAGCACTATCGTGTGCTAATCGCCCCCAGTGTCCTGGAGAGACCCCGTATCACAAGAGGGTCGAAACGCCGTCGGCTAAGAGACAGAGAGAGCTTAAGAAAAACAAAAATCTTACAACAAAAGATTGTACTATAGCTCCTCTATTTTTTAAATAACAATAACCACTACCTCCCCCTTTTCAGCACTACCCATATATCATTATTTGGTTATGGTCACCTCACTGGGGTTCACAATGTCACCTTGAAGTGTACATAGTGTAAATACATAATTACATATTCCCATTGTGATGTTTTATAATTTGAATGCTATAAATGTAAAATAAAGTATACTCATTTCGGCTGAAGTGAGTACATCTCTAGTATTTGTCCTGTGGGCTTGTATATAGATATATTAATCACTACTATTTTGTGTGATCTAATTTAATTAAGGTCTTATTGCATATGCTCTTTGGTTTTTGATTGATTCACGCACATCATACTACCTCTTGCAGAAATTGTATTAAGTATATAAATGAGTTCCTTGTGAACACTGTTTTTTTACCTCTTATTGGTTCCTAAGAGCAAATATTGCTGGTTGAGCTTAAAAATCAGAGGATGGTGCCTTAGGCTTTAGTGCACATCATTTTTGTTGTAATGCAAGTGTTCTGTTCAATGGGAGCATCAAATGGGGCAGGTAGGTATTTTCCCCAATCAACATGCAGAAATTGAGTTCCTTTGTTGCAGAATGTATTCTCACTGTGACAGGCGGTTTCAGAGATGGCTTTAGTATTGCTACATGTCTGATCATTTTATGAATCACTTTTTATGTCCTAAGAAAGGTGTTATTGAAAAGTGTAACTTTGTGGCCCATAAGCTAAAGAGCAAGCTACAACTTTAATCACTTTTTTCTTCTTGCAGGGCTATCACAGGTCCAATCACTTCATTGCCACTCAAGGTAAGCCTGTGCTTTTAATATACTACATGCATCCTTTGGGTGAAATAACTATGCTATCTCCGCTTTCTCCTGCCACATGGCCAGTGTAGCCAGTTAACCCTGTTATCTGGGGCAATGTGGCCAAGAATGGCAAAGATCTTTGCTAGCTGAGTCTGTCTCTGCACCGTCAGGATAGTCAGTGCTGATTCCACCATCTGCTTTTACATGTTCAGGAAAAGGGGTGCTTGATCTTACTACCCTTTTGGAATCTAAAAGAGCAATTCTCCATCTCTTTGCCTTCCAACCACGTGAAAGATCAGTGCTCGCTGTGCTAACTCCAGTTACTTCCTGGAAAGGTCAGTGTTAGTTCTGTTTAGGATAATTGTCCCAACTCCATTTGTCTTCACATGGCCCGTGCTAGCTCTATTCATCCCCACACTGCAGGGAGTTCTCAGCTAGGAAGCTTTATAGTCTTTCAGATGTATGGCGCAATATTGAGTAACACAAAATCTGTTTGAAAAAGCTATTGACTACAGCAACTACCACAACATAATAAAGGTAAAAATATATAGGTAAGAATAGATTTACTATTCTTAACTCCCCATCTAAGCATTTTATATATGTGTGTGTGTGTGTGTGTGTATATATATATATATATCTATATATCTATATATATATATATATATCTATATATATATATATATATATATTATCTACTGGCGGTCGCCAGTAGATAGTTATAGTTAGGACCTATTTTCCATAGGAAATTCGCAACATTCTATTCCCAATAACTTTGGTGCCGATTGACAAATCTTTGCAAATTTTTCAAAACTCGTGGGGCGCTCCGGTCCGCTCCTATCTTGAAAGTTTCGGGGTGATTCGTCAAGCAGGGGCCGAGAAAAAAGGGGGGTCCCAAACGTGTTTTCCCCATGCAATTTTCCATAGGAAACTTTAGACACGGCTACAGCCCGAACTGCTGAACGGAATTACACTAAATTTGGCAAAGAGGTAGTTCTTGGTTCATAAAGAACCCTTTTTGTTAAATGGTGTAAATCCATTCAGTAGTTGCTGAGAAAATCAAAAGTAAAAACACATATATATCTATGGCCGCGCAGGATCCGGCACCCTCCCGATCACGAGCTTTATGCTAATTGGCTGTCAACACTCCAAACCAGGAAGTGTTGGCAGCCATGTTGTGCCTCGGTAGAACCGAGGCACAAGAAAACAGAAAAGGTAATGCGCAAAGCGCAAAAAGGGGGCAGGGTAGAAACACCCTGACCCCCTAGGTGTGCTCAGGGGGTCCCACAAGGACCCCCAGAGCCCAAAAAAGCATTAAAAAAAAAGAAAATCGGCGAGATTCGCGCACCCAGCGCGAATTTCGGCCGATATATTTAAAAAAACGAAGCGCGGACTCCCGCGCTTCGTTAATATTTAGCCCCCGGGTGGGCCAAATCCCGGGGGCAATATTTGTATTGGGATGGGGGCCCAAATGGGCACCCCAGCCCCGGGGACTGCCACCCCCGGGCTTTTCAAACATAATTGTGAGGGGGATCACTGCCCCCCCCCGCAGCCCCAGGGACCGCCACTCCCCGGGGTTTCCTAGTTTAATGTTGGGGGCCTCCAAGGCCCCCCCAAGTCCCAGGGACCACCACCCCCCGGGGCTCTACTTAATTGTTATTGCGGGGGCACACTGCCCCCCCGCAGCCCCGGGGACCGCCACCCCCGGGGCTTTCAAAAAAAATAAAAATAACCTGTGTGGGGGGGTTCAAGCCCCCCCACAGGCCCCGGGGACCGCCACCTCCCCGGGGCTCTAAATATTAAAATTGGGGGATCCGTGACGGACCCCCCCAGCCCCGGGGACCACCACCCCCGGGGCTTTGTAAATTTTGGGAGGAGGGCCACGTGGCCCCCCGCTGGAGCCTTGTCATGGCCCTGTGGACCGCCACCACCCAGGGCCTCCGGCTCCTGCAGTGTCCCGGGGTGCCCACCCCCGGGACACTGTAGTTTGCTATGGCAGGGCGGGAGCCTCGCGGCTCCCGCCCTGCCATAGCAAACTTGGTTTGGATTTTGAAAGAGAGAGCAGGAAACCTGCTCTCTCTTTCAAAATGGAAACCAAATTGCTTTTCCACACGGGGTGCTGCATCTTAGCAGCTCCCCATGTGGAAAAGCAATGCCGGCTCCCGAGGGACACGGGGAGCCAGCGGGACCGTGGGGGAATTGGGGACTCCCCACGGTCCCCAACAGAGAGGGCCAGCCCCGGGGGATGGGGTCTCTGGGGCCATAAGTGGCCTGAGGAGGGGGGCAAAGCAGCCCCCCTCCTAAAGAATTAAAAAAAAAAAGGCCATGCCCCGGGGGATGGGTTCCCCGGGGCCAATTAAGGCCTCGGGAGGGGGGCCACGCGGCCCCCTTCAAAATTTTCTTTTTGTTTTTTTTAAATTAGGGGCAGGCACTGGGGGATGGGGTCCCCAGGGTCAATACATTAGAAAAAGAAGGGGGGCCACACAGCCCCCCTTCTTAAAAAAATAAATAATAAAAGACCGGCATCGCGCCGGAGGCCATGCCCCGTCCTTGCAGCCCTCTGCAAACGTGCCCCCTGGTGCGTTTACAGATGGGGAACGAATTCCCCTTGAATACTGGGGGTCCCCGGGAGCCAACTAGCCCACCAGGAACCTCCAGTATGCGCCAGGGGGCTGCGTTGATGAGAGGTGTTCTGAGGCCACACCCCTTTTCACACCTCTCTGCAACACAGCTCTGTGGCACTTAATGGAGGTAGCTGGTGAGCTAGTTGCACCCCAGGGACCCTCAGGATTCAAGGGGAGTTAATCCCCCAACTTAAAACGCGCCATGGGACGCGTTTGCACAGTGGTGAAGCGAGGGGGCGGGGCCTGACGGGACATGTGTGCAAACACGCCTTGTGGTGAGTTTTAGGTTGAGGAATTAATTCCTCTTCAATCCTGAGGGTCCCTGGGGGCCAACAAGCCCCCCAGGTACCTTCAGTAAGTGCCACGGAGCTGCGTTGCAGAGTGTTGCAAAAAGGGGCATGGCCTCTGAACACCTCTCTGCAATGCAGCTCTCTGGCACATACTGGAGGTACCTGATGGGCTAGTTGGCCCCCAGGGACCCTCAGGATTAGGAGGAATTAATTCTCCAACTTAAAACGCGCCACAGGGTGTGGTTGCAGACATGTCACCTCAGACCACGCCCCTTCCTTCACCATTGTGCAAACGCACCCCCTGGCGAGTTGTAAGTTGGGGAATTAATTCCCCTTCAATACTGAGGGTCCCTGAGGGCCAACTAGCCCAACAGGTATCTCCAGTATGCGCCAGGGAGCTGCGTTGCAGACAGGTGTTCTGAGGCCACGCCCCTTTTTACACCTCTCTGCAACGCAGCTCTGTGGCGCTTACTGGAGGTACCTAGTGGGCTAGTTTGACCCTAGGGACCCTTAGGATTCAAGGGGACTTAATCTCTCAACTTAGAACGGTCACAGGGCGCGTTTACACAGTGGTGAAGGGAGTGGATGGGGCCTGAGGTGACGTGTGCAAACACACTCTGTGGCGCGTTTTAAGTTGGGGAAATAATTCCCCTTCAATCCTGAGGGACCCTGGGGGCCAACTAGCCCACCGGGTGCTTCCAGTAAATGCCACTGTGCTGCGTTGCAGAGAGGTGGTGCAGGCCGTGCCCCTTTTTACACCTCTCTGCAATGGCGCTTACTGGACGTACCTAGTGGGCTAATTTGCCCCTAGGGACCCTCAGGATTCAAGGGGACTTAATCTCCCAACTTTAAATGGCCACAGGGCGTGTTTACACAGTGGGGAAGGGAGGGGACGGGGCCTGAGGTGACGTGTGCAAACACGCCCTATGGCGCGTTTTAAGTTGGGGAAATAATTCCCCTTCAATCCTGAGGCCCCTGGGGGCTAACTAGCCCAGCAGGTGCTTCCAGTAAGCGCCACTGAGCTGCGTTGCAGAGAGGTGGTCCAGGCCATGCCACTTTTTACACCTCTCTGCAACACAGCTCTGTGGCGCTTACTGGAGGTACCTAGTGGGCTAGTTGCACCCTAGAGACCCTCAGGATTCAAATGAACTTAATCCCCCAACTAAAAACGGCCACAGGGCGTGTTAACACAGTGGTGAAGGGAGGGTACGGGGCCTGAGGTGACGTGTGCAAACACGCTCTGTGGCGCGTTTTAAGTTGGGGAAATAATCCACCTTCAATCCTGAGGGACCCTGGGGGCCAACTAGCCCACCAGGTGCTTCCAGTAACCGCCACTGCGCTACGTTGCAGAGAGGTGGTCTAGGCCATGCCCCTTTTTACATCTCTTGGCAACGCAGCTCTGTGGCGCTTACTGGAGGTACCTAGTGGGCTAGTTGGACCCTAGGGACCCTCAGGATTCAAGGGGACTTAATCTCCTAACTTAAAACGGCCACAGAGCGTGTTTACACAGTGGTGAAGGGAGGGGACGGGGCCTGAGGTGACGTGTGCAAACACGCACGCCCTGTGGCGCGTTTTGAGAGGTAGTTTTAATCCCCCTGCCCTATTATATACAAGGGGCTTACAGAGGAGGTCATGCTAATCACAGGGGGACCCCAACGCATAGTGTTCCCTAGTGTATGTAGGTGTTTTCACTGTATTCTAAGTGTCTTTTAACATAGCACTGGCTCTAGGACTGGTTAGTCAGACTCAGTTACCACCAGTATCCGTCTGAAAAAATTGAGGGTATAGGATGATTTTGCAACAAGGCTTCTTTCTGCTCTTCTTTTTGTTCTTTCTGCACGTTTTCCTTCTTCCTGCACTTTTCTTCGTCTTTGAGGACTTCTGTTGCTTCTTTCTGCATTTCTTTTTTTTCTTTCTGTGCGTTTTTTCTTCTTTCTTCACATGTCCTATCTCTGTAGGCATAGTTAGAAATTAGCATTTAAAAAACCTTAGAAATTCACTGAAAAAAACAATAGGTTTCAGGGGCGTTATAGTTAGCTGGACATTTCACTCGTACAAAACCATTGAAATTCCCCCGTTATAGTTAGTTCATCTAACTATAACTCGCGCTCCTGCAATGTACTGCTGATTACGTCACATATTACATTACTCATGACATGGTCAGTGACATCACTCATGACATCACTGATGACATCTCAAATGACATCACTGATGACACCACTGATGACTTCATCCTTGTGATAGAGTGGCAGACCTCCTCTCACCCTAATATGTATAGTATAAAACATATGTAGTTACTCATAAAGACACTATTGAGACAGTCATTCACTCACTAACACACCCATACACACACTCATCCACCCATACAGTCCTGCACACATGCTGTCTTCAACACATACAAACAGTGAGTCACTTAATCATGCATCTATGCACTACGTAATACCCCCCACCGAACCAGACACTCAGACATTCATACTGATACTCAAAAAACCAACTAATAACCTATATAGACACTCTTGTAGCTACTCACCAACCCATGCAGCCACTTATACACAAAGTGAGAGACTGATACAGATATTTATATATTTAAACATTACTCACTAACCCATGTATTCACTAAGATACACTTAGTCAGTTATACAATCAATTTTTCATTAAAAAAATCATCCATTTAGACACTTATATACCCATTTATTGTTCCATCGACCATGAGATATACATATCTTTAAAACATATTTAATTTTCAGAAAAACACACATTCACTGGATGATGTCATCAGTGATGTCATCAGTGATGTCATTTGAGATGTCATCAGTGATGTCATGAGTGATGTCACTGACCATGTCATGAGTGATGTAATATGTGACATCATCAGCAGTGCATTGCGGGCGCGCAAGTTATAGTTAGCTGAACTAACTATAACGGAGGACTTTCAATGGTTTTGTTGGAGTGAAATGTCCAGCTAACTATAACGCCCCTGAAACCTATGGTTGTTTCAGTGAATATATATATATTATCTACTGGCGGTCGCCAGTAGATAGTTATAGTTAGGACCGTGTTTCCATAGGAAATCCGCAACATTCTATTTGGAATAACTTTGGCGCCGATTGACGAATCCTCGCGAAATTCTCAAAATAGGTGGGGCGCTCCGCTCCTACCCTGAAAGTCTCGGGGGGATTCGTCAAGCGGGGGCTGTGAAAAAGGGGGGGTCCCAAAACGCGTTTTCCCCATGCATTTTTCCATAGGACCTTTAGTCCGCGCTACAGCCCGAACGGCTGAACAGAATTACTTGAAATCTGGCAGAGAGGTAGCCCTCAGGTCAGGGATGTGCCTTTTGAAGGTCTCGTGTAAATCTGTTCAGTATTTCCTGAGAAAATACCATTTAAATCAATATATATATCTATGGGCGCGCTCCGAGCGCGTACCGTAAGCTTACCGTACGCGCACGCTGCCGTGCGCGAGCGCGATTCTGATTGGTTGTTAGATCTCAGTAAACATTCGAATCGGTCGAAACCAGGAAGTGTCGGCCGCCATTTTGTCTCTCGCAGTCTGAGGGGGTGAAAAACAAAGGTGGAGAACGTGAAAAGGGGGCAGAGTGGACAGTACCTGACCCCCTAGCCTTTGTCAGGGGGTCCCAGAAGGACCCCCAAGGGCAAAAATTTATTTTAATTTTTTTTCGAAAAATCGCCGAATGCGCGTAGCGTGCGCGTACGGCGTAAACGGAAAAATTCCGCGAGGAAAAATTCAGCAAACTTCTCGTAACTATTACGCGTACCGTGCGCGCACGGCAAAATTTTTTTTTCGAAAAGGAAAGCATAAAAAAAAAAAATAAATTGTGAGGTAAGGTTGGCTCTTAAAAGAGCCGTTGGGTTAATACAGGGATGGAGGAAAGAAAGAATGGGAATATTATGAGCGTCTACAAACGTGCTGGTCTATCTTATTGTTAATAAGGGAAACACTGGTCTCCCCAAAAACAATAAGACCACAACACGTTGTACACCTCATTGAAACCCTCCGAAATCGAGGGTTAATGTCCAGAGGAGCAGAAGAAGGTGATGCTCCCACCTCAGAGGAAGGGCTCAGCTGAGCTGCCGATGATGTACTCGGCTGAGCTTCTGAGGTTGGGCTCAGGTGACTTACTGAAGAGTTTTCCCCAGTATGTCGAGCAAAGGTCCTGGGATGTCTATCCCTAAGGTGTCTCTTCATAGAGTGATTTCCAAAGGAATACTTCTTCCTTGGATCTCCTCTAGATAAAACACGGTCACAAAGTGTGCAAGTGACCAATGGAGCATTGACCTTTTTCTGCCCCTCTGGAAAAGTAAAATACTCCCACACAAAAGAATCCTTTTGTTTCCTCCTTCTCTGTCTGATTATGGTGCTGCTAGGCTCACTCTCAGAAGAGGTCTGCTGCTCTGCCATTGTATCTCAATGTCAATTCAGCTCCTTCTCCTAGGGGATCTCAAGCAGTAATGAGGGGAATGGGTGTGGTGTGGGAAGTTTCTGGAACTGAAAGTAGTTTCAACCAATGAAAAGTGTTCTTTGTGGATCACATGACCTACCGTGCGCGCTCCGTAAGCTTACGGTACGCGCTCGTAAACAAGTACGCATGCGCAAACGTGACGCTTACGGAGCGCTTACGGAGCGCGTACGTAAGACGCACTCGCGCATGCGCATTACACGCCCCTGCGTAACCGCGACGTTGCTTCCGCGCAACGCGCATGCGTGTACACGTACGTCATGTACGTATCACGTAAGCGCACTGTACTTATGGCGTATGGAGCGCGTAGCGTCAGCTTACCGTACGCGCATCGTATCACGTAAGCGCACCGTACTTATGACGTACGGAGCGCATAGCGTCAGCTTACCGTACGCGCACGGAAAAAAATGCATAAAAAAATTAATTAACCATTCCATAATGCAGGATATAGTACATATATTATTTTATACATAGGTTTACCAAAAATCTCCCCAAAAAATTTTCATTTTAAAAACGGTACAAATTCACTGAAAAAACCATAGGTTTCACACACGTTATAGTTAGGAATTAGTATTTAAAAAACCTTGCAAATTCACTGAAAAAACCATAGGTTTCACACATGTTATAGTTAGCTGGACATTTCACTCGTAAAAAACCAATGAAATTCCCCCGTTATAGTTAGTGCAGGCAACTATAACTCACGCGACCGCAATCCTCTGTTGATGCTAATACTGTATCTTTAGCTATACATATATTACAAATATTTATTTTTCATAAAGACACATATGTCATCAGTGATGTAATATCTGACGTCATCAGCAGAGGATTGCGGTCGCATGAGTTATAGTTGCCTGCACTAACTATAACGGGGGAATTTCGTTGGTTTTTTACGAGTGAAATGTCCAGCTAACTATAACATGTGTGAAACCTATGGTTTTTTCAGTGAATATATATATATATATATCACCTACTGGCCATTTCCAGTAGGTATAGTTAGAACCATGTTTCCATAGAAAAAGCTTTTTTTGACTTGCCCACATCTTTGGTACCGTTTTATGAATCTTCACGAAATTTCCCAAAAAACGTGTCATAGTGAGTCTTGTTGTGCATGAAAAGTTTTGGGGAGCTCCATCAAGCATGGACCGAGAAAAAGGGGTGTTGACAAAAAGTTGGTTTTTCCATGTTAATTCCCTTAAGACCTTTAGACAGGCCTGCAGCCTAACCCGAGTGACAGAATGATCCAAATTTGGCAGAAAGCTAGCTTTTGGTCCGCAGATTGTGCTTTTTGGTATTTGGTGTAAATCCTTTTAGTAGTTGTTGAGAAATTTAAGGGAATCCAGTTAGTGATATCTGTGGCGGCGTATCTTTCGTAATTAATCACGAAAAATGACGACTTCGTGCAGGGAAATGCAGAGATCTGATTGCCTTCCAAGACTTCAACCAGGAAATGTTGGCAGCCATCTTGGTACTCGGCTTCAGCCGAGTCCCACAATAAATGTTTTAAAAAACAGAAAGTTCGCAGGTTAGGAATACCCTGACCCCCCAAGCCTTGGTCTTGGGGCCTCCCTGGGACCTCACAAGGCTAAAAAAGCATTTTTTTAATAAAAGAATTCTTGTGAAATTGCGATATTCGCAAAAAATGTTTTTAAAACCAAGCGCAGGTGCCATACTTGCTTTTAAATGACCCCTGGGTGGGCCAAGTCCTGGGGGAATATCATAAAAATAGGAGGGGGCGCACAAGGTCCTCCTCCTAAGGCTTGTGAAAGCCATGGGACCACCACCTCCCCAGGGCACTGTTTGCATGTATGCAATGAGTGCCCCCGACGTATGCCCCGGGGACCACCACCTCTCCGGGGCAAATGTTTATTAAGTAATGTGGGGGGGCATGTGCAGCCCCCCTCCTCGCAGTCCTGTGGACCGCCACCTCCCCGAGGCACTCTACAATATGCATGCGGGTGGGCTCACTGGGCTTCTACCTCCATGGGGCTAGACATCAAATTAATGAGAGGGGCCCTCAGGGCACCCTCGCAACCTCTGGGACCACCCCCTCCCCAGGGCCAAATGTCAATTTAATGCGGGGGCCTGCAGCGCAACACTGCAGCCCTGGGGACCACCACCTCCCCAGGCTGTGTATTGCAATGGAGGGGGGTCACACAGCACCCCTCCTGAATTAATAGATGGCCCTGGGGACCGCCACCACTCAGGGCCTGCTTCTGCTATACTCCGGGGTGCTTACCCCCGGGACTTAATTGTTTGCTGTGGCTTGTCTGGAGCTTTAACAACTCCCACCAACCCACAGCAAACACTCTGGTTTCAGCAAGCAAGAGCAGTGAAAATACTCTCACTTACTGAAAGCAGACCATTTGTCTGTTTCCATGCCTGCTCTCAAGCGAGCAGGGAAACAGACTAATTGCTTTCACACACAAGGAGCTGCATGTTCAGCAGCTCCCGGTGTGTAAATACAAAGCCCGCTCCTGTAGGAGGTGGGGAGTCAGCAGGGACTGTGGGGTCTTGCGCCCCCCCACTGTCCCAATGAAGAGTGGGTGCCCTGGGGCACCCACAAAACTATGGCAGGACCCCGGGGGATGGGGCCTTGAGCCGAAATCGGCCCAGGGAGTGTGGCCGCTCTGCCTCCCTCACCATTGCAAAAAATCCAGGCGCTGGATAATAGGGTCCCTGGAGCCAAAATCTATCGGGCAGCCCCCTCCCCTATTTAAAGAAAATATATATTTTTTAAAAGGCCAGGCCTCTCGGAGATGGGGGTCCCAGGGAAAAAAATCGGGCCCGGGGAAAGGGGCTGTGCGGTCCACCTCCCTATACTTTAACAAAGCAAGTGCCCAAGTTGAAGCACCACTTCTGTAAAGTACTAATCATCCTACCTTCGTGAGCATGGCCAAGGCAAAGCAAGTATGTTTTTTCTGCATTTCCACTGTGAAACGTTATCTGTGATCCTTGATGAAGGAGTTTGTATCCTTGCTTTTCGCAAGCACAAACTATTGTATGGTGTTTTTGATGAGTGAGTTCTTTCTTGACATCTGCTCCTGACACCAGAGATCATGTTCCAAACTTTTACGAACTAGAAGTATGTAAGCTTGCCTACAAGCCCCATCTGTTTGGCCCCACCCTATACACATTAGCGGTATGCAACGTCTTTTTGCCCTTTACACAGGAACATGGACAACTTACTAAGAGAACCAACCAGCACCTTTCCCTCCAAATTTGGAGACGTGTTCTGCATGTCTAGGTATACAATTGCATCTCCCCCAAACAAAGAAGCACTTAATTCTGCAGAGTACAAATCATCCAAGTGCGGTTTTTCTGCAGTTCTACTTTCTAAAGATATCTGGTGAAAACGCTTGAGGAATAATCACATTGGCAAAGTTACAAATGCACAAGGTCAGTAGAGACATTTTATTGATGTCCTTTACGCAGTTGTAGTGTAAGAGATGCAGTATACATTTACCCAACCAGGTAGCACTTAGTAATTAGCCAGTATAAAGTACTTTAGTTGGGTAGAGGTGTTGCAGAGAAGGGTGGTGTCTTCTTGGATAAATACGCAGGGCTGGATTCATTCTGCCATAATGCTCATTCCTCAGAAATGAAATCTCAACAGGGTACAGTTAAGAAATAAATTTAAATAGCCTAGGAAATTCACAGAAAAAAACAAAGGTTACAGGGGATGTTATAGTTAGGAAACAGAATTTTAAAAGACCTTAAAAATTCACTGGAAAAAACAAAGGTTACAAGGACGTTATAGTTAGGCTCACATTTCACTCATACAAAACCAGCGGCATTTAACAGTTATCGTTACCTGAGCAAACTATAACTTACGACCCCCTCAATGCACTGCTCATGACCTCACATAGTACAACACTCGACATAGTCAGTGACATCACTTATGATATCTCAAACGGCATCCCTCTAACCCCTTTTTTCAGTGAAAAAAAATATATATATATATATATATATATATATATATATATATAACCTACTGGCGGTCGCCAGTAGGTAGTTATAGTTAGGACCCTGTTTCCATAGGAAAACCGCAACATTCTATTTGGAATAACTTTGGCGCCGGTCGACGAATCCTCGCGAAATTTTCAAAATAGGTGGGGCGCTACGCTCCGCTCCTACCCTGAAAGTCTCGGGGGGATTCGTCAAGCGGGGGCTGAGAAAAAAGGGGGGTCCCAAAACGCGTTTTTCCCATGCATTTTTCCATAGGACCTTTAGACACAGCTACAGCCCGAACGGCTGAACAGAGTTACTTGAAATTTGGCAGAGAGGTAGTCCTCAGGTTAAGGAAGTGCCTTTTGTAGGTCTGGTGTAAATCTGTTCAGTAGTTCCTGAGAAAATAGCATTTAAATCAATATGTATATCTGTGGCAGCTTACGGTGCGCTTACCGTGCGCTTACGGTAAGCTTACCGTACGCGTACGGTGCCGTGCGCGAGCGCGAATCTGATTGGCTGTTAGATCTTAGTAAACATTCGAATCGGTCGAAACCAGGAAGCGGCGGCCGCCATTTTCTCTCTCGCACTCTGAGGGGGGGTGGAAAAAGAAAGTCAAAAAACATGTAAAGGGGCTGTTTAGACAGCTCCTAACCACCTAGCCTTGATGAAGGTGTCCCCAAAGATCCCCCAAGGCCAAAAAGGCAATTTTAATATTTTTGAAAAAATCGCCGATTACGCTTTTTAAAAAAAAAATTATCCATACTCTCCCCACCCCGTGCGCAAAAGGTGCCCGAAGGGCACCACTTGTGCATCGCATAAATGTCCAAGCAAAAAATAAAAGATTACCTTTCACAACGAAGCACATAATCTGTCCTCCATGTGCGCACGGTGCGCGAAGCGCATCGTGCGTACATGGCCCATCTAGCGTAACGTGGGCACGCGGTGCGCACCGCGTGCCCACCGTGCGTGCACGGCACTAACTGCGTAAAGTGGGCACGCGGTGCGCGAAGCGCACCGCGTGCTCACTGTGCGCGCACGGTGCGCGAAGCGCACCGTGCACGCACGGAACGAACTGCGTTAAGTGGGCGCGCACACCACGAATGGCATAAAGTAACTTAGCATTTAAAAAACCGTACAAATTCACTGAAAAAACCATAGGTTTCACACACGTTATAGTTAGGAATTAGCATTTAAAAAACCTTGCAAATTCACTGAAAAAACCATAGGTTTCACACATGTTATAGTTAGCTGGACATTTTACTGATAAAAAACCATTGAAATTCCCCCGTTATAGTTAGTGCAGGCAACTATAACTCACGCGACCGCAATCCTTGCTGATGACATATGTGTCTTTATGAAAAAAAAATATTTGTAATATATGTATAGCTAAAATTTAATGGAAGAAGACATGGGCAAATAAATGTCTAAATACAGTATTAGCATCAGCAGAGGATTGCGGTCGCGTGAGTTATAGTTGCCTGCACTAACTATAACGGGGGAATTTCAATAGTTTTTTATCAGTAAAATGTCCAGCTAACTATAACATGTGTGAAACCTATGGTTTTTTCAGTGAATATATATATATATATATATATATATATAAAATGTATGTGTTGCAAAGTCATCATGTGCATTGGGCACCCCTCAACTTTTTGCTGACTGGAACGGGTGGTAACTGACTCTGACAGACCCTGGGCTCTGCCTAACCAGGCCCAGGGCCAGTGCTATGCTGAAAGAGACACTTGGAATACAGTGAAAACCGCTACATACACTAGGGTACACTATAGGTTAGGGTACCCCTGTGACTGGCATGATCTTCCCTATAAGGCCCTAGTACATAATAAGGCATTTGGATTGAAACTACCTTGAAGCCCCTAGTATAGAATAGGGCAGGGCAGTTTAGAGGCTAGCAGCCTTTTCTGCGCTTGCATGTGTACACTGCTGGAGCCTGAGGTCAGTTTTAAAGCAGCCCTGTATTGCAGGACTGCTTTTAAAATGCAAATTGTGCCCAAACTCTAATTTGGGGTTTGGGGCACTTAAACATGGATAATCTACAATGTATGGGCATGGTAGGTACCCCCATGGTCTCCCCTAGGTGTCCCAGGGATTGGGGGGTCAGGTACTTATAAGGAGAATCCTAATTAAAAGGTTTTTATTTGCCCTAGGGTTAGTGAAAATGCATTTTTCACTCCCCACACTGTAGTAAAGTGCTTCCCAAAATCGAGTTTTGTGCTAGGATCACTGTGTAATGACGATCTACAATATTTTGATATATTCAGAATCCCTAAAGTCTTTCCTAGGTGTTCCAGGGGTGGAGGGTCCTGTAGGTGTAAGCAGGGTCCTTATAAAACCTGTTATATGGGCCCTGGTATAGAAGAAATTACCCAGTTCATTTTTCATTGCAGATCCCTAGCCCCTAGGTTAACATTGGAAGAGGTTATTTTTTAATAAAACTAGTATTAAAGGACTCAGTCGAATGATAAGGATAAATCCAACAGTATGGTATTGTTGAATTTCTTCTAAAATGTACAGACAAGAAGTTATAATACTTTCTTGTCTGTAAGCCAAAATGCAACCCTGTAGTGTTCTGCCCTGATTGGTCAGAGATAGGTGGATTAGCCTGGCTGCTTTGAAGAGGTGATAAATGACTCCCGGGGGTTGGGAAGCCTTTTGGAGAGGAGAGATTGCTGGGCATAGGAATGCCAGAGCCAAGGGGAGGGGTAGTAAATAATTCTCTTCAAGGGAAGGAGGAGACAAGCTAGAGAAGCCAGTTTTCATTTTCGACTCTCTCTTTGAAACCAAGCATATGCTAGGCTTAAGGAAGGAATGGACAGATGCAAGGGGGGGAGACTATGTAGATTAGCCATCCTGGGGGTGTGTTTAGCCAGCTCTTCTCTCCCTGCTGAAAATTCTGACATAGTGCCTTCTGGAGTATCATTTTGCCACACTTTGGAGGAAGTGGTCTTGCTCTGGGGTGTTGCCCTGCACCTCAATGGACCGGAGTGCCCTCATGCTTGACCCCAGAGAACACTGAGTTAGTAGCTGAGAGGAGCAGTGCCTCTCAGATCTGCGTTTTGAAACCTAAGAGAACCAGAAGGTCCTACACTGACGAGTTTGATGTGCATTCACCAGGCCCTGCACTCTGGAGATTGCTCCTTTTGCACCATCTGAACTACAGCCCTGTGGATCAAAACTGCTTCAAAAGGACTAAAGAGTGGACTCCCTGCAAGCTACAGGTTAACAGAGCTCACTAGGACCATCACCACAAAGAATCCTCAGCCTGGAGCACTACCAGTGGATTAGTAATGGTTTTGTCCAAGTGGATTGTGGGAACTGAAGTCCCAAACTTTCAAGTACCCTCTTTGAGGGTAGTTGTGTTTTGGACACTTTGGACCCACAAGAGGAACTTCAGGAAGGAGTTCCTAACAGGATTAAGCCTGCTGGAGGAGGCTGCACGACATCTGGTGAGAAATCCTCCAGAACAATTGCTAAATGTGAATTTGTCCCTGACAGAGGCAACCCAATCTACAAAAGTGACACTATTGGTTTCTAAGTACTAAAAAGTGTCTACATTTTATCAATTCATATCTCTGGTTCCCTACAGTGGATTTTCTTTCGTTTGGTGTCATTTTAAAGATAAACATATGTCCTATTTTTATTAATTTGGTGTTGGATTTTTATTGTGTACTATGTCTTAATTGTTTTACTGAATATGGTATTTTTAAATGCTTTACATACCTGTATTTGAACTTAAGCCTTCCTGCTCGCAGCCAAGCTACCAAGGGTTGAGCATGGGAATAATTTTCTAAGACATGTTCTGAGCCCTATAGCATGTTAGTGGTATTATTGCCAGTGGCAAATGCATATCTGCCACTACTAATCCACTTTCCATCAGTATGTATGTATATATATATATAAGAGAGAGATGGAGATATAGCTATATCTATATATATATATATTATTTTTTTTTATTGACATTCTCAAATGCAGCTCCTTGCATTGAAAAGGGCACGGACTTCAAAATATAGTGCTTATCAAAGATTTATTGCTCCAAACACATGTTGATATGACTCGTTTCGGCCACTACATGTGGCCTTGATCACACAAAGACCCCTCCTGCCCCCCACACCTTTAACGCATACTTTAGAAAGATCAAACGTGCTCTTTAGACACCAACTAGACCAGGCAAGAAACAGTCCGCAAAAACTTTTTGAGTTAATCAAAACTCAATCTAAGTATGCACCGCACCGACCACAAGATAAATTAGGACCACGACCTAATGTGATGATTTTGCTTCCTTCTTCACTCAGAAGACTGAGACCTTAAAAAAGGAGCTTCTCAATGATCGTATCTCACTCTCGGTCGCACATACGAACCCCTCATCTTCCCCGCAAAAACCCACACACCAAATCTCTCCAAAGTTCGACCTAAAAAATAACGCATCTTGGTCATCCTTCACTACCTACAGCGAGGAATCAATTCTCAAAATGCTTACTACCTTAAATCCTGCCAATCACTTCGCTGACCCTCTTCCTGCAAACCTTGTTAAAGACCTCACCCCGCTGCAGCTGCTTCTCTGGACCAATATTATAAACAATTCCTTACGCCAAGGTTGCATACCTGACACCCTCAAGGCTGGGCAGGTATCTCCCATTCTAAAGAAACCTACAGCCGATAATGCAGACTTAAACAACTACCGTCCTATATCCAATATCCCTACCCTAGCCAAACTCCTAGAAAAATGTGTTCACCTCCAGCTACTAAGACATATTGATCAGTTTAGCCTACTCAACAAATTACAATCTGGTTTCCGCGCAGGTCACAGCACCGAAACAGCCATGACCCACATAATTGACGATGCCCTACAAATTCTGGATCAAAACGGAGCATGTCTACTCATCTTGATTGACCTGTCCTCGGCCTTTGATACTGTCAAACACGAAAACCTGATTGACCTTCAGAAACACAGAATGGGATTAGCCGGTTCAGTTCTAAGTTGGTTTACGTCATTCCTCCAAGATAGATCACAACGATTCAAGGTCAATCAGTCCCTGTCCAATCCCATCCCAGTCACTTTAGGAGTCCCTCAGGGATCGGCACTATCTCCTACACTGTTCAATCTTTTCATGGAACCCCTCACTGAAATTCTCCACTTGTCTAATGTGCAATATCACATGTACGCGCACGACACACAACTATATCTAAAGATCCACACCCTTGAAGACATCAAAGCGCTCAACACCACTCTGTGGAACACTCAAACATGTATGGCAGAAAATCATCTCAAACTGAATGCCCTTAAAACCGAATTCCTCCTCATCGCCCAAGCACCCGTATTGCAAGACTGGATCAAACACCTTACTGCTCTCAATTGTCAACCTCTCATCGTAGATTTAGCAAAATCATTGGGAATATCCCTGGACAGTCAGCTTAACATACAAAAACACATCAGCATGCAACAAAGGGAGCTAACTTTCAGATAAATACTTTAAGAAAACTGAAACCCTTCCTGCTGGAAAAGGACTTCAAGATGGCAGTACAAGCACTAGTCATCCCAAGAGTGGATTATGGAAGTGTTACTCTATGTGTCCTACCCAGAGCTGCAACGGCCCCTCTGAGAGCCTCAATCAACACCGCAGCGAGACTTATCACTGGCTCCAAAAGAAGCTCCCATATATCACCGGACCTAAAATCCCTTAATTCGCTACCCTTTGAAGCCAGAATCCATCTGAAAATAGATGACCCATAAAGCCATCCATCACAATACACCCAGTTATCTGGCACAGAAACTGGTGCCCTCCTGTGGTGTCAGATCCTCAAGAAGTTCTATCAACCTTCTATTGAAACCTCAAAGATTCAACAAGAAGAAAACATACAACCGAACCTTTTCAGGGATGGCACCCCGAATTTGGAATGCTCTACCCCCAGAAACAAGACGTAATCCCTCCACTGCATCTTTCAAAAAAGAAGTGAGGGCGCTTCTTATGGCCAAACTCACCTGAACAGGGACTACTGTTACTCTGTGACCCAATGTATCCGCTATTCGGAACTTTATAATGTCCTCTGCCCGGCTAGAGACCCTAGATAATTATCTATATTATGCTTGAATTTCATCTAATGTTTTTGTTCTTGTTATGTATCTTATATCATGTGTCAATGATAGAATGAGTATACTTGCACTATTTTTTCTGTAATCTCTATGTGAACTACCTCTGTCTATGTAACTAAGACTCTAACCTGTGAAGCGCTCTGAAACCCGCAAGGGTCTGGTTCGCGCTCTACAAAACTCTCAAAATAAATACATAAATAAATAAAAGGCCCTCGGAACCCCATCCCCAGGGCCTTCACTTTAAAAGAAAAAGGAGGGTGATGCATAGCCCCTCTCCCTGAGCCTTTAATGGCCCATGGCCCAAGGGAAGGCTCACTTGCTGAGTCCCGGGGAGCTCACCCTGGTACAGATCGGTTTCCCTGCGGGCACCGGTATAGGCAGGGAAACATGTATTTGCCTCCTTGTGGCAGGAGCATTTTTAATCTCCATCCAAATGGGATCAAACACAAACTCTGCTTCCAGCGGGCCCAAGCTTAAAAAATGCTCCCCCAGCTGGTAGCAGACTTGTGTTCTGTTTCCCTGCCCACACTGATGCAACAATGATGTCATCAACTTTGCAATTTGAAATGTCCCGAGAGATGTCATTAATGATGTCATAGAAGATGTCATGAGTGATGTAATATGTGAAGTCATAAGCAGTGCATGGTAGTGGCACAAGTTATAGTTAGCTCTGCTAACTATAGCTAGTAATTTCTGTGCATTTTTTTGTTTAAACCGTAAACGTTGTCCCTTACATATTCACCTAACTGTAACACTACTTTAACCCTAATCTTATTTCAGTGAATATATGTATCTTAGTATGTGACGTTACACCGCGAGCAAATACCACGTGGTAGGTTACAACGCGGACGTTACATCGTCTGCATTGTTACCACGCATGGTATTACATCGCAAGTCGTTTCTACGACTTGCGCTGGACTTAGGAATAGTATAAATTACTATTCCTACTCCAGTTAGCGCAACAGTAGGGAATGTGTTGGACTTAAAATCCAACGCATTCCCTGGTGTTGCACGCCATCTAGCGCAAGTCGTTGAAACGACTTGCGATGTAATGCTATGCGTGGCAACAACATGGACAATGTAACGTCCACGTTGTGACCTACCCGTTTGGTATTACCAGCGTTGTAAATGCTGTCTCCCATATATCTGTATATATGTATGTGCATATCTGCATATGTGTGTGTATATATATAAATATATCTCACCCGGATGTTCTTGCTTCTGGAAAGAAGATTTGGCGCCTGACCCCCTTGATACCATTTTTGGCAGATCGGTGTATACGGATTGCATCGGATTACAACGGAGGTGGTTCTCCCCAGCCGTGATCGGACGACACGACAGGATTTGGACCGGAGACACCCCCAGGCGGAACTTTAAGGTATCGAGGGCTGGAGAGTATTTGTGCGGCGGTGGGCGGTTGCGGTTGTTAAATCTGAGCACTCGTATCAAAACCCCCCCCACGCGCTGATTAATTAAGCCCTGATTTTGAGCATGACGGCTGACAGCGTTCGCGACCGGGAGGCTGCAGCATTGTCAATGTTCTCTGACAGCCTCCCATTGCCTGTCAATATTCGGAATGGTCATACCACGGATGTGGTTACAAAGGACAGTTCACTTAAGGAGAAATTTAAAGTACTGGAGAAAAAGCTACGGAGCGAGCAAAGTAAGTGGTGGGAATCAAAATCCCTCCAGAGTTACATTGATGTGGAGCGTATCCCTCGTGGGTTGCGTATCTTAACGGCTCCCAGCTACGAAAACCCTAATCCTGAGCTCATGCGTGAATGGGCTGAAACGAATCTGGAATCCTCACGTAAGCTGGTGTTGATTTTAATTAAGTATGCTGATATTGATAGGGCCCTGTTACTCAAGGAGATTGATGCAATCAATGAAGAGCTTGATAAAATTGATGAGTCTGACGAGAAAACCAGGCTAAGAAATGACATGATAGCAAGACTCAAGAAGGAGGAAACAAAAATTATGGAGAGAAAAACGTTTAAATTCCAACGAGACCGCAATGACTATCAATTGGGGCAAATTTTTACATTTGCGCGGAAATATGACGCATTGCGGGTTCCGAAATCCAAGGTTATCCCTCCTAATAGGGGCCCTAATAAAGTTACTTGTGTGTATGATACTTCACAGTCGGATTTGAGTTCTGTTGGTGGCAGTGACTCTGAATCTGAGCTACGCGTCAATCTGGCAGCAGGACTGATCCCTAAACCGACACCAGCAGAGGAAATGAATTTTTTATGTGTGGAGAGGAGGCAAACCCTACGTCCAAGGCCGGCAACAATGAATCACGTCGTAGACGTGCAAACTTCAGGTCCAGGCAGAGGCAGAGGGCGAGGAAGAGGGGCCTCAAATCAGAACAGGAGAAGAGGAAGAGGATACTGGGCGAAGAATCAATAGTATGTAAAGACGCCAATACTATCATCAATCTGACATCTGTGAAGTTAACTGATGATGATAAGAGGATCCTCTCTTTAGGCCTCTCCTTTGCACCACAGAACAATTTTGATTATGTGTCCACGCGTCTTGATATCTATAAAGCTGTACGCAAACTCAAGCTTAAAAAATCCTTTGCTTTGCAAAACAATCGACGGAATACTACCAGCAATACACTTGAGGTATCTCTTCAGGATGCCATACAGGACTTGTGGGATACTGAGGGTGTGGACAAATGCAACCATACCAATTATCAGGATGGTGTCGACCTACGGGGACCTGTTACATCATTCAGACCCAAATCCACATTTAATCCCATCATGCCCCACGATGCATTAGATATATTTAATGAAAACGTGGTTACTGAAATGAAGGTTTTGCATAAGGAAACTCAGATAAAGAGACGTTGTTACAACCGCCAAACGCAACAATATAATCAACTCATTCTTAAACTTAAGAGTGATAGAAAGATTATTGTTCGTCAAAGTGACAAGGGCGGCAACATTGTTCTTTTGACTAAGGAATACTATGACCATGAGGCCTTTAATCAACTTAATGATAGGAGCTGCTACATTCGCACTACAGCAGCAGCTATCCTGGTATCTAATAATGAGTTCCGTGGTAAATTGATCAGCTGGAAGAGGCATAAACTCATTTCTGAAGCTGAATTCAACTTTCTGAGCAATGACAATCCTGTTATCCCCACTATGTATTTTATCCCCAAGGTGCATAAGGATCCAAACAGACCCCCGGGCAGACCTATTATTTCAGCCCGAGATGGCATGTATGAAAAAACGTCGCAGTATATTGACTTTTTCTTACAAGACTTTGTTAAATCTTTGGATTCTTTTATACAAGATACAGGGGATTTCTTGCGCAAGATAAATAGGGTTGAATGGAGAGATGAGTACTGGATGTTAGCACTCGATGTGACATCACTGTATACCAGTATTGGGCACCGGGATGGTATCCAGGCCATCAAACATTTTTTAGCACGCAAACCAGCTCAATTTGGGGTCCACAATGAAATGTTGATTGATATGCTAGAATGCTGTCTTCTTAACAATAATTTTATGTTCAACAGCTTACTGTACCGACAACTGAGAGGCGTAGCTATGGGGGCTTGTTTTTCCCCTAGCTACGCCTGTCTCCATATGGGCTATTGGGAGGAGATGATCCTCCAGAGGGACCATGCCCAATGCCTTAATGAAAAAGTGGTTGTCTGGTTACGATTCATTGATGACTTATTTGTAATATGGAATGGATCTTTAGATGAGGCCAATGGTTTTATTGAGATTTTAAATGTCAACAATCTTAACCTTCATTTTACTGCAACATGTAGCCAAACCAGTGTCACTTTTCTTGATACAGAAATTTACATACGAGCTGGTAAATTAGAAACTAGGCTTTACCGCAAACCCACGGCAGGTAATTCGACCCTACACGCGACTAGTGCCCATCCGCCCCATCTCATCAAAAGTATACCCTATGGGGAGATGTTGCGCCTTAAGCGCGTGTGCAGTAATGATACGGATCTTAGAGTAGCACAGACTTTGAGTAAACAAAGATTCAGGCAGAGAGGCTACTCAGAGGGGGTCATTGAAAGTGCCATTACAAGATCTAATGCACTGAGCCGTGAGGATCTGTTGAAACCCACGTCCAACATTACGGTTGTCACTACAATACACGGCAACCAAGAGGGTAATGACATGAATTCATCTAATGCTTTTAGAATTATCATGGGCTACAGTAAACAACAAGCGGAATTACGCAGAATCATAAACAGGAATTGGCCCATTGTGCGGAGCGATCCAATTATTGGTCCTTTGCTCCCGCAGCGTGTTACCATCACTTATAGTAGGGCCCCTACTATGAGACAAGCCTTAGTTAATACTAATCCTGAAACCATTGATAAAACTTCTTGGCTGCAGCTCAATAGTGGGTTTTACAAGTGCAAGACATGCAAGGCCTGTACCCATGGTATCAATACTAAAGTATATATTGATCCATTTAGTAACAGACAGCACAAGATCAGCAAACTATTGACGTGCAAAACCGAGTATGCGATCTATGTCCTCACCTGTCCTTGCAACCTTAGCTACATTGGCAGTACTAAATTAGCGGTGCACAAGCGTATATTGCAGCACTTACGTGCTATTTCCAACCAAGACAACACCTACCCCGTCGCCCGACATTTTAAAGAAGTGCATAATAGCGACACTAGGGGGCTCAATTATTATGTCATTGATTCCATTGAGCCCAGTAGGAGGGGAGGTGATCGTGAGTTCAACCTACGCAGATTGGAAACACGTTATATTTTGCAACTCAACACCAAGACACCATCAGGATTAAACATGACTGAGGATCTGCACACTTGTTTGGGTTGAGTTGTTCCTCATACGTTATAATGTTGCACTAGAATCTGTAATGCATTAGGACTTCTTTTTGCGATATTTGCACAAGTGTTCGTCACTTTTTAGTCTCCATTGGCCTTTATCCTGTTATGTTTTACTGGAATTTATATCGGATGTGTATACGGCAATTTTAAGAAAAGTTTTAGTCTTTTGTCTTAAAGCTATTAAGTTATATTATTTTATGGCTATTTATCTAGTATTTAACTATTTATTATTGACAAACTGTAATTTTTATGTAAATTTGCGTCTTTGCACATCTGCTATTGTCATCTATTCCTACATACATAGCTTTGAGGGTCAATATTCGCACTCCGTAATTTGATGAAACGTCCTTACAATTTATGTTATACCAGTATTTAATTTTGGACGCTTGTAATCCTCTCTATATTTGTTCCTATAACAATATGAACAGTGTCCTGTTTGCCAGTTCCTGAGTCTTAACAACTTACTTTTTTGGTATGACCATGTCCAAATATGAATTGTTTATAGATATTTACATCATCATATTATCCTTTTTAAAAGCACAGGCGCTTTTGTATTTTTAATTGCACTATACACTTTTCTTATTGGCCCTAAGGGAGAACCGTTTATATGTTTTCTGACATTGAGAGCAGGCTGTATTTATTGACTTCGATATCAGCAAGTATGTCAAATATGCGTGTCATTTTGCCTTATTCATACGAGCATTTATGCCGTTATTGAAGAGCATGTCTCTTTGTTGCAAGGTATTCGGAGATTTGAGTCTAATATGTAACTACAGTTATTGGCAACCTGATTATATTGTCAGCCCTGTCTCTCCAACAATATTTTTACTATGTCTATGAAATTGTAACCATGTGACTCCCCCATGTGACCTATACTAGCACTTTAAATTTGTGTTAACACGAGTGTAACGCTGTCATGTGAGCAAGGCTCTGAGGAGCCGAAACGTTATGGCCGTCGCTCTGGGTGAATAAATCAACCTGCACTTGAATTTGGCTCGTGTACTTACTTCGCAAAGCAGTTGAAGGATTTCAAGGCTGGTGGAAGTGGTAGCTGTGATATATATATATATGTATGTATATATATATATATTCACTGAAAAAACCATAGGTTTCACACATGTTATAGTTAGCTGTACATTTCATTCGTAAAAAACCAATGAAATTCCCCCGTTATAGTTAGTGCAGGCAACTATAACTCACGCGACCGCAATCCTCTGCTGATGCTAATACTGTATTTAGACACTTATTTGCCCATGTCTTCTTCCATTACATTTTATCTATACATATATTACAAATATTTTTTTTTCATAAAGACACATATGTCATCAGCAGAAGATTGCGGTCGCGTGAGTTATAGTTGCCTGCACTAACTATAACGGGGGAATTTCATTGGTTTTTTACGAGTGAAATGTACAGCTAACTATAACATGTGTGAAACCTATGGTTTTTTCAGTGAATTTGCAAGGTTTTTTAAATGCTAATTCCTAACTATAACGTGTGTGAAACCTATGGTTTTTTCAGTGAATTTGTACGGTTTTTTAAATGCTAAGTTACTTTACGCCATTCGTGGCGTGCGCGCCCAGTTAACGCAGTTCGTTCCGTGCGCGCACCGTGCGCGCACAGTAAGCACGCGGTGCGCTTCGCGCACCGCGCGCCCACTTTACGCAGTTAGTGCCGTGCACGCACGGTGGTCACGCGGTGCGCTGCGCGCACCGCGTGCCCACGTTATGCGGGATGGGCCATGTACGCACGATGCGCTTCGCGCACCGTGCGCACATGGGGGACATATTATGCGCATCGTTGTGAAATGTATTCTTTATTATTTTCATATGTTTGATATGCCGTGCACAAATTGTGCCCTTCGGGCACCATTTGCACAGGGAGTGGGGAGAGTGTGGATAATTTTTTTTTAAAAAAAATTTTTTACCGTACGCGTACGGTAAGCGTAATCAGCGATTTTTCGAAAAAAAAAACATTTTTTTTTTTTGGCCTTGGGGGTTGTTTGGGGACCCGTATATCACTGCTGGGTAGTTATGATCTCAATATACTGCCCCTTTAGACATTTTTTGGCTTCATTTATGCTGCCCCACTCAGAGTGTGAGAGAGAAAATGGCGGCCGCCGCTTCCTGGTTTCGGCCGATTCGAATGTTTACTAAGATCTAAGAGCCAACCAGAATCGCGCTCGCGCACGTCACCGTACGCGTACGGTAAGCGCACCGTAAGCGCACCGTAAGCTGGCTCAGATATATATATTGATTTAAAGGCTATTTTCTCAGAATCTACTGAACAGATTTACACCAAACCTACAAAAGGCACTTCCTTGACCTGAGGACTACCTCTCTGCCAAATTTCATTTAATTCTGTTCAGCCGTTCGGGCTGTAGCTCTGTCTAAAGGTCCTATGGAAAAATGCATGGGAAAAACGTGTTTTGGGACCCCCCTTTTATCTCAGCCCCCGCTTGACAAATCCCCCCGAGACTTTCAGGGTAGGAGCGGAGCTCAACGCCCCACCTATTTTGAAAATTTCGCGAGGATTCGTCGACCGGCGCCAAAGTTATTCAAAATAGAATGTTGCGGATTTCCTATGGTAAGAGGGTCCTAACTATAACTACCTACTGGCGACCGCCAGTAGGTAATATATATATATGTATTTGTATACGTATATATGTATATGTACATATATATATTCACCGGAAGAAAAAAAAGTTACAGGAACATTCTAGTTAGTTTCTGAATTTACACACAGAAACCATAGAAATTCAACAGTTATAGCTATCTCAAGAAACTATAACTTGTGCCCTAAGGTAACTATAACTTGCACTCCGCCTTACAGTTTTCTCATCAATAATTTTGCTTCAAATGTTGCAGAGATATTATTAATTATTTCATAGAAGATGCCATCAGTGATGTAATATTTGGGGTAATTAGCAGTGCATGGCAAGGATGTGAGTTATAGTTACCTTAGGGCATGAGTTAACGTTTCCTGAGAAAACTTTAGCAGTGCACGTCAGAGGGCTGGCCCTGCAGCCAAGCTCCCTCAATCTGGCAACTCCACATCACGCATGGCCATTGGCCGCAGGCCTAGCCTTGCTGCCAACCCCCTGATATGTACATCCAAAGACAGTACACGGCGTGGGGTTGGCTGCATGAGAGGGGTTGGCTGCAGGGTATCTCAAGAAACTACAACTCTTGGTTGAAGTGTTGGCTGCCAATCAGATCTCACCTTGAGGTCTGCCGGATCCACAGAGAATTTGTGTCCCTAGATAGCTATCAATCTTTTTTCTTTAATAACCCCAAAACTACTGAATGGATTTACACTAAATTGCAAAAAGAGATCTTTCTGGATCAAGATCTAGCTTTCTGCCAAATTTGGTGTAGTTCTGTTCAGCAGTTTGGGCTGTAGCCGTCATAGGGGATTCTGGGCCTCGCAGTCCTGCTGTTTAGTAGCGATCTTCCGGAGGCTGATACTAGGGTCGAAAGTGCACTTAGTTGATGCAATCTGAGCCCCGAGGATGTGTTACGAGCCCCAATTCTCTTTAACTTGTTCCAGGTGATTGATAACTTTGGATGCATTTTTTCATTCTGCCTTGTCTGCCGTAACTGAGTTATGGAGAACTAGGTTCCACTTAGCAATGTGGCAATATATGGTCTGCACGTATATATGAATTTAACATTTAGCACGTTTTTAAGCATGTTTTATTTATATTCAGTATTGGGTAGGCTGCATGATTTGGGGAGCTTTGGCGCCATCTTTCTGAGAATTACTTTATTTGAGACTACAATCTCGATACTCTCATCTTCCGGGCATGGAACACACATTTATACATTTATGTATTGTTTAGGATATTCCTATTTTTGGCAAAGCAGGATGGCTGTGCACTTTGCTGTTATTTGTATGTATATACTTTCTGCACTAGCAATTTTATTTTTATGCCATGATCAGTTTGTTTCTGCCAGTTAGAGTGTCACTCACGAATTCTGCTTTCCATGTTTATTGAAGCCTATGTGAGGTGGGAGGGTTATATATAATTGAAATTACATGGCGCCAAACAGATTGATAAGGCGAAACGCATCTCTCTTTCTTTGCGGGGGTCGTGGGAGACCTGAATTTAATAAACAAGCCTTATTCATTCCTACCTCGTGTATGTGCCTCTTCCTTGTGGAGTTGGATGGACTTTTGTGTGTGTGTATATATATATATATATATATATATATATATATATATATATATATATATATATATATATATATATATATAATATATATATATATATAATATATATATATCTGATATATTTTGGGGCTGTCTGGGGGGGGGGATTTCGAGAGATGACCAGAAGGGAAAATTCATCATTTATTTAGTTTTTCCGTTGTGGTCGTCTCTCCAAATCTACCCCCCCCCCCCCCCCCCACCCCTTTCCCCCCCTTCAGCTGGCCCCACCGCTCTTACCTGCAGCAGCCGCAGCTGTATATAGGTTCTTATTTGGTGTTAAGAATAATAAACCGATATATGCTGACCTTGTGATATAATGGTACTCGATATTCTGGAATCGATATTGTGGTACTCGCCCTTCCAACACACGATCACCAAGGTCGGTGCTGCACTTGCCTTCAAATGGTTGAAATGCTTGCGCTTGCTCTAGCTGCCCTCACATGGCCATGAAGACGTGCCGCCTCCACTTGCCTTCAGATGCCTGGGGAGGCCAGCGGCAGCGTGTCTGTCTATAGACGGCAGTAAAGAGGGTGTCAGCTTTGCCTCTGTTATTGTTTCTGGGAGGGCAGAGCTGGCTCTGCGTCTTTACATAGCTGTAAACCCAGTGTTAGCTCTGTGTTGTAGATTCACAAGGACTCCTTGCATGGAGGTACAGGTAAGGAAACTGGAAATACGGACTGATGGAGGGAGAGACGTTGCATGGCATATTATCACCAGGGGGAGAGTGGCCATTTAAGGACGGTTGTAAGAGGTAGTTCCAAACTTGACCTATGTCTTCTTCACCCGCAGGTCCAAAGCAGGAGATGGTGTACGACTTCTGGAGGATGGTGTGGCAGGAGCACTGCTCCAGCATTGTGATGATAACGAAGTTGGTGGAGGTGGGCAGGGTACGTTCCTGAGTGGATTCTTGAAGGAGAGGGGTGCCAGTGACTGGATGGACGTCTCTCAGGACAGACAGTGAGAGGGAGGGATCAGCAGTGCAAGAGACAGAGACATACTCTGAGAACAGGAAGAGACTGTTACAGCTGAGAAAAAGACAGGAAGCTGTTTATCAGAAAATTTTAACTACTGTGTTTGGGAACAGAATGGGTAAAGCTAGTCCAGCTTCTGAGATCCATAAGGCCCAAAATGTATTTTAGAGCAGAGAGGAAATTAAAATATTGAAGAAAACTTTGAAAAGTTGAGAGTGTAAGGGACGAGTACAGAAAAAAAGCCATTCAGAGGTGTATCATTACCAGAACTGGAAAAGACCAGTGAGAAATCAATGTTTGTTGAGAGCCTGCTCCTAAATGCCCAGACCAGGACTAGAGAGGCGTGGTCTGACCTGCAGAAGAGGAATGAGAATGAGACAAAAAGGAGGGAAGTAGATTCCCTCGCTTATAGCCTGTCCTCCGCTCAAAGGCGTGTGCATCTGATCCACACTGAGCTCGGGTACAGGGATCCAAGTGCAGTCGTACTCTGACCCTCTTTATCTTTCAGGTGAAGTGCTCGAAGTACTGGCCGGAGAGCTCTGAACTCTACGGCGACATCAAGATCACACTGCTAGAAACCGAGACCATGGCGGAGTATGAAGTCCGGACCTTCTCAATGGAGCGGGTACGTTGTGCTTGTGTTTCCCTGTGTGTAATGGGGAGGAATGGCCTTTCTCCCAGGATTTAGGTAGTCTTGTCCTACATGGCTTTCATGGAGTTTCATTGATGGATAATGAATTTCCTGTTGGTAGGTTGAATACATTTGTACCAAAACTATGGGTGTGAATAAATTATGCAGCACTGGTAGAGAATCACCTCGTCCAGAAAAGTAATCATATTGAGGGCCCATTCGAGGGGGTATGTTTTATCTCTGTTTCTCATCTAAGAGCAATTGCTTTGTAAGTTGAGAAATACAGGGCCCAATTCACAAAGTTTTGTGCTGTGATTTATTTTTGTAGCACTCCTGGCATAACTCTTGCATTCCAACACTAAACCAGACATGGCTTTAAGATGAACAGGTCCTGGAAAAGACTCGGCACTGACAGTAAAACAAAACTGACATTGAATCAGGTCCCTACAGGACCCTCATGTATGTCCTTAACTCATCATTAACAGAAACAACCCTGAACCGGGATGAAATAAATACCCGTAGCTTCTCCATTCTCTTGCTTTCTCTTCAGAGAGAAGAGGGTCGCAGCTGAGCCAGATGTGTGACATGTCTTGCTCATCTGTGGGGACATGGTGCATAGAGGTCTGGTTGCCTGTCGACATCTCTAGGAACAATGCCTAGAGGTGACTGGCCTTCGCTCCACTTCTATAGGGACATTGTCTATGGGAGGCTAGTCGCCTATCTAAATCTGTGGAGAAGCTATCCATAGTAGACTGGCCTCATAGTTCCTTCTGTGAGGACATTGGATAGAGTAGTCTGAACTTTTGTCTAAATAGGCAGGGCATTGACTATTGGTGACTAACTGTTCGCCCATATCTACTTACTTACTGATACATACTTATTTTCAATCTTAATTTCTTACTTTCTGTTTCAGTTTCTTTTGCCATTTGATGTTTCTTTTATTTCTCTTTCTTTATTTTGTTCCTTCTTTTGCCATTTGCTTGTTTCTTCAGTCTGGAGTTGCTCATTGTTTTATCTCTTCTTTGTTTTACTATTTTTATCTTGCTTTTTTGTTTGTTTATTTTCCTCTATTTTATTCTTTTTTTTTCCTCTCCAGTTTTTATCCATTCCTTGTTTCTATTTCTTTCTTACCATGGTCTTTTGTTTTTACACTAATTGCTGCATAATATTTTACTCTCAACATTGTTTTTTCTTTCAGCTTTAACCTTTTTTGCTCTTAAATCTGTTTTTTTTTCATTTTTAATTTGGCTTTCCCCTTTTTCTCATCCTTGTGGTGTGTTGTTGGGTTCCCAAAATCATTTAATCCACTTTTCTTTTTCTTCTTTTATGTTCTCCCTTCTTTTGTTCCTCCTAGACGTTTTTTCAGCATTTTGTTTTCCTTTTTTCTTTCTATTCCTTTTCCGTGTCTCTTTCGCCCTTGTTCCTATCCTTTTTTCCTTCCTCAGCCACCTGAACTCTTTCCTTTTCCTCCCTACACTCCTCTTCGTTTTTCTAACGTCACTCACGTTTTCTGTCTCTTTACAGAGGGGTTATCCAGCCAGGCATGAGGTAAAGCAGTTTCACTTCACGTCGTGGCCAGAACACGGGGTGCCTTACCATGCTACGGGCCTTTTGGCCTTCATTCGGCGAGTTAAGGCCTCAACACCTCCAGATGCTGGGCCTGTCGTCGTCCACTGCAGGTAAAATCTATTCAGGAGCTTGCAGAAGCCTACGTTATAGCTATAAAAAAAATCTCGCTACTGCATACTGAGCATGGAAGAATCTTCTTTCCAGTTTCCATTTTTTTTTTAGTTGTGGATTCTTGGTGCCACTTTCCATTATAAGGCAGTACTCAATGTAAGTAGTTTAGCCAGGTGCCTCCTTTATGCAGACCCTGCTGGAGACCCCTGACCAGCGACAACCTTCATGCCAACCCCAACGTAAGAGCTATCCTCATCAGTGACCTTCATCCCAGCCCCAATAGGCATTGGTAATCAGAATTTTGATATAAGTTCGATAAAGAGTTGAAAGCAACCGCCACATTTAAGCCAACCCCACCTAAAAGTGATTATTGCCATGATTCTCATTTTGAGCTCCATACAGAGAGATTTACAGTCGTACTAACCTTGCTGCAGAGTTCTAGCTTTAAGTCAGTTTTCTTTAAAAAGCCATGAGTGTCCTCTGTTTTGTGCTGTCAGTGATTAGCAAGTTGTATTGAAATAAACAGCTAATCCCCTATGGGTCTGTGTGAGAGCAGCTGCAGTGGTGGGGTATCGCAATAAGACTTTTGAGATGTCCTCAAGCTACTCTAAGTGCATAGAATTCTCAGGATCCTCCTCTCTTCACAGCGCTGGTACTGGACGGACAGGATGCTACATCGTGCTGGACGTGATGTTGGACATGGCCGAGTGTGAAGGCGTGGTGGACATTTACAACTGCGTCAAGACACTCTGCTCCCGGAGGATCAACATGATCCAGACGGAGGTGAGTGGAGCCCATCTAGTTGGGCAGGGAGAGAGGTGGTGTGCGATCGATCATGTCCATGTTTTTCCTCCGAAAAGCAGCTGTTTGAAAAAAACTGCAATTTGATCAAAAAGAGGGATATGTTTTGTGAGGATTATCAGCTGTACAAAAATATTAGTAGTGTTCTGCAACCTTGAAGAACAGCTATATGGATCTCAGTGACCTATTAGGTTAAGGACGAGAAGCACACCTTGACTTCAGAAGAATATCAGTAAATTCACCAGCTTGGGATATACCCTGCCAACGGGGCAGCATTGCCAACATTGATCAGGAGAAATATTCAAGAAATCCAATTCTTAAAACAAAATAAACCCTACATGGGAGGGCTATTGTTGCAAAAAGTAACACTTCTCTCCCTCCACTTTTTTGTTTTTGTTTACCAGTATACAAACTTGGAATACTCTCCAAGTCCCTTAACCAAAGCAATAGACTATTCTCCCATTCTGAATGTGTACATCTTAAGAACTATATGCACCCTTGCTGGAGTCCTGAACATGTAGCACTGAGCATAATTAAGTGGCAGTGTAAACCTAGTCATTTCATACGAAAGAGAATTTGAAATGAATGGAAAGCCCGCAGCAGAGAACCTCTTGAGTCAGAGATCCGAGTAATACACAGGAGGCGGCTCGGGAGTATTGAAGTGTCTTGAAACAGTGGCATAATACACGATACAGCTGAAGTCAATTCATACGCTGGGACCAGGGCCAGCATCGTGACTTTTGTTTCGGAAAATGCATTCTGTGACTACTGGGTGAAGAACTACAGAGGCTGCTACCACGATCGAATGTCAACAGATTGTTTTTTGTTGCTTTTTCACTCCGAGCTGCTAACCGCAGCTGTTTGATTCTCATGGTTTTCAATGAAGGAATATTACATATTTTTAGCTGAAGTGGCTGAGTAATTTTATGGAGCATTTTCGAAAAGTTCTTCTTCTCCCTTCCATGCATATGTATACACGCGTGTCCTGTCTGCGTTATCTTCTGAACTGACGGGTCTCCGATAACTCATGAATCCGCACCAAAAATAAGATGTCAAGCAACTTGCTTTTAATATTTTTCGATTCGAAATGTGTTACTCCATGGCTGCGTTATCAATGTGCCTATTTTTGGGAGCCTTCTTGGCAGACATCAGCTTACGTGCTGTGGTATGGTTATGTATGGGCAGCCTTCAAAGTCTTACCAGCAGGTGTGTGTGGCAATGACATAGTTCTGCCTGTATTGTACACTGCTGCCTGCGCTGTGCCCGTTCTGTGAGTGAGAGAAGCTCGCCATCTGGCTGTACACTGCTGTCTATTGTGTGTATGCGGGAGAAGCTCGTTTGGTTGCTTTATATACATAACCGAAGCTTGCCACGATACCTTCTCTATTAATTATGTGTCTATGAGGAGATGCATGTTGTTAAACTTGTTTGTAAAGCAGGAGCTTAGAATGTGAGGCGTAGTTCTTGTATAGCATGCATCTTGTATATATGTATATATATATATATATATATCTGTATATTTTATTGGGGGTGGGGCCAATTGAAGTGTTTGTACATTTACTGCCTGTGTCTGAGAGGAGTGTTTGCATTGCTGCTTCTTGTACGCTTGCCTGTGTCTTAGAGAAGTGTTTGTACTGTTCCTGCCTGCTCGCCTGCCTGTGTCTGAGGGAAGTGTTTGTACTGCTGCTGCCTGTGCTGTGCCTAGTCTTCTTGTGGGGGAAGTGTTTGTAGTTCTGCTGTCTGCTCGCCTGCCTATGTCTGAGAGGAGTGATTGCATTGCTGCTGCCTGTACACTTGCCTATTTCTTAGAGAAGTGTTTGTAGCTCTGCTGTCTGCTCGCCTGCCTGTGTCTGAGAGGAGTGATTGCATTGCTGCTGCCTGTACACTTGCCTATTTCTTAGAGAAGTGTTTGTAGCTCTGCAGTCTGCTCGCCTGCCTGTGTCTGAGAGGAGTGATTACATTGCTGCTGCCTGTACACTTGCCTATTTCTTAGAGAAGTGTTTGTAGCTCTGCTGTCTGCTCGCCTGCCTGTGTCTGAGAGGAGTGATTGCATTGCTGCTGCCTGTACACTTGCCTATTTCTTAGAGAAGTGTTTGTAGCTCTGCTGTCTGCTCGCCTGCCTGTGTCTGAGAGGAGTGATTGCATTGCTGCTGCCTGTACACTTGCCTATTTCTTAGAGAAGTGTTTGTAGCTCTGCAGTCTGCTCGCCTGCCTGTGTCTGAGAGGAGTGATTACATTGCTGCTGCCTGTACACTTGCCTATTTCTTAGAGAAGTGTTTGTAGCTCTGCTGTCTGCTCGCCTGCCTGTGTCTGAGAGGAGTGATTGCATTGCTGCTGCCTGTACACTTGACTGTTTCTTATAGAAGTGTTTGTAGCTCTGCTGTCCGCTCGCCTGCCTGTGTCTGAGAGGAGCGATTGCATTGTTGCTGCCTGTACACTTGCCTGTTTCTTAGAGAAGTGTTTGTAGCTCTGCTGTCTGCTCGCCTGCCTATGTCTGAGAGGAGTGATTGCATTGCTGCTACCTGTACTGTGCCTAGTCTGCTTGTGGGGGAAGTGTTTGTAGCTCTGCTGTCTGCTCGCCTGCCTGTGTCTGAGAGGAGTGATTGCATTGCTGCTGCCTGCACACTTGCCTGTTTCTTAGAGAAGTGTTTGTAGCTCTGCAGTCTGCTCGCCTGCCTGTGTCTGAGAGGAGTGATTGCATTGCTGCTGCCTGCACACTTGCCTGTTTCTTAGAGAAGTGTTTGTAGCTCTGCAGTCTGCTCGCCTGCCTGTGTCTGAGAGGAGTGATTGCATTGCTGCTGCCTGCACACTTGCCTGTTTCTTAGAGAAGTGTTTGTAGCTCTGCAGTCTGCTCGCCTGCCTGTGTCTGAGAGGAGTGATTGCATTGCTGCTGCCTGCAGACTTGCCTGTTTCTTAGAGAAGTGTTTGTAGCTCTGCAGTCTGTTCGCCTGCCTGTGTCTGAGAGGAGTGATTGCATTGCTGCTGCCTGCACACTTGCCTGTTTCTTAGAGAAGTGTTTGTAGCTCTGCTGTCTGCTCACCTGCCTTTGTCTGAGGGGAGTGTTTGCGCAGCTGCTGCCTGCTCCTCCTTTAATGAAGGCCGCGCGCTCAGGTGTCAGCGCGCGCTGCTGTCTGAGGCGCCCGTATCAGCATCCCGAGGCCCGGCTTGGAAGCAGTCAGTTGTGCTCGTCTGGTGATTAATGCGCTGCTTGCTGGGGGTGGTGAAGGGATAAGGGTGAGAGGGGCTACTCCTGGCCAAGGTAGCGAGCAATTACTCCAGAGTAATGTGTTCATTAACTTAAAGCACAGGCAATAACCCTTGGCGGCTGGCACCGTCAAACGTACAAGTGCCTGCAGGAGCGCGCGCCGGTGATTCATGGCGGAGATGAGCGGAAAACGCGCCCTATCCAGCGGGGATTCCTTTATCTCCACACCCGCTACATGTGTGCTGAGACGGCAGCTCACGGAGCGCGAGGGCTTAGGTCTTCCATTTTTTTGTTATTATATTTTTATTGCATTTTGATTATCCCCAACATACTCGACTCATTGTGTTCTATCCAGCCATTACTTGTTGCGCTTGCGCCCTTGTACTCTCACGATGTGCTGCCTCCAGAAATCGACTATGGAAGGCAATGATGAGATTTTTGAACGGGCCATTACCTCGCCTGATATGTGACCGACTGTCCCAAATCTATTATCTTTGAGATGAAATCGCTGGTCACACAATTTCAGATGTACCCCGTAGCCCAGTCTTGAAAATTGAAGCCCACTTCCTAAAACATCCTTGTCTGGGGCATTATATTCATGGCCAATGGAATTTTGCAATTGTGTGGCCACGGCTTTTCCGCATATTTATGAATTTGCCGTATAAGTCACCATCTTCTGCAAAATTAGCAGCTTTTAACAAAAAATAAGTTTGTATCTCAAATAGTTAGATGGTACTAACACAGGTGCCGGCCAAACCTTTGTTGTACTGGGGCTGGTCAATTTTCAGTTACTGATTGCCTTGTTAAACTGATACTAATGGGATGAAACCTTTCTCCCAGACAGAGTTAACTTGTACAAAAAATGTCATAATAGTGCCACAAAAATTAGCACATCATGCCGCATAATATTCTTTATAGTGACGCATAAATTAGTCCTCTCTTGCCTCATAATTCTAGATACCCTGGCTATATTCGAGTCAGTTATTAAACTAGACTCGTACAGGGCCTAGTCAGCATTATGTTCCACCCAATAAGGAATGGGTAACTCTGTGTACCGCACTAGACTCGCCAGCGGGACGTTAAATCCAACAAGGTTGACTTTCGATCCTTTGCCGTTTAAATAGGACTGTGTACCGCAGTGACAGATAGAAATGACATTAAATGTGCCGAACCTCCCTGTACACTCTCTGAAAACCACACAACCAGATACCTTTCAAAAAGCCTGTGATGCACAGGGGAGCAGGCGAACTGAGAGAAGGATAAAGCTGGAGGCCCCGCAGGAAGGTAAATGGTGGTTGGATTTTCTGACCTCAAAGTCTTTTATTTCTGTTCCAGTTGCGTAAGAAGAACATTCTTGTGTGGTTCCTGTCCCCCTCCTGCATAAATTTGTGTATGCATTAAACAATGTATCCCTGGTGGGCAACATAACCAGCAGTATCAGATTCCCAAAGTCATTCAAGTAGCAGAAGAGACATCATATTCCATTTGAGCGCCCTAGGCCTTTTCCCCCTGAAGACATTATATAATCTGACCTCACGCAATCTTTAAAGTGACGGGCCAGCGTATTTCTGAAACAGTCTGTCTTGCCGCATTTGACCCTTCAGTTTTGTTGGTTCGCTTGGCAGAGGTCAGATCTGCATGTACGGTACCAGATGCCAGATGCGGTTGAATCCTTCAATTCCTTGTCTTTGAGGTCTTTTAACTGATGATCTCACCCCTTCAATGCTTTGTCCTTGAGGTTCTTTTATTTGATGATCCCACCCCTTTCTCTATGGGGTTTCCCAGAGCTTTTCGCTGACACCAATGCCCTTTATTCTCTCTGCCCACTGCACAGCTATACTGATGCTGTTGTCTGCCTGCAATGCTTCAACCATGCAAAGGACATCCACCCACAGGCGCCATTGGACAATGCTTGTTTGCATGCAGTCCTGTGTGTTTGTCTGTTCCTTGGAACAAGCATGAGGATCATAGGCTGTTGTGGTGATGGTGAGGTGCTCCTGTGAAGTCCCTTTTGCCCTCTGTCATTGGGCCTGCTTCCTGCTCCCAACTGACCAGTGAAGCCCCCAGTCTTCAGCTTTGATTCTAAACTCCCTCCACGGTTAGTCTGATCAAAGACTATGGGTTTTCACCATTTCTCCCTCTGGATCATTGGGTGTTGCCTCAATGACTTGTTGGTCTGTCTGGATGATGGCAATGCTTTCTGTGTAGGGGGACCTGCTGTCACACTTCCCAGTGGCACATGGTGACGACCAAAGGGACCATATATCGCCTACTCACGGAAACTACTACTAAGTGTCGAGGACGACATTAGGTTAAAAGGCTCATGTATTTGCCATTGGACATATTCGCGTACATGCAACCGGTCAAAAGTTGCTGAGGATTTTTCTTGGTTCAGATTTGATATCTATCTTTCACTTAGGAGAAATGGTAGCCGAGCTTTAGAGGTGTTTTTAGGCAGAAACGGCTCTGTAAAACCAAGCGTTGCCTCACCTTGACAGGCAATACCTTTGCTGTAACAACTTTGATACAATCAAGGATGGTTTGAAGAAATTTATGTAGCTTCTGCAAGGATCTCCAGCCCAGCTTCAATGTATCAAAAATCTGCGGCGCGACTGCTGATGGAGGCAAACAAACTTGCTCTGGCAATTCCTGTCATAGCTTTAGATCATGTTTTCATAAGCGTCCATTGCTCATTGCTTTCATTGGCTCCTTCACAGCTCGCGCCATTCTTGCATCAGTCTGTATCATTTGTCGCTCCATCGCTTCTGTTGCATCTCATATCATGTTCACATCAACGTTTATTGTTCATCGCTTTTATTCACGCCTTGTATCATCTTTACCTCACTGTTTAGTGCCTCCATTTTGCAGCTCGTATCTGGTTTACATCGTCATGAATTGTTCATCACCTCCCCTGGCCCCTTGTCACAGCTCATATCATATTCACATCAATATGCATTTTCATTCCCTTCATGGGCTCCCTGCACATTTCGTATCAGTTCTTTTATGATACCAGTTATGGCAAAGCTCCCATGTAGCTAAGCAACAAGCCCTTTAGGAGGTCTCCCTTCTCCGACCCTGTGATCTGCATTTCCGCGAGGAGTTATTGAGTCCTTCCTATTGCAGCTTTGTCAACCTGGAATGGCCGTCAGACCACCTCTGCGCCACCGTCAATGGCTTAAGGTTTAGGAAACAAGTAAAAACATGGCTTTTTCACGGAGTGCCGTGCATGTTTTAATCGGAGGACACATGTATGTTTTAGTACTAAGTGACTCACCTCAACAGATCCTCCTGGGTGCAGGTACAAGCTGCGAGAGGTATCCTTTACTTTACTGCTGTGCAAACTAGCCTGAACATCACAGAAACTTTTCTCCCACGGACTGATTGCAAAACTATTCTCACTCACAAGTTGAAAGGTGCAGAAACCGCATTTTCTCAGTGTCAAGTCCAGTTTTCTGGAACTTTTCTGCTGCTATTCGTCCTCATCTTGCTTAATTGCCTCGACTCATACCTAGCTATTTCGTACATCTTTTTGCCATAAAGTTGATTCATGACAACAAGCTCCGGAAAGCCAACGTTCTGACAGAGCGTTGCACTAATTTCCTTCAATCGAATATTTCAGAGTTTAGTAAGTACTTAGCAAATTCATTTTAGGTGTGACGGGTCTTAAAAAAGAGCAGGGATTGTTGCTTTACTCCAATAAAATGGTCGCTGGACAACATATAGCTGCAGATGAGGAACCTTTCTCTCAAGCACTGGTTCTCATGCCTATTTAGCCTTTCACTTTCTTAGTAAGCTGTCCCATAAGTATTAATTTCGTTTAGACAACTGCAGATACATTATAAAGGTTGGAAATAAAGAGACATGCAAACATGCAAGCCACTACCTCAGGTAATTTATTGTGTGTTCAAACAGAAGAAGCCTGTGGGCCACATGTACGTGGTTGTCTGTACAGTGGATGGGAAGGTGTGCATGGCGGTAGGCACTTTCCTCGTAGGGAAATATATTTAGAGTTCTGTAGATGTCAGGCATCCTCTAACTCTAAATTACCTTGCAAGTTGTCCATTTCTCTGATAGTGTCTCTTTCAGATATGTTCATGAGGCAAGTCCTTAATGTGGGCATGAAGGCGTTCTCAGCTCTCTATTGCCTGTACCCATGTGGCCTAAGTGTTTTAGGGACAAAATGCTGCCATCTCACATCTGTTCGTAAGCCTTTGTTAAATGAGTTGGCAGGAGTCGACCATGGACAGGTGTCTTCATCACTAAAAACCAGTCTCGCTTAATTTAGCGTTCGCAGCGGAGATGCCAACATTATAATGGGCTTGGATGATGGCGTCCCAGGGATACGTCAAAAAAACGTGGTTGAACGGGTCATGGAGGCTGAACTCTTCCATCCCTAGAGGAGCGTCATCAGCCAGAGAAACCAGTCCAAATCATTTCATTTAGCTAGAGAAATTAAAGATTTATAGTCTGGCGGATTGAACATCGTTTTGCAAGCACAGCGGAGTTAACGCAAAACTTGTACCGAGGCAGACTAACTCTTAAAAAACTTTCAACAGAGTTTCCTCAAATAAATCAAACAGACCTTACTGTTGAGGGCCTGCCCCCCTTTCCTGGAGAGGACCCGGCATTGTTGTGACATCTAACTTCCCCTGCAAAGGAAGCCCTGGGATTATAGTGCAGATGCGAACACTTAAATGTGCACAATCCGAATCTTCATAAAAACTAAACTGTCCTAATTCCACAGAGGGGAGCTCTCTATCTGCGACCAGAGGCTGAACGTGTATATAAAATTACCGCCCCCACTAAACTTAGGGGGGGACTCAGTAGACCGCACATAAAGTTTGATGGTTATTCAGACTGGACCAGACCCAGACCATAGAGGTAACTCTACAGGGAGCCCCCAAAGGTTGGATGAGAGCTATGACTAAAGTACTTGGAAACGCATCAGGCAGTGACAAAGATTAGGATGAGTGTCAGACATCCCGTCCCACCAGGCCCCCGAGGTGGTGTCTCAAGTCTAAAGCCAAGAAGGGAGTTGGCCTGCCAGCCCAGGAGGTAAACTTTCACAGCTCCGAGTGCGCGAGATGTCCCGGGGTGGGCCCTCGCCCTGGTCCCTTGGCTGTGAAGACACACCGGTAGCCTCACAGCTCCGAGTGCGCGAGATGTCCCGGGGTGGGCCCTCGCCCTGGTCCCTTGGCTGTGAAGGCACACCGGTAGCCTCACAGCTCCGAGTGCGCGAGATGTCCCGGGGTGGGCAGTCGCCCTGGTCCCTTGGCTGTGAAGACACACCGGTAGCCTCACAGCTCCGAGTGCGCGAGATGTCCCGGGGTGGGCCCTCGCCCTGGTCCCTTGGCTGTGAAGACACACCGGTAGCCTCACAGCTCCGAGTGCGCGAGATGTCCCGGGGTGGGCAGTCGCCCTGGTCCCTTGGCTGTGAAGACACACCGGTAGCCTCACAGCTCCGAGTGCGCGAGATGTCCCGGGGTGGGCAGTCGCCCTGGTCCCTTGGCTGTGAAGGCACACCGGTAGCCTCACAGCTCCGAGTGCGCGAGATGTCCCGGGGTGGGCCCTCGCCCTGGTCCCTTGGCTGTGAAGGCACACCGGTAGCCTCACAGCTCCGAGTGCACGAGATGTCCCGGGGTGGGCCCTCGCCCTGGTCCCTTGGCTGTGAAGGCACACCGGTAGCCTCACAGCTCCGAGTGCGCGAGATGTCCCGGGGTGGGCAGTCGCCCTGGTCCCTTGGCTGTGAAGACACACCGGTAGCCTCACAGCTCTGAGTGCGCGAGATGTCCCGGGGTGGGCAGTCGCCCTGGTCCCTTGGCTGTGAAGGCACACCGGTAGCCTCACAGCTCCGAGTGCGCGAGATGTCCCGGGGTGGGCCCTCGCCCTGGTCCCTTGGCTGTGAAGGCACACCGGTAGCCTCACAGCTCCGAGTGCGCGAGATGTCCCGGGGTGGGCCCTCGCCCTGGTCCCTTGGCTGTGAAGACACACCGGTAGCCTCACAGCTCCGAGTGCGCGAGATGTCCCGGGGTGGGCAGTCGCCCTGGTCCCTTGGCTGTGAAGACACACCGGTAGCCTCACAGCTCCGAGTGCGCGAGATGTCCCGGGGTGGGCCCTCGCCCTGGTCCCTTGGCTGTGAAGACACACCGGTAGCCTCACAGCTCCGAGTGCGCGAGATGTCCCGGGGTGGGCCCTTGCCCTGGTCCCTTGGCTGTGAAGGCACACCGGTAGCCTCACAGCTCCGAGTGCGCGAGATGTCCCGGGGTGGGCAGTCGCCCTGGTCCCTTGGCTGTGAAGACACACCGGTAGCCTCACAGCTCCGAGTGCGCGAGATGTCCCGGGGTGGGCCCTTGCCCTGGTCCCTTGGCTGTGAAGGCACACCGGTAGCCTCACAGCTCCGAGTGCGCGAGATGTCCCGGGGTGGGCCCTCGCCCTGGTCCCTTGGCTGTGAAGGCACACCGGTAGCCTCACAGCTCCGAGTGCGCGAGATGTCCCGGGGTGGGCACTCGCCCTGGTCCCTTGGCTGTGAAGACACACCGGTAGCCTCACAGCTCCGAGTGCGCGAGATGTCCCGGGGTGGGCACTCGCCCTGGTCCCTTGGCTGTGAAGGCACACCGGTAGCCTCACAGCTCCGAGTGCGCGAGATGTACCGGGGTGGGCACTCGCCCTGGTCCCTTGGCTGTGAAGGCACACCGGTAGCCTCACAGCTCCGAGTGCGCGAGATGTCCCGGGGTGGGCACTCGCCCTGGTCCCTTGGCTGTGAAGACACACCGGTAGCCTCACAGCTCCGAGTGCGCGAGATGTCCCGGGGTGGGCACTCGCCCTGGTCCCTTGGCTGTGAAGGCACACCGGTAGCCTCACAGCTCCGAGTGCGCGAGATGTACCGGGGTGGGCACTCGCCCTGGTCCCTTGGCTGTGAAGACACACCGGTAGCCTCACAGCTCCGAGTGCGCGAGATGTCCCGGGGTGGGCACTCGCCCTGGTCCCTTGGCTGTGAAGGCACACCGGTAGCCTCACAGCTCCGAGTGCGCGAGATGTACCGGGGTGGGCCTGCTAATGGAGCCGGCTCTGTAACGTCAGCAGGGTGTAAACGCCTCTCGCCGAGATCGGCGCGAGCCCCCGGGGCGCCTCCATAATGAATGATTTGGCACAAGGCGTCTTGGCCGCCTTTGCGCTTCATTATCTCTCTGAAGTGCTTTTCCTATCGTGCAGCTGACATTTCTCGTTGGCATCAAAAGGAGCCTGTCTTCTGCAATCTGTCCTACGTTTTTCTCATTCTCTCTCAAGAGTCTTTGAATAAACTGCCCAGAGTTGTACAAAATCACGAACGCAAATGGCGTTCAAGTTCTTAAACTTTAGCAAATGCCATCGTAAGCCAGAGCCGACTAATTCATTATTCGGAAGCCAGCTGAGGTTTGTGACGAAGAGGGGGCTATGCAAACACGTGCGCAGACTCGTCTCCATTACACCCAGGGCATAAGCCCTAAATAAAAAAGAAGCGGGGGGACTAACCAAGTCGGCTAGTTTGCAAGTGACATCGCGGTGCGTGACATCACAGCATGTGACATCATGGAGCGTGGCATCACAGGAAGTGACATTACAACCTATGCCCTCACAGGGAGTGACATCACAAGAAGTGAAAGCAGATCTTAAGACCTCACACATGTTTAGCAGGTTTTTTATGAGTACATTTGAGAGCAATACACTATATAACAAATGATTATTTGTGTAAATACTGGGACAGACCAACACATCTGACATTAGTACAGTGCCTGCATGTACATGCAGGGACTGAAAAAAGTCAAAATAATACCTCTCTTTAGTACCCTTGAAGCAGTAACAAGCTGTGCGCCTTTTCATTGCATTTGCATCTAGGTGTGAGGCTCCAGACAGCTCCCAGCCAGGATACTCAATCATAAAGAGGCCCCTTAACTTTGGCTTTGTTATGGGCCCAGCTGGAATTTGATAAGACACCTGGCCGGCATCTGCTGCTCAGAATGAAAGCAGACAACGTCCAGGCTCTCCTGAATCTGTCCACTGGTGTAACGAAACTTGAGGGGCCCCCCCTGCAAGGTACGTGGAGGGGCCATCTCCAGACTCAATCAGGGGCTCTCCAGCCAGAGTATTGTGCTGAGAGGGGCCTCTGGAGCTTGGGGGCCCCCATACCATGGAGTCTGCGGGGGCCTGTGTTACGCCACTGATATGTGTCCCGGTGTCACCTGGACAAGTTCAGCATGTTCCAGTGGGTCCCAATTTCTTGGCACGGGAGACAGCGTCTACCCTGTGAAAAGAGTGGTTAGACCCCGCCTGCCCTCAACTCGTGCCCGGATCATACCCCATTTCGCTACACTGCCCTATAGCTCTCTACGGTGGGACGACGACGAGGTGGACTCTAATGAACATAAACAGTGTCGGCCATCTTGGAAGCAGAACTTGTCTCAGACATACAAGCAAACATTTGGAAAAAAGAAAGAGGAAGATTTTGAAAAAAAAATGGGAGACCTATTTTCAACATTGACGTATAATGAAGTAAAAGCGGTTGCAGGCGGGAGACAGATACAAATTAAGGCATTTTGTGCTAAAAAAAATGGTAAGTCTTCTGCCTGAATCGGGTTTGTTGGATTGTGCGACTTGGAGAGCTTAGAACTCCTTCACAAATGCACACAGGCGCGCAGTGCCTATTGGGCTGGGGGAGCATTAGTTTGCCCCGCTCCTCAGTAACTTTGGTTATCTCGGCAAGCATGAGAGCTGCTTATTGCACCCCACCTCCAGCAGCAAATGGACAGTAAGAGAAGGCTACGGCACTCTAGCTATAACAAATGACAGAATGAAAGCCACATATGGATGTTTTTAAGAAAGTGAGGTTCAGTCATAGGACAGAAACAGGTGGATTTTTTCATTCCTAAGGAAAAGTATAACAATCATTTGCAATGCAACAGCTTAAACTCTTGCAAGTGCGAAACCTATTGCATTGCATACTACTAGTGCCCATGCAGCCCTTTCACATTCATGAAGGCCGTGCCCCTTTCTTTAGACAAGCCGTGTCTAAAGAAAGGGACGTGTCTGACATTAAAGTGAAACTGTGGCATGGGGTGTTTGAGAAAAAAGTATCTATTTGTCAAGTTGACAAACAGATTTTTTTTTGGTAAAAGCGGCCATGCCGCGCTTTCACTTTAATGTCAGCCGCGCACCTTTCTTTAGTCACGGTTTGTGTAACGAAAGGGGTGAGGCCTCTATGAATATGAAAGTGCCGCATGGGCACAAGTAAACAAAATATAAATAAATAAGTAAGCACGGCCGCTATATTGAAAGTGAACCACGCTGTTAAAATAAATAAATAAAAAAACACAGCCACTATAGTTAAAGCGGACCACCATTAGTAAACAAAATAAAAGCCGGTGGCGTGCTGCAAGGTAGTGGGTGGAATAGGGGCAAATCATTAAATAAAATAGTGCTGAGAGCCAAGATAAAGCAGACTGTGTAACACGACAAGTAAAAGGTCCAGGCGTTATGGGAGGTAACAAATGCAGACAAGGCAGTACCAAGGAGGGACTAACAAGCCTAATAATGAAATGGAAGCCAGCATTTACGAAGGACAATGACACATGCCGATTACAAATATGGGCGGGTAGTGGGCTGGGCTTCAAGTCCATACTCCACTACTGCATGCCTCGCAGCAGCACATGCGCTGCTCAGACTCGACCTAAAAAAGAGAGTGCATGAACTTAAAATGCAACTGTCAACAATTATTGCTTATTATGAATGCACTAATGGGCGTCTGCAGACATTTTACCGGGAGGACGTGGGGAGGGGCTCCATTTTAATGCCATCCCTCCTACATCCATTTTGGACAATGTCAAAGGGCAGGAGCATAGTCATTAAGGGGCAAGTGGAAAATCCAGGGTGGGGCAAGCGCTCTCCCCCCCCTTGCAGATGCCCATGAATGCCCTGTTAATTCCAATATGTGCGGTAGCTCCTGTTACTGCATACATCATATTCCTGAGCAATGTGTTTTTTTGAATAGGGTGAATAGGCCACTTCTACACCTCTGAGGCGGAAGCCGGAGGCACTCTTCACTCATCATTTTATAAATCATTATTTTTGTGTTGCACTGATTTAAAAACTTGCCTAATCGCCCCTGAGCTCCTGAGCACTTAGAGCCAGCAGACACCCCACGAGCAGCGGAGCTAGCGCTGCTTCGCGGGACAGCTGGTGGAAAGGCCGCCATCGCGGCATTCGTGAGGCCACGCCCACCTCGTTGGCCACGCCCACTCCCCCGCCTTTTAGTAGCGCTGAGTAAAAGCGCAGGTAGCCACTTCTACACCTCTGAGGCGGAAGCCGGAGGCACTCTTCACTCGTCATTTTATAAATCATTATTTTTGTGTTGCACTGATTTTAAAAACTTGCCTAATCGCCCCTGAGCTCCTGAGCACTTAGAGCCAGCAGACACCCCACGAGCAGCGGAGCTAGCGCTGCTTCGCGGGACAGCTGGTGGAAAGGCCGCCATCGCGGCATTCGTGAGGCCACGTTCACCTCGTTGGCCACGCCTACCCTCTCCCCTAAATGTGCCAACCACGCAAGCGCAGCGGACGAGCGCAGCGGGAGCGCCGTTTGCGCGCCGAAGGTGCGCCTAAGGCAAGCCCGTCTGCGCCCGTCCGCGACCTGCAGCGGCCCAGGCCCCGTCCCCCTGTCCAAACCATTTTAGAACAACGTGGAATTCTAAACTACACAATGCAGACGCTACTACAGCTGAATAAGAGGCTGCCGCCAGAATGTGAACACATGCTGCAGGTGGAAAAATGGCCCCTGAAGTGTGTGGGATGTGGACATACATTCCTCAGAGACCAAGCGACGAATAAGGAAGGTAACGAATTATCTGCCTTATTACTAAACTGCCGATCGATGAAACGCCATAGTTTGAACATCTATGACCTACTGTTAGATGACAAACCCGACCTAGTCTTCTTGACAGAGACATGGCTGGATGATCAATCCATCCCTGATATCTTAGAGGCCCTTCCTCCCGGCTTCAATATTCTTCACATTAACAGAGGGGATCAAAGAGGGGGGGGGGGGATAGCCATTATTCACAATAGTGACTTACCAGTCTCTCTTGAACCGACTTCCATTAATAAATGCGAAGCGGGACTTTTCTCTATCACGGTGAGCCCCAACTGCACCATTAAGGGCTACCTTATCTATCGTCCTCCTGGTGTAGCTACTGCGTTCATTGAAAGCCTCCTGGAAGCTCTAACGCATTCTGCTTTACGCCATAATAAATTTATGATTGTAGGAGACCTCAACGTGCACCTGGACGATGTCAACTGCAGGGAGGCCGCTTCCTTAATTAATGAACTCAGAACCCTTATGCTTGTTTTAGCTGACAATAGAGCCACTCATCAAGCAGGACATTTGTTGGACCCAATTTTTACTAACTGGGAAGACATAAGTGTCTCTGCTCCGACTAAGATTCTGTGGTCAGATCACTATGTGATCCCATTTAAATTGAGGAAACTTCCCAACAGGGGGCCCTTACAGAAACCTCCCGTCATTAGACGCAGGGACTGGAGAAAATTCAGCCACAACGCTTTCAGTCAAGCCCTTGAACAGAACCCTCCTAAGCTCAGCGACAACTTGGTAGAGGCGTACAAGATATTCGAAGATTGGGTGCAAGGTGCGCTGGATAATGTAGCCCCTTGGACTCATAAAGCCATGGCGCGGAGCACGAAATCTGCTCCTTGGTTCACCGCTGAGCTGCGCGCCGCTAAAACCAAGTGCAAAACCATGGAGCGTAGATGGAGAGTGGAATATGCCCCCTCACTACGCGAAGCCTATAAGAGTGAACTAAGGTTCTACCACAACCAGATCAGGAAAGCTAAAAGAGAGTACTATAATAAACGGATAGACTGTGCGGAGAACACATCTAAAGAGCTTTTTATGATTCTAAAAGAACTCTCAGCCCCTCCAGCGAGTTCAGGGGAAGTCCCCCCCACGACTGAGTCATGCAATGACATCGCAGACTTCTTTATAGGGAAGGTAGAAAAAATCTATGCATCGTTTCAGACTAACTCTGAAACTATAAATCCCGACCCTAACTGTGGAAAGAAGGTCAGGGAAGAACTTAGGAAATTTGTGGTTCCCCAAACTGAGGAGCTTATCAATATCCTATCGAACATTCACTCAGGCTCTCCCCTTGATGCAGTACCAGCGAGAATTCTTCGAAATCATATCCCGCTGGTAGCGAAGCACATAGGTAACTTGGCTTCACTGTCTTTCCAGGAATGTTCAGTTCCGGATAGCTGGAAACTGGCCCAAGTCGTTCCAATAAAAAAGAAAGCCCACATAAGCATCACGCAATTAGACAACCTGAGACCAATCTCCCTCCTCCCCTACTGTGTGAAGGTAGTAGAAAAATTGGTCAACCGACAGCTGGTGAGCTTTGTGGAGGAAAACATGCTCCTTCACATGTCTCAATCGGGATTTAGAGCCAAACACTCGACAGAGACCGCCCTCCTCCTATCAACAGAACTGCTACGAAGTAAGGCGGATAAGGGTCACACGGCCGCACTGGTCCTATTGGACTTAAGTGCGGCGTTTGATACCGTATCACACCCCGTATTACTTGACCGCTTGAATGAAAAGGGAATAACCGGTCCTGCACATGAGTGGCTGGTCTCCTTCCTTAACAACAGGAGATTTCAAGTGCACTGCCCACCATGTAAATCTAGTGTAAGATGTCTTAGGCAAGGGGTTCCTCAGGGCTCAATCTTGAGCCCCACTCTATTTAATTTGTACATGGAACCCCTTGCCAAATTGGTGGAGTCATATGGTGTTGCAATAGTCTCTTATGCAGACGACACACAACTGGTGATCAATCTAGCCCGTGATCCAGTTGTGGACGCTGAGAATTTCTCGGCCTGCTTGGTGGCACTCGACGGCTGGATGAAACAAAACTGTCTCCGCCTCAATGGTAATAAGATGGAAGTTCTTATTGTAGGCCCCTGCCCTTCCATTTGGACCTCTGCCTGGTGGCCCACGGAACTGGGCTTGGTTCCGGCCCCAGCAGACACAGTCAAAAACCTTGGCTTTCTTCTCGACTCTAAGCTAGCATACACCAATCATGTTGGGAAGGTTGCCGGAAAATGCTATGGACTCCTGAAGGTCCTGAGGAAAGTCCTGGACCTTTTGCCCCCCAGCTCCAGAAAAACTATGGTACACGCCTTGGTCACCTCCCACCTAGACTATGGGAATTCCCTTCTATGCGGACTTAGCAATAAAGGCCTAGCACAGTTACAACGCGTCCAGAACGCAGCTGCTAGATTGGTCCTTAACCTCCCTAGGAGAGCCTCTGGGAAACATGCATTACGCTCCCTCCACTGGCTCCCAATAAAAGAACGAATCAAATTTAAAACTATGTGTATAACCCACCGTATAGCTCACAAAAAAGCACCTCCTTATCTTCAGGACCTGCTTCCAGTCTATCGTCCCTCACGTCCTCTGAGGTCGATGGGCAGCATGCTTTTAGTGGCGCCTCGTATACATAGAGCAAGGATGGGAGGTCGTTCCTTTAGACATCATGCCAGCAATGACTGGAATAACCTACCCATCGATTTGAGGATGGAGCCGTCTGAAACCAGGTTCAGACAGAGGCTGAAAACCAACCTCTTCCCCAAGCTAACTTCAGCATAGCAGGCCAGGCTCTCCTTCTGTGATCCAGCTGATGAGATGTAGATAGGGCTGTCAGCGCGGGGACGCACTGTTCTCTGTGCAACCATGCACTTAACAAATGTCATTAACCTAACCTAACCTAACCTTAAACAATAGGGACATTGTAAAAATGTCCCCTCTGCAGTTTTCTCCAGGTACATTTTGTCAGACCAAGCCTGCTAGAATATACTGAAGGAGTATGCCTAGTCATTACCAGAACACTGAACATGCAGATTTGGTACAGAAAGCACTAAAATATGCACATCATTACCCATTTTAGGTGAAAGTGTGCAATAGGTGAACTATAACGCAGCCAGTACATTTCCGAAACCCAAAGTATCAGATTTTACCAGCAACAATAAATATTCCAACCAATTCCAAGGCATTCATAATTGCTGCCTTAATGGCCTTAACAAGAAAAAATATTTAAATGGAAACTTGGACAAAATAAATATTGTATTTTGATGATCAGGTGAGTGGCCATGTACCTGCCCCTTTCCCTGGGCCTTGCCTTGACTCTCCTTCTTTTAACCAGCTATAATTTAGGGTGCTGAACCCACTGTCTTTCTCCCACCCTCTGGGCTCTTGCCTTGGATTTAGGTTCAGTCTGTTGGTACCCTACTAAACCAGTACGTTTGCGTACAATTTGTAAGTCCATATGTGCATTTTTCTTTTTTGCATGTGAGCTGTTAATACCATTGAAAATGCCAAGGTAAAACGTCTTGGAAGTCCAGTGGAATCCGCAATTCTTTTTAAAAAAGGGAGAAGGAGAATCTGGGCCTGTTTGTTGTTGTTTTTTTCTTGGCTCTGTCTTATTTTTTGTTTTCCATGTCTGCACTGACTAGGCTTTGCCCTAATCTGAGGGTCACACGAGTCACCTTTTGCTTACCCCTTAACCTAACTCTACATAACCTTTTTGCACCAGGATGTCCAGCCAGGGCATCAAGGAGCAAGGTGAAAAGCTGAGCATTTGAGGGCTTCTTCCCTTTTTGGGCCATCAAGGGCTGAGGGAAAGAACTCCTCCCCCTTCACCCAGCCCTTTATTCCTGCTCTTGGCACCCCATCTCACTAAATATTTCTGAGATTGTTATTGCTGGTTGTATAATCGTTACTTCTCGGTTGGTTCTGGTGGACTCTCCAGAGCATACCATTACTGGTTGTTTAATACCCATTTTCATGGGTTGCACCCTGCCCCTTCTCACAGGACAACTCAAAACTCATCAAAAAGATGGTTATATATTCTTCTTCAGAAAATGCTTTATTCGATTTTAGAAAATTGATAAAACCATAAAAGCAACAGTTAAAAAGACAAATTCATATAGAGTATACATTTAAAAGATATTCCATAAATAAGCAGTAATCACATCAATATATAATTTCATTATTTTTGTTAAAACTGGCAAGTTATGGATTTCCATTTCCTCAGAATACTTTTTAAAAGGCCGGTCATAATACCAATACAGTACCCATTATCCAGTGTTTGTAAGAATAGGAAAGCCGGACGGCATTGTCGCCATGCTCCCTGCTTCAGATATGGCGTAATCCATCTTGCACGTTCCCTAACATAAAATGTACAAAAAAAAGATCACGTCCATTGTTGTTTGTAAAGAAAGATTATTGCATGGGCAGTGGCAAAGATCCCTAGACCAGTCTTTACAGCTGGAAAAGTTACCATGCGATGGAAGCTATCAAACCTAAACCCAGTCAAAATATATCTATCAAAACCCCCTATACAGCAGACTAGGTAAGGTTGGATACAATTGCCGGCCAGAGTCATTTGGTGCTGAACCACAGATTTTTTATTAATTTCCACTGCAAATCTGAGTGACTCGAAATGATTCAAGCATAGCGTTTTCAGATCTTTTCTGGATATGGAACAGATGGAATCTGGCTTAACATAAAACTCAGGTCGATTCAAATTATTTAATTGTTTTCTAACATAGTTTAACCAGGGAAATTTTCTAACCTGATCCAAACCCATTGAATCCTTGATGATTTTGCGATTCAACCCTAAACTAGGGGAGGTCCAGACTCTGTGCCAGAGTAAAATAGGTTGCATTTTAATAACGTCAGAAATATGCGAAATTCCCAGTTCACTATGACAATTAAAAACAGATGTGCTCTGAGGAAGTGCTAGGATAAACCTTAAAAAAGCATTTTCTACCACTTGTATAGTTGCCACATCATATAAACCCCAAACCCCCGCCCCATAGAGTGCAATACTTATACATTTTGCTTGATAGATTTTAATAAGGATCCCCAGGGGCTTTTTTCCCAATTCTTTTGAAAAATTAATTACTGCCGCAGTCGACCGCTTGAACAGAAGGGTCCTGCTCTTGACTGCTGGTCCCCAGGAGCCTGTGTCCTCAAGCAAGATGCCAAGATAGGAGAACGTTTTGGTGGGTTCAATTTTACCACTCCAAGCTGCTAAGCTTCTACATTTGTTCTTCCCCTTCCCACATGTCATCACAAATGTTTTCTTTACATTGAGTTTCAGTCCCTTATTGGCCATAAACTCAATGTAGGTGGAAAGGGCTCTCTGTAAGCCAATCTGGGTTCTAGCCATTGACACCGCGTCATCTGCGTAGAGAAGGGAGACAATCTGCTTGTTGTTAAATCTCAGAGAATCTCTCGCGCTGGCCCCCAGTTCCTCTTCCAATACGTTGGTATATAATGAGAAGAGGAACGGGGCCAGAACGCAGCCTTGCCTAACACCCCTCTCCACGCGAAAAGACTTGGTGCACTCTCCCTTAAGTCCATGTCTCACCTTTACCGAGGCCCCCGCGTATAGTTGTCTCAAGAATTGCACAATTGTGGGTTCTATCCTTAAGTCCTCTAAGATTTTCCATAGCTTACTATGGTCCACACAATCAAAGGCGGTGGTAAGATCTACAAATACCGCAAACAGTTGCCCTGTCTTAGCTTGAGTGTATTTCCCATGCATTATAGTGAAATTTAAAACCTGTTCGATAGTGCCCATCCCCTCCCTAAAACTGTATTGGACCGGGCTCAAAATATTGTTTTCTTCAGCCCACGATTGAAGCTTATTTAACACGACCCTTCCTGCAATTTTCATAAACGAGTCTAAAAGAGATATGGGTCTGTAGCACGCTGGGTTATCCCGGTCCCCTTTTTTAAAAATAGGTATTATGACTGACTCGGACCAGGATTTAATAAAACCCTTTGCACAGCATGCTTCTAAGACTCGTGTTAGCAGAGGAGCCCAGAGTTCAATTGTTGTTTTGTATAGGTCTACAGGAATCCCATCAGGGCCTGGGGCCTTGCTTCCTTTGCTCGCATTTATAGCCGCCAGAACTTCACCATGGGAGAAGTTGATATCAATCGGTAAAAAAGCGGGTTGATCTCCCGAGTGATCCAATTCATGGTCTTGGATTGTAATCTCGCTGTCCTTATTTCCATATACATTGGAAAAGAAGTCGATCCATGATTTTTCATCGATCACTACCTCTACCTTCGCACTCTCGCTATTAGCAAAAAAAGGTGCCTAAACTGCCTGCCAAAAAGAAGAACAGTCCCTACGCAATGAGGCCTCATAAAGATTGTTCCATGCCTGCTCCTTAATTTCTTTCTTGCCTTTTTTCCTAGCAAGATTGTAAGCCTTCCTGCAAGCTCTGATTTCCTCACAGTCCCTCTCTGGGTTTTGAAGTGCGGCCTTTAGGAGGGAATACGTTTTGGTACACAAGCTAACAAACCATCTGTAACTCCTATTAGGTGGCATCTTACAGCGAAAACTCAGAATGTTTTGTACAACCTGCGTAATTTGAGAAAACACTTTAAGAATATCCATATTATATATTCACTATTCCTATGGGTTGCTACCTGCCACTCCCGGGTGGACACCTCAGAGCATACATTATACCTGTTTGCATATTGGATGCTCCTCTGCCACTCCCAGGTGGGGTCCTTAGATTGCATGTATAGTGCCATTCCGGGTTGCTCCTGGGTTGCGCCTCTGCTGCCCACGTCTGGAATTTTCAGCGCACATTGTGTGACTGGTAGTATAATAGTTTATGTGTTGCCACTCCTGGGTGGACTCCTCAGAGTATATACTAACACTGGTGTATAATGCCCATTCTTATAGGTTGCTCCCCTACTATGTTATATGTATTTCTAAAGCGCACTATCACATGCGAGGGTACCCTAGCGCTGAGCAGGTGTGTGTGCTTAGCCCTGACTATGGTAGGTTTAACTGAAAAGTCAGGTCTTCAGCTTCTTGCAGACTTCAAGAAGAGAGGAGGAGACTATGATGTGGAGTGGGAGGCTGTTCCATGTTTTAGGAGCCATGTAAGAGAACGCCTGTCCTCTTGATCTGGTTCTGTGCATGCATGGGATGTGTGCAAGTAGGAGTCCTGCAGAGCAGAGGTGTTTGGGTTTTTGGTGGAATGAGATGCAATTGTTCGGATAGGTGGGGCCTAAGTTGTGTAGTGCCTTGAATGTGGGTGTGAGGAGTTTGAAATTAGTGCTTTTGGGTATTATGAGCAAGCGTAGCTCCCTTAGGTGTTGTGTGATGCGAGTTCTTTGTGGAAGATTGAGGCTGAATGTGGCTTTCGAGTTCGGATGGTATGTAGTCTTCTAGAGAGTTGCTTGGTAATCCTGGTGTACAGCTTGTTACCGTAGTCCATCTTACATGTGACTAGAGCACGAGTGACAGTTTTTCTGGTGTTGCTTGAGAGTCATTTGAACTTCTTTTCCATAGCATCTTCAGGGTGTAAAACCAGGATGCATTGACTGCGTTGGCTTGTGCGGTGATGTTCAATTTGCTGTAGATTATTATTCTGAGGTTCCTGGCATGGGTGCAGGGCGTCGATGTGGGTCCAAGTTTTGCTGGCCACCAGCTGGATGCCCATGGTGAGGTGTTCTTGCCGAAGATCACCACTCTGTCTTATCAGTGTTGAGCTTGTAACAGTTGGCTTTCATTCAGTTAGCGACTTTGGTCATTCAGGCTGAGAACTTGTTTATTTTTATGGGTGTCTTGTCTAAGAAGGAGAGTATGAGTTGTGAGTCATCGGCGTTGGAGAGGATGTTGATGTAATGTGCACAGATAGCATTCGCCAGAGGGATCGTCTATGCATTGAAGAGGGTGGGGGCTGAGTAATGAACCTTGAGGCATGCAGATGAGTTTGTGGGTTTTCTTGGAGTAAGGTACTAGGCTGACAGCTTGTGTCCTATTCATAAAGAAGGAGCAGATCCAGTGGAGAGTGGTTCCTTGGATGCCAATCTTGTGCAGGCCGCTGAAGAGAATGGGTGTGAGACTGTGTCAAATGCTTCAGAGAGCCCCAGGAGAATGCGGGCTCCTCTGTCAAGAATTATGCTGATGTTGCCTGTGAGTGCTGTTTCTGCACTGTGATTGGGCCTGAATCTGGACTATGTGGTGTCAAGGAGCAGGTGGTTGATGAGGTGGTCGGTGAGGCATTGGATGATTAGTTTCTCTAAGACCTTTGCTGAGTATTGTAGGAGGGAGAAAGGTCTGTAGTTGGAAAGCGTGACTGGGTCAGTGGATGGTTTCTTGTGCAGTGGCATGTTTCCAGGTGTCCGGGAATGTGGCTGAATCGATGGAGGTAGCATGTTACTGCTTCTCTGCCACTCCTAGGTCAGCTAGTCAGAGCTTATAATTAATGGAAGTTGTGGGTAGTTTTTTTTTTTTTCAACTGAGTTTTATATAGCGCAAACTTGACCCAAATGGGGTATCAGAGCGCTTTACATAGCACCAGTTGCATTACATGAGGACACATTCATTTTTGTTAGGCACGGGGAGATTTAGTGATTTGCCCAGAATCACAGGATGTTCAGCGTCATTGCCGAGGCTCGAACCCAGTTCCCCAGATTCCAGGTCGACCGCCCTAGCCGTTAGGCCAACTCCTCTCCCCTCTTTCCTTTGTTTTGTATACAGTGTGGCTAATCTATATTATAAAGACAAAACCAAAGATCGTAAATGTCTGTTGTCTATTATCACACATTTGTCCTACACCCATACTCATGCGCTGCTGCATGTTTGCTGCTACATGGTCCGAGCAATCGCTATCATACACCGATGATACTAAAGTACTTTCAAAGCAAACACAAGGAGATGATGGACAGAGCGCTGAAACTTTTCAGACACGCACCCCCAGTAACAGATCTGGGTTGAGTCCATCATCGTTTTTTAGCTCACTTCGTCACCCCAGTTCGGACACAGCTATATGAAAATCAGTCTTACCCCTGTGCCTCATGGGAACAGTCCAGCCCGAACTGCCAAGCCATGTCTTCCCCGGACTGGAAACAAGCATCCTGGGACCGGCTCATCAGCCTTGCTAACTTGAATCCGGTGGCAAAGTGAGCAAGGGACCCACGTCTGGGCATACCCTGCCAACTTAGGCCGAACAAAGCAAACACAAGGAGAGGATGGACGGAGTGCTGAAACTTTTCAGACATTTACCCCCAGTCACAGATCTGGTTTGAATCCATCATCATTCGCCACCCCAGTTCAGATAGCTATATGCAAATCAGTCTTGACCCTGTGCCTCATGGGATGTGTCCAGCCTGAACTGCCAAGCCATGTCTTCCCTGGACCGGAAACAAGCATCCTGGGACATGTTTTGGGGTAACCCCCCTCATCAGCCAGCCAGCTTAAATCCAGTGGCAAAGTGAGCAAGGGACCCACGTCCGGGCATACCCTGCCAGCTTAGAGCTAACAAAGCAAACACAAGGAGATGTTGGACGGAGCGCTGAAACTTTTCAGACACTCACCCCGAGTCACAGATCTGGGTTGAATCCATCATCGTTCTTTAGCTCACTTCGCCTTGTGTTTACTAAAGTACTTTCCACATAGACCACAATGTAGTCCCATACTTTCACTACATACATAGATTATCATCTAATGCTTGAGTGTTCTGTCTTTCACTTCTTTTTGCTTCCATGCGTGCCTTCGTGCAGCAACTAAACATGGTAAGATCACAGCTTTAGTTTCAACGTACATATCAAAACCTTACCAATACAGGCCACATGAGGCATATATTCTTCTAATTAGGCAATCCTATGGAACCTGTCCGAAGATCTGGTTCAGGGCTTCGTTATGGGTATAAAGTGCTATAAAACTGCTACTACATTTTTTTCAATACGTCATGTTCTTTCAATGTTTCAGATACATGCACAGGACATGGATCTGTTTATATGTGCAGTATTGTGCCTTCTGAAGTGAAATGGGAGAAACATGCAGGGGAAGGGTTCTAATCCCTAAATGTCCACTTGAAACATCCCCTTTCTCAGGATAATATGAAGAAATTAATCACAAATAGTCCAGGTCATCAAGTATTACATACCCTGGTGCTTTGAGGAAGAGGAATGTAGGGTGGTAGTAAGTTTATTTTACGAGGTCAGACAGTGTGATGTAAAAATGAGTATAATGTGGGATAGGAGGAAGGTTGGGTAAGATGAGGACAGGAAGGGCTAATGTAATAAGTATGTGTTAGGAAAGAAACATAAGGGTATGAGGCCTATATTGACCGAAAAGCATAACATGTGTTTCGCTTCACCATGAGTATTTTTAAACTTTAACATATCTCAAAATACTTTGCAGTGAAAAAGAACCAAGCAGCAAGTAATATTAGTCGCACCTCACCTCTTATTTCTCAAATATCCCCACACATCTGTCCATATATGGTGCACATTCTATCAGTCCCTGCCGCTCTTGAGAACTTTTGCCATACAGAACACGAAATAATATAGATATAGTGGTGCACCCAAAATTGCCGGCAGGAATTCTAAGGTCAGTTACCAGTGAATACCTAATGCCATGAAGAAGCCCACTGTGTGGACAAAACGCATTGGCTTTAACTTCTGGATTATGGAAAAAAAAGAACATGTTGGAAAAATACAAATAATGGAAGACATGGAAAATTGAAGGACTCGAGTGGACTTTGTTTCGTTTTGATCTTGATCCAATTTTGGGTGCACCACTATGTCTATAATATTTCAAAATACCCACAGTACTGAACTAGGGCTTTACCAAACTCTACTTTAAAGATTCCAGTGATGATATTGTGCTGTGCTTATGGGTCGCCTGCTAGGCACTGGAAACGAAGGAGTGAAATGTTGAGAAGAGAGCGCGCACACAGCATCCCTATTGGTTTCTATATTTCCCCCTGTGATCTCACAAAATTGAAAGAAACAGTCCCTTCTAGGCTGATCTCGGGAGTTTTTTTTAAAATAATGACCACCTTTTTGATTTGTGCGTGTGACCTGCTTTGTCGCTCTTCTCCCTCCTCCAGGAGCAGTACATATTTATCCATGATGCCATCCTAGAGGCGTGTTTGTGTGGGGACACCTCAGTCCCGGTGAGTGAGCTCAAACTGGCATACAAGGAAATGCTGAGAGTGGACCCACAAAGCAACTCCTCGCAGCTCCGGGAGGAGTTTCAGGTGAGGACAGGCGATGAAGGTGGTGTGGGCGGGATTCGTGGAGAATGAGGGTTTACTATTCACGGTCATTAAAGAGGAAGCGGATAGGGTTCCAGGTGGTTCTTTAGTTTGCTAGACACAGTCTAGGATGTTTCACCTCACAAAAGTGTTAAGATCTGGTAAAAAGGGCCGTGCCATGGAAGTTCTGCTGGTTAGGTGTTGGAAATTTCCTCCATATTTTAGGGAGGCAGAAAATGGACCATAAGCCAGGTGTAAGATGACCTAGCTTTGTATTCTGGTACTTGTAGTTTTACTTTGGCCATTATAAATACAAGACTATGGGACTAAGTCAATGGGAGTTAAAAAGCAAAAACTGTCTTAGCATCCCATACTTGCTACAAGGTAATCAGGGCTTTAAGTGGGATGAAAAAACTGGGGGGTCTCTCAAAGGGGCGTAGCCAGTGTAATTAACGCATGGCTTAAAAACACAAAAATCTGTGCTTACCATAGTGTGCCGCCCAACTTTTATTTTCCTTTTTACGTCATTGCATCCAGATATATGATACAAGTAACATCATACCAACAACAAGTCAGGGCTATTGGCTTTGTCAGTGGTTGTTAGTTGCATAAGATAAATAAGCAGCAACTATGGCTAGCATATAATATTAAGCTTCCACTTAAAGCCCTTGGTGACACGACGACAATGTTGCTGCTCCTGAGTTTCAGAAAGAGAGAAAATTACTCTCTTTAAAGGATTCCCCTTGCCCTACAAAGCTCACCTGGCATGACGTCATGCCGTAACTTCTTCACTAGTGAAAAGTGAGCAGTGTGAGCAGGCGCACATCAATGTGCCTGCTCTCACTGCTGTCTGGAAAAAACATGTACCGCCTGTGCCAGGGCACAAAACAGAGCCCGAGAGAGACTCTTTTCGAGGCCTCCTTTAAAAAACTGCCGGTGCTCAGCACCGGTGAGACCCGGCCCACTTAAAGCCCTGAAGGTAATGATGAACGTGGAGAGTTAGGATAGGCCCATATGAAATGTGTTTCTGTTATTCATCACTGCCCTCTCGTGATTTCGTCCTCTGATCCCCATTCATAAATGAGGAAGTTACACTCAACACACTTTGAGCAAAGAATGGCCCACAACTCAAAATCATCTTGTCATTTTAATTATTGCAATGAAATGGCTGGCACTTTTTCAAATTTTGCTGTTGAAAGTTGGCGCTTAGTAGCAGCCATCTTTCTCTCTGACACATTTCAAGTAAAAGGGTGGCACTTTTTACATTAGTTGGATAGACACTTTAGTTGGATCGGTCATGCCACAGCATCTACATAAAGTAATAAACGTGCCTTTGCCTTTTAAATTGTGTAAAGAACAGCAAAGAGGAGAGAGATGGCAGCTGGCAATTGCCATCTTTCAGTTATTGCAGATGAAAAACTGACTCTGATATTGTGTATTGTGGGCCATTTAAGGCCACAAAACATTCTGGGTGTAACTCCCTTTTATGGCCGGCTTTTGATAGCAATTGCGATGTACTCAAATGAACCAGTTCCCAAAAAACATTAACATCAGAAAATAAGGCTTGTTCTCGTGCTAGCCTTTTAAGAAATCTCGGAAAAAGAGGTGCACCTTTCAACAGTCCCAAATGGATGACAAAACCCAAGTTCATGGTACAAAAGTAACCCACAGGGCACCACGTCCTCGGATGTGGCCTCCTTTATTCAGCTAAAGCAGAAAAAGATACTGTTGTGTAGCAGTTGACGTGGTATTTGCATATGGGCCTGAGGTGGGGTTGAGGACTCTACCTCGACCCCCTCCCAGTATCTACCCCGGACGGTCCTTTAATGCTGGCCAGTATTAATACTTCCATCACGCACTACCATTTCCATGGAAGAAAGAGGCGGTTTACAATGGCAGTAAGTGCTTTTTGTCTGTACCAATGGGCAAGTCCACCCATATGGTCAACTGACTCCAACCTTTTGTGCAATTTCTCCCCTTTTACATGTCCCATTTTCTTTGGTGAGGAGAGAACAGTGACCCTACCTAGCCATGCAAATTGTCCTGACCCCACTGCTTTGGGGACGGGGTAGACTCTCCGACTCTTGCCACAGTGAAACATCATCCAAAAACACTGACTGAGGCCATGTCACTGAGGAAGAGCAGCCATCTTGCTGGCCCCTTCTCACATAACCGCCAAAGTAGCCAAGGCCGTGTGACCCTCCCCCTTATTTTATTGACAGGGTCACCATTCAATGATCCACCTAGAATTAAGGTTCCTGATGGGGCGCATTGCACTAGTTTAAAATAGTTGATTATGTGGCAAATCCCTGAAGCTGAATGGTGGTGTTGCACCTGCTCTTTTTGTTGGTTTGTTTACCATGTGCACGCCCTCTCTGCTGCAGACGCTGAACTCCGTCACAGCCCAGCTCGATGTGGAGGAGTGCAGCATCGCCCTGCTGCCCCGGAACCGCGAGAAGAACCGCAGCATGGATGTCCTGCCCCCAGACCGCTGCCTGCCCTTCCTCATCTCCATGGACGGCGACAGCAACAACTACATCAATGCAGCACTGACCGACGTGAGTGACTTGCTGGGGCGGGTGTGCGTGGAGCAAGGGCCTGAGTACTCGCTGTGTGAGTGACGGAGTTAAGGTGCTTGTTTGCAGGCCACTTTTAAGAGAGAGAGGCAAGGTCCTGTCATAGTCCCTTGTCTAGAGTCCCCCAGCACTGCCACGAAGGCCACCGCCCCAGCAGCGTGCATAATTCTTGTCAGACAAAGATGGTGAGACTAGCTAAATTTAATCCCTTTTTGTTCTTGCCCCTCCTCCGTATTTTCAACAACTATAGGGGCTCCCCAGTCTGCCTCAGGGATTGGCACTTCTACACATTACCAGGAAAACACACCCCTGAGGTCTTGTTTTTGAGAGTCTGTAAGGCAAAATATTAGTCCTGCCCAATCTAATGTCATTCAAGAACAGAGGGTAGATGAGAATATTTTTTTTACTATGGCTAGAAAGAAATTGAATTCAATTAAATGAACAAACATATACATACAATTTGATTTCTTTTTTTTTTTTAATGATTTTCATTGGTGGCTGGCACGGATCAGAGGTGGTGGCGAGGGGTGGAAAAAAAAATACACTTACCTCTTCACGGCCTCCGTCTCTCCTCTGTTGTCGCTTCTCTTCCTGATGAGTCCCAGAAGCAGGAAGCACACATGCTCCCCAAAGCCATCAGATTAGTCTGAGCACTGGGGTTCAGCGCTGAGACAGGGACTGGGAGCCTGTGCATGTTCCCCACCCAGGCTGTGAAGTACAGCCTGGTGGGGAACATGCAAAGTGCGCATGACTGTTTGGCCGACCCAAGATGGCTGTCCAAACCGTCATGCACACTTAGAGAGTGCTCACCACTCCTCCGCCTGCTCTTGACTGCCCAACCCACCATCTACAACTGAGCCACTATGGAAAAATAAAATGATAATAACATGGTGTCATTATCGTTGTATTTTTCATTTTTTCCACTTTTGAAAAGCAGTGGGGTGATGCTACTCCGCCTTAGCGGAGGAGCCGCCACTGGATTTGTTTTGGACAAAGCAGTACAAGTCTGGCTGTACAAAACCTACTGTAAGTATACAGACTTATCACTATGACACATTAAAACTCCGTTGGACCCTTATATACCTATACATTAGTCCTGCTTGTTTTAGTGATGTATATATGTGATTGGCGAATGTGTTTACGTGTATGATTTCAAGCACATATGCATTAGAAGCAGGACTTAGTCCGATGCAAAAGGACAGATTAAACAAAGACCAGAGATAAAATCAACACTTCCTTTGAGGAAGGAGGACATTTTTTGGGGTAGTACTTTAATTTACATAATATTGTTCAAAATATTCTCTGCGCCAAGAAACACCCATCGCATGAATATAAAATACCAGTTCAAGTGAGTTAATAATAATTGCCGTACTATAACAATGATTAATAATGGTCTTTAGACTCATGATTAGTCCACCTCTCCTCGCTTTTAGCTACACCGCATTCCGTTCCCTAATGCGACAGCCAACAACTCCCACCTTTTTTATTTGCATAGTGTGTGCTTCCCTACAGGGGAGTATAAAGAAAAGGTCCCAGGGCATGAAAGCTTGTAAAGCATTAACAAACTCAACATCAAAAATACTTAAACAATCACGTGATGGCAAAGTGTTATTTAATCACACTTAGCACAATACACATTTTTTGGAAAGAAATCGACACTGATCAAAAGTGCAAGGTGCCAAGGAGGGGGAGGGTGGTGAATAGAGTGAGGTAATAAGGGATGTGACATATAAAGTTTAGACACTATCACAAGTCAATTGTTGGGCATACAACTCTATGCCGTACAGTCAAAATGAAATTCATTGGTTAGATATACATTCATTTACAGGACCATGTACATTGGAAAAACATAGTGTACATTGCACTATTGAAGGTACTGGTAAGATTGTATGTCGACGTTTCGACCCCTTAACCCAAGTAGGTTGGTTGGATCCTTACTGACGGGGTCTTCTTCAGCACAGAAGTGACGGTGTAACGGGGAGGAGGGGCACCGTATTGGAAGATTAAAGCATAGTAGATACTGGCTTAGCGTCAAAGGCGCAGGGGCTGGAAGGCTCCGAATAAGGTGGGGGTGAAGGACACTTAGTCCAGATCATATAATTCTGGAAGCGTTAATTACTCCAGCATCACTCGCCGTGGATAAACCATCGGTGAAAAAGGTGAAATCAATCACGGGGAAATTGGCCTCGTTAATCGCAACAGCCTGCTGTCCTCAGAAATGAATGAGAAGGCGCTGCGGCTGCATGGACCCTTCACTGCAGGGGAGCAGCCCCATTCTTCAAAAAGGCCCAATGAACAACCCGAAATGCCCCAGAAAACCCCAACACTCAATTCGAGAGGTGTTTCTTGGCAGCTGGGCCAGTACTTGCATCTCTGTTGCAAATACGTCGCCACACTACCCAATGAACTGTAGATAGTGTACCCTGCGTTACAAGTAAACCATCCCCTGGATATGACCTACCCCTGGACCCTCTCAAGCCTACACCTGTAATTAAAAAAATGCAACAAATTCCTTTTTTGACTAAGTATACCAACCACCAGCCTACCCCACTACAAGACAAACCTGACTAGAAGGTCATTTAATATTTTCCCCAAAGAATAGTGATTTCAGGAGAAAAATACATCAAACCTTCAAATAGCGCATCGCTCAATGGGTAAATATCAGTGCCACATTTTTCCCCTTTCTTCACCTTTGAGGGAAGCACTTTAGCATCCAGGGCCTAATGTAGAGGCTGGTGGAAACAGGGCATTCGCCAAAAAGCAGTGGGTGCCCTGCCCTTCAGTTTCGTTGGTACAGCATCACGTTTAGAAATGAGGAAAATCAGGGTTTCCACCTGAGCAGCCTTTGCTTGTAAATATGTATGTCTGTATGTCTGTGGGTATTCATACAGTCCAAACCTAGCCGAGGGCAACAGGGCACTGTACAAGGTCATAAAAACAGTAATACAATTATTGAGCACTTACAGTGTGGATGCAGGGGGGTGCAGAAGTCAGTGAGACAAAGGGGATTTACTACAGTGGTGACAAGTCCAATCCAGGAAGGTTCCTTTCCAGAGTCCTCAACTAAAAATTTAGGATCTGGCAGAAGTATCAACACCAAACTACCGTAAGAATGTTGCCACTGCCTAGTGCCATCGCAACGAATGTGACTAGTTTGCTGGTGCACCACCTCACCTGTTGTCTGTCCTAAATTTGTTGCTCCCTATGTTGAGGATAAATTAAAGGAACAAATGGTCCCCACAGGGGAAGTGTAGCCCTTGACTTCCACAGCAATAGTTTCGTAAAGAAGTATGGATTATTTATACATTTAATGCATTTTATTATTCTTTCAGCAAGTTATATTATCAAAATCAAGTAATATCAAATATTGTATAAAGATGCTCCTATACGGTGATGGTGCAGTGCAAAGTGATAAGGTGAACATATAGTGATCTGGTGATATATACAATACTATATACATGTGACTGAAATTACCTCATGGCTGGTTCTTTTCTGTACTAGCTGGAGGACTGACATATTCATTGGGTTAAATACTCACTAGGATTGTAGGACTATTGCCACAATTCTTCAGGTATCTTCTTCAATTTTCTATCCTGATGATGACCCTATTCTAATTAATTTGGCATTGCGGGTCGCAACGTCAACAACTTTCAAATGTGGACTGTTTTTAATTTGAATGTGGATTGTGACACAGGCAAAATGAGTGTCTCTATTAAAAATTCACTATCCCTTTCAGTCACATGTATATAGATATAGTATTGTATATAGCACCAGCGCACTATGTGTTCACCTCATCTCTTTTTACTGCACCATCACCAGATAGGAGCATCTTTATACAATATATGATATTACTTGATTTAGAGATTATAACATGCAGAAAAAATAATAAAATGCATTACATTTATAAATAATTAATACTTCTTTATGAAACTATTGCTGTGGAAGTCAAGGGCTACACTTCCCCCGTGGGGACCATTTGTGTCTTCAATTGAAATTCTACCCAGGTCCCATAGTTCGCACATATACAACATCTACTAGCTTTGTCAATGTTTTTTTTTAGCAATGTTGTACAACTTTAGTATAAAAATTTTTTATATATATTTATATATGCAAAAAAGAAGCAGAGAACTCTGGGTAGTTCTCAAGCTTAGGTGGAATTCAGCTCTTATATAGAGCACTCTCAACACCAGCGACACTCTAGATCTGCTCACTTATTTGCTTCTTTTTCGCATAATTTACACGTCACTCTATGCCTGAAAGGGTATTGTTTTGATATATATATGTGTGTGTATGTATATTTGTATGTATGTGTATATATGTGTGTATATATGTATATATGTGTATGTGTGTATATATATATATATATTCACTGAAAAAACCATGGGTTTCACACACGTTATAGTTAGGAATTAGCATTTAAAAAACCTTAGAAATTCACTGAAAAAACCATAGGTTTCACACACGTTATAGTTAGGAATTAGCATTTAAAAAACCTTAGAAATTCAGTGAAAAAACCATAGGTTTCACACATGTTATAGTTAGCTGGACATTTTACTCGTAAAAAACCAATGAAATTGCCCCGTTATAGTTAGTTCAGCTAACTATAACTCGCGCGCCCGCAATGCACTGCTGATGACGTCACATATTACATCACTCATGACATGGTCAGTGACATCACTCATGACATCACTGATGACATCTCAAATGGCATCACTGATGACATCACTGATGACATCATCCAGTGAATGTGTGTTTTTCTGAAAATTAAATATGTTTTATATATGTATATCTCAAGGTTGATAGAAGAATAAATGGGTATATTACTGTCTAAATGGATGATTTCTTTTTGAAAAATTGATTGTGTAACTGACTGATTAAGTGTATCATGGTGAATACATGGCTTAGTGAGTAATATTTAAATATGTAAATATCTGTATCATTTTTTCACTTTGTGTATAAGTGGCTGCATGGGTTGGTGAGTAGCTACATGGGTGTCTATATAGGTTATTAGTTGGTTTTTTTGAGTATTAGTCTGAGTGTCTGCATGGTTCGGTGGGGGGTATGACGTAGTGCATAGGTGCATGAATGAGTGACTCACTGTTTGTATGTGTTGAACAGAGCATGTGTGCAGGACTGCATGGGTGGATGCGTGTGTGTATTGGTGTGTTAGTGAGTGAATGACTGTCTGAATAGTGTCTTTATGAGTAACTACATATGTTTTAAACTAGTATATGTGACTATTGGTGTATATATGTGAGTATATGTGAGAGGGAGAGATTGAAAGAGTTCCTGTATGAATAAGTATGTGTTTCTATAAGTGATTGTTTAAAAGACTAAGTATGTGTAAGTTTCCGTAGAAGTAAGTGTGGTGGTGTGTGTATAACTGTATATACAGGTGAATGTATGTTTGATTCTTTATTAGCATGAGTGACTATGTGTGTGAGTAACTCTATGGATGAGTGGCATTATGTAACAGGATGTATAGGTGTATGAGTACATATGATGAGTGAGTACATGTATGAGTGACTGTATAGGACTGTTGGTGAATGAGTGGATGTGTATGTTGATCTTAGAATTACTGAAGAGGTTGTTGTAACTGGTATTGGTATGTCCATTGTTTTGAAAATTTTAGTCTCTATTTTTGAATGTGTGTATCAAAGCTTATATTAAGGTGAGAGGAGGTCTGCCACTCTATCACAAGGATGATGTCATCAGTGATGTCATCAGTGATGTCATTTGAGATGTCATCAGTGATGTCATGAGTGATGTCACTGACCATGTCATGAGTGATGTAATATGTGACGTCATCAGCAGTGCATTGCGGGCGCGCGAGTTATAGTTAGCTGAACTAACTATAACGGGGCAATTTCATTGGTTTTTTACGAGTAAAATGTCCAGCTAACTATAACATGTGTGAAACCTATGGTTTTTTCACTGAATTTCTAAGGTTTTTTAAATGCTAATTCCTAACTATAACGTGTGTGAAACCTATGGTTTTTTCAGTGAATTTCTAAGGTTTTTTAAATGCTAATTCCTAACTATAACGTGTGTGAAACCCATGGTTTTTTCAGTGAATTTGCAAGGTTTTTTAAATGCTAATTCCTTACTATAACGTGTGTGTAACCCATGGTTTTTTCAGTGAATTTGCAAGGTTTTTTAAATGCTAATTTTTTTTTTTATTCTTCATTTTTTTCAAACATATTTTTAATTTAATTTTCTTTCATTTTATAAAGACTATGCTTAAATTTTTAAAATCCTTAAATATTTTTTTTTAATATATTTTTTAAAATAAACATGTAAAATTTATTACCAGATTTTTTTTTTTTTTTATTTTTTTTTTTTTAGTACGCGTACCGTAAGCTCACGGTAAGCGTACGGTTTACGCAACGTCCGTAATCTATCTACGCTGCTTGCGTATAGTTACGCAATTTGCGTAGCCGCGCGTACTGCGCGTGGGACGCGTGCGCGCTTACGCCACACGCGCACGTTACGCGGAAGTGCCGGGGAGTGACTGTTATGCGCATGCGCGGAAGCGCGTGTCTTTTTTACGCGCACGCGTACTTTTTGCCGTAAGCGTACCGTAAGCGTACCGTAAGCGTACGGTAGGTCATGTGATCATGAAACACAACTTTTGATTGGTTGAAAGTACTTTCAGTTCTAGAACTCTCCTACACCACACCCATTCCCCTCATTTCTGCTTGTGATCCCTTGGGAGAAGGAGCTGGTTTGTCTTTGGGATACGATGGCAGAACAGCAGAGCTCTTCTGAGAGTGAGGCTAGCACCAGCAGCACTGTCTTGAGGCAGAGAGCGAGGAAAGTAAAGCCTTCTTATGTTTGGGATTATTTTACTTTTCCAGAAGGCCAGCAAAAGGTGAATGCACCCTTAGTTACTTGCAAGCTGTGTAAGCGTGTACTTTCTAGAGGTAATCCTAACAGGAAGTATTCCTTTGGGAATCACACCATGAAGAGACACCTCCAGGATGTACACAGAAGGACACATGGTCATCTTTTTGGAGGTAACTCTTCAGAAAGACGAGCCAGTACATCCACAGCAGCTCAGCCTGGACCATCACCTGCAGGGCTTACTCCTTCTTCTGCAGGTCAGGTGAGCCCTTCATCTGTGGGGGGAGAATCTCCTTTTGCTGGCCCTCTGGAAATGAACCTTCGATTTCGGAAGGTTGATATTCATTGCACATTTTGTAAAGGTCTAATTTGTCATAGGGAGACCAGTGTTTCCCTAGTGAACAACAAAATAGATCAGCACATTTGTAGCTTTGAATGATTTTCCCATGCTTCCTTTCCTCTGTCCCTGCATGAACACAACGGTTCTTTTAAGAGCCAACCTTATCTTCCATCTTTTTTTTACTTGTTTTTAAAAACTTTTTTTTTTTTTTTTTTACCGTACGCGTACGGTAAGCGTACCTTTTTTTTATTTTTTTTAAAAAAACACTAAAAATCCTTTATCACATTATAAAGTCCTTGAGAGACTACAATTTTTATTATTGACTTACCATACTCACTCAAAAAAATATTTATTCATTTGTTTTTTTTAAAAATAGTTTTTAAAATGGTTGTAGTTTCCGAAAATTTTCTATATCGATCTGAAAATAAAGAAAAAAGTATTAATATTTTTAAACCATTTAATAATACAGTACACATATTTACATTTTTTACCAAAAAATATTTTTGCCTTATTTTTGCTGTTTTCAGAATAAATTGCATTTCACTATTAATTGTGAAAGCAATTGCATTCATCATTTTACAGCGGGCAAAAAAAATAACAAAGATTGTATTAAAAAAGCCCACATTCTCTTTTTGCATAAACATAACATTCTTTAAAATACCGTCTGATATGTTTGTTTCAGAAGTATAAAAATCACTTTTACAGACTGACACATTATGAAACCACTATTTTTGATTTATTTAATTGCACGTGTCCAAGCTGTTTTTTTTTCAGACCACCACCATGTGCATTCTCTGTGACTGCCTACACTCCACCAAGGGCAACCAGCCTTAGTGATGCTGAATGTATTTGCATTACAGACTTAAACCTGAAAACCCCACTGGCTTGTAAATACTGTGCATGACTATACACGGCAAGGACATGGGTGTGTGCTAAGCCTCTGCTTCTTCCCCCAAAAATTCGCTCCCCCTTTCCATCTAATGCAACTGTGAAATCACCAGAGCAAGACGCAATAAATCTCTGCCTATAATTCTTCTATGCACACAGAGTCATGTTTTCACATTAGTGCCAAAACGAAATTTCTTTACCAATTTGAAAGCACACTTACTGCTCTTTTTTTTTCGGGCCAAGTGAAAATCTCTTTTTACAATTTGAAATCACTTTTACAGACTGACACATTATGAAACCACTATTTTTGATTTATTTAATTGGACGTGTCCAAGCTGTTTTTTTTTCAGACCAACACCATGTGCATTCTCTGTGACTGCCTACACTCCAGCAAGGGCAACCAGCCTTAGTGATGCTGAATGTATTTGCATTACAGACTTAAACCTGAAAACCCCACTGGCTTGTAAATACTGTGCATGACTATACACGGCAAGGACATGGGTGTGTGCTAAGCCTCTGCTTCTTCCCCCAATAATTCGCTCCCCCTTTCCATCTAATGCAACTGTGAAATCACCAGAGCAAGACGCAATAAATCTCTGCCTATAATTCTTCTATGCACACAGAGTCATGTTTTCACATTAGTCCCACAACGAAATTTCTTTGCCAATTTGAAAGCACACTTACTGCTCTTTTTTTTTTCGGGCCAAGTGAAAATCTCTTTTTACAATTTGAATTCACTTTTACAGACTGACACATTATGAAACCACTATTTTTGATTTATTTAATTGCACGTGTCCAAGCTGTTTTTTTTTCAGACCACCACCATGTGCATTCTCTGTGACTGCCTACACTCCACCAAGGGCAACCAGCCTTAGTGATGCTGAATGTATTTGCATTACAGACTTAAACCTGAAAACCCCACTCGCTTGTAAATACTGTGCATGACTATACACGGCAAGGACATGGGTGTGTGCTAAGCCTCTGCTTCTTCCCCCAAAAATTCGCTCCCCCTTTCCATCTAATGCAACTGTGAAATCACCAGAGCAAGACGCAATAAATCTCTGCCTATAATTCTTCTATGCACACAGAGTCATGTTTTCACATTAGTGCCAAAACGAAATTTCTTTGCCAATTTGAAAGCACACTTACTGCTCTTTTTTTTTTTCGGGGCAAGTGTAAATCACTTTTACACACTGACACATTATGAAACCACCATGTGTAACTACAACAAAAACAATTCCCATTTCTATTATTCATTTCTTAAGTTACCACATACATCCCCTCTCAAACTGTAAACTCACCTTTAAAATTAGTTAGTTGTGAAAGAAATGTGACACTCAAACAGCAGATTATCAGAGCCAGGATCTCTGTTCTGTTCACCTCTCTCCTCTCAGCAGAACCAGATAATGGCAAACTTTCCCTCTATTTTTCCACACATATACATGTAAGTTTCAAATCTCAGTGCTTCCCCCTTTTTTTCACATGTATTCACACATTTCTATTGGTTGAAAACCAACCCTTTTCCAAAAGTACCCTGCCCCCAACTTGACTTCTGCCTAGTACCCTTCCCCCAACTTGACTTCTGCCTGCTACCATAGCAACAGCTCATGGAACACTGCTGTGTGCAGTTAGGTCAGAAGTTCGACACACAATGTTTCAATTCAACAGAGCAAGAGTGCTTGACTTTTCAAACCTTACAGCAAATCCATAGTACTGTTCTTTGGTTACACATTTTTTTGTACCAATACAAAACATGCTTCTATTAATTTTCACATACAGCCTAGTTTTTATTCTAGAATGGTATGAAACAGCCAATCAGTTCTTTTTGTTTTAAAAAAATATGTATGCCTCCATTTCCAAACTGTCTTTCTTTTCTTATTGCCATTCTACTGAAAGACACCTCCTGAGTGCATCCAGTTCTCCTTTGAAGATGTTCACAGTGTGGATTGTAGGGCACAGCTATGTCTTCTGGAGTGAAAAGTTTGCAGAGAAAACAGATATGGTGAGAGACCTTGCTTTGCCAAATGTAGACATTAAATGGATTGGTCAGAGAGGGTTAAAGTGGCACCAATTGATGCCATTGGTGAAATCCTTCATTCAAATCCAACACCCTGACCTCATAATAGTGCACTGTGGTGGCAATGACCTAGGCACTTTGACTGGGGTAGGTCTGGAAATGCTTATGAAGGACACCTTTGCACAACTGTTTTCACTTTTCCCTAAAACTGCCTTTGTGTTTTCCAACATATGCCAAAGGCAAAAATGGAACTGGTCCAATCATTTCTGTCCACAGATTGACAAAGCAAGAAAGCACGTCAACAAATCTGTTTCTGCTTTCCTCCGTGACTATGGTATGGGTGCCATTTACCACAACAACTTGCGTTATGACATGCAAGACATTTATAGAGGAGATGGTGTGCACTTCAATGATGAAGGGAACAGAGTCTTCCTCTTGAACCTTAGACTCTGCATCGGTACTTACTTGTAGGTACCACTAAAAAAATGACTTCATAAACACAACAGCTCTTTTTAGAGCACCCTAATTTCTAAACTCTTAAATCTGCTTTTCATTTATCTTTTTTTTTTTTTTTTTACCGTACGCTTACCGTAAGCTTACCGTACGCGTACCCCGTGATTTTTTTTTAAATCAATAAATGTTTTTTTTGTACTTTTCTGTCCTTCTTTGACCCCCTTACAAATGTTAGGGGGTCTGTAACTCTCCTCATTGCCCCCTTTCCTTGTTTTCACTCTTTTTTTTCAGAGTGAAATACACAAAATGGCGGCCGCCGCTTCCTGGTTTCGACCGATTCGAATGTTTACTAAGATCTAAGAGCCAATCAGAATCGCGCTCGCGCACGCCGCCGTACGCTTACCGTAAGCGTACGGTAAGCGTACCGTAAGCGGGCTCAGATATATATATTGATTTAAAGGCTATTTTCTCAGAATCTACTGAACAGATTTACACCAAACCTACAAAAGGCACTTCCTTGACCTGAGGACTACCTCTCTGCCAAATTTCAAGTAATTCTGTTCAGCCGTTCGGGCTGTAGCTCGTTCTAAAGGTCCTATGGAAAAATGCATGGGAAAAACGCGTTTTGGGACCCCCCTTTTATCTCAGCCCCCGCTTGACGAATCCCCCCGAGACTTTCAGGGTAGGAGCGGAGCGTAGCGCCCCACCTATTTTGAGAAATTCGCGAGGATTCGTCGACCGGCGCCAAAGTTATTCAAAATAGAATGTTGAGGTTTTCCTATGGAAACGTGGTCCTAACTATAACTACCTACTGGCGACCGCCAGTAGGTAATATATACATATATATATATATATATATATATATGCAAAAAACAAGCCGAGAACTCTGGGTAGTTCTCAAGTTTAGGTGGAAAGCAGCTCCTTTAAAGAGCACTCTCAACACCAGCGACACTCTAGATCTGCTCACCTCAAATGTCTGCTTTTCTGTCAAGGTCTTTAAGCATAGGATTAGCAAAGTGCCATCCACGCCTAGATAAAAAGGGACAAAGTCTTTTGCCAATTCCACAGCAAAGTCTTTAAGCATAGGACTAGCACAGTGCTGTCCATGCCGAGCTGTAAAATGACAAAAGCCATTTACCATTCCAGGCACTGTATTACAGCTTTGAATTGGTAAAATACCAACCAAGCCAACCTCAAATGAGTATACGCAACCCCTGACACAGTGTTTCACTCTCATTAGAGCTCTTCAGAGAGGTATAGCTTTGTCCAGACACAAGGGAGCACCCAGTATAAGTCAAAACAATACCCTTTCAGGCATAGAGTGATGCATAAATTATGCAAAAAAGAAGCCGAGAACTCTGGGTAGTTCTCAAGTTTAGTCATAATATGTGTATATATATATATATATGTGCGTGTGTGTGTGTGTATATATATATATATATGTGTGTGTATATATATGTATATATATATATGTGTGTGTGTATATATATATATGTATATATATTATAATTGCATGATAACGTTTGTATTGTAAGTTATGACAGGCTATACCATAACATTCCATACTATACAATGACAGTTCATGCCATACTATTTCAATTATAAGCCATACCTTTCCATACAATACAATTCCAGGCCATACTATACAATGGCAGGCCACACCAAACCATAATATACAATTTCAGGCCATACCATACAATGACAGGCCATACCATACTATAGTGCACAGTGACAGGCCATACCATATCACACCATACCAAATCATACAATACATTGATGGGCCATACAATGCTATAAAATGATAAAATGACAGGCCTCTACCATACCTTACTGTAAAATGGCAGCCCATACCCTACAATACCATACAATGACAGGTCATGCATACCATACTATTCAATGTCATGCCACACCACTTAAAGTACAGCAACACATGAAAGTCTGAGTACATTTAATACATCTTAAATCTAGATATATTACCCTGCTTATGCACACATACATTCCATGTACTTATGTATCGTTATATTTATTACTATACTCCTAATTCAGTGTCTCCAATGCACTACCTTATATCTCACTTCGTACCTCTCTCAATATATCCTCTACCTCAACTCTCTGACTCATCCTAAACCTCAATCTGCTACTCTCTCCAATGCACTGCCCTATTTAACACTCTATACCTCTCTCGGTATACTAGGAGCCCCAAAATGACCCTTTCTAGACTCTTCACTCATCTGCCCCTCCCTTTCATCATCTCAAACCTCTTTTACTATTCATATCTCCCAACGAGGCCTTTCTAAACCATTCCCTCTGACTCCTCCCCAACTCCTCCCAAACCTGCACCTGCTGCTATGATCTCCAAATATACATGTTCTAGACCCTTCCCTATTCTGTTCCTCCACTATCGTTTTCAATCCAACTAAAAGACTCCTATTTCCACCACTCCAAATTAATTTGGTATTTCCCTATGCTAATTCACCACTAATCCTGTTTGGGTTCTGGAGTTGTGTGCTACTTCTTGAAAACCACTTTGAAACCTTATCAGGGGTATCCAGCCCTATATAAATGCAACCCCCTCCCTCTTCTATCCTTTTCAACCCAAATAACAGACTCACATGTCCACCTCTCGAATAAATGTCATATTTCCCTATACTAACTCACTAGTAATCCTTTTAGGGTTCTGGAGTAGCGTGCTATTCGCCGAAAAGCGCTTCAATGCCTCATCAGATGTAGTAAGTGCTATATAAATGCAATTACAATTACTGTTACAATACAATACTATACAATGGCAGGCCATACCATACCATATTATACAATGGCAGGCCAATACATACCATATTATACAATAACAGGGCATACGTTAGCATACTGCAAAATGACAGGCCATACTGTACCATATGTTACAATGATAGGCCGTACCATACCATATTATACAATGACAGCCTATACCATACAATATAATACAGTGTCAGGCCATAGCATACTATACTATAGAATGACATGCCATACCATTACATATCATACTATAGAATGACAAACCATAATATTACATACCATGCTATAGAATAACAGGCCATACTAAACAATGATGGGCTGTACCATACTATACAATTACAGGCTAAACCATAACATGCCATACAATACAGTGAGAGGCCATACCATACTATCCAATGACAGGCCATACCATACTATAGAATGACAGGCCATACATACCATACTACACAATGACAGGCTAGACCATACTGTACAATGACAGGCTATACCATACATACTATATAAGCCTTGAAAAATCTACTTGCCCACTTGCTGTGGAGAGTCAGATTTTATCATGTCCAACTGTATTTAGGACCCACTCGCCCTCTCACTGTTCTGGCGAGTTGACAAGGAGCAAGTGTTCTGTTCAGTTAGAAAGTGAAGGAGCAATAAAGATGCCTTTAAATCTTGTTTTATATTGTCACATTTGCTCTGTGTTCAGAGACAGAATTCATAAGTCAGTCTACAATTACTGTTCCTTCTCAGACTGTGGAGTTTCAGGATTTTGTAAAGTGAACTGTCTGACCTGCTGTCCAAAGTGTGAAATGAAAGGCTGGAGCGTTTCAGGTTTTTCCTAACATACATTCAAATAGCTAATAATTCAACTGTACAAACATTTCAATATATATTTCAGTAGTTGTGAAAGCCCATTTTTTGTACTTCTGTGTGATGAAAATAATATTTTGATAGGATGAAAAACAAATCAGAACACTTTACTTGGAGATATGCAAATGATACATATGTTTTCTGAAACCTAATTTTCACAGATTATTGTTAATACATTATACCATTTTATCATTAAAGCTGCAGAGTATTGGGAAGTTTTTGGGCCATTTCTTCGAAATGTACTGTCTGTAAATGTAAGTGCGCTACCACATCATGTTTTAGTAGTATATTTATTTACAGTGAGTGTTTAAACATGAACTGAAAAAACACTCCTGCCCTAATGGCAATGCTATTAGTAAACTGAGAAGCAAGTCAGGGATCATGTCTACCATATATGTGGGCAAGATTCTTAATACACTCATGGAGCAAACGTTTAGTCTATTTAATCAAACAAAAGAGTTTTGTTTTGTACAGCATAAATGCCGAACTCACTTATTTGAAGGTGCACTCATGTGAGAATGACGAATAAGGCAACAATGTAAAATAAAATATTTGCCAATGATCACACAATCTGAAGCCAGTTTACGGGTCAAGTACATTACAGTTAGGTCAAGTAGGTTATTCAAATTACTCGACCTGCAGTTCTTGTAACATTTTATTGATTTTTTGAGGCCTCCTATATAATGACAGACTATACCATACATACATTACAATAACCAGCCATACCATACTATACAATGATATGCCATACCATACTGTACGACAGGCCAAACCACACAATGGCAGTCCATACCATATAATACAATGACAGGCCAACCATTTCATACCAGGCAATGACAGAAAATACCATACTATACAATTACAGCTCATACCATACAAAGACATACTATACAATGCAAAGCCGTACCATACCATGATAGGCCATGCTGTACTATACTATACAATGATAGGCCATCCCCTACCATACTATACAATGACTGTCCATAATATATCATACAGTACAATGACAATCCAAAACATACTATACAATGACAGACCATACCATACAATGAAAGACTATAGCATACTATACTATACAATGAGAGATCATATCATGCCATAAAATGACAGATCATGCCATACAATGAACGTCCATACCATACTGCACCATGACATGACAAGCCATACCATACCATACCATAATATACAATGACAGACCATACCATATAATACCATAAAATACAATGAGGGGCCATATCATTCTTTACAATGACAGGCCATACCATATCTTCCAGATCATACCATACTATAAAATGACAGGCCATACCATTCAATTGCTTACTATATAGTGACAGGACATACTACACTTGCCCACCATACAAAATTATACAATGACAGTCCATACTATTCATTGACATACCATACTATACAAAGTCAGGCTATACCATACATTACGATCAAATGAAAGGCCATACCACATTATACAATGACAGTCCATACCATACTATACAATGAAAGACCATACCATGCTATACAATGAAATGCCATACCATACTATACTTTACAATGTCGGACCATACCATACTTTATAACGGCAGGCTATACCATGCCATACCATACAATGAATAGCCCATAAAATGCAATGGCGGGTCATACCATACAATGACATGCTATACCATACCATACAATACAATGATATGCCTTAGTATACCATATTATACAATAACATGCCATATCATGCAATGCTATACAATGACAGGCCATGGCATACTATACTACAGAATGACAAGCCATTCCACTACATACCATACTATACAACGAGCAGCCTTAATAATACATACCATACTATAGAGTAACAGGCCATACTATACAATGATGGGCCATACCATACTATAAAATGATACACCAGACCATATCATACCATAAAATGACAAGCCATACCATATTATACTATAAAATGACAGGCCATACAGTACCATACCGTACAATACAATGACAGGCCATACCACAGTATGCAGTGACAGGTCATGCAATAAATACCATTCCTTAAAATAACAGGCCATACCATACCATACCACAATACACGACAGGCCATACCATACCATACCACACTATACAATGACCAGCCATACCATACTATACAATGAGAGACTATTATATACTATACAATGACAGATCATACCATATCACCCCATACAATACAATGACTAGCCATACCATACTTTACAATGTCAGGCCATACAATGATTGGCCATAACATACCATGCTGTGCAATTACAGACCATACTATACAAAGACAGCCTATACCATATCATATCATGACAGACTGTACCGTACGATACTATACTATACCAGGCCATATAATACCCTAAATACTATGACAGACAAAGCCATACTTTACAAAGACAAACCATACTAAACCATACAATGACAGGCCGTATCATACTATACCAAGACAGGCCATACCGTGCCATACTGTACATTGACAGGAAGCATCCAAAGAAGAACAAAGCACTTTTCAATATGCTATTATTTTGTCACTAGAATGTTATGTTCAACCCGTAATCACGGGAACATAAACCAATTTAAAGCATGGCCTGTTTCTGCATAAAATGTTTTAATCATTCCAAAGACATCCTATAAATCCTGAAACATGTATCAAAAAAGTACTTTGTTACAAATTAAATGAGTAATTGCTCGATAGCAATAGCACAAAACCAAATAATATATTTTGAAATCACTGTTAAAAGCGAAGCTAACAACCAGTGGCCAGCTGATGTTGTACTGCGCCAGCAGAATAACTTCTAGGAGGGGAAGGGTAGAGGATGAAAAGTAAAGAGAAACAATCTCGAGCAGTGAAAGCAGCAGCACAAGCGAAACCACAAGCAAGACAACCTAATGCACTTATAGCATGGGAAGCAGAAAATAAAATATGCAGAGGCAGGAAGTGGAAGCAGCAGAAGGACACTCTCCAAAGAAGGAAGGCCATCGCTGGGTGCTCCAGGGAAACATTCAAACGGAAAGTGAAGCCAGCATGCGTTGACCAAACAGTAGCCACCAAATAAAACTGGCAATGAACCCAGTGAATGGTAAGCAGTGGGCGGTCTCTAAGCCTTCTGTATGTAAACAAAATGTCTCTCAAGCGACAGCGCAATTTCTGCCTCGGGCGAGACGTAAAAATGGTTGCTGCTTATGCTGAATAGCATAGGCAACAACACCAAAAGCCAAACTGGCCAGCCCCAGTGTGATGATGTATACATAGTCTGGGGCTGGCACACATGCTCGCATATTTTATTTGTTTTACTTTTAATTTATAGTGACGAGATAGTGAGTGCCCATCTTCGAGTGGTATATTTTAAAAGTTTATAAATGCGCAAGAACATTTTATAGGGAAAGCAATAGTTCGGTAGCAAATTGCCGCTGCCAGGCCGTCTGAAAAAACGATATATATTTTAGAATATTAAAAACAAGATGAAGGGGGTTGAGCCAAAAGTGTAGCAGAGGGGCGGCAAATAATTCCCATGAGTAGCAGGAAGCGAAGGTAAACATGGTGTGGTGTAACAATGGAGGAGCTGGAGAGGGTAGAACAAAAAAAATAAAAAATAGTGTACTAGGGAGAATCGGGGAAGCAGCAGATCAGAGGGAGGGGGCGAGCAACAGGGAGAATGTGGGGGGCTGTGGATGTGATTACTGATGCAGTGCACGGCAGAAGATAGCAAGACAACACATACACTCCCATGTGGTCTTGAAAGTAGTTGTCAGATGTCAGCCGAGGAAGGATGCAATCACCAAATGAAAAGGACGGTAAGGCTCCAGGTGAGGAACAGAAAAACAGGAAAGCCATAGAGTAAGAAGCAAGCACATGGCATTAACTAGAAATCGAGCTAGTGATAAACAATGAGCTGAACCAAAGCCCACTGTAACTATTGATATTTTACAAAACAGGTTTGTGACATATCGGCGGGATATTAACACTAATAAAAGTAATTACTCATGACAAAAATACTGACAATTAAAAAAAAAAATGCAGACTTTGTTTTTTCTGAAAGATTTAATTTTTTAAAACTCTATTTAACCTTAATTGGGTGGACAGGTCCGCCTGTCCGTAATAGACAGGTAATAGTAGTCAGATAGTCATCACCATATATTGTGCACCAGGAAAAATTGTTTATTTCTCCCAAATGTCTTTTTGTTGAAATTTGTAGCACATACACACACACTCTATACACACACACACACTACGACACACTTTATACGCGCACACACTCTCTCTCTGGCTTGATAGAGTTTAGATATGTGGGAGAGCTTTGGAAACTACTTAGCTAAGTGCTTTAAGTAGGACGGGTCCTTTCAGTGGTCCGACCCAGCAGTAATTAAAACCTAATTTTGACATGGGTCACTAATGGGTCTTATACATAGGTCCTTAAATTTTAAAGACAAAAACATGTATTGAGTTCTCAACAACAAGATAATCAAAGTCAGACATTCTAACCTGTTCACACACCACATGTTTTACTTAATCCTGCATTCCCTAAAAGTATTTGGCAGCACATTTACTATTTTTTCATGAAAAGCAGCGCAGCAAAGGAACTTGCTGTGCTGCCTTGCGTGAAAGGGAGAGACCATTTGTGCTCTCTCCTTGTGCCGGTGCACGCTGTGCTGGCTAGGGCCAATGTAAGGACCTTGCAGCATAGTCCATAGTGCAAGGGTGCCTGTGTTACAGTCAGGATTGTGTTTTTGTGCAGGAAGAGATACCTTCCTGCTGAAAAGAAAATCCTTTAAGAGTCATTGTCCTCTTTCTTTGTGTGATGCAGATTGCAGCAAAACATGTAAAGAGGAAGTAACAAGAATTGCATATACTTCCAGTTAGGCCTCTGTGGGATAGGCGCATCATTTGGTGCAAATCCAGGTTCACAAGTCTCTGTAAAATTGGGTTTGCATAAAAATACATGGGTGGATACATGGGAACACCCATGCTCCACCCAAGTAATGCCTACCCATGCAAAGTAATGGAAGGCAGCGCTTTGTGATGCGTTGCATTATCTGTATTTACTAAACCATGCAATGACTTTGTTTGGCTTAGTAAATGCCAAAAATGATTTTGCATTGGGGCTCTGCCGCAAACATGACGCAGCTCTACGCAAAATCATAGTTAATCTGAGCCTTAATTTCTAGATGTTATTATTCCATAGTTTTATTTTTCATACAAGATATCTGTCTTATATAGCATATTCATTTAACTGAATCACCTCTGAGTGTCAGGGTGAGTTTAGGTTGTGGATGGGTGTTGATGAACGGACATGATTCACAGTGCTGAAGTGGAAGCTGAAGGCAGTGTGAGTTTCTCACAGCATCTGTCAGTGGGTCCTACGGTGTTTAGACTACATGCCTACAAAAAAATGTGCCGTTGTGTTAATTTTTCTCATAGAGGGGAAAAAAAATAAGAGGAAAAGAATTACTATTTTTGCAGTATAAATCTTTTCTGGATTCACGTGCTGTGCATTATTTCGCCATCTAATGGTTGGATCCGGAATTCTTCTCAAATACGTATTGTCCTTGTACTCTTTCTTTTGTTGTTGGTGGGCGTCGATGTACCTCAATTTGGTGTCCCCTGGTGACGTCGTTGTGCTTCTACCTGAGACTCCCACCTTCGGTCGCCATCGTCAGTTTCTTTTTTTTCCGCCATTGGGTCTGGACGTATCCTGAAGATGCTCCAACAATTGGTAGAGAAATTTCTAGAAAAATTGAAAAAACCTTATTGGAAATCGACAGGAGAGAAGGAAACATCAGTAGAGGTACCAGAGAAGCGTTTACGGAAAGTTGAGGGCCCTCTTTGACAAATCCAGGGAATGCACAGGGGGCTCCCTCTGCTTGTTGATTGAGAAAACACTGTTCCAGTTCTGAAAGAATTGCCATCACAAGTTTGCCCAGAAGGACCAGCATCCGGTCTGCAACTTTTGCCTGTTGGTAGACCACTGAAGTGAGGACTGCAACGAGTGCTCAGTATTCACCCCAAAACATCTGAGGGTGAGAGAGAGGCAGAGAAGAGCCCACTACAGCATGCAGAGTCTACTTCCACCACCGTCTCTACAAGACGTGGGTCTATCAAGCGATGAGAAGGAGAACATTACAGAAGGACCAGAAGTAGAGGCAGAGACCCACATACAGATCGTGGACATCGAGACACAAGGGGGCAAGAAGACCCCTCAAGAGGTAAGAGAACCTTCATCCTCAAAAAAATTAGGAGAGACCCGAAAAATGTTACGAGCTTGAAGGTAACCTCAGCATTGAAGCACTCGATGGGTGCAGCTGTGCCCAGAGAGAGGAGTACACTTGGATGCTTCAAAAAGGACACCGCAGTGGTAAAGACCCTGAAAATATCCGAAATGTCAAAGGACAGTCAAGGAAAAGACGCATCAATGTCGAAACAGGAGCGGTCAGAATCGGAGAGACACAGTTCGGCAAGGGCTCCAGCTTCAAAAGACTCCTCAATCATGAAGAGAAAACCAGAAATTTTCGACGCCCAACAACAAGCTTCAGAGATGGAGAGGAAGAGGAGAAGGCTCAAGGCCAAAAAGGCTAGTCTTTCCAGAAGAAAAAGGACTTAGATGAAAGTTTAAAACATTATTGAATCTCTACTAAGAGCTCGACAACAACAGAGCAAGGGTAGAAAAGCGTTGAAGACATCAAGCCGCCCTTAACTCCTGAATCTCAAGAGGAACAGGAAGAGGAAATGTTCTATAAAAAAGAGGAAGTACATGTGTACTTGGGTTGAGAGGCTTCAGAATACCAAGACACACACTGGCAGGATCTTGAAACAGATTCTTCAGAAGAGACTGTCGACACATATCCTTTGAGGCCATCACCACCCAACGACATTGGGATGTATAATCAAGTGATCAAGAAGGCAGCAGATAGATATGGAGTTCAACTTCAAGCCTCAATACAGTCAGTTCCTGGTGTCCATGATAAGCTGGTGTTCAGAGAAAGGTATACTGGCATGGGGATTTTGGAGCCTTTTTCTAAAGTACTGAAAGCAAAATGTTGGCACTAAACTAATTCACAAAACACGATATGCCAGTTTGTCTTAAACGCAATGCTTGACCCAGCTCTCTGCAAGAAATAGTACGCAGTAACTCCACTCCCTGGCGTTACCGGTATCCGGGGTGCAGTTAACTCTGAGGACTGGATATTAGAAGTAATTCTAATCCTGCTTCCCCTGGTTATTCCCCATTTCATGCCCAGTATTTTCACCCAAAGGTCTCAGCTGCTTGCAGCAGCCAAGTCTCCTGGTGCAATATAATATAGCCGGTGTGGACCTTGTTATTACTGTTCCATTGGAATTCTAACAGCATTTACCAACAATGCCAAAGTCCATTGATTGATTATGTGCTGATCACCATGTGGGGTCCTGCACCAGTGCCCTCTTTTGGTGAGCCTGTAGGAAATGTGTTTGCTTCCTTTGTTACCACATGGAGGCCCAGATTCAGTCCTATTCATAAATTCAACTGTGGCTTATCCTAAAAACTATTAGGCTCTAACCAAATGTTTGATGCACTCTACATTGCCGGCCATGAAACCCTGGTTTTCACAGTCCGTATACTGTATGCCTTTCTAAAATGGGCCGGTACTTCATAATACGGAGTACCGGCGAGGGAGAGTATGAGCACTTCTCAAGGGAGACGTAATACTTTTAATTGGAGAGTACCGGCACTTCTCTGAAGCATCCTGGTACTCTGGTACCGAGTACCTGCACTTCTATTTTTCCATTTGAAGCACTGAGTCAGTAAGTAAAGCCATTTGCTCTTCTTTATAGGTGAAAGAAAAGCTGATTCGCTATCAGGCACAGTCGTCTAGAGTCACTAAATGAACTTGAATGCATACACCGATCTCTCTTCTCCTTTTACATGCCTGGAACAGTGAGAGCACCACTCTGGTCACTCACGCGTAACCTGGACATGCCTCCCACACAGGCCACCCTTCAAACCCACAGTCTGGTGTCCCCCGTCGGTGTAGGGTACCGCAGAGTCAGTAAAGTGCTTCAGGGCCTCACCAGAGGAATGAAACGCTGTATAAATCGATCTCCGGTACAATACAATAACAGTTAATGAACAACATTGCTGATCATAATAATAATGTTATTGATAGGTATTTAAAACTATTTAATAAAAAAGTATTTAATAAAGAAATCGCAATTCTAGACATAAGTGAAGTCAAAAACAGTGGCAGCTGGTGGCTTTTGAAAGTGGTGGGGGGCGTAAAAGTCATCTTCAGCTGTCACCGAGTGAACAAAGCGAGGGGGTTTCAGGCGAAAGGAGAGTGTCTTCACATTCCCTGCACAGGCACATGTATGAAGATGGGCTTTACATCAGTCTAACACCAAAACATAACTCTGAAGGGGTGAGAAGGCAAATTGAAATTACTGTATTAAAGAACTTAACTAAAAATGGATAACATTGATTTTGTTTTGTCATTATTTGCCCAGGGACAACATGCACACAGTAGTGTCCTTTCACTTGCACAGTCACTGTATAAAAGCCTGGCACTGTGCGCCTATTCGTACTGCAGCCGCAGGTGCCTTACCTGTCCTCAGTGCCCCCTCAAAGAAGCATTAGAAGGCAGGCAAGCAACACCTGCTCGGAACCACACACACACACACTTTGAATTGTTTAAGGAGCTTTGTGGTTAAATCATCCGTGGTCCCTCTAATTGTGCAATAACACCGCACATTATGACGGCTTTCCTTGCCATGCACATTCATAGCAGCAAGCCATGTCCACATTTTTCACTGAGCACTTCCCCAAGCAGGCCTCTTTAATATGACTTATTCATTCGCGAACTCCCAAATTTGATTATTCCTAACTCAGATAATGAATATAGGAGGTCTAAGGAAACAATAAGAAGACGGCAATGATACTTGAACGCTCTTCCCTTGTTTATACTATGCTGTGGAGGGGTAACAGTGTTTAAAGTCTGAAATATAGCGCCTCATTTTGAAGATAATTGTATTGAGGGAAAAAGTAACATCTGTCAACTTGGACACAAGTTCCAACTTAAAATATATATATATATTTTAACGTTTTTACATAGCGCGACTCGACGGTATTGGAGCGCTTTACATGAGCACTATTTACAGTAGACAAGGACATTCATTAGGTTTTTTCGTTTGGGGAGATTAAATGATTTGCATAGAATGTTGAGCTGGGCAGAGACTCGAACCTAGCTCCCCCCACCAAAGTCAGCAGCTCTGACCATGATGCCACATCCTCCTAATGTTTACAATTTTGCCTCCAGAAGAACATGATGCTTTGTAAAACGCACCTTATCTTATTATAATGTCCAATTAAATGTTGCACTTTGAGCGGGAGGGCCGTTGTTAGCTGCCAGCACAGACCCCTCCAGTCCATATCTTCCCACACGCTCCCAGGAAGATAATCAAAAAACACAGTCAATCGTGGTGCGCTTTACAATATAGTGGCTCGATAATTGGCCATGTTGCATGCTCCACCTGCACCCACACTGTTTGGATCCACTATGGGAGAACTTGGGGTTGTTTTGTGCTAAAGTCAAGAGCCAATCCAGACGCAGCTCTTATGAAGTTTACTATGTTCTATAGTATGAGAACTGTGCCGGGATTGGATAGGCAAGTCAACACAGCATCCCAATGAAGACTTGGAGAGCTGTCTTTGCTGCCCTAGCCCGTGGTCTCATCGCAGAGTGGATTTGGAGTGAGAAGCATGAAGGACACATGTCAGGCTGGCTGAATCTAGAGACCGGTCAGTTTGTCATGCGTACTTTACCTACACAGTGCTGCAGCTCTACACCCCCTCCGCTCTTGATGGCATTTAAAAATACAATTGCAGCCCACCCCTGCTACGGTATAAAGCCCCGCCAAATGTGTTTTATATATGCCCAGCTGGGTAGTGAATCAAAGCAGTGGGCCAACGCCCTTCCGCCCCTATGCAGAAACCACCTCTGATTAAAAACATTGTTTGCTACAGTGCCATATTAAAACTCCATTACAGTGGCACACTTTTGCTGAAGTGCAATTGGTATTTCATTCAAACTCAGTGGCACAAGCATACGGCTTGATTTCAATTCAGGGGTAGGTGTTCGGCAAGTTTTTCTGTGCATTTTAAAACCATGTTCATACATTTTCTAAAACTGCTAATGAGCAAGCCTTTGCTACCACCAATGCACAATGAAATTAAAATTGTCAGTTACTAGTGAAAATATGTTCTGTATTGGCCATTTCTGTCCTGCCCAGGGTAGATTTTTCTCTTGGTGTGGCACGGTTTCCAAATATTCTTAGTCGATGGTTAGGTCCTCAACCAGTCATTCCCTCCTTGCTCTCCTTGTCCATTCTTTAATATCTACAAATGGCCCTACACTGTCCCAGATTTGGCCTCTATGTGGATGCTTCTCATTTTTTTGTCCCACTTGAAGTTGTCTTCATTTCAGTAGCTCCCTTAAACAGGAGTGGTGGTGGTTGTGTCTTCCTTTCGGTCACCCATAGGAGTGGTGGTGGTTGGGTCTTCCTTTCAGTCACCCATAGGAGTGGTGGTGGTTGTGTCTCCTTTTCGGTCACCCATAGGAGTGGTGGTGGTTGTGTCTCCCTTTCGGTCACCCATAGGAGTGGTGGTGGTTGTGTCTCCTTTTCGGTCACCCATAGGAGTGGTGGTGGTTGTGTCTCCCTTTCGGTCACCCATAGGAGTGGTGGTGGTTGTGTCTTCCTTTCGGTCACCCATAGGAGTGGTGGTGGTTGTGTCTCCCTTTCGGTCACCCATAAGATTGGTGGTGGTTGTGTCTTCCTTTCGGTCACCCATAAGAGTGGTGGTGGTTGTGTCTCCCTTTCGGTCACCCCTAGGAGTGGTAGTGGTTGTATCTTCCTTTCTGTCGCCCATATAAGCAGTGACATTTGTGTCTTCATTTTAGAAGTCCATACAAAAATGGTGGATGGATCTTCTTTTCATTAGCAACTGCGAGCTGTGCCCGTTGTGTCTTCCTTTGAGAAGCATGTATGAATGGTGGCCATTGCGTCTTCATTTCAGAAGCCCATATAAGTGGGAGCAGTATTGTGTCCCTTTCCCTAGCCTAAATGAGTGATGGCAGTTGTGTCTTTTAAACAGCCTTATAAGGGTGGCGATTTTGTCTTCTTTGCAGTTGCCTGTATAAGAAGTTATGGTTGTGTCTTCCTTTCTGTAGCTCTATGAGAAGTGGCATTTGTGTCTTCATTTCAGAAGCCCATGCAAACTGTGATGGTTGGATCTTGCTTTTATTAGCCCATGTGAGCTGTGGCAATTGTGTCTTCGTTTCAGAAGCCAGTATGAGTGTTGGCCATTGTGTCTTTTTTCAGTAGCCCAAATTGAGTGATGGTTGTGTCTTCCTTTCAGAAATTCTTATAAGTGGTGGTGGTTGATTCTTCTTTTCAGTAGCCTGTATGAGCTTTATTGGTTGTGTCTTGGTTTCAGTAGCTCCTAAGAGCAGTGACAGTTGTGTCTTTTTTTAAGAATCCTGTATGAACTGTGCCGGTTGGTCTTCCTTTTAGTAGCCCATATGAGTGGTGGTGGTTGTCTCATTCTTTCAGTAGCCTCTGTGAGGGGTGGTACTTGTGTCTTCCTTCCTATAGCCTGTGTAAATGGTGACTTTCATATTTTTCTTATAGTAGCCCACATGACCAGTGGCGGTTGTGTCTAAGTTTCAGAAGCCTGTATGAGCTGTGCCGGTTGCGTCTTCCTTTCAGTAGCCCATATGAGTGGTGGTGGTTGTCTCGTTCTTTCAGTAGCTTTTTTGAGGGGTGGTGCTTGTGTCTTGCTTCATATAGCCTGTGTGAATGGTGGCCTTCATATTTTTAGGTCGAGCATTTGAGACCTCTTGTATATACTTTGGTATATACTTATATGTGTATGTACTTTGTGGGCTCTGGAGATGAGCCCTAGGACTTGTCTGCTTCCGCTTAGGGACTTTTTTTTCTGTTCAACTTCCTCTATTTAACGGTCGTAATAGAAAACTACCAGTAGAGGTCAGTAAAATACCAGAATTGCTTTCTGCTGAGAGATTTTCTTTTAAAAAAATTTCTGGCAACTGCCTCTATTTGACTTTCTTGATAGAAAACGACCAGCAGAGGTCAGTAAAATGCCAGAATCACATTAGCATTCTCTAGATTCCAGTCCATAGAAATGGTCTTCCACGAGCACCCAGAGACAATAATATTTTTTTCAAATCCCACAAGCCCGGCCTTAAATTGACCCGCGCTGAGTACTAGCGCTGTCTTACAGACTCTCTCCTGAGGCGGAAGCCGGGAGATTTTAGCTCACTAGCACGCTGTGTTTTTAAAAGCATATTTGACTGTCACCTGCATTTCGTGAAGCGCTCGCTCGCTGGTTACACCTGACCGCCCAGCAGATCTATTGCTGTAGCGGAGAGGGTTGCCACAGCAACGCCGCCCTCGGTCACAGGACACGCCCAGCGGCGCTCACCACGCCCACAAGCCCGGCCTTAAATTGACCCGCGCTGAGTACTAGCGCTGTCTTACAGACTCTCTCCTGAGGCGGAAGCCGGGAGATTTTAGCTCACTAGCACGCTGTGTTTTTAAAAGCATATTTGACTGTCACCTGCATTTCGTGAAGCGCTCGCTCGCTGGTTACACCTGACCGCCCAGCAGATCTATTGCTGTAGCGGAGAGGGTTGCCACAGCAACGCCGCCCTCGGTCACAGGACACGCCCAGCGGCGCTCACCACGCCCACAAGCCCGGCCTTAAATTGACCCGCGCTGAGTACTAGCGCTGTCTTACAGACTCTCTCCTGAGGCGGAAGCCGGGAGATTTTAGCTCACTAGCACGCTGTGTTTTTAAAAAGCATATTTGACTGTCACCTGCATTTCGTGAAGCGCTCGCTCGCTGGTTACACCTGACCGCCCAGCAGATCTATTGCTGTAGCGGAGAGGGTTGCCACAGCAACGCCGCCCTCGGTCACAGGACACGCCCAGCGGCGCTCACCACGCCCACAAGCCCGGCCTTAAATTGACCCGCGCTGAGTACTAGCGCTGTCTTACAGACTCTCTCCTGAGGCGGAAGCCGGGAGATTTTAGCTCACTAGCACGCTGTGTTTTTAAAAGCATATTTGACTGTCACCTGCATTTCGTGAAGCGCTCGCTCGCTGGTTACACCTGACCGCCCAGCAGATCTATTGCTGTAGCGGAGAGGGTTGCCACAGCAACGCCGCCCTCGGTCACAGGACACGCCCAGCGGCGCTCACCACGCCCTCTACGTTTATCCGAACCAACACTATTTACATGCATAGGAACCGGAAGCGCAGCGGACGAGCGCAGCGGGCGCGACGATTGCGCGCCGAAGGCGCGCATAAGGCAAGCTCGTCTGCGCTCGTCCGCGCCGAGTCCGGGCCTAGGGCCACCCCCCTTGCTCTGCTTGGTCCGCGGCCCATCGCCATTTCTCCTCTGCTATCCTACTCCTCTGCCGAACTCCTGAGATACAAACCACACGCCGAGAAAGCCCACCCCATACCCCTCCTCAACTACAACTCTTGCATTGGACCGCTTAAATGCCCCTCTTGCACGGAAACGCTGTCCACAGACACCACTATTTCTCCACCCACAGTATCTGCAGCCCTAATAAACGTCCGGTCCTTACCTAAACACAAAATTGAAATCGCTGAGTTTATTGACTCCCATGATCTGGATATACTATTTATCACCGAGACATGGGGAGACGAATCCTCTGGACCTGACTTCAGAGATGCCACGCCTAACAACTATTGTGTAAGCAAGCTAGATAGACCCTTAAGAAAAGGCGGAGGAATAGCAATTATACACAAAGAACACCTAAGACTAACAACATCAGAAATAACTCTTCCTGAATGCGAGGCTCTCCTTTTCGCAATATGCATCTCCAGTAAAACTACTTTTAGAGGTTTGCTAATCTACCGCCCCCCAGGATCTAGATCAAAATTTCTCTCAAACTTAAACAAAATCATTGAGATGACTATTGGATACCAACACTTCACCGTTTTAGGTGACTTTAATTTTCACCTTGAATCCTATGAAGACCCGGATACAGGAATGCTACTCGGTGACTTGGAGTCAGTAGGCCTCACGCAAAATGTCAAATCACCAACCCATTTAGCAGGGCACACCCTAGACGGCCTATTTACCAACAATAAAGACATCACAATCACTAAGGTCATCCCTTTAATATGGACAGACCACTCGGCAGTATGCTTTTCATTTCCCAGTAATCCTTGTCTACCCTCCCAGACAATTTCTGGATCAACAAAATTCAGAGACTGGAAGAACATTAATCTAAACCAGCTCACCCAGATCATACAGGATAGCCCTCCGCTAAACACTCAGGACCCTGTAGCTGCTTCAGCTACTTACCTGGAGAATCTGAACGCAGCCTGCAACAAACTAGCCCCTACAAAAACCTCTCATAGGAACAGAAAGCTGGTCTCCGCCCCCTGGTTCTCAGAACCCCTTAGACTACAGCGCCAATATTGCAGAAATCTAGAAAGGCAATGGCGCCGACACTATAATAATGCCGACAAGATTAGCTATAAACACGCCCTCTCTAATTACAAAAAACTGATTACATCCGAGAAAACCACCTACTACACTAACCAAATAAATCAGGCCAAAAACTCATCAGGAAAACTGTTTCAGGTGGTAACATATCTGTCCAATCCTCTGACACCCTCCTCGGAGGGATCTCAGGCCCTTTCAGATACACTTGCCACATTTTTCGAGGATAAGGTCAGAGCCATCTTCTCCACTTTTTCGCCTAATCCTTCCGTATCCCATACCGAGCACTCCACCGCCAATAATACGCCACAGTTTTCTGCCTTCGAAAACACCACGAAAGAAATTGTTCAACCCCTGATCGTCCGAACTAAATCCGGATCACCACTCGATCCATGCCCTCCTGCCGTCCTTAACCTCGTCGCAGAAGCCGTTGCCCCGTCACTTATTACCATCTGCAACGCAATGTTTACATCCGGCACCTACCCTTCTGTATGGAAAGAAGCCATTATTAAACCACTTCTCAAAAAACCCAGCTTAGATCCTTCTCTCCCAGCCAGTTACAGGCCTATTGCATGCCTCCCTTTTCCGGCCAAAATCTTTGAAAAGATCATGAACCAGCAATTGTCAACGTACATCCATAACAACAACTTACTGGATGATACTCAGTTCGGGTTCCGTCAGGGACACGGCACGGAGACAGCTCTCCTGAAAGCCGCGGACGAAATACGATCCACTATGGACAATGGAGGAGCTGCAATCCTCATACTTCTAGATCTGTCCGCAGCCTTCGACACGGTCGATCATACCATACTGATCGACCGTGTCGCGGCTATAGGAATAAGGGACAAGGCTAAGGAGCTTCTCGCCTCATTCCTGTCAAACCGCCTACAAACGGTGAAGTTGGGACAATTCACCTCCCAGACTTTCTCCCTGCCTTGCGGTGTACCACAGGGCTCCTCGCTAAGCCCGACACTATTTAATATATATGTGTCTGACTTAGCGAGGGTCATCAAATCCTATGGAATTTCTCTCACCACATACGCAGACGACACACAACTTGTGTTGTCCGTATTCGATGATGGCCATACAGTAGCTTCAAACTTCCAATCTGGCATGAAAGCAATAAGCTCCTGGATGTCATCAAACTGCCTTAAGCTGAATTCAGATAAGACAGAAGTGATGACATTCGGGAGACTACAACCAAGCTGGTCTCCACAATGGTGGCCCGAACGAATGGGACAACTTCCAGAACCAGTAGTCAAGGTGCGAAATCTGGGGGTTGTCTTTGACAACAAATTGTCCTTCCAGCAGCATGCAAATTCAGTGGTTTCATCCTCCTTCTATACCTTAAAAAAGATCAAAAAACTCATTCCGTACTTACCATCTTCGGCAGGCAAAACTTTAGTCAGCACGTTAGTCTTTTCTAAAACGGACTATTGTAACGCCTTGCTTCTAAATGCACAACAAAAGGTCCTCAATAAACTACAGACCGTACAGAATGCAGCAGCCAGGATCCTGCTACCCATTCCTAAATTTGCATCGGTCTCCCCTTACATCCAACAGCTACATTGGCTGCCGGTGAGGAGCCGCATCAAATTTAAAGCCTTGTGCATAGCCTACAAAGCGATCCACAATCATGGCCCTCTATTTCTAAAACAAGCCTTTCACCCGCCCGAACAGCGAAGAACACTGCGTTCATCCTCAGCCCAGCTGCTAACAGTCCCCCGTACAAGAAAGGCTAACTGGGGAGACAGACGCTTCACCGTTGTCACAGCTAGACTGTGGAACACTCTCCCTCTTCACATCAAATGCGCACCGACTTTGCTCAATTTCAGAAAAAAATTGAAAACATGGCTGTTCCAAGCCTAAACCCCCCTTCCCCTACAGAGAGTTCTGTGACAACAGCGCCGAGACACCCTCGGGTAATTGCGCGCTCTAAAAATCGCCATAAATAAATAAATAAATAAATAAATAAATAAATCTTGTATTTTCAGTGATATGACCACCAAAAGCCCTGATTTTATATTAACAGAACTTTGGACTATACCATTTCCAGCTGAAAGGCAATATTTCTCTCCATGTGTTTCCATACCTGGAGTGTCACACAGTTTGGTGCTTACTTTCCCTCCATATTAAAGAACAGTAGATGTTTCAGCACCCAGGCTAATGTGCTGCATTGCTAAATACATATAAGGTCCCAAAGGCGAGACCGATTGGATTGCAAATGCTTGCTCTTTTAGTAGCACATATGCGCAGTGGCGGCTGCGTCTTAGTTTCAGAAGCCCAGGTTAGCAGCATTGGTTGTCTTCCTTTCAGCAGCCTGTACGAGTGGTGGCGACTGTGACTTCCTTTCGGGCTCCCTGATCGACGGTGGCTGTTGTGTCTTCATTTCAGTCGCCCCTTTGAGTGCGGACGGTTGCTTCTGTGAATGGGGATGATAAGTTCCTCTGAAGCATTTGACACCAGAGAACTTTCCCTGTTTCCAGGGATCAATAGCATAGTTAGAGCTTTTCTTGTGAGTGAGTGTTTACTGAGTCTAATTAGCTCATTAGCGAGATAAGAGTCTTTCCTCTTAGATAATGTTGTGTGGATATTACAAAGATATTTTAATTGGGTAAAGTATCTTAATGGAAACGTCAGTAGCGAGCGAGGGAAGAGGATGTGAGCCCAGAGTCGAAAATAATGGGAAGAATGCCGAGCAGTGGGCGGGGAGAAGAGGAAAGCAGGAAAGCAATGAAAGGTGGAGGAGGGAGAGAGAGGGAGAGAGAGAGAGAGAGGCGCGGGAGAGGAGGCAGATGCTGGGTGGTGCGTTCAAGGTCAGAAAGTGATGCTCGCATCACCAAAGACAGACATGCTGAGAATGTAGTGTCCCATAAAAAGCAAAAAAAAGATGTGTGTGTTTCGGCGAAGTAGCACAATTAGACGCCAGGGGGAAATATATGTCGCTGCACAATGCTTAATTTGTAAAAAATAAAATAAATACTAGTAATATTAAGTGTAGTGTTTCTTATGAGCCCGCCAGCAGCTCTGCCAAAGTCCAGGGTCACAGTTGCTTACTCTGAAGCCCCCTCGTGCTTCTCCCACCACCCAACACGCCCTGTCTCTTTATCATTCACTTGCAGGTTTTTATCATTCCCTCTTTCTCCCTGGAGCACTGTTTTACTCTCTTTATCTTCTCCCGTTTTCACCCTGTTCTGCTTTTATTCCTCTTGCCTGGGGTCAAAGTCTGATGGTAATAAAGACTGAACGCCGATGCTCACCACCTGAAACCACCGGCACAAATTAAGTACTGCCCGTGTACTAGAGTTCAGTAGCTTCAATGAATCAGGAGGGAGCGAATGTCATCTGCACAGCTAATTATTTGAGTGAGAAGAGGTAAACTGTCAAAAAAGTTGGAATATTACACAATAGCAAATTTGTAAAACACCGCGTAGAGCACCCAAGAAGTGCGGTTACCGCAAGGTCAGATCGGTGCCAACAACCAACAGAAGCACGGAATGAAGAGTGTGTGGCTTGGGATGATGATGCCTCTTTATAAAAGGAACAGCAGATAGCAGCGGAGGTCAGGGGAAAGCAGAGTGTGACCCAGACTTCTCAAGAGCTTGAAGAGAAGAGGAGGTGGGTGGTAGGCGGTGAGCTTAGGAGTTCCAAGCATGAAGGGCAGAAGCAGCTTTCAGACTGGAAATGTCAAGAGTGATAGCTTGGAGATAGTGTAAGGTGGCAAGAGAGGCGTTCAAGAGGCAGTGTGGGACTGCAGGTGGGTCAGGGCAGGCAGGGAGAGCAGATGAGCATCAAAGGTGGAAGCGATTGAGGAGCGCGCGGGAAAGTAAGCGAAAGAGAAGTGTGCGAAAACGATGAAAAGGAAATGAGTTACACAGTTTGTATTCAGCAGACACTCGTACATGACCACACTGAATAGCTCCATAGATTTTCATTGAGGGTGCACCTCTATCCCAAGTGTCCTCCAGTTTCAGTCAGCTCTGTCTCGCATCCATCCGCTGTGGTCCAATTCACCCTAATGGAGACTCGAAACTTACTGAGAGCCTCAGAATTCAGTAAGGTCCCAGATTCAGCCACAGTTTTTAAACTATTGTAAGGCTCCCTACTTCATTGTATTGGCCAAGAGATTTCCACGGCCCCCCAACCATCCTCAGCTGCCCTTGAATTGTAAGAGGTGATTCGCTCCAATCCCGTCATGAGCGCCTCTTCCACTGTACAGACTTGCAAGCAGGGACCGCAGCCTCCTTTATATCAGTCTGAGCAGCTTCATGACATTTAATTAACACCCCCCCCCCCCTCCTACCCACTACCAGCTACAGTGCTCCAAACATCAGTCATGGATATCCACGAGTTCCTGGTAAATCATAATATTCCGGGTAGTATGTTTCTATGTTGAGGTCAACAATATCGATCTACTAAAATATTGGGTCCTCTACATTCCCTACCACTAGGCCATCAGGGTATTGTGTATTTATTGTTCTCAACATCAACTACAATGTACCGGGAGTCTATTTAGTGGATGCAATATTATTGCCATGTGAAATAGTGCCCCTATCCATTCCTTGATCTTTGGAAAATGTTCTCAAGAAATAGTTGTTTGTTTGCCTTACTTGTTTCTCAGACACTTTATTCCTTTCCCTGCAGAGTTACACCAAGAGCTCCAGTTTCATTGTTACCCTCCACCCCCTGCAGAACACCATCACAGATTTCTGGAGGCTGGTGTACGACTATGGCTGCACCACCATCGTCATGCTGAACCAGCTCAACCAGTCCAACTCCGCCTGGGTAGGTATCCAACGCTGAATAGCGGGGAGCACGCTTTACCTGAATCAGCAACGTCTGTTTTGTTAGACACAAGACACCATTTCAGATCGGTTCATTAGTTTGAGGTGGAGAGGGGTGGGATCTCTGAATGCTAAGGCATCTCTTTATAAACAGGTCATTGCTCGCAAGGTGCAATCGCTCTGGCATGCCTCTCAGAACCCCCTGTGACGATGGTGAAACTCTGCGCACACCCTTACAAGGAAGCAGATCATGGTTGCTCAGATCTCATAATGGACATTGTCTTTTGCTAATTTACTGAAAGAGCCTACCACTGGTGGAAGTACCAGTTTACAAATTCCAAGTCATTTTGTATTCGCTCCAGCTGTAGCATATAGAATTACATATACATCTGGAAATGGTTTCCTTTTTCCATTATTTTCTTTGGTGTTTCAAAGGGTAATATTTATTTAATTAGAATTGTATTTGGATTGTTAATCTTCGGTAGTCCAAGGCTCAAAACCTCCTATGTCACAACTGAATTCAGTAAAGACCACATGTATCTGGTCAGCCGGGATTTCCATGAGGGAAGTGGACTCAACCACAATCCATTGAGACGGGGGAATATTGACAAGTAAGGAGGCACGTGGGAATGGTCCACTTCATTATCTGCTGTAGAGTCGTGGAATGCTTAATGACGGCTGTAAAACACTGAACAACCCGACATGCCCGGTCATTGCAGCGAGCACCCCGGGATGGACGTTCCTGTAAGCTGAAGCTGTTGACATGGAAAAAAGGAAGAGACTTTGCCTCATCTGAGGCCATTGTGCACGCACTACGACTGAAAGTGAGGGGGAGAACCAGTCAGCCCCAATGAAACAGGTGATCAGAATTTTTACTTGAGTTCCTGAGGCAGATTATTAACTTCCTTAGAATATGAACATCCATTTATAAACCCCTGAGGTTAGGGATATCCGTGCCAGATACACTGAAGTGGATTATTCACCATTAAGACTGGGCAGGTTTCTCCGAGACGTTGATGTGAATTATTACTCCGATGTGAGGAAAGTATATTTCTGCAGTAGAGTATTAACTCTTGAGATTGTAAATGGTAAGTGTTTGAGATCACAAAATGTATTAACCCCGTAGGTTAGGTATGTTTCACCTGTGACGTCCTGAGGTGAATTATTAATCCATTTCTTTAGGAAGGTATGTGCCTTGGACCCTGGAGTGGAATATTAACCCCAGTGGTTAGAAATCCGGTCTGGGGCCCAGAAGTAAACTTGTAACCCATGGGATTAGGAGGCTCTGGGAATATGTTGGCTTGTTAATCAGTAAAGTCTACTTTTTACGATGAGATTGATTATCAACGTCCAAGTTTGTGGGGTCTGTCTGAGACCACGTAATTGAACAATCTGATAGAGACATGTAGCTGCAGATTCTGCACCTTTGAATTCCCCAGGCGTCAGGCTGGATCCAGAAACTTTTGCTGAGCAATACCCCTTGCGCGCGGCGTCGACCGGCTCTATTCTGCTCCTCCTGACGTCATGCGTGTCGGCAGCGTCTGTTATGACTCCACGGTGCGTATATAGGCAGGTTGGGAGAGCTCAGGGATAGAATATGCACTCGCTGAGGTTGGGGAGCTCAGTGATAGAATATGTACTTTATGAGGTTGGGAGGCTCAGTGATAGAATATGCACTCGCTGAGGTTGGGAAGCTCAGTGATAGAATATGCACTTTGTCAGGTTGGGAGGCTCAGTGATAGAATATGCACTCGCTGAGGTTGGTAAGCTCAGTGATAGAATGTGCACTTTATGTTGTTGTAAAGCTCAGTGATAGAATATGCACTCATGGAGGTTGGGAAGTTCAGCAATAGAATATGCACTTTAGGAGGTTGTGAAGCTCAGTGATAGAAAATGCACTTTGTGAGGTTGGGAAGCTCAGTGATAGAATATGCACTCTGTGAGGTTGGGAAGCTCAGTGATAGAATATGCACTCACTGAGGTTGGGAAGCTCAGTGATAGAATGTGCACTTTATGTTGTTGTGAAGCTCAGTGATAGAATATGCACTCACGGAGGTTGGGAAGTTCAGCAATAGAATATGCACTTTAGGAGGTTGTGAAGCTCAGTGATAGAAAATGCACTTTATGAGGTTGGGAAGCTCAGTGATAGAATATGCACTCGCTGAGGTTGGGGAGCTCAGTGATAGAATATGTACTTTATGAGGTTGGGACTCTCAGTGATAGAATATGCACTCGCTGAGGTTGGGAAGCTCAGTGATAGAATGTGCACTTTGTGAGGTTGGGAGGCTCAGTGATAGAATATGCACTCGCTGAGGTTGGGAAGCTCAGTGATAGAATGTGCACTGTATGTTGTTGTGAAGCTCAGTGATAGAATATGCACTTTGTGAGGTTGGGAAGCTCAGTGATAGAATATGCACTTTATGAGGTTTGGAAGCTCAGTTATAGTATATGCACTTTGTGAGGTTGGAAAGCTCAGTGATAGAATATACACTCGCGGAGGTTGGGAAGCTCAGTGATAGAATATACACTCGCTGAGGTTGGGAAGCTCAGTAATAGAATATGCACTTTATGAGGTGGGGAAGCTCAGTGACAGAATATGCACTCACTGAGCTTGGGAAGCTCAGTGATAGAATTTGCACTTTGTGAGGTTGGGATGCTCAGTGATCGAATATGCTCTCGCTGAGGTTGGGATGTTCTGTGACAGAAGATGCGTTCTCGGGGTTTGGAAAGCCCAGTGATGTAACACACACGTTCTTAGGTTGGGAAGCTTGAGGATGGAAACTGGGCGCTCTGCAGTTAGGAAACGCTCTGCTAGAATGCGCATTTCCTGATATTACAAGCTCTGTCGTATGACGTGACCTTCCTAAGGTCGGAACGCCCTCTGATTGAACATTGAACACGCACTGCCTGAGGCCGGAATGCTTTGTGACAGGATATGTACTCTGTGATTAGACAGCCCTGAGATGGAGTAAGCACTGAAAGAGGTTGGGGAGCTGTCTGATAGAATAAGAACTCCCTGAGGTTGGAAAGCCCTATGATGGAGTGAGCAACCCTGGAGCCTGGGAGACTCGGGGATAGAACCTGTGCTCTCAGCCGGAGGAAGCTCCAAGGGGATACCCTGCCTGGGCTAGGAGATGCTTCCTCCAGCAGGATGCCCACGGTTTGCGTTTGGGGAGAGGAGTCGGGTATTTCCCTCGGTTCCTTCATATTCCATTGGTCAAGGGTTTGTGTTTTCTGCAGAACGGGGGCCACTGGTAAACGGGGCCCTCCCGGCAGCCTTGGGTGTTATGACCTTTACTTCTTTCTAAGACTCCCCCCCCCACCTCGTGGACGGATGGTAGAGGCTTCCTGCGGACAGTGCCCTGGTTGGGGGAGGCCCGGGAGGGAGCAGTGTGGCTGCTGAGAGCGGACTATCAGATGACGCCTCTGGCCGCTGGAAGGTTCGATGCCTCGTGAGATTTATTACTCCGTTTAAGATCCAATTATTCGTAGAATGCCTCTGTCACGGGGCGCCTGAGATGCTGCCTGTCCTGTTAATGGCTGCTGACAGACCGCGGTCTCGGCTCAGTAGCGTGGATTACAGCAAGCTGGCCTGATCTTTCAGGCAGTCTACCGAGTGTGTTCTGCATCCGTATAGCGCTTTCTGTCAGTAGTGCAGCACCACAATGATTTCTATGGAATGTTTTCAGCACCTGGATAGCTCTTTCCGTCAGTAGTGCGGCACCCAGTGCTTTCTATGGAATGTTTTCAGCACCTGGATAGCGCTTTCTATCAGTAGTACGGCACCCAGTGCTTTCTTTGGCATGTTTTCAGCATCTGGACAGCGCCTTTTGTCATTAGTATTTACCCCCTCACTTGGTCCCTTATCATCCTTCTGTTCATACATCACCCACCCCATTGTGCAATCAGTCTATATATATGTGTCCAGTGACTGAGATAAGCTCCCACTTTTTTTGATGAAAATCTTTGTCCTTCGTGTAGACTTTCAATGTATGGTGTAGTCGAGTTCTAGTTCCATTCCGTTACGTGTATGATCTTGGGCAGTTGTAGACAGGGTGGGTAGTATGTGTTAGTTTTATTAAGTGTAAATGAAAGTAGGAGCAGGCAAGCCTCCTCTTTCAGTCCTGCAGAACTGTGCATGTGTACATTCTCGGTGAGCCGCAGAGAGATTCGGGCGGCATTCATCTGTCTTGCTCTTTCGTTGCAGCCCTGCTTTCAGTACTGGCCCGAGCCGGGGCTCCAGCAGTATGGCCCAATGGAGGTGGAGTTCGTTTCCGGGTCTGCGGATGAGGACCTTGTGGCGAGACTTTTCCGGGTCCAAAATCTCACCAGGGTAAGAGTTTACTTACAGGAGAGTGGTAATGTATTCTCTGAATATCGCTGTGACCGCCTGAGAGGGACTCCCTGCTGATCAGAGCCATAACCAATGATCACAAAAAAGGGCATCTTACTGACCATGCAACTATAGAGACATGTACACAGAGGCCTAGAGTGCCTCTCTCACTGCAAGAGAGACCTACATATTACCCAGAAGCGTGGCCAGCAAGAGGTTAGACCCTTACTGGCCATAGAGATATGCCCACTAACTGCCGAAGGGGAGCCTTCCTCTGGCCGTAGCTACAGATTCACCGTAGGAAGGTGCACACCGACAGCTGGAGAGATGTCCTCACTGGACACAGGGCTCTCGCTGACCATAGAGGATTGTCATTGCAAGACAGGGACATACAGACATGGATATGAAGCAAAAAAGACACAGGCATGGCCACTTCAAATGTACTGGCACAAGAAAGCCTGAAGACTTGGGCACTAGTAGACAGGGAGACAGAGACATGGAGAGACACAGGCATGGAGAGACAGGGACACTGAGAGAGACAGTCACAAGTAGACAGAACTGAAGGACACCGATATAATGAAATCCATGTAGATGCACAACAGCACATCAAGGCATTGAAGAGACCCCCCCCCCCCTTGCCAAGAGGCCATTGCAGAGGCAGCAGGTGAACTTCGTAAATACCAGCTTACATAACAGACACCAGCATCGCCTTTCCATGCAGGCCAGATAAGCACAATGGAATTTAGTGCAGCACACCCTTGGCACTGGCTCTTCATAGTGTAAGGCACTATGACTAGCCCTCAAGCTGAGAGACAAGTGAAGGCAGTTTTTGCAAGGCAGAGTTTGAGAGTACGGAGGGGGTGATGGAGCTCCACTTCCACAGACACTTTAGAAAAATAGGGACAAACAAAATATTTTAAAAGACCGTTTTTCAAATGTATTTCTTAGAACCAGAGGGTTAATCTAGGAATCATTGAACACCCAAGTGTCTACCATCAGTGGCAGCTGGCACTGATCGGACGTTTGGGGGGAGGGTGCGGGGGGAAGCGGGTATTAAAAAATAAAATGAAAACACACCTTCTTGCCACATCTGTCCTCCCTCGCTTGGCCCTAACAGGAATCACACCCAGGGTCCCAGTCAGCCAATCATAACACTGCTTTAGCAGAGTTGTGATTGGTCTGAGCGCCATGTTTCGGCACTCAGCCAGAGAAGGGGAGCCTAGGCATGTTCTCCACGTAGGCGGTACTGCAGCCTGCATGGAGAACGTGCGAAGTGCGCAAGTCTGTTTTGGGCAGCCCAAGAGGGCCGGTCAAGCAGTCATTGCGGACTTAGGAGGGTGCTACCACTCATCCCTTGCCCCGCCCCCTCACACAAAGCTGCGGAAGTAGGAGAAAATAAAATGATATTACCGTGAGTTATTATGATTTTATTTTTCCTTTGTTTCACTGCAAAAAAGCAGCGAGGCAACATTCCTCCACCTTAGCGGAGGAGCCGCCACTGTCTACCATAGGACCCCAGAGCATTGCTGATCGGCAGCAGGAGATGCATTTGTGTCTATCAGTGCATTGCGTGTCCAGTGAAACCAATTGATTCACGTAGAATAACGTTGGAAAAGTTGCACCACCGACAAAATTGGGCTGCTTGGTGTGGTGTGTCCTGTGACCAGTAAAGACAATTAAATTAAGGCAGGCGATGGCTTAAGGCTTCCACCCAGCAACAGCAAATGATGGTCTGATTAGATGGTGGCGGTAAGGAACAATACCCACCCCGCTGACATGGAAAATTGCCCCCCCTTTTACTTTTCCCCATCCCATCAGGTCAAAGGACAGCTAAAGGGTGGGAATCACCATTTATCACTTTCGACCTGAGCCAGAGGTACTCTGGAGGCTAGAAGGTGAAAATACAAAAAAAAGATCTTGCAGTAGTGAAGTCTTGAAGCCTCAGGGTGAGGAGATATCCACAAGTCACAGAACTGAAATTCAGTCACCTCTTCTCACCCATACTTACGAAGATTGTAAATTCATCACTAGAGCAAGGTATTATCCCGGACTACCTGAAGGCTGGTTAAGTTACATCCCTACTAAAAAAAGTAGGAGCAGACCCTACAATACTGAGTAACTTTTACCCGGTGTCTCACATCCCCTTTCTGGCCAGGTTATTGGAAAAATGTGTGCACAACCAATTGAGTCAACACATTGATCAATTCATCCTTTTCAACAAATTTCAATCAGGATTTAGACCAGGGCACAGTATTGAATCAGCCATGGTTCACATAATTGTTGACACTCCTAAGATGCTAGACAGTGGCTCCTGCCTACTCATACTACACCACTCATCAGCGTTCAAATTGGTCAACCACAACAACCTAATAAAACTGCTAAAAAACAGAATGGGGCTGTTCTGGGAAAGTGCTCTCCTGGTTCGCATCCTTCCTGCAGAACCGCTCACAACGAATCAAACTAGGCAGCTCTTTCTCAGGGGCCACACCAGTGAGTTGCAGAGTCCCACAAGGGTCAACAATTTCCCACACACTCTTTAACCGTCATACAGGGCCACTAACTGAAATCTTCAAACAATCATAATCTTCAAACAATCGTATGTCAGATACCACATGTATGCATATGGCACACAATTATACTTGAAGATATCCTCCCTAGAGGATTTTGCACAACTAAATAACATTCTAGTCAAAACTCAGTCCTGGCTTGCCCAAAACAACCTCAAGCTGAACTGTCTGAAAACAAAATTCCTACTTTTTTCTTCTTGCAAAAACCCCACATGAAGAGTGTCTCAATCATCTGGAAGCTCTCAAGTGTAATCCCACCATTGTTGATTTCTCCAAGTCCCTTAGAATAACACTGGAGAAGAATCTGAACATGCTAGCACATATCAGTGCAACCACGCACAGCGTGTCATTCCAACTCAATCTACTGAAGAAAGTAAAACCATTCCTACCACCTCGAGACTTCAAACAAGCAGTACAATCATTAGTGGTCTCAAGACGAGTATGGATCTGCAACCCTTCCAGGTCTCCCCAAATCGTGAACAGCTCCACTTAGACGATTTGGCCACATCTCTCCATCACATAGATCGCTCAAATGGCTCCCTCTGGAGGCCAGAACTCAACTAAAAATTGCTTGCCTCATGCACAAAGCCTTACACTATAACGAACTAAGGTACCTGGCAGAAAAGTTTTGAATTTTAGGAGGCAATCACTCTCTCAGAAGCGCAACCTCTCTCAGGCTAGAACCCCCTTCCCAGATTCAGGAAACAAAAACATACACACGCTCCTTTTTCTGGATTGGCTACAAGGATTTGGAACTCGCTACCACCCAAGGTTCGGTCTGACCCATCAACACACGTCATTAAAAAAGAGGTGAAAAAGATCCTAATGAGCACATTCCTCTTTTAAAATTAGGTTGAGCCTATCCATTGGGCACAATGACCAGCAAAATGACAATACTACCAATACAGGGCAGAAGCACACCCACTCCAGTAGAACCCACACAAACATTGCCCACTGTGAACCCGGAACGGACGAAAAGAGGACTCTTGAAAAATAATCATGGAGAAGCCTTCCCAATGACTCGTAAACGAATGGTGGTCTTCTGATGGATACATCTGCCAGTGGATTCCTCACCTTGTGAATATCCCCTGCGCCAGCAACATTCGGAAACTTTTGTAGCAGTCCACGCCGATGTGGTTGAAGACGACGTCACAGAGACACGGCTCCGCTCGCGACTCCGCTGACGTCACCGGCTCCATAAGAAGACCTCATCGGCGTGATGACGTCAGTTCCCTTTTTTCTGCGCCGACGACGCCAACGGATTTCGGGAATCGTTACTAGTAGCTGTTCTGGTTACCTTGTGTGTTTTTCTGGATTTCTCTGTCTTTTTTGAAAAATGTCGACAAGGAAGCCTGGTTTTAAGCCTTGCCGTGAATGTGGCAAACATATGTCTATCACCGATCCGCACGACGATTGTGTTTGGTGTTTGTCCTCGGACCACGATGTAGAAGGTTGTTCGAGTTGCAGGAAGATGAGCTCGAAGGCTCTTAAAGAAAGAGAAGCAAAGCTCTTTATCGCCCGGATGAAGAAAAAGGAGAAAAGAGGAAGAAGAAGGTCTGGTTCCAGGTCGAGGTCGGCTTCCATGTCGACTTCGGGTCATGCTTCAAAGAGCAAGAAGCATAAGAAAAAGAGGAGGCACTCTTCACATCACCATTCCGATAAAGGTGCGACTTCGAAGTCGAGGTCGCCTTCTCGACGTCGTAGGGAGTCAGTGTCTCCTTCTCCAGTCCCGACTTCGCCTCCGGCGCCTTCTTCTCCGGTGACTTCGCCGGCTCCGGCTGGTTCTCCGGTGCCAGTGTCATCTCCGACGCCGGTTCCATCTCTGGCTCCAGCTAGTCCTCGGGCTCCGTCTCCGACCCCGGGCCAGGATGAGGATCGTCAGGCTCCGGGTGAGTCTGTGACGCCGCAAGTTCCACCGTCGGCGCTGGCAGGCCCGAGTCCGGTGTTACCTGACCAGTATCCGGCTTTCCCTACTCCAGGTCAGGACCCCTCGCATTATCGCAATGCAATGTATGGGGTGTTTTCACGGGCCATGTATACCTCTGGTGCACCTATGGGTCCGATGGCTTTCAATTTGGGAGTGCCGCAGGTTTACCCTCAAGCACCGTTTATGCCATTCTTCCCAGCGACGCTGTCTTGGCAGCTTCCGGCGCCGAGAACATCGACGCCGCTTCCCTCTTCACCGGCGCCGACTCGACTTCGTTCGACGCCGGCTGCTCCGGCTGATCCGCGTTCGACGCCGCTGCCGGCGCCGTCGGATTCGAACACGGCGCCGCCAACGCCGCAGGTACGGATCCGTTCGAGAAGGGAAGTGCAGAGAGTGCAAGAGGAGAGACGCTTTCTGATGGAAGAGGCTGAAGAGGGGGAATTAGTCGAATCCGATGAGGTGTTCGACGAGTTGAAGGAGGCAAGTGGACTAGATTTGTCTCCAGAGTGGGAGATCACTCCACCATCAGACGAACCCTCTAAAGACGCAGCACCCTATCATGCGGTAATTAGAAAGGCTGCTGAGTTGTTGGACCTTCAATTGCCATCCACCGAATTCAAGTCCAATATTTTAACTGAAGTGTTGCACTCCCCGACTGCGGTCTCAGAGCCTCTGTTGCCTTTCAACGAAGCAATTTTGGAACCTGTGCTGGATGGATGGCGCAAGCCTTTCTCAGCTCCTGCAGTCTCCAAGGTAGTCGCAAGAAGGTATAGGGTGGCTCCAGGGGATCCTGAGTTTTTGTCATCACACCCTTCACCTGAAAGCCTAGTAGTTCAGGCGGCTTGTTCGGGACGGTCGAAAGGGGCATTTACTCAAGTTCCAGGAGACAGGGAGGCAAAAAAGGTGGACCAATAGGCCAAAAAGGTCTTTTCATCAGCCAGTATGGCGTTAAAGTCTTCAAATGCGACTTGTCTGTTGGGGCGCTATATTCATGCGCTTATGGACTCGGCTAAAAAGTTGGCGCCAAAACTGTCAGAGGAGGATAGAGGGGGCTTCAATGAAGTTCTATCGGATGCCCAGGCGGCTGCTCGCCAGGTTATTCAGAGTGGCCTGGATACAGCAGACTCAGTTGCCAGGGTCATGGGGTCTTCAGTTGCCACCAGGAGGGGTGCATGGCTTAAGTCCTCCGAATTCTCTTCTGATGTACAGTCAACTTTATTGGACTTACCTTTTGATGGGTCTGGGTTGTTTGGCAAGAAGGCTGATGCGGCTCTCGAACGCTTCAAAGAGAGTAAGGCTACGGCTAGGTCGTTAGGCCTTCAATCCCAGCCGCGAGGTACTTTCAAAAGATACAGAGGCTTTGGAAGGGCGAGTTTTCGTTCCTACAGACCAACCCAGCAGCAGCAAGGCTCTCTGTCCAAGGGATATAGAGGAAGTCTTAGAGGTCGCTCATGTGGCCGTCAACTCTCCTCCTCCTCTTCCTCTTCCTCAGCCCCTCCCACCACCGCAAAACAGCCCTAGATTTGACATTCCGGATCATGCTGGTCCTGTGGGGGGCCGGCTTACCCATTTTCTACAAGATTGGGAATCTGTAACTACAGATCTCTGGGTTGTGGATCTTGTAGAAAATGGGTACGCCCTTCCCTTTCGGGAATTCCCTCCCAATTATCCTCCTTGCCAAGGGGCTTGCTCGGAGGACCGCCGTCTTCTCCTGCAGGAGGAAGTCCTGAAGTTGTTTCAGAAAGGTGCGATAGAGGTGGTTCCGGAGCAGGAGAGGGGTCAGGGATGCTACTCCCGGTATTTTCTGATTCCGAAAAAGGACGGCAGATTGCGTTCGATATTGGACCTCAGAATCCTGAACTTTTACCTGAAACAGGAAAAGTTCAAGATGCTCACCCTTGCGCAGGTTCTTCAGGCGCTGAATCAGGAGGACTGGATGGTGTCGCTCGACTTGCAGGATGCGTATTTTCACATCCCCATTCTGAAGTCGCACAGGAAGTATCTCCGGTTTACGGTAGGGTCGCAACATTATCAGTTTGCGGTCCTCCCGTTTGGTCTTACTTCGGCACCTCGAGTCTTCACAAAGGTGATGGCGGTTGTGGCAGCCCATCTCAGAAGGTCGGGGATTTTGGTTTTCCCTTATTTAAACGACTGGCTGATCAAGGCGGAGTCGTCGGAGAAGGTGCTGTTCCATCTGCAGGATACAACTCGGCTGTTGTACAGATTGGGTTTTTCGATCAATGTGCCCAAATCTCACCTGGTGCCCTCTCAGCGCAACCTGTTCATAGGTGCGGTACTGGACACTACTGTGTGTCGGGCATTCCCTCCTCCTCAAAGGATTCTCGACATTCAGGAGATGATTCCTTTATTTTTCAACGGAGCGGTCGTTCCAGTTCTGAAGGTCCTTCGCCTGCTCGGTCTGTTCGCCTCCTGCATTCTGTTGGTCAACCATGCACGCTGGCACATGAGGGCGCTCCAGTGGTGCCTCCGCAAGCAGTGGTATCAGCACAAGGGAGATCTCAGGGAGTCTGTGAGGATCTCCAGAGAAGCTGCAGCGGATCTGTCTTGGTGGAGCGTGGAGGGCAATCTGTCTCAAGGAAAGTCCTTTCATCTACCTCCATCGGTGACCACAGTGATTACGGATGCATCCACTCTAGGGTGGGGTGCTCATCTGGGGATCTGGAGATCAAGGGCCTTTGGTCTCCGGAAGAAAGGTTGCTGCACATCAACCTTCTGGAATTACGGGCGATACGTTTGGCGCTCAAGGCCTTCCTCCCTTCCCTTCGCGGTCGGTCTGTTCAAGTCCTGACGGACAACACTACCGCGATGTGGTATATAAACAAACAGGGAGGTGTGGGGTCTCTTTGTCTCTGCAGAGAGGCCCTGCGTCTATGGTCCTGGGCTCAGGACCATCAGATTTGTCTGATGGCAAATCATCTGGCCGGAGTTCTGAACGTGCGTGCGGACAGTCTCAGTTGGCAGTTCTCCGCCGACCACGAGTGGAGGCTTCATCCAGAGGTAGTTCGTCACGTCTTTCGGATGTGGGGAACTCCTCGGGTGGACCTGTTCGCCACTCACGAGAATGCTCACTGCCCGTCATTCTTCAGTCTCCAGTATCCGTTGCAGGGAGCGTTAGGGGACGCGTTCCAGTTGAGTTGGGGCTCACGACTCCTTTACGCGTTTCCTCCCATACCCTTGATTCCTCGGGTTCTGAGGAAGGTTCGCCAAGACCGGGCCCAAGTTATATTGATCGCCCCGGATTGGCCAAGAAGGGTGTGGTACACAGATCTTCTCCACCTCTCCTCGTGCCCTCCGCTCCGTCTCCCTCTGAGGGCAGACCTCCTCTCGCAGTCGGAGGGGCAGGTTCTACACCCCCACCTCCAGAGCTTACACCTTCATGCCTGGAGATTGAACGGGGCAACCTGAATTCTTTCTCTCTCCCGCCGGATGTGGTGGATGTTATTTTATCGGCCAGGCGACACTCCACCAAATCCATATACTCCTATAGATGGTCTAAATTCGTTCTCTGGTGTGGAGAGAGGTCAATTGATCCCTTGAAGGCTCGTTTGTCTAACATTTTGCAGTTTGCCCTTTCTCTTGCTCAGCAAGGCTTTGCTGTGGCTACAGTTAAAGGATATTTATCGGCTTTGTCGGCTTTCCTATGCCTGCCGGATCAGCCGTCCTTGTTTAAATCACCTATTGTTCTTAGGTTTCTCAAGGGCCTCACAAATAAATTTCCTCCTACTCCTTTTATTGTACCTCAATGGGACTTAAACCTTGTACTGACTTATCTTATGGGTTCTCCCTTCGAGCCCTTACATAAGTGTCCCTTGAGGCTGTTGTCTTTTAAAACGGTTTTCCTCATTGCAATCACCTCGGCAAGGAGGGTAAGTGAGCTTCAAGCTCTTAGTTCAAAACCCCCGTTCTTGACTGTGCATGCTGAACGAATGGTGCTCCGGACCAGGGCTGCGTTTTTGCCTAAAGTGGTAACTCCCTTCCATCTGGGGCAATCCATTACCCTTCCTTCCTTTTATCCTCCCCCGCACCCTTCCAAGGAGGAGGAGAGACTTCACCGCTTGGACCCTAAGAGGGCGGTGAGCTTTTACCTGGACAGGACAAAGGACTACAGGATTGATGACCAGCTCTTTGTGGGCTTTGCTGGCTGTAGAAAGGGTCGTGCGGTGCACAAGCGCACCCTTTCCAGATGGATTGTACTATGCATCAAGATCTGCTACTCCCTAGCTGGTAAGGAGCCTCCGGAGGGTTTGAGGGCTCATTCTACCAGGGCAAAGTCTTCTACGTCTGCTTTATCTAGGGGTGTTCCTGTGGAGGACATTTGTAGGGCGGCAACTTGGGCCTCCCTCCACACCTTCGCAAAACATTATTGCTTGGACACCGAGGTGAGGAGGGACGGACATTTTGCTCGTTCCGTCCTTCAGGATTTTCTGGTATAGGGGGATGGACACCCTCCTCCGGAAGTGGGGACTGCTGTGGAATCTATTCACAAGGTGAGGAATCCACTGGCAGATGTATCCATCAGAAGAACAAGTTACTTACCTTCGGTAACGCTTTTTCTGGTGGATACAGTATCTGCCTGTGGATTCCTCACTGACCCACCCGCCTCCCCGTTGTCCATCCTTCTATACCAGTGATTCTATGACTGTAATTCTATTGATGGTTTCAAATGTGTTTATGACTGTCAAGGGCATTATGTTATTTCTAGTGCTTTGATGTTTCTTCTCCACACTGTGTGTGTTGATATGCATATTATGTACTGTGTATACTGTTTATGTACATATTGCTGTCAGTCCGTCCGTGTGCCTCGAAGGCACGAAAAAAAAAAGGGGCGGAACTGACGTCATCACGCCGATGAGGTCTTCTTATGGAGCCGGTGACGTCAGCGGAGTCGCGAACGGAGCCGTGTCTCTGTGACGTCGTCTTCGACCACATCGGCGTGGACTGCTACAAAAGTTTCCGAATGTTGCTGGCGCAGGGGGTATTCACAAGGTGAGGAATCCACAGGCAGATACTGTATCCACCAGAAAAAGCGTTACCGAAGGTAAGTAACTTGTTCTTTTCAACAATAACTTTGTGACATCATAACTTATCCTAATGAAGTTGGTCTAAGTTTTTGCTAGATTTGTTTTTTCCTGATTTCAGCTCTTTGTTTATTTATATCATTCATTTGTACAGCGTTCTAATACCCTTTGGTCATGTTGGCGCTTTATAAAACACCATAAATAAATAAATCGACCGCTGACCCTTGCACAATTTACCACAGACCAGAAGTGCTCCTTGTTTCATTTATTTATTCATTCAGTGCTTTGGCATACTGACTATTATGCTGCTGATTGTCATCTTTAATGCTGTTGGAGAAAACGTTAAGACGCATCAATATGAAAAGCAGTAAAAGAGGCGCACACACCCATATGCCATGGTATGGGGGCAGGCTGTCCTTACCACAGCTTTGTGGTGTTGCTGCTTGTCCTGATGCCCTCACACAGAGCATACACTCATTAGTAGGGTAGCCTTACATGCAACATACACCAGGTAGTCTTCACTGGGAAGCCTTACACTCAGCATGCACTCATTAGGAGCCTTACGCTCAGCATGCACTCATTATGAGCCTTACACGCAGCTTATGCTCATCAGGAGCCTTACACGCAGCTCACGCTCATCGGGAACCTCGCACAAAGTTTACGCTGATCAGGAGCCTCGCAGGCAGTTTACGCTCATCAGGAGCCTCGCAGGCAGCTTACGCTCATCAGGAACCTCGCAGGCAGCTTATGCTCATCATCAGCTTCCACTCATCAGGAGCCTTTACACGCAGCTTATGCTCATCAGGAGCCTTGCAGGCAGCGTACGCTCATCGGGAGCCTCGCACGCAGTTTACGCTCATCAGGAACCTCGCAGGCAGCTTATGCTCATCATCAGCTTCCGCTCATCAGGAGCCTCGCACGCAGTTTACGCTCATCAGGAGCCTTGCACGCAGTTTATGCTCATCAGGAGCCTTACACGCAGTTTATGCTCATCAGGAGCCTTGCACGCAGTTTACGCTGATCGGGAGCCTTGCACGCAGTTTATGCTCATCAGGAGCCTTACACGCAGTTTATGCTCATCAGGAGCCTTGCACGCAGTTTACGCTGATCGGGAGCCTTGCACGCAGTTTATGCTCATCAGGAGCCTTGCACGCAGTTTATGCTCATCAGGAGCCTTACACGCAGTTTATGCTCACCAGGAGCCTTGCACGCAGTTTACGCTGATCGGGAGCCTTGCACGCAGTTTATGCTCATCAGGAGCCTTGCACGCAGTTTATGCTCATCAGGAGCCTTACACGCAGTTTATGCTCACCAGGAGCCTTGCACGCAGTTTATGCTCATCAGGAGCCTCGCACGCAGTTTACGCTCATAAGGAGGCTGTGATTCTTTAGCTAAGACCTGCCTTGTGGCCCAGCGTACCTGGCAAAGAGAGGGAGGCAGGAAATGATCAGACTGGGTTCAGGATTGCTTTACTTTTCTGAATATTACGGAGGTTGGAATGCGCAGCACAGGTTTTTTTTTTTGAAGTGCAAGTTACATATTTATGTGGAATAATCACAGCGTCATATGAGTATATGACAACCCAGGGTGGATGGTACACCTTCCAGTTCGTGGCCGTGTTTGGAGTTGTGCCACATACTGTTGTATGCTAAGGTTGAACAAACATCAAATTTGTATAAGTATTCTAATAATAATAATAATAATAATAATAATAATCTTTATTCGGTTTTGACATTATAAAACCATAAAAGATATCATGACAAACAGGTGTTCGCAATAAAATTTGTTAAGAAAAATATGTTTGGAAAAACAGTTAAAAAAAGAACATGTAAAAAGTTAGGTAAAAAATGATTTCACTTTTTTACAAGTTTTTTCTGTGCCTCATAATACACTTTAAAAAATTCAATACATGATACACTGTATATTCAGAGTCCAAAGTTTGAAGAGCCAGCATAGCTGGACGACATTGTCTATAGCCCCATTTCTTTAATAAAGGAAATAACCAAATTTTTCGATGGGGATGAAAGAATTTGCAAAACAGTAGTGTATGCAGGTTAGACTGTTGTGAAAGATCGTCACATGGACATGGTTCCATCTGGGTTTTCCAGTTGTTTTTTTCCGGGAATGTAACTAGTCTGAAAAAAAGATTCATTCTGAACCTTGTTAGGAGCATCTTTTCATAAGTTGTAAGCTCCATGGTCAAATATAGCTGGATCTTCAGAGACTGCTGTGTCATTATTGCATGAGTGGCTGATTTTTTCGCGATCACTGTTGTCAGTCTAAGGGATTCCAGGTGACTCAAAGCTGCTAGTTTCAATTCCCTTTTGGATATTTCCTTCACTTTTTCCGGCATTTGATAGTATTTTTCTAGGCCCAAATCGCAGAAAAAGTCTCTTACGTAGGAGAGCCAGGCGCAGCACAGGTTTTTTTTTTTTGAAGTGCAAGTTACATATTTATGTGGAATAATCACAGCGTCATATGAGTATATGACAACCCAGGGTGGATGGTACACCTTCCAGTTCGTGGCCGTGTTTGGAGTTGTGCCACATACTGTTGTATGCTAAGGTTGAACAAACATCAAATTTGTATAAGTATTCTAAGAGGCCCAGCCGAACTGAGGCGCTCTTGTTTAGCTTTAACGGCGATTCATTTTATGGTGGTCTTTATTTGTTTTGTCCAGTTTATTCTTAAAAATGTGCATAGTTTTACATACACCTTTTTCTGTAATTACAAAGCCAGTTCCAGGCGGTGTTTGTGTCACATATTCTTTCTGGTGGTTCTTGCTGAAGATGATTATCTCAGTACACAGAGTGCGCATGCGCAGCGCTCACTGACGCCTCACTGTTTGCCTCCAGCTGCAGGAAGGGCACCTTATGGTGAGGCATTTCCAGTTCCTGAGGTGGTCGGCGTACCGGGAGACCCCCGATTCCAAGAAGGCCTTCGTGCACCTGCTGGCACAGGTGGAGAAGTGGCAGGAGGAGAGCGGCGAGGGTCGGACCATTGTGCACTGCCTGTGAGTACCCCGAGCTAGGAATGTGTCAGTGAATGAATGATCAGACGAGTGAGGTCTTATGAAGTCCAGTGGCCATGCTTTCCCGCTTCCTTCAGTCTGAAAGCGAAAGTCTATAACATTGAAGCCACAAGGAGCGAATCTCACTCCAGTAATCGAATTCCTGCTTGACTCCTGCCGAAGAATAATCTAGAACCTCATAAACTCATGTCTCATCTGTTGCTCGCCGTCTCCGATGCCGCGAGTCTCACTCACTGAATGTGAACCTGACTGACAGCTTGGAGGTTGCAGGAGAGCCGCGCGTGCTCCCCTGATGAACGTCAGCAATGAGTCTATCGGATCTGGGGAGTGCTTGCTGAACCGCCCCTATGCACTGGTGTAGGTGGCACTGTAGAGAACTCTGCAATATAAGAAAACAGCAAAGCCAGTGAAAAGCAACGTCTGAAAACAAAGGGCTCGTGCAGTTTGGTGAGACAGAACAGCCATAGACCTGCAGCACTCACGCCCCGCTAAATGTACCTCATTCTGAGGCAGGACGATCACGAGTGCCTGTAGGTGAGGCTAATCAAAGCCTGCGACCAGACCACCACAGGGCTGCTAGATTTCATACATGGGATTGGTCTGTCCTGTTTTGGGCGGGTCCACTTGATGCAAATTTCAATGCCCTGGTGTGAACCCAGGCAGGGACAGACAAACAATAAATAGCCAGACAGAAGAGCTCCTTGCACGTCAGGGCCAGTGCCATTTTGTTTTTCAGACTCGACTTTTGAGAGTTTGTGAAAAAAGACCATTGAATACCATGAGGGCCACGCCAATATGGCGTTTTTTATTCTGAATGCTGCTTTACTGGGAAATCACGTGTCACATCCGAAGATGTACTTTTTACAACGAAATCCCCACAGGGCAAGAGGGGATCTCTCAAAATGTCAGGTGGTCCTCCACTGGGAAGGACAGACAAGGGAGCCATCATGTTAAGGTGCAGCTCCCCCAAAGTATAAACAATCCCACCTAAAATGTATGTGAACTTAACAGCAGCTTCATGATTCTGTCTCTGGTAACAAGGTATGGAACCATGCCAGATTTCCTTGTTTTTAACAAAAATCAGTAAAGAAAAGCACATTTGAATGAACTGTGTAGAAACAAGGCTTCATAACCTGTAGTAGATGACAAAGGAGACCTTCCTGTTCAGAAGTAGCAGGGGAGTCCCTTTTAGGATAGAGTATAGCAGCGCATTTAATGTTGTAGCCAGTAAAAGTGTTGATACCAATGAAAAGTTCTCCACAAACCAAATCTTCTTCAAGGCCTGCAAGCCCCTGACATTCAGAGAGGTCTAAGGCTCCAGATTGCTTCTCTCCCTATTCTACGGTACTTTCAGAAGCACAGACCTCTCTCAGATGGGCCAGGATGTCTTTTTTGAAAGTGGGTAGTTCTATAATACCAGCATGCTGTACCACACATGCAGGAAGTGACACGGAGCTCCGGTGCAGGGACCAGAGACTACGGACACTTCCTTCAGAGGCGGGAGCTCTCCATTCCTCACGGCGATCCCGTTGCCTTGTGGACATTTCCAAAGGGAAGTCAAGCACGCTGGTCCACTGGATGTAAGGCACATCAAATTGTGTGAGACAGCAGGCGAGCACAAAATAAAAAATTAATTCCATCCCTGCCGCTCTGAATTATCAGAAGAATTTCCATGCTCAATTCAGAGGGCTTTTCTTGTTCTATCCCTTAGATCTGTTGGGCAAGGTCTGTCTACACCAAGAGAGGATCCTGGCATGAGGTTTTAGAAGTTGGGCACAGTCGCACCAGGCAGAGCTGGACTTTGATGGTGTGTAAAGCGAGGTTCTTGCTGTGCTTATGCCTCCTGGTATACATCAGTTTGGCGGGAGAGCTGCGTCATATTCATCTCATCTCAGTAAGAGTGCTTCTGGACCGATTGCTGAATAGATGTGCTAGGCTCTGAACACCTCTCTGGAGCTAACCCCAAATAAACAACTAGGAGAGGGATGCATGTGTCATGTTGGTATTGAAGGAGAGGGGAGGTGACCGGATTGTCAAGGGAGAGGACGAGGCATGCTGTGCAGCAGATGGGAGCCGCCGCCTTTTTATCGCCTGAAAAGGAGTGGTGCCAAGCTTTGAATGCTGAAGTGTGAGGGGGAGGAGAGGAGAGCCACGGCACGAGATGAAAAAGGGATGGGAAAGCAATAGGATCAGTTGCAGGCTTAGAATTACAAGGTAAGTACCCTCTTTAGGATGGCAGATGAAGGAAGTGTCAGTCTTCGAATGCTGACCCTACAGTGACTTTTACATTAATTGATAGATGATCAAAGAAAGATCTTTATGTGTGTAACTTCGCCCTGTTAAGGCCAAAGGGAGACGATCCCATTTGACGAAACACTAGTTGGCTGGAGGATACCCAGAAATAAATATAAAGGATATGTTTCATTTTTGTAATTCTTGTGTTAATATGTTATTCTTATGAACTGATTATGTATAATAAATACTGACTCAATTATAGGTGAGCAGGATAGTATGTGTCATCGTTAAAATGTTATGCAAGGGAAGGTGACATCTATAATACTTGTAGCAACACTTACACCCTTAGTTAAAGCTCATCTTCAGGTGCTGGGTTCTTGTTTCGCCAGCAGTTTTCCCGCTCCATCCTCTGGCTCACTTTTTTGCTTTTACTTCCCTGCAGGAATGGCGGTGGACGCAGCGGTACTTTCTGTGCCTCAGCCATGATTCTGGAAATGATACGCTGCCATCAGATGGTTGATGTCTTTTTTGCTGTTAAAACTCTCCGTAACTACAAGCCAAATATGGTCGAATCCTTAGTAAGTTTTCTGTGTGCTTATGACTGGTGCCCATATGTAATAGTGTGAGTGCCACTCTGGTTTTCTTCTGTCCCTCATTCCCCACTTGTGCAACTAATGCCGGCAGGATGAAGGGCCAATGCTCTTGTAAAACAAGCATTGGCAATGCCAATCGGTCTCACCTACGCTAGAGCTTTTGTGTTTGGCAATATGTTTTATCCATGTTGTACACTTATGTGGCTGTTGTTCAGCATGGCTAAAAGATAGTGGAGTGGAGTAGGGTGGGGTGTATTTGGATAGATTGGAGTGGGGTAGAGGAGTGGGCTAGATTAGAATAGAGTTAGGTAGAGTGTGGTAGATTGTACTAGGATAAGATAGATTGGAGGGGGTAGATTGGAGTGGGGTAGAGTACGGTGTAGTGGGTGGATTGGAGTAGAGTGGAGTGTGGTAGATTGGGGTAGATTGGAAATAGTTGGATTGGGGTAGAGTGGAGTTGAGTGTTGGGTATATTGGGGTGGGTTAGAATGGCATGGGGTAGTTTAGGGTAAAATTAAGTGGGGCAGATTAGGAAGATTTTGAGTGGGGTCGAGGGGGATGGTTAGATTGGGTAGAGTGGAGTGGGATAGAGTTGGGTAGATTGGAATGGGGCAGATTGGAATGGGGCAGATTGGAGTGGGATAGAGTGGGCTAGAGTGGAAGGGGTACATTGGGGTTGGTGGAGTTAGCTATAGTGGGGGTAGAGTTGGGTAGATTGGGATGGGATAGATTGGGGTAGAGTGGAGTAGGATAGAGTGGGGTAGAATGTAGTTCAGTTGGGTAGATTAGAGTGGGGTAGATTATGGTAGAGTGGAGTAGGGTAGATTAGATTGTAGGGGTGTAATAGATTGAAGTGGGGTAGTTTGGGTTAGGAGTAGAGTGGGGTCAATTGAAGTTGAGTGGGGTAGATTGAGGTTGACTGGAGTGAGGGAGATTGGGCTAGAGTTGAGTGGTATAGATTGGGGTAGATTGGAGTGGGATAGATTGGAGGAAAGGTGGTGTGGGGTAGATTGGGGTAGAGTTGGGTACATTTGAGTGAGGTAGATTGGGGTAGAGTTGGGTAGATTGGAGTGGGGTAGATTGGGGAAGTGTGGGGTAGATTGGAGTGGGGTAGATTGGGGTAGACTTGGGTAGATTGTAGTGAGGTAGATTGTAGTGGGTCGATTGAGGTGAAGTGGGGTAGATTAATGTAGATTGTAGTGGAGTATATTTGGGTAAATTGGAGTGGGTAGATTGGGTTAGATTTGAGTGGGGTAGATTGGAGTAGTGTGGAGTGGGGCAGTTTGGGGTAGCATGGGTGGGGTGGAGTGGGGTAGATTGGAGTAGACTGTAGTTTAGATTGGGGTAGAGTGGAGTGGGGTAGATTGGGGTAGAGTGTGGTGGTGAGATTGCAGTGGATTGGCGTCGGGTAGATTGGCGTTGGGTAGGTTGGTGTGGTGTAGATTGGAGTGGAGTAGATTAGGGTAGAGTGGAGGGGGTAGGTTAAGGCAGAGTGGAGAAGAGTGGGGGTAGAGTCTATTATGAAGGGGAGTAGTGCAAATATAATTAAAGAGGGGATACTACAATGTTCACAGCTTGATTATTCATGCTTTTGGGGAAAAAGAAGCTCTATGGAGGGAGCAGCAGGCAGTGCGAGCAGGGAAGAAGGAAGAAATAGTACCATCACATTGGTAGCAACAGGCGGCCACTGATTAGGTTTGAGTAGTCTGTGCTTGGTCTCTGCTCCACAGAAAGAATTGGAAATTATGTTTGGCTAGCCCTGGCCAATTAAGGTGGCTGCATAGATGAGGGACGCTGCAGGCAATAAATTGTAAGCAATGGGAGGGCCCCAAGCCATTTTTGTGAACAACTGTATCTTGCATGCGAGACGCTAGCGTATGCAGTTCCATGTTCGACCCTAAACATATGCTGTTGCTTTAAGAATTCCAAAGGTTGCCTTTTATGGCTGGAACTTCCTGGCCTTCCTATATGATTCCCTACTTCCCTGGCACCAGCACATAACCTCAGATTCTGTTTTTTCCCCCAAAGCCAGTGCTTAATTTGAGCCGGTGGTCTTCGGTGCTCAGCACCTAATTGTGAACACCGACACTATAACAGTCTGCCACATAGTCGCACTGTCTATAATTTAGAGGTGAGCAGAACAGCAGCTGTTTATTAATTCAATATACATTAAAACACCCAAGCCATTCTTATAGCTTTGGGGGCCTGGAATAGTCTGAATAATCACACACGTAGGAGTGTTATGGTTGGTAGTTGCATAGGTATTGTCATTGGCAGAGCTAGCGAGGCAATGGGCGGCTAAAGCTGCAGTGTTCTCCTGGCGAGGGCCCTGGCATATATGTTATTACAAATTAAGCACTGCCAAAAGCTGCACAGAAGCACCGGCTCTTTTTGACCATTTTGTTCCAATGTTACTTTAAAGTTATTTGTGAATTTTCTTTTATTTTTGTGAACAGTGCACCATAAAAACTATTTATGGTTCATTTCCGGAAAGTCTCTCCTTCTTCACTTTCAGTAAATTGTGTGGAGACAGATGCGAGTGGCTGGGCTGAATAGAGCTCCCATCATTTCCTGGGGGACTCTGCCCCCAGGGCTTTTTCTCCTTTCTATAATCTAACTGCATAGTTGTCTTGTTCTTGTCCCAGAAACATACAGACCGCTGGTGCCACAAGTTACCACTGACCTCATAGATCTGCCAGAGAAGAACCTGGAAAGCAGATTAAGGACGAATGACAGGAGTCGTTAGCAGTATGGCAGTCTGCAAAGTGTTTCAGTACCAGTGTGACAGGCACTTACACGGTTCAGGGTGTTTGACTGCCATGACTGCATATGGAACATACTCTGTCACAAAGTTGAGAGAGTTCATCCCTTCCCGAGCAGGCTGCTACGGCATTGATGAGGCTTTGTGGCAGCTAGAACAGCCTTTGATACAAGATTTGATCTCACTCCAACTAATTCCCCTGATAAGGTTAATCAGGATATAACCGAAGGGGTTCACTTTGATCCAGCCTCGCTCCTTTAGAATCCTGCTACCAAACTATCCATTACTTGTTAACGAGGGTCGGTCAGTCTGGCTAATTCTTTCTAAAGAGTGACTCTTCGCATGACTGTCCAAGCAGTTAGACAGGGTGTTGGACAAAGTTTCTGCAAGACATCCGGGGCCTTATTTATGAAGGGCTGCATCACTTTTGCGCCACAGTTGCATCACATTTAGTGACGCAGCGGCGGTGTTAATAATGAGCCGTGTTGCGCCATATTTACGAAGTGACGCATCTAGGCAGATGCGTCACTTCGTAAACCCCTGCGCTACATAATACCTGCGTCAGGTATAATGTATGGATGGTGGGCATCCCCCCACAAGAAAGGGTTGTAGGAGTGGCAAGATTTCACTGTGCCACTTCTAGGATGCCAGTGAGTCAAAACCTTACGCCTGCCTCATGGCAGGTGTAAGGGTGACGCAGGACCTTTCACAAAGGGCTTGCCCCATGTGAAAGGAACACTGCTGGAGTTGCGTCACGCTTCTGACACAACTCCAGCAATGTAGAGGTTGTGCACTGACAGATACGTCAGTAATACTGGCTTATCTGTCATTCCTTGCGACATGATGCGTCATACAGTAAATATGATGCATCGAAGGTAGCACAAGGAGGGCGCACTGAGAAGTGTTGCATCGCTGCTTTCACGCAGCGATGCGACACTTCTCATAAATGAGGCCCCTGGTGTTGATCTAGGCAGCAAGACTTTCCTAACCCTCAGATGTTAAAGAAGCACAAATGATCATAAAGCGCTATGTTATAACAGGGCTCAGAGCGTCCCTGCCCCTACATCTGGCGCAAGCGCTGGTTCTTAATTGAAACCATCCAGTGACTGGAGAAGGCGGCTCTTGTTCTTCTGATGTTTGATCCAGTTTAGCTGTTCTCTAGATCACAGAAGCTCTAGATGCTTCAGAGAGTGTGGACACACCAGAGCATTATTGTTTCATTAATTTTTGTATTTTGTACAGTGTCACGTGCCACTATGAGGCAACTGTAGGGGACACTGATGTATAAGACAAGCAGGAGAGCGTTCCCCTGAGCCAGACCTAAGGGCTTTGCCTCCCCATTTCAAAACTGGGGTCCCCTGAGAGCTGCTGCTCTCAAATGAGACGGCTCCCCTTGCCACCCTGTTATTCATTCAACTGCATTGTCCGAAGCCATTGATTTTTGTAACCCCTTGTGTGTCCACTAGCACCCTGGAGTGCCATTAAATGAGGACGGTATATGTACATCCTCTGACACAGAAGGGTCATAGTTATTAACTTCACTGTTGTTCCGCGTGACATCCTGACGTGCCGGCTTTTGGGCACCTTTCCCTCAAAGTCTCAGTCAGGTCGGTCTATCGTTTGGCATCTTCGCTGTTGTGGGATGCGGCCTCTTCAGCTCTGGGTCATTTATCTGAAGAGACCACAGACAGCGCAGGCAATGAGAACCTGACAAATGTTTTGGTGGAACTATCTGTACTCACCTAAGCCTGGCAGACATCTTGGTCAGGGCAGGTCCAACAAAATATTCCAGAACAGCTGGGAGAAAATCTCCTTAGGAGCAGCATACCCAAGTGTGCGAGCACCATCCTATGTACCTGAGTTGGCAAAACCCCAACCCCTTTCTCTAGTGACACTACTTCTCACTGCTGCATTATCTGGTCCATCCGTCCCAACGTGTCGCATGTTGCACCCTTGGAAAAGCCATGGAGACTCTTCAGTACGCACCTCCATGGGAGCGCGCACTCTACCTCTGTTTACACCAGCATGAGAGAGAGTACATAAACAGTCGCTGCTGGGATAGAGAGTAGAGCGCTTGTAGATGCACAGGTTTCTGGAATAAATCTCTATTAAAATCTCGTTATTTGGAAGTCTGTAGGCACAACATGCAGGACTCCAAATGATAAGCAATTTATTGTAGCAGGAAGTGTCTCCACGCACTCGTACTTCAGAGTAAACTAGTTTGCTTCTTAGTTTTGTGCGAAACTGTTAGAATTTATCACATCGATTGGTTCAATCAGAGGGAAAAACATACGAACTGGAAATATTCTACAATTCTCACTGGCACAAATTTGCTGGAAATAATGCACCAAACTCGGAATTAGCCATCTTTTTTATCCAAACATTTACCACTCAGGTTTTTATTGCTATAACATTTTAATCTACAATTGCATCTGTTTTTAAATGCCTTAAATAGTGTTTGTATTTTCATAAAATGTCTGGAATCTTGGTTCCCAAAACATCTTTCTTTTGCTAAAACAATTCTGCTAATTCCATGTCTCTACAGTGTAACCCCCGGAAGTGAAGTCAGATGTCGACATTTATCTGTTACCTTGATTGTTAGACAGTTTATTTGGAAAACCATTTTGTGAAATGAACGATCGGACCCACTTTGTAAAAATAGATAAATAGATGATTGTTTGAGGAGATCCCTGACAACCCCTTGGGGTCTTCTTCGCTCTGAGTTTCCTCCCTACCGTATGAGACTGTATTTAACGTCAAGCAGGGTTGCTTTTCGCTCTCAGCTCACGGGAGCACACGGTCACTATTAATGACTGTGCGTTGTCTACAATTGCCTCGCTGTAGGAGTGTCCGGCGCCGAGGAAGCTTCCGGACAGCGGTGCATTGTGGGACCCCACCGACTCTATTCCTCAGTTCAGGCACGCGCGGCGCAGAGGCTCCGCCCCGGAGAAGCTCTGACAGCGGTGCACCACGGGAGCGCACCGGCAGTACTGACCGTGCTGTGACTACTGTTGTTCCAGTGCAGAAACCCTGACCGGATTAGGAGGACCTAAAATATCGGATTAGATGGACAGAGCTTGTTCTTCCTTTCTTGACCTGGGCCTTCAGTGGTGCAACAGCCAAACGCCAGACTTCTTCTACCCCTGCGGCTCTGCGCCCTTCTGGGAGGCCCTAAACTCAAGGCTTACACATATAATGTGACAATCGACTGCCTCTTGAGTGCTGAGGTACACACACCCGAGTGTCGTGAAAAGGCAGGGCCCACACCACAAAGCACTTTACCTGGTGCCTTTCTAGGGCAAAGTCTACAATTGTGGAACTAACTGTTTTACTGAGTGAGACTAGAAAATGGCATTACCTTCTTTTTTGGTGTTCAACCGGTTTTAATTTTCAAAAATACAAATTTAGAATAGCAAAAAACACAGATACAAAGTAGAGCAAAGTTGCACACTACATTGTAAAGAATTACCTTTTAAAGTTCAGATCTTTGCTTGAAAATTTAGCGTTTTAAATCGTACCTTAATCTTCTCAGGGGATATTTGCGTTATAAAGGCACTCAGTGGTGTGCATTATCTCTACCGCGTTGCTCTGTGAGGTGGAAGTATCAATCGGGGAATACTGAAGCTGCTCTTCTCTTTCATGTTTTAATCCGTTTTAAGGAGCTTCTTTACAATGGAGAACAGACGAGACCACAGGCTATCACATTTAGACCCAGAGTTTCAAAAGTGTCACACAGCGCAACGCAGCGTCCAAAGTTGCTGCGCTGCATTGCGCGAGAGGGATAGAGTAGGAAAACATCAAATCTACTAAGATATAGCGTTGTCCTGTTCTACCCCCAGGGCTGGCACATAATCAGGGACAAACCTGTAGTGCAAAGGTGTCACAGCATGTCTAGCATGGATTTTGTACTGGATGGATATCCTTCCAGTACCAAATACTACGCCTAGGCAGCCTTTAAAACATTTCCCACTTTGGATATGTGCTGTATAGTGCAGCACACATACAAACTCAGAAAAGTTAGGAGGAATAAAACATTTCTCCTTTCACTCCGGCCTTTAAGAGGCATTATTTTGTGCGGCAACCTGTCTACTATCGCTTGCAGATTAGGTTTTGTCTAAAAACCATGGGTGGTTGCATGGGAACGGTAATGTACCACCTATTTGTCGCCAATTGATGCAAATTAATGCAACACACTGCTTTGAATTACTTTCAGGCAGCTTTTCGGCGCAAAGCATGATTTGCCATGGAAAGTAAATTCCAAACACACATTTTGTGCCAAGTTTATTTCACTTTTGTGACGCAAACCCGGCGCAAAATGTTAGTAATTCTGCCCCTTAGTTTCATGAAAATCAAAAACTAAATATTAAAATATGTCCAATCATCCTGTAAGCGTAACTATTTACAATTATAGTGCCTTTGTGATTATTTATTCAAAACTCTACGTTTCCATCCCCCAGATTCACATTTTGAATTAAACCTCAAAAACCTTTGCAAGCATTTGTGTAGCGCAAACCTAGCTGTGACAAAGCGGTATGCTGTGCAAGGAGACAGGATACATTCAGGGTGGAGTAAGTAAAATCTTTTTGTGGGAGGAGGAGTATAATAGCCGAGGTCAGTGAGTGGAAGATCAGTTTACTTCAGAAGCTTTCTCTCGACCTGAGAAGCGCTTAGTTGCTCCAACCATCAGCCCAGCTGTGTAATAAACAAAAACCCCAACAATGAGTGGGCTTGGCCTCCTTGAGGGAACCTTGTCAAGTGTGTTCCTACTACAGTGTGCATCCCCTGCAGGTGGTAGATTTTTCCACTTCCTCCACCAGTGGACATTGTTTGTCCACAATCTCTACGTACAAACATGATCAAAGAAGCTCTTTCCTCACTTTGACACCATCTCTTATGCTTCAGAAATTCCTCCCACATCTCTCCCCAGAGGACTGCTGTAGAGAGCAAAATGTGCAGGATTTCTACAGTTGAGTGTTTTATGCTAGAGTATGTGCCTGTGTGTTGGTAGGGTGCTGAAGACCAATCTAAGCATTGATCTTCTCAAACAGTTCCTTGCTGTTTTGTCTATGACCTTCGTAATTGTTGGGCCGATATACTGAATGCATGCTTACACATTTGGGCACTCATAAGAAATCAAGACTTCTTGATATCAAAGGCCCAACACCTCCATTAGCCGAAATTCAGCCCGGATAGCTACCTCCCCAGCGCATCAACATGTGGCCCTCGGACATGATCTTTATCTTGCCAGGGTCTTTTTCCCATTTCTCTCTTGGTGTCTGCAGGGAGGGCTGACAGTGTGCCAGTTGTGTAGAGTATATTAAGGATATAGCATGTCTGTGCAAGGATGCTCCCAGCACCCTAAACTCCAGCGGGTTCTTCTTCACCGCTAGGTCTTGTTGCCAGTCTATCTGGTTATGAAGTATTTACCGGATTTGCATGTAGCTTAAGAATAGACCTGGAATAGGTCGTATTCTCATTGTAATTCTGCAAATGCCAACCATTCCTCTGTGCTCTTCAGGTCCCCAAGTTTTGTAATGCCCAGATATCCTATTGTCAGTAACCTGCCACTCTGTGCAGTCCTGCCACCAGGCTGGACTCCCATAGTGGTGTCTCTAAGGTCATCCTGTCCATGCCCATTTCCAGATTTGTAATACCACAGCCATGGGTTCTGGGAGGTTCAAGCCCCTTTCCAAACCATACAGTTGTCGCACAAAACCCCTATGGGTCTAGTGCCCGTCGGTCTGTCAATAGGGGTAGTTCCCTTTGGTCGTCAAAGGAGCAGACATTTATCACCAACAGCTGGGTCTCCCAATAGTAGAGGCGCAGGCCTGGAAGTGCAATGCTAAATATGCCACATTCCTGCCCTTTCCCTTTCTCCTTGTCTAGCCTAACAGTAAATCCATGACGGGCCTGCATGATCAGTGTTCGCATATGACCAAAAATCAGTAACAGGGTTCCAGGTATTCATGCAGCTTAGGCACTCCGGACAGAGGTGCACCCCATTTCTAACCATGCCTCTGTTGCTAGATGGATACAGACATCTAATATTTCCTCTTCTATAATTTCAGGCCAAAAATGTCTCAATTCATTGGTAATGAATTAAAAAGAGGGGGACTAGAAGCTAGAATTAAAGTCTAGTACCCGTGCTCCTCACTATAATTGACATGTCGAAACAGTGTGGGTACTTGTTTCTATGTGGAGAGGGTATAGCAAACAGAATAAATGGTTCCAGGGGGATCTTCCTCATTTGGAAGTATTGCCCTCACACATTATTGTGGGTGTCATGCTTCATCCCTGGGTGTTTTGCCGCTCGTGGGGCCAGCACTGCAATGCCCCACGGGCCCCGCGAGAGGGCTCTTTGTCAGAGATCTTTTCTTGTATCAACCGTGACGGTGCATGCTGGTGTGTGGGGTATAATGTGTAAGGTGGAGAGTGTGATCTTAAAAGTACCTAAAGGAGATCACATTTTATTCAGATACCCTTCGGTAAGGTTAAAACCTAAGATGCAGTAGTGTGCGCAAGGTTATGATACTCCACTACTCAGCGAGTGTGTTGTAGTAAACTATCGTGGTTCAACATGTTTCACGCTATGTTGGTCCAGTACTGGATCCCTAGCGTTTCTTCAGGACCAAAAAATATGTGCGCTACCCCTGAATTGGAGTGGTTAATTAGAGTCCTATTATACTCAATCTCTAGTAGTGATACAGTAGATCGTAGGCATCTATGTCCTGCTCACTCCAGTATGAATCCATACATTTACCCGGAGGAAAGAAGAAAGATATAGGGAAAGGACTGGGATTATCCAAACAATCAATGTTTTATTGTGGACAGCACATATGATGCACGTATGGTCTCTGCATATCATCGTATCATGCAGTGTCATGTTGTGTTGTCCGAGCTCTATGTTAGCCCTTTTATTGGTGAGTGCCACCAGTGCCCAAATCACTCGTGAAATCACTGTGTAACAGCATGCGTTATTAAAAAATATAAAATAGAGACTACACAAACAGGAACTCACAACATACAGTGTTAATATTACAGATAAAAATGCATTGTCATTACTGACTCCCATGAGATATTTGTATTTCTTACCCCCACTCATAGGCCATAATGTGCCCTAGGTCAAGGCAGGGGACCGCAAGATTATTGCGGTGTCTGTAAAAGAATAATATCAAAGGAAGAGGTGGTCAATGCAAAGTTTCACCAATTGCGTACTCACTTTTTCCTCCGGGATCAATATCATACTCACAGTTCCATGCGCGGTCAGCAGCCCGTCACCTACCCCTCATCCTGCCTGCCGGCAGATGAAGTGCTTGGCCGAAAGGGGCTTGCTTAAGTACAGAGAGCCCGATTAACGAGGCTCCCCTGCAGCAGAAACCCAGAAGTACTCTCTGTGTCAAAAAGCATTGTGGGTACATATAAGACCAAGGTGGTTAGGGCATATGGTGGCGGCCATCTTGGAGAGGCTGTGTTCTCTGTAGAAGATGTTCTAGGGAGATAACGTGAATTGGTAGCGGCCATCTTGAGATTGTCAGAGGGATCTCATGTTCGTATGGAGCTCCCTTTAATCAGTGGTCTCTCTGAAATTTCTGATGTTAAATATGGACAATCTTTCTTAACTCACTACAATGGTCGGGGTTTCTCCAATAGTAGCCATGATGCAATCATTATGGATGATCTTGTGTATGTTGAGATGTGTCAATGTTATACTGGTTTTACTATTCCCAGTAAGCTGGATTGCTGCGATGTCTAGACTGGGGTGGTTGGAACCTAGGTTCGCATACAGTCCGGCGTAGTATATGGTCCAGTTAATAAAAGTGACTATGGTGTTCAGGACATATAGTGGTTGCGATGTTGAAGTAGTTGGGACAATCTTAAATCAATCAGGGTATTTAGTTGATAGGAGATGGTGTTCTATTATAGTCTATGGTAGGCATGTGCGATGACCTCTTCAATATTATTGATGTTTTTTGCTTGTCAACTACCCCTAATAAGGACATGGCTATGGTATCTGAACCTAGGTAGCCATGTGAGGTAAGCCCTCCAGTATTTTCTGGTATTGTATACTTGGCAGGTTATCCTAAATAAGGTAAATGGCTATGGTATCTGAACCTAGGTGGTCGGGTCCTCTAATAGTGTCTGTCATTTACTCATTAAAAATGCTCATGATCGCCCCAGGAGTCTGTGATGATACAGATTTATTGTTCAAGAAATGAAGTGTGGAATGGGGGGGCTCTAGCCCTCTTACATCATGGTGTTCTCCCTACCTTGGTATCTAGCGCTGAGTTCTTAGAGAAGTGTCCCATGTAGTTTTAAATGTTACCATCAAGCCATGGGATGTCATCATTTAGTCCATGTATATGGCTTTTCAGACAGAACACCCACCGCTGTTCTTTCGTGAATAGCGACCGCTGGTCCTAGTGGTCATTTGCCTCTAGTATTGTCCATCTAATGTCATCTGGAGCATAGTTGATGTTTTCAAAGTGTGTGGACATCTTAGTCGTGATGCGCTTACACTGGGTGTTACTGCGGTGTTCCGTGATTCTTATTTTGATAGGTCTGGTGGTCATCCCTACATATTGAAGATTTCATGGACTGGTAATGAGATTAATACAATTCCTTGTATTGCAACTGGTATGCCCTCTCTGAACCCATGGATGATTTTCTCCAAGGTTGATCTCTTTGCTCATTTTAGTCAGTTTGCATACTGTGCAGTTTCCACATGGGTAGTGTCCCTTTAATGGAGGTAGACCCCAGAGAGTCTGTTGGGTAGTTTTCTTAATTTTCAGGGGGCGTGTGTGGACCAAAAGATCTCTTAGATTTTTCATCCATTTGAATGCAAAGCTGGGGTCTAGAATACCAAGGGTACCACTTTTGAGAAGTGACCAATGTTTTTTTATGATCTTCTGAATCTTGTTGGATGAAGGTGTAAAAGTCGTCATACAGGTAAGAGGATTATTTGTCTCCTTATTCCGTGTCTCCAGTAGGGCTTCACAATGATTATTTCTGGCCCTTTTATTTGCCATTTTGACTATTCTCTTCGGATAATCCTGGGTGGTCAGATTAGTCAAAGTTCTTTAGCTTGTTCATCATACCCTGACATCATACCCTGGCATTTGCGTCTTAGATGAAGAAACTGACCTAAAGGATGGCTCCCATAGAGTAGGAGACTGTTGCCCTCTATAGATTTTAAATAAATTGTGGTTGACAATCCACCATCACTACGGGAAATGACCAGGCCTAGAAATGGTACTGGTAAAGTGTAGCAATGGATTGAGACTGTTGATCCAGGTGCAGAATGTTTCACATGTCCCTATCTCGTCACGCCACAGGATCAATATATCATCAGTGAATCGTTTCCATATTCTGATGTTGTCACAATAAGGGTTGGTCTCTGCAGTGATGTGTTTCTTCTCGAAGTCAGCCATGTAAAGGCAAGTTAGGATAGGGGCAAAGGTGCTCCTCATAGACGTGTCCTGTGTCTGGTGATACATTTGATCCTAAAATTGGAAGAAATTTTCTTTCAAAGCTAGGGTCGCACATTCTACAATAAAGTTGACCGGAGTATCTGACTCCCAGATTGGTTTAGCCAATAGGCAGGTTTCCATAACCTTAATGGTGGCATCTTGAGAGATATTAGTGTACAATGCTTCTACATCTAACGTTTTCTATACCCTCTCCACATAGTAACAAGTACCTACATTGATTAGACCCATCAATTCATAGGTAGACATTCCAAATATCCCATTGCACTGAAAAAATGAAATCCCTCAGAAAAAAACTTGAAGTATTTTTCAGTTTTATAATACATTTCAGGTCAGGCACTGAATTGTGTATATGTGCACTGCAGGATATGTTTTCAACATTATTTTCTACTGCATGAGTCTTTTGTACTGAATGCTTTTCACATGTTATCATTGTAAGAGGATTGACACTTCACTGGTTCCCAAAGCACCCATAGCTGCCAAGTTTCCCCAGGGCCATGAGTAATTTGTGTTGCTCCAGTCCAAGTTTCTTTCTTTGCATTCTGGGACTTGTAGTCCTGACTTATAAAGAAATAAGTTCTCAAGTCCCAGAATTCAAAGAAAACCCTTGGACTGAAGCAACACATCCACGCATGGATTTGACAGGGCTGTGCACCAGCATGGCAAGGATCGGTTTTCGGATTTACTACACTTGTCCAAAAGCAAAGGGGCCTGACATTTAAATGTACCCCTGCCACAAAAACAGTTCTGCCTGTAATGCAGGCACTATTGTGCAAGGGTGCCTGCGTTGGTGGAAAGCAACATGCAATGCGCCAGCAGGAGAGCAGAAATGCTCCATATATTTGTAAACCTAGGACATTTCTGTTCTCTCCCTTTCACGCAATGCAGCACAGCAACTTTGCTTTGTTAATATGCCCGTATGTGTTTGTGCGCTGCTATTGTTGACATATCTTGTAGCCACTTTTCACGAATCATCAGAGAAAACTGATGCCAGCTTCGTAGAAAATACATTTTGCAAATGTAATAGCTGTATCTAGCCATTGCTTAAGGTGGCAAGTCAAACTGGACATTTACGATGTATCGTACTAGAACCAGCATCAAAGTAAAGTGTAAAGTTATAGTGCTGTTAGCATTCATTCTGCTTGTAACTTTCTGTCAAAAGGTTCCTAGAGTGGGGCAGGACCATGGCAAATGAACCATAGCTTCAACAATGTGATGAAGTAGTCATGTTAGCTTGCCAAAGTCTCTGAGGCGGCCAAACATGCATATTTTAAAGAAACTGAGTTTTAGTCGAGCTTCTTGTAGTACACAGTCATGCTCGGCTAGAGGAGAGGACCTGGCTTCATCGGTGCATTCAGTGGCTAGGGTAGTCTGGCATCTGTCCTTCAGTGATTTCTGTAGGGGCTTTGAGTGAATTTGCTCCGTCAACGCAGCGTACAATTCAGAGACAACACCTTTGAAAGTGCTCCAACATTTTAATTATAAATTTATAGAAGAGTCGTCTAATGGTGTTGATAAAGAATTACGTTTCAAATGCAGATAGTGCTTTGAATATGTGTATTTTCATATTTGCACCTTTTCAATGTGGAATTCCATTTCTAGTGTTTGAAAAGTTTTAATATTGTTATCATCTAATAGTTGATCAATCTGATTTATCCCTCCTTCAGACACCTCTTTCCAAAATATTGCCTGACCTTCAGTGAGATGTGCTGCATTGTTCCAAACCTATGCTAGTCGTAGAAGAAGCCATTCATTCATAGTTGTCTGTACTCACTGACCCATATAGGTTCAGATTCTTTAAGCGGGAGATCCCAAGGACCTAAAGAGAGGGATGTCGCGTATGCACCCATGCTATGCCGTTGGTGTTACCTTTCAGATGCCTTTTTATTCTTAACCAGTCCAAAGTCTCAAGTTCCCTAGTAAAGAAGTATCCAAAGTGTGCCAAGTGATGAGCTTTAGAGTACAGGTTCACATTGGGGAGTCTGAGGTCACCAGAACTTTCTGCATTTTTGACACAGCTGTTGTGACCCCTATGCATAGACTTCAATGACTTTGTCTCCATATTGAATTGTAGATTTTGGAAAGGGCAGGGAAAGCATGCTGAAAGCATAGTTGAATCATGGTGCCAACGGGCCCGATTCACAGAACTAACTTAAGACAAAATCCTAAACTTACTACCATTTTGGTATTCACAGAAGGCACTTACTCATTTTGGTATTCACAGAAGGCACTTACTCATTTCGGTATTTACAGAAGTTAGGAGTCCTAACTTTAGGACTCCTAAATGCCTTCTGTGAATACCGAAAGTCTTAAAATTAGGATTTTTCTCAGTTTAGTAGTAGTATAGTTAGGACTCCTAACTTTAGGACTCCTAAATGCCTTCTGTGAATACCGAAAGTCTTAAAATTAGGATTTTTCTCAATTTAGTAGTCCTAAGTTTAGACTTAGGACTACTAAATTGAGAAAAATCCTAATTTAAAGACTTTCGGCATTCACAGAAGGCATTTAGGAGTCCTAAAGTTAGGAGTCCTAACTATACTACTACTAAACTGAGAAAAATCCTAATTTTAAGACTTTCGGTATTCACAGAAGGCATTTAGGAGTCCTAAAGTTAGGAGTGCTAACTATACTACTACTAAACTGGGAAAAATCCTAATTTTAAGACTTTCGGTATTCACAGAAGGCATTTAGGAGTCCTAAAGTTAGGACTCCTAACTTCTGTGAATACCAAAATGAGTAAGTGCCTTCTGTGAATACCAAAATGGTAGTAAGTTTAGGATTTTGTCTTAAGTTAGTTCTGTGAATCGGGCCCAACCTGTTTTTATTGTTTGCACCCTATCCCAGAGGTAGAGTTGAAGCTTTGACCAGTTTAGAAAGTAGTTATTGGTTTTATCAATCAAATGAGCAATGTCTTGAAGAACAATAGCTTTGACATCACTTCTACTATGGACCATCGAAAGAGATGCTCTGCAATTGAAGATACCATGGCGTTGTATTATTTACAAAAAGTGGTACTTAGTCTCATTACCTTTGTGAGGAGATCAGAGAGTGTCACCAACCTTGTTGCCCATCGTTCCTTATGCTATCTTGCACAGAGAGGAGGTTCTCCCCTGTACTGTTGCTCTGCTCATTAAGAAAACATGGGCCCAGTTTACAAAATTTCATGTCTAGCACTAATGACTTCACACATGCCAAGACCCCATAACATCAGCGTGTTGACCCTCTTTCCTGCCTTGAGCTACTCACAGCCTATTAGCGGCTGAGTTGACTTTGTGTGGGAAACTAAAGTAAAGTAGAAAGTAAACAGAACTCCCAGGACCAATTTTCATTTTCTATTCATGCCTACATGACCCTGAATCCAGGGAGGAGCCAGGGGCACCAACTGATCACTATGGGTAGCAGCTGCCAATTCCTTGTTGACCCTAACTGATGTCTATGTTTGAAGGTATGGGATGATTTATAGCTTAGCAAGTAAACGTTCCTATCTATTTATTCTCCAACCCAAGAATCACACTTGTGCAGCTGATCAAGCCTGCCATAACTGTGAGGATGCGAGACCTCTGACATAGTCTTGAAAGAAGTTAACCTCCTAGAACCTGTGTTCACTTTTATGTGACTTTAGGGGATTACTGGCCAAACGCCAATCAAGGTGAGAATTGACAGATGGAGTGTTAGCTGCATGTCTTAGTGTTAATAAACCATGAGAATGATGCTCCTGACAGGCCTTGCATATAGTCTTTCAGTGCCAGGACAGTGTCTGTCTGGTACCAAAAGCATAAGGCCTTCTTTAAAATCTGTGAGGCAGCTACATGGGTGGCTCATCAGTCTGCCAGAGACAGTACTTGCTTCACACTCCCCCTGGGGTGACACTTATTTGGGCCAGGATGTCCAATGCAATAAACAAGGTTGACCATTTATCCTACATTTGGTCTTTCCTTCACCCAGTGGGCCCGCCCTATGAAATCTGTCCATACTTGTCGGGAAGAGCTTTGAGCCGGAGGTCAAAGTAATGACAAATCCCAGTCATGGGGATTCAGGCTTAACCAGTCCTTGAACCACCACCTCCCCACCGCATCAGAAGCCCTTCCCAGCAATCCCCACTAGCATTTGTTCTCCTCCTGTTAGGGAATAAAAAGTATTGCAATTTTGGAATCAACATAGAGTTTAACTTGGAGGGGCTTCATTGGGTAGGGGTAGAGTGCACCAGAGGTGATTTTTAAAACTCTGAAAACCACAGCATCACTTTAGTTTAAAGAGCAGATCTGCTTCTGTATTCCATCCAGGCGTGAAAAAAAGACTAAAAGAACGTGGCTGTCGCAAATGCCGTTTTTTAAAACTTTTGTTCGCATGCAGGTGTCTGTTAAAATTAGTAAAATGTTGCATTCACAAACCAGTTCAGTGCTGTAGTCTGTCTGTATCATTGTATAATTGAGTTTTTTGTTATTTGTAATTCTGTGTCTTTGATTCCAGTACTGCCCTGTCCTTTTGTCTTGCTGCTGTGATTTACCAATGGTGCCTCACTATCTTTTTCTCTCTGTTCTTTTCCCTGAGGTATCATGCCCTCTCTGAGCCTTCTACCCTTGGCCATTATTACGTTTAAACCTTTTCTTGTCTCTTTCCCTCTCCCACCACCAGGAGCAGTATCGCTTCTGCTACGAGGCCTCGTTGGAGTACCTGGAGGCGTTGGATGCCAGATAGCACTTTGCCAAATGGGATGTGGTGGACGATGACACTTGCAACGAAAGGACGCGGCGACCTTCTTGGTTGCATTTGAACTGCGACCCAGCGCCACCCGTTACACAAGCCAAGAAAGGAGAACTCTCATACAGCCCCCAAAAGCTGAAAGAAGAAAATGGCTGCTGGGTGGCCGAAGGTTGCAAGCTCCCTGCCTCGGGCTGACTTTTACCAGCACAACACAGTGGCTTGTGCTTATTTCTGTTGGGGAATGTAAGCTCGTCTTGGTGGCTTCTGTGCAACAAATCACTACCCCCTGCCAAAAAACAGCTATTGCAGGATCAACACTCCCCCTAGTAATTGTACTTTGCCTTTTAACTTTTCTTCAGTTTTCTGGTTTCTGCTTGGAATGTATTCATGCAGAACCCCAAGCATTCCTTCCAAAGTCCCTCATATCAGCTGTGGCTTTGAAATCTCCCTTGGATGTATTTGGGCAATGGGGCAGCTGGCATGTCCTTACTTTTCTTTCAGTTGGTCCCTCACAGCTAGGAAGCACGTTTGCATTGTTGGGGGTCCAGAGTCCATTCTGTGAGCCAAATGTATTGAAGATCTTTGTTGAAAATGAAACTGGGCTTGCAAAGTTTTTCAGGAGCCAATGTTTCATCTCAGAGACACTTAAGATGGCCAGATGGTCAACAGCAGTCCACCTTTCTTCAGTTTTCTGACCGGTTTCTAGAAGACCCAGCTGGGGAGTGGGATATTCTGCTTTTCGGACTACCACACTCACCTTATGATGTCAGCATCCTAAAAGGCCCTATACCTTGCGGCACAACATGCTGCACCGATCTTGAGACTTTCAACAGTCACCTTTGGACTTAGTGTTGCATGGTACATGTAACAGCCTTCCCTCCTCTCCTCACCACAGTCTTGCTTTCATACTAACACGTAACAGGGCTCGCTCTCTGCTGCAAGCACCTTAGATGCTGTAGTAGATGGGGCACAGCTGGCACTATAGTGCCAAATAAAGTGACAGTGGTTTACAAATAAGCCAATAAAGTGCTCACATAGATCAACCACCGGGGATGTGATTGGTCCAGCACCGCCATCCATGGTGGCCTGTGATACAATGCATCCTGGGACTTGTACGTCTTTTTTTGTGATTACCAATGGGGACGTTTTGGTGGGTCACGTGTTGCCAAGGTTTTAGAGATGAAAAGCCCATACATTGTTGAACGTGATGTAGAATTTCTGTACAACCTCTGAACCCTCACTGCGTCTTTTGAAATGAGCTGTTTTGTTAATGGGGGGTTGGAAGTAATGTCCAGATCTAGAATGCCTTCTCTATCATTGCTGCTTCTTCAATGATCTGGAAAGTTGAGCTCAGACAGAAGTGGAGGCATGTACAAAGGGTCATGTAAGCACACGATGAGGATAGGTTGTGAAGTTCATTGAAAGAAAGGGGTTTTGAGATACGACTAAGAGGATTTGGGCAGAGTGTATTATTGTAGAAATGGACACACATTGGGCACTAACATTCTGTGGTAGGAAGCAGTGTACCTGCAAGGTCCATGTGCTGAGTCAGGAGGGCAGATAGGCGTCTTGTGCAGGTGGAGGAGAGGTTCCTATCGGACTACAAATAACACCCAGATGGTGGATGCTCTGTGCTTCCACTCAACATCCCTTTGTTGAGCATGCGCACTTCGATTGCTGGGCATGACAGGGAGCTGAGCTTACCACAAGAATTCACAGTGAGATGACAAATTACCTTATAGGGTGAGAACAATCCTCTGACCTTTTGAAATGTGTGGAGACTAAAACATTTGTAGGACAACTAGGCTTTCTCTAATTTAAAAGCTGGACCAATGAACGAATGTTGATGCTCAAAACAGTTCCTGGCACAGATTTATCTGTCCCATATTTTTGAGATATTCGCCCTCCCTCATATCCCCCCTTACAGTTCACAGACAAAGATTTGCAAGAAAGAGAAAACATATCTTGATGTGTTGGGGCTTCTGTGTCCATAGAATGATTGATGCATTTAGATCACTTGGCTTCACAGCCTCTGTCTCTGTGGCTGGCACCCCGTCATAGCGTTGCCTGTGAATAATGGTGTATGATGCTAGTGTGCTCTAGGGCGTGAGAGCCAGGGGTCAAAGTAAGACCCTCTTTCATGAGAATGCCCACGAGGTAATGTTCATAGAGGCTACAGTCAGAAGCACAAGTATCAGGATGTGTTTCTGTAGTGCAACCACTGACCGAGAAATCTTCCACTGCTGTCCTCCAAACGTCTGTCTGTGCCTCTTGCTGTCTATGAGAAGCCGCTGTCGAGTTTGGCAGTACCATAGTGCACTCATTTGAGTAAAGTGTTTATGCTGTGCCAATCGGAAACAGTGGCAATACAATGCAGACTACCATGTCACACTACGGTGGGCCAAGGTTTGCCTCAATGACTTTCCTAATGTCATATAGGGCTTGTCGAAGGATATTTGGCACTCTATGCAAAGATAATATTTGGTGCCACTCCACTCTTTGATGTTTGTTGGTGCAATCTGTAGACCCCACACTCTTTGCTGGTACCCCTGTAGTCTTTCTCCCTGCCTTCCCCTGATCTGATGTAGATGCAGGAGTAGTCGCTGCCATAACACGTTACAGCATTACGGGATAGTGAGGGCGATGTTGGTAGAGCAGGTTATCAAGATGGTGCCACAATTGAAGTCAAAAGAGAGATAATCTTCCAAAATGGGCCCGAGACAGACACACTCACGACGTCTGAACTACTGGTCAACAGAATGGATCCACTATCTTCTAAAATTAAAGTGATCATGAAAATCGAGTCATTCGCAATCAATGAACATATAACAGATACCATATATGCCCACTTTTCCTGATTTTTGTGTTTGATCACCGCTGTGATCTTTGTAATTCTCATTATCCCTTAGAAACCACTAGTTCTTTCAACTAAGCATTTCTACCGTAGCAAAGGGGAAATACTCCTCTTCACCGGCATCCATGCAGAGAGACATGACCAGCTACTTTTATTTTTAACCTACTTACACATATAGGGAAATGTCCAGCTTTTTACAAAATGCTCAATACTGGTTTATTGACTTGTTTTATGTTATCCTACTTTCAATAAAATTGAGCACAGGGAGATCAAATGAATTTGGCTAGATCTCACACAATTTCACTACATGGAGAAGAAAGGATTAGACCCCATGTCTTTCCCAGTGAAGCATAGCAGCTCCTATATTTGGGTCACTAACTCTCAATTAAAAGAATCTGGGGCCAGATTTAATAAGCACTTGCATCGCTGTTAATGTTACCCAAGGCAATGTAAGGGCTTAAGTAAGATTTACTAAGCCACGCGGGGTTCAGTAAATCCAGAATAATTCAAGGTGGCGCAAATAACCTTGTGTTACTCTGCATTGGGAAGGCGCTCCAAGGGTGGAGCATTGGTGTTCCGACACATCCACCCCTGGATTTTGGTGCAATCCCAGATTATTAAGGGTAGTAAATCCGGTATTTAGTCAAAATTGTGTGTCTTCCCACCAGAGATGTAATGAGGCGAAACATCTTCATTTCTGCTTGTTATTTCCTCTTTCTACTTGTGCTGCTGCAGCACACATATTAAGAGTAAAATGCCTCTAAGGATTGGTTTTGCACAGAAAGTTCTCCCTTCCTACACATAAACAATCCTGCCTGTGACGCAGGCACTTGCACCTTGGGGCAATGGTTGCAGCGTTGGTGCTAGGCAGCACTCAGTGCCCCAGCGCAGGGAGAGAGCAGGAAGGCATCTTATCTGAAAAGAGAGGGCGCATTCCTGCTCCCTCCCTGTTGCGCAGCGCAGCAAGCTGTCTTGCTGTGTTGTGTGAAATTTTGATAAATCTGGCCCTGGTCTTTTTGGTTCTCAATCACAAGTGCCTATTGCACACAGAATCTTAGATTACACTGAGTCAAAGAGAGTTGCTTTGCGTGGTGAAGGTGTTTGCACTCAGAAGGACATCAAGCTCAGGGAGGTGATGCCCTGCCTCTTAAGAGGGAACCTGCATGTTGCTTTAACACTCAAAGATTCTTAGGTTTTCTTTGTTCCACATAAAGCATAACACAAGTATTTATTATGTAAATTCAACTCGGGTGAGATTAGTACTTGGACCAAGGTTCTGCCTGATGCTGGCTATGGCAGATGGAGCGCCGTCAAAGACAAGACTTAGGGGGTACCAGCTAAGATATTCACGAAGAGTGGCTGCAAGAGAGCAATGGGTAACGTCAGGGAAAAAAGGATTGGGAGGAAAAGCAATGAATGTTTGGGAGCCACAAAGCAGTGGTGGGAATGGCGGTGGATCCCAAGAGCTCTGAGTGGTGGATTCCATGCAATGGAACCAGCAGATCCTGCCCACTAGCACTGGTGTCTCACTGATATGGAATACAATACAATCCTGCCCCTTAGGACAGATTAGGTTAAATGTGATGTGTGTGCACTGTTTAGAGGCATGGATTACTAAACAATCCTGTACGCTAGTAAGAGGGTGAAGTCACTAGCAGTGTGTATAATGTTTTGGAAGTCATAGATATCGAACCCCAGGTAACCCTACGTGCAACCATTCGGGTGATATTACAGAACTGTCAATGGGGGATTCGTAGGTAGGGCACACTAGGCAACTCCTGTCAGCTTTCATTGGGGTGCATTACAATACTGTATGGGGGAATAATAAAAAGAGAGAGTAGTGGGTGATTTGTACCTGCTAGTGTTGCTGTGCTTCAACAGAGGGGTGTGGGGGAATTGCTAGCTACGGTACCACAGGAAACCTGTCCACCAGCACTGGGTGTATCTGAGAAGCTGTGGGTGGGGGGTTTGAGCAGTGGGGTACTAGGGACAGCCTTCTACAAGATCTGGCATGCCAGCAACGCTGTGCCAGAATTTGAGTGTGAAACACAATGGTGTACTGCCGAGCGACATTGGTAAATATTTTAGGGGCACACCGAAGCCTAATGTTGTGGTGGTCTTGCTGAACACAATTAAAGGGGCTGAGTCAACCCTCTGTGTGTGGTCTGAGGGCCACATACACAAAGAAGTGCTACTTTGAGATGAGTAGGGCCTTTGTACATATGTCATATCAAACTGTAAATTGAACATAAAGTGCTCAAATGTTTATCTCCTCGAGTGAGTGAGAGAGACTATGTTGTATAATCGGGGATGTACATAAGGTGTATATTTATATATGCATATATGCATGTATGTGTTGCGATCTATGCATACATGTTCATATATGTATATGTTTATGTGTAGACACACCTGTCTGTCTATGCATAAATATATATGCTGTTCTTAATATGGATAATGTTTATCAGTATTAAAGATGCGGTGGTGCTTTTTTTGGAAATAAAAGAACGATACATTAAAAGAAGATTGTGTCTGCTTATGAACAAAAGGGAAACGGGTCCGGAATACAAATTGAGCCGTCATTAGTGGACACAGCAGGATGGATGCGTCATCGGCGCGCGAGACTCGCCGTCTATTGACGCGGTGAACCCGCCGACCTTGATTGAGGGGGCTTTTAAGAATAGGTTTGCTGGGGGGGGGGGGGGGGGGGGCTACGAAGAGCAGCAAGAAATGACCACATTGGCGGACGCCTTTAGAAAGGCTGGAATCAGCCGGGTGCAGGAGGCCCAACAGAGGCGCAAACCAGCTCCTGAAGACACAGGCCATCGAGTCCACCAAGTTTAGCACGCTGGTAGCAACAAGACTAGCATTGCTTCACCGGCTTCCGGCAGTGGAGGAGGGTTGCTGTTGCAGGCTTGTATTCCTTGGTATTCCATTAGCCATGTATAGGGGACCACTGATTGAAGTCAAGGTCTTTTTTGTCATTGTGTGGCTGTCTCTGGGGTTGAAATGCTGGTAATGGCAGTGCACTATGCTTTCACCACAGCACGCAGGTCTGGATTAGGAGCTAGGAATTATTTTCTGATCGCTGTGCTGGCAGAAGTTAGAGCATTGAGTGAAAGTCCGAGCTGTGCGATACTTGTAAGACCCCTGCTGTTTTTACCGTAACAAATTTCAGAAAATCAAATCAGTCGAAATATATCAGGGCAAGGCCTGGGAAAAAGGGAAACACATTCGTAATTAAGTGTGTTCAACACTGGGGGCCAGATGTAACATTTCTTCACGCAACGCATCAAGATAACTCGCTATCAAGATATGGTTTGTTCCTGTCCTCTGCCTGCACTGACACACAGTCTACAGCCTAGCACCAACGCAGGCACCCTTGCACCATGGAGCAGGGGTGCCTGCATTGCAGGCAGGATTGTTTGTGTAGGAAGGGACTCTTTCTTGCAACAAAAAAAACCCAGTCCTTAGGGGCCTTTTCCTCTTTCTATGTCTGTTGCAGAATACAGCATACTTAGAGGAAACAACTGGAAAAGTAATGATATTTCTCCTCATTGTGCCTCTGGTGGGAAGGTGGAACACCCTTGCTTCACCTATATAACCACGCATAGTAAGGTAAGGCCGCAACTTGGGCTGCCTTGCGTTAATCCAGATTTACCAAGCCACGCAAGGTGGCCCTGCGTGGCTTGGTAAATATCTTTCTAGGTTTTGTGTCACCTTTGTGCTACATTGTGTGGCGCAAGGGCGATGCAAAACTTTGCTAAATATCCCAGAGGTTTTTATTCAGTAAAAACCTCATAATGGGGGTGTTTACTGGGTGTGATAAAGACCACATCCTACTCTGCACAACCTGTAATTATTGCATAAAAGTGTAACAGTCCTTCCAACCCTTACAATCTAGTGGCCAGCCTTGGCGTGTGCTATTTTAAGAGAAGTGCGTTTAGTCATGGTCCATGAAGTTTCCACCATACCAGATGTTTATGATATTAGATACATTTTCCTACAATCAACCTTAGTGTCGGTGGTTAGCTGGAAAATCTGTCATGGATTTGTTCCTCTGGGATAACTGTTTTACAACCCTGATTGACCAGCTCTGTACTCAGGAACTACTTTATAGGTGTTGTCTCCCCCCTGGCTCCATCCTTTATAGGTTCTGGAGTAGCATGCTACTAGTCCAAAAAGAGACTTCAAAACCCTATCAGGGGTAGCAAGCGCTATATAAATGCAAACTTTTTTCCCTCTTCTATTCTTCGGCTATCTTTCTCAATCCAAATAACTAACTAACATATCCACCACTCAAATTACTTTCATATTTCACTATACAATTCAATTCAAGAAAACTTTATTTCGGAATAAATCCATAAAAGCACATAAAATCAAAATAAAACATTTGGCAACAATAAATGAAATCTTTAAAAATAATGCATCCAAACAGCTAATACATACTAATTACATGCATAAATCAGATCGACATTTTTAGGTATTTTTTCCGTTTGTGCCAGAAAGCCCCCAAGAATTTTGCCACTGCGAAGACAATGTGCTCGGCCGTTTCGCTCTTAAGAATTCTAAAGGCTTGATGGCACCTTACGAAGCCCAGGTTCCTACAGATGGGAATGATCCACTTTCTTCGGAGCTCAGTATAGCCTGTGCAAAAAAATATAAAATGCAGCTCAGTTTCCTCACTTGCGCTGCATGCCGGGCAAATACTGGGTGTCGACTGGGACCAGGAGCTAGTGAAAGCACGAATTGGCAAGGACCCGTGCCTCCATTGCAGGTAGAGCTTCCTAATTATTACGGGGTAAACATTATCCAAGGCCGATTCGAAGATGTATGTACTCTTCATAAAAAGGAATTGGTTTGTTAGGGACCCTAGGGATTTGGAGGGTCGGAGTAAAGGAGCCTTAGAATCATGATACACCTTGGTTAGAGCCTTTTTAGAAAGTTTGGGACAAACATTACCAGGATCATTCCATAGTGCATCTAGTCCTAGGCTCATCAAACTATTCCTTATGAATTTAAGCCAAGGAATGTTCCCCGAATTTGGGAAGCTAAGAACTTCCTGGAGACCCTGTCTGTAGTGAATCAATTCAGGCACTGTCCATAATCTGCGCCAGTAGATCACAGGACGAAGTGCCAGCTCTTCCTCCAGTGGTCTAATGCCTAGGTCAAGTCGTAGAGGCACTAGCGGTGTGCTCGGAGGAAGAGCTGCTAGACACCTAAGGAATCTGTTCTCCTCCTTTGTCAGGCTGTCCAGGATTTTATGACCCCATAGTTCACTCCCATAGGTAACTGCTCCTCTTGCTTGGACTCTATAAATATGAAGAGGAGGGCCTATGGGTTTAAGGGTTGACCTATTCTTCCCCACCATTGCTAGTATTCCACCAATATGTTGCGCCAGCTTCAGCCTTGTTTTCTCCTGATGTTGACCCCACCCCAATTCCTCGTTGAGTGTGACACCAAGGTATTCAAATGTGCTCACTCGGTCTAATACATTTTCCCCAATGCGAGGAATACGGTGAAACCTGGGTGGCGGATTGAAGGCCATAAATTTGGTCTTTGTGGTGTTAATTTCCAATCCATGCTCTCTACAGAAGTCCCCAAAACCATCCAGAACACGCTGGATTCCCATAGGTGACTTGGAGAGAAGGAGGGTATCATCAGCAAACATAATTGCTGGGACCCTCCTTCCCGCCAACTTCGGGACATCCGAATTGGGGACCCCATTAAGGTGGTCAATGACCCCGTTGACAAAGAGGCAGAACAGGGTCGGTGCAAGTACGCACCCCTGTCTTACCCCTCTCTCAACGGGAAACTTGTTTGAGAGTACGCCCTGCGCACCGCACCTCACACGGGCATAGGTGTTTGTATGGAGGCGGATGATCATATTCAGGAGATCAGCTGGCATCCCAACTTTCGCCAAGACTTCCCAGAGCTTACCACGCGGAACAAGGTCGAACGCAGCCCTTAGATCTACAAATACAGTATAGAGGCTGCCACCCTCCAGCTGTATTGTTTTCCAATGTATAAGGGACAGCCTAAAGACCTGGTCCACGGTAGAGATCTTCTGGCGAAACCCAGCCTGAAGAGGGCTCAGGACATCCCTCTCCTCGATCCAGTCCAAAAGTCGATCCAACAGAAGCCTCGCAAAGAGTTTCTGTGGAACGTCTATCAGACTGATCGGTCTATAATTGGCGGGGAGCAAAGGTGAGCCCCTTTTGAAAATGGGCACAATCTCCGCCCCCAGCCAAGTTGGGGGAAGTGCCATCCCATGAATAATTGCGTTGAACAGTATCAGGAAGTACAATGCCCAAATTCTAACTTCGTGCCTTAGGAGGTCACCTGGAATCTTATCTAAGCCTGGCGCTTTTCCTAAAGAAAGGCAAGTGATTGCCCTTTCCACTTCCTCCAGCTTAAAGTCTTCCAACACCATGCAACTATCAGTGGGGTTCACTAAGCTCTCAGGCGAAGTTCCCATTTGGTCTATCCCAACACTGCTATAGAGGGACGAGAAGTGTTTTTCCCAGACTTCAGCTGTAACATTACCATCTATTGCCTTAACAGGCTCAGCAGAACCATGTCTGACTATGTGCCAAAATTTTTTGGAATCTCTGACTTTGAGAGCAGATGTTATTTCTGACCAGTTCTCCCAATCCCAGTCTATTTTCGCAGCTTCAAGACTGGACTTATAGGCCACCCTCTTTTCCCTGATCACAGAGGATGTTTCCTTATTCTTAAGTGCTTGGAGGAGATCTTTCTTTGCCACCCTACAGCTGGCATTGAACCAAGAGGCTCTTTCACTCCTCGTTTTCCTGCCCCGGACCACAGGATTCAATACCTCAGCTAGGTTGGCACAAAAAGTCTGATGGATATCCTCAAGGGAGGAACAGCCTTCCGACGAGGGCAATTGAGGGAGAAGGCTTTCCATTCTTTCCAAAGTTACAGCCACTTGCTCATATATAGCCCTTATACGGTTCGGTTTCTCTAATAGTCTATCCCACCTTAGTCTTCGTCTGTTGCTAGACAGAGTGAGGCTAGGGGCAGGTAAACCATTTCCCCGAGTTTCTGGCCTAAGGAAACCATCCGCAGCTAAAGAGAGGATTAGGGGGTTGTGATCACTATCAGCCCTTTGGGCGATTTTAAAGTCTAATGCCAATTTCCAGTCTTGGAGTCTGATCAGTATGTAATCGATCCGGGACTCCTGCCTTGGTCTATTAAAAGTTGGCTGGGGCGGATTGTCCCCCTTAAACCTACCATTGCATGCTCTAAGTGAATTTGCCAATATTAATGTTAGAACTTGCAATAGGAGGGGTGATGCTACCCTGCCTGGCGGACCTGTAATTCTTTGGATTCCCCAGAAATCATCCTCCTCACTGCTGATCCCATCTAGATACGCCGGGAGTGGTTCGAACTGAATATTGAAATCCCCTCCGACCAAGAGTATATCTGGGCCAGTGAGGGAGTCAAGAAAAAGCCCTAAATCCTCCAGTGTCCTTGAGGTGGCTGCAACTCCAACCGGTCTAGAGTATATATTTACCAGTCTCAGACCCGCCCCATTGGGCCAACGCAGGACGACACATAGGATATCCAGAGAGTTAGTTTCTACCACCTCGGCAGTACAACCTAAATGACATGCAATCCATGTTGATAGGCCACCAGACGGGCGTCCCTTCCCGCCCCATCTAGCTGGAATATCAAAAATAGCAAAACCAGGGTGGCTAATATTTTCTCTGGACCACGTCTCTTGGAACATGCATATATCATGTTCTTTAATAAAGGTTTCCCAATCAGTATTGCCTAACTTATTGGGGAGCCCAGCCACGTTCCATGACAGAATCTCTAAAGCCCTCATAGTTCTAGTTACAGGCATAAAAGCCTCGTGCGGGGTAATTACTTCTATTCTTAAGAGAGCACAGACCTCCCGCGCACTTTGTGCGTTGCATGAGGGCCCCTGTGGAACTTTGGCCTTTCGTGGGAAGCAGCCACCCACCGCCTCCACCCCGTTCTCCATGTTTACGGAACGGTAAGATTCGGTAGCTATTTCATCTATGGCCACCAGAGCATGTTCCAGGGGCCCTGAGCGACCCACCAGTGAGGACATAAGTTGCCTGTCAGAGATAGAATGGTGTGGACAGCAAGTCGACCGTTTGAAAATCAAATCCATACCCTCGTCCTGATCCCCCTGTATGCTATGCCCATAGCCAGAGGAAATACTGAGTCAATCACAGTCATCAACTCCTGATAAAGCCCCAAATCTATTATCAACTTCGAGGGGAGTAAACGGTAGCGTGTAATTCACCCTCCGAGGTCCCATTCTGTGATTTCTAGGTGGAACCGTAGTCCATTCTGCTACTTTTTCATATGCCACGTGACTAGGTACATGCATATTACAATGTGGGACAAGGGAAGCAGATGGTGCTACGAATGGATGAAAAAGGGCCACTGTTTTTCTTGGAGCCCTGGGATGTGCATTATAAGAGACTATTGATCTTGGGTAGAAATAAGATAATACACGGGGGTTTATAGATCCCCGTGTGGAGCCCAGGGGGTAGTCTAAAATGTATTTGACTGCTTTGGGGTCTCTAAAATTAATAATGATTACATCCCCTTCTAGATCTTTAATTCTACGGCCCAACCAAGGAAGTCTCCGAACATGCAGTATCTCTCCATTGATGTTAGGGGGAAGGGGTCTATTTGTCCTAAGCCAGTGCACGATTTTGTTTTTTAGGTTATAATAACCCTCATTTCTGCCCTTATCCAGAGGTGGAACTTCAGTTAACACCACCACATATGGTACCGCCTCTGGGGGCAAATTAACTTGATGGCTACGTGAATCACTTACTATAGCTGAGAGGTGATTCTCCCCCTTCTCGTTTGGGGATGTTACTCTGTTAGGGTTTACTATTTCCTTCCTTAGTTCACCATCTACGTGTTGGCCATGACTTGGATTAATTGCGGTAAGGGTGGGCTTATCCCTACGCTGAGAATTGGAGCTACCTATCTCGTTAATCCTAATGTGCGTGAGAGGTGGATCTGAATCCGTAGGGGGAGACGGGTAGTGTGTGGAATCTTTCGGTGTCCCTGGATGTTTTGTGAATAAAGATTCTAAATTCCCCAATCGTGACTCTATATTTTTTAATCTTTCTATGATGGGTAGAGTGAACGATCTAATCAGCTTCTCGATGCTCTCAAGGTGTGATGTCACTGTACATAGTTCAGGTAGGAGCAATGGAGAGCGAGACAAGCCAGGAGGGGGAAGAACCAGGGAGGTGGAGGGTGTTACAGCCAAGTCGCGTGTAATTAAGAGTGGTAATGGAGCCTTTGTCAGTGATGCAATGCTCTCAGTTTGTGTGGGGCCCTTGCCAAAATCAATATGATTAATATTGCGAATTGGCAAGTTACCTAACCTCTTTCTTCTCTTGAGCGGAGGGGGCCTTATAACTTTGGACACCTGTACCCTCCCTGCCTTTTTAATAGTGGTCTTAGCCCTCGGTTCAGTTGGAGTAATAACAATATCGATTTCCTTTCCAGAAATAGTAGAAGTATTAGCGAAAGACACATTAGTTAAAACTGGTAAGGAGTTAAAATTACTGGGTGTAGGATCAATTGTTCTTAACAGCTCTGGGACGTTATCCATGGCTAGCGCCTCCTGTGTCAAGGTAGAAGGGCTTAGCACAATAAGGGACGAAGTCAGAGGAGATGTACTGTCCAGTAATGTCCTATTTTTCATGCACTCTATGGAGCGGCGTCGCTCGGCCCTTCGTTCAGCGAGTGTAGTCTCCTTGTCCGTGGGTACTGCCATCTTTTTAAAATAGTCTACCAATGTACCTTTAGTTGGAACGCCATGTTTAGCAGGAGAGTTAATAGCTACAATGTCAGCCATGTTAATACTAACAGTGTCAAACTGTAGACTCACGGTTCGTAGATGATGCAAATAGGGAATTACCCCAGTCCGGTCTCCTCGTAACTCTGAGGGCCTCAGAGGGCCCGCTCTTTGCCCGGTCTTCGCCCCGGCTCACGTCCCGCACGCGTCCCGCTAGCGCGCGAGAACTGTATTGTGTTAATATAGAGGAGGGGGGCGGAGATAGGGGAGGAGTCGGGAAGAGGGCCAGGTGCAGCCGGTGTGGAGCGCGCACGGCTCCCTGGTCCTCGCAGTCCCGAATACGTGGATCTCTATTAGCAGGCTCTCCCCTGCAGCAGGTGAGTTCGGGCAGCGTTATGGCTCCAGGATGCGGCGTCCGTTGTGCTTGGCTGGCCCCAGTATCCAGCAACAGGGAAACGGTCCTCGAGCGGCTCCCGCGAAGCGGGGGCCGCGAGTCGTAATGTACTTTGCGGGGGAGGAGTCGGGAAGAGGGCCAGGTGCAGCCGGTGTGGAGCGCGCACGGCTCCCTGGTCCTCGCAGTCCCGAATACGTGGATCTCTATTAGCAGGCTCTCCCCTGCAGCAGGTGAGTTCGGGCAGCGTTATGGCTCCAGGATGCGGCGTCCGTTGTGCTTGGCAGGCCCCAGTATCCAGCAACAGGGAAACGGTCCTCGAGTTTCACTATACTAATTCTCCCCTAATCCTTTATGGGTTCTGGAGTAGCGTGCTACTCGCCGAAAAAACGCTTCACGCCTCATCAATGGGGTAGTAAGAGCTATATAAATGCAATTACAATACAATACAATAGTTCAGTGAGATCATAGTAATGTGCCTCGCTTTGGGTCCAAGTGAGCTGGCTCAACATAGATGGAATGTCTAATAGATCATATGTGTGTGTGTGTTATTTCTTGTGATGTGAAAGAACACCAAACAGTATAGCCCAAATTTACTAGGCTTTTGCTTCAAGGTTGTATTACTATTGTGGCGCAACCCCAATGCAAAGTCCTTTTGGTATTTACTAACACACGCAAAGTCGACTTTTATGATTTAGTAAATACAAAGAAAGACAACGTAGCACATACCACTGCCATGCATTACTTTGCGTCGGGTAGGCATTACATGGGTGGAGCACGAGCATTCCCATGCACCTACTTAGTTGCCTTGCTGCGTTGCATGATAGAAAAATGAATATGAGTCCATGTCCCAAACGTTGGGCCAAAATTAAGGGAATACAATTTTTCCTCTTGGGAGGTGTTGATTTAAGAGGTTATGTTCCCTTAGGGTGCAAGACTCACTGACATCCAAACGTCCACCCACAACGTCATGTGGTTTACTCACCTTTCTTCTGTTTGGGATGTAACCTAGAAGCATAAGTTGCTTACCTTGGGTAACATCTTATCAGGTAGAGACAGGATCTAGTCGCAGATTCCTTAACTTAGAATTCTCCCCAGGTGGCAATTTTTGTGCAGCAGTACCTCTGTGCATCAGTAGAGGGTGTAAAGCAACACAGTAGCGATGTCGTCCTCCAGATGTGATGTCGACAGAGTCCATATAAGCCCTCCCCTAACACGCTGATGTCAGTTTCTTCTGTGACTGTTTTTCACACAAACAATGCGGAGCCGCTTATAGAAACTGCATATGGAAACAGTGTGCCCAAAAAGAGACATCTTTGTGTCAAATAATTGCAAAGTCCTAAAGAAGGGCAGCAGAATGCCAAGAAAGGAATCTTGTAGGTAACAAGGCTAGCATTTCACAGAGTGGGTAGGATGGGTGAGTCATTAAGGAATCTGCGTCTAGATCCTGTCTCTACCTGGCCAGGTGTTACCGAAGGTAAGTAACTTATTCATTTGATAGAGACATCTAGCCGCAGATTCTTTATCTTAGCATTAGATACGCAAGCAACACCGTCCTTGGAGGTCGCTTTGCGAACTGAACTGCCAAAAGAAGATCCCTGTATAAAACTAGGCAGTCATAGTAACTTGGCTGTCTAAAGAATCACAGGTGGAGCAAATAAAACGCTCCACCTGAAGGACTGTGGGAAACCTGCATGAGAAAGCAAGTGGACAACCTTACCCACATCAGAGAGATAAAGAAGTGTTTTAGAAGCACATCATTGAAACCATAACACTAGGTAGCCCTGCTTAGGGTATTCAACTGATGACCAGACAAGATTAAGTGGCCAAGGACAGGGACATCAACACTTACCCTGAAATAGAGCATCAGCTCCTTATCGTGAAACCTAGAACGTGAGCAACCCCTTCCTGTGACAGAGGAAAAGGAATCTCAAAAAACACTCGTGATAGAGAGACAACCCTACAATGGTGAACAAAAGCATTGCAAGAAGAACACAACAGTGGTAGGTAGAAACCCCTCTCAGATGGAGAAAACCCTCCTAGAGAGAAGACAACCCTCTGGGACTATGTAACCTAGAATCCCAGAGAAGAAAGGAAAAGGAAATGGATAAGCAATGGCTAATTCAAGGTTGAACTAGTCTCACGTGGAGCACAGCCACAAAAAATGTGGATACATACTCCCCATGGACATACTTAGATTAATACCAGTACATACAGTATATATATATCTATATATATATATCTATATATATATATGTGTGTGTAAATATATATATGTGTGTGTGTATGTGTAAATATATTACCTACTGGCAGTCGTCAGTAGGTAGTTATAGTTAGGACCTATTTTCCATAGGAAATCCGCAACATTCTATTTGGAATAACGTTATCGCCGATTGACGAATCTTCGCAAAATTGTCCAAACTTTTGGCCAGCTCTGGTCCGCTCCTATCCTGAAAATTTCACGGTGATTCGTCAAGCGGGGTCCGAGAAAAAAGGGGGGTCCCAAAACGCATTTTCCCATAGGACTTGTTGAAGCAACTACAGCCCGAACTACTGAACGGAATTACACCAAATTTGGCAAAGAGGTAGTCCTCAGTTCAGACTCATGCTTTTTGCTTAAATGGTATAAATCCGTTCAGTAGTTCCTGAGAAAATTGGAGTTAAAAAGATAGATATATCTGGACGGAGCCTAACCACACATCTCATCGTGAGATCTGATTGGCTGTCAGTACTTCATCCAAGAAGTGTTGGCAGCCATCTTGGGACCAATATACATGATAGCACCTCATTAAAAAGCATTGCAGTTAATAGAAGGTTTTAAGACTTTAGTTACATTACAAATCATTTGTTGATGGTACCATACTCATTTTAGGAATTGTGGTGTGTTCTAAGGTGATTTTACCGTGTGAAAAAGCCTTCTGCTGTGATATCATGAATCATGTTTGAGAGAAAACTATTTTCTCATTCTTTTCCCACAGAGGTTTGGAAGGTGATCTATAAGCTAAACTGAGAGCATATTTTCTGTAAATTCACATTATCTTTCTCAGTCATGTGAGAATGAAGTCTGACATTCTCAGTAAAACATGTACATCCAACAAGGGCAGAGACTGTCAGTTGATTCCTTTGTGTTCTACTGCAGCTTCCCAGAGTGTTCTAAAGAACAACTAGAGCGCTAACAGTCTTACTTATGACAAACATATTGCACACCTAAAGCCATATTGATTGGAATAAAGTGGTAACTCTTAAAACATTTAATTTAAAAAGGAACAAAATGAGGGGGTTCATTTTGCCATAGAAAGTATGATTAGTGCTGCAGAAAGATAAATTAGGGCACATTTTGAGTGACTTCTCAAATCCTCTTCTATTTCATTAAAAAATTCTGACATGCAGACTGAAACATGCACTTTCAATACCAGCAGCAGACTTCCCTGGTGAGCAGTAGCTTTACTACAGTGATCTAATAAGCAACTAGAGTGCTAACATTCTGAATTTATGGCAAATGTGTGACACATCTGAATGCCTTCTTGATGGAATCAAAGTAAAAAACTGAAAGTATTTCCTACTGAGGAGACTGTAGTAAATGAGGAAATTAGGAAACTTCATAACAAATAAGTCTCCCAAAATGGCCACCAGAGACAAAAGAGCCCAAATGTAGCACAAATATCACCCAGATGTAGCCCAAGTATAGCCCAATGACAGAATGTCCCAGAGTGTTCTTAAGAACGACTAGAACGCTAACAGTCTTACTTATGACAAAAGTATGGCACACCTGAAGCCATCATGATTGGAATAAAGTGGTAACACTTAAAACATTTAACTTACAAAGGAACAAAATGAGGGGTTCATTTTGCCATAGAAACTATGATTAGTGCTGCAGAAAGAAAAATTAGGGCACATTTTGACTTCTCAAATCCTCTTCTATTTCATAAAAGTATTCTGACATGCAGACTGAAACGTGCTCTTTGAATACCAGCAGCAGACTTCCCTGGTGAGCAGTAGCTTTACTACAGTGATCTAATGAGCAACTAGAGTGCTAACATTCAGAATTTATGGCAAATGTGTGACACATCTGAATGCCTTCTTGATGGAACCAAAGTAAAAAACTGAAAGTATTTACTACTGAGGAGACTGCAGTAAATGAGGAAATTAGGAAACTTCATAACAAATAAATCTCCCAAGATGGCCACCAGAGAGAAAGAGCCCAAATGTAGCCCAAATATCACCCAGATGTAGCCCAAGTATAGCCGAATGACAGCATGTCCCAGAGTGTTCTTAAGAACAACTAGAGCGCTTACTGTCTTACTTATGACAAAAGTATGGCACACCTGAAGCCATCTTGATTGGAATAAACTGGCAACACTTAAAACATTTAATTTAAAAAGGAACACAATGAGGGGGTTCATTTTGCCATAGAAATTATGATTAGTGCTGAAGAAAGAAAAATTAGGGCACATTTTCAGTGACTTCTCAAATCCTCTTCTATTTCATTAAATATATTCTGATATGCAGACTGAAACATGCACTTTTAATGCCAGCAGCAGACTTCCGTGGTGAGCAGTATCTTTACTACAGTGATCTAATGAGCAACTAGAGTGCTAACATTCAGAATGTATGGCAAATTTGTGACATATCTGAATACCTTCTCGATGGACTCAAAGTAAAAAACTGAAAGCATTTCCTACTGAGGAGACTGCAGTAAATGAGGAAATTAGGAAACTTCATAACAAATAAATCTCCCAAGATGGCCACCAGAGACAAAAGAGCCCAAATGCAGGACAAATATCACACAGATGTAGCCCAAGTATAGCCCAGTGACAGAATGTCCCAGAGTGTTCTTAAGAACAACTAGAGCGCTTACTGTCTTACTTATGACAAAAGTATGTTTGTGACTGTGACTCCGGCTCACATGGCAGAAACACCCCCTGACTCTCCACCCCACATCACAAAATGTAATGCCCGTGAAAAGGGTAGGTGGACGCAGTGTCATATAGAACATAGTCCTGAGAGCACGATTGAAAATGAAAACTAGATATAGTATATGGTATAAACTATGCACCAAAAAGTGTGATATAAGATGAACCGGTGCGTGAAATATAATATGCAATACATTGTGCGCAATGACAGATTCATTGGAGAGCGCGAGATAGCACAGGCACTAGTGCGTGCTATGCGATATGCGCCTTGGAGTGTAATATGCACAGGGCAGTGTTGTGTAACCTAACTAGTCTCTAAAGTTGTAATATAAAATATGTGCTGGGAGTGTAACGTTGCATATGCACTGTGACAAAGATATGGATCCCAGATTGTAATATGTATGGCATAGCGCTGTGCGTTATAAAATAGGCATAGAGGAAGGCAAGTTAGATGGGGCAATATAACCCGTGCGAAGGCAAGTGTGGCATGACATATTCACGGGTTGGTGTTACAGTGCACATGGGCTAGAGCATGGGTACTCACAAACTTTCTCTTGGGGGCCAAATTTACAGTGTGGTTTGTGGCCGAGGGCTGCACCGGTGGGGGCGGGGTCACAGGGGGAGGGGCGGGGCTAAAGCAACAAAAAAATTGTGACCATGAGGTTGAACACAGGTCCCTGCAGCAGACGCCTTCGTCCACTGAGCCACCAGACCCGGCATACACACATCCCTCCCCTCTCTCTCCCACTCCCACTCCCCCTCCCTCCCTCTCTCCCTCCCTCTCTCCCCCTCCCTCTCCCTCCCTCTCCCTCTCTCCCCCTCCCCTCCCTCTCTCTCTCCCCCTGTCTCTCTCTCCCTGTCTCTCCCTGTCTCTCTCAACCTGTCTCTCTCCCCCTGTCTCTCCCCCTGTCGCTCTACCTGTCTCCCTCCCTCCGTCGCCCTGCCTCCGTCGCCCTCCTCCCTCCTCCCTCTGTCTCCCTCCTCCCTGTCTCCCTCCCTCTGTCTCCCTCCTCCCTGTCTCCCTCCTCCCTGTCTCCCTCCCTCTGTCTCCCTCCCTCTGTCTCCCTCCCTGTCTCTCGCCCTCCCTGTCTCTCTCTCTCCCTCTGTTTCCCTCCCTGTCTCTCTCCCTCCCTCTGTCTCCCTCCCTCTTCCTCTGTCTCTCTCCCTCTGTCTCCCTCCCTCTCCCTCTGTCTCTCCCCCTCTGTCTCCCTCCCTGTCTCCCCCCCTCTCCCTCTGTCTCTCTCCCTCTGTGTCTCTCCCTCTGTCTCTCTCCCTCTGGCTCCCTCTCCCTCTGTCTCCCTCCCTCCCTCCCTCCGTCTCCTTCCGTCTCCCTCCGTCTCCCTCCCTCCCTGTCTCCCTCCCTCCCTGTCTCCCTCCGTCTCCCTCCCTCCCTCCGTCTCCCTCCCTCCCTCTCCCTCCCTCCGTCTCCCTCCGTCTCCGTCCCTCCCTCTGTCTCCCTCCATCTCCCTCCCTCCGTCTCCCTCCCTCCGTCTCCCTCCCTCTGTCTCTCTCCCTCCATTTCTCTCTGTCTCTCTCCCTCCCTCTATCTCTCCCTGTCTCTCTCCCTCTGTCTCTCTCCCTCTGTCTCTCTCCCTCGGTCTCCCTCCCTGTCTCCCTCCCTCCCTCCCTGTCACCCTCCCTCTCCCTCTGTCTCTCTCCCTCCGTCTCCCCCCTCCCTCCGTCTCCCTCCCTCTGTCTCCCTCCGTCTCCCTCCCTCCCTCTGTCTCCCTCCATCTCCCTCCCTCCGTCTCCCTCCCTCTATCTCCCTCCCTCCGTCTCTCTCTCTCTGTCTCCCTCTATCTCTCCCTGTCTCTCTCCCTCTCTCTCTCTCCCTCTGTCTCCCTCCCTGTCTCCCTCTCCCTCCCTCTGTCTCCCTCCCTCCCTCTGTCACCCTCCGTCTCCCTCCCTCTCCCTCTGCCTCTCTCCCTCCCTCTCCCTCCGTCTCCCTCTGTCTCCCTCCCTCTGTCTCCCTCCCTCCGTCTCTCCCTCTGTCTCCCTCCCTCTGTCTCTCCCTCTGTCTCTCCCTCTGTCTCCCTCCCTCCATCTCCCTCCCTCCCTCCGTCTCCCTCCCTCTATCTCCCTCCCTCCGTCTCTCTCTCTCTGTCTCCCTCTATCTCTCCCTGTCTCTCTCCCTCCCTCTCCCTGTCTCTATCCCTCTCTCTCTCTCCCTCTGTCTCCCTCCCTGTCTCCCTCTCCCTCCCTCTGTCTCCCTCCCTCCCTCTGTCACCCTCCCTCTCCCTCTGTCTCTCTCCCTCCCTCTCCCTCCCTCTCCCTCTGTCTCCCTCTGTCTCCCTCTGTCTCCCTCCCTCTGTCTCTCTCCCTCTGTCTCCCTCCCTGTCTTCCTCTCCCTCCCTCTGTCTCCCTTCCTCCCTCTCTCCCTCCATCTCCCTCTTTCTCCCTCCGTCTCCCTCCGTCTCTCTCCGTCTCCCTCCCTCCCTCTGTCTCCCTCCGTCTCCCTCCCTCCCTCCCTCTGTCTCCCTCCCTCCGTCTCTCTCTCTCTCTGTCTCCCTCCCTCTATCTCTCCCTGTCTCTCTCCCTCCCTCTGTCTCCCTCCCTCTGTCTCTCTCTCTCTGTCTCCCTCTCCCTCCCTCCGTCTCCCTCCCTCCATCTCCCTCCATCTCCCTCCCTCCGTCTCCCTCCCTCTGTCTCCCTCTCTGCCTCCCTCTCTCTGTCTCCCTTCCTCTCCCTTCCTCTGCCTCCCTCTGTCTCCCTCCCTCAGACTGCGCCTCTCTGTCTCCCTCTCTCTGTCACCCTTTGTCAACCTCTGTCTCCTTCCCTCTCCCTCTGTCTCCCTCTCCCTCCCTCACCCTCTGTCATCTCACCCCTGTGTGTGTGTCAGCCCTTAGCCGGGCTGAGACAGCTTCCCAGCGTGCACACACAGACGCACCCGAGTACTTCACAGGTCTTTAAAAGACCATTTTCATGTTAATAAAGCTTTGTTGTATTTCACCTCTTAGGCCCCTGCATCTTCACATTGACAATCACTGGAATCCCCCCGGCCCCCACAGAGCAGAGTCTCAGAGTCCGGGTGCTGCACCCGGCAGTGTTTGCTAACACTATATAATTTTTTTTTTAAAAAACACAGGTAAGATGTCTGCAAGGTCCGCGGGTCGCCAAGGAAGGCTTGCCGGGCCGCTGGCAGCCCGCGGGCCGTACTATGAGTAACCGTGGGCTAGAGAGTGTCATAGCATACGCACTAGCTGGTGGAATACAACACAGAGGTGTGTGGCACTCGGCGGGCACTGGTGGGTGTAACACAGCATTGGGCTCAGCCAGGAGCACGCTGTGACTCTCAAGCAAGAGTTGTCTCCTTTCCAGAGAGTAAAATAAAAAGTATTACACATCCGGCGGTGGATGTATGTTTTATTAACCGTGAGGGGGGTTTCTTGCATAGTTTGGTTGAATTGTTGTCGAATCCCCTTTGAATGGCTTGGTGTGCGTGTGTATTAAATGTGCCCGTCAATAGCTACCCATGTTTGTATAAATAAACGACAAGGATGTCTACTTGGAGAGTACCCACTGGCGGGGGCGCCGGGATTAGGCACGGTAGGGCGTCAGACACGTCAGAGCTTCACTAGCAGTGTAAATACATTCCACATGGATTCATTGTATGCATAGTCGCCTTTAAATGAATATCACGCAAATCGTCATGGTGATAGGTACATACGGTTTGTCCAGCATGTCCTAGTGTTTCTATAAATATATATATTTTTAAAAATAATAGAAAACAAAGGCCGGCCCCGGGGGATGGGGTCCCCGGGGCCATAAGTGGCCTGAGGAGGGGGGCAACGCAGCCCCCCTCCTAAAGAATAAATAAAGAAAAAAAGGCCATGACCCTGGGGTTGGGGTCCCCGGGACCGATTAAGGCCTTGGGAGGGCCAAATTAAGTTTTTTTCAACGAAAAACATTAGGTTGCAGGCCCTGGGGGATGGGGTCCCCAGGGCCAATAAATTAGAAAAAGAAGGGGGGCAACACAGCCCTCCTTCTCAAAAAAATAAAATAAATAAAAGACCGGCATCGCGCCGGAGGCCACACCCCCTCCTTGCAGCACTCTGCAAACGCGCCCCCTGGCCAGTTGTAAGTTGGGGAATTAATTCCCCTTCAATACTGAGGGTCCCTGAGGGCCAACTAGCCCAACAGGTATCTCCAGTATGCGCCAGGGAGCTGCGTTGCAGACAGGTGTTCTGAGGCCACACCCCTTTTTACACCTCTATGCAACACAGCTCTGTGGCGCTTACTGGAGGTACCTAGTGGGCTAGTTTGACCCTAGGGACCCTTAGGATTCAAGGGGTCTTAATCTCTCAACTTAGAACGGCCACAGGGCGCGTTTACACAGTGGTGAAGGGAGGGGACGGGGCCTTAGGTGACGTGTGCAAACACGCCCTGTGGTGCGTTTTAATTTGGGGAAATAATTCCCTTTCAATCCTGAGGGACCCTGGGGGCCAACTAGCCCACCAGATGCTTCCAGTAAGCGCCACTGCTCTGCGTTGCAGAGAGGTGGTGCAGGCCGTGCCCCTTTTTACATCTCTCTGCAACGCAGCTCTGTGGCGCTTACTGGAGGTACCTAGTGGTCTAGTTGGACCCTAGGGACCCTCAGGATTCAAGGGGACTTAATCTCCCAACTTAAAAAGGCCACAGGGCGTGTTTACACAGTGGGGAATGAAGGGGACGGGGCCTGAGGTGACGTGTGCAAACACGCCCTGTGGCATGTTTTAAGAGGTAGTTTTTATCCCCTGCCCTATTATATCCTAGGGGCTTACAGAGGAGGTGTTCCCTAGTGTATGTAGGTGTTTTCACTGTATTCTGAGTGTCTTTTAACATAGCACTGGCTCTAGGACTGGTTAGTCAGACTCAGTTACCACCAGTATCCGTCTGAAAAAGTTGAGGGTACAGGATGATTTTGCAACAAGGCTTCTTTCTGCTCTTCTGTTTGTTCTTTCTGCACGTTATCCTTCTTCCTGCACTTTTCTTCGTCTTTGAGGACTTCTGTTGCTTCTTTCTGCACTTCTTTTTTTTCTTTCTGTGCTTTTTTTCTTCTTTCTTCACATGTCCTATCTCTGTAGGCATATCAGCATTTAAAAAACCTTAGAAATTCACTGAAAAAAACATAGGTTTCAATGGCGTTATAGTTAGCTGGACTTTTCACTCGTACAAAACCATTGAAATTCCCCCGTTATAGTTAGTTTAGCTAACTATAACTTGCGCGCCCGCAATGCACTGCTGATGACGTCACATATTACATCACTCATGACATGGTCAGTGACATCACTCATGAGTTCACTGATGACATCTCAAAGGACATCACTGATGACATCATCCTTGTGATAGAGTGGCAGACCTCCTCTCCCCCTAATATAACCTTTGATACACATATTCAAAAATAGAAACCAACATTTTCAAAACAATGTACATACCAATACCAGTTACAACAACCTATTCAGTAATTCTAAGATCCACATACACATCCACTCATTCACCAACAGTCCTATACAGTCACTCATACATGTACTCACTCATCATATGTACTTCTGTTACACAATGCCACTCATCCATAGAGTTACTCACACACATAGTCACTCATGATAATAAAGAATCAAACATCCATTTACTTGCATATACAGTTATACACACACCACCACACTTACTTCTACAGAAACTTACACATACTTAGTCTTTTAAACAATCACTTATAGAAACACATACTTATTCATACAGGAACTCTTCCAATCTCTCACTCTCACATATACTCACTTATATACACCAATAGTCACATATACTAGTTTAAAACATGTAGTTACTCATAAAGACACTATTGAGACAGTCATTCACTCACTAACACACCCATGCACACACTCATCCACCCATACAGTCCTGCACACATGCTGTCTTCAACACATAAAAACAGTGAGTCACTCATTCATGCACCTATGCACTACGTAATTCCCCCCACCGAACCATACAGACATTCAGACACTCATACTGATACTCAAAAAACCAACTAATAACCTATATAGACACTCATGTAGCTACTCACCAACCCATGCAGCCACTTATACACAAAGTGAGAGACTGATACAGATATTTACATATTTAAACATTACTCACTAAGCCATGTATTCACTAAGATACACTTAATCAGTCAGTTATACAATCAATTTTTCAAAAACAAATCATCCATTTAGACACTTATATACCCATTTATTCTCCCATCGACCTTGAGATAAACATATATAAAACATATGTAATTTTCAGAAAAACACACATTCACTGGATGATGTCATCAGTGATGTTATTTGAGATGTCATTTGAGATGTCATCAGTGATGTCATGAGTGATGTCACTGACCATGTCATGAGTGATGTAATATGTGATGTCATCAGCAGTGCATTGCGGGCGCGCAAGTTATAGTTAGCTGAACTAACTATAACGGGGGAATTTCAATGGTTTTGTACGAGTGAAAAGTCCAGCTAACTATAACGCCCCTGAAACTTATGGTTTTTTCAGTGAATTTCTAAGGTTTTTTAAATGCTAATTCCTAACTATAACGTGCCTGAAACCTATGGTTTTTTCAGTGAATATATATATAAATGTGTATATATACATGTGTGTATATATATGTATATGTGTAAAAATATGGATATATACTGCTACACGCAATCATCCCCATCGGGGAAGCAAACACCCCAGTCAGCCTCGGCAAGCAGGGGGGCAGACCAGTGTAGGAACAAGATACCCCCGTATTATAGAGGTATCCACTGAAAGATAGATATAAATACCAACATGGTGAAAATTATAGTTATACAGATATTGTCACCAAGCTGGAAAACATGCAACCATAATACCGTACAAGAGGAGTGAGGGAGTGGTAGGAACACTACCAACCCCAGAAAAAAGAAGGCAACCGGCCATAAGCCAACTTTACTGCTGACAAGGCTATCAATAAGTGGCTAACCACAAACAAAAAAAAGACAGCAGGCTTGAAAACTTTTGCTATGAAGGGAATAAAGACCACCACTGAGGTCCATCCAGAGCCATAGTCGAAATAAAGGCCAGCACACATAAGACCCCAACAGATAACAATTTCCATCCAACAGACATATTCATGTATCATGTAGCAAGACCTGACTGATGTTTCTCGATAAGAGATGAACCATCACAGCAGTGAAGGGATCAAGCCCACGAAATGGAAACGACAAAAACATTGGATGACTGTGCATACAAGCACAACAAGGATTGCGGTCAGAAAGAAATGTCCCACCCGAGACACAATGTATTCATGACAATAAAAGGGAATACAGACCCCATCCTCCAACGAAAGAGGAAGAAGAAAAAATCCCTCCAATCAGACGAAATTCACAAATAAGGCTGAAATGGTATAGCAGACCTAGCGATCGAATCCCTACCCCATTGTATGAGGAAGGAAATGAACCTTCAGGTACAGGATAATAAAGAAGACCTCAGCCTCTATAAAAAACAGTCCTTAAAAGAAAGGAACTATAACGTCAAAGGGACACACATTCTGGAAGGAAACTCGTAGATGAAAATTAGCCACAGCACCAACCAAAAAGAGGGGTTAGATGGCGATATCTTGAGAACAACCAGGCGGTAAAAAAATGAAAAAATGCCCTGGTTGTAATCAACATTGGTAAATGAATAATGCCTATAGGAATCAAGGAATATAAAACATTTCAGATACAACAAGACATCACATCCTCTCAGAGATGAAGTGGAGAAGAGGTAACAAAGACAGTGGCACCGGACCAAGGACACCTGGGGGTAGAGGTGAGACCCAAAACATTGCATTAGATAGACATTTGCAGAGTCATAACCTAACAAGGAACTCCAGAGAGCCATGGCAGGAAGCGTTGCTGCCAATGCAGAGTAAAATATGAACAGCAAAAAATGCTATATACCATAAAAAGTCATAGGTCCAGACTAAAATCCTGGCCAGGCCACTGTTCCTGTCCCCTTTCCAATATGCCCTACATGGAAAGAAAGCTACAGGATACCTGCAAGGGGAGTAGAAGTTAACATCTCACTAGTGTGCTATGGAAGCCACAAACATTTCATGTTCAAACACAGTACTATAACCCACTTAAGGGATATTTACCATACAGAGGAAACATTTTAAATGCCCACTGGGCATACTGATGATAGTCCCCGAAAACAGGGAACAAAGCCACAGTGCAGCTGCACAATGCAATTAAAATGCCCACAATAGGATAAGTACTCTGTCAGAAACTTAAGTTCCAGCAAGAAACCTGTAAGTACGGGTGTACATAAAGTTAAAAATAACATACATACCAGATCACTGGAAACTTAAGCTGTCACTGACAGAATAAAAAGAACAAAGGTACCAGCAGAAAGCAGGAATATCTCACGGGTATCAGCCTGGAAACGACAGTCAGAAAGAAAAAGACATTGGGCATCACCCTGTGAATGGCTCATATGAAAACAAGGGGTCTATTACAAGAGAACTAGGAAAGCAGATGGCAGTGTGAAGAATCTGCTCCACTGCGACTATCTCTAAATCTCTGCAAAGCAGAATCTGCATGTGTGGCAATCAGACACGCACCATCAAAAGGCTTATCAATCAAAGTAGCCTGAATGCCTCTGAAAACCCAGCGGTGCACAACCATGCACTACGACGGAGTGCTACTGAAGAGGCCATAGCCTGACCTACAGAATCAGTGGTGTCCATACTATAGTGAATAATCGAATCCAATTATGCATGGGAGATACACCTAAGGACACAAGAATTATTGAGAGACCGCAGTGTAGAACTAGTGGAAGCAAAAATATGCCTGCCACAGCTATCTAATTTTGTTGCTTCTCTTTCTGGGGGAACATATCAATATTTTGGGTGGCCAAGGCATTCTGAACCACAAAACTATGATGAGTCGGATGCCTAAGGAGACCCGGTGGATCTCCAGGGTCCCGCTGGTGTCTGTGAGAAACAGAGCAATCCACAGGGGTCCCTGTTTCGGGCTTAGCCTAAGTCCCCAAAATAATATCAAAAAGAGCCTCACTATAACGAAGCACTGGCTCTACCCCAATCGGCCCTGATACAGGACTCCAAGTAACGGATCTGTCACCAATTTTCACAGGGGCAAGCGTTACCTCCAGAATCAATCAATCAATCAATCAATCATGGAATTTATAGCGCGCACTACTCACCCGGAAGGGTCTCAAGGCGCTTGGGGGAGGGGGTCTGCTACTGCTCGAACAGCCAGGTCTTGAGCTGTTTCCTGAAGGCAAAGTGGTCCTGGGTCAGCCGCAGGTGGACGGGCAGGGAGTTCCATGTCTTGGCCGCTAGGTAGGAGAAGGATCTTCCTCCGGCGGTGGCTCTCTGGATGCGAGGGACGGCGGCGAGGGCGAGGTTTGCGGATCGTAGCTGTCGGGTGGGCGTGTAGAAAGTCAGGCGGTCGTTGAGGTACCTTGGGCCCAGGTCGTGGAGGGATTTGTGTGCGTGGGTGAGGAGTCTGAACGTGATCCTCTTGTTGACAGGGAGCCAGTGCAGGTCTCTCAGGTGGCTCGAGATGTGGCTGCGTCGGGGGGCGTCCAGGATGAGACGGGCGGAGGCGTTCTGGATACGCTGAAGTCTTTTCAGAAGCTTGGCTGTAGTGCCGGCGTAGAGGGTGTTTCCGTAGTCTAGTCTGCTGGTGACGAGGGCCTGGGTGACAGTCTTCCTGGTCTCGGTCGGGATCCATCTGAAGATCTTGCGGAGCATGCGGAGGTTGTGGAAGCAAGATGAGGAGACAGCGTTGACTTGTCTGGTCATCGATAGGGAGGAGTCCAGGATGACACCCAGGTTGCGTGCGTGGTCCGTTGGCTTGGGTGCGGTGCCCAGGGCCGGGGGCCACCAGGAGTCGTCCCATGCGGAGGGCGACGGTCCCAGGATGAGGACTTCTGTCTTGTCCGTGTTCAACTTCAGGCGGCTGATGTTCATCCATTCGGCGACATCTTTCATCCCTTCGTGTAGGTCGGCTTTGGCGGTGTCGGGGTCTCTGGTGAGGGAGAGAATCAGCTGGGTGTCATCGGCGTAGGAAATGATGTTGAGGTTGTGTTGGCGTGCGATGGCAGCGAGGGGTTTCATGTAGATGTTGAAGAGAGTGGGGCTGAGCGACGATCCTTGCGGGACGCCGCAGATGACTTCGGTGGCCTCAGAGCGGAACGGAGGGAGGCGTACTCGCTGTGTTCTGCCGGAGAGGAATGAGATGATCCATTCCAGAGCAGTCCCCTGGATGCCGGTGTCATTGAGGCGTTGGACTAGGGTGCGGTGGCAGACAGTGTCAAATGCTGCGGAGAGGTCAAGGAGGATGAGTGCCGCTGTTTCACCTTTGTCGAGCAGGGCTCGGATGTCATCGGTGGCTGCGATGAGGGCGGTCTCGGTACTGTGGTTGGCTCTGAATCCGGATTGCGATGGGTCGAGGGATCCGTTCGTCTCGAGGAAGGCGGCCAGCTGCTTGTTGACGACCTTCTCGATGACTTTGGCAGGGAATGGAAGGAGCGAGATTGGGCGGAAGTTCTTGAGGTCGGTCGGGTCCGCTGTTGGTTTTTTCAGTAGTGCGCTGAGCTCGGCGTGCTTCCAGCTCTCCGGGAAGGTGGCTGTGTCGAAGGAGGCGTTGAGGATGTCTCGGAGGTGAGGTGCGATGGTAGAGGCGGCCTTGTTGAAGACATGGTGGGGGCATGGGTCGGTCGGAGATCCGGAGTGGATGGTGTTCATCATGCGTGTCGTGTCTTCGGTGGCCACTTTGGTCCATGTCTGGAGGATAGCGGCGGGGTGTGTAGGTTCGGTCGATGGGTGCGGGGGTGGAGCGCCGAAACTGTTGTGGATGTCGGCGATCTTGCGGTGGAAGTACGAGGCGAGGGAGTCGCAGAGGTCCTGCGAGGGGGTGATGTCGTTGTTGCCGGCGCTGGGGTTGGAGAACTCCTTGACGATGTTGAAGAGCTCCTTGCTGTCATGGGCGTTCTTGTCCAGTCGTTCCTTCAAAGATTTCTTCTTGGTGGTGTGGATGAGCTGATGATGTCTGCGGGTGGCGAGTTTGAGGGCGGTCATGTTGTCGGTGGTCTTGTCGAGGCGCCAGGCCTTCTCGAGGGTGCGGCAGGCCTTCTTGGAGTCCTTGAGTTCGTCGGTGAACCAGGGGGCCTTCTTGCTTCTGGGCCTGGTGAGTGGGTTCTTCAGTGGGGCGAGGTCGTTGGCACAGGAGGTCAGCCATTGCGTGAGGTCGAGGGCTGCTGTGTTAGGGTCCGTTGTCCTGACCGGTGGGTTCTGGCTGAGGGAGGTGGTGAGCTGGTCGACGGTGATCTTGCTCCAGTTTCTGTGGGGAACCTGCTTCGGGTGGTGCTGGACCGTGTTCTTCTTGAAGCTGAAGTGGACGCAGCTGTGGTCAGTCCAGTGGAGTCCGGTGCAGTGGCTGAAGGTGACGTGCTTGCTGGATGAGAAGAGGGGGTCGAGCGTGTGGCCGGCGTGGTGGGTGGGGGTGTTGACCAGTTGCTGGAGTCCGAGGTTGGCGAGGTTGTCCAGCAGGGTGGTCGTGTTGCGGTCGTTGTTGTTCTCCAGGTGGAAGTTGAGGTCCCCGAGGAGGATGTAGTCGGCGGAGGGGAGGGCGTGAGGGCTGATGAAGTCCGTGATGTCTTCGCAGAACTGTGCGCGTGGTCCCGGGGGTCTGTAGATGAGGGTGCCTCTGAGGGTAGTCTTGGGGTCGGTGTGGATCTGGAAGTGCAGGTATTCGGCGGTGTTGAATGCGTCGGTGGAGTCAGTCGAGATGCGAATGGTGTCTTTGTGTACGATGGCGATCCCTCCTCCGGTCTGGTTGACGCGATCCCTCCTGATGATCTTGTAGCCGTCCGGGATGGCTATGGCGATGTCGGGGGCTGAGGAGGTGTTCATCCAGGTTTCCGTGAGGAAGGCGACATCTGGAGATGCGGTGTCGAGGAGGTTCCAGAGTTCCACGGCGTGTCTGTGGACGGAGCGTGTGTTGATCAGGATGCACTTGAGGTGGTTGCTGTTGTCCGTCTTGGTGGGCGTGGTGCTTGTTTGGAGGCAGGAGAAGTTGCAGGATCGGCAGGCGAAGGGTCCATGGGTGTGTCGCGGGGACGCTCGGTAGCACCCGGGGGCTCGGGCGGTTTTGAGTGCGATGAGCGTAGTGAAGTCGTAGGTCCTGCGGGGAGGCTGGCGGGCGCGGGGGCCAGGGGGTCTGGCGCTGGGCGCGGTCCAGGCACGGACGGGCGCAGACGGGCTTACCTTTGGCGCACCTTCGGCGCTCCCGCTGCGCGCGTCCGCTGCGCGGTCGCTCAGGGGGCGTCATAAATAAGGAGCCGGGAGGGAGGGTCAGCTGGGAGGCGGGAGCGGGTTGTCCAATGGGCAGTGGGGGGAGGCGGGGACTGCAGGCGGGAGCAGGAAGGAGGAGAGCGGGTCAGCGGTGGCGAAAACGGCGGGAAAAAACGGAGCGGAAGTCACCGGGGCAGCGTCGGAGGTCAGCGGGCGAGGAGGGGCAGCAGCGGCAGGAAGCGACAGGCAGGAAGCAGGAGGCAGGAGGCGGCAGCGGCGTGAACCAGGTGAGTGGCGTCAGGCGGAGGTAACAGGGTGGGCAGGTGCCAGGCAGCGACAGTAGGCAGAGCAGTGAGGGGGAGCGACCGGCTGTGGGGGCACAGGGGTCACACTGACCAGCCCGCTACTGTCCCTTTAAATAAGGAGCCGGGAGGGAGGGTCAGCTGGGAGGCGGGAGCGGGTTGTCCAATGGGCAGTGGGGGGAGGCGGGGACTGCAGGCGGGAGCAGGAAGGAGGAGAGCGGGTCAGCGGTGGCGAAAACGGCGGGAAAAAACGGAGCGGAAGTCACCGGGGCAGCGTCGGAGGTCAGCGGGCGAGGAGGGGCAGCAGCGGCAGGAAGCGACAGGCAGGAAGCAGGAGGCAGGAGGCGGCAGCGGCGTGAACCAGGTGAGTGGCGTCAGGCGGAGGTAACAGGGTGGGCAGGTGCCAGGCAGCGACAGGTAGGCAGAGCAGTGAGGGGGAGCGACCGGCTGTGGGGGCACAGGGGTCACACTGACCAGCCCGCTACTGTCCCTTTAAATAAGGAGCCGGGAGGGAGGGTCAGCTGGGAGGCGGGAGCGGGTTGTCCAATGGGCAGTGGGGGGAGGCGGGGACTGCAGGCGGGAGCAGGAAGGAGGAGAGCGGGTCAGCGGTGGCGAAAACGGCGGGAAAAAACGGAGCGGAAGTCACCGGGGCAGCGTCGGAGGTCAGCGGGCGAGGAGGGGCAGCAGCGGCAGGAAGCGACAGGCAGGAAGCAGGAGGCAGGAGGCGGCAGCGGCGTGAACCAGGTGAGTGGCGTCAGGCGGAGGTAACAGGGTGGGCAGGTGCCAGGCAGCGACAGGTAGGCAGAGCAGTGAGGGGGAGCGACCGGCTGTGGGGGCACAGGGGTCACACTGACCAGCCCGCTACTGTCCCTTTAAATAAGGAGCCGGGAGGGAGGGTCAGCTGGGAGGCGGGAGCGGGTTGTCCAATGGGCAGTGGGGGGAGGCGGGGACTGCAGGCGGGAGCAGGAAGGAGGAGAGCGGGTCAGCGGTGGCAAAAACGGCGGGAAAAAACGGAGCGGAAGTCACCGGGGCAGCGTCGGAGGTCAGCGGGCGAGGAGGGGCAGCAGCGGCAGGAAGCGACAGGCAGGAAGCAGGAGGCAGGAGGCGGCAGCGGCGTGAACCAGGTGAGTGGCGTCAGGCGGAGGTAACAGGGTGGGCAGGTGCCAGGCAGCGACAGGTAGGCAGAGCAGTGAGGGGGAGCGACCGGCTGTGGGGGCAGAAACTCATCTGAGCATATCCGCCAGAGAAGAGTGCACATCTGTAGCCAAACCAAGATGTGACAGAGGCTGGGGAAGACTCCAAACCACTCGCTTTCCCTAAGTCAATCAACCAACTAGACTCCATAGGAGGTTGAATCGTACGAGAAATGGGCTGGAAAAACTCAGCACTCTCTCCATTACCACCATCGTCATGTTCCTCAGCAGTAAAAACAGGAAGAAGTACTTCAGAGATGGGCGGCTCTACTGACGCTGCATTTGGCAAGAAGGTGGAGCGTAAACGGCACCATCTGCAGGACAGACCTTGATGCTGTTGCCGGAGTTGGAGGACCAGACCCCAAGGTGGTTACCCCAAAGGGCTGTACACCGGAGTGGAAATAGATTTAGAATCCGGCAATTATACTGACACCATAGGCGAACCTGCCGGCCTGGACACAGTCATGGTCTTGTGCACCTCCTTAGGGCTCGAGGGCGCTCCAGGGGAAGTTGAGGACCCAAAGAAACTATGGAGAGTGTTGTAATATTCTCTCATTTGGTCAGAGTTGCCCTGGCTCCCGGGTAGGCTGGAAGGCGCGGGGTAGACTCATGCATGCACCAAGTCTTCAGCCAAAGATTGGGAGCAGGCCTTCTGCAGCGAAGTCGGCAAATTCAGTGACTTCAAACAGCTGCTTATCTTACCTTTGGACGATGAGGGAAAGTGACACCCATGGAACAGCTCCTGGATCAACCCCACAGCCGGTCCTTGAAGTGCGAAGGGGATCGACGCCAAAGGGACATCTTGGAAGACTGGGACAACCACACCACTAGAAGCTTCATCAGACGTTCTTCAGTGCCTTCGGTCGAAGCGGTTGACATGAGTCGCACTCCTCGGAGTCATGCTGCTCACCTAAGCACCAGATACAAATAGAGTGAGGGTCCGCGACTGAAATTTGTAGTCCACAAGAGCCACAAGACTTGAACCCCGAAGCATATGAAAGGCACACTGTTCCATTTGACTAAATCATTGAGGTCGGCTGAAAAACTACCTTAAGGAACCAATAATCGGATCCGCTTTGTAAGGACGAAAAAGAAGAAAATGATGTCAGCGTATCAGGGAAGGGCTCATATTGAATCCGTTGATGGCACAGCCAGAGGATGATGTCGCTTGACTCCCTCTACCGACACACAGAGGTACTGCTGTACACAAGTTTGAGGATCCAGTCTGGCGCCTGGGAATAATTCTAGGATAAGGAATCTGCGGCTAGATGTCTCTATCAGATCCACTTGTTCTGTGGTATTTCTTTTTAAGATACCGTCCTTGAGCTTAGCTGGTCCCATTACAGTCACAGTAATGCAGCTCTGTGGGCTTCATGGCTTCAAGTAAGCAAATCAGACTCACTTAAAAAGAAAGGAAGTCCTTTAAGATAAATCAAAATTGTATTTGCTTTTCAGAATTTACACTTATTGTTCAAAGCTTGAAGCAAATTGATGTGGAGCCCGACTGCCCCGGAGACCAGTGTCCTCTGATCTCCACGCTCCCAGATGACCGCCCCATCCCAGAAGTGATGCATCTGTCATGACTGTGAGAGCTGATTGGGGAAGGGAGAGGCGTCTGCGATTCATCCAATCGCGGTTCGTCAGGGCACCACTGCAGATCTTTCACAGTTCTGAGACCTGAACCACATTGATGGGATTTCTCTGATGCTGCGCCCACTGGAAAATCAAGTCCCTCTGCAGAGCCCACATACTCCACCTGGCATGCTTTACCTACAGGATGCAGGAGGCCATGAAGCCCAACAGCCTCAGAGTCAGTCTCACTGAAATCCAGGATAGAGGCTGAAACATCGAAATCATAACCTGAATGTCCTGGACTCGCTGTTCGGGAGGACAGCACAGCTCGAATGAAAGGAAGCATCTGAGAAGGAGTCAGGTGTGACTTCCTCACGTTTATAGAGAACCCCAACGAATGCAGGAGGTCTGCCGTAGTCTGAAGGTAGGAGACGACAGCCTGGGGCGAGGACGCCTTCAACAGCCAGTCGTCGAAGTAGGGGAAGACTGACACCCTTAACCTGCGCAGATGAGCTGTGACCACTGCCATCACCTTGGTGAACACCCGGGGGCACTGGTAAGGCCGAAGGGGAGCACGGTGAACTGAAAGTGCTCTCGGCCTACCTTGAACCGCAGGTAACGCCTGTAGCCCGGCAGGATGCAGATATGAAAATACTCATCCTGCAGGTCCACTGCTACCATCCAGTCTTTCTTGTCTAGGGCAGACAAGACCTGAGCTAGAGTGAGCATCTTGAATTTCTTCTTCTTGAGGTAGAGATTGACAGTCCAAAGATCTAAAATAGGTCGCAACCCTTTGTTTTTCTTCGGAATGAGAGAGTAGCAGGAATAAGAGCCACTGCCTACTTTTGAAACCGGGACCCTTTCTTTAGCTCCTTTGGCTAAAAGAACTATAATTTCCTCCTGGTGCAATTGTAAATGATCCTCTGTCAGCCGTTCCTGATTTGACAGAATGGGAGGAGAAAAATAAAGTAAAGGCAGAGAATAGCCCTCCTGAATGACCTGCAAGACCTACTTGTCTGATGTTATGGACCTCCAGTGGAGGAGATGATGGTGTGGTCTTGCAGAGTCAGACTAGAAGTGCTTAGAGGCTGCAGCTGCAAGGGCAGGGTGGACAACGACTTCTGGCTTCCATTCCTAGGTCTGATTGAACCGCATCCATGTCCCAGCACAGCTCAGGAAGCTTGGATAGGGCTGGCAAAGCTGCAAAGTCATGCCATTGCCACGAAAAGGGCGTAAGGTATACTGGCCACGAGGAGTATAAGATAGGCCCAAGGCTCTGGCCATAGCTCAAGAGTCCTTCAACCTCACTAGGGCCGAATCTGCCTTTTCTCCAAAATGACAGGTTCCATCACAGGGCATGTCCAAATTTGCCTGGACATCACCCAAGAAGCCAGTTGTCCTAAGCCAGGTGTGGCACCTCAAGGCCACTGTCATGGAAATCGATCTGCCCAGCGAATCCGTTGTATCAAGGCCACACCGTACGGTGAATTTTGCTGCATCTCTCCTGTCCTTAACTGCTTGTGAGAGCACAGCCCGGGCCTCTACTGGGACTTGTGGCAGTATTGTATTGTATTGTAATTGCATTTATATAGCGCTTACTACCCTTGTTCTTGCGCAACTGTCTCCCAAAGGGAGTGGGAGAGAAAGCCCAATAAGCATCCGGTATTCACCGACCGCAATGCCAGGTTGGAGGAAAAAAACGTTTTCTTACCAAATGAATCCAGCCTCTTCCATTCTCTATCCAGAGGGGCGTAAGGGAACTTTCCTTGCGATGTAGAGGCCTGCACCACAAACTTTCTGGGGTGGGGTGTTGGCTGAGAGACTTTGGGTCGCACAGAGGTGGGTGATGGCAGCGTGCAATGGTCCTATTCAGAGGAGGCCCCGTGTTAGGCTTGGACCATGTGCCTAGAAGGACATCAGTTAGTGCTTCATTAAAGGGCAAAAGGGATTCTGAGGTGGAAGCCCCAGGCTGAAGCACGTCAGTCAGGAGATTAGTCCTGACCTCTCTGAAAGCAATTCCCGGACCTCGACTGCCCTCTTGACCACCATGGCATAAGATGCCCCCTCCTCCATAGCCACAGTTGGCGGAGAGAGCATGCCAGTATCTTGAGACGTTTTCAGTCCACTGGGCTCCCCAAGTTTTCCCTGTCTCCTGCTCCGCAGAACCGTGCCTAGAGCTTTGGTGCATCTTACCTCCTTCGTCAACTAATGACAGTTGAGATGAAGATGAAGTCAGTTTGGACTTCTTCTTCTTCTTGTGCCTCTTCCCCGAGTGTCCTGAAGACCTATTGTGGAACAAAGAGGACTTTGGGCTCCAAGAGCAATTCTGTGACCACCTCGATCAGGACCTACGCGGAGTCTCGCTGGATGGTGTCGACTGCCAGGCCACAAGGAGCTTCAAGGCCTGCTCCCGCAAGGTCATCAGAGCCACAGCCTGACAGTCTGAGCATGACTTTGGATCGTGGTCGCACTCGAGACACCAGAGGCAGACGAGGTGGGGATCGGTAACCGACATTGTGCGGGGACAGGCCCTGCACGGCTTGAACCCTGTCTTCCTCAAAATCATTCTCGCATACGATAGAATTTTTTTGAATTTGACAAAAAGTTGAGAAAAGACTTGTCAAAAAGCGACAGAGGGGTACTCTTTCCGGATTGATGCTTAACTGGCGCAGAAAGAAAAGAATTGATGTCCACGCGCCTGGTTGCGCCTATATAGGTACTGTGATGTCATAACCAACGCTGCTGACGAAGTCACACGGAGCTGAATAGAGCCACCCATCAAGGTGTATTGCTCAGCAAAAGATTTCAGATCCAGCCTGGGAAATCCTAGGGTAAGGAATCAAAGGTGAAGAATCTGCAGCTAGAAGTCTCTATCAGATATAATTGAAAAATGAATGGACATGTTCAAAATTTGTCTACTCACAATAAATTGGTTGGGTGAAGGAATCAGAATTTAGCCCAAATGTTCACACTGCCTTACCTTGGGTGGTTTTATTAAGGCAAGGAAGGGGCTGTTCAATAGATGAAAGAAATTAAGGAAATGTAATATTCCGAAAGCACAAGTGGAGCACTCTCTAACCTCCCCCTATCCTGCCTGATGCCCACACTAGCAGAGGGCCATTATTGAATGTCTGTGACACATACAGACAGTTCTCTCATTGACTGTCCTTGTCAGACTCAACATTCCTGGTAGTTGTTCATATGCTTGAGAATCACCTCTTCTCCTTGTGTACTGTTGATTTAGATGAGCCAATTATGGTCAAGGAGGAATGGGTGGTGACTTCTGCTCAGGTGTAGCTGCCACAGTTTTTTCTTACACTATTTTCAAACACTCTTTCCACAGTTAAACAGTGGCACCATGAGGAGGAAACTTAGGACTCTGGCATAATCCTATTAAGGGAGGTAACCATCCCATTGTTTTTATCAGGTCTGCCCCATTCAATGTAAAGTGAATTTATAACCAGGAACTGGATAACTCTCAGACATTGTGCTACTGCATCTGCTCTTGGCATCACTCCAGCTGACTCCTGGATGCAGATTGAGTCAAGGTAACCTTCAAACACACCCCTTAATAGGTGATAGTGACAAGCAAGAGACAGCTGAGAGAGAAGTAGGTAAGGGGATAGGCAAAAGATAGGTGGGCCATATTTATAAAAAAGTCATGCAAAACAGCAAGCCACCTTGCTGCGCTGCGTGAAAGGACAGGAATGCGCCATATTAGCCATTCTATTCATGTCCTTTCATAGCATTGGTGCACCCTGGGCTGCCTAGCACCAATGCAGGCACCTTCCTGTGCAAAAACAATCCTCAGAGGCATTTTCCTCTTTCTAAGTGTTGCTGCAGAAAGCAGCACACTTAGGATTGTACGCCTCCCCACCGGAGGCACAACGAGGAGAAATATTTTTATTTCTATTCTCCTTTTTAGGTTGAGCTTAGCGGCAGCGTGCATGAGCTGCTCGCTCTGCTAGACTGCTGTAATGAAGTATGGAAGAGAAACCCCGCCCACTTTCCGGCCATATTTTTCATTGGCTTGTGTCATTGTCTTTCGTAAATGCTGCCTTCTGATTCGTTAATAGGCTTATTAGTCCTTCCTTAGTACGGCCTTGTCTTCATTTGTAGCCTCCCATGGCTACTGGCCCCTTTACTTCGGTTGTTACGCAGGTATGTCTTATTTAGATTGTAAGCACTACTTTCTTTTAATGTGTTTCACCTACTGCAGGCACAGCATGCTTTCCTGCAACGTTCAGAGCGGCATGTACTTTACATTCCGCCAGGCGCACAAGTTTTATAGACACGGACACCGCTCCGTGGTTCAGTACGGCGCCCTCCTTGATGTTTTTTTAAAATGTAATTACTAGAGTGCCTGCTTCATGTAGCGCGCAATGTGCTTTGCAGGCCGTCCCCCGCAAAAATTCTTGCACGAGCACTCTTTCCCTTTGCACACCCCATGTCTGTCCCTGCCAATGTCCCCATGTCCCATTTCCCTCAGTTCATCTGCATGTACCCTGTCTTCTAATAAAGCCTTGCCCGCACTTTCTCCCTCTGTACCCCCATTTCTTCCCCAGTTCCCCCTACTGCTCTCCAGTTCTGTTCCTTTGTGTCTCGTCAGGACCTCAGACCCCCTCCCCCTTCCCAACTCCTCTGCAACTGCCAAATCCGTCTGCATTCCCTTTCCAGTGGCTCCCGGTCGTCAGCAATCAAAAAGATGATGTCCCGTGCAAGTAAGATATTTATTAACTAAATTACCTTGTAAAATTGCCTCCAGTACATCACGTAGCCCATCACAGCCCAGTCCTCATCTCCCCAGCTGTCCGCCCTGGAATCCTCTCCCCAATGCTCTACATTTCGCTAACTACACACTTTAACACTAACAACTTCCTGATTTCCACCCTCCTGTGGCCATCCCTCCTACCCCCTATTTCTTCTGTTTGCCACCTCTTAGCCCCCTCTAGATCTCTCAACCGATCCCTTTACAATCCCCGATTGTTTACCCTCGTCCCCTCTCCCTGTGCCCCCTGCCCCAGTTAGTAGAGGAGCAGGGATTGGGTAATGCCCTAGTGGTCTGATGCAATTAAAAGGCAGAGTAAATACGGTACTGAACCAACAAATACATGCACAAATAAACATATAACTAAAATAGATTATGCTATAATAATTCTTTATGGTCTGTGGTGCAATCAGATGTAAACCTTCACATTCTTCAACAAAAATATTATTATCAAATGTCATCCTTTTACTGCACCACTTTGTAGGTTGCATATTAATATATTGCACCATTGATAATATCGGTTTATATTAAAGTAAGCGTGATATCGATTTAAAACTAAACATGAATGAACAAACACAATCAAAACAGATATCACGGGGCAGATTTACAAGAACTGGCGCATCCCTGCATAATAGCAGGGAGGACCCAGTTAACTTCCGTGATGCAAAAATAGCCTTGTGCCATCATGGATGCTTCGCATTTACAATGCCGCGCACCGTAGCGCAAGGATAGACAGATGCGTGACACATCTTGTCGGCGTAAGGGTGGCGCATTGCTGGCGTTGTGTCGCAAGTACAACACAACTCCAGCAATGGCTAGGAATGCCTATTCCTAACATGCTGCGTCACTCCTTACGCCTGCTTCAAGCAGGCGCACGGTTTTGACGCAGTGGCGACGTAAAAGTGACTCAGTGAAATCTTGTAGATTTCACTGCGTCACTTTTACGAGGCTTCCTTGCAACGGAACGCCCATCCTGCATACATTATACCTGATATAGGTATAATGCAGCGCAGGGCTTTACAACATGACACATCTCCCTAGATGCGCCACGTTGTAAATATGTTGCATAGTCGCGCATTGTTTACAATGCCACTGCGTCACGGAAATGATGCTACGGCCGTGTAAAGTCAGCGCAAGGGGCTTGTAAATCTGCCCCCACGTGCCTTGAATATGGCATTCTTTTACGACCAAGACGGAATGAGAAGAGGGTGCGTTTCTTTGTTCTCGTTCCTTGCGACAGGGGAATTCAGATTGGGTTGAAATGTCTGTGATGCGTTTTTGAGAAATACCCACCTGATCAGCAGTCTTCATTTTATGCCAAGCCCCCTGTGAGGCCAAATAACAAAAAAATTCTACTCGCCTCTCCACCTCCTTAAAAACAAAACCTGGTACAACGTTTAAAGGCTGTGCAGAATGGTGACTTTTCCAATTGGTGTGTATGAATGTGTTTTGTGTAACGTAACTGGTGCTCATGTAAAGCGCTCCAATATCTTTGGATCGTGTTTGCGTTATATCAATCTGCAAAAAAAAAAATGGTGGTGTGTCTAAATTGAGGGTGACTTTTTCTCAGCAAGCAAACAAAACCAAACTAACATGCAGATCAAAGATGGATGCAGCCTAAATAAATTTACCTGTGCTTTGGAATTTGTGATGGTGCATCAGAACTGCATGTGTACAAAGTTAACAGAAACATCTTAAATACAATTTTCACAGGTTTACTCTGGCTTTCTGGTGTACAAATGGTCCAAATGTTCTCTGTCTGTCAAAAGTTATGCATTCAAATAGTCTTGCTGTATATTTCTGTAGTCTTGAATATTTAATGGAATACAGCATTTCAAGTACCATAAATACAAGGAGTGTGTGAGCAGTGCCAGAAAAGGTAACTTTATTCTTAGAGGGGGCATCTCCATCGCTTTAACTTGGCAAAACCCGCTGCCCAGTACAAACATTATGGTGCACTCTTTAGATGTACTTAAATAATTTATTAATGCTTTGTTTCTTAAAAATACTTTGGTGATCAAAAAGCACACTATTCCATATAGAGTATTGGGCTGAATTAATTTTGGAAGGATATTAAAAGCCTTGTTATGCTGCGCTGATAAAATTAAATTAATTATCTTTAAAATTCTCCCTAAACTCCACATTTGCCACTTGACTATCTCAGGCACAACTTCTCAATGACGAGTTTTGTTTGCATTTGAGGTCTGTTAGTTTCTGTTTCTCCAGTCTGCAGTCACTTAGTAGCTCTTTTTGAAGATGCATTTTTTGTTTCCAGTTCCAGTGAGTCATTATGGGCCAGATGTATCAACATTACAATTTGCGAGTCTATAATAGCGAATTTTACCGATGCGCTATTATAGACTCGCAAAATGCAATGTATGTAGGAATTTGCCAACATTTAGCTATTCCTATGCATTCCTTATTTGCGACTCGCAAAGTGCGAGTCGCCAATAAGGAATGGTTTCCCAATCATTCCTATGGGCCAAGAGGGCCATAGGAATTAATGGAAATTGCGTACGCAATTTGCGAGTACCCAATAGGTACTTGCAAATTGCGCACGCAATTTCAAGGCTGCAAGGGTTCCTAAAGGACACCCTGTTGCACCCCTGAAATGTTAATGTGTGCACATGTGGTGCTTGTGTGCCACATGGCACTTCGAAAAATGCATGTAATTGTATTTTTCAAAGAAAGCGCAATTTACCACCAACCTGAAGTTGGTGGTAATTTGTGATTCCTTACAGCAAAATCGCAATTTGCAATGTATACTTGAATAGCATTTAGGGAATTGCGCAAATTGTGATTCTCTAAATGCTTGCGCAAAATAGGGAATCACAAAGTTTGCGATTCCTTATTTTGCGAGTGTTTTTATTTACCTGCATTGCACACAGCTAAATTGCGTTCGCTAATGCTGAAATTCTGCAAATTTCTGCGTTTGCGATCACAATTTACCTTGATACATCTGGCCCTTGGTGTTTTAGTGCACCCCTTTGCTATTTATGCCTACCTGCAAAAAGCTGTTTTTTTAGGTCTCGTCTAAGTACCCCTTGCGCTGTCTCTTCGAGACATGTTGTATTCTGAATAGTATAGTATGCACTTATTTCTTTGAATAATAACTGCATACAAAAAACATTTAGCAGAACTCTCTACACATCTACACATCTGTTCTAGTCTGCGACATTGCATTCCTAGCTGTCTTTAAACAGCGCATACTTGTGTTTTGCTCCTCTGTTGCAGTTGCGTCAAATATATACTTCATCTTCCATGGCTGCCTGCATACAGTGCATGCCTGCGAGTGACCTCTGTTTTCCATAAGTGGGCTCTAAGTAGCGTTTACCATCGCTGTGTCTACTTTGCCCAGTTACTTAACATTAACATGGCCATAGCTTTACTGTACAGTTGCTAGAAAAGTTTATAATGTGGTATAATGTGGTATACGGTACACTTTTTTCTTTAAATAATGACTCCACTGCAAGCAAAAAAACATTTAAAAAACAATGCCAATAGCTCCAACTCCAACAAAATCGAGACCTATTGCATTGCAAATGCTTGTTTCCTCTAGCTTTCCTCTTTCTGACACATTCCCAGGTTTACCAATGTGGGCAAATCTGGGAATGTGTCAGAATCCATGGGTGGATACATGGAAACACCCACGCTCCATTTATGGCATGCCTTCCTTACTCAGAGTAATCCAAGGCAGCGATTTGAGCTGCCTTGCGTTATTCTAGATTTATCAAGCCACTCAGGGGGTTTGATAAATCTCATTTAGATTTGCATCACACTTGCGTGGCACAAGGGCAATGCAAACCTTGATACATTTGCCTGTGATACAAAGACATAAATGAAGTAGTGAAGGGTGCAGGAATTAGACAGAGGTGGGAGACATGTACGTGAGCGGTGATAATGAGACAGGTGAGATATGTGCAGGTGAGAAAGACATCTAAAGGATGGATTCTTCATGAGATGTATAAGAATGATTAAAAAGAAACTGTTCAGAGAGACTGAATGGGAGACTGGTGTAAGAAATGATAAAGAGACAGACTGGTGAGGGGAGTTCAAAGAAAGAGAGGGAAACCGGTGAAAGAGATGGATGATAAAGCAATGTGGGTAAAAAATAGGTGAGAGAAGTAGGGTGGGTGGACATGTGAGAAATAGGTGGCAAGGAGGCACCTGAGAGAGGGGAAGACAAGTAACAGAGATGATATGAGGTGACAGAGTGTTGTGAAAGCTGAGGGCGGCAGAAGCCTGTTAATTGTTGCACAGATATATGGGTGAGCAAGCTGAGTGAGAGGGGGTGGCACATGAGAGGTATATAAAACACAGCAACAACTGAGGAGACAGCCATGAGAAAGGTGATAAAAAAGAGCTAGCTGAGAGGGGATAAAGAGACAGTTCAGAAAGAGGAAGCTGATAGAGAGAGGGAGACAGAGGGGTGACTAAGAAACAGGTTAAAATGAGACAGCTGGGAGGGTGGTTGTGGCAGGTGAGGGATGATAGATGATAATCAGATAGTTGAGAAAAAGACAGTTGAGGAATTGAGGCAGACGGTAAATGTAAATGTCAAGGTACTTATAGAGCGCACTGTCACCAGACGGACACCTTGCGGTGTCGCCTTTGCGGTTTCCTGGCGCTGATACTCCTACCGCTGTGGAACCCCTCCTGGCTTTCCCTGTGAAGTGTCCACTCCTGGGCACCCCCAGGGTGAAGCCAGGCATCCTTAGCGCTGTTGGGGCCAGTGTGGAGGCTAAGCAAGCTATTGCCCAGAGTTGCAGCGTGGGACCCGTGATTAGAATAGGCACCGAGGCGAGAATAGACAGGTCCGAGGAAATTGAGCCCGAGCCCCGCCGAGGCAGGAATCAAACCCTGGTCCCTGGCCAGAACTCTGCTTCAGGGTCTGCCGCTCTAACCATTGAGCCACACTCCTCCACGGTAGGGATGAGAGAGAGAGCGAGTGATAAAGGGACAAGCACATAAGAACGAAACAGCAAAGAAGCAGGGTGTGGGAGGTGATAAGACACAATGGCAACAAAAAAGGAGTCGGCAGAGAAGGAAGGATTATAATAATGAAAAAACAGACAGACAGTTGAGAACTGGACACCTATGACAGAAAGGGGTATAGGTGAGAAGTTTCGTAGAGCTGATAAAGTGAAAAAAACATTTGAGAGAGGTGAAGGAAGTGAGGCAGCCAGGTGACAAAGGTCCTGGTGACATAGAGAAGGAGGATGACCAGATGAGGTGACAGACAGGAGAAGAAAGAAAAATGGCTGGAGCGAGTGAATGTAGAGGAGTCAGATGAGAAAAGAGACAGAGCAATGGAAGGGAAAAAGCCAAGTCAAGACATTAGAGACAAGCAATGTTAGAGATATAGCATTCACTAGTAAGCCAGAAAGTTGACCAGGATGTAAAGGTATTTGAGAAGACAGAAGGTGAGAGGAAGCAAGCCAGAGGTTAGAGACATGGGCGATGACAATGGTCACATTCTGTTGCAAACATATTCTCATAATCATCAAAACATTTTCATTGGGGAAAGCACCCCCAAAATAATTCTTCAAATGCAGGTTCTTTGAATATCAAGTCTCAGATTTATTATTGATGTACATAAATAGTATGAATAATACGTAGCTATCATCATGTTTTCTTCAGAACATAATACATTCAATTAGTTCAGAGCATAATTCATTCACAACCTAATGCAATAAACAAACATAGATTATAATTAAACATTGCATCAGAATTATTCCATCAACATATAGAAACACCAGCAACTGTTTCCCCATTAGGTACAATTCACAGGTGAAAATCACCAGTAGTTGAGACTCCAATTCGGAGTCTCCTTAAGAATAAAACAGAAATAATGCCACCTGAGCTTTCTCGAATCCTATTGCTTCATAAGGTCTGAAATAAAAATAAAGATAACAAAAAAGCTATTATACGTAGAAGGAATCCTTATGTGTCATGAAGTTATTACATTTGAGTCCTACACTATCCATTTGAAAATAGATAAGCGGGTTAAGAAACTACAATCCAACTGATGGCGCGTGGGTTACCAGCTCTGGTCACACATACACCTAATACTCACCTGGGCCCAAACCACATTCACGCAATAAGCTAGGAAACCCTACTGGCATCAATTTTGAGTAATAATACCTGAAATTTTGTTATTCACCTTTTCCAAGTCTGACCAATTCAATAAATATTGTTTCATTTCCTCGATGAATCAGGTTGCTGGGTTAGTTTAAGGTGGAATGACTTTTACCTCTTTACTCTGAATAACGACAGACTCAAGAAGTTTTGAAAACCTTTATCTAAATTAATGTGTGAGTCAAACTTCAATTACAGTAACCACTTTCATATCAAGAGGCAAAATACACCAAATAATTCATAGCAAATTGAAATGATCAATGATGACGGTACCTGGAAGGAAAAAAAAGGAAAAAGGGGACAGCATAGGCATAAAGGACAGATTTTCTAATTATATTTACCTATTAGACAAGATGAACCCAACTCCATAATAGGGGGCCAGAATAGAATCTCCAAAGCAGGTCACAGGTAGAGGAAACTGGCAGATTCAGATCTGGAAGGATATCTTCTTCTAAAGTACAACACCAGCGTTGCACCCCTCTCTGACACTACTCTCCTCGAGTATCCCTTTTCCACAATCTCTCTAGACGATTAGAATTATCGATCAGTATCTCAAACTCTCGGACAGAGTTTCTGGCTGCAGCAGGGTCTGAGACAGCATCTCGGACAAGAACTGGAGCAGCAAACGCATTGGGTCATTGACGAGTCGGAATGACAGATCTGACAAGTCGGACAAATGTTTTTCTAGCTATCTTACCTCAATTATATGGTTCTTGATTCGTGTACCACCCCCCCAAGTATCAATTATTATGTTTTCCCTTATTCTGATTGGTTGGGATGAGGAGGTGAGTTCATCACACCACTTAGAATTTTAACATTTTTTCCATGAACCATTGTCTATGTGCCCACCCCTTAATTTTCTTTTCCCATAGCTTTATTCCCACACGCATTTCACATTACTCAGTAAATTAAACATTTTATTCAACACTGTTGCTTTTGCTGGGGTCATTGGTTGCATTTCCCAGGCTTCTTCATTCAAGGTGTCCTTGGCTGAGTGACACGGGTGCCGTCATTGTTTTCGGCCAATCTTTATGAGCATGCGCGTAGTAGGGATCCCAGTCACCCTCCGAAGCCCAAATAAGAACAAGCATTTGCAATGCATTAGGTCTCGCATTTACGCGAGTTTGAGCTATTGACATTGAAAATAACAATGCCTATTGGCATTGTCATTTACAATGCCAATAGCTTTAACTTGTGTAACTGCGAGGCCTATTGCATTGCATTGCATTGCAAATGATTTTGGGGCCTGTAGAGGGCTTAATGAAATGTCCGAGACGAACAAAGTACAATAGAGGCTCGCGTTCTAATGTTTCAGTTCATACTGCAACTCGTATAATTCTTGTGTCTATAAGCTGCAACTGAGACTCACGTCCTGCGGATTTAATTAACACTACAACTCCCATAATTCTTAGGGTGAGACTCTGGCGCTTGATTGAACATGTCTTAATTTTTAAAGCTACTGAAGCAAGGCGCCATGTTTTGACGTCCTAATTGGAATGAGCCTTGGCAGCGAATCACGGATCTAGTATCAGAGAAGTAAGAGCTTTAACAGTCCTTAGCTAAGCCATATGTGCGTTTCTTTCACATTAATGTCAAGAATTTAGCTGCACCAGGGTTAAGTCTGCTTATACATTTGAAGTTAACCGGCTGAATAAGACTAACAAATTCAACAGCACGGTAATGAAAGTCTTGAAGTTTTCCCCGTTGTGTGCTTACAAATTTATGACATGTCACGGACTTTCCATTAAAGACTCTAGTTGCGAGTGTATTTGGTCTTTCGTTCACACAGCGTGTGTGAAACAATGTATCAATCTCGTGGACGGTACGAGCTACTGAAATAATCCTGTCTAACAAACGCATGCTGATTACGAAACAAATCTTGAGCCTGCATTCTTTTTCTGAAGCGCGCCTTTCATGAGAGAAGAAACGTCTAAACAAAGCTCCTAGGCAACAAGCAGGAAGGGGGTGGCAAATGGTGTTCACGGGCGCTTTGATGTCCTCAGTGGCCGCGCGGCTCACTGAAAACATCAAAGCGCCCGCGAAATGTAAGTGATCGCAATCGCGATCACACTTCAAAGCGCGGCCGTGTGGCAGGCGAAAGTGAAAGAAAACGAGTGCTTTCAGGCCTCCAAATGGTGCGCGCGCCCTGCACACATAAACTGTATTTGGAGGCCTGAAAGCACTCGTTTGCACTTCCAAAACTCGCTTACTATAAGTCTCGCCAGAGCAGCGCTAAAGCGCTGTCTCAGGCGAGACCTAAAAAGACACGTTAGAACACAGAAAAAAATTATTTCACTGTATACCACATATTTCTACTCCCCATTTACTTATTTGAACCTTGTGCATTAGTGTTTAATACAACTTAGGAGGTTTAGTTTATCAGCAGCAGATGCATTAACGTGTGAGTTCAAAGAGGCCATTTTTTAGTGCCATTACACAGCTGCAAAAGTTTCCCACCAAAAGCGACAGAGTCATACTACGTAGATGCAGTAGACGCATGCGCAATAGAAATCCCGCATTTTGTCAGCCATTTTAGAATATTCAAGTTACGGGTTAGTAATGCACATAGGAAAGCTTCCCCTGGATAAATGAGTTTGTGATATTTGTAGTTTTAGTATTCACAAAACAGATTGATTACATTGTTACATGTTATTTGAGAGGATTGAATCCAAGCAAGTTTCTTTTATGAATCCTTGCTCCATCAATCCCCTCTCTGATGGTATTTATTGCCATCAAAAATGTTCTATTAACCCCTTCGCTGCTAAGCCTTTCCCCCCCCCCCTGTGCTAAGCCTTTTTTGGGCTATTTGGGGTAGTGCTCGCTTAGGCCCCTGTAACTTTTTGACCACATAAGGTATCCATGCCAAATTTGCGTACTTTTCTTCCAACATCATGGGGATTCTAAAGGTACCCAGGGTTTGTGGATTCCCCCCAAGGGGTCCCAGAAATTAGCCAAAATACAGCCACATTTTTTTTTTTTTGAAAAATGGGAAAAACGGGCTGCAAATGAAAGCGTCTGGGTTTTTCTCTGCAAATGGTATCAAAAAAGGGTTTGTGGGGCTGAAATCACCATTTTCACAGCTCTTAGGGAATTACAGACTTTTGTCAGAAAACCAACATTTTTTTACACAGTTTTGGCATTTTTCTGGGACATAGCCTATTTTTGCTATTTTTTGTGCTTTCAACCTCCTTCCAGTTAATGGTAGAAATGGGTCTGAAAGCAATAATGGATCCTAGACAGCTATGCATGTCTGAAAAGTAGACAAAATTCTGAATTCAGCAAGGGGTTATTTGTGTAGATCCATCAAGGTTTCTTTGTAGAAACTAACAGTTAAATATAGGAAAAAATGAAAATTAGTTGAAAAAAACAGCCTTTTGTGTCAACGTTTTTACCTGTAACTTCTTCTAATTATGACAGCTGTTTGAAAGCACCGTTACATCCGCTGGACCTTCCTGGTTGTAGGGATATATAGGACTTGTAGGTTCACCTAGAACCCGACGAACCCATAGTCAAAAACTGAGCAGCAATTTGCAATCGTTTTTTATTATGTTCCGGGTATATAGCAATTATTGTGGGAAAATGTATACATGGAAAAATCGGTATGAAAGACACCTATGTATTTCTGAAATGGGAACAAATTATAGAGTTTAGAAACTGTACATATTTCCACATTTTCGAAATTGGGAATACTCATACTAGCATGAGAATTATCGGTCATTTTTCAAAATGACTTATTTTTTACACAAAGTCTTTCATTTGGAAGGCAGAAATGCATCAAAAATCAATAGGTAATAACAGTTGCTTTACAAATCTGAATTACCCCAAGTCTCCCAATGAAAATGGAACCTTACTTGTGTGGGTAGGCATAGTGCCCATGACAGGAAATGGCTCAAAACCCAGTCTAGCTGTAGTTTTTTAACACTAGCTCTGCCGGCACCTAGTGAAATGTTGCAAACCTATACATTTTTTTAAACTAGACACCCAGAGGAATCTAGGATGGGGTGACTTGACTGCCTCCCACCAGGTTCTGTTACCCAAAATCCCTTGCAAACCTAAAAAATTGTCACAAAAACACATTTTCCCCATATTTCTGTGGTGGAAAGTTCTGGAATCTGCGTGGATCCACAAATTTCCACCCACCCCGCGTTCCCCAAAGTCTTACGAGAACAACGGTACCTCACTTGTGCAGGTCGGCCTAGTGCCCGTGACAGGAAACGGCACAAAACGCAACATGGTCACACCTCAATTTCGCAGTGAAAAATGACCCTTTTTTGGCAAAGTGCCTAGCTGTAGTTTTTGAACCGTAGCTCTGCGGGCACCTTGGGAAACCTAGCAAACCTATACATTTTTTAAAACTAGACACCCAGGGGAATCCAGGATGGGGTGACTTGACTGCCTCTCACCAGGGTCTGTTACCCAGAATCCCTTGCAAACCTAAAAAATTGTCAAAAAAAACACATTTTCCCCACATTTCTGTGGTGGAAAGTTCCGGAATCTGCGTGGATCCACAAATTTCCACCCACCCCGCGTTCCCCAAAGTCTTATGAGAAAAACTGTACCTCACTTGTGCAGGTCAGCCCAGTGCTCGCGACAGGAAATGGTGCAAAACGCGACGTGGTCACACCTCAATTTCGCAGTGAAAAATGACCCTTTTTTGGCAAAGTGCCTAGCTGTAGTTTTTGAACCCTAAATCTGTGGGCACCTTGGGAAAGCTAGCAAACCTATACATTTTTGAAAACTAGACACCCAGGGGAATCCAGGAGGGGGTGACTGCCTCCCACCAGGGTTTGTTACCCAGAATCCCTTGCAAACCTTAAAAATTGTCAAAAAAACACATTTTCCCCACATTTCTGTGGTGGAAAGTTCCGGAATCTGCGTGGATCCACAAATTTCCACCCACCCCGTGTTCCCCAAAGTCTTACGAGAAAAACAGTACCTCACTTGTGCAGGCCGGCCTAGTGCCCGCGACAGGAAATGGCGAAAAACGCAACGTAGTCACACCTCAATTTCGCAGTGAAAAATGACCCTTTTTCGGAAAAGTGCCTAGCTGTAGTTTTTGAATCCTACCTCTGCTAGCACCTTGGGAAACCTAGCAAAACTATACATTTTTAAAAACTAGACACCCAGGGGAATCCAGGATGGGGTGACTGCCTCCCACCAGGGTTTGTTACCCAGAATCCCTTGCAAACCTTAAAAATTGTCAAAAAAAACTACATTTTCCCCACATTTCTGTGGTGGGAAGTTCCGGAATCTGCGTGGATCCACAAATTTCCACCCACCCCGTGTTCCCCAAAGTCTTACGAGAAAAACAGTACCTCACTTGTGCAGGCCGGCCTAGTGCCCGCGACAGGAAATGGCGAAAAACGCAACGTAGTCACACCTCAATTTCGCAGTGAAAAATGACCCTTTTTCGGAAAAGTGCCTAGCTGTAGTTTTTGAACCCTAGCTCTGCGGGCCCCTTGGGAAACATATCAAACCTATACATTTTTGAAAACTAGACACCCAGGGGAATCCAGGATGGGGGGACTTGACTGCCTCCCACCAGGGTCTGTTACCCAGAATCCCTTGCAAACCTAAAACATTGTAAAAAAAACCACATTTTCCCCACATTTCTGTGGTGGAAAGTTCCGGAATCTGCGTGGATCCACAAATTTCCACCCACCCCGCGTTCCCCAAAGTCTTACAAGAAAAATGGTACCTCACTTGTGCGGGTCGGCCTAGTGCCCGCGACAGGAAATGACGCAAAACGCAGCATGGTCATACCTCAATTTAGCAGTGAAAAATGACCCTTTTTTGGCAAAGTGCCTAGTTGTAGTTTTTGAACCCTAGCTCTGCGGGCACCTTGGGAAACCTAGCAAACTTATACATTTCTGAAAACTAGACACCCATGGGTTTCCTGTGAGGTATGGCTTGCGTGGATCCCCCAATGTTTCCTTTCCCAGAATCCCCTGCAAACTTCAATTTTAGCTGAAACAATCACTTTTTTCACACATTTTTGTGTGGGAAAGTTGTGGCATCACTGGGTTCACTCAAATTTCCCAGCACCCAGCGTTCCCCCGGGTCTCCCGGTAAAAATGGTGCCTCACTTGTGTGGGAGGCCCAAGTACCCGCGACAGGCAAGGGCCCAAAACGTAGTGAGGTGACATCAAAATTGCCTATCTCAAAACCACCTGGTTTTGCAAGGGGGGTCACTTGGGTTTTTGGCCCGGTGCTCGGCGGCCATCTTGGGAAACCTATCAAACCCATACATTTCTGAGAGCTAGACACCCGGGGGCTTCCAGGGAGGTATGGCTTGCATGGATCCCCCAACGTTTCCTTACCCAGAATCCCCTGCAAACCTCAATTTTAGCTGAAAAAATCTAATTTTTCACACATTTTCGTGTGGGAAAGTTGTGGCATCACCGGGCTCACTCAAATTTCCCACCACCCACCGTTCCCCCAGGTCTCCCGATAAAAATGGTGCCTCAGTTGTGTGGGAGGCCCAAGTACCTGCAACAGGCAAGGGCCCCAAAACATTTTTTGATGGGCAATGTTTATCTCGCCTCACTACGTTTTGGGCCCTTGCCTGTCGCGGGTACTTGGGCTTTCTACCCCCGGGGGGCAGATTGGGGGCTACTGCCCCATCTACCCCCGGGGGGCAGAAAGTCTGTAATGGTGTTGGGGTGGGGGCATTGGCGTGCCCGTTTCGGGCAGCCCCTATCCCCCCCAAAAAATGGGGCAAAAAACAAATCCCTGGCGTTTAGTGGGCTTTCTGCACCCCCGGGGGGGCAGAAAGACTAATTGTGAGCCTGAGGGGTGTGGGGGCATCGGCATGCCCACTTTGGGCAGCCCCCACCCCTAATGAATAAATTATCATAAAATCCTGGTGTTTAGTGGGCTTTCTGCCCCCCGGGGGGGCTGATTGGGGCTACTGCCCCATCTGCCCCCCAGGGGGGCCAGAAAGACTAATCGTGTGCCTGAGAGGAGTGGGGGCATTGGCATGCCCGTTTTGGGCAGCCCCCACCCCTAATGAATAAAATAACATAAAATCCCTGGTGTCTAGTGGGCTTTCTACCCCCCAGGGGGGGGCAGATTGGGGGCTACTGCCCCATCTACCCCCCAGGGGGGGCAGAAAGACTGATTGTGCCCAAAATAATTATGGGGGAGCAAAAGCCCTTGACCAAGGGGCCGCTCCCTCCTCCCTGGTGCCTAGTGGGTGGGTCCCTGCTTGGGGATCGCCTTCCTGTGGTGATCCCCAAGCAGTGATCCACTGGGGAGGGGTACCATTGGAAAGGGGAGATTCTCTCCTTTCCAACGATACCTCTCCCGTCTTTCTACGTGCTCAGGGGGCTGAGATAGCCATAGGTTCATTTTAGTTTCGGTTTCTGTGAAATGACAACAGCGCGAGGTGCGCGCTGATCGTCCTTTCACAGAAACAAGGGTGGGGGCCTCGGGAGCTGGGGAAGCTCTTCCCCAGCTCCTGAGGCTCTGGGGAGAAAAGGAAATCCCTCTGCTGTCTGCAGCAGAGGGATTTCATGCCCCTGTCCTCATGACAGAATGGTTCCGTCATGAGCACAGGAGCACCGATGCTCATGATGGAACCATTCCGTCATGAGCATCGAAGGGGTTAAAACAGAAGCCAACTTTAGCACATCTCAATTTTTCTTCAACCTTTTCATTTGCTTCCTTTTCCTTCTTGAATTGTAACCCTCTCATTCTTTTATAAAAGTCTTTTTATAAAAGTTTTATAAAAGTCTCCTTTTAATTCTTCTAGCTGTATTTCTTCAAATTTTCTTTTCTTAACCTTTTCATTCACTTCATATTTCTTTCTTCCTTTACAACAGTTGTGCCAACACATTATTGCTAAGACTAATAAGACTAATAAGGTTATTCCCATTATGGGTCGTATTATATGACCTAGAATACCTATTCCTAAATTAGAAAACCAACTACCTATGTTGGAAAAACTATTTGCAAATTTATTCCACACATTTTCAACTTCCAGTGGTCTCAACTCTTCTTCCAATTTCGTAATATTTTTAATATATTTTCCAATTTCAACACTTTTATCTGCAATATATGTGCAACAATTTTGCGTTTTCAATAATTCACAGACTCCACCCTCTTTTGCCAATTATATGTCAAGGGCAAGTCGATTTGGCATAACCATAGACCTGACCGCAACTAATTCAGTGTTGATAAGCAGAAATCCTCCAGCAGTCAGTAGATAACCGATCAATTACTGTAGACAACTGACACATTTTCCATGGATTCAGAAGAACTCTCACTGAAGGTGTCAATATACCAAAAATATCACCTACAATTTCTGAAAAACAAGATCTTTTTATACGTGTTAGTCCATTTGCTTCTTCATTGTTTCCAGTGAGTCTTTGTACATGATAAACCTTAGGGAATACTATTCCGAAATAGCAACGCCTATACCAATGGTCTGGCAGCCCAGGAAATACTGGATCAGTTCCTCCTTTTAGTCCCCATCCCCCAATTATTAAGAAATTATGTTCACATTCACTGAAACCAATAAACACACGGTTATATTCTGTTTTTAACCTATGGAGATAGATTTTCCCTTTCTTCTAGAGACATGGCAGCATGAGTTTTGCCACTTGCAAAATGCTCTTCTTCCTCAGCCAATTTTGGTATCTGAGGTATAGGTTCAGAGGCTCTTCGTTGGAAATCCTGTCTTCTTTGTTCTACTAAATTAAAAAATATTTTCTCTTCTTCATGCAATTTACAGTTTAAATTGTTATTATGTGCTTCAGCTATATCTATTGCTTTCATGGTTAAGAAATATTCACCCATAAATTCTGAGTCTTTTGTACTAAGAACAGGGCTCCTGTTCTTTCGCATAGAAACCTCAGAAAAAATCACATCTATGTTAGAATAATAATATTGCAATTTTCAGTTTTATAAAATAAACTTTCTAAAACACTACAGGCTATGTCATAGGTTAAGGGTAAATGATGATAAGTCACTCCCTCTGCTACAGATGCAGGTAATTTCATGCATACATAACAATCACTAACTTCCATAGTTTCTACCTATTGTACTAATAAGTTTGTGAAAACGTTTAAATCAGTGTTATTTTTATTCACAGTGTGATGTAAATCGCCTCATCTGGTGCTTCTAATTCTACCCTATCTCCTTTGATAGTTGCTACCTTTTCTCCTTCAGTAGTCTGATCTAGTTCAGGTCCAATTTTTAATGTCGCTTTTTATGTGTCTGTCGGTATTTCTCGAACTTCCCTTACTGACCCTTGCTCAATTCCCTTAGAATCTTTTTCGTCATTTATCTGTTCACCTGCTTTACATTCTCTCTGTTCTTCCCCAGTTTCAAGTTCTATAAATTTGGGTTCTTCTGTTTGGGTAATTGGTACCTTCCCTATCTGGTCCTGCTCAGGTTTACAATCTAATTTATTTTCTGTTTCTTTATCACTTTCCTCTCTGTCTATCTGGTCCTCACTCTTGTCTAGTTTGACTTCTGTTTCTTACAATTATCTCTGGTATGTCTACTACAGGTATCCAATCATCCTGACTGGTGCTCGGTTGTTCTTCGTCAGCTACTTCAGGACCTATTACTTGAGATCCTTCAGCTGTGCAACCTTCAGCCCCCTCAACTGCCTGAGTCAGTTGAGGTTCCTCCTCGTCAGGTGCTGGTATTCTTTTAGTGTGGCTTGCATGAATCTAATTAGGCAAGCCTGCATATGTTACAGCTGTTGTTGTGACTAATTTAACCTGATGTGGTTTCTCCCACCTTGGTGCTAGGCAAGTCTCTCGTGTGTGATTCTTCACTACAACCCAGTCACCAGGATTCAGATCATGCTCTTGAGTCATCTGCCTGACGTCTGCGTCCTCTCCAACCTGGTGAGAGATAGAACGCACTTGGTCAGCCAATTCTTTGCAATACTCCAGTACCAAATCATCAGATATATTCAACAGCTTGTGTCCTGGTATGCATGCCTGCCTCATTGCTCTTCCCATGATGATTTCATGGGGACTCAATCCAGTATTTTTGTCTGGAATACTTCTGAGTCCCATCAGAACAAGAGGTAGGGAATCAGGCCAGTCTAGTGGAGTCGATGCACACACTTTCCCCAACCTCGACTTAATTGTGCCATTCAATTGTTCTACCACTCCAGATGCCTCTGGGCGGTATGCACAGTGCAACTTCTGTTCAATTTTAAATGCTTCACAAATTAATAGAATTCTGACTACGGTTAAACTGTCATCCCTCTGGGTGGGTATGCCTTCACACATTTTGAAAATAAAGATACGATGACAAGTACATATTTTAATCCTCGACAAGCAGGTAACTGAATGAAGTCAAATTGAAGTCTTATGAATGGTCCTTCAGCCTTTCCAATTTTACCCATATAGACAATTGTTCTCTTGCCGGTATTCATTTGATGACATGTCAAACACCTTTGACAAAGCCTCTCGGCAACATTTCTAAACCTTGGGTTAAACCAATCCTGCCTGAAAAGTCTAATCATTGCATCTCGGCCTATGTGAATGTCTCCATGATACATTCTAGCCAAGTCTAAGTAATCCACACCCCATCTTCAGACCTTTGTGTACAACCAATTTTCACTCACTCCTCCTTCTCTTTTGTTTCTGCAGATCTTTCACGTCTTTCCATGTTTCTAATCCTGACAATAGCATAATTTGGCAGCTTTTTTGACAATTTTAAATTTTTCTGTTTACCGCCATTCGGTATCTGGCACAATGTTGGGCAACCTGGTCAGCGTACCGATTGCCTGCAGTCACACGATCATTTCCTGACTGGTGTGCGGCACACTTAACCACTGCCACTTCTTTTGGTACTTGTATTGCTTCAAGTAATTCTTTGACAAATTTTCCATTTTTAATGGGAGACCCTGAAGAAGTCAGAAAGTCTCGCTGCATCCAAAGCTGGCCAAAGTCATGCACAGCCCCGTAACCATACTGACTGTCAGTGTAAATGGTTACTCTCCAATTTTTCCCTTTTTGCAGGCTTTAATTAAAGCAATCAATTCGGCTATTTGTGCAGACCTGACTCTTGGTAAATAGGATGCTTCGACTATTTCAGCCAATGTACACACAGCATAAGCAGCACTTAATCCTCCCTCTTCATGGCGCATGCATGAACCATCTACAAAGAATTCATGCTCAACATCTTTTAATGGTTCATATTGTATATCTGGACATGGTTTTGTACTAAGTTCTGTTACATCAAGACAGTCATGTTCTGGGTCATCTCTTACTTCCTCATTGTATGGATCTGGTAACGGAGTAGCTGGATTAAGTACAGTATATCGAACAATGGTCACGTTTTCTGCACCTAAAATGATCCTTTCATACTTCGTTAATCTACTTGGAGTCAGATACTGGGTACGAGTTCATGTTAAAAGAGTAACAACTGCATGGGGAACATATACCTTTACAGGATGTCCCATCACAATTGTCTCACTTTGCTCCAGACTCACACATGTTTCTGCCACAGCTTTTAGGCATCCTGGCAAAGCGGATGCTACAGGATCTAAGGTAGCAGGAAAGTATGCCACTAGGCGTCGCATCAGGCCATGAAATTGAGTTAGAACTGAGAAGGCACAATTATCTCTCTCACAACAAAATAACGCAACATCTTTTGAATAGTCGGGCATACCTAAAGCAGGGGCTTCACATAAACAATCTCGTAATTTCAGAAAAGATTTCATGCTTTCATCATCCCATTCTATCTGTACTTTTGCTAGTTTCTTTGTCATTTGTATCAAAGGTTTCGCCAGCATGGAGAACCCCATAATCCACTGTCTACAATACCCAACTACCCCTAGGAACATTCTTATTTCTTTCAGGGTTTGTGGCAACTTCATTTGTTTTATTATTTTTATTCTTTCTCAGGTCACTCTCCTTTCTCCGCGTTCTATCTGGCGTCCCAGATACTTCACTTCTTTTCTGCAAAATTGTAGCTTCTCAGGGGACACTTTGTGTCCACCTTTGGCTAAATGGTTCAGCAAAGCTATGGAATCTGTCGCACAGTCACTTTTTGTTTTTGAAGCGACTAAAAGATCATCAATATACTGTACGAGAACAGAGTCCTTAGGCATTACCAAAGTCTCAAGACATTTTTTCAAAATCTGATTGAAACTTGACGGACTTTTTGTGTACCCTTGAGGGACACGATTCCAAGCATAAACACGATCATAAAATTTAAAAGAGAATAAAAACTGGCTATCTGGATGCAATGGGATGGAGAAAAAAGCATGACATAAATCAATCACGGTAAACAACCTCGCATTCCATGGTATTTGGTACAGAATCACTGCAGGGTTGGGCACCACTGGACAACAGGGCACAACAATCTTATTAATCTTTCAAAAATCTGGAACTACCCTATATTTGCCATTTGGTTTCTTAATGCCAATTATAGGTGAGTTACAGGGACTACTTAAAATCTCTTTCAATATGCCTTGTTCGACCATTCTCTTTATTTCTGCTGCAACACCTGCTTTGACTTCAAGACTCATTTTGTATTGCCGGGTGTTTGGGAAAACTGCACCTTCCTTTACAGTCACTTTCACAGGGTCTATATCTGTCATTAATCCTACTTCTTTTCCAGTAAAATCCCACACATCTGGATTTACTATCAATTTTACTTCTTCTGGCAAGTCATCATGTGTTATTATTGAATACAACTCATTTACTTCTGCTCCTTGCTTAGCTAGCATGATTTTGTATATTCCGTCTTCATCTGGGGTTTGAATGGCAACACCATCCGGTGTGCAGAATATGGTGCAATTCATTTTGCACAACAAATCTCTTCCTAATAAATTCACGGGTATGTAGTCGCACACTACAAACTTGTGCATCTCTTTGAAGTTTCCAATGCATACTTCCATTGGCTTTGTAATAGGGGTCCTAATTTGTTTATCAGAAACACTAACTACTTGGATCGCTTCTCCCGAGAGGGGTAGGTTTGGAATGTCTGCTGTTCTCACAGTAGAACGGGTAGCGCCAGTGTCCAACAAAAAGGTAATGTCATTTGCCTCTACCTTCTGGTCGATATAAGGACCTGACTGATCTACCGGTAAGGATGCGTCAAGTACGCAATCCTCATCTCCCCCTCTCAGGCACCGTCATTGATCTTGATCTTCAAAATAAGAATCCTGCAAAAGAAACTGTGATGTTAGGTCATTTTTCTTACCACTTCCTTCTTGAAATCCGGTGTCCGTACTGTAATTGGCTTGACTTACAAATTTTGGCATAGGGGCAGGTGGCAATTAATTCTGCAGGTTTACAACCTGTTGTGGTTGACTCATTATCACCTCATTCTGCGTCTGTGGATTTAAATTTTGATTTGGGCTATTATTATTATTTTGTATATGCTTACACTCGTTCTTCCAATGCCCCAATTTCCTGCAGCTATGACAAGGAAATTTCTTCTTTGCCTCTTCTCTACTTAATCGCCCTTTTTGTTTTCCCCCATTATTTTTGCCATTTCCTTGCCCTTTTCCTGATTTCCCAGCCATGTTATTTAACTGAATTTCTTGCTGTTCTGCCAATTTAACTTGAGCCCACATTACCTTTTTTTCTAAAATCTTTTGTCTATTGTCAATTTCATCTCCACAGTACTTTGCATATTTTAAAATTTCGTCTATGGGCTTTGCTTGCCAACACATATTATGTTGCTTAATCATTTCAGAAATGTCCTTCTTTAACCCATTTACAAATCAATATACAAAATGAGTCATATCTTTATTTTCAATGCTTTCCACCCCGCTATACTGTTTGAACACCTGTAGAAGGCGCTCATAATACGCATGGACTGAGTCATCTTTTTCTTGAGTTGTTCTATCTATCTTTACCCAATCTGTCTCCTTTGGGGGAATTTTCCCTTTCAAGAAAGTTATAATCTGGCTATGTTTTCTCATTACTTCTTCAGACGGGGCACCCATTTTCTTGTCTCTCGGGTCCTCATCATTTGGCCAATCAACCGTAATTTTACCTTCAGCCCACAAATCAGCTGGTACCACTATGTCAAACAAACCCTCCAAATCTTTCAACAGAACTTTTGAAACCTTCACAAACCTTTCGACTTGTATGCACCATTCCACAGGCTTCTCCCTCAGTTTTGGGAAATCATTTGTAAATGACAAAATATCCTGTCTAGTCCATGGGACATGTACATAACAACCCCCTGGAACTTCTCTCATTGGGTACAAACCTTCTGCCTTTTCTGTTTCTTTCATTAAATACTCCGATGTTACTCGAGTGGCCTGTGCTTCTTCCTTTTTCTTTGTCCACCTTGCTTTCCAACTCTTTAATTCTCCCCATTTTTGCAATATCGTCATCAATTCCTTAACTTGCAACTTTTTCCCAGTCACGTTCATATTTTCTAAATCCTTATCAGAAAATTCTGCTCTATAAGGTTTTTGCAGAACCTTGGATCTTCCCACAACAATTCCCATTTTCAAAGCCAGATTCATTAATTTTTCATGAAAAGTTTTTGTATTTTGAGTTATACTTCTGCAAATGAACAGCAATTATTCCTCATTAAAGGTATTCAACCTTTCCAATCCTACATTTCCTGCTATCATTTCTTCCAATTCTACTCTTAGTTTGAAAACATCTATTATTTTTGGTGGGGGATCGGGTTTTTCTATATCTCGGGATCATCTTTCTAACTCTTCTGCTGTTATTAGTGTGGCACTCTTTGTTTCAGTGGATCTCTCAATTTGCACCTCTTTTGAACCACCTGGTGTGACTCTTCTGGGTGTGTCATTTATTTGCCCTCTTATCGGCAAATCCATTAAGGAAATTACTGACTCGCAATCACTAGCTTGGTCGTCGACTATTATTTTTCTTTTTCCAGGTTCTATAATTGGTGTAGTCATGACGGGAGTTTTAGGACAGTTTGATTTATCTCCATACAATGGGACAACAGGACCTATAGTTACAGGTATAGTTAGAGCTTCCGGATTGGCGTTTAACTGTGTTATCTTCTGTATTAATTCTTCTCTATTTTTATTTATTGGCTCTCTTTCCTTTTCTTGGAGTACCCTTTCCATTGTTCCATCATGTACTACTTGTGGCACCAAGGGTGTCTCTAGGAGTGGTGCGCTCGGGGTAATTCTACTTGGCCCTTCCTGATATGGCGGAGGACTCCTTGTTATTATATCATCTAAATAATCTTCATCAGTGTCTCCTCCACCTGTCATTAAGTGTTTTTTTCTTCTCTGTACATTTACTTCCTGTCTGTTCATCAGCCATTAATACAGGATATAATCCCTCGGTTAACATGGCTTGTCTCCATTGTTTCATTTGTTTGTCTCTAGTTTCATGTGGAAAGTTTGGGTAGAAATTACTCAAATTCTTGTTACACCTTGGTCTATCTCATTCACATGCCTCAGTTTCCCATTTTTCTAATGCCTCAGACTGGGTCAACCTAGACCTGGGTTCTAATTCATTCATTCTTGTACGCAGATTATGTAAAATTCTGTGAAAGCCAAAATCCCATCCTTTGTGTATTCGATCCAATTTTCTAACCATACACAAATATGATAACCTCTCTCTATCATCATGTAGGATGCGGGAGATTTCTGGGGAGGAATGAGAATTCCTTCTCTAGTTTTAACAGGCTTATCCTTCTTGAAATAAGTCTTTATTTTCTGCATAAACGACATTTTTCTTTTCTCACCATACATTTTCCGTGATCTTCCTCTTAAATATTGCTGGTAAGCAAACCCTAAATAGTTCATATATGGCCGACTACCAGTTAATGTGGGATCGGACATACACAAATCCATTGTCTATTATTATTCTTGGGACTTCTATGTTTATAGTTACTAAATTTTTTCCTCCAATACTAGTACGTCTCTTATTTTCGTATCCAATCAGACTCAACTTTATTCTGTGTGTTTAGCCAATGCTAGCGGGGCTTTAAGTGATGTTAATATCAATTCTTTCTACTAACCCCTTCTTTACAAACCTTGCGTAAGTCACACATCCGCTGTCCTACCAATCCCAGGGCGGCCCTTTGTGACGTCAGTGTAGCACCCGCAACTGACCCCTCCTTTTACAAGGAAATGCGTAACTTAAATTTCTCAGTATTTTGTACATATTTTGCATAAATCAACAACATAAAACATTCGCTACTGTGTCAGATTCTCTAAATTCCAAAGAATAGTCAGTTTTCTTTTACGGCGAGTAAAACCTTTCTGCTTACTCTTCACACACTATGAGTAAAACCTTTCCGCTTACTCTTCACTCAAGCATCAGATATCCTGCTACTCCTTTAGTAGTACCCTTTCTGGGTGATATAAGACCAAAGTTTCACCAATGACCTCTTTAGCAAACAGTTACTCTTACTTACGTACAGAAAATAATCCCTAAAAGAGTGCTTCTAGTTTTACCTAACTTTCTGCACTTTCTTGAATCCTGACAAGTAACCTCACTGCAGTATGGTTTCCATTCACCATCCGCTATTCAATATTCCCGGGAACTTCAGACAACATGAATAACGATGACAACAACAACAAATGTTAATGCATATATCAATAATTTCAATTACAATATTCCCTACCTAACTAACTAGAACCAAACCATCCTCTGCTACCAAGCATAACTGATGGAGCGGGGGTTACCAGCTCTGGTCACTCATACACCTAATACTCACCTGGGCCCAAACCACATTAACACAAAAAGCTAGTAAACCCTGCTGGCATCAATTTTGAGTAATAATACCTGAAATGTTGTTATTCACCTTTTCTAAGTCTTACCAATTCAATACATTTTGTTTCATTTCCTCGACGAATCAGGTTGCTGAGTTAGTTTAAGGTAGAATGACTTTTACCTCTTTACTCTGAATAACCACAGACTCAAGAAGTTTTGAAACCTTTATCTGAATTAATTTGTGAGTCAAACTTCAATTACAGTAACCACCTCAATCAAGAGATCAAGAGGCAAAATACACCAAATAATTCATAGCAAATTGAAATGATCAATGATGACGGTACCTGGAAGGATAAAAAAAAAAGGAAAAAGGGGACAGCATAGGCATAAAGGACAGATTTTCTAAATTATATTTACCTATTAGTCAAGATGAACCCAACTCCGTAATGGGGAAGGGGGGCATAATAGAATCTCCAAAGCAGGTCACAGGTTGAGGAAACAGGCAGATTCAGATCTGGAAGGATATCATCTTCTAAAGTACAACACCAGCGTTGCACCCCTCTCTGACACTACTCTCCTCGGGTGTCCCTTTTCCGCAATCCCTCTAGATGATTAGAATTATCGAGCAGTATCTCAAACTCTCAGACAGAGTTTCTGGCAACAGCAGGGTCTGAGACAGCGTCTCGGACAAGAACTGGAGCAACAAACGCGTTGGGTCAGTGACGAGTCCGAATGACAGATTTGACAAGTCGGACAAATGTTTTTCTAGTTATCTTACCTCAATTATATTATTGTTGATTTGTGTACCACCCCCCCAAGTATCAATTCTTATGTTTTCCCTTATTCTGATTGGTTGGGAGAGGAGGTGAGTTCATCACACCACTTAGAATTTTAACATTTTCTCCATGAACCATTGTCTATGTGCCCGCCCCTTAATTTTCTTTTCCCATAGCTTTATTCCCACACGCATTTCACATTACTCAGTAAATTAAACATTTTATTCAACATTGTTGCTTTCGCTGGGGTCATTGGTTTCATTTCCCAGGCTTCTTCATTCAAGGTGTCCTTGGCTGAGTGACACGGGTGCCGTCATTGTTTTCGGCCAATCTTTATGAGCATGCGCGTAGTAGGGATTCTAGTCACCCTCCGAGGCCCAAATAAGAACTAATAATAAAGTCAGAAAAAGACACGTTAGAACACAGAAACAAATGATTTCACTGTATACCACTTATTTCTACTCTATCCCCATTTGCTTATTTAAACCTTTTGCATTAGTGTTTAATATAACTTACGAGGTTTAGTTTATCAGCAGCAGGTGCATTAGCATGTGAGTTCAAAGTGGCCATTTTTTTAAGTGCCATTGCGCAGCTGCAAAAGTTGACAGAGTCATATTACGTAGATGCAGTAGACGCATGCCCAATAAAAATCCCGCGTTTTGTCTGCCATTTTAGGACATTCAAGTTACGGGTTAGTAATGCACATAGGAAAGCTTCCTCTGGATAAATGAGTTTGTGATATTTGTAGTTTTAGTATTCACAAAACAGATTGATTACATTGTTACATGTTATTTGAGAGGATTGAATCCAAGCAAGTTTCTTTTATGAATCCTTGCTCCATCACAACTTAGGCAAAACATAACTAAGTTCAACACATGTATTACTCCAATCATAACTACATATCACAAAGAAATACAATCAATCCATACTAGTGAAAATTCGATGTATACATTCCCAATACAGTGTATACTCTATAAACAATTTTCAATGTTGCTCCCCTATATCACAGTATAAAATTGATCAGTGACCACATTCAGATTCATCCTTCTTCTTTTACTCAATTTCAATATTTGCTCACCTAGCTACCACAATTATCTCTACTTTCTCAATCCTAAACAGCAATTTTGCCATTTGTGCTTGCTATTATTAAAGAACCCAAACTCTTGAGGTAAATTAATCATTTTCCTTTTTGAGTATGAAAAACATTTTGTGTGCAATTGTCAGAATGATTCATGTACCTGAAGACCATATGTATTGATGATGTCTTTTTAAAATTATGTATGTAGTTTTAAATGTTGATATATATTTTTTATTACAATAAATACAAATTCTTAGTAAGTCTAGTGAGACATAGACTACTAATACTTTTCTTAATAATATTTCTAATTAGTGCCCAAAATGTGGACCTAGTATTGATTTGTATGTGATGAATGTGGGTTCTTAAATGATAGCAAGCATAAAAAGAAAACTTGTTGTTGTGTAGCTGTAAACTACTCTGTCCCTTCTGGCAGTTAAGGGTGAGTCTCCTTTTTTTTGGACTCTCTCAATCCTAGCCATAATAGCTACATTTCCATACATACATTTCCAGTACAGTCTATACCCGATAAACATTTGTAATCATTGCTCCCCTATATTGAACTATAAAGTGGATCACTAAACACATTCAGATTCATCCTATCTGTTTTACTAAATTAAAATATTTATCCCCCTGGCTACAACAATTCTGTACTCTCTTACAATTTTTTGATTTATTGATTATATTTTTAAAATGTTACCTCACAGCAGATCATAACCAAGTACAAAGAACCAATGTCTTCAGTTTCTTCAAAGTAATAGAAAGAATTAACATCCGGTCCACTAAAAGTCAGATAGTGGATCCCTTCATTCCATTTTAATGATTCCAATATAGACAATCCTGGAATGTATATATGACATTAAAAGGATATCACAGCAAAGCAACCAACATCCAAACAAAGATAATCACAAAGAAATTATTTGGAATTTAAAATAAAACATCATTAAGCACCGTAATAAACAAAGCAAGTAACAAACCCCGCAAAAGTCGTGACACCCACTGTCCATTGCTTACACAAGATAAGCAAGAGCCCAAAGAAAACCCAGTGAATACATTAAATAAAAGCATGCATGTTTCTCTCATACAGCTTTCCATGCCTTTCCATGGTTCAAACTGTCATACATAATATTCCTCAAACAACTTCAATTATTGCAACAAACTCATGATATGGACTTCACATCACTGTCAATGGAAAAAAAATCCAGTCAAACATAAACAACACACCAATCCCCTCAAACCAATCCTCCATAAGAGAAACCCACTTTCATACTCTTGGTATCTCTTCACAACAGACACAGGAAAGGAAAACAGAAACTGTCTTTGTTTGATTTACATTTGATAATTAGCCAGTCCGAATATGCATAACCTCCCTCCCATTCAGCAGTACCTTAAACATCTAGGGGCATATTTTTTTTTTTCTGACGCAACGCTGCGTTGCATCTGAATACATTGCGCTGTGATGCGGCAGATTCCTACGCCATATTTATCATACGGCGCACCGTTGTGCAGGGCCCCAAGATGCAACATACATCATGATGCAAAGTAGTTGATAATGGCGCAAAGTGCCGCAACTCTACTACCAAAGTCGAATTGCCTGTCATAAAACACCTTTATGTGTGGCAAAACAGCATAGCATCACACAGGAACGCTTGAAAACAGTCAATTGCTCAATGCAATTCTCACTACCAACCCACCCTAATATCTACATCCATGGAAGGAGCCTCTGGAACGTAGGAGGGCAACAACCATAACCCTGAACAACTGCCAATGTTGCACGGATTATGCAGGGTACGCAGAAAAGTTTGTTAGGACGACATGATGTCAGAGTGTAGGGACTGAGGCCCAGATTCACAAGGGTTTAGCGTCAGGTTTGCGTTCATTTTTTTAAAAATGCTAACTCGATGCTAAACCTTTTTGGAGATTAACAAACCAACGCTAATTGGGAGGGTGTGGCCTGACCCATGGCCGAGTAACATGCTGGCTTAGAGAGATCCTGCTGGAGCTATTCATCTGGGCTTAATCCTGTGGAATCTCAAAACATAAATAGGCTGTGAAGGGTCCACAAAAGTGGAAAAAGAACACAGCAACATATCAGAATGAGAGAGAGCTACCAAGGCTGGAAATAGTGGCAAGGAAGAGCGAGTGAAAGAGCCGCCGGCCCGACTCAAAATGGCGGCCCAAGCTTGAGACTCCCCCGGCTGCAGGAAAGAGTAGGGATAGGAGTGCCAGCAAAACCTCAGGACACCGCCGCTGATAGGGGGAAAAATGAGGACCCCCCCACCACCCTCGCTAGAAGACGTAGCATGGTTGGAGCACAGGAGAAAAAGTCAGCCAGGGACAAAACGCGATTCTCCTCGGGAACGAGAGACCAGAGCAACCGCAAGTCGTGGGAATCAGAAGCCCCACAACAGCTGACCCCGCTTAGTGGGGACACCTGAAGAGAAGCCAGAGGACCGGGCAAAGTGGACTTTCTCTGTAACGACTGAGTGGTGCCTCTTCTGGGTGAGTGCCTGTGAGGGAAGAGACTGGTGGAGGCTCTGGAGTGAAGTGGTTCAAGAGAGCCAAGAAGCTGCTCCAGGCCCGAGTGAGGAGGCAGGCTGCGAGGGCACAGGGGGCTGGAAGGAGTGCAGGAGAGAGACCCTCAGACGACGTAGCTGATTGGAGGAAAGAGAGGACTCACCTACCTCCCACCCTCCCAGAGGAAGTGCTGCAGTTGGCTTCGAAGGGTAGACGGCCGGGGAAACCCAGGATCGTGGTCCCTTCGAGCGTGGCGTTGGACAGGCTGTAATCTGTGTGAAGCAGTGGCCTGGCACAAGACGATCCCACCCAGAGAGAGAATGAAGGATAAGAAGCCTGGGACAAGACGAGTCAGCAAATCAGACCTCCTGTAACAATGGAGTGCCCAGCCTGAGTAACTTTATGAGACCGGGAGACGGGATACGGCACACGGCACGAGAGCAGAGCAATAGGCACAGATAGCATACTGCCCCATGACAGGCTGCAAGAGGGGACAGTACCTGGTAGAGGCCCCTTGCCCTCTATTCACAGCATGAAGGAGCGTCAACAATAAGATGCTAGGATAAAGATCCTCACCGGGAGGAAAACGGAGCAGAGAAGAAAGGGAGAAACCAAGACAGCCACAGCACAAAAGGCGCAAATACATATAGAAGCCCAACAAAGCGGTTTAAAAAACAGAAACAAGGCAGCAATTGGCAGAAACACCCTGCATACATCACCACCAACACATCGAGGGCCAGAAGTGGTGGCAGAGAGGGGAGAAAGTGGCAGAGAGAACTAGAAGGCAGAGGAGAAATAAAGGAGACAGGCACTGGAGAAGAAAAGGAGGCCGGAGCCTGGAGAGGCCACAGGATGCAAAGACACCTAACTAAACTCCCTTGGGCCAACCTTGAGAAGTAACTTGTTAGAAGAAAGACCCCAAGGTAGATGACCTGTGCCTCACACCCCCCTGCACGATGGAGGAATGTAAGAAGACAGGGCCTTAAGAGCCCTGGTGAGTCTCAACTAGGCAGACCGGAAAAAAAGGGCCCGGGGTCCCAGCCTCGAGGTGTAAAAGACAGGGGTATCAAACCAGGATGATGGCCAAGGATAAAGAGCCCAAACACCAGAAGCAAGGGAAAATGGACTGATACACGAAACCACTGCCACTGCAAGTTGAATTGGCCGAACAGACGCAGCCCCCCTCAGACACAGTAGTACTCCTCCAAGCCATACAACTCTTCAGAGAAGTCCTAGAGGGCAAGATCGGCGAAGTCTGCTCAGAAGTGTCACTTCTTCGCCAGGATCTACGCAAAGTCCTGGAAAGAGTGACGGAGGCATAGACTTGAGTCTCAGAAGTTGAAGACGCAGTGAAGTGAAAGACCTCCAGAAAGTGATGAAAGATATGCACAACGTAACCGGGAATACGCTGCGGCGAATTGATGATGCAGAAAATAGGGCCCGGAGAAACAACCTCCGCTTCGTGGGATTTCCGGAGGGAACAGAGGGGACGAACACAATAGCATTCCTGATGACCTGGCTCAGAGATATAATCCCGGCAGAACAGTTCTCTACCTACTTCGTAATAGAGAGAGCACACCGCGCACTGAGCGCTAAGCCCGCCCCCTGGAGTGGCGCCAAGACCGATCATCCCGAAACTACTCAACTTTATGGACAGAGACATGATCTTACCGCAAAATGGGTCGCAAGGGAGAGATTAGGTATGAAAACGTAAAGAGAATGACCTTTCCGGATTACAGCCACGAAGTGCAAAGGCAGCGAAGAACATTCGACTCAGTTAAAGCAAAAAATCAGAGAGCCAAACATTCGGATGCACATATATACTCTGATGACACTGAGGCGCCTTAGGGACCAGAATCTTTGCACCCGCTGGCGGTAGAAATACAGGCCTTGGAGAGAGAAGAAGAGAGTGACAGGCTATTGGAAGAAAACACACCACCTGATCCAGAACTGATGAACTTGGACACTGGCACTTAAACTCCAGCGGGAGGGCAACCATCAGCCACACTGAGCCCCCAGAAAGCGATAGGTACTTTTTGCTCGAGATTCATATCGTAAATTGAATCAAAAGTTACTAAAGTTGGGGAGATCATACATAGCATAGAGCTGGGGGGGGGGGTGGTTGACAGACCTCCCTGTCTTTTCCGGCTGAGAGTCACTTCTATTGATGAGGCTGGAAAGATGCTGAGGTGGGGATCGAGGGAGGTGGGTCAGCGGGGGGGTCGATGGGCAGAAACCACGTTAGGGGTTAGTTATATGTTCTATTGTTTATTGGTCGTTGGGACCGCTAGGAAATGGAAACCAGATAGAATACCTAAAATCGTAGAGTCACTCTCTCCGGAGGAGGAGGATATCAAAACATTCCCTAGAATTAGACAAATAGCAGATAACCACCCACAATTTACGATTCTGACATCGAACGTCAACAGACTGGCAGATAAAATAAAAAGGGGATTAGTGACTCAATTTATTAAAAGACTCCACCCGGATACTGTGATGCTTTAAGAGGTACACCTTAAGGGTACACAATGCAAATTCATAGGCCGAGGAGCAGACACAGTACAAGCACATGCTGGATACTCCACGGGGCAAGGGGAGTAGCAATAATGATCAAGAAAACCATCTCCTTCCAAACCACAAGACTTTGGCAAGATCCCATGGGCAGATACATGGGAGTGACTGGACACTGGGGGCGGAAAGAGGTGACCCTGATATGCATATATGCGCCACCCAGGCTTCAAGCACCCACAATAGGCAAAGTAGTAAATGTCCTGCTGGATACTCCCTTTACCTTACATATAATAGAGGGGGATTTTAACAATGTCCTGGACCCAGCAATGGACTGTTCAGAGGGAAGAGATAAGCCCACAAAGACCACCACCCTGTCGAGGTTCGCCAATACAGTGGGGCTGGTGGATGCATGGAGACACAAGCATTTACACACACAAAATAATTCTCCCATTTTTCAGGCGTACATAATACATATTCTAGACTGGATTATGAACTGAACGAAATAGAACGAGCGGACTATGCCGCGAGAGGCCTCTCCGACCACTCGCTGCTTCTTCTAGCTCAAACTAGGAGAGAGATGTCAAGACAACGACCAGGATGGCAACTTAATGCATGGGACCTACAGGCAAATAGAGTACTGGACAAAGACATATATTTTCAAGAAAACACGAACTCAGTCTCATCCAGGGTGACAGTATGGGAGGCATACAAAGCGGTAATGCGAGACAGAGCCCATAGTCATATAGCCTGGGAAAAGAAAGAGATTAGTAAATGTCTAGAAGAAATGGAATACAAAATACTAGAGCTAGAGAACCAAGTCACTCAACGGAAAAACCCCATACTAACCCATAAACTGAATGCACTGAGAAAAGAATATAGAGATATAGCCATGGACAACCCTAAAAAACAAATACTGACCACACTTCATCACCTCTACGAGGTGGGAGATAAGGCAGGGAAACTATTAGCCTGCATAAGCAAGAAAGAGTTACAGGCCAGAAGGGTAAAAGAGAAAGTAGTCTGTCAGGGGATTACTCATAACACAGACAACGAAGTGGCGAGGGCATTTTTGCAGACTATTACTGGGAGTTCTATATGGCCTGCCCTTCAAGATCCCAAACAGATATAGAGGAATATCTAGTGCCAATTAGGACCCCGACTCTAGGGAGGGAAGAGTCACAGGAACTAGCGTCTGATCTGTCCTTGACGGAAATCCGGGAGGCAGTGGCGAAACTGCGTTCAGGAAAGACCCCCGGCACTAATAGACTGCCGGCGGAACATTATGAACGATGTATCGATCTTCTGACCCCCCACCTGCTACAGCTTTTCATAGAGGCACACAAGGAAGGTATGCTGCCCCCTGATCTAAGAATGGAAAGCATAGTGGTCATACACAAGGAGGGACAGCCCCACAACCAATGTAGTTTGTACAGACCTATTTCACTATTAAACACCGAACACTTGCCACAATTTTAGCAACCCGACTTCTCAAACACATCCCATCGTTAATACATGACGATCAGTCAGGGTTCATGCTGAGTCAAACCACCCGCTGAAATCTCCGTCGAGCCAACAAATGGCTAATGAAGGTAAAAGAGCAAGACAAACCCCACATATTTTTAAAATTGGATGCAAAAAAGCATTCAACGCTGTACATTGGCCGTTTCTAGATTGTACGCTGACCAAATTCGAGATAGGGCCCAAGTTTCAGAGCTGGGTGGCACTCCTCTACAATCAACCCATAGCCACAGTGCCAGTGAATGGGACAAGTTTGGCTCCATTACCTAAAGGGAGGGGGACGAGGCAAGGGTTCCCCCTTTTCCCTCTGCTTTTTGTATTAAATCTTGAATCCCTTGCATGTGAAATCCGAGATCACTCTGAAATCAGGGGTTTCCAAATAAGTGCCACAGACATAGAAGAGGAAAAGATTTCTCTCTACGCTGTTGACATCCTTTATGTCTCAAACCCTGACACAACAATTCCGATACTATATAACACCAAGGTGGACTATGGCAGTCACTCAAAATATAAAATAAACTGGAACAACTCTACGCATTATTGTCCTAACATCACACAGATAAGTTGGCCGATGCCAGGCGAACTGAGAACTATCCAGGAGGGCTTTCAATATTTAGGGATCTTCATAACGCCACACCTTTGTAGAGAAATGTAGAGCAGAAAATTTAAGACGGATGCAGAGCGATGGAAAGACCCCCCCCCCCCGGTTCGGAACAGCAGCCATTTTTAAAATGATTACACTGCCCCAACTGCTATATGCCCTACAAAACACATACCACCCACTCCCAAGGGGAGTTTTTACCAAATTGGAAAGTGAGATCAGATCTTTACTATGGCATGGAGTTCACCCCAGAATGGCACTTAAAACATAACAGTGGAACCCTTATAATGGGGGGATTGCACTACCAGATATGGAAGCATAGTATTGGGCTTCCCATCTTGTCCTTATAAACAAATGGATATACAGAGCTAGAGACTACGCGACATACAGCCTAGAAAGAGAAGCCATGACACCACACACACACCCCTACACTATCTCAATGGGGAAAGGACTAACCCTTCTACTTCCTGCAACGCAAGTTACCCTAGAAGCATGGTTGACAGTGACAAAGACTATAGTATGGACGGGCCAAGTCCCACTGGCCACACTACTATGGGAAGGAAGTAGATTCAATGAACTACACAAACTGAAAGGGCTTGGGACCTGCGATCTCCTAGGCATCTCTACAATAGGGGACATAATAGATAAAGGGGAACTCAAAACGTGGACACACCTCAATCAGGAATATGATCTAAATAGATCCTTATTCATTAAATATGCACAGCTTCACCAAGCATAGCAGGCAGAGGACATTCAGGGCAAAAACCTCCTGGAATATGACCCTCTAGAGGGAAGATTACTACAGGAAGAGCTAGCGGAAAAGGTAGTCTCCCTTACATACAAAACTATCAACAACAATATACCAGACAGACTGGGGGGGGTTGCGGGAAAGATTTGAAAAAGATATTGGTGCCAGGAAGACATTGATTGGAAAGCAGAATTAATGCACCCCAGAGAAGAAGCCATTAAGGCGAGACTACGCCTCATACAATACAAGGTGCTACATAGAATCTACTACGATAAAGACAAACTACATAGGATGGGAAGGTCAGAATCATCCTACTGCCCTAGTTGTAAAACTGTGAAAAGGTGATTTTTTCCACACACTGTGGGCGTGACCCGAAATACAGACTTACTGGCAGATCATAATAGGGACCTTAGGGTGAATATGATGAACAACGCTGCCAGTTGAACCAAAATGTGCCATATTGAGAATCCTGAGTGAGGTGGACATCACAAGGAAACAACTGATCTTCGCCTCACTAGGAATAGTGGTGGCTAACAGAGATGTGGCTAGAAAGTGGGGAGCAACGGAGAACCCAACGGTCCAGGAATGGACAAATGGGATAGACCTCTATATGGTAGCTGAACACACCACATATCAAAGCAGGGATTGCCCAAATTCCACAAAATATGGGGTCAGTAGAGACAACAGTTTGGGCTTGACCTGTGGGATGATACGCAATAATCTATGTTACAAAATACTCAAGGAGCACCTAGGACACATAACCAAGATCGGCCCTAGAGAGGAAGATTCCCGATCTTTCCTTGTTTCTGGGCATTCAGGGGAGATTAGCGGATACGAAATGAGCAAAGGTATTGAATAAACTTAACATACAACATGGGGAAAGGAGGGGTTTCTATTGAAAAGGGTGGGGGTTCTATGTGACCAACGATTGTAATACTGTTTATTGGATGTATTGACTTTGAAAGTAAAATAAAAAGATTTACGGAAAAAAAAAACGCTAATTGGTATTTGCGTTGGTTTGTATGGAAGAGCAATGCAAAGCAGTGCGAAAAGCTGCTTTGCATTACTTTGCTTCAAGGCGGTGTTACATGGGCAATACATGGGCGTTTCCACTACAAAATAACATCACTCAGAGACATCTGCCATTTGAATGCCACTCTAAATAAGATTCAAACCTGGTTAAAAACAATAACTTAAAACTGAACGCTAACAAGACTGAGCTACTACTCCCTTCCCCTAAAAATAAACCTTTACCAATCCAAGAATAGCGCAGGAATTTGGACACACTAAACTGTTCTCTCTTACTGGCTAACTCCGTAAAGTCCCTGGGCATCACCCTGGAAAAAAACCTGTTAATGAAAGAGTTCATCAACAACTCAGCCAACGGAGCGCTCTACACACTAAAACCTCTCTGTTTATTCCCTGTGACAATCTTAAGGCAGTAGTGCAATCATTTGCCCTCTTGTCACTTGAGTACGGTAAAGCTATCATTACTGGAGCACCGAAATGTCACCTTGGACCCCTAAAAGCAGTTCTCAATGAAGCTGCCAGACCCCTCAAAGGAACTAAATGGTTCGACCACATCTCACCTGCACTCAAGAGCCTTGATTGGCTTCCAATTGAAAGAAAATGCATCTTCAAGACAGCTTGCATCATGCTCAAGCCCTCCATACAAAACCCCTCAAATATCTAGAAACCAAACTATCGACAGCAGGAAGAGGTCGGGCGCTGAGAAGGTCAAACTCACTTCTTCTCATAACACCAAAAGTGAAGAAGAATTAATCATCCGAGGCTTGCTCCTTCTCAGAAATGCTCCCAGGATTTAAAACTCACTCCTCAAAGATCTCCACTGCAACCTCTCCTTCTCTTGCTTCAAATAGGACCTCATATCCTTACTACTTAACAACTACTTTACCTCGCCCACAAGCTGATCCACTATTCTCAAGGATCCAACACCCAGCGACACATTCCCCCAAAGCAGTCTATAATCTAGCAGTGACATCCTTCCCTCAATACTGTATTGTTTATTCACTCCTACTTTGACTGATGACTATCTCAACACTGTATTGTATGATATTCTTTGGTCTTCGCATAACCTGTAAAGCACTCCCATACCTTTGGGTATAGCTAGCGCTATATAAAATCAAATCATTAAAAAAAAAATCTACTAACATGAGTAGACAGGGTTTGGTGGCAAACATTAATGCCACTGGAAAGTAGGCATTAAAAGCAGAAATGCTGTCATTTCTCCATTTTTTCTGGCTTTGCATTTGTGCTGCACTGTTCATCACACATGCAAAGTAGGAAAAGCTGTAAGGTGTGTCTAGCCATAGTATTTTGGGAAACCTTCCTGTGCAAAACCTATGGCAGACAATCGGTAATGCACCCTAGCGCTATGGTGCTAAGGTGTGTGCCTGGCACACAGCAGCCAAAATCAGCTCTGGCGCTAGGGAGAGGGAAGTAGAGACCCATATCTCTGAAAATGGAGCGCACCTGCTCTCTCCTTGTCACTCAGTACTATGCAGCATTTTTTGTTGCTGCGCTGCACTCCGTGCCGCCCTTCAGAATCTGGGCCTGAGTCTCTCTATGACATCAATACCTGTTGGCCTAAATCCTGGCTAACTCCCAGTGCCTCACCTGCATTCCTAAACTTTCCAGAATAACAGGTGATTCCAGTAACCTCAAACATGACCCTCCTGTCCCCAAGAGAACCGTGGAAACAGATCCCCCCTTTTGTTACTCACATACTCAATCATGCATGCCTGTACTGAACATAAGAAAGATGAAGAGAGTTTCCAGTACGTTTATTGAAACTATCATAGTCTATTATGAAGCAAATATGCTGAAATCATTAGGCAGATACAGCAGTGAATGGTGGATGAAGTCAGGGTGGGGAGGGAGACCATAGCGGGTACTCTTGAAGAAGTCCATAGGTGTCTCAGACTCAAAGGGGTTGTCAAATGCTATTTTAGACACCCCTGCACCACTTTTTGTGACGCTCTGGTGGTACACAATGCTGAGCCATATTTACAAGGCCACGCAAAGTCACCTTGCGTGGCTGTTCATGGCCTTGTAAATAAGGCCCCTTTCACACATTACTTACACTGTGCATGAAAGGAGCATTCCATGGGTGTTGCTGTGGCTGTTCCCACGCACCACCCAAGGATTCTGACACAGTCCCAGATTTACAAGGATTCGTATACCTGGGAATGCGTCAGAAAACCTGGGAATGCATCAGATTCTAAAGCCTCTCCATGGGAGGCGTTAAAGTGGCGCGATGAGGAGAGATACTTTTTTTTCGCCTTGTTTCTTGTTCTTTTTTTTTTTATAAACAACTTTACTGGTTTTTGAAACAGGGAGAAAACCAGCAGACATCAAGTACAGCATTGTGCAGCAATTATAAGGCATCAACATGGTACCCATACAGAGAAGGCCCAGAGGTACACAGGTACAAAGAGAAGAATACAACATAGTCTTGCACATACCCCGCACTCCCGCAAATGAAGTACTTTAGGACTCCTAAATGCCTTCTGTGAATACCGAAAGTCTTAAAATTAGGATTTTTCTCAGTGTGGCAGTAGAAAAGTTAGGACTCCTAACTTTACTACTCCTGAACTGAGAAAAATCCTAATTTTAAGACTTTCGGTATTCACAGAAGGCATTTAGGAGTCCTAGAGTTAGGACTCCTAACTTCTGTGAATACCGAAATGAGTAAGTGCCTTTTGTGAATACCAAAATGAGTAAGTGCCTTCTGTGAATACCAAAATGGTAGTAAGTTTAGGATTTTGTCTTAAGTTAGTTCTGTGAATCGGGCCCTACCTCTTTCTTCCTGGACTTTACCGCAAAGGTACAAAGGCAACGGCGGTCCTTTCTGAAAGTCAAAAAGGCCCTTCGAGAACAGGAAATAAAATACGCAATGCTCTTTCCAGCGAAACCAAGAGTTGAAGATGGTGGGAAAAGCTGGGTTTTTTCGGATCCGGGTGAGGCCAGTGACTGGCTGGATGGATAGCGATAGTTGGGGATAAGGGACACTCAGACCGGCAGGATAGATGGCCAGGGACATGGAGATAATGCTCAACACGCCAAAAGTGGCTCGTGAACTGATTCTACTGGACCCAAGCCTGCAATGTGGGGTTGATGATGGACCCTGAGAGAAATGAGAGTCTGGGATTCCTACACGCAACATTCGTAGTACTGCTCCAGAACTGTTCTCTTTCAGTGCACACCGCCTAGGTTAAATGATCTGAGACATGGCGCTGTACTGGACTGTGGCGACAGACAAGGGGACCGGATGAGTATAGACTAAACTTATACACTGTCTCCTGCAACGTATTGTATGACTGTTTATGGCAGGGGGTAGGATGAGGAGGGTTGTTACCATGACACCTCCGATATAGAGCAGGGAGGGCAACGGGCACTCTGCACTGTTGGGGAGGCGGGCCACAGGACACCGTCATGCAGGGAGGCAAGGAGCAGGGAGGGGGAAGTTGTGGGGGAAGGGTATGTTCAAATTGTTTATATTTTCATTTTAGTTTTCGTACAGCAAGGCACAGCTTCACTAATGCTAAGGGTAGGGTTAGGGTAAGGGCAGCCTCAAAAACTAAGAGGATATGTCTAGTGGCCAAAGGGGATACATGTCCTAATAATAGTCCAACTAACAAACCTGCTGGAGCGTCAGGTGCTCCGAATCTAAAATGCTATACTAAAGCTCATGATCCCTTTGTTGGACATATGGGCCGGCGACAAAGGGGACCAAACAGGAATCCCTTGCCGAAGAGAGATCTGGCACTACACATACTCAGTGGTAAAGGGTACCGGAAGTAAAGATTTGAAGTTCCTTACGTGGAACGTGAATGGGTTGGGTGACAAACTAAAGAGAGGCATAGTCCTCCAGCACCTACGACACCAGGCACTTGACATAGTCTTCCCACAGGAGACCCATCTATTTGGCAACTTGTGCAAAGCCCTCAACGGTCGAGGTTTCAAACTCATAACTCATGCAGGCTTCACCACTAGTTCCCAGGGAACGGGTATCCTTCTCCACAAGAGTTGCCCCTATATGGTCAATAACACATGGACTGACAGGCAGGGTAGATTTGCAGTGACTGCAGGTGCATGGGAAGGGAGACCTCTCAACCTATTCTCAGTATACGCCCCCCCCCCGGCACTTCAACAAGCCACATTAAATGACCTTAGCAAACTTATGACCTGCTGGTAGGGACAATAGTAATAGGTGGGGACTTTAATTCAACTGTGGATGGGCTGGTGGACCAGAGCCCCCTCCCCCCCGTGGCGGCCCAACAAAGGAGTCCAAACTAGCAGATTTCCTCTCACCACTCTTCCTGATCAATATCTGGAGACAATCCAATGCTTCACAATTCACCTTTCACTCCGGGGCACATGGTAGCCAATCCCGTATAGAATACCTACTCACTCACACCGAGGATCTTTCAGAGTTCACTGAGTCTCGATAACTAGCGAGGGGAATCTCAGATCACTCCCCAGTGTTTGCAAGAATGGAAATAGGTGCACAACCAAACCGCACAACTTTAACAATTAACCCATGAGCACTTAAAATACCCCATATTAGGGCTGAGCTGCTAAAAGAAACCGATTCCTATTTTAACTAAAACATTGGCTCCGTGACCTCACCACAAACCATCTGGGGAGCATATGGGGCAGTTATCAGGGGCAAAGTTCTGGCCTTAATGGTGGGGCACAGAGTTTACCTTTCGGCTATCGTACTAGCTAAAATCAAGAAGAGAGCTGGCACACACTGCATATGGAATTGCCCCCAGGAGGGAACCTTCTTCCACATGATCTGGGAATGCCCATTTATTCAAACATATTGAGCAGCAATCACTGCCAAAATGGAATGTGCAGGGGGAAACAACTCAATGCCAGCCCTAAACTTTGTCTACTAAACATATGGAAAGCCACTGATCTAACACAAACCAAAAAATCACGGGAGTCATTGGGATGGGCCCTCTCAAAACGGAATATAGCTCAAAAATGGGAAATAGCAGACACACCATCAGTGAAAGGCTGGATAGCGGACATGGATAGGGCTATGATTGCGAAGAAGGACGTCTTCAAAAATAGGGGATGCTTCAAGAAATGGGACCGAAAATGGGCTGCTGCATAGAACGCATACAGAGGTACTATATGTTTGTCCCCTGCGGCTGAATTAAATAGAGGAGGGGCAGGGAATGTTGCTAGCCTGTTGAATACATTGGGAGAACCTCATATGAATGGAAGTGACTAAGGATGTAAAAATTAACACATGGATTATCAATGTTGTAACCCGTCAGTGGCTTGCTAATAACAAACCGGCTGTGTCTCTGCTGTTAAGTTCAATAAAAAGAGTTAAAAAAAAACCTGGGTAGTATCATCATTTTGAAGAGAGCAAATCTTCCCAGAGAGTTCAGCGGTAACGCCTGCCATCTGTGGAGGTCAGCTCAGGCTCTCTTCACCAATGGGGTCACGTTAAGCGACCACGCAAGGTCAGGAAGCAGGGCACCCAGATTCAGAGGTATTTAAAGGATTGCCTCCTATTGAGTATTGTGGACTGCCAATCGAAGCAGTCTCTCGAGACATGGAGAGGAACCAGGACGGATTTGGTGGGGTTTATATGGAGGCCGGAGGCCTGTCCAAAAAGATGCAGTGCCCGAAGACACCGGGGTCCAGACTGGGCTGGTTCAGCCAGAAAGAGCAGGATGTTGTTCGCATAGAGGGCGATTTTTTCTTCGTCTAGTCCTAGCCATTTCCATCCCCTAATTCGGTCGTCAAACCTTATAAGACATGATAAGGGTTCTATTGCTAATGTGAATAGGAGCGGTGAGAGGGGACATCCATGTCTCGTCCCCTTCTAATGGGAAACAGCCCTGACAAAGCCTCGTTAAAAAGGACACGTGCCTGCGGTCTGGAGTATAATATCTCAATTAAAGTTCGGTAGTGTGGCCCCAGGCCCATCTCGAGCAGTACCTCCACCAGGTATCGCCAGTCTACAGAATCAAAAGCCTTCTCAAAGTCAACAAGGAGAAGGGCTAAGTAAGGGGTCAGTGACTGGCAGTGTGCTAGCGCTAAGTGGAGGCATCTGAGGCAATGCCTAGTGCTTTGAGATCAACAAAACAAAAATAGTGCCAATGCTGCACTTAACTTTGAAAAGAATTTTAACCATGAACTGAATAAAACAGGTTCACTCTCAGCCACTTTTTCCGTTGATTTTAATCCAAATTATTTTCATGCAATAAATTGACTTATTAATTTGCACGGTTTCACTATGACAATTATAGCATATCACAAATAGAAAAAACAATACACCATTGATATTTACATTACATAAATATATGTGAACGACACCTCCACTAGCATACTCCAATCACTCAGACAAAAACAAACACACTTCTCAATCGCACTGACTAAACACTGTTTGAAACAACGAATTTGAATGTAATAGAAATATATCAGGCCATCAGAAAATATCATTTAGGACAGTTATAATATATTGCATTTGATTGTTTAGTGGATGATTGGCCAAAAGTGAAGATAGGTCTACGCGTTTCGAATCCCTTCGCATGTGGGGATTCTCATCAGGACCAACACTCTCTGAAACAAAACAGGCACAAGACTGAATTAAACCGGATGACCATAACCCAATCGAAAACCGGACCGCACACCTTGTTCTAACATCTTACCTACAACTGAATGTGCACAATAAAGGCTTTCAATGTGGAACATAAATCCGTCAAAAACCCTAGAGCAAAAAGGGGGAAAGAAGAAGAAGGGGGGAGTCAGAAACAATGTCAGCTATAGCACACAAACTTTGAAGTGCAGTGGTCACGCTATACAGGAATCTTACTTATCAGGCTAATGCGGTGTCTCAAAGGTGCTTCTGTCGTCTGGCGTCAAGATGTAAGTGAACTGTATTCACGGTTTAGCGGTCAGCAGGCTTTTTGTGAAAAGAATTCCCTTCTTTTGGATTTTGGATTGTATCTTCTAAAGAAGCCGGAAGACATAGAAGGGAAGCCTTCCGTTAGTTATATTTTTTCGCAGATAACGAGTTCTGTCTATTCTCACTGAGCTGCAGGCTGCAGTATCGCTTACCTTAAAACAGTCCTTACAGAGCCTTGAGAAAACTCTCAGTCCGTGCATATGACGCCATTGTAGTGAAGTAAGAATCCCACAGGAAATGGCATCTATTTTGACTGCCCGTGTTACCGCCAGAAAGGAAATCTGGAACATACATTTCCATTAAACTACACTTCCCATGAGCCTCCGAGCACTTTGACACGCTTATTCAGGCTACTTTCAGGAATTTCCCTTCATGACTACCACGGAAATGCTGGAGTCGAAATTCATCCAATACCGATTCACAACAGGCTCTAACCAGCCTTCATGCTGCTAAGGACACGCGCGCAATACGGATGAGTCTATCATTTTTCAGAAACTACACATCCCAGAATTCCTTTCTGGCGGTAACACGGGCAGTCAAAATAGATGCCATTTCCTGTGGGATTCTTACTTCACTACAATGGCGTCATATGCACGGACTGAGAGTTTTCTCAAGGCTCTGTAAGGACTGTTTTAAGGTAAGCGATACTGCAGCCTGCAGCTCAGTGAGAATAGACAGAACTCGTTATCTGCGAAAAAATATAACTAACGGAAGGCTTCCCTTCTATGTCTTCCAGCTTCTTTAGAAGATACAATCCAAAATCCAAAAGAAGGGAATTCTTTTCACAAAAAGCCTGCTGACCGCTAAACCGTGAATACAGTTCACTTACATCTTGACGCCAGACGACAGAAGCACCTTTGAGACACCACATTAGCCTGATAAGTAAGATTCCTGTATAGCGTGACCACTGCACTTCAAAGTTTGTGTGCTATAGCTGACATTTTTTCTGACTCCCCCCTTCTTCTTCTTTCCCCCTTTTTGCTCTAGGGCTTTTGACGGATTTATGTTCCACATTGAAAGCCTTTATTGTGCACATTCAGTTGTAGGTAAGATGTTAGAACAAGGTGTGCGGTCCGGTTTTCGATTGGGTTATGGTCATCCGGTTTAATTCAGTCTTGTGTCTGTTTTGTTTCAGAGAGTGCTGGTCCTGATGAGAATCCCCACATGCGAAGGGATTCGAAACGCGTAGACCTATCTTCACTTTTGGCCAATCATCCACTAAACAATCAAATGCAATATATTATAACTGTCCTAAATGATATTTTCTGATGGCCTGATATATTTCTATTACATTCAAATTCGTTGTTTCAAACAGTGTTTAGTCAGTGCGATTGAGAAGTGTGTTTGTTTTTGTCTGAGTGATTGGAGTATGCTAGTGGAGGTGTCGTTCACATATATTTATGTAATGTAAATATCAATGGTGTATTGTTTTTTCTATTTGTGATATGCTATAATTGTCATAGTGAAACCGTGCAAATTAATAAGTCAATTTATTGCATGAAAATAATTTGGATTAAAATCAACTGAAAAAGTGGCTGAGAGTGAACCTGTTTTATTCAGTTCATGGTTAAAATTCTTTTCAAAGTTAAGTGCAGCATTGGCACTATTTTTGTTTTGTTGATTATATATGGCTTGGCCTTGCTGCCATTGAGTCAAAACCCAAGCTCGTTCTTCTAGTGCTTTGAGATGGCATGAATCCACATTGGTCAGGGTGGACCAGTTTGGCGAGATAGGGCCTCAGTCGATTGGCCAGAACCAACGCAAATATTTTAACTTACGCGTTAATGAGAGAGATGGGGCAGTAGTCGGAGCATAGCACTGAGGGGGGGTTGGGATTTAGGGATCATCACTATGGTGGCAGGGTCCGTTTCCGGCCGAAACGATCCACTCTCGACCACCTCAGCATATACGTCCAAAAGGCGTGGAACAAGCGTTTCTCAATAGGCCGCGTAGAACTCCTGTGGGAGCCCATCGGGGCCTGGAGTTTTGCCTGAGGCGGTGCGGGATATGGTGTTGTTGATCTCTTCTCGAGTAATGGGGAGATCCAGGTCAGTTCTCTCTGCTGCAGTAAGACGAGGCAGAGAGATGTGCTCTTGGTGGAGCAACTCAGGGAGTGAGAGGCTAGTGCGCAGCTAGGAGTAAAGCTTAGAATAATAAGTCGCAAAACTCTTGCCCATCGCCACTGGTGAGCAGTGGATAATGCCGTCTAGGTCCTTAATCTCTGGGATTAGGGTATGTGGCCAGTCGATGCAGAAACTTCACATTTTTGGCCCCCCATCCATACACCCTAGCTACAGATGATCGCCATAGTAATCTGGCGCCCTCCATTGAAGTCTGCCTAATCTCGTCCCGTAGGAATGCCAGTCGCCTGTCTTGTGAGGCATCTCTCTGCTTTGGCGTACGGTTTTCAAGAAGGGTCACCTGGGCCTCCAGGAGAGTGATCTGGGAGTTTTGTGCTAGCCATTTGAATTTAAGCTGGCCTTTGGCAAAGCTGAAGATAGTGGCCTTGCCTGCTTCCCACAGAGTGCCGGGGGAGGAGACGGAATCTTGGTTAGTGAGAAAGTACTGCTTGAGTTCTTGTCCTACAGATTTCCTAAAATACTTGTCTTAGAGGAACCAGGCGTTCATCCTCCATATTGGGCACAGCATGTCCGGGGGGGTCTCCTCCTGCTATAGATATGGGCGAATGTCAGATATACCCCTGGGAAGGATGGTGATGTCTCTAGTTTTCTGACCGTGGAGGGCGGGCATAAAGATGTAATCAAGTCGCACATGTGTATGGTGCGCGGCAGACGTGTGTGAATTGTTTGATTTGGGGGTGCCAGACCCTCCAGGCATTACAAACTCCTAGGGTGCTTGCCCAGTTTACCAGGAGCTTAGTGTGGGTGGATCTTGTGGTAGATGGGATATTAACAGTATCAAGGGCCAGTTGCATGACTGCGTTAAAGTCACCTCCAATTATTGTCATTTCAGAGGGCAAAGAGGCGATGATTTCTGCGGTGCGTTTGAGGATAGGAGCAAGTAGTGAGGGTGGGGAATATACAGATATTAAATTGAGAGCAGTGCCTCCTGTGGTTCCTCTCAGGGCGACAAAGCATCCCAGGAGATCATTAGTGGCTTTGGTAAGTACCAAAGGAAAATTGCACCACACAAGGATTGCCACGCATCTTGACCCCCGGTTGAACCCAGAATGCCAGATTCTGTCATAGCCGTATCCGCCAGAAAGACGCAATTGTTACTTAGGAGATGGGTCTCTTGGAATAGCAGTATGTCAGCTGTATGGTGCTGCGCGTACTTTTAACTTTGTCCAGTAACCCATTGACATTCCACGACATTATACGGAGTAGGTCCCTGCCACTACGTGCGTCCGTCATGGTGGGTGGAAGTGCAGATGAGGACCCATGGGCAGTGAACGAAGTGCGGGATGCATTGCCCAGCGAGCAAGCTATGGACTACAGGTGCGTCTCTGCGACTTGGGTTGTGTGCACAAGTGTCGTGCTGCTGAAGAAGAGTGCTGGTGTGGTCAACAAGGTGTATTAACAAGAAACCGGGAAAATGGTCCCCTCACTTCCCTAGACCCCCCCACCCTATACTTCAGGTTTTTACTGTTTTTTTATTTGTCCTGCATTGAAGGAGGAAAATGCCATCAATTATTGTTTTTGTGTAGGGAGGTGTCCCTTCCTCCAAAAAACAATCATCCCTGCAACGGAGGCATACTTGCACTATGGTGCAAGGGTGCCTGCGTTGGCACTAGGCAGCCAATTGTGCGACAGTGCACAGGAAAGCACTGGGATGCGTCGTATTGCTGTAAATAAGATGCATCCCTGCAATTTCCTATTGACGCAGTTGGGCGTTGCAAGATGTCTTGTAGTGCAGCGCTGCATCATTTTCTAGTAAATATGGCCCCTACTCTTGGTCCATGGGATTGATGACTCCCTATCTGATATCACTGGTGTTATGATGCAGAAGGACCAGCAACACCAGCCTTCACCATCGAACACTAGGGATGTTGTGAGCCAGCTGGAAACCATCAATTCCTACATCCAGTCCTTGGAAAGAGGACTGGAGGCTTTAGGTAATCGTTTGGAGGCCAAGATGGATTCCTTCATGGCATCAACTATTCCTCTCAATAGCAACGTAGTAGCTGCATAATGCAACCGAAAAGCCTTACCAGGGATCACCATGCTGCCTTACTGGCATTCACAAATGTAATTGGGAAATTGGAGATAACACCTACTGCTACTGATGTTTGTGTTTCTGAGGCTATTACCATCACTCCTCAGCCTCATATTCCAACACCACAACATCCATTGAAAGCAGAACATTCATCAGAGGAGGAAGATGCACAGTTCTCCAGTTTCAGAACCAGAAAGTCCCTATCAGCATATGTAAAAGTGTCTTGGCCAGTTGTTTCAATCTGTCAAGTGCAGCACATCATGCCACCTTCTTTGTAACCCACTACAGAACTCTTTTTAAGGAAATAATTGATCTTGTCCTACTTGTCTCATTGGATGGAGCGCTGGTGTTTCCACACAGCCACACATGAATTTTAACTCATTTCCAGATTTAGCATTAGTGGTAGACCTGGGAATACATCAAAATGCTATGCCTCCCCAGGGGAGGGGTAACAAGGAGAGATACTGACAATTTGGATGTTACTGTTTTACATCCTAAATCCCTCATGGAGAATGATGTTCGTTTAGAGTTTTTCCCCTCTACAGTTACATGTAGCGGAGGAGATGCTAAAAGCAGTTAAATCTGGTTCCCCCCTTGATATTATGCCAGCTAAACTCTTTGCTTTATTAGCTACGCAACTAGCCCCCTCCATCTGTGCGATATTAAATATATCTTTGAATGAAGGCCAACTTCCACGTGAATAGAAGTTCTTCCGATCTGCAAGAAAGCGAATGGCCCTGCTTCGGACTTGGCTACTTATCATCCAATTTCATTTCTTCCACTGATGAGTAAATTTCTTGAAAGATATATTAATATAAAGCTTGTGGAATACATAGACTCAGAAGGCTGCCTAGATTCATCACAGTCTGGTTTTAGACCAAAGCATAGCACTGAATCAGCTCTTATAGGTGTTACAGACTACGTCAAACTTTCCCTTCACAACAATCAAACAGTGCTACTGGTGTTGTTGGATTTGTCCGCAGCCTTTGATTCGGTGTCACACCATAAGCTACTCCAAAGACTGAAGGAGATTGGGATCTGTGGACTTGCTCTTGAATGGTTTTCTACGTTTTTTAATCAGCGCACTCAAACCATTAACCCTAGACCTTTCCGTTCCAACACCATGGAGCTCATGAAGGGGGTACGACAGGGTTCTTGTCTTAGCCCTACCCTGTTCAATGTGTATGTGGCCCCTCTTGCTAAGATTATTTGAGACGTTGGGTTTACTCCCTTTTCTTACGCGGATGACACCCAACTTCTTTTATCATTTGACATTAGCACAGCCTTTATCAAAATCTTCTTTGCAGAAGGTATGCAAACAATTTCTGGCTGGATGACTGAAAGCTTTCTCCAGCTAAATGCAGATGCTAAATGCAGATAAAACAGAGATTATACTATTTGGCAATGCTCAAACATTATGGTCTTCGGAATGGTGGCCACCAGAGATAGGTATAACCCCAGTCCCTAAATCAGTGGCTAAAAACGTGGGTGTCCGTTTGGACCATTCTCTCACTATGAGAGATCAGGTGGTGGCTACCTCTGGTACTTGTTTCTATATGTTGAGTCTCTTACCTAGAGGGTTCCATCTCCTTCCTCTATCTGCATGAAAGACTTTGATTCAGGCCATGGTGATTAGGCGATTAGACTATTGAAATGCGCTTTTAGCGGCAGCAAATGAATCTTTACTGAATAAACTTCAGGTGGTTCAGAACAATGTGGCCCGTTTGGTTCTTAATATGCCAAACAGAACAGCCTCTCCCCCTCTGTTGCAACGCCTTCACTGGCTACCCATAAGCCAAAGAATTAAGTTTAAGATCTGCTGTTTTGTACATAAAGCACTTAATGGCAGGGGTCGTTGCTACTTAAGTGAAAAACCTATCTGTTATCAGCCGAGTAGACTTCTACGCTCAGGGGAGAAAGCTCTTCTTGTCACCCCCCATTGTAGGAAATCTTGTGCGTGGGGCAAACCTTTTCCCACCTCGCTCCATGATATTGGAATCTATAGCTTTTACACCCACAAAAGTGTTCTGATCGCCTCCTTTTCAGGAAACTTCTGAATACAGAACTCTTCTGCAATTGATTTTCCTGGTCTGGTATGTCTACTACCTTAGCTTGGAGATACCCCTTAGGGGTGATCCCCGGCGCTTTACAAATTCCATCATTCATTCAAATATGTTTATTTCTCATCGTTGTTCCTCTATTGAAGTGTGCTGCATTCTGTAGCACAACTAGAAAGCGGAAAATGCCTCTGAGGATTGTTTTTGTGAAGGAAGGTGTCCCTTCCTGAATAAAAGAAATTCTGTCTACAACACAGGCACCCTCGCACCATGGTGCAAAGGTGCCTACATTAGCGCCAGGCAGCAGTTTGTGTGCCAGCGCAGGCAGAGAGCAAGAATGCACCATATAATGTGAAATACAGCTCATTCCTGTTCTCTTCTTTTCACGCAGTGCACTGAAGCAAGGTGGCTTGTATTGCGTTGCACGCACATTTGAGAAATATGCCCCATTATCAGTGTTAGAAGCATGAATGTGTGTACATTTATATCTGCAATGTGAAGGATGACATACAGTTGTCAAGTGGGGCCTGACGCTTCAACATTTCAGTACAATATCCTCCAGATTATTTGAACATTATGTACTCCCTGACGCAATTATAGGAAACGAAAGCCAAAATAAACAATCACTTTTTGAACTCCTTTTCATTTATTTAAAAATAATACATATAATATAAAATCATTACCAAACACTATCTAACCTAAACTCCCCCTATTACTAAAACTATCCTATTTTTACCTATCTTAACAATAATTAACCCATGACAAGATAAACATTAACACCCCACCCCGCTTAATACACGTAATTCAATAAAATACAAAGTTAAACTATATCCTAAACATATATAAACTACACGTATAAATCTATTCAAATATATATTTGTCATTATTTTTCAAAGATTTTTTAAAAATTGTATTTATTTTAACGGCCAAAACATTCACCCGACCCACTAAATGCGTAACCATTCTAAACGTAATACTCCAATTAAAATTTACTTTTAAATATCTTTCAAATATATTTCTAAAATACTCTATCCCTAAAGCTACACTAAACCCTAACTAACCATTGACTCGCCTAAAATACATTTACAACAAGTAAAAGTATAGAGAAGGGGAAAGTTGGAGGGTGGGTCCAGGTTGAGATTTTCTGTGAAATGTTGATGAAGGCCTCCTGGTGCCAAAGCAAATCTTTGTGTGTTTGTTTTGCACTTTTGTGATTTTCGCCAGTCGCTTGTATATTTTTTCCATATATTCAAGGAGCATATCATCAAGCCAGCGCAATAAAATTATCGCCGCTTTAGCGTCCGTTTTTGGGCAAAAAGCGTTGATAATTTTATCGCAGTATCAGCAAGGTCACGCTATCGTGTGAATCCTTGCCTTAGCGCCCTTTTTCACAACAACCAACTATGCGACTCTAATGAGGTGCAAAGTGGGCGTTCCTTCCCAAAATAACTGGAGAAATGTTGCTAACCGACATTTCTCCAATTATCAAGGGAATCGCTAACCTGCTTAGCGATTGGAAAAGAAGCGCTAACTGCGCTTAACGCAGATTCCTGTATGCCTGCTTTCAATCTGACTTAGCCATGTAATCCAATGGGAGGTGGATTACATGGCTAAGTCCACCCTGCCCTATCAGCAAGGTATCGCCTGTCACAGTACGATTATCGCTGGATTTCCAGCGATAATCGCACTGTTTTGTAACTAATGCATGGATTTCTATCGCTTTGGAGATAAGCGTTGCTGATAGCACGCTATCTCCGCAATAGAATTCAGCGATAGCCGGCAATAATTATCCTAGCGCTAAGTGCGCTTATCGATGATTATCGCCGGTTGTTGCTGATATGCCCCTAAGTTGCTTCTGTGTATGCTGGAAGTCCTTTCAGGGCCGGCTTTAGGGCAGTGCGACCGGTGCCACCGCACCGGGTGCTGGCTTCCTGTGGGCGCCGTGTTTGAAAGTTTATTAAGCTTTTGAAGCACCTGCTGCAGGGTTTCTTTCTGCCGGCAATTACCAGGCCTCACATATATGTCAAGAAAACTCGTGTGATTAATTATCTTCCTGGAGGGAGATCGGTGTTTTGTAAAGTTGAGGTTTTGAGTTGACTTAGGTGAAGTTAGTGCAGAGGGTTAATATGCCTGCTGCAAAGAACGTGTACCAAGTAGATTACAGAGTGCATATGATGTTAACAGATCAGCAGATTACTGCTTTCAAAAGAGACATCCTTTTGTTACTTGCAATTTATAACTTAAAGTCCTAATATAGAATAGTAAGCTATTCACTTTCATCCCAGAACTGCATACACACCGCAAAGTATACATTATTAGAACATTGATTAATGTTGCAAAAAGGGTTAATTTGGCTAGAAATCGATTCTTATTATTAAAGAAAACTCCCAACTATGCTGTTTCTTTTTCGACTCTGCGTTTGTGCTTCTCCACACCAAGCACTCTTAAACTATACTGCCTACCAGTATGGATGACTTGTGACTCCTACACTTTCAGTCCTTTGGATTTATGTAGCATTTCCTATACACGGATTTCCACACGTATGATTTATTGTCTCTGTGTAATGTGTGTGTGATGCAAAGTACTCGGACACCCTACACTGGTATGAGTGGCGCTATATAACTAATTCAATGCATCTGAGAGAGTGTGGTTATGGTGACTTGGTCACTGTTAAAGGGTGCTAGTGAGAGAATCCGTGGTGGAGGTGGTCATTGGGGGGGGGCGCCAACAAACATTGTTGCACAGGGCGCCACCAGCACTAAAGCCGGCCCTGAGTCCTTTTTTTAAATTTAGTTGCCTATCCCGCTGTCCAGTGGTGGGTCCTGTGGGGTGTGTGTGATGGTCTGGCCATGAGAGGCCCCAGGAGTGGTAGTTGTTAACAGTGTAGTGGTGTTCGGTTGAAACACATTTTAGAGGCAGCCCATGTCCCTGTTGCCTTTCCTCGATCATAGAACCTCCCCATTTTGTGGAATTCATTGGCAATTTGTTTTAAATTCTAGAATAGCTTGGCCTTTTGCCAGCAAGGGGCTTGGCACACCTGCAGTCATGTGACCTAGAGAGGAAACTACACATCCAATTAGCCAACTCTATGTAAGGACATCTCTTATTTACATAGGTTTCTCACATTGTTACAAAATATAATGTGCAGTACATACATACATCCCTCATCTTTGTATACATACATATACAATATTCCTTCATCACAATATAATTTGTAATTACAATATGCATATCTTACAAGATGAAGATCAGTGTAGGGTGACATACATCTTGTTATTCACAATGTCACACCCACATATTTAACTCACAACAATGATCTTTACCCGTACCGGTGTCTAAGTGTACAAAAAGATGTTTGTATATGCATATTCCCCGTCGAGGGAAAAACCTTAACACATATGTGAAAATGTATGTTTCAGAAACCACACACCAATGTTTCACTAGTGCACACCACTCATACGCATACATGTATATTCTTCAGACAAGAAAAATACATCCATGTTTGCAGATATATATGATATGTGTAACCTTTACTGTAACACATGCTGCACATCCTTTTACCAGTCACCTTTGTGACCACATGGTATTGATAATACTTGCTAATAAGCATACCATTTGCCAATATGAAGTTGACTATTACTCTAAGTATTTTCCACATACTTTTTGTTGGCTCGTCATAACCTGCTAGTATCTTTCAGTACAGGTGTACTATTGTAGGTTTAAGAAGGCTGCAGGCCTACCTCATTCTCTATAGTGATTGTTGTTGCCATATTCATTACTATAGGTGCACTGCTATTATAAGAACGTACATATGCGAATACAGGGTACAATGACACATATAAATATACGTGAAAATACCTTCTGCCTGGAAGCCAATGTATTAGCTGTAGTGGCACGTGCATGTCAGAGTAGCATTGCTCTGGGGAACAATTATAAACGGCTAGGTTCACCCATGTCACACCTACCCCAGGCACAGTGACACCAGTGCACCACTTGATCTGGCTTGCATTCACTTGCTATTACCTAGCGACACATGGGCATGCAAAGGTGACCCAGTTTTGTATGTTGAATCAGACAGAAAGTAAATATGTTCCTCCTAGTCTCTGAGGGTCATTTTTAACCTTGCAGCGCTGCACTGTGAGAAAGGGATAGGGCAGGAATGGACCTTATTTCAGGTAATAGGGCGTATTCCTGCTTTTCCCGTGCGCCCTTTTGGAAGCCTAGCGCCAGCGTAGGTACGCTTGCACTGTGGTGCAAGGGTGCCTATGTTGCATGCAGAATTTTTTGTGTGCAGGAAAGGATACCTTCCTGCACAAAAACGACCCTGAGAGGCATATTCCTCTTTCTGCATCACAAATAGAAAGAGAAGGTAATGAGGAGAGATAAAGATATTTCTCCTTGTTACGCCTCACCTGAGAGGGTGTCTTTTTGGTGCATTCCCAGATCTACCAGTTCCGGTAAAACTAGGAATGCTTCAAAAACCATGGGATTTTGGGGGGAACACCCAAGCAACGCCCATGGTACACCTTCCCAGGGCAGAGTAAGGCAACCCTGCGATTACCGCTGTGTTGCCTTACTCCAGATAGATTCATGGACCCACTCAGTAGCCTTGAGTGGCTTCATAATCACACGTTAGGTTTGAGTTGCTCTTGTACCATGTTGCTTAGTGCAAGAGTAATGCAAACCGACTCATAAATGCAAGCCGACAGAAAGGCTCTTGACCAAACAGGTCACGCACTTTGTTTTTATTTGCTTGCTTTTAGGACCGATGTAGAGACTGTTTTTTAAATCTATAGTTTTTAGCATACACTTGTTCTAAGGGATTTTAAGCTGAATTATGTGCTCGTTTCTCATCTTTTCGTCTCCTCCCTCCGTCCCGGTCCTGGTCCGCCGCGGCTTCTTTGCTGATTGAGCGGAGGGCGGGACCATGGCATTATCTTCCTAATTTCCTGCTTCACAGCCCCTTCCGGCTGTTCTGCGTGCTCTAGTTACACCGAGACCTATAAAATACGCATACTGCCGCGGACGCACAGCTTAACAAACAAAGACAGAAAGGCTCTTGACTAACCAGGTCACACACTTTGTTTTTATTTGCTTGCTTTTAGGACCGGTGTAGAGACTGGTTTTTTAAATCTATAGTTTTTTGCATACAGTTGTTTTAAGGGTTTTTAATCTGAATTACGTGCTCGTTTGTCACCTTTTCCTGGTCCACCGTGGCTTTTTTGCCGATTGAGTGGAGGGTGGGACCAAGCCATTATATTCTTCACTTCCTGCTTCACAGTCCCTTCCGGCTGTTCAGCGCGCTCTAGTTACACCAGGACCTATAAAATATGCATTCTGCCACGGATGCGCAGCGGGCACACCACCGGCACGCCAAAGGCAAGTCCATCTGTGCCCGTCTGCGCCCGTCTGCACCCGTCAGCGCCCGACCGGGACCAGGGGCCAGTCCCCCTGCCGGTTGGAATAACGGAAAACCAATCAAATACACATATGACGAACTAAGACAACTGGCGGCATCTATTTTGAAAGACTGTAGACATAGTGTGGAATTTGATAAAAGTGTGTTATCATGCAAATACTGCCATAAGAATTTGAGGCTGTCCAATACTGACACACAACAGAGGAAAAAGCTGTCTTTTATCCTTCTGAACCAAGGAGGAATGCAAAATACAACACGCATTATTAACCCCTTGAGTGCCCCGCCCTTTCCACGCCCTGTGCCGGGCGTTTCATTAGCGGGCGGGGCTCATGACGAGATAGTCTCGTCATGGGCACAGCGCAACCGCGGCCCATGACGAGACCATCTCGTCATGGGCACTCAAGAGGTTAAAAGAAACTCGCAGACGCTGCATTATCTTCTCTTCCCACCTCTTCTTCTCTTCTCTTTCCTTTCTTTTCTTATCTTCCCTTTTCTACGTCTTTGGGTATTGAGGTTTTGTTCTTTGTTCATTTCTTCACAGGCCATAGAACTTGGGGGCCTCCCCCAACCTTTAGTTGCGGGCAGTAAAAGATACTTTTATGAGCGGTGGTCCTCGTTATGATGCTCACTGCTAGAATGAGCCAAGTCCGGACTGACATTATTGAAGAGTTACCACCCTCTAGGGCTTACAGAATTACGTCATAGTCGGGCTTCCCTTAATGGGGCTGTGAATAGTGTTATCTAGGGGCTTTTCCATACTTCGTCCATCCACTCTGTAGGGGTATCCTACTGCCTAGTAGTTTTTAGTATTTTGCTCCTTATACCCACATAGGTCTGTCCGGGATGCGACTGTAATAGACCAGATAGCTTAGCCACAGGTACCCACGTGACCCCTAAATGTTTGATCCGTACTGTTGCTTTAGCGCTGGGTGGGGGTCCTTAGTATACCTCTTGTTATGTCAAATACACTTAGTCTGGTGCTAAGTTCCCTATGGTTCTGTCTGGTGCATCGTATCTTGTAGTCCCATTGCTATGGACCACCATTGTATATCCTGTAACTTGCCTGCTATGATCTGCCTCTTATTACTTACTGCCTGGTGATTGTTAATGTTCTTCCTTTTTCTTTTATTGTGTACAAATTCAATAAAAGAGATTTAAACAAAAAAAAAGAAAAAAGAAACTCGCTGTGCTTTCTATACCGGGAAGATAGAAGAGGCTAAAAATTCCTCTAAAGAAATGTTTACCATTCGTAAATCCCTACAATCAGCTGAAAAACTAACTGAACCTCCCATTAACACAGAGGAGTCCTGCAATAAGGTCACAGAATTGTTCGCAGCTAAAGTAGCAAAGATTTACAACACCTTCCCCATAGAAGCACAATTCGGTATAAGCAACGAGGGCATTATGACTGCAGTACTCAAGGGAGGAAACCTAGAGGAGTTCAAGATGCCAGAACCAGATGAGCTGAGGAAGCTAGCGACGGGAATCAAATCTGGATCCCTGAGGGACCCAGTGAGCCCAGATTTGCTGTTGCAAGGTGAGAAATGCATTCTGCCGCTCATATCTGAGCTAATCACCTGCTCTTTCCAATTGGGAGAGGTCTGCGACGAATGGAAACAAGCTATGGTTCACCCTCTAAGGAAAAAATCTCAAATAGACCATTCGGTTCTAGAGAACCAACGCCCTATCTCACTGCTACATTTCTTTGCACCCCTCACAATCTGGTTTCCGAGCTGCACACTCTACGGAGACAGACCTTCTCCTGGCTACAGAACCCTTAAGACAGCTTGCGGACTAAGGTCAAACAGCTGCTCTGATCCTACTGGATCTCAATGCAGCCTTTGACACTGTATCACATGGCCTCCTCCTCCAAAGATTAGAGTTATGTGGAGTCAGGGACAGGGCCCTATGATGGATGATGTCCTTCCTGTCGTCTCGAGGTTTCCAGATTACACAAGACACTCATACGTCCAAGAATTTTCCACTATCACAGGGAGTTCCACAGGGCTCAATCCTTAGCCCCATGTTGTTTAACCTATACATGGGACCACTTGCTACTATAGTGGAGGGGCACAAGGTGTCCATTGTGTCTTATGCTGACGATACTCAGCTTATTATTACACTGTCCCAAAACCTGGGCTGGGCTGCCCACAAATTCTCACAATGCATGGGAGAGGTAACAACTTGGATGTCTAATCACTGCCTGAAACTTAATAGCAGTAAAACGGAGGTGAATATTGTAGGATAAGCTCCATCCAACTGGTCGTCAGCATAATGGCCTATTTCATTGGGACAGCTGCCAACTCCTAAAACAGAAGTAAAGAATCTAGAAGTATGGCTCGACTCAAAGCTGACGTTTGAGAGTCAAATCCAGAGAGTCACAGGGAAATGCTTCGGAACTCTAAAGGCCCTGAGAAAGGTCCTTGATCTATTGCCTGTCAGCTCCAGAAAAACAATAGCACATGCCGTGGTCACCTCCCAAATTAACTACGGAAATGTCCTGTATCTAGGCTCGGCGAAAAAAAGTAAAATGAAGCTATAATCCATATAAAATGCAGCAGCCCGCCTAGTGCTGAACCTCTCAAGAAGAGCTTCCATATCAAAAGCCTTAGCCCGACTACACTGGCTAACAGTCGAAAAGTGAATATTGTTTAAAGCAGTGTGTCACTGCCACAGCATTCTGGCAAAAAAAGGGCCACTATACCTTCAGACCCTGATAGCAACTCTTATACCCAACAGAAACCTAAGATCTTAGGGTAAAGCACTAGCTAGGATTCCAAGAATCAGAAAGGCTAGGATGGGTGGTCGCTCCTCTAGATTCCTAGCAGTAAAACAATGGAACACTCTACCAGCTGAAATAAGAACAGAGCCAGTTGAAATGACTTTTCGCAGAAGATTAAAGACCTGGCTTTTTCCACCTGCTAGTCTCTAGACCTTCCCGCAACCCTTGTCTACAGGCCAGAGGCAGAGTTATGTCACTCCCTGTCTCTAACCCTCACGGGCGGATATCTGTTTGGCTGCTAGCGCAGGGACACACCAGTGGTGTAACCAGGCGCTCTATAAATGGCAATATAAATAAATAGGCCCCATAGTTAATAAACACAATATGAAGCTGTCATTAATTTGTCAATTAATACCAATTGGTGTGCTTACGTCCTGCTGGCCAAACTTAGTTCAATGCATTGGCATCCATTCTGTGAGGTCTACTGGATCTGCACTGGTATTAGAACTCTGTGCTTTATCCAATGTATACCATCTGAGATATGCAGACTGTAATCCATGAAACTTCTGCTAGGCCCTAGAACTATTTCCCTGCCATGAGGAGATATACTCTCCCAATGCTTGTTAGAATGGCTGAGATCTATTGTTTCATGTCAGTCTTTGTTTGAAATCATTAGCTGGTCTACATCCAGGCACCATCCAAGGCATAAGATGTATGGAGCCACTGTTGCTTCTTTCTGCATAGGACTAAAATGAAGACCTCTGATGGAGGCTCAGGCACCCATGAGACAGGCTATCAATATGTATACCACTGGTCAGTGGTCATAGTGAGGGAATGGCTGCAGAAGAGAGAAATGTCTCACACCACTGCACCACCACATGGTGGAATGTAAATATTTTTGTTAGGTTGGAATGACACACCTCTTGATGCAATGCTACTACTACATTTCCTGCATCAATAGTTGCACAATGATTGCAATGTGATGGCTAACCTGGTAACACTGTGTGTAATGTCCATGCAAGGTGTAGTTTGGTATGACACGCAGATGATATATGATGTACACCATTAACATGTTTCAAGTGGGGTATCAACACCTACATTGACACTTTCTTTACATTAACAGGTTCAAGCTTCTTGTATGTTAAACAAAATGCCTGTACAGGATCTGTTGTATTGCTATCTATTTCACAGTAATATGAATCAAGGTGAGAATGACCTTCTTCTACAGATTGCATTGTAAATACTTTTATGATTCACACAGGCATTTGTTACAGAGCTACAAATATATTGTCATGACACTTACTTTCGAATCCTTGAAACCTCAGTTTCCCCTCTCGAGAAAGGTATATGTCCACCTGAAATATAAGTTAAGTTAATTGGCCTGAAATATGGAACATAGACTTTTATACTAAGCACTTGTTTATTCCGGTTTAATGGCACATTTTACACCCTTAGACACATAGGGGCATATTTACAAGGGGATGGCGAAGCGTGGTGTTAAGCACAGAATTCTAATGACATGCACCATTCCAAAAATGCAGGGATGCGCCGTATTGACAAAGATACGTGCACCCCTGCATTTTTCCCAGCACTGGAGCTAAAGTAAACTGCCTAGCGCCAACGCAGACACCCTTGCACCATAGTCAAAGTAAATTGCCTAGCTAATCAGTGCTAAAATGCATGTCCTCTCTCCTCTAAACGTAGCATGATTGGTTTACACCTGTTTGACATTTTGGATCTACATGAAAGTCCCTTGTAAAGTAGTATACCATATACCCAGGGCCTGAAAATTAAATGCTACTAGTGGGCCTGCAGCGCTGCTTGCGCCACCCACAGAAGTAGCCTCTCAAATCTGTCTCAGGCCTGCCACTGCATGGCCTGCATGCACAGTTGACTGCCACTTTAATTAGGCATTTAAAACTACTTGCCAAGCCTTAAATATCCCTTTAAAAAAAAAAGAATTAACAATTTTTATTGAATTTCAAATTACAAACACACAACAACCGCAGTTACTTGTCCAGAAGTTTCATAATTAGTTCATTACAGGTTTTCCCATTCCGGCATATCACAACACATTTGTACCATACAGGTGCTGTACTAATGTTGGAGGTTAAAGCAAAATCTTGTTTCTGCGTTAGTGCACATCGCCACCCCCCTCCCGGCTCCAATCATGGCCGTTGAACATATGACAGATACAAAGCCCAGTGGGGCCCGCAGGCACCCGTGGACATGTTTTTGATCACCAGAGTCCAAATGATGCAGAAAGTTCTTCCAATATCATTACAGTGTTATTCAAACAAAGGTGTACTGTGTGAGCATTCATTCGCTATGGTACGTCGCTATTCAGTGAGTGGAGCCAGCATGTGAATGGGGAGCAGATGTCTTTTGGAGGAGAACAAACCGACATGAGCTCCCAGTAGCATATCAGCTGTTCTTTGCAATATGCAACATCTTTTAACCAGGTTTTTATGTCTGGGGCTGAAGTCCTCCCCCAGTGGATAGCCACCCAACGTTTATCCAGCAAAAGTAATAACGCTGTGAGTCGTTGGCTAGTTGTGGGGATGTCGCGCACATAGCCCAGGACCGCCACCAGTGGGGATCTCAACAGCATCTGACCGGTTATGCATTCTATGTGTCTAAACACCTTCAACCAGAACCCGGCCACGCGTGGGTAGTCCCAGGCCGGATGCAGGAAGGTTGCCTCTGGTGTCCCGCAGCGCCAGCATTTATCATCGATCCGTATACCCATTGCACTGGGATGCTGCATAATCGGTGCAGGAATTTGAAGTGTATTAATCTAAGGAGGTAGTTCTGGGAGAGCTGCTCAAGTTGGCCGCAGCAGAAATTCCAATGTTAATCCGGGATAGGGGAAACCCAGTTAGGCATCCTAGGAGCTGCGCAATTTTGGGACAGTGATCGGGGATGTACGCTGTGTGATTAATTTACGAGCAGATGATTCCTTGAGCATGTGCTCCAGTGCTGGAAGTGGCAGTGGGGTGGCGGAGAATGTTGGGATATCCCTAAGTGGAGCCACCACTCCTGAAGTGGTGTAGGAAAATGCTTTACTTTTATTTATTTTCCCTCACACACCCTAGTGGTGTCATGCTTCATCATCGGGACACCACGACCCCGATAAGTCGTGGTGGGCTCAACCGGTATTTCAGGGAGCACTTGGATAGTATATCTGGCCAGGGGCATAAAGATTAGAAATCCACTGTTAGACCCCAGTATACCTTTATTCTTGGGTCAGGCAGGAATATTAAAATTAATGAACAATAGGGTCGTTTGGAATATTATGGTCCTGTGTGATTCTGTGTGTCGGTTTTCCGAGTCAGAACCTCTGTTCTCGAGGGCATCAATCCTGGTTTCATTTTTCTCAACTCGTGGCTTCATCTGGTCCAAGTGGGCAGCGAGTGAATCTAGTTTGGAGTCTATGGCCAGCAGGCTGGCCTTAACATCTTTCAGGATGGTTCGTAGCTCTTCCTCTTGTGACGTGGCTGTCTCGGTATCCCCCGCTGCTGCATCAGCCACGGAGATGCTGTCTATTTGATGCGTGAGTCTTTTGTCGAATTACAGTTTTGATTGTTTTGCGTAGTTATTTCCCATGTCATTGATATCCAGCAGGCAAATCATAAGGCAGGTTGGTTTGTGACAGCCACAAGCCACAGTGACTTCTCATCAGCAGTGCAGCCAGGCCTGGGGGGTGCCACGTCAAATCTAGCCGCACCACCACTTAACTGCCAGCCACCTAAGGCAAGGAGCACGTATGTTCACTGCACTGCAATTCACGGCCTGCACGTTATGTCTGATTAATGCAGCAGTCATGGCCTTTGCCGTCCCACCATGGTGGGGGGGAGGGACCGTGGCCGCGTCCCCACCGGCTCCCTGTCCACCGCTGGGTCCGAGTGCGGGCCAACGCAGTTATGTCGCCAACTCCAGAGTACAGTTGTGGGCCTCACTCTATTTCCTGCATCCACGGTGGTCGATCTCAGGCTGGTGGTGTCTCCTAAGCTTTGCGGGGGTCAGCCCTCTTTCCCTAGGCCCGGCCACCGGAGCGCACAGTCAACTCGCTGCGCCCCGGCTGTCCACGTGGGCCCCAGCAGACAGCCGATCTGGCAACAGGAATCTCTGCGCTGCCCCAGGCCGCTCCCCCCTGCCGGGGACCTTCAACCGCACGGTCGCGCGGTGAGGGCTTGGAGGCCACACCCCGGGACTCACCGGTATGTCAGCCGTGGCAGGTCCGCCCAGCATCCGCAACAGCCGCTGGCTCCGTCCACTCCGCCAGGGGCCCAGTGACCGAGGGGCACACCAGGAGAGATCCCGATCTCTGCTGTTGACTGCGCAGCAGCATAGGCATGATGCCCGGCCAGCAACAGCACCCCCTCTCAGGATTCAGACACGCCTTGGGTCTTTGCAGGACAGGGAACAGCAGGCCCAGATCAGCATGTCTCTGCAGTAGCGAAGGCAGTGTCCTCCGAGCTCCAGAAGCAGCAGATTCTGGTGCCCACCACAGTTAGGTAGGTGCGCCACGTGCTGTGTTTATTCCAGCACCGAGGTGAAGGCGGATTAAAGCAGGATGTTTGGGCTCGGCCGGCAGAGCCCTCTTAGTGAGCGGCCATCTTGCTGCTCAGCTTAGCAACACCCCTCTTAAACTCCCCTTTTACTACATATAGGTCACCCATAAGGTAGGCCCTAGGTAGCCCTATGGGTAGGGTGCTGTGTAAGTAAAAGGTAGGACATGTGCCTTTATTGTGTGGCATGTCCTGGTAGTGACAAACAGTCTATTTGGTTTCTCAGTACTGTGAGGCCTCCTCCTCTTATAGGCTAGCATTGGGAATTCCCTTATATGGGTTTAAGTGGTAATTCCTGCTCTGAACTGAGTGGCGTTGCAATGTGTGGTATGTTTGGAACAGTGGTAATACATCCTGCTTACTGGCGTAGTTGGATTTTGTATTACTATTTTAGAAATGCCACTTTTAGAAAGTGACCACAAAGAACAGGGGAACCATACTCACAACGGAACCAGGGTAATAGTTATATATGGGAAAACAGTGGTCCAGTGGATAATAAAAAGAATGATTTAAGCAATGAATATGCACAATCGCAATAAATTTGAAAGGACTTGGTAATATCAGAGGGCAAAAGTAAATTTCTACACAGTTTACTCAATACAATATTTTATATAGAGCAGTGAATAGTATATACACTTCTTTTAAATCAAAAAACGCAAAACCTTGTGCATAGTGTCCCCAAGTAAAAGTTGGAACCAAAAAGTGACTGTACAAATTGTGATGTTTTAGAGAAAAAGGGTTTCCATAAATTAGAAAGAAAGAACGACCATTAAAATACACTTTTTCAACAGTCTACGTATACAATGATACAGGCTGGGTGGTGGTCTGTTCTATATGGTTGTCGACGGCGTTTCGACCCTTCTGTGAATGTGGGGTCTCTTCAGGACTAACGATGTAGGGACATCTGTAATTCATTAGTAAAGGTTAGCATGAGGCCCAAGTACCGGCACAGATGCGAGAAACTGACAAAAGGTTATTAAAAAGGATGGTTACCTGGATGTTCACAGGGTGCAGCCTTACTGAAGTGCCTTAGTGGAAAGTGAACCAAAAAGATTTGAGGAGCCCTCCGGCCCATTCCTACTCAAAAGAGCCGGCCGCTCACACCGTGAGGTAACCTCTGGTATCTTACTTCTCGGCACCATTACCACTGTATACAGCTAATTATTCTCACAGTGCTAACCATCCAACATTATCTTCCTTTCTCTGAACCCACCATTGAAGAACCCGGCTGGGTCCTCACATGAGTTCTTTTTGTTTCACTTTCCACTAAGGCACTTCACTAAGGCTGCGCCCTTTGAACATCCAGGTAACCATCCTTTTTAATAGCCTTTCGTCAGTTTCTCGCATCTGTGCCGGTACATGGGCCTCCTGCTAACCTTTACTAATGAATTACAGATGTCCCTACATCGTTAGTCCTGAAGAGACCCCACATTCACAGAAGGGTCGAAACGCCGTCGACAACCATATAGAACAGACCACCACCCAGCCCGTATCATTGTATACGTAGACTGTTGAAAAAGTGTATTTTAATGGTCGTTCTTTCTTTCTAATTTATGGAAACCCTTTTTCTCTAAAACATCACAATTTGTACAGTCACTTTTTGGTTCCAACTTTCACTTGGGGACACTACGCACAAGGTTTTGCGTTTTTTGATTTAAAAGAAGTGTATATACTATTCACTGCTCTATATCAAAGATTGTATTGAGTAAACTGTGTAGAAATTTCATTTTGCCCTCTGACATTACCAAGTCCTTTCAAATTTATTGTGATTGTGCATATTCATTGCTTAAATCCTTCTTTTTATTATCCACTGGAACCACTGTTTTCCCATATATAACTTTTAGAAAGTTGGCATTTCTCTGTACGTATACCTCTTGTGCTTTGCAGTCTGTCTACAATCCATGCCTGGGCTTGGTTGACAGCTACACTTTGTGCATAATTTCCAGACAGCCATCAGAGAGGAAGGGTTGGGTGTAACAGGGTACATCTGCATTCACCTGCATACTGATTTTTTTTCTTTTTTAAATATATTTTATTGAATGTCAAACAAAAGCATCTAAACACACACAATATAGAGAGGACTGTAAAGGCCCGTGAGTCATAACAATCATTACTACTAGCTAAAAGCGAAATACATATTCACAAATGTGAGGATTGTAAAATAGCTCCCAAGAGAAGTGCTCCCCGATAAGAGCAGATAACTGAAGGAGCAACATGGTAGTGATAAGCAATAAGATCCAGGCCACAAGCGAACTATATCAGAATCACCAATCTAACAGACATTCAACTAAACAACCCAAACCCCCCACCCTATAAAAGCTATAAAGCAAAACACGTCAAGGCGTTCCTGCCGGGGAACTTGACTCATCGGTCCCATCTAAGTCCCCCTCCAGTGCTTTCAGTACACACACCAGCGCCTCCCAAGGCCTTGCAGCCTCTAAAGCTTTGTCGCTTTTCTCTCTATGAGCCAACTGCAATCTAATTGTGCCCTCACATTCAGCCCATCTAAGGAGGTCAGCCCTCCATCTCTGAATGCTGGGGCCCCGTCTAGACTTCCAATGCGCTGTAATGTCTTTTGTGGCCAAAAGAAGACCCAAGTCCAAGAATTGCTAGTCGTCTTGGTCTTGGACATGTGGGGGAACCAATGGAGCAAGCAGGGGCCTATAGTAGGTTCTAATGTCCTGTCAGTAATCTTACACAATAGGGAGACCACCTCCTCCCAATACGTTCCCAGCTGGGGGCAGTCCCACAGCATATGGCGGAAATCCGCGCCTTCCATGTCGCAGCGTGGACAGCGCGCTGTATCTATATCAAAGTACGCCTTAATTTTGGCCGGGGTGAGGTACGCCCTGTGCAGTATAAAAAAGTGCACCAACTGGAAACAGGCATTTTTTGTATTTTTCCATGCCCTTTCCACCAGTTCAACCCACACCTTCTCTGGTATCTCTTTACCTAAGTCTTCCTCCCATTTCCACTGCAGCACCCGCATTGGAGTCAGCGCCTCGCGTGTCATACGCCTAAACAAGCAAGTAACTGCCTTAACGGTTCCCGCCGCAATTATAACGTACTGACATGCCATAGAAGTCTGCAGTTCGGACAACCCTTCTCTCCAGTGCTCTTGGATGGCTGAGATCAGGGCCGAATGAAGCAGGAAATCCCCACGAGAAAGGTCATACCTGTCCTGCAGTGCAGTAAAGGGGAGTAGGGTGTTATTCTCATACAAATCACCTAACATATGGAGTCCCTGCTCTTCCCAACCAGTCAACACAGACCAGTCGCCACCATGTGGCAGTACCTCACACATGGCTAAAGGGAACTCTGGGGCATAAGAACGGTCAATTTGCGCCCTCCGCTTACTCCTATTCCAGCAAAGCCAAAACGTCCTTAGCTAATCTGTGAGCGTCTGAAGCCGCAATGATTGCTGTAAGACAATACAGGCCAGCACCTGACTTGACACCCGCCCTCCATCCCGCTCGGTCGGGCCCCGAAACTCCAATGCCACTTCCTGTGTAAGCCACTGCAATTGGGCTGCTCGATAGTAAGTCTCAAAGTCAGGGATCACCAGTCCCCCATCTGCTTTCGGCCGCATTAGCGTTTTCAGTGCCACCCGCCGCTTGCCAGTCGCCCAAAGAAAACTCGTGATCAATGATTGTAGTTGTTTAAAAATTGACGCGGGGATCCAGACTGGGAGAGTTCGAAAATAATACAACAATCAAGGGAGAGCCACCATTTTAAGGAGGGCCACTCGGCCCGCCACCGATAGAGGCAGGGTCCCCCAGAAATCCATGCTGCCCTGAAGACTCCGAATCGCTCTACCTACATTACCCTCCAGCAAATCAGCCGGCGTATGATAAATGTGAGTCCCAAGATACGGCAAACATCTATATTCCCATTGTACTCCACCAGTGTGTAACGAGCCCCCATCCAATGGGGCAGTCGGGAACAGACAGGACTTTGTCCAATTCACCTTGAGACCCGAAACTGTTTCAAGATCCCGGAGCAAACCCTTCGCTCCGTCAAGGGCATCAGTTGTGTTTGCCAGAAAAATGAGCAGGTCATCAGCATAAAGCGTAATGTATTGTTTAGAGCCCCGCACATTAAGCCTCGAATAGCGTAGCCCCAACCGGGCCTAAGCCGCTAGAGGTTCTATGGCCAAGGCAAACAACAGAGGGGAGAGCGGACAACACTGTCGCGTCCCACGACTCACGGCGCACGCCTCTGAAATCAAACCACCCGTTTTGACCCGAGCAGTAGAGGATTTATATAACAATGCCGTCCAGGCCACAAAAGCATCACCCACCCCAAACCTATGCAGCACTTGAAACAGACTGTCAAATGCTTTTTCTATGTCGACTGAGAAAATGGCAGCAGGTGCTGACGGATAGGTGTCAGCTTCCAAGATATGCAGTAGGTGCCGCACATTGATAGCAGTGTTCCGTGTTTGAATGAACCCCGCTTGATCATTGTGCACTAGGTGCACCATATATGGGAGCAATCTAGTCACCAGTATCCGACTCAGTATTTTATAATCAGTGGTGAGCATAGATAACGGGCAATAAGCAGTCCTGTCCGAAGGTGACTTCCCTGGCTTCAGCAGCGGTATAATGAGGGCTTCACGAGTAGAGGCTGGGAGCACCCCCACAACCTTCCCCTCATTATAAAGAGCTGCTAGTTTAGGGGCCATGAGATCAATATAGGTCAAATAAAATTCGATCGGTAGGCCATCGGCCCCAGGTGTCTTATTTCTCGTCATGTGCCTTATCGCTCCCCTAACCTCGCCGAGCGTGACTTCCTGACCTAAAAGATTGGCCTGTGAGGCATCAAGGTGCAGGAGATCTGCTGAAGGAAAAAATTCTCCAAGGACGCCATTGTTCATTGTCACCCTGCTCCGATAGAGGTTTTTATAATAGGCAAAAAACTGACTATTAATTCCCTGCTGGGTATAAATAAGTTCCCCCGTCGGGGAGGCTAACTCTAAAACAACCGTCCCTCTGCGAGCAGGGTTGGCTAACCAAGCCAGTAGCGCCCCTAATTTATCACGTTCTGCGTGTGCGTGCTCCATATAGTTTTTATAATCATAACAACGCAATTGTTCAACCTGCACAGCTACCGCCTCCCTAGCCTCCAATAATTCTTTCTTCCCTGTAGGTTGTTTGGGTCGGGCCCGTTCTGCCGCACGCAGGCGCTACTCCGCTGTCTCTACTTCTTGCAATAATGTCTTATGCACCCCGGCCACATTGGCAATACAATGCCCCCGTACCACAACCTTAAAGGCGTCCCACTCCACTGCAGTCGAGGATGCTGCGCCCGTATTCGCAAGGAACTACTGACCAACACCAGCCCCCACCATCTTCCGAAAGACGGGATCCTCTAGGAGCCCAGGGTTTAAACGCCAAGTCGGTATTGCGGGGCGCATCTGGGACCAGTGTAATCTGAGGAGTAGTGGATTATGATCTGACACTGTCCTAGTGAGGTATTCACTATGTTGAACTGCCGCGCCGACATCCGGTGAACACAGTATCGCATCTAACCTTACATGGAGCTCATGTAGCGCTGAGAAAAAGGAATAATCACGGTCCCCCGGGTGCAGTGCTCGCCAAGTGTCAACCAAGCCCCATTGAGATTGCCACTCTCTCTTGGTCTTAGTGATGTTATGGATAGGCGCATCAGGGAGAGACGGATGTGACCTATCCAGTGAAATATCAGGGATAGAATTAAAATCTCCACCCATAATCACAGACCCAGTCAAATCGGACACTAGCCTCCTGGATAAATGGGTAAAAAAGGCCGACTGGTTCACGTTAGGTGCATAGATACTACTGAGCACCCCATCCCTACCATTGAGACGTCCCGCAACCACCACACACCTCTCCTCCGGGTCTACCAGCTGTCGTACTGGTTGAAAAGGCACCCCCGCCCTGACCCAAATCAATACTCCCCGCACAAAAGCAGAATACGTTGTGCAGAAAATCTGTCCCCTCCACCTACGTTGCAGTGCAAGTCCCTCATACTGTGTGATATGCATTTCCTGAAGGAAAACAATTTGAACTCCCCTGCACACTAAATAAGCATGTACCTTGTGGCGCCGCATCATGGTGTGTATGCCCCTGACATTCCATGTTAAACATTTCAGTTCAAGTAATGACCCCATGAGACGATCCTGTACAATATCCAAAGAAGTCTCTCAAAGTGATACGCCGAGGTCCCTGAACACCCCTTATCAAACAATAGAAAAACACCCAACTCCCCCTCCCCAGAACAGGCACTAAAACACTAGTCCCCATCCAAACTAAAGTCACACAATTCCCTCTAGTAACTACAGAGGATCAAGATGGGAGCGACTGTGAGCCAACGGCACCCCGCACAGACACCACAAAGAAAACAACGCCGTGCTCCAAAGTAGCAGGCAACACCCCGGATCCGAGGGACACACACAACGATAGCATCTCATGCCCATCCCTCCAACAACCCAGAGATAGCCCCCCACCCCGACGAAGTATCCATATAGCACCAGCGCGGGTCAGCAACAAAGAAAGGGATAGAGTAGCAAAGAAGCAAATTTAGAATAAGACAATGGAGCAATCAAACAATCTCATCAGCCGTTCCCGGAGTAACATGAGGCAAGATAACACTGTCAGTATTGGACTCATCTGTAGCGGAGCCATCCTACCCCTTCTCTTATCCAGTGTCCTTTCCTGCCGACCGGTGACTATGTTGAGAGAGCTCTGCCACTGCCTGTAACCCAGCTGACCGTTTCTTCTCTGTTTGAGAAACACTAGGCGGCTGTAGTGTCGCTCGTCGCCGTCTGGTGCGTCGCGATCTTTGCAGCTTCTGTTCCTCCGTGGCAGGTTCAGTGCAACGCTCTGCTGGCCCGCGACCAGTTTTATAGGATTCAATCCAGTCCCACTCCTCTTTGGGATCATCACAAAAAAAGTCTTGCCATCCAGGACTATTCGTAGGCATGCTGGGAACATCAGTAAGTACTGCAGCCCTTCGTCGCGTAAAGCTCTCTGGACCGCCATAAAAGACATGCGGCGGTGCTGGACCTCTAACGTAAAGTCGGGACACAAAGATACTTTGCAATTGTCCACCACATAGGGTCCAGAAGTGCGAGCTTTCCGCAGTAGGTAGGTAGTCCCTGTCCTTGTAGTGCAACAAGCGGGCAACCACCGGCCGAGGCGGCCTCCCTGGTGCCAGAGGGCGAGCTGGAACCCTGAGAGCCCTTTCCAGTGTATAAAACTGAGTCAATCCTTCAGGTGCCACCACGTCCCGGAGCCAGCCCTTCAAGTAGTTGATCATGCTAGTCCCTTTGATTCCTTCCGGCAGCCCCAACACGCGGATGTTGTTCCGATGATTGCGCCCTTCAGCATCCTCAGCTCTCCTTTCCAGCGCAGTAAAGGGGAGTAGGGTGCTGATCCAGCGCAAAGGGCAAATTTACATATTCTCCTTATGTCACAGATTCGTATCCAAAACAACTCATCCATACACTCATTCATTGGTGGGGCCCATAGCACCAACACGCACTCGTCTCATTCGAATCCGTACACAGGAGAAAAAGCGCTGGACATGTGGGTACCTTATTACCTATTAGGATTACATTTCTTTATAATATATATATTATATACATATGCACCAATAGAATCCTGACCTTAACATCAAGGCACTCCACCACTTGGTCGATGGACCAATTAGTTGGACTGGTTGATGGTGAATTAGAACCAGCTAAAACACAATTAAAGCAAAGGAAAATTTTATTATTTTCTGTACTCAATTAAAGAATCACAAATTCATTTCTTATTAATTCAAATTTTGTTTATCTAATAATAATTTTCTCTGCATTAGCATTTAGGCACTTCAGGTCATAACATAAATTCAGTTTATTTCACGGAGAAATTGAACCTTTGGTAAATAAGCATAGATTTAGAAAGTGCATTTAATAGTTACCATATATATCAACATTGGCGACCCTCTGAGCAAACAGAGAATTATCCGAATTCTCTGCTACAATCTCCGGGATAAGCAGTCCGACCCTCAGCAATGATCAAACCATCAGATGAAATAACTTCCCGAAAATCAAAGGAATCCAAGGTAAACCATGGAAATCTTCATCAGCTTAATGCAGACCCAACACCATGAAAGATCAGCCCAATGAACCACCCCCCTTTGGCGGATGAGGGTATTTTATACCCTTTTTTCCCTCTTGCTTCAGTTTAACATGCAACAATTTAGGAGTAGAGAAATGTTCTGATTGGACAGTCCGGGGTCAATTTGTAATTCTTTCAAAAGGTTCCCAGGGTAAACTGGTTCTTCATGAGACTTGGCATAGCAAAGCGCAAATTTTATATTATTAATTCGGCTCACAGGCAAAAGTTCTGAAAGTAACGTTTGGATAACGAGCAAACATCTTTATACAGGTTCTCCATTGTCCCCTTTGTGGTTCACACCGTCCATCAGTTGGCAACCCTCCACGCTCATATCCTTGACTAGGAACACAGTGTCGCAGAGCTGAGGTCACTTGGAGATCTCCAGAGCCATCCGATTCTGAGCAGAAGTCATCGCGCTCACATGACGGCGGCTTCATAGGACCTTCAGTTTAAGTACTGCGGCCTTGTAGGCCCGAATACCAATTTAAGCAAAAACAGACATAAAAATAATTAAAATAGAGAATTGAAGATTCTGATGTTTAATCCCACTCTAATCCCAATGTATATGAGTATTTACCTAGCTTCTAGCAACATTTAAAGCAATAATACTCACCATTCCACAGTAGTGAAAGCACAATCCATCACAAAAGCAACATAAAATCATTGCAATTTTCTATTTCACCATAATCTAAGTTAGTTTGCGTGCCATAGTTACTTAATTAGTTGTTCTGCCATGCAATTAGCATTTTAGTCCCACGTGTATCTTGTGTTTATCAAGGTGTAAATATTGGTTAGTAATAATTCACTTCAAACTAATTAGTACGAGTTGATTTTAGAATAATTACATAATTAATTTCATGCAAATTAGAGGAGGTATACAACATTTTGTTTTACCTGCTCCATCAATCCCCCCTTTGGTGATTTTTAACATCATCACTAATCACTACATTTTCTAAATTTTTCTACGGAAATGGTTTTATTCAGTCCCCTTGCATTTGTTAGGTTACATCATAGTGTTTCCCATATCGTTCTCTTTTGTTTTCTTGTACATATTTTCTTGTAACTCTTCTAATTCTATATCTTCTATCTCTCTTTCTCTTATTTCCTTCTCTTTTCTTTTCTTCTTTTCTCTTTTTCTCTTAATTTGTAATTTTCTTCTTTTTATGCACACATCCTAATCTTAATATCAACACTAAGATAATCACAAAGGTCACAGGTATCAGTATTTTACCCACAAAGGAACTACCTAATTTTGTTAATAAATTCTTAATAACGGAAAAACTCTTACAAAGTTTCTCCCAAACACCTTCAACCTCCAGTGGAACAATTTCTTCATGCAAATTAGTTATATTCTTTATGTATTTCTTTAAGTTCTGACTTTCGTCAGGAATGTAAGTACAGCAATGTTGTACCTTTAGCATTCCACAGACTCCTCCCTTTTTGGCCAACATAATGTCAAGGGCAAGTCGATTTTGCATAATCATAGCTCTCATGGCGACCATTTCGGTATTCACCATGAAGAACCCTCCAGCTGTGCTGGATGAGAAACGATCTACAACTGTAGACAATTTTCTAATTTTTTGCGCATTCAGAGATATTCCAACTGCTGGTATCAGTGCTCCAAAAATGTCACCTATAATTTCTGACCAACTCTCCCTTCTTCTACATTTTAGTGTTCTACCTATTTCGTGCAAACCGTCCACTCCCACTCCCCTTCCCACATGAAATATTTTTGGAAGACCAGGCCTAGGTAACATGTCCCATACCAGTGGTCCGGTAACCTATAATAAGCTCTGTTCCCACAGATGTAATAGATTCCAGGGAATACCAGATCATTTCCTCCTTTAAATAAGTCATGGAATTCACTCCCACCTACAAAATAATTATCATATACAGTATTATCTCTACTGATGCACAATTTCCCTTTCTGGGGCCAATCTAAAGCCATTGCGGGATTTGTTTCTCCCTTTAAATTATTTTCTTTTCCAACATACCAAAATGTTGTTTCCATCATTTCCCCAGACGCCTTCCTTTGCACCTTAACTCTCCTCTCCTCTACCATGTTCAGGGAAGTTTTCTCTTCTTTTCTCAAACTACAAGTAAGGCTATTCCTAAACACTTCTTCTAAAGTTAATTCTTTTGTTTCCAGGAAACATTCACCTAATGTTCTACCAGGAATCACTTTGTTTAGTTAAGGAACTACAGGAATCTGTGAGAAAATATTATCTACATCAGTGTAATAGTATTCTAATTTTCCTGTTTTATAAAACAAGCTAGCTAAGACACTACAAGTTATCCCATATGTCAAAGGAAGGTGATGATAAGTGACACCTTCTGATACAGATGCAGGTAACTGCATGCAAACGTAGCAGTCTCTAACCTCCATGTTTTTTACATACTCGTACAGCAACTTTGAAAAAACATTATTAGAAAAATCATTTATGGACTTATCTTTGTGAAGTTCTGTTCTATCTACCAGTTTTGTAACATGACTTTCATCAATCTTTTCCTTATTAGTTCTGTTTTTGGTGTGTTCCTCTATATCTTCAAATGTTACTCTAAACGAAATTGCTATTGCTAATATGATCCAGACAAGCATTAGTAATCCTGTACAACAAAAACACATTTTACACCATCTTTGGAGAAACCCACATGTGGGATTTCTACTTTCTCTGTTTGCCATTTCGGTAATGATCAGTGTCTTTTGACTTAGCTTCTTTTCTTCACAATTTACCTTTGTCTAAACCTAAGGGTCTGCTTGCCTACTTGGTTCCTTTCTGGTCACGTTTTTTGTCCGGGTCTTTAATTCCTTGTGATTTCCTTTATCATTTCAATCCATGCATGAGTCGTCTCTGCCTTTAAGTTCACGATCTTTGTTCAGAACTTCCTGATCATCCATTTCTTCTCTGGTGTCAGACACGATAACTCTCAGGATTTCCAAATTTTCTTCTTCTTCATCCACTTTCTGCACAGTCACTCCTAGACTTTCTTGGCTATCTGCTTCCTCTTGTATATCAGGAAGTGCCACATATGTCCATTCCGGTGACTGGTACTTCTGGTTTGGCTTCTTTATCCTCTTTGCAAGTGTTTCTGATCAGTGTCTTCTTGTTTTTTCTTGACTAGACACTTCATTCACTTGTTCATCATTAGAAGATTTTATTCTGGTTAGTTGGTATCTCAATCTTTTGATTCTGTTGGGCCAAATCTCTTCTTTTGATGGCCTTTTTAATTGTTTTCCTTTCCCTTCTTGCTCCGTTTTCCAAGCTCTTTTCCTCAAAGTTCTTCCACCTTTGCTTTCTTCCCCACATTCTTCAGATTCTGTATCGGACTGGATTTTACTTTCTTTGGATTTTATCCTCAAGATTTCAGGTTCACTGTCTGTATCTATCGCTCCTCGTGTTTCTTCCACGCAATCTTCCTACTGACTAACTGTCCCTTTTTCTACCTGTGTGTGTGGTGTCCCTACACCTCCTCGGGGGTCTTCCGCAATTAACTCACCCTCCCTCTCTGTATCTGATTCCTCACCTTCTATCTCTATGATTTCGGGCAGAATTTCTCTTGTGCTTGTACTCGGAACTACTTTTCCAAAGATTACTTGTTCAGTTTCCCTAGAATTCTCCTTTATTCTTTCTTGTATTCCCACTGGTTCTGTCTCAGATTTAGAACTGGTATCAGAAATTTCAAGTCGTCTTTTTAGTGGTATATTTTCTTGCCCAACAATTTGACTAAAACCCACTTCTCCTGCTCCTGGGTTTTGTCTGGTTCTCGTTTCTTCTGATTCTTATTCGGAACTGGTATCTGATGCGTCTTGTTGTTCCTCCTCAGATTGATCTTCCGGATTGGGGGACTCGAAGAGTGTGACTGGCATGAATCCAGTTCTTCACTCAATTTCTCCTTCTGTGTACTTTGGTGCGTACCCAATCTCCAGGACTTAAGTCATGAGTTTGCTTCTTTTCAAGAGTGGTCGCATCCAGTCCAACCTGATGAAACACCGAATGTACCATATCAGCCAATCCTTTGCAATAATCCAAGATGAAGTCATCAGATATAGGCAGTAGTTTGTTGACAGGAATGAAAACATGTCTCATTGCTCTGCCCATGATAATTTCATGGGGACTCAGACCAGTGTTCCTATCAGGAATTGACTTCATTGTCATGAGGACAAGAGGCAAGACATCTGGCCATTTTAGACCTGTGGCCAAACACATTTTTCCCAATCTGTTCTTTATGGTGCCATTTATCTGCTCCACCACTCCAGAAGCCTCTGGTCGGTAGGCACAATGCAGTTTCTGTTGTACATTCAATGCTTCACAAATCAATTTTATTGTTTCATTCTGGAAATGTGTTTCTCTATCTGTTTCAATCGTTACTGGGAAACCAAACCTAGAATTGAACTATCTCAGTAGGAGTTTTGCTACAGTAACTCCATCATTCCTTCTGGTCAGGTAAGCCTTAACCCAACGTGAAAACAGACAGACCATCAACAGTACATATCTTAGCCTATTACATGAGGGCATTTCAATGAAATCAAGCTGCATTTGAGTGAAAGGACATCCCTCCCTTCCTATGGTTCCCAAGCTCACCACAGTTTTTCTTCCTGGATTATATTGCTAGCATATAAGGCATCTCTGACAAAGGCTCTCAGCTCTAAGCCGAAACTTTGCATTATACCAGGTCTGTTTGAAAAGTCTAATCATGGCATCCCTACCTATGTGAGCCTGCCAATGGTACATCCGTGCCATGGTAGAGATCATGCTATTAGGCATTACTGGTCTTACATCGTGATAAACCCAAACTCTATCTGCCCTTTCGTGGTGCACATACTGATTGTATCCACTGTTTCTTCTCCTCTTCCCCTGCCTCTTCCCCTAACTGTCTCACTTCATCCCATGTACTTACAGTGTTAGTAAAAAGCAAGGGACATGACTCCATTTCCATCTCCCTATTACGGTTTAATGACGTTTGGTTTCGTGCACAGTACTGTGCTAGGTCATTGGCAAATTCATTGCCGGCTGACACATAGTCAGTTCCCTTTCTATGTGCGCCACATTTTATAACAGCGATCTATTTAGGCAGCTGTATCGCCTCAAGTAATTTTCCAACCATTTCTGCATTTCTGATTGGAGTTCCACTCGACGTCAAGAAACCTCTTTGGGACCAGATCTGCCCAAAGTCATGCACCACTCCAAACCCATACTGACTATCAGTAACCACAGTGACTCGCAGATTCTTTCCCAACTTGCATGCTCTAATTAGTGCAAACAACTCAGCAACTTGAGCAGATTGTACTCCTCTCAAACAAGATGCTTCCAACACAGTCGCTACAGTACACACAGCATAGGCAGCACTCAAAATCCCTTCTCCAGTTCTTAGGCATGACCCATCCACAAACATCACATAGTCACTCTCTTTCAGAGGCACATCTTTTATGTCTGGCCGTGGTTTGGTGCAAAAATCAAGCACTTCCAAGCAATCATGATCAACATCATCTTTCACTTCCGCATTCACAGCATCAGGTAGTAATGTTGATGGGTTCACATTAGTGCATCTTACAAGACTCGCATTTGTAGCACCCAAAATCACCTTTTCATATTTGGTTAGACGACTATGCGTCATGAACTGGGTTTTACTCCTTGTCAAAAGGATTGCCACATCATGGGGCACAAACACTCTCACAGGATATCTCATCACAATTCCTTCACTTTGTTCCAAGCCTTTACACGTGGCTGCCACAGATTTCAAACAACCAGGCAACGCTACAGCCACCGGATCCAATACTGCTGAGAAATACGCAATCGGTCGTCTCGATCTTCAATGTCTCTGCACTAATACGGAAAGAGCACATTCATCTCTCTCACTGCAATAAAGCTCAAATTCTTTTTCGTAATCAGGCATTCCAAGAGCGGGTTCTTCACACAAGCTGTCTCTCAGTTGTTTAAAAGCTTTCATCTCCTCTTTATTCAGCTCAAGGGGATCTTTCACATCACTTTTTGTCAAGCGCACCAGAGGAAAGTTGCTGATCCACTGTCGGCAGTATCCCACCATTCCAAGAAACATTCTGACTTCTCTCTATGTCATTGGTGCTCTCATTCCTTTTATTATTTTAATTCTGTCCACAGTCACCTTTCTCAGGCCCTTTTCAATCTTATGACCTAAGTATTGTACTTCTTTCAGACAAAACTGTAATTTTGATGGGGATACTTTGAGTCCTCCATCGGCCAAATGATTTAACAGTGCAACCGTGTCCATCACGCATGCCTCTCGCGTCTTCGATGCCACCAATAGGTCATCGATGTACTGCACAAGCACTGAACTTTCGGGCATTTTTACATCTTCCAATGACTTCTTTAGAATTTGATTAAATATTGATGGACTTTCTGTATACCCTTGAGGGATACGGCACCATGCCAAAATATGCTCACCGAACCGGAACGCAAAATTTTGTTGGCTATCAGGGTGCAATGGCATAGAAAAGAAAGCATGACACAAGTCAATGACTGTGTACCATTCTGCATCATGGGGAATCTGATATAGAATTACTAGGTTTGGCACGATAGGCCAGCAAGGAACAACAATTTTATTCACTTTTCTCAAATCTTGTACTATACCAAAAGGTCCCATTGGGCTTTTTCAAACCCATGATCGGGGAGTTCCATGGACTACTCATTATCTCTCTCAGAATTCCTTGTTCAATCATTCTGTCTACTACAGGCGTTACTCCTGAAATTTTCTCTGGTGTTAATTTATACTGAGGAATATTTGGGTAATTTATTCCTTCTTTTACAATTATTTTTACAGGATCTACTCTTTTCATTAATCCAACATCCTCTCCTGTGAAATCCCATAATTCGGGTTTCACTGTTTTCTTCAACTCTTGAGGCAATCCTTCCCGATCAAATACAACAAATGCCTCAGTGACTTCAGGTTCTAAGTTTGCCATTGTCATTTTATACAGTACGTCTTCATCAGGAGTTTCAAAAGCTATACCATCAGGGGTACAAAAGATGGTGCAATTCATTTTGCACAACAAATCTCTCCCCAACAGATTTACAGGGCTAGTGTCACACACGACAAATCGATGCATGTCAGTGAATTTTCCTATCTTAACTTTTACAGGATCAGTAAGATAAGCTTTTATCTGTCTATTTGAGACCCCAACTACTTGGATTGTTTAACCCGAGAGAGGAAGATTTTTAACGTCAGCTGATCTAACAGTTGAACGAGTAGCACCAGTATCCACTAGGAAAGTGATGTTCACTTCATTCACCTTTCCATCCACAAAGGGTCCTGTCTGGTCTACCTCTAGAGTTGCGCCAAGTACGCACTCTTCTTCCTCTCCTAGGCGCCGTCAATAACTCTCTTCTGACTCGCTCTCATCGCGTTGCAGCCAATACTGTGAGACGGCACCAGCGCGCGGTAACTTTGTTACCTGTTCTTCGGTGTAGAATCCTGTCTCATTACTATATCTTTGAGGATTTACGTGCTGTGGAAAAGGTGGCTTTGGCACCTGACACTGTTGGGTAACAACCTGCTGCTGTCACGGCGTTTGGCAACTCACCACATTCTGCACCTGTGGATTCAATGATGAATTATCACCATTAGCTCTCGGTGGCAATTTACACTCGGATTTCCAATGGCCTAATTTTCCGCAATAATCACATAGCCATTTCTTTTTAGATTCCTCTATGCTGATCTGTCCTTTTCCTTTTCCAATATTAGGTTTTTGTTTTGCTTGGCCCATACCATTAGCTTGCTCGATCAACTGGGCTTCTTGTCGCTCAGCTAACTGAACCTGTGCCCACATTGCCTTTTCTTTCAGTTTACGTTGTTTGGCTTCAATTTCATCACTAAAATATTTTGCATGTTGTAACACTTTATCTATCTTTTTATTCTGCCAATCTACTGTATGCTGTTTGATCATTTCACTAACCTCAGGCTTTAAACCATAAACCAATCTGTACACAAAATGACTCAAATCCTTTTCGCTTAATTTCTCATCTCCACTATATTGCTTAAAAGCCAACAATAACCTCTCGTAATACGCATATACAGATTCTTTAGCCTCTTGGTGAGTTCTGTCAATTTCTACCCAGTCTGTTTCTTTCGGAGGTACTTTATTTTTCCAAAAGATAATTACCTGATCATATCTTTTCATTACTTCCAGATCAGGGGCTCCCGTCTTAGGATTCCTAGGATACTCTTGCGTTGGCCAATCTATTGTAATTTTACATTCTGTCCATAAATCTGCAGGTACAATTATATCAAAAAGGCCGTTCATATCTATCCGCCACACATTTGAAAGTTTGACAAACCTTTCTACCTGGTTTTCCCTTAACCTGGGAAAATCATTGGTAAATGACAAAATATCCTGTCTAGTCCATGGAACATGCACATATCCACATCCAGGAATTTCTTTCATGGGACATTCTGTTACCACTGGCTCTTTTTCTCTCACCGGGAATGCTGAAAAAAACCTTATCTGTAGTTTCCTCTCTTTTCCTGAACCATCTACTCTTCCCCCGATTCACATCACCCAATTTCCTTAGCAATGCGATCAGTTCTTTAATTTGGGTCAACCTCCCTGCGGTATTCAAGTTTTCAATATCCTTTTCGGAAAAATCTACCCTATATGGCTTTTGCAATGACCTTATTTTCTCAAAATCAATTCCCATTTTGCTCGCTGTCTCTTCTAATTTTTCATGCAAAGTCCTTGCTCTCTAAGGTATACTTTTGCAGAGGAACATTAACTCCTCATCTTGATATGCTTGTAATTTTTCAGTGGGAATGGTTCCTATGATTAACTGTTCTAATGTTACTTTTAATTTTGCTACATCTAAAGGTTGTGGTTCTGTATCTTTTCTCTGTAAACTTCTCAACCATTCACTTAATTCTTCCGATGTAGGTCCTTATGGGGGTTGTCTCTGTTCTTATTTTATCTATTATTCTCTCGGGGGGGTTCGGTTGCTGATTCTGTGGTCATAGGGGTCTTACTCGCTGGACTTTGATTTACAGTTACATTTTTAGGAGTACTTAATCCTGATGTTCCTGCCATATTCTTCCATTCATTTCCCCCGGAACCACAACTTTCTGTCTCCTTTTGCCTATCACAATTATATGGGACTATTAAACAATGCTCACTATCTTTTTGTTTATCAAAGACAGATATCACCGGCCCTATAGTTACAGGTACGGTCACTGCTTCCATATTCTTAGTTAATTCTCTAATCTTCTCAATTAATTCCAATGTAGTTCTAGCTAACTCGGCTGAATTTTCATTTCCAGTTCTAACGGTTTGGGGCATTTCAGAATCTTTAAATGGATTAATTTTTCCCAAATTAGGTGGCGTTTGCTCAAACTTTTTTTTCATTACGGTTTCTTTTGACGGTGCACTCGGTGTCATTAATGTGGAATTCGGTTGATATGGAGGTGGGTTTTTATAAAACATGTCTTCCAGCACTTCATCTTCTGATTCACTCACTCCATATCTGTAACCTTCTGACCCTGTGTTATTTCTCTTATCTGTATATTTCCTGCACTCGTCTCTTCAGCATTTCTCAGAGGAAACATACCATCAGTCATATTCGCATTCCGCCATCTTCTCATTCTGTCATCATGACTTTCTTGACCACAATGTCTATCAAACATGTAATTATACCTTTTTCCACTCCGATGCCTTTCCCTGTCATACATCTCTTCCTCCCATTCCGTTAAAGCCTCGAATTGGGTAGGTCTGGGTTTCGGTTCTAACCTCATCATCCTGTCTCTTAAATTTCGTAATACAGCCAAACTAAACGAACCACTTTCTGGAAATGTTAGTACTCCATCCTCTTTGGTATACTTTGCCCAGGAAAATGTAATTATTTTCTGTACTCAATTAAAGAATCACAAACTCATTTCTTATTAATTCAAATTTTGTTTATCTAATAATAAAATTGTCTGCATTAGCATTTAGGCACTTCAGGTCATAACATAAATTCAGTTTATTTCAAGTAGAAATCGAACCTTTGGTAAATAAGCATAAATTTAGAAAGTGCATTTAATAGTTACCAAATATCAACGTTGGCGACCCTCTGATCAAACAGAGAATTATCCGAATTCTCTGCTACAATCTCCGGGATAAACTGTCCGACCCTCAGCAATGATCAAACCATCAGATTAAATAACTTCCCGAAAATCAAAGGAACCCAAGGTAAACCATGGAAATCTTCATCAGCTTAATGCAGACCCAACGCCATGAAAGATCAGCCCAATGAAACACTCCCCTTTGGCGGATGAGGGTATTTTATACCCTTTTTTCCCCTCTTACTTCAGTTTAACATGCAACAATTTAGGGGTAGAGAAATGTTCTGATTGGACAGCCCGGGGTCAATTTGTAATTCTTTCAAAAGGTTCCCAGGGTAAACTGGTTCTTCATGAGACTTGGCATAGCAAATCCCAAATTTTATATTATTCATTCGGCTCACAGGCGAAAGTTCTGAAAGTAACGTTTGAATAACGAGCAAACATCTTTATACAGGTTCTCCATTGTCCCCTTTTCGGTTCACACCGTCTATCAGTTGGCAACCCTCCACGCTCATATCCTTGACAAGGAACACGGTGTCGCAGAGTTGAGGTCACTTGGAGATCTCCAGAGCCATCTGATTCTGCACAGAAGTCATCACGCTCACATCACTGCATCTTCATAGGACCTCCATTTTAAGTACTGTGGCCTAGTAGGCCCGAATGCCAATTTAAGCAAAAGCAGAGATAACAATAATTAAAATATAGAACTGAAGATTCTAATGTTTAATCCCACTCTAATCCCAATGTATATTAGTATTTACCTAGCTTGTAGCAACATTTAAAGCAATAATACTCACCATTCTGCAGTACTGAAAGCACAAACCATCACAAAAGCAACATAAAATCATGCAATTTTCTATTTCACCATAATCTAAAGTTAGTTTGCCTACCATAGTTACTTAATTAGCTGTTCTGCCATGCAATTCACATTTTAGTCCCACGTGTATCTTGTGTTTATCAAGGTGTAAATATTGGTTAGTAATATTTCACTTCAAACTAATTAGTACGAGTTGATTTTAGAATAATTAGGTAATTAATTTCATGCAAATTAGAGGAGGTATACAAAATGTTGTTGTACCTGCTCCATCAGGTGTGATCTCCCATATGCGCCGCGAGGGAATGTTGCACCGGCTCCATGCTCTCCAGAGATGCCTCCGTCTGCTTCACCCTCTCAAAGAGTTTAGTATGCTCCGCCTGGAGGAGTCCCAGGCCCACTGCTATGTTCTCAATGTCCTGGTGGAGGGAGTCTTTAGTATCTGTTATCGCCTGCAGAATATGGGTCAATTGTTGCTGAACAAGGTAGTCCGTCGGGGGTTCAGGGGAATCAGGCCTCCTTCTCTCCGATGCCGAGTCATCCGGGTCGTGGGCAGTCTCAGTCTGTCTACCCCTTGGTTTCCCCATATCGCCACGGAGTGTATCAGCTCCATCCAGTCACCGAGGGGGAAGCAGCTTCCACTTTCTCCTCTCTCGTCCCAATCGCAGATGGCCAATTCACTGGGGAAGGCTGGGGCCCAGGCGTCCCCGCAGGCAGCGCTGCTCACCTCCAGGAAGTTCAGACAACACTCACTGCCATGCACAATCCAAGCGCATCCAGCCCCAGTGCGCATGCTCACAGGTCAGGGCCCCTGTTGCCATGAATCTCAATCCAATATTATGGCGCAGGGTCTCAACGCAAAACGATACCAAGCACAGGACCCTCAGCCCCAAGAAATCCAGCTGTGCTTTATCCAGGCCAAGACCCATTGTTATGTCACTAGTCCAGGTTATATCCAATAACTAGAAGGCCCCACACAGCTGCCAGGGCCGGGGGCGCTTGTTCAACCGCACCCCGCCAATTCAGCAGCTCACACCGTGCAGGACAAAACGTAGCGGCGATCCCTTCAGTGGCCAGCCCGTATAGCAGGAATCTCCTCGCGGGCTAAAATCCCCGGGGAAATCCCTCTCAGCAGCCCCCAGTGCGGCAAGAAGTCTGCAACAATTCAGGCCACTCTTTGGTTGACGCCGTATGGAACCGGCAGGTCTAGCAGCGGCCTGCGGAACTCCGCGTCGGGCCATCTGAACGGTCTGGGCTCCCCACCGGCGGTCCTCACCTTCAATTACGTGACACAGTTGGGCACCCCTCGCAGATTACAGCCGGCAGGCAGGCGCCGAAGGCGATGGGATCCGCCGCGTAATTGCTTCCGTAATTACATCAGAGGAGCGATTGGTGCCATCTTACGGGCTCCGGGCTGGCTCTTCCTCACGCCCAGAGCGGCTCCCCAGGCATGCAGCTCAGCCCAAAAGCAGTACAGGGTTCTCCAGCCGTGGTGGGATCAGTGTCACGCTCTCGGATCCGAGGTGGTGGCGGTGATAATCAGGATATTGAGCTGGGCCGGCGCGGAGCTCTGAGCTCACGCGACCGTCGCCATCGGCTCTTTAGCCTTCACCTGCATACTGATTGTCTTCCTGGGCTGGGAGAGAGGGAGGCTTGGGCCATTTACAATTGTATAGGCCATTTCCTTCTCTCACACAAAGGGCTGATTACACCCTACTGATGTCTGGAGCCAGGGCTGGGGTTGGAAGGGGGTGTTGTGCACCTCTAAGGTTTCTTTTGAAGTGCTCCCTAGATCATAAACATTTTGATTGGAACTACTTGGGCTTTGACCCCAAGTTTGTAGAGAATATTGGATCTGGAACTGAACTTCCCTCTGGTCAACTGCAATGCTGCCTAAAGGACTAATCTGTACTGTTTTTCTGCTTTCTGCCCTTCTACCTGCCAACAGCTTGGTATGTTAAAGGATTAAACTATACTGCTTTTCTGTTTGTTACCCTGCTGCCTGCTGCCCCCTGACTCAAACCAGACTCTGCGTGGGCAATTTGTAACCAGACACGGTTGTCTCTACATAGGTACCTTGCTAGGACATCTGCTGTTCTGCCAGGTGAAACAACCATTCTGCCTAACTGAATGAATGTCCTGGCCTGCTGCTTGCTGCCTCCTTGTGCGCCCCTCCTAATTGTTCTCCATGGAGCACAGCACATGCTGAGTGCTCTTTTGTTTTCCCAAAACTACCACAGTGTTGTAGCCAGGAATTGGAAAGGACTGCTTGTTGCTTTTTCAGCAAAGCGTGTGTCATGCTTCTTCTTGCCCCAAAACCTGAGGGGCGGATTCTTTGGCACAAGTTTATTAACCGCAGAGCAGCGCTGTATGCAAAAGTGAGGCTGGGATTTAGAGAGATAGACTGATGGGCAAGCGCTGGAGACTGGACTGAAATTGCTTGAAGCGGTCCTGAAGCTCTGACGACTGCCTTGTTTCCTTCTCACTTTGACCCTTTGAATGTGGGCTGCCACAATGAGCTGCCTCACTGGGGATGAGTGACCCAGGCAACACGGGAAGCAAGAAGACACTGGCTGACGTCACCCCTGTGCCAGCTCGTCCTTCCCCCCAGAGTGCGACAGGATGGGTGAATCCTCGACAGAGGTCCTGATCTTGCTCTCCCCAGACACTCTGATTACCATATTCACTGTAATAGGCCCACAAGTGCTGCTAGGCCTGAGGTTTGGAGCCTGATTAGCGCATAATGCTTAATAGGAGTGCAGGTGCCTTGGGACCTCATCTACAAGAAAATGACACATCGCGGTGCCGCAAGCCATTTAACTGCACCGTGCTGCATCGTATTAACAACAATACGACACATCTCTGTGCTTCCCCTGCACTGGTGCAGAATTGGCTTGCATGCGCCACTAGGGTTGCCTGTGCTGCTGGGATGATTGTTTTTTTTCAGGAAGGGACACAAAAACAATCATTAATGGCATTTTCCTATTTTCATGCGTGCTGAAGAATGCAGCATGCATAGAAAGAGAAAAAAACGAGGAGACATATTTCTCCTTGTTGCACCACTCCTATGCCCCCCTGGGGAGGTTTAGGTATCTGACGCATTGCCAGTTTTACAAAATGTTGTAAGTCTAGGAATGTGTCAAGTTCCATAGATGTTGCGTAGGAACACCCACAGCAATACCCATGGAATGCCCAAATGTACAAGACCATGAAAAGTCACGCAGGGTGACTTTACGTGGCCTTGTAAATGTGGAAAAGCCCAATGCGCTGCCGGTGCATCAACAAAAAGGGACGCACCAGCGGCAAAATGGGATTGTAAATGAGTCCCAAGATGCTTAGGGTCATATTTAGTGATTTACGTGTTTTGTTGATTATCTGTTGCATAACCAGCACTAATATATTGATATATGTTGATTACATAATATGCGCAGTAATGTTGTGGAATTTAATGAAAATCGTGGCGAAGGGCAGTGCAGCAAGTCACCTTGCTGTGCTGCCCTGCACCACAGGGAAAGGGCAGGAATGCGCATTATTTATCCAATACAGTGCATTATTGTTCTTTTCCCTTGCACTGGCGCCATTGTGGCAGCCTAGGGCCAACACAGGCACCCTTGCACCATGGTTCAATATCATTCCAGATTTTTCTTCCCCCTTGCAAGGGCAACACAAAACCTTGATAAATATACCCCTCAGACACTAGGAGGAACATATTTAGTTGTAGTCACATTCAAAAGTCAAACCTGGTTCACATTCGCAGGCCATGTGTGGCTAGGTAATTGCAAAGAAACGCAGTGATTGTTTCCCAAAGCAATGCTACTCTGAAATGTATGTGCCAATACTGATAATATGTTGCCATACATCACCGTGTTGAGCCAGTCAGAAGACAGTTCCACCTATATTATTATACGTGTATTTGTACCAGCTACTCACAGATGTATGTGCACATAATAGCAGTACACCTATAGTTATGAATATGGCAATCAAGATCAAAATAGAGAATGGGGTAGGATTGTAGCCTTCTTCGACCTACAATTTTACACCTTTACATAAGGATAATAGCAGAATATGATAAACCAATTTTAAAAACGGTAAAATAATTTGCTGTGAATCAACTTAATAATGCCAAATGGTATGTTTATTAACAAGAATGAGCAATACTATATTATCACAAAGGTGACAATTGAAAGGATATACAACATGTGTTAGAGCAAAGGTTAGATATAGCCTATCTGTCTACAAACATGTATGTATTTTTCCTAAATGAAGAAAATACATGGATGTGTATGAGTGGTGTTCACCACAAACTATGATGTATGGTTTCTGAGGCATACATTACACATATGTGTTATGGGTTTTTCTCTGTGCTCAACATACACATAACAAAATCGTATTCAAAACAATCTGACATCTGTGTGATAAGGAATCATTTTCTGAGTTAAATGTGTTACATTGTGATTACCAAGATGCATGCCACCCTACACTGACCTTTGTCTTGTAAGATAAATATATTGTAATTGCAACTTACATTGTAATGAAGGAATATTGCCCATGAATGCATTCAAATAATAGGTGAATGTATATATTGCATGATTCAATTGTAGCAATATGTGAACGCTTTGTATTTTAAAAATGTGAATGCAAAACGTTGGTAAATATAATGTATATTTTCCTCTTAAGCTCAAATGACTGTTGATTTGGCCAAGATCTTTGCAGACAGAAAGGAAAGATATTTGAGAATCCAAAAAATAGCCCATAAGTTCCAGGAAATTGAGGATTTATGATAGAGAAAATGCAACAGGAACATGGAATGCCTATAAAGTGTTCCAACATACCACCAAATCAACGGGCACAGCTACCCCTAATGGGACATTCCATGGCCAGACCACCCCACCCACTGCCGTAGGACCATCCACTGGAAAGAGGAGTAGGCAACCAACACTCAAAAAAAGGACTCCCACTGTAGCGGCTGATCCAGAAACAAGTTCGATGTATGCAGAGAATGGACAAACAAATAGCTAAACTGACCAGAGTGCATATAAAAACTAAGATTTTGCTTTGGTGCCAGGAGGCCTTGTATAATATTTCTCAGCAACTATGCAACGAAACTCTCCTTCCAACCATCCCCTTCCCTGTAATTTTACTTGGTTTTCTAGAATTTTAGGTGTTATAAAAATTAGTTAGGGTATAGTGTAGTTTTAGGGATAGTGTGCTTTATTATTATTTTTGAAGGAGTATTATTATATTTTTAAGTATGAAGTTTAGAATGTTTAGGTATTTAGTAGGGAGCGGAATGTTTTGTGTATAAAAAAATAACATTTTTATTTTAGAAAACTATTAAAATATATATATTAGTATAGATTTATTTGTGTAGGTGGTTTATGCATAGTTTATGTTTGTATTGTAGTGAACTATGTGCGTTATGGGGATGGGGAGGTTAACGTTTATCTTGCCCGGTAGTAATCATTAGTAAGCTATGTTAAGTATTAGATAAGTTAATATGGGATAGTTTTAGTCATAGGTAGCATTCCTCTACAGCAAGGAGGCATGCCATGGATGGAGCATGGGTTTTCCCACGCATCCACCCAATCATTCCGACACATTCCCCTCTTTTCCAAATTCTGAATGCATCAGAATTGTACGCAACAAGGAAAATATCTTTATTTCTCCTTGTTGATTCCTCTTTCTACATGTGCTGCTTTGAGTAGCACATGTTGAAAGAGGATTATGCCTCTCAAGATTGTTTTTGTGTAGGAAGGTGCCCCTTCCTGAACAAAAACAATCCTGCCTACAATGCAGGCACCCTGCACCGTAGTGCAAGGGTTCCTGCGATGGCGCTAGGCAGCAGTTTGTGCGCGTTTGTGATTAGCACAACTTGACAAACTTTCGGTTAACTGAAGACACTGTGTGTTGTAAATTTCTCTTATTTCTGTCTCGATTTTAATGTTTTGTTTCCTGCCTCCCTCCCCGTTCTTTCCAATTACCTTACAGGCAGTGTGCTCTCAGGCTTGTCATTGTTTAGTCCTGATGATGATCTATGTATCTTGTGATAGATCGAAACGTCGTCAACTTGTAGAACAGTATGCACGTTAAACACATATGTTAAAAGTTGTGCATCACTGTTTACTTTCTAAAAAGCTTACCCCTATTATCTGGATCGGCGTTAAGCTTGGTTGTCTCGCCTGAAAAATGTCTAAATACTTGTGATTGTCTCTAAATGTTTTGTCTGTCGAAGGATACAGGACTGTGTCCCACTCTATTATGCTCTGTGTTATTCCTATTTATCACAGCTAAATATTAAATCTATATGTCCGGCTGGACATTTTCACATAATATAGTACTGATTCCGGTCTATATTCATTGTTCTTACACTAATGTATGTTTGAAGGACCAATTGTTTTTCAAAATAGTACGTACCCAAGGTCCTTCTTACCTTACGGGTTCCCTTGTTTATAATTAACACAGCACAGGCAGAGAGCAGGAATGGGCTAGTAAAATGTTAAATACACCACATTCCTGCCCTCTCACTTTCATACAGTGCAGCAAGGTGGCTTACTGCGTTGCATGAAATATTGATAAATATGGGCCATAGTATGGGGTTATTCAACTCAGCGGATGCGTATTAGTGCAATTAGATGTGGCATTCAGCACAAATACATAACTGGCTGCCACGCATGCTCCCTTGCACTGTGGTACAAGTGTGCCTCATTGTAACATTTGCTCAACACATTGCTCTAGTGTTAGTATGCTGCAGAAATTACAACCTTTTTGTGTTTAGGGACCTCTAATGGTCTATCTCCTTCATACAACTAGGAGGAAGTAACTAGAGTGAACATACTCATATTGTTGATGTTGCTCTGTGGCCCACAACTGGACACAGGACAATGCCATAAGTGTGATGACATTATGCACGCCACATAAACCCACCTTGCATGACTTTGCATGGCTTGGTAATTGTTGAGTACCGCTTATCATAGCAAGTAGATGACTTGATCTATTCCGTCCCTGGGAGGTGTTCCACGGGTGTCGCGTGGGTGCCTCCACACATGAAGGCATACATTTTTGTAGCTTACTAGATATACTCAGAGGGCCAAAGTTATCAGTGTGTTGCATTGCCATTGTGTCACAGATAGTAAGGCAAGGGCATCCGAACAACTACAATCAGATTTACTAGGCCACACAAGGCCACCTTGCATGGCCTTCCAGTGCTTGTTAAATATGGAGTAACGCAAGGCTGCGCAAGTCGCTGCCTTGCATTCCTCTGCCCCAGGGAATCATTACATGGGTGGAGCACGGGTGATCCCATGCATCCACCCATGGATTTCGTTGCATTCCCAGTTTTACCATTAGTGATAGACCTGGGAATGCATGAAAATGCTACATCTTGGAGGCGTAATGAAGATAAATATGCTTATTTCGCCAAATTGTTTAGTCTTTTTCCATGTGTATGGCAGAATGTAGAACATGTTGAGAGCAAAAGGCATCAGAGGTTTTTATTGTGTAGGAAGGTGTCCTTTCCTGCACAAAAACAATCCTGCCTACAAGGCTGGCACCCTTGCACCATGGTGCAAGGGTGCCTGCGTTGGCTCTAGGCAGCAGTTTGTGCCCCAGCACAGGCAGAGAGCAGAATTGAGCTGTATGGTGTTAAATACACCACTTTCCTGCCCTTTCCCTTTAACACAGCACAGCAAGGTGTCTTGCTGAGCTGCCTTGCATGCCATTTGAATATATGTGCACCCTAGGTTGTTGTCCCAGTAATCAGATGGAGCTCCAATTTATCTCTCTCAATTAACAATTGATAATAATCTTTGTACACTTATCTATGACATTACACGCATTGTTTTCACTCACCCTGTACTTCTTGCTGTTCCTCTATTTCAGCGCTGTCCTGACCTTCAACTCAGGTTACCAGCTCTGTTGGAATGAGGGATGTCACCTGCTCCTCCCGAGGGTCCAGCTCCTTCTGGACATCAGGCCCTCCTCTAGTCCTTATGGCTGCCTTTACGTTCCTGGACAGTTCTTCTTTTGTCCTGCGTTTGTAGTCATGCCACCTTTTCTTACACTCCACTGTAGTTCTTCTTGTTTGAGTGATGCAGTTGATCTTGTCCATTATAAATTGCCATGTAGCATCTTTCTTTGCTAATGGAAATTTGGGGGTGACAAGTAAAAGATGTTCATTGTTGGTCACTTCATTAATCAGTTTTTGGTTTTTCTTCTTTGAGAAATTTGAGTTCCTCTTCCTTTGTCCCTGGGTTGTCAGCAGTTCTTCAGGGTTGTGGTTGTTGCCCTCCAGGGTTTCTGAGACTCCTTCCATGGTTGTAGATGTTGAGGCAGCGGTAGTGTGAAGCTCACTTCACTATTGACTATTTTCTAGCTTCTCCGAGACCGTGTGCACTCCTGAGTAAAGCAATGCAGATTTTCAGCACGTCAAGGTGTTTTACGAGACGCACTTCGACTTTGCATCACGTTGGTAGTAGTTGTGTTATGGCACTTTGAGCCATTATGAACTACTTTGCATCATGTTGCGTGACACATCTCTGGGCCCTGCGCCATGGTGCACAGTATTATAAATGCAGCGTATCCATGCATGAATCTGGCGCACCACTGCACAATTCAATCTGACGCAACACTATGCAATGCAGCATTGCGTCAGAAATGATAAATATGCCCCTGAATGTATTATGTTCTGAAGAAAACATGATGATAGACACATGTTATCCATACTGTTTCTGTATATGAATAATACATTCATTTGAGATTTGGTATGCAAAGAACCTGCATTCGAAAATGTATTTTGGGGTGCCTCCTTCATTAAGACATTTTTGTGGTTTATACTTTTGATGATAGTGGGCAACTATCATTTTAGGGTGCATCTTTACTCTGGACAGATTATCCATATTGCTTGCACAGTTTATATGCTCATATTCATGCTTGAGGAGAGTACAGCTGCCATACTGTGCCAGACATGATAGGATGGTGCAGAATACTTTAACATGAAACCAGTGGCAGAGTTCCACTCCATGCCAGTGGACACCTTTGCGTGGCTTAATAAATCCAGATTAATTCAAAGTAGCGCAAACTGTAGCCTTGCGTTACTTTTTTCTTTTTTTTACAGTGTTTTATATAGCGCGAACCTGACCCGAATCGGGTATCAGAGCGCTTTACATAGCACCAGTTGCATTACATGAGGAAACATTCATTTTTGTTAGGCACGGGGAGATTAAGTGATTTGCCCAGAATCAGAGGATGTTCAGCGTCACTGCCGAGACTCGAACTCAGTTCCCAGATTCGAGGTCGACCGCCCTAGCCATTAGGCCAACTCCTCTCCCCCAGTCTGCATTGTGAAGGTGTTCCATAGGTGGAGCATGGGTGTTCCCACGCATCCACCCATGGATTTTGGTGCAATCTCAGATTTACTACGGTTAGTAAACCTGGGATTACGTCAAAATGGTATGCTTTTCCAACAGAGCTGTAACGAGTAGAAATATCTTTACGTCTTCTCATTATTTCCTCTTTCTATGTGTTGACACATTGAGGCATTTTCTTCTCTCTGAGGACATCCCCAAATTGTGCCCGTCCAAGGGCTTGTAGTGACAAAGCCTCACCCCCATGCCTTTAGCCAAAGCTAAAATGGATACAATGGGTTTGAGATGATGGATTTTTTTCAGATAAATAAAGCCATGAAACTGGATATTGAATTCTGAGCAAAGATGCCAAAATGTAAGTGAATTAAAAATATGTACAACATGTCATATAAAAAGAGGAACTGAAAGACAACTCAAAATAAAAATGAAAAATATAAATGAGAAGAAGCAAAAGAAAATGGGCATCCTTACATTTTTGCCAATTCTTCCGTGACTGGATACCCATTCAGCATGAAGGAGGACAGAGAAAGAAGAACAAGAAGACATAAAGAAAAGAGGCATTTGGAAAAGGTGGATATGGTAAAGGAAACGCCAAGCAAGGGAATGGTGATGAAGAAATTAAGCCTGCAAAAAATATACATGTACCTTGCCACAATCCCAGAGGTTGAGAAGAAAAGTCGGTAGAGGAGAAGAGGAAGGATCACTGGAGGAAAACATGATGGAACACAACATTCTATATCTACTAGCTCTGGAATAGTAGTGGGACATTGGTTATTAGCTGAAAGTGTATTTTGGGCTCTAACATCAGAATATAAATTTCAACACAGTAAAACCTATTTGGCGCTACAAAAATGTTTCCAACCATAAAAGTTTATTAGCAAATTTTAGGCAAAGTTGCAGATTTAATTAATCTAGTAAATCAATCAAGTAGGCATAAATTCTAGTATGGTTTCCAAATCCTTCTTGACATATCAAGAACAATGCAAATTATGTTCTATACAAAATGCAAAGAGTGGTTCCATAAAGGAATTTCCCTATTCTAACTCAGCATCTGAAAGGGGCAATGGAAAATGCTAAACATAAGGGGGCATATTCTCAAGGACTCATCGCCGATTTATCGACACTTTAGCGCCGCAAAAGTGGTGATAGATTTATCACCCTATTCTCAAGCTGGTGCAAACTGCCGACATAGCCAGTTTTCCAGCGTAGTAGCCGCAAAAAATATCGCCACGGATGAGAGCGACAACTAACGCTAATGATATGCAGAGTAGGCGTTCCCGTACAAAACATACGAAAACACCACTTTGCGATATTCTCAACGACCAGCCAGATCGGTGAAGCGATCCAAGAACAGGCGATAAGGCGCGTTAGCAGCAGGGATTTAACACCTGCCTTGTACTGGTGTTAAGCAGGATGACAACCTGCAGTATGACAGGGAGCCCAGCCCAGAGCCACATCTGAAGACCAACAGATGCCATGGAGCCAATGATCATGCAGCTTGGAGACCCATGAGGGCCATAACACCCACCGCCACCACCCCCACGGACCATCTCCCCGAACTACCACCTAGACAGGGCAGAACAAGACAGCGGACGTTCCTAAAATGCACCAGCCTCAGAGACTCAACGCCAGAGGATGCTACTGGCCACTACAGGCTCAAAAGGACAACCATCCTCCGTATCCTGATCCACATTGCCCACCGACTGACGGTACCAACACAGCGGAGAACCAACATTCCTCCGCAGACAAAGATGATGGCTGTGCTGCACCTGTTGGCCTCTGGTGAATATACGATGTTACATCGCGGTGTTTACACCGCGATACCTTTGCAAAGCAGGCATTTCAACGCAAGTTGTTGCAACGACTTGCGCTGGAGGGCGCTGGACTTAGGAATAGTATGATTTACTATTCCAACTCCTGCCTACGTTACAGTAGGGAAGGTGTTGGAATAGTAAATCATACTATTCCTTAGCTTAGAGCGCCATCCAGCGCAATTCATTGTAATGACTTGCGTTGTAATACCCGCGTTGTAAAGGTTTTGCAGTGTAAACACAGCGATGTAACCGATGTTTCACGCCTCTGGTACCTTCCAACCAACAATTGCCAGAGTCGGAGGAGTCTCACAGCCAGCCCTATCAAACTTCCTCACAAATGTCTTGGATGCATGTCCACAAAAGCAACAGCGGACCCCGGAAACCGCACCACACGCCAGTTCCAATTCGTAGTGTTCCTGCGCAACCAACCCCAACGCCAGCCAATGCTTGACGCCTCAGCTCCGGATCCAAGATTGTAGTTACTGAAATGGGGGTGCGCCAGGTCAGGAAGTCCAGTAGTCAATAGTAGTGTAAAAACAGTTCTTTATTACAAATACATAAATCAACAATACGAAAAGCTCAGCCAACACGTTCCATTCCCAACGGGGAACTTCACCAGGGCAACGTGTGGATTCAATTAACTGTATATGCTGCTGGAACTCCCCAATACAATTCCATATTTCGAAAGTCAGTATTCAGAAACCTGTTGGATAAATGGTGACATTGGTCAAGCGTCCGTATAGTTAGAAATGTAATCTGGTACAGTGTATTGCACTTAGACAAACCAAATGCTTACAGGTATGATAAATCCTGCATAAAAAGACCATAACAGAAGTTTGTGTGGTCTTAACCATCGTCTGAAAGAAAAGGAAGGTTACGACCACACAAACTTCTGTTAAGGTCTTATTATGCAGGATTTATCAAACCTGTAAGCATCACTGTTTTTATCAGCTTGATACCCCTGCACCTTCACTTCCCCCACACTGCGCAGGAACAGCTGGAGACTAAGCAAGGAAACTACACCATAGCTGGTTTCCTGCACGTGTTGGGGGCAATTGACTGCTCACATGTACTGCTTGTGCCCCCTGCTGACACTGCACACAATCACCACAACAGAAAAGTGGACCACCGGTGCATGTTCACCAATGTCGTCACAAACTTCCCGGGCAGTGTGCATGACTCCTACATCTTCCGCAAGTCCATCACCAACCAGCACTTTGAGGATGGCAGCTATGGAAAAGCACTGCTCGTCGGTAAGTGCCAACTGAACACACCACACACATCATCTCCACAATCATACAACTCACAACTGTGGGAATGCATATGTTACAAAATCACATACAACATGCCAATCAACATGCCAAACTACCAGAAACAACAACACAAGTAACTGTGGTAACCGTGGGCAGCCATGTAGACAAACCATCCACAGCATGGCACCTCTGCCACACAATTGCAGAATGTGGGGAGAGGTAGGAACCAAGTATGTGCGAAGGAGGCAAGTGACCCATCAATGAGAATGTACACAATGTCGAGTGTGGCGGAGATGTGCTGGACAGACTTCCATATGCAGAGCATAGACATGTCCAAATGGCCATATACTGCTGGTATTTGTAGTGTTGTGGACAGCGGATGCAAACAGGTCACCTCAGGCAGTGTGGAAGACCTTAGACATGTAGCTTTGTCGTCCCCCCTGTTAGTGTGAGCGGAGTGGTCTTGGCCGGGGTATGTTGTGAACAAATAGCCCGGGGCTCTGGGCGTGGTTCAGTCCCAGGATGGCCACCAAACTTACTACTGTGTGTGTCTCTGTGTCCGCCATATCCTGTCTATAGGCCTACACACACGTGGCCGACCACCTCCAACGGCCAGATTTACACTGGAGAAGAGGTGGCTACGTCCCAAGCCAACCCGCGCACATCTCGTCATTGCATGCAGAGTCGTGTCTGCCAAGGCGGTGCCCCCCACCCAGCCACGATTCCAACGCCGTGACCGGTGGTGCCTGCGTGATCCTGTGTGTCTGCTGCACCCCAGCCCTGGTCCCCAGACCCATCCGCCACCCAGAGATGACTGGCCGCCCCTGCGCATCCAGGCCCCAATGCTCACCTGCCGTCACCGGCGTGTCTCCAAGAGGGCACACCACGTGCCGGTGCAACCTCCTCAGCCGATCGCTGGATTCCGTGCCATAGGCCCCCAGCGCACCCTGCGGCACCGCACCACGGAGTCATGTGTGTGCTGACTGCTGCCTTCGCCGTACACTGCGGTCCAGCAGGGCTCACAATTCAAAGCAAATCTTGATTGGCAGGACGGCGTATTGAGGCCTACACATCATCGCAGGCTGCACACCTGCTCAGCTCTGGTGCCATTAACTCAGTGCACCGCAAGTCAACGTCCTGTGGCAGTAGGCCCGTGCCGGCCGCAGTGCATCCGGTGCCACCAACTCTGTGCACCGCAAGTCATCGTCCCTTAGTGGTAGGCCAGTGCCGGCCGCAGTGCATCGGGTGCCACTAACCCAGTGCGCCACAAGTCATGGACCCTTTATGATTGAGTCTTGTGGTGCGAACACCATCATGTCACCTCCGGCAGTGGGGAATGAGATGTGGTAGGCCCCTTTTATTAGCAGGCTCACATGTCCTGTGACGCCTGTGCTGGATGGGTGTGGTGTGGGTGTAAACCATCCCTTAGGGAGTGGCTGTGTCATGCTGACAACTAGACGAGTGATCAGCAGATCACTACAGGGAAGACCTGGAACATGTAGCTTTGTCATCCCCCCTTGTAAGTGTAAGCGGAGTGGGCTGGGCTGGCGTACGCCAGTCCTGCGTAGGGGTGTGAACAATGAGCCCGGGGCACTGGGCGTGGTTCAGTTCTAGGCTGGACAAGGAAGTAACAAATGCGTGTGTCTCTGTTGTAGTGTTGGCGCCACCCCGACCCCAATCTGCAATGTTGCACCCTGTGACTCAAGTCCCACAACATGAGCAACATGGACATAAGGGGGAATCACTGACCCTACATTCATCCGTACTCTCATACTTTAATGATCATAGACATGACACATCTGTGTGAATTTGAATGTTTTATTCACATTCAGTGGAGTGTTGTAGCTGGAGCAGTAGAGGGCCATGCAAACCCCACTTTACATTGTTGCCCCGTGGAGGGCCAGCCAGAGTCCCTTAGGGAATGACAAGTTCATCGGAAGAGGAAGAGTTCAGTTCGCAGTCTGATTTATGCGTCATTGGTAACCAAACAGAATATGACCCCTGAGGTCCAAGGTGAGTGTCGCAGAGTGTATGAGGGGGACAGTGGAAGGTGATGATGCAGAGGGCAGAACCAAGCATAAACAGGTTATATGGCAGAGATTAATGCTACCGCTTCCTTCTTACCACTAAGGCAGAGTCATCCGCATCTTCGTCGTCTGATGTCTCATGTGCCTCACACGTGGGTGGTGGGGTTTTGTCTGCAGCACTGTGTGACACTAACACATCAGGGGCCAGAGGTGGAATGTCTGCCGCATTGTGTGGCAGTGACACTTCAGGGGGCGGAGATGTGGATGGGGTAGTAGCAGCAGCATTCATCCGCGCCAGGCCTTGTGGCAGCAATGCCATGATGAGTGTCTGCAGGGCTTGGAAGATCCCAGCTACATCTCGCTGGTGTGCTGGCATGGCAGCCATTCTTTCTACCTGCATCCGCTCCATGTTCTCCATGTTCCTCCGCATGTGTCCCAACTGCCGGCTGACATTGCTAGAGCCACATTTAGACAGTTGTTCTTGTCTCAGAGTTAGGACTCCAGCGATGTCAGCCATGGATCGCTGGAGACACGGAGGGCACTGTGGGTGTCCGTTAGGGACTGTAAGTGGTCCCTGATGGGACTTAGACACCCATTTATGGCATCTAGTTTGGCTGCCATGAGGTCGAACCCCACCCGCACCTGATCAGCCATCTTCTCCTGGCACCCTAACACACGGCATTGGAAGGCCATGTGTTGTTCGTGGGGGTCCTGGGAGACTGTCGTTGTGGTGGGTGCTTCCTGCTGTGTGGTCTGTGCAGGGGGTGAGGTCTCCTCGATGCAGCTGGGCTAGCCTGCTCCTGGAGGTGAGGGGCCAAAGCTGTCCATGAGCTCTTGGAGGGCGTCGGGGTCGAAGGTGTGGAGGTCCTCTTCGTCATCAGTGAAGAGATGTTGGGTCTGCTCTGCAGGTGGTATTGATTCTCCCTCTGCAATGTGAAGGGGAGATGCAGTTTAACATTGTGTTCACATGTATGTTGACGCATTGTACCAGTTTACATACAGACTGCATGACAATGTACATTGTGACTGATTGGGAGGAGCTGCCTATTTGATGCGGGACAGTGGACATTTCAACAACATCACGGATGTGTGTTTCTACTTGTACATTGCCATCTCACATTTCCCTGCTATGCCAAATGTGATTGGCCAGTTTCTACACACAAGCGGCACCAGTAGTGTCCTCTGTTCTGTTGTGAATGTGTTGCAGTTTGAGCCACATTGTCGTCAATGTTGATGTGCTCTGAATGTTATGTGTATGTGCTGCATTTTGGGAGAGTCACCCCTGCAGCTCTGATTGTGCTGCCCCTTATCCCTTTCAGGCGGTGTGCCTTTGACTTCTGTGGTTATACAGTGCTGGGATGTTGCATACTTAGGTAAATTGGGCTCTTGGTGGGAGTTGGGACTCTGGGTCATGGTTTGTACGCAGATGTGTTGTTGACGTCAGGGGTTGTTTGTGCACGTGGATGTGTCAGAGTGTGACCTGTTTCTTTACGGATGTTGTCCACACTCAGCCACCTCAGTATTGTGGCGTGCAACATGTCTTAATATATTGACTGCAGCCATGCTATTCGTCATGCAGTGTCACTTGCACTGTCAGTGTGGCTCACAGATATGCCGCTTTGCTGGGTTTGTCACATGTGCATGGGTTGGTTGTGAGATTGGTGATGTGTGGGAAAGGCCCCCTCTGGGCACATAGTCGACGGGCGCCTACTTGCTGTTTCTTGGTGTGCTGCAGTGTGCCAAGGGGATCAGGGACATGATCCAGAGTCATTTTGGGTGTGCACTGTGCTAGACTTAATTGTGCATGTATGCCATTGTGCCCATTTCCCCCCGTCCTCCCAGTCCCTGGTCGTTACTCACCCTGTTGCTGTTGTGTCAGGTCATGTTGAGCAGTGTCTGGTCCCCCAACTGCTGCAACCGTCTCCACACTGATGACTGTGGACACCATTTCCTCCATCTCATCCAGCTCCTCCTGTGGCGCTGGACTCCCACCTCCAGTCTGCATTGCTGCCTTCTGGTTCTTGGCGAGTTTCTCCTTGGTTCTGCACTTCACATCATTCCAGCGCCTCTTGACCTATTCCATTGTCCTCCTCAGCACTCCGACTGCATTTACCCTGTCCACGATGGACTGCCATATTCCGTTTTTTGTTGCCAATGACACAGTGAAGGGGACGAGCATTAGTTGATGGTGTTCTGTCACCTCCATTATCAGGATCCTGTTTTCCTGCAGACTGAACCGCGTCTTCCTCTTCTTCTTCTCCTTGCCCTTCCCTGACCCCGAGGTCCCAGGCTGGTCCTCCGTGGGGCTTGATGGGTTCTGGTTGTCCTCTGTACTTGCTCCGGCTACCTCCATTGTGCTTCGCTGTTGTTTTGGTTTTGTTTGTATTTTTTTTCCTGCTTTAATGGTGATTTTTCCCGCCTGCCGTGTGTGAATTGCACGTCTGGTGCAGCTTATTGCTGATTTTTTTATCGCGGTTGGGCCCATCGACCACTTTTTTCACATTCGGCTTTGGATTTTTATCGCCGTCCCGTTAATTTTATCGTAGACATTAATTTTATCGTAGACATTTGATGTGTTATCGAGAAACTATTGCATGTTACCGCCGTGTTGAGAATAAGATGTTAACACGGAGTTATTTTCCCGCGATAGACGTTGATTTGAAAAAGTGCGTTAGCCTATTTTGGTGATGATTATCGCACGTTCTTGAGAATATCCCCCTAGGTGTCAGCATGAAATTAACCAAGTAAAGGTTCAGGGAGAAAAGGCAAAGAAAACTTTCAAGACTCTAACTTCCGGGATAGGATCTGCTTTAACTAAACTAGGATACACAGGTAAAATAAATCAATTTGTTCAGAGCGCTTTCCCACATACTCCCCAAAAATGGGAGCCAATCAGATTACCCCATCTTCTGGAAACAAGTAGACTTTCTGTTTTCAAATCGCCAAACAAAGTCTCTCACAGCTGCACATTCTTTAAGATAATAATAGTCCAGTCTGCCTGGTACAGGAGGCTTTTCTCGTTCTCTCCACATGATGTAATCATAACAAATGTCAATTAATTATTATAAACGCCATAAACCACTTCTTTAGCTACTCAGGGTCATCATGTTCCTGTTAGAAGGAGGAAAAGCATGAAAGTACAAATTAAAAAACAGCTTAAAATCAGCAATAAAGACTTCAGGCCTCAGAGGCCTAGTTACAACATGACTATACATCAAACAAATGGTTATTCTTTTATGATACACGTTGTGACTTCCTGTGTACGTGTGTTGCCACATATTTACTCACAGATTAATACATGGTTAATAAAGATTATGGAGCATACAATTTGCGGTACTCCAAGTAGTAGTGTGAGATATGATAAATTTATTGGGTGAATAAGCTGTAACTCCGATTCTTTTCAGCTGAAGTCTAAAAGTAGGAGAAGGGGCTGCGAATTGGAGAATGTCAAGAAACGTAGTGGGAGCTGGAAAGGGTGCAGGTCCTGAAAAAACAGCCATCCAGAATTCAATATGTTAGGAAGTTTTCATTAGGAAAACCTTTGTCAGGGCACTTCACCAGGCTCACCCAGAGGCAAGTGCCCAGAGATCTGCAAGGCAAAGGATGTTTTGCTTGAGTGGCTGAAAAGTGAAGAAGGGCATTCTTCCTGAGCTAGGTCCATCTTCCAGTTGGTGACCTTGTGCCACCTTGGATACTAAAACAGCAATTACGCCTACATTAGCTTCAAGTAAATAGGGTTCAACCTGCCACTTTGTCTTTCTGCTCTTTTGAAAACTCTTTATGCACGTAGCATCTTTTCTCCATACTACTCAAATTTGCATCAGCATCTAAAAGCAGCCCTAGTGGCAATGTGAAAGTTGACACCCTTATGCTCTTATCGAAAAAAAAGGAATGGGAAGTCAAGGGGGCATATTTACAACTAAGGGGCATATTATCAAGGGCTTTATCTCCGCTTTAGCGGCACTTTTCGCCGCTAAAGCGGAGATAATGCCATCGTCCTATTAACAAGGCAGCGCAGACATGCATTAGCGCATGTTTGCTGCCTTTTTAGTAACGCCTCACTTTGCACCGCTAATAAGATGCAAAGTAGGCGTACCTTCAGGAAACAACAGGAAAATGATTGCTGACCGCACCATCGTTGTATTTACAAGCCAGCCGTGAAAAAGCTTAGCGATGTTAAAAAAACGCACTAAGCGCGGATATCGCCTAATACTAACGTCTGAAAAATTCTCGACTTCGCCATGTACATAGTGGGAGGTGGATTGTAAGGTTACATCCACTTCTCCCTATTAACAACATTTTCCTAAGCGCTGTTTAAACATCGCTGGTTTCCATGCGATGTTGAAGACAATCGCCGTATATCGCCGGATTTCACATCGCCTGTTATCAAATCGTTGCAAATACGTCGCTAACATGGCGATGTGTTCCGGCGATATACGGCGATAATGGGAAATGCGCTAGACGCGTTTAGCAATATTTATTGCTCGTTTTTGATAATATGCCCCTAAATGCTGGAGCGTGGTGTTTCGCCAAATTTGGCAATGCCACACTCCATTTTTTAAATGCAGGGATGCGCCGTATTTACAAAAATAAGGCGCGCCCCTATGTTTCCTCTTGCACTGGTGCTAAAAAAGGCACCCTTGCGCCATGTTGTAAGAGTACCTGCGCTTTAGGGGCGATTGTTCATGTGCAGGAAGGGACACCTACTGTTGCAATCTGGCATGGAAGAAGGGATACTTATCAAGGTATCTCAAGGTATCTACCAGAGAATAATACAGTCTGATCACTGCATTTCTGGATATGATGATAAAGCTTACTACGAACCACTACGTATTATTATTTGGTGACCCTATATTAATTTGACATATATTTAACAGATGTATAAATGCTCTATCATATTAAGCCCTGACGAAGTTCTAAAAGTAGTTGGAACAAAACACATTGGCTGGACGTTGTTCAACTTGGATAAAGAAAGGAAAGAATAAATATCATATTTGGAATGCACACATTGAATGTTTTTTGGACTACACATCTCTTTCTAGTGCACCTTTCCATTTGTTACTATTTCCCATGTTGCAAGGGTGCCTGCAAGTAGCAGAGGCGATTGTTTATGTGCAGGAAGGGACACCTGTACATAAACAAATATTCATGGCAATTTGCTCTTTCTATGTGAGCTGCAAAATGCAGCACACATGGAAAGAACAAAATATGAGGAGAAATTAATAATTTGTCCTTGTATTGCCATTCTAAGACCAGGTATTACCTGGCCTTAGTTTTTGGCGGTGCTCCAGCCTTGTACATCTGGGGCAGCAGCAAAAAGCAATAGGTGTTGTAGTGGAATGCCCACAGCAACACCCATTGCCTGCCCCTTTGCTGCAGCGAACTTTAGTGGCAAGGGGCATATTTACAAGGTGGCGTTAAGCCATGTTAAGTGGCTTAGGGACAGCTTGTGAATATGTGAAATGGAGCAATGTCAGAAAAAGTGACGCTCTGGTGCCGTTAGGGGCTTGTAAATACGCCCCAAAGTTTTTGTAACTGCCTCAAGTAAAATGTTAAGGTAAGATTTTTAGTTTTGTGTCACAACCCATGAACAACACTCACCTGTGAAAACAGGACAGCTGAGGAGACAGTCTAACGAATGTCATAGGTGCACAATCAATCAATTAAGTAGTACTTATAAAGCGCAGCTTGTCACCCAACAGGGTATCCAGAGCTTGCTGCGGGTTGCAGTTGAAGAGCCAGGTCTTGAGCTCCTTCCTAAAGTGGGTCAGAGAGGGTGCGGTGCTGAGGTAGAGGGGGAGGGAGTTCCAGGCTTTGGAGGTGAGATGGGAGAAGGCGCGCCATCCAGTAGGACAGCGATATATGCGAGGGACCTGTGCGAGGGCTTGGTGTGCAGAGCGAAGGTTCTTAGGGGGTCGATGGAAGTATGGGTGGTGGCTCATGTAGGTGGGTCCTTGGTCATGGAGGGCCTAGTAGGCGTGGAGATTGAAATGCCATCTCTTCTGGACCGGGAAAAAGTGGAGGCCTTTCAGGTACTGTGTGATGTGGGCTCTCTTGGGCAGGTTGATGATCAATCTGACAGCTGCTTTCGGGATCATCTGGAGTCTTTGCATGAGTTTGATGGTGGTGCCTGCATTGAGTGTGTTGCCATAGGCCAGTCTGCTGGTGATGAGGGCCTGGGTTACCATCATCCTGTTGCTGATGGGGAGCCACTTGAAAACTTTGCGGAGTGTGTGGAAGCAAGCTGAAGGGACGGTGTTGGCCTGGCGTTTCATGGAGAGTTCGCTGTCTAGGATGATGCCGAGGTTGGTCATGTTGATGTTGTGTGATCTGACAATGTCTGCGACTGGTGTCATGTAGTTGTTGAAGAGTGTAGGACTGGGTGATGAGCCTTGGGATATACTGCAGATTTGTGTGTTTGGGTTGCGAGGTGAAGGGAGGGAGGCAGACTCTCTGGGCTCATCCCGTGAGGAAGGATGCCATCCATCTGAGTGCATTGTCTGTGATATCAATCTGGCATGGGCGGTCGATGAGTGTTTGGTGGGAGACGGCATTGAGGATGCCAGTGAGTTGGCAGCTGATCTTGTCTCTTCCGAGGTTGAAAGAGTGGTGGGGGCAGGAGTCGTGGGTGCTCCTGGGTGGATGGAGATCATAAGAATGGCTGTGTTCGATGTGCTTAGTTGTTCCCATGTGGTGAGCGGGTGGTCAGCGGTAGTGGTCGAGGGGAGCTGATGAAGTTGGAGGGTTGGGGATGGAAGATTTTGCAAATGGTTGCTCTCTTGTTATGGAATTGGTCAGCGAGGGCGTCACAGAGTTCCTGTGAGAAGGGTATAGAGTTTTTGGTGGCTGACTGGTAGCTGAACTCTCTGACGATGATGAAGAGTTCCTTGGCTGGGTTGGCACTGGTCTCAATCCAGTGTGTCAGGGTTTCCTTTTTTGCAGCTTTGATCTGGCAGTGGTAGTCGAATTTGGCTTGGCCGATGTGGTTCCTGGTGGTGCGCCATCTTCTTTCTAGTTGTTTGCACCTACGTTTTGATGTGCTGAGTTCCGGGGTGTACCATTTGGCTTGTTTGAAGGGGTTATGTGTTTTGCCTGGTTTGCTTGGAGCGACTTGGTCGGTGATGCTGATGATCCAGCCGTTAAAGTTCTGTACTGCCCGATTTAAGTTGGTGGTGTCTTTGGGCCGTGAAGTGCTGAGGGTGCCAGTCCATTGTTGCTGAGTGACCTTGGACCAGCTGCAGAAGGGGACGCTGTGGCAGTTGGGGTGCAGGGGCCAGATTTACTAAGCCCTTGTGTTGCTGTAGCATTGTGCAAGGTGACAATGGCAACACAAGGGCTTAAGTGAGATTTACTAAGCCACGCAAAGCCACGTTGCATCATTCTGCTTGGCTTAGTAAATCCAGAGTAACACAAGGTAGCACAAATCACTGCCTTGCGTAACTCTGCATTAGGAAGGAGTTCCATGGGTGGAGCACGGGTGTTCCCATGCATCCACCCAGAGCTTCTGAAACGTTCCTAGCAGAGGCATTACAAGGAGAAAATCTTAATTTCTCCATGTCATTTGCTCTTTCTACATGTGCTGCATTCTGTGGCCCACCTAGAAAGAGGAAAATGCCCCTAAAGATTATTTCTGTGAAGGCAGGTGTCTCCTCCTGCACAAAACCAATCCTGACTGTAACTCGGGCACTCTTGAACCATGGCGCTGTAAAAGAAACAGTGTCATTTGGCTCAAATGTTTCTCCCAATATGATTGCAAATTATGAACTGCTTCTTTAGCTTGGATTTTGCAGGAAACGAGGGAAAACTTCAAAGAATCATTTTGATTAAATGAAGCATTTATTTTAATCCAAGCATTATTAAACATATCTTTCCTTTAAATTTTTCTGATTTACCTTGTTACTTTTTTTCCACATGCCCACTTATTATATGACTACTTTCCTCTCCAGAGAACATAAGATGATTCAAACATTTTAGCTGTTCATTAGTGCTCTTTAATGGGAGATTTCTGTGCTTCCTGGGCTCCCTTTATCCCCACTCATATTTTACTATTTCTTTCAGCATTCACATTGACCTTGGCTACTAGAGAACTAAATACTGTAATAACATTGTCTTCAAGAGGAGAAGTTAGCATAACAGTTTGTATCAGAATGACTACTAACTTAAGATATTGGAGACATAACTGACTGTTCAACCATCAAATTGTGTTTGTGTACACGTATTGCTTGACAGGAACCAAGATCTAATTCCAATATCAGGAAGCAATGGTCACTTTTACTTTACAGATCTAATTCCAATATTAAGAAGCAATTGTCACTTATGCTTTAAAGATCTAATTCCAATATTAGGAAGCAATTGTCACTTATACTTTATAAAACTAATTCCAATATTAGGAAGCAATTGTCACTTATGCTTTAAAGATCTAATTCCAATATTAAGAAGCAATTGTCACTTATACTTTATAGATCTAATTCCAATATTAAGGAGCAATTGTTACTTATACTTTATAGATGAAATTCCAATATTAAGAAGCAATGGGCACTTTTACTTTATAGATCTAATTCCAATTTTAAGAAGCAATTGTCACTTATGCTTTAAAGAACTAATTCCAATATTAGGAAGCAATTGTTACTTATGCTTTATAGATCTAATTCCAATATTAAGAAGCAATTGTCAATTATACTTTATAGAACTAATTCCAATATTAGGAAGCAATTGTTACTTATACTTTAAAGAACTAATTCCAATATTAAGAAGCAATTGTCACTTATGCTTTAAAGAACTAATTCCAATATTATGAAGCAATTGTTACTTATACTTTATAGATCTAATTCCAATATTAAGAAGCAATTGTCAATTATACTTTATAGAACTAATTCCAATATTAGGAAGCAATTGTTACTTATACTTTATAGATCTAATTCCAATATTGATAAGCAATTGTTACTTATACTTTATAGATGAAATTCCAATATTAAGAAGCAATGGTCACTTTTACTTTATAGATCTAATTCCAATTTTAAGAAGCAATTGTCACTTATACTTTACAGATCTAATTCCAGTATTGAGAAGCAATGGTCACTTTTACTTTATTTAAGCACAAACATTTATTACGAAGTTCATAATCCAAAAATACATATGTGAACCTGCTGCTTTTATCTTAAAATATTTTACAGTTTCTGCATGCGTTATCTGAACACCCAACCAATGCACTGTCAAACAATGACATCTTATATAAAAGAAGGTCCTCACTCATCCATCTGTCTTTGATATGTATCTCACAAAGCAATCTAATAATTCTCATCCGCTGTCACAAACTGAAATTAAGAATAACTCAGGTTTGATATACAGGCGTTAAAATCTCACAGGATAATTAACCTTGCGCAACTATTACTAGATGTTATCATCTCAACTTTTTCATAACTGTGTCATTATATGATCTTTTTTATAGCCACCTGGAAAATAAATGTTTACCAAGATTAAATTGAAGGGTAAAAGCCTATCAACAAGAGTCTCAAAATTTAAATCAGAGAATGACATTTTGGTAAAATTCCAATAAACACCAAAAGAAAATCAAATCCTGTTAAATCTAATCATGTCACATACAGAAGCAATTTTTTCTAGTACTCATTAATGCAATAACTGGAAGCCTTGGCTTCTCATCGAAACAAGGGATCTACTTGGAACCCGAAATGTGAAATTGATAAATTTGCTATGTGTTTATAATGCTGTGTAGAGGAGTTCATGTTTAGATACAGTTGAAGGACACTTCCTCTGAGTTTCACTGTTTCTTATCATCTCATTCTAACACCTGACTCCCAGAGTATTGAAACTTACAACACATCGCCATATTCCAGAAGCTTGATAGGTTTGCTATATATATGTGCACTATTTTACTTGTGGGAAATCATCTTATTGGTGGTTGCTAGGGAAGGCAGCAAACCAATTTTCGTTAAGCACAGATTTTTGTTATAAATATATTTACAGATTATTCTCAAACATATAGGGCCATATTACGATGAGTCTTGGAAAGCCTCCGAACACGTTTCAGAAGCTTTCCAAGCCTCATGACGGTTTCAAAATCTACAGCCTCAATACAATGGAGGCTGTCGGTTTTGAATCTGGCCGGACATTACGGCTGGCTTTCGACGGGCCCAAGGAGCCCGCCTGCTAGTCGGAACCGGCACATAATCCCTATGGACATAATTTTACGCCATCTGGATTACGATGTCGGTTTCCAGCAGGGTTTCCCTTTGGTGCTTTGGGGGCCCCTAGCAGGGCCCCCATCAGCCAGCAGCCTCCAGTTGTTTCCCCTATGTTCATCTCTGCGCCGTGTGGCAGGCACCCAGAGGTGCCTGCCACGCGGCGCAGGGATGAACACAAACTCCCTTTTCTGTATTGGAGCTTGGAAGCAGCAGGTTTCTGACTGCAGCACAAGCCAACCACAGCACAAGCTCACATACAGAAAAGGGTGCTTGAGACCACACCAAGGGCCTCATTACGATGTCGGTCGGGAAGGCTCCGAATGGCATTCGGTTTGACCAAACCCGTGTCAGAAGCCAAGTTTCAGACCGACTCGGAAACCTTTCCAACCGACCGATTATCATACAAGGTAGTCGGTTAGTCATTCCGAATTGGTTCCGACCGGCATTCAGAGAGCCTGAGTCGTTTAGAGCCGAATTGTAGAGCTTTACGGGCCGCGCTTCCAACCGACCGATTGCGATGTTGGATTCCGACAGTCGATCAGTAAGACAAGGATCGGCTGTCAGAAACCGACTTTGAGGGCCTGTAGCAGGCCCCCTTCACCCTGGGGCCTTCGGTTGGGGCCCGAGGGGTACCCATGGGTCCCCTCTTTCCAACCATGCACAGTATGGCAAGAACCATGGGGTGCCTGCTACAGGGTACAAGGTTTTATGCACCGACACCTTTTTTTGATTGGAGCCTGTGTTGTCAGTCGGAACACAGGCTCCTATTGAACTCAATGGGAGTCCTACCGAACGGTGTTCGGAAACATCGTAATCAGTCGGTCGGACTCCCCGAACCCGAGTCGGTCGGAAACCATTCCGATAAGGAGTCGGTCGGAATGCTTTTCGACTGACATCATAATGAGGCCCTAAGTGCGGTCGCATCGCAATTCAGCGGTCGAAATAAGGCCCATAGTGCTTACGTTTTCTTCGCTCGTCAGTCCTAAGTAATATAATTATATTATGGGCTGTTTAAGAAGAGGGTAACAGTGTTAGAAAATGAAAAACGTCTGTTTAAAATAAAGGTTTTTATCAACCACATTTCTTGACTCAGGACCTGCTGCATCCATGTAAACAGAATGCAGCACACATAGAAAGAGGAAAAAACGATGAGAAATAAGGATATTTCTCCACGTTGCACCTCCCTAGTGCCAGCCCTGGGGTGGCATTAGACACATTCCCAGGTTTAGTATTCCTCGTAAATCTTGGAATGCTTCAGATTCCATTGGTGTTGTGTGGGAACACACACAGCAACACCTGGTTGAAAGGGGCACAAATTTACAAGGCCATAAAAAGCCAAGCAAAGTGGCTTTGTCTGGGCTATAAATATGCTTCTACACATTGCGCCACCGGAGCGTCAAAAAAGAGTCGCCCTGGCGGCGCAAAAGTGCCACTAGGGACCTCGTAAATGAGACCCTAAGGACAGAGAGAAACCAATTTAGTTCATCTGCATTTCTCTGTGAACTAGCCATGTCAATTACAGTTGGCATCATAATAAGATTTTGCCCTCTATAATTTTCCTAAGTGGGCTTTTAATTGACTGGAACTCATCCTGATATTTTATCCTAGGCCCATGCAGAATTATGGTTAAATTTATCTTACATCAATTCCCAAACGTACCGCAATTTTAAGACATGTTGAACAATAATATTCAAAATTGCTGTTTAACAAAAGCAGACTGTAGCTCTGCAAGAGGCATAAACCTTTTGTCTACCGTTAGCAGGGATAATTTGACAAATGTCCCCAATGTACAATACTCATAAAGTCAGAATCATATTTATGATATCCAGTATCTTTCACAGACTTGGAAAAACAGTCAACTTTAGTTTGGGAATAATTCTGTAAAGACCAAACAGGTGGGAGCAATCTTGTGTAAAGTATTATAATCTGGTGAATAAGATAGTTCAGTCTTTACCTAAGCCCATGCTGAAATGTTCTGTTATCTGAGGCTACAAAGGTCTTTGTAAAATGCTTAAAAGGATTCAGTTACAAAATACCGAAACCACAAATATTGTGTGACATAAATATAGTGTCACAAATATCGAGCACAAAAATATCGTTATCCTATACTCATAATTTAAATAACAAAAATATAGAATACAAAATATTGTTATAGACTAATATTGAACACAAAAAGATCATATTTTAATATTAAAAAAATTAAACATTGTAAACATATAGGGCCTAATTTGGCCATATAGGGATTAAGAAAAAGTCGGAGGCTTTCCAACCAACATCCAAGGTTTCAAATACGATTGCCGTATTACAATGACGCCGGTCAGATTTGAAACCGGCTGGCCAATTTGGCCGGCTTGCAACGGGCTCAGGGAGCCCGTCGGCTTGTCAGAATGCCACATAATCCTATACAGACAGCGTTTCGGCCGTCGGGATTATGATGTCGGTTTCCGACAGGCTTTCCATGTCGGGCATTCTGACATGGAAAGCCTGTCAGAAAGTGAATTTGGGGGCCCCTAGCAGGGCCTCCCCCTCTTCCACGTCCTCCGGTGGGGGCTCGAGGCCCCCTGTGAATCCCTGCACCGTGTGGCCTGTCACACAGTGCAGGGATTTACAGTGACTCCCATTTCTCTATGGAAGCTTGTGCTGCAGCCAGTTTCTGACCACCACACAAGCTCCCATAGGGAACAGGGAGTCTGCAACTGCACCATGTGCAGTCGCATCGTTATTGCGCTTTCAGACCGCCGACCCGAGGTCAGTCATTCAGAAACTGCAGGGATGTCAGTCAGAGGCAACTCCGACCGACATCCTAATCAGGCCCTAAATATATTAACAATAAACAGTTGCATAATATAAATTAAATATATTTAAATAATTAAAAATGATATATACATTTTATACTTATTCTAAAAAGATTTCATATATATATATATATATATATATATATATATATATATATATATATATATATATATATATATATATATATATATATATATATCCACGAACTCCTCGTAAGTTTTCTCAATCCTTCGAACACAAAGGAGCGTAGAGCACATCAAATTGGCGGTAGAATGCGTTTATTTTCCCCTCAGTACAGCGATGTAGCAGCCATTACGCGTTTCAGCCCCGGAGGGCCTTGATCACATGACACGCTCGTCATCAGTCACATGATTTTTAAACCATTTTTTTCTATTCGTTTTTTTTGTAATTTAAAGTGCAAGTGTGCTTCAAAGTGACAGTGCTTTATACCACATTAATACAGTATCAACAATGCGTTAGCTTTCTGACAATTCCCCAGATGTCAATATTTAAAACATTCACATGATAACATCAAGGGTTTAAATACCTTTTCAGGGGCAGAAAATGTCAATTCAGTGCAAAAATCGCAATTCAGTGCAAACAGAATGAAATCCTAGTGCAAATGACATTGAGTTGAACTGTGCAAACATTGAAAATTAAAAACAAATTGCCCACAAATAGTTTCTTTACTTATAATCCTATATATTTATATGTATGTTTAGTTAATCCAATATAATTTAAAATTATTATTAAAATTGTAGTTATAATTTATGTTACAATTTATAAAATGTTTGTAAACTTTAACAAAAAATGTAAATATATATATACACACACACACACAAATTACAAACTATAACAAATAAACTGGATTTTGTTTTTAAAAACATTCTCTGTTGTAAGCTAACCGTGGTGTGCAATGGATGCGATTTACGACCGAGCCAGTACGATGCACGTGTCGGACAGCCTGTGCGAGCCAGAGTGTTTGGCTCGCAAAACGTCAGGGTAGTTGTCTTTGGGGGTCTGCGTCGGACCCCCTGTGACCCGCAGCCCTACGACTCGGACACAGGGGGAGACCCAGGGGCCCCCCAACACAGGCATGTATGGTGCGGATGGCACCGACGCGTACCCACTGTAGGGGGCGCCCTTGCGCGAGACGTACCCATTCAGTCAATGGGAGCCCATGTACGCATCGTACGACCGGCTCCCATTGACTTCTATGGGAGTCTGACCGAACCGAGTCTGGCAGCATACGGCCGCATCGTACTCGCTCGGTCGGACTGCAGGACTCCGGCTCGGTCGGAAAACACCCCGGATCCGGCTCGGTCGGAGTGCTTTCCGACCCGGATCGGAATCGGCACCTTAGAATTAAAATATATACTAAAAAACATAAAAATAGTTTAAAAAAATATTATTAACAATATTTTTGTCAACGATATTAACAACACAGATATTTTTAACATCGATATTAACAACACAGATATTTTTAACATCGATATTACTTACCTTATTTTTGCAAACGATATTTGTGCATCATGATATTTCAAACTCAATATTTCTGCTCCTCTATTTATTTTTTTCTATATATTTTGGCTGAATACCAGTTAAAAGGGCCCACCAGAGCAATTACATGCATATCATATGAGGTTTGGCAAATATTCGTGGGACATGATGTAGTTTTCTCCACCACATTTCCAGGAAAATGTAGTTTCATTTTCAATATTTCTGTAATATAGTAGTCTCTTCTCACGTACCACTGTTTTACTGTCTTACCCATACTACAGTGATTATTTGAGTGCAAAACAATGCTTTAACTTTTATTAGAATATTGAAATGTTGTGAGATTCATTGAAAACATTGGAGTGCTTGGGCCTTCAAATGGTTGTTAAAGGCCAGAGCGCCAACATTCCAAAGTTGTTGTTCACAGCTGTTAGCTGTGAGTAAAGGCCTCACAGAGCCCAGTGGGATTCCAAGCCCCTCGGGCTCCATGAGGCCTGTTTTATTTGTTAGAACATTCTGCCCTCTAGTGGCAGAATGTTCTAATAGCCTTGTAGCTCTCAGTAGTTGGGCTATACCAGCATTTAAGTCCCACCCACTTGTTAAAGGGCCTTCAGCTCGGGCCTTTAAAGCTGGAGTGGGCCTTTTATGGCTGGTATAGCCCACAATGGGGGGCTATAATAAAGAAAAAAATGGGGTAACCCTCAACCCAGAATTGCAGTTCTTTGACTTAAGGCAGTGCTGCACCACAGTTGCTGAGCTGCCTTGCGTCAAAGGGAGAGAGAAAAAATGTGCCATACCTACTAGATTCGGTGCATTGTTTTCCTCTCCTCTGTTGCTTGCGCACTTTTAGCAGCCATGTGTCAATGCACACAACCTGCACCATAGTGTAAGGGTGTGTGCATTCCTTAAATTCTAGGGCCAAGATTTATTAATATTTTGCATTGTCGTTGCACCACTTTTTTGGTGTAGGCTTGAAGAAAAATGTCAGTTGGTATTTACCAACCCACACAAGGCTATGTAAGTCAGCCCTTACGTGGGTTAGTAAAGAAAATGTAGCACAGTGCAGCCCCTTGTGTTGTGTTGCATTACACTGCATCTGGGAGGCGTTCTATGGGTGGAACTTGGGCGTTCCTATACACCCACCCATGGATTTTGGCGCATTTGCAGATTTGCTAAAGGCAGTAAACCTGGGAAAGCATCAAAATGTTTGGCCTTCCCTAGTGAGGTGTAACAAGTAGAAATATCTTTAGTTCCCCTTCTTAATTCCTATATCTATATGTGATGCACTGAAAGAGGAATTTTCCTTACAGGATTGTTTTCCTGCAGGAGGTATCCCTTCCAGCAGAAAACAATTCCTGTCTATGATGCAGGCACCCTTCCTGCCTGGCGCAAGGGTGCCTGTGTGTGCGTTAGGCAGCCTCAAGTGCACTAGCACTAGGAGAGAGCTGAAAAGCTTCACATCTTAGTAGATATTGCGCTATTTAGCTCTCCTGTTCATACAACGCAGCACAGCATATCTGCATGCTGTCCTGAGTTGTATGATCTTTTGACAAATATGCACCTAGATTTTGTACTGGAAGGGGGTACTTGCTTTAAGGCTTTCCAACTTTGTATGTGTGCTGTATAATGCAGCACACATGCAAAGTTCCAAAAATAAGGAGACATGAAAACATTTCTTCTTGTTATCTCTGAATCAAAGAGGCATATGATTTTGACGCAAAACCCTATCTATCAATGTTTATCAATAGGGATTTTCATCGAAACCCATGGGTGGTTGAATTGGAATGCCCAAGCACCACGTATAGAACACCCATTTGATGCAAAGTCATGCGAAGCAGCACATCACACAACTATGCATTACTGTGGGATACTATCCAACGCAAATCCTAATTTGCATTGGCTAGTAAATCCCACCCTAACATTTTGTGCCGGGTTTGTGTTACAAAAGTGAGGCTAACCAGTGGAAAGCGTTATTAAATCTGGGCCTATGTCTTTAAAACAACTTGCTCCATTCGCATTCTTCCATCCACATAGAACTTTTCTCATTTGCATTTCCATGGTATTTACCCTCCAACATTAGAGTTTTCTTTTCATTACCTTAGTAGAAAGGAGGCACACCGCTCGCCACTTTTAATTTTCGTGACCAAATTTTCTAGTTTCATAATCTAAAGCTTCATCACTCGATTCGCTTTTAACATTTTATTATCATTAATATGAGTTTGCTTTTTAGCTATTTTTGACTTTTTCCCAGAAGAGATTAAATTACAGATTTGTGTATCTTTATATCATGTAATAACTCTTATAGAAGGTCTGCCATCCCTGACTTTCTAAAAGTCATTCTTTGCCGGTCTTGTCGTATTTTACAGGAGTGCATCAATTCTTTTTAACATTTTGACAGTTTTTCTATTTTATACTCTAACAGTTGTTGAAACGAAAACGGTTTTATATCAAATATGCTAAGAAATGACAAACAAAACTTCAACAAATAAACAGCTGACAAGCTTATTTCTGTTTGAGATTACTAGTGTCCTTCGGGCATTTGATTATTGTATTCAATATTGTCTACCTCAGCTTTTTTATTTTGTTTTGTTTTTAAGTTGAGCAACATCTTGGAGACATTGGGAAATCTTCCCTGGAAACACATTCCGCTCAATGCTTGCCATTGGCTTTGTGGTTTGTAACTCACATTTGCTTATTTTCTATTTGTTTTTGACTATCCAGTTTGAGTTGGTCCCTTACGTTTCCCAAACACTATTCACAGCATTTTTCCACCAGTACTGAATTTCTGTAAAGAGGCCTTTAAACCCTGTACTTATCTTGTCACATTTGTTGTGCATTCGTAGGCATAGGTCAAAAATATCCTAGGGAGCTTGGTGTTTACTTTTCTTTCTCTGACTTGTGAGAGGATTTAGGTGACAATCATGCTGGCTACTGGGGGTACGCTTGAGGAAGGCTCTACAGTGTTATTTTTTTTCTAGCACACAACAAAATTTAAATGTGTGTAAAAGAACTGTTACAATATTTCAGAATATATCAGAGTTTTAAAAGGCATAAATGAAGCACATTTTTTGGTAATTCTGAAGTGTGGTGGAAACAAATATTTTAATATGATTAAAACTAATCAATAAACTAGGTGATGACATTTGCTCACATGTGTGCGCTGTATACTTTTATCAGTAAAACTGTGTGTCTGTGCAAATGTCATGGTCATTTCAATTGTTGTCTGTAATGGCAGTGCACTACCACACCATGCAAAGTCCACTTTATCTCACTCCACTTGACTCTGCACCACTCCATGCCACTCCACACTGATTCTGCGCTCTACTCTGCACCACTCTACTCTATGCCTCTCTACTCTAGTCTACTCTACTCTATGCCAGTGCACTGTGCTCCAAACTACTCTACTATGCACCACTGCACAATTCGCCACTGCCCTCTAAACCACACCGCGCTACTCCACTCTGGAACAGTGCACTCTATGCCACTACACTCTATGGCAATGCACTCTACTTTGTACCACTCCACTCTATGCCGATCCACTTTATGCCAATCTTACTCTAATCTACTCTGAACTCTATGACAATGTACTCTACCATGCACCACTCCACTCTACTCTGAAACAATCTACTATGTGCCTCTGCTTTCAGCACCACTGCACTTGGTGCGACTGCACTCTGCGTCACTCCACTCTGCGCCACTCAATGCTACTGCACTCTACTCTGAATAATTGCACTCTTCGTCAATGCACTCAACTCCACCTTACTCAAAACCAATACGCTCCACGCCACTTCACTCTATGCCAATCTACTCTGCACCACTGCACCTTATGCCACTATACTCTACTCGGCAGCACTTTATGCCACTGCACTCTACACCATTGTATTCTATGTCACTGCACTCTTCACCACTCTATTTTACTCTGCACCACTGCACTCTAAGCTACTGCTTTCTATGCCACTCTACGCTGCCCCACTCCTCACGACTGCACTCCAAGCCAATACACTTTACGACACTCTACTATACATTCCTGCACTCTGCTAGTCTACTCTGCAACCCTGCACCCCCTGCCAGTTAACTCTACGTCCCTGCACTCTATGCCACTGGACTCTACTCTGCAAAACTTTACCTTACGTCGATGCACTTTACGCCACTACACTCTGTATCACTGCACTCTAACCCACAGCACTCCTCTACTCTGCATTACTCCATGTCACAGTAATCTGCAACACTGCACTCGCCACACCTGAACCCTGTGCCACTTTTGTCTGCACCACTGCACTCTGTAGCACTGGAATGTACTCTGCATCGCTCTACTCTATGCCATTCTACACCTTCTCTGCATTGATCCACTCAACATCACTGCACTCTATGACACTGCACTCTACTCTGAAACAATCTAGTCTATGCCACTGCACTCACAACAGTCTAATCCGCTCTGTGCCATTCCACTCTTTGCCACTCCCCGACACTCTATATTCTACACCTCTGCACTCTACACCACTTTACTCAAAACTAATACACTCTATACCACTGCACTCTACGTTAATCCACTCTGAACCACTGCACTCCACTTTACTCTACGCCACTGCACTCTACACCAATTAACTTTATGCCACCCTACATCTCTGCACTCTACACCACTCTACTCTGCACCACTGCACTCTATCCTGTACCACTTTATGCCACTCTACTGCACTCTTTGCCAATGTACTCTACGCCATTGCCCTCTATACCACTACACTCTACTGTACACCACTACACTCTTTAACATTGCACTCTACATCACCGCAGTCTACCCGTCTCTATTCTGCACCTCTCTACTCTATGCCAGTGCACTCTACCCAACTATGCTATGCATCACTGCACTGTTCACAACTGCACCCTACACCACTGTACTCTACATCACTCCACGCTACTTTGCACCACTCCACTCTATGCCACTACACTCTACCCAGCACCACTCCACTCTATGCCACTTCTCTTTACTCTGAAACAATGTACTCAACGCCACTGCACTCTGCACCACTCTACTCCAATCTGCGCCACTCTACTCTGTCCCACTGATCTCTACGCCACTGTACTTTATGCCAGTACTCTGTCACTCCTTTCTTCCCTGCACCACTCCATTCTACCCTGCACCTCTCCGCTTCACTCCACTCTGAACCAATCTAACCCACGCCACTGCACTGCACATGGTATTTACCTTTCAGCATTAGAGTTTTCTTTTCATTAACTTGGTGGAAAGGAGGCACACCGCTCGCCACTTTTAATTTTCGTGACCAAATTTTCTAGTTTCATAATCTAAAGCTTCATCACTCGATTTGCTTTTAACATTTTATTATCATTAATATGAGTTTGCTTTTTAGCTATTTTTGACTTTTTCCCAGAAGAGATTAAATTACAGATTTGTGTATCTTTATATCATGTAATACCTCTTATAGAAGGTCTGCCATCCCTGACTTTCTAAAAGTCATTCTTTGCTGGTCTTGTCGTATTTTACAGGAGAGCATCAATTCTTTTTAACATTTTGACAGTTTTTCTATTTTATACTCTAACAATTGTTGAAACGAAAACGGTTTTATGTCAAATATGCTAAGAAATGACAAACAAAACTTCAACAAATAAACAGCTGACAAGCTTATTTCTGTTTGAGATTACTAGTGTCCTTCGGGCATTTGATTATTGTATTCAATATTGTCTACCTCAGCTTTTTTATTTTGTTTTGTTTTTAAGTTGAGCAACATCTTGGAGACATTGGGAAATCTTCCCTGGAAACGCATTCCGCTCAATGCTTGCCATTGGCTTTGTGGTTTGTAACTCACATTTGCTTATTTTCTATTTGTTTTTGACTATCCAGTTTGAGTTGGTCCCTTACGTTTCCCAAACACTATTCACAGCATTTTTCCACCAGTACTGAATTTCTGTAAAGAGGCCTTTAAACCCTGTACTTATCTTGTCACATTTGTTGTGCATTCGTAGGCATAGGTCAAAAATATCCTAGGGAGCTTGGTGTTTACTTTTCTTTCTCTGACTTGTGAGAGGATTTAGGTGACAATCATGCTGGCTACTGGGGGTACGCTTGAGGAAGGCTCTACAGTGTTATTTTTTTTCTAGCACACAACAAAATTTAAATGTGTGTAAAAGAACTGTTACAATATTTCAGAATATATCAGAGTTTTAAAAGGCATAAATGAAGCACATTTTTTGGTAATTCTGAAGTGTGGTGGAAACAAATATTTTAATATGATTAAAACTAATCAATAAACTAGGTGATGACATTTGCTCACATGTGTGCGCTGCATACTTTTATCAGTAAAACTGTGTGTCTGTGCAAATGTCATGGTCATTTCAATTGTTGTCTGTAATGGCAGTGCAAAGTCCACTTTATCTCACTCCACTTGACTCTGCACCACTCCATGCCACTCCACACTGATTCTGCGCTCTACTCTGCACCACTCTACTCTATGCCTGTCTACTCTAGTCTACTCTACTCTATGCCAGTGCACTGTGCTCCAAACTACTCTACTATGCACCACTGCACAATTCGCCACTGCCCTCTAAACCACACCGCGCTACTCCACTCTGGAACAGTGCACTCTATGCCACTACACTCTATGGCAATGCACTCTACTTTGTACCACTCCACTCTATGCCGATCCACTTTATGCCAATCCTACTCTAATCTACTCTGAACTCTATGACAATGTACTCTACCATGCACCACTCCACTCTACTCTGAAACAATCTACTATGTGCCTCTGCTTTCAGCACCATTGCACTTGGTGCGACTGCACTCTGCGTCACTCCACTCTGCGCCACTCAATGCTACTGCACTCTACTCTGAATAATTGCACTCTTCGTCAATGCACTCAACTCCACCTTACTCAAAACCAATACGCTCCACGCCACTTCACTCTATGCCAATCTACTCTGCACCACTGCACTTTATGCCACTATACTCTACTCGGCAGCACTTTATGCCACTGCACTCTACACCATTGTATTCTATGTCACTGCACTCTTCACCACTCTATTTTACTCTGCACCACTGTACTCTAAGCTACTGCTTTCTATGCCACTCTACGCTGCCCCACTCCTCACGACTGCACTCCAAGCCAATACACTTTACGACACTCTACTATACATTCCTGCACTCTGCTAGTCTACTCTGCAACCCTGCACCCCCTGCCAGTTAACTCTACGTCCCTGCACTCTATGCCACTGGACTCTACTCGGCAAAACTTTACCTTACGTCAATGCACTTTACGCCACTACACTCTGTATCACTGCACTCTAACCCACAGCACTCCTCTACTCTGCATTACTCCATGTCACAGTAATCTGCAACACTGCACTCGCCACACCTGAACCCTGTGCCACTTTTGTCTGCACCACTGCACTCTGTACCACTGGAATGTACTCTGCATCGCTCTACTCTATGCCATTCTACACCTTCTCTGCATTGATCCACTCAACATCACTGCACTCTATGACACTGCACTCTACTCTGAAACAATCTAGTCTATGCCACTGCACTCACAACAGTCTAATCCGCTCTGTGCCATTCCACTCTTTGCCACTCCCCGACACTCTATATTCTACACCTCTGCACTCTACACCACTTTACTCAAAACCAATACACTCTATACCACTGCACTCTACGTTAATCCACTCTGCACCACTGCACTCCACTTTACTCTACGCCACTGCACTCTACACCAATTAACTTTATGCCACCCTACATCTCTGCACTCTACACCACTCTACTCTGCACCACTGCACTCTATCCTGTACCACTTTATGCCACTCTACTGCACTCTTTGCCAATGTACTCTACGCCATTGCCCTCTATACCACTACACTCTACTGTACACCACTACACTCTTTAACATTGCACTCTACATCACCGCAGTCTACCCGTCTCTATTCTGCACCTCTCTACTCTATGCCAGTGCACTCTACCCAACTATGCTATGCATCACTGCACTGTTCACAACTGCACCCTTCACCACTGTACTCTACATCACTCCACCCTACTTTGCACCACTCCACTCTATGCCACTACACTCTACCCAGCACCACTCCACTCTATGCCACTTCTCTTTACTCTGAAACAATGTACTCAACGCCACTGCACTCTGCACCACTCTACTCCAATCTGCGCCACTCTACTCTGTGCCACTGATCTCTACGCCACTGTACTTTATGCCAGTACTCTGTCACTCCTTTCTTCCCTGCACCACTCCATTCTACCCTGCACCTCTCCGCTTCACTCCACTCTGAACCAATCTAACCCACGCCACTGCACTCTATGCCACTGCACTGTACTCCCATTCAGCTCCTCTCAGTGCCACTGCACTCGACGCCACTCTACTCTGTACAACTCTTCTCTACGCTACTGTGCTCTATGCCACTTCACTCTATCCTGCACCACTCCACTTTATGCCACTTCACTCTACTCTGAAACAATCTATTCTATGTCACTGCACTCTATGCTACCACACTCTACACCTCTCTATTCCACTGTGAGCCAATCCATGCCACTGCACTCAATGCCACCCTACGCCAATGCACTGAACACCATTTTACTCAAAACCAATGCACTGTATGCCAACTACTCAGTACCACTGCACGCTGCACCACTCTCTTCTACTCTGCACCACTGTACTATATGCCACAGGTCTCTGCACCACTCTCCTCTATGCCACTGCACTCTACGACACTCTACTCTGCAAGACTGCACTTCATGCCACTGCATGCTACGCCACTCTACTCCATAACGTGCTGTCACTGCACTCCACTGCTCTCCGTACCGCTTTAATCTATGTCACTGCACTCTATTCCACTGCACTCTACTCTGCATGACTCAACTCTACGCCACTCCACTGCACTCTATGCCACTTGACTCTAAAATAATCTACTCAACTCTATGCCATTACACTGGCCTACATAATTTCCACTCAATGCCACTCCACTGTACGTAAATAAACTCCCTCTACGCCACTCCACTCTACAACACTCTACTCCACTCTGTGCAACAAACTCTACGCTACTCCATTCTGCTCTACACCACTCCATGACATTCTATGACACTCCACGCTACAACACTGTACTCCACTCTGACAGTCTACTCCACTTTACACCACTTAACTCTATTCCATTTTATTCCCTTCCACTTGGCAACATTCTTCTCCCTCCATGACACTCCACAACACTCCACACCTCTCCATGACACTCCACTTGATTCCATACTGCTCAACGCTCCTCTACACCACTCCATAACAGCCCACTTTACGACATGCCACTCCACTCTCCTTTACCCCACTGACTTTAAGCCATGCTGAACAGCAGCCACGAAGGTGTTCAACATAGCAAACAATTTTGGCAAAGCCAATAGCTTTTGCATAGGTGAGACTGATTGGCTTTGCCAGTGCTTGTTAAGTTATGAGCTTAGATTCTTCTTTACAGATCATTGTGCACGCATGTAGCTTTAGGCCCACTTCCATTTTAAGGGCCCAGGGCAAAGGGCTCCTTCCTGTGTGTCCACATTATCTCTTACCGGATCATGTCACAACTGTGGACTTCAGTTAATCTCTTATAGACTTTGCCAGCTTTTCTATGTGTTCATGGCTGTCTTTAATTGGTTTTCTTAGCTAGGTCTAACAACATCGTGTCCCCTAGGTTTCAGTCCATCCTACCTCGTGTTTATTTTTGTATCATTAAGAATATGCCATTTTCGACTATTCCCCATTTCCGTAGGTCCTCCACTCATGTCCACCTGGTAGGTGCAGGAGTCACTTTCCATGTCAGAGCTATTTTCCTCTTGACCAGAATACATGCCAAACCTATGTATTTATTTGTGGTTCTTTGTTTTTTAACCATCGAAATGTGCTGTAACAGGAATGCCCATGGATTGCATGTTACCTGTCTCCCTGGGAGTTCAGATATGGTGGTCACCAAATTAGCCAAAATTTTCTGATTTTCCCACACTATATTGTATAAGTCTATTTCAAGTGATTTGCATCTAGGACTGGAGTTTCCTCCTTCAGAATAGATTCTATAATTTGGAGGATAAATGCGTAGGCAATTAAATAGGGTTATTTGACGCTGGGATTTCCAGGCACGTTTTTAATCTATTCCACACTGTGTCCCCATTCTGCATCTGTGACCTCAATTCCCAGTCTCATGTCCCACAGTGTTCTGGTCCTAGTGATGCTAGCCAGGGAGAGCTTGAGGAGCTCTCTATGAAAAGGGAAATGGCTTGTCTGCCTTCCCGTTGCACTAAGAGGAGCTGCAACTGTTTGGATTTTGATGGTTCTTCTACCCCTATACCTCACGTGAGGTTAGCGTCTTTTTTTAGAGAAGTGCGCTTCATGAAATGCAGTGGCGGCTGGCAATTACGGTGATTGGAGAGGCAGGCAAATGGGTGAATACATTAAAAAAATACATAAATGAGATAAATATAAAAAGGTACATACATGTTTTCCTGAAACACGTCCTACTCGCTCCAGTTGTCTTCTATTCCTGATGTCACATCCAGCTGGGCTTAACCAATCCTGGCACTTCTCTCATGCTGTTAACTTGTATCAGAGCAGTGCCAGGATTAAAGGGAGCAGACTCTCTGCGCTCCCGATGAACTGGAAGCCTATGCTTCCTCTCATCTCAGTGGTGTAAGACCTCTAGGTTGAGAGGTTTATAGTGTGCATGTCAGGCTGGCCATAGCAAGATGGCCGGCAAAAGTGACATGCGCACTATAAGCTAGTGCAAAGGCAGCCCACCACAGCTGCTACTGAGCAGGTCCTGCCCCATTCTGAGACTTGGTGCAGGGCAGGTTGATGGAAAATATTTTAATTGTTCCTATCTGGGGCTTTTCTGGGGGCAATTAAGTGGGGTGAGGCTAATCAGCTCAAATGGAGGAGCAGGCCCTAATTAAATGTTGTAATGTTATCATGTACATTTCTCTTATTTCAACAAATGTTTGAAAACACCATTTAAATACAGATTTCTGCCAGCACCTAGCCTATGTGGGTCCGTCATTTGGGGCAGATTTGCAAACATTTTGGAGCTAATTCCAATCCTGGAACAAGGCTGTATGAATCGTCGTACGGAGCGTTTTCTCCATACAACTCGTACCCGGTATACTGTCCATACAACCTGGGAAGTACGATTCGTACAGAAAGCCTATTTCCGTAAGAATCGTACATAAGACCATACGGGTAAAAAAAAACTACGATTCTGATCCGGAACAGCCTGTACGCGACGTCCGTACGTATGTAAGCAGCGTTTTACGGCCCAGCAAGTACGATTCGTCCCTACGTCACTCCGTACGGCTCTTTTTTTACGGAAGCCAATAACAGCCGTAAAAGCTGAGTCCCCAGGGGTACGAGTCGTACAGGCATACACCCCCCGTACCCTCCGCGCGTATGTACGCACCGTAACCCCCGCGCATATGTCCGCACCGTACCCCCGCGCATATGTACGCACCGTACCCCCCACGCGTATGTACGCACCGTACCCCCCTCGCGTATGTATGCACCGTACCCCCGCGCGTATGTACGCACCGTACCCCCCGCGCATATGTACGCACCGTACCACAAATGCGCGGGGGTACGGTGCGTACATACGCACGGGGGGCCTGTACGACTCGCACCCCGGGAACAACTTTTCCCGGGCTATTAGTCATACAAACTTCGCTTCGTAGCGGGTAAAGTCATTCCCCGTGTACGGGACATTTTCCGTACGAATCGTAAATCGTAAAGCCGGTCCGGATCGTACTTGTACGCTTGGACTGTATTTTTACGATTCGTACGGAAAAGTGTCCGGGTACGTCTCGTACAACTTTTCCCAATACGATTCGTACGGATCGGGCCGATCCGTATGTACTTTTTCCCGTACAAATCGTACTTCACCGGTCGGACGTGACTTGTACGATTCGTACGGAAAAAAATACGGATACGAGTCGTACGGAAGAATAAAATACAGGATCGGAATCGGCCCCTTTGTGTCATGGCTGCACCTCTTTTGATTTCCGCAACCAAGATGCAAATACTAGTAGAAATTTACAAAGCCACACAAAGGCCGATTTGTAGGACCTTGCATGGCTTTGTAAAAAAAAAAAAACAAGTACCGCAAAGCAGGGAATAGCGCTGCCTTGTGTTACCTTGCACCAGGGAAGCGTTCCATGGGTTAAGAAAGGGTTTCCCGTGCATTCACCCATTGATATTGATGCAGCTCCAGATTTACAAAGGTCTGTAAATATGGGATTTTTCCAAACTGGTGCGCCTCCCAGACCCAGGCGTAACAAGGTTTGTCACTTCCTTTTTGTATGTGTGATGCATTGTGCAGCACACATAGAAAAAGGAAAACATCTTTATGGATTGTTTTTGTGCAGGAAGATGCCCCTTCCTGCCGAAAAACAATCCTGCACATAATGCAGGCACCCTTGCAAGGAGGCCTGCATTGGTGCTAGGCTGCACACAGTGCACCAGCATGAAGAGTGAGCAGAAGTCTGCCATATCTTGGTAGCTAGGGCTCATTTCTGCTTTCTCCGTTTCATGCAACGCAGCACATCAACTTTGTTTCCTGCCCTGTGGAGTGTGAAATCTTAGTAAATTTGCCCCCAAGTTTTCAGCATTTCTCAAAAGTATGTAGACACCAGAATGGGATCCTAGGTGTGTATATTTGTTCAGCACCTTCGAGTGTTCTGCATCTTTCCCACAACTATTTGTTGCACCTAACAGGGTTGGGGCAATTAGTCACCATCCCTTCACCTGACAGCAAAGCTTCGTCAGGTGATGCAGCACTGAGCACTGTTGTGAGCTTCTGGCTCTCTGCCTTTCCCCCATCTTTGAACCCTCTCATGAGCCACTGCAGTTGGGCTGCCAGGTAATATTTTTCTTAACAGGATTCCTATCCTGCCTCCAGCTAGGGGCACTTTGCCCACAGCTACTTTTTGTCTACCTATATTCCAGGTCCAATCCGACTTTGGTGTATTACTATCAGGAGAATAGTAAAGTAATACAGAAATCTGGAAATTACTATTTTTAGACCTGGCATCTTTTTGAGTGGTTTCCCTTGTTTTTGTTTCTACTGACCTGCTGTTTAAGACTGTGTGTCGAACGTCGTTTTTCTGGTTTTAGGACCCTGGGCAATTTACCACTTCTGTCCAGTGTTAAATTGCATGTGCTCTGTGTCTAAAATATAATGGCATTTGGTTTCTCCATGATTGGCATATTTGATTTACTAATAAGTCGCTAGTCTGGTGCACTGTGTGTTCCCAGGGCACGTAAATCAAATGCTACTAGTGGGCCTGCAGCACTGATTGTGCCACTGACATGAATAGATCTTCAAACCTGTCTCAAACCTGCCACTGCAGAGTCTGTGTGTGTGCAGTTTTAAACTGCCAATTCAATCTGCCAAGTTCACCTACTTGCCAGGCCCAAACCTTCCCTTTTATTCATTGTAAGGCATCTCTAAGGTAGGCCCTAGATAGCCCCATGGGCAGGGTGCATTGTATTTAAAAGATAGGACATGTACTTTGGTTTTCTACCTATCTTGGTAGTGAAAAACTGATACAATTGTTTTTCACTACAGCAAGGTCTATCTCTCCCATAAGTTAGCATTGGAGCTGCCTTGTACCATTTTACAAGTATATCTTCAAATTGGGAGCAGATAGAATATTGGAGTTTGGTGTCTCTGGACTCACTATTTAAAAATACTTCTTTGAGTGAAAAATTGCAGGTCTGAAATGTCACTTTTAGAAAGTGGGCATTTTCTTACTTATCCATTCTGCACCTCTACCTGTCCCTAGAATACACGTCTGGTTTGGATGACAGTTGAGCTTTGTGAATTCACTCTAGACAGCCACACACAAAGGGAGCTGAAGTGTGCCCTGCATATCCTGATGGCCCATCACCTGGCTGATGAGCCTTCTGTGCTAGAGTGGTGGAAGGGGCTGATACTTGCATGTGAATAGGGCTGTCCCCACACAAAGAGCTGCACACCCCTCTGTAGTGTGTCTGGAGCCAGGAAGGGCAGGGTCTTGTGCACTACAAAGACCTTTCTTTGAAGTCTCCCTACTTGAAAGGCTAAAATGGGTGCAAGTACTGGACCTCTGATACCATATACTCACAACACTTCTGGACTGTAGACATTCTGCCAGAAAGAAGAGCTGTTGTGCTGCCAGGAGAGACTGCCTATTTGCTCCTTGCTTAGCTGTGTTGGCCTGCTGCTTCTAGCCTGGGTGTGAGAAGGCTAGACTTTAATCTCTATATCCTGCATCTCTAAAGGTTCTCCGAGGGCAGGATGGGCTTGCCTCCTGTTTCACAAGTCTCAGGGATATCAATGTCTTCCCCTACATCTTGCTACCAGCACCTGGGTTACTCTGATGTGAGTCCTATTCTGCCAAATGGTGCTAAATTAAGTCCTGAGCCCTTGAAGGTGAATTTGGTGCTGCAACCAAGAAATCAACTCCAAAGCGTTAGTTTCGAACCAGGTCAGTTCTGCGAAATTGACGCATCGCTGTTGCCTGCACCAAAGCCGTGGACACCACTCACCGAGTGAGCGACGCAATGACCTCGACTTTCAATGAAGCCCCAACTTTGCTGCAACGCCCTTGCAGAACTGTCGAGTCCGACACAGCCCTAGTCCTGCATGGCTCTCGACCAATACATTGCCTTCAGCCAGCCATGGCCCGTATAGGGCGTGCTACCGGGGCGGTGACATGGGGCGGGGGAGGGGCAGGGTGGGGGGGTTGTAAAATGCGGCATACAGCCGATTTCAGGTACGTAATGGAAAAAGAAAAAAAAGAATTTCGTTGCGCGCGCTGCATCGCCAAATGCGATGCAGCGCGCACCACAATTTGTTTTTTTCCCCGTTACTTACCTGAAATCAGCCGTATGCCGCATTTTACAACCCCCCACCCTGCCCCTCCCCACGTCACCGCCCCGGTAGCACGCCCTATACGGGCCGTGGCTGCCTTCAGCTCAGCGCTTCGTCTTCGACACAGAAGAATTGACATGCCGCGGTCTCAACATCGACGCACCATCAACAACGCATTGACTTCCGGAACCGAGGTCTCGCACCAGCAAACGATACATCACCTCCTCTGCGCACCGCATTGTACTCAATAGTTAAAGTCTCAACGACCCTGCACCATGTTAAGGAACCAACGCCTTGCATGCACCCATGGCGCCTTACCTGCACTGCACCATGAATCATCTTTAATTTCTGACGCATCCAAGGTACTGTAAGGGATGTGCGTGATTCCTGTATCCAGCCCATGCTCCATTGTGGTCGGGCTGATCTTTTGGATTTGTCCCAGTCAAGCACAACCAGAGAGCCCCATTTGGAACTATAGACTTCTAAACACTGCATTTTGATTTAATCTTGAAAAAAAATCATATCTTGACTTGTCTATGTTGGATTGTTGCCAGTTTTGGTCTTGTTTTACTCCGGGAAATATTGGCTATTTTTCTAAACTGGTGTGGAGCACTTTTGTGGTGCTTTCAATGTGTTACCATGTGTATGTGTGCACAGATACTTTACAGATTGCCTCTTTAGTTTAGCCTGACCACTCTGTGGCAAGCTACAAGAGGGTGAGAAAAGGTAAACTTTTAGGGGCTGATTATGAGTCTGAGGGTCCGAGGACATCCAGACTCGCGGGGGCGCGGTGATGGTGGTCTCTCCACTGCCCTATTTTGAGTTGGGCGGTGGGACCACCACAGCCCCGCCACATCCACCAGGGAACCGCTGTTCCCTGGGGGTGTTGCGGTGATGTAGGGCATCAATATGCTTGGTGGGACCGTCGCGGTCTCGCCAAGCATATTAGGAGTTTCCTCTCTGCCAGGGTTTTCATGGGGTTCCTTCTCCATGAAATCCCTGGCGGAGAAGAAATAAAGGTGGCCTAACAGGGCCCCCTGTGCCTCTGTGCCCTGGGGATGCACGCCTGTGTGCATGCAAACCAGTTCTTTCACAGCATGGACTTTTCAGTCCATGCTGTGCAGGAACTTTTTTACGCGTTCCTATTGCGGTGCCTGTTTTTAAAGGCACTGCCATGCGAATACCAAAACAAGCCCGTCAGATAGAAGGAAACTGCTAATCTGGTGGGCAGCTTCACCAGGGGTTTGGCAGTGTGGCAGCTGGGAAGACCCGGTGCCGCACCGCCATACTCGTAAGTGGGACTTAAATGTGTACAACACCAACCCTGGCTTGTATTGTGGTTCCTACTTGGACAGGGTTTATAACAACTATAATTTTGGAAGTAGCTATCCTGCCCATGGGAGATGGGAGAGACTTCCAAAAAACAGTCCAGCTCCTTGCTGCAGACGGTGCTCTACAGATGTAACCTGTCACTAGCAGATTATATGTATGGTAGATTTGTACCTTTAGGTATTTGAAGGATTTCAGCTCTCATCTGATCTGGGTTATTCACGTTCTACTTCACCTACCAGCTTGCGAGGTTAGAGACATGATTTATCCCAGTTCATCTTGAGCCCTTGCAATTTCGACTAACTCCTTTAGGGGCATATTATCAAGAAACGGCGTTAAAATTATCGCCACCCCTTTAGCGGCAGAAAACTGCCGCTAAAGTGGCTATAATGGGCTTGATAATATGCCGCAGAGAATTCGAATAGAAGCCCATGTTGACACTAGAACGTGGGCTTCTATGGGAATTCTCCAGGGCATATTATCAAGCCCATTATCGCCGCTATAGCGGCAGTTTTCTGCCGCTAAAGCGGCGATAATTTTAACGCTGTTTCTTGATAATATGCCCCTTAGAGCGTCAATGGCAGCGTTAAGTCCCTCTGCACATCACACAGATGCAGTAATTGAACATATGCATAGACTGATATCTTAGAGTGCTTGTCCCCCGCTAGTATCTCTCATTTGGGGCCATCTCTTTAAAGAAACTTGCTAGTGGTTCTAGGACGAACAAGAATAATATTGGTGATAATGGGTATCCATGCCCAGTACCTCTGCTCACCTCCCATTGCTCTGATATAACTCACCCGGCTTATCAGTGGTATGCACCCTATGGAGTATCTTTCTAGAAAATAACTGTATTATCCTGTGTCCTGAATCTTGTAATGCAGCTCAATTTATTTATGAAATATTTTCTGAATGGCGGCACGTGACATTAGCTATTAACGCCGTGCTCCGCCATTCTTTTGTAAAGATGCCCTAAAGTTTTGTGACTCACGCATGCTCTAGCCATGACTTTTCTATATAGTAGGTTCTGCAAGTTTAGGATTACATGCCTAACCCCATTTTCTTATTGTTGGCAAAAAGGTATTGATAATAGAGGGTGCCAAAGACTTTTTTGATGTCAAATGACACCATGACTGGTGTCGGTATTGCATCCGGTATCACATCCATGACAAAAAATAGTTGCCTCAAATTATAAAAGAAAGGTTCGCCACTCTAGAATGGACCTTTCTTGGTCATGATGAATTAACTCTAGGATAATGACCAGGACTCGGTCAGCAGACACTTTTTCCAGTATAAACCCAGGGGCAGATTTACAAGAAAGTGACGCATCTGTACAGATGCATCACTTTCCCTGCACCACCCTTAGAAACCCTTGCGCCACCATAGAGGCACCGGGGCAGATTTACAAGCCCCTTGCGCCTCATTTACGCCGCCGTTGCGTCACTTTTGTGACGCAGCGGCGGCGCAAATCCTGCGGCATGGTGCGGGGTACTTACAACGTGACGCATCTGGGAGATGCGTCCCGTTGTAAAGCCCTGCGCCACATGTAGGCGTTCCTGCGCAGGGGGGGCGTTCCGTCGCAGGAACGCCTCTTAAAAGTGGCTGAGTGAAATCTACAAGATTTCACTCAGTCACTTTTAGGCCCATGCTGCGTCAAAACCCTTCGCCTGCCTGAAGCAGACATAAGGATTGATGCAGCATTAACGAGATAGGGCTCCCCAGAGCATTGCTGGAGTTGCGTCGCAACTCCAGCAAGGCGCCACTTTTACGGCACAGATGCACCAAGCATGTGTCCCGTTTTTGCCCCATGGTGCGCCGTATTGTAAATGCGGCGCATCAATGGTGGCGGAGCTGTGGCGCACAATAACTGGCGCATCCCTGCTGATATGCAGGGATGCGCCAGTTATTGTAAATATGCCCCACCGTATTTACAATACGGCGCACTATGGCGCAAGGATTGACAGATGCGTCAGAAATTCTGACGCATCTCTTGGCAGAAAAGTCACGCATGGCTGGAGTCGTTTCGCAAGGATGACGCAACTCCAGCAATGCGTGTTGAGGCCTATTTCCACTACACTGCATCACTACTTACGCCTGCTTCAAGCAGGCGTAAGGTTTTGACGCAGTGGCATCATAAAAGTGGCGCAATGAAATCTTGTAGATTTCACTGAGTCACTTTTACGAGACCTTCCTGCGTGGGAACGCCCACCCTGCATACATTATACCTGACGTAGGCATAATGTGACGCAGGGCTTTACAACATGACGCATCTCCCTAGATGCGTCACGTTGTAAATAGGCCGCATTGTTTGCACTGCTGTTCCGTCAAAAACGTGACGCAACTGCAAAAGTCACGCAAGGGGCTTGTAAATCTGCCCCCCAGTTTGGGCAGCACCGCTATTAAAGCTTCCTTTGCAGTCTGTGGAAAAGCTGATTTAATATCAACATCAGTTGATATTGGATACCCAATGACTTAATCATAAATTTCAATATTGACAATAAAGTTATTTTTAAATATATAAATCGTAGGAGATAAAGGTTGGCCCATCAGCCTGGGAGCAATTACATTACTATGGAATTTAGCAGAAAATTCAGCATATTGCATGTTTTCTTTTTGTTACTCGAGTGATACTTTGGAAAATGTACTCATAGAGCTATCAGAGAGAAGAAAATCAACGTTGGGTTGGGAAGTTTAGGTAGAAGGAATCGCTTCATAGCCCCTTTTCTCAAAACCAGCGATACAACAGAATGAAAGGTAGGACATACTTTTATTTGCAAAACCTTCTTTAAACACGTTACTGCCCATGGTACAAAAAATTGTCTAATTCGAGTCGATTACCAAACCCTCCTCGTTCTTTTCTTAACAACATAAGGAGAGGAAGCGTGAATTCGTGCAACTATCATAGTGGGAAAAACTATACAAGACCTACAACTCTTTATACTAGAACGAGGAAACAAATTATTAAAGCTGCAAATAAGACTCAAGATTTAAGTGAAAAAAATAGAATGAATTCATTTTTGTTTTGTGATTCGCTCGAAAACTTCTCTCTTATGAGATCAAAGCATCATGCCCACTTAAAAGAAATATCATAATTCAAGAAAACTGACAGCTCTAAAGTTAGGAAGAAAGAATATTTTCCAACAGAAAAATAAGAAAGCTTCAGAGGTTGAAGCTCCCCATCTCACGATCCGACAGCCTGTCAGCCACACCTCTACTCTGCCACATCACAGACAGTATGCATTCCCGAATGAAGCTGTGAATGGCTTTGGGCGGGGCCTGGGCGAGAAGGAGGTGACGAAAGAGAGTGGTGGGCGTGCCAATGCAAACCAGCTCAACCTTATAGTTGTTTATCGCGTACAGGCTGTAATCACACAACTCAAGAAGCAAACGTGATTTGTGTAGACAAAATCTATGGTCTCAAACAGAGCTTTAAAAGATGGCGGTGGGGTGGGCATGGGCAGGTGGCCAAACATGCAGGTGGACTCACTTTGGCACACTCACCGTGTTGCACGTGTTTAGGTTATACAGAGCTACATTCTCAGCCATTAGCGACTTAGACATATGTTTGTAACCTCGAAAGGCTGGCACACATCAGTTACCTGGGGGAGGGTGGTGGGGCTACTAATCTGTTTTGTCCTTTTTTCTTTAACCCGGGAACCGGATGGTGGCAGGGCAGAGGAAAAGACGGAGGTGAGAGGAGAAGACGGATGAAGAACGGTGGAGTAAATGTAGTTATATACTGTATGCATTTAACTAACATGACCTTTTCCCTTCACAGGTAAAAGGTCAATGGGATAGCTTGTGCACTTGTCAAGTTTGTTACCAATGACTTACAAATAAATTGGGCTTTGTGGAAGATGATGACTGATGTATCTACCCCTCCCATGGGAGGGGGAGTTTGAGGAGCCAGGCATTATTTGCCATGTCAGGTTTTGAGAATTCACAAACTCCTATTTGTCCATTCCCAACCTGGATAAGGTCCGAGGGTGGGAGTTAAACCTCTTCCAGAATAGGGAGGGGAATGAATCACCTCCAACCAGTTGACATAGCAGCTCGTGGAGGGAGTGCTACGGGGCTGGGGAGGGGCAGGGTGAGGGGTAGTAAATTACGGCATACGGCCAAACAGAGTTAAGTAACTAAATAAATATATAAAACAAATGATATTGCGCACGCTGCATCGCAAATGGCGGTGCAGCGCGTGCAATATAATACTCATACTAATCCCCCTAACCCGCCCCTCCCCCGCCCTGCTCCGCCCCACCGCCCCGCAGCACACCCTCCACGAGCCGCTAATGCCTGTTGGTAGAAAACAGCCTGAGAATTCAGCACAGAGATAATCGTTTTCCCCATGGAGAAAAAAATATATAAACGTGGATTTACACAGTGGACTGCCTTTTGAACAGTGCATAACTCTATGGCCAATTATGTAATGAGAAAAAGCAGCCTTCAAAAAAGAAATTACATGACTCACTCCGTACTTATACTGCTGAGTTTTGTGAATAAGGGAAAATCGCAAACCTGTACACCTGAGAGAGAATTCTTCTGCGAGTGCAGAATTATGACTCCCTTGCTGAAAGAAACCTACAGGCTTCAACCCCACTCCTCCATGAACAGAGGTAAAGTGTACGAGTGCTTTGTGTGGATAAACCCCTAAAAACGCCACCAAATAAGCATATGATTTCCGTTCAGATCCTTGTGAAACTCAGTAAGGTGATTCATTGTCATAAGGCTGTCTACAGTGGAACATTTTGACTTGATTGTTTTATGTTTGATATAACACATTTCGGGGCAAGTTTACTAAGATTTTACGCTGTGTATACATCCCAAAAGGGACTCAAATCGGCGCAATTTCTTTTTGTCTGATTTTTTTTGCAGAGCTAAACTTGTTTAGTGCTGGAAATAACGTGAAAGTAACGCGAAGCAGTGCATAGTGCTGCTGCTTCGCATTACTTAGCGCCAAGTGGGTGTAACATGGGGCATATTTACAAGCCCCTACCACCACCACAACGTCACTTTTCTCAACGTTGTGGTGGTGATAGGGCCTGCACCTTATTCAGAAGGCACCCTTTCACCCTATCAGCGTGAAAGGGCCGGGAAATGGGTGTAGTGGTGGGCGTTCCGCAGCAACACCCATTGATTTTGACGCTGCCCCAAATTTACAAGGGTGGCGTAAATATGGGGCAGCTCCAAAATTAAGAGGAGGGAAAACCTAGTCTTACCCTGGCTCAACGAGGAGAAATGTTCAAATTCTGCTTGTTTTTGCTGTTTCTATGTGTGTTGTGTTGCGCAGCACACATAGAAAGAGAAAAATGCCTTGCATGAATTCATATATGCAGGAATGTGTCCTTTCCTGCACATAAACAATCATTACAAAAATTATATTTTGCAACTAATTAAAGTAGACAGGGTTTAGCATCAGAAAATAGTGCTACCTTCAACGAGGTACTATGAAGGAGAAAGATTTTTTTCTATTTTACATTACGACCTTGCATGTGCGCTGCACTGTGCAGCACACTTACAAAGTGGGAAAATGTTTAAATGAGTCTAAGCATAGTATTTTGTACTGGAAGTCTAGCCTTCCAGTACAAAGCCGATGCTTGACTCACAGCGACACCCTTCCACTATGGTGCAAAGGTGTCTCCATTGCACACGGCAGCTGATTTCAGCATCGGCGCAAGGGAACGAGGTGGAGAGTGCCATATTTGAGTAAATTTGGCACTCTCTTGCTCTCCCACTCCCGCAGTGCAGCATTTGCAGCTGCTGCACTGCGCGAGAAGTTGGTAAATCTGATCCTTCATTCTATCTGTAGAAAAGGTGGTCTGCCACAAACATCTAGGCAGACAGTTGTACTTCAGAATTTAGAAGGGTTAATAATTAATACTTTCTGTGAACTCTGTAGGCTACCAAAGCATGCAGACAGCAATAGTCATATATTTACTAATATGACAAGCAGTGCCAAAGCATGATATTCCCTAATAAAAACTGTAGAAATACCAAATAGTACCAATAACCTCTGACCGTACACAAGTGCAGCCCTCTAGAATAGCATGACCACGGTGCCGCACGACCCAGGTTATAGACACAATTAATAGAAAGTAAATGCTGCAAACGTTGCAAAAGCAAAATGTTATTAAAGTGCTCAGCTTTTGAGGTCACCGGGGTTCGTCTTCAGGTGCCATAATTTGCAAATGGAAAGGGAGTTCACAACAAACAGATAACTTCTTGCAAGACACAGAATACTGCCCTGGTCAGAAACTGCAGTAATCAGTCAGTTTCACAGCACACCATTATCAACACAAGACCTATCACTGATCATATCTGATAATGCAGCTGGTAAAGATCTCAATTTCATTTTTCTCAGCAGTGCATCTCAGTCTTGTGCAATAACCACACTCCACGTTGTTGTATTAGTGTAAAAGGCCATTTATTAGGACAGAGTTGCTAACATTCAATTAAACTTTATTAACATCAACAATATTTCATCTTTATGCATCTTTACATATGTCCAGACCTCGTTCCATATACCCAGTCATTCCTTCACTTGCCCTCCAAACATCCTTCCTTGAAGCCCTTTCCCTTGGTCGTCGTAACCTGCGCACCTCCTTCAGTCACCAATGCTCCCTTTCTCCCCCCCCCCCGAGGGGTGAATCTGCCCGCATGTGACTCACTACTCCCCAAAATACTGCCTACACCTTGAAACCTGGCCAAAACTCTCAACGCTTGAAAAATCAATCACCACCAATAGCTTCCTACAATCTGCCCCCTGTTCTAGTGGTGCTAGGCATCGGAAACGGCCGGATATGCTTCACCCGACGCCTATATAGAACCCTTACAAATATGCAACAATATCTCAACCGGATTCATTGAAAATAATTAGGCTTGTATGTGCAAGACATTACAATAGAAGAACAAAGGTGAGAGACTCCAAATTATTTGCTGAATGTGCTCATAGGCATCATATATTTAGAAGATTGGAATATACATAACAGTTATGACAGCACTGTTAAGCATGTATGCAGTGGCAACCCAAAGGAAGTGCACATTGTGCTTGTGATAAAAAGTGACGGCGCAAGTGACGTGAAAAAAACACAGCGCAGGGCGCAAGGTGATGAGTAAAATACAGTATATACAGAATTATTGGTTCACATCATGATTATTTCGTAAAGATAGGCTATGATTTTCAGCGATTCCGAGAACCAAAGTACGGTGTGCGCCAAAAGATTTTGGCTGATGTGGGAGGGTCGACGGCGTTTCGATCCTTTCAAGTTAGGATCATCATCAGGACCGGGTAGCCAATTGATAAGTGCTGTGTGTACAAGGTAAGTATCAGAGCAGCAGGGGACGGTGGAATCATAGGGCGGAAAGGTAGATGTAAGAACAGCCTACCTGTGGCACGAAGAGATCAGTGCACGCGGGAAGAAGGGCCGATTTAGGATGCCAGGAAGGCGCCGTAGGACGTCAGCTGTGTAGGGGTGATCGCACGAGTGAAATCTGTAAATAGATGTAAGGCGCGATAAGAGTGAGGACAGTCGGAAGGAAAAAGGAGAGATGATGACAAGGGGGCAGCATTGTCGGAAACTCACCATCCAGTGGAGGAGAGAGAGGGGGGGTGTTGTTTGGAAATAGAATATTCGCTGCAGGGTCGGAGCCCCGATCCGCTGCATAGGAACCGGGAGGAGTCCTGTAGGGAGAGGAGAAGGGAGCTGTTAGGAATCCGCGACGCGTTCATGGCTACAATCAAGGGATTCGGATAATGAAGTGAGCAGGGCTTACCTCGGTAGGACGTTCAGAGCGAGGGAATGAATCCAAGAAAATCCGGGGAATGAGTATCGCCGGGCCACCACGGACGTGTGCGGGTTTCAGCCGGTGTCTCGGGGTGAACGTAGGATGCTACGTTATGAGGAATCGGTCTAGCGGGTGCAAGGCACGATGACGTGAAGGGAGCTGATAGGTACCTGGGGTGGAGGGAGGGGCGTAGTTATGGACGCTGGGCTATAGTTACGGCGGTGGAAGGGAAGGGGAAGAGAGACTTAGAGAGGCAATGAGGTGGAACCAGGATCATCCGCAAAAGCGGTCAAGGGCAGCGAGAGGAAAAGAAATGAACAAAGTGGGCCCTCAATCATTGCGGGGGTTGCATAAATCAGAAATGTGGTAGAAAAAGTGTGATACACATGTAGATACGGCATTGAAACAGTATAGGCATGTAATACATTAGAAGAAAAAATTAGGTATCACGACATCTTGTTTATAAGACCCAATGTAACTTGATGGTACATGTGACAGTTGTATTTGGTATAGAAACACGGGGGAGGGGTAGGAAAAGGGGGGCAGCAAGGAGTGGTTCAGGGGGAGTAAGGGAAGGCGAGGGTGGAAAAGACAATTGAATTGTCAGAAGACAACAAATGAAACAATGTGGGCCAACGGGCATTGCGGAGGTTACATAAATCGGAGAAAGTGTGATATTTATGTAGATACGGCATTAAAACAGTAGAGGCATGCAATACATACGAAGCAATTAGGTGTCACGACAACTTGTTTTAAGGAACCAATATAACTTATTTGTACATGTGACAGTGGTAACAGGTATAGAAACCTGGCATTTAAAGAGGGTAGTCATAGAATGGAAAAGACAATTGAATTGTCAGAAGAAAACAAATGAAATAATGCGGGCCATCAGGCATTGTGGAGGTTAAATAAATCGGGGAAAGTGTGATACACATGTAGACACGGCATTAAAAACAATGCACAATACATAGGAAGCAATTGGGTGTCATGACAACTTGTTGTAAGGAAACAACGTAACTTATTTGTACATGTGACAGTGGTAACTGGTACAGAAACCTGGCATTTGAAGGGGGTAGTCACAGATGGCATGGTAGAAAGGACTATCAGGCATGCAATTGGATGGTACTATTTCATTCATCAATAGTGTTCAGGCCATGATTAACTGAATTGCAGCATGTAATCCATTTACACTCACTTTTGTTGAGTAAAGATTGTAGGTTGCCACCTCTGAGTGGAAGACGAGGTTGATCAATCACTTGCCACTTTATGTCAAGTTCATTGTGGTTCTTCTCAAGGTAGTGCGCAACCCAAGGGGCTGTCAGAATTTTGCAATGTATCCTGCTTTTATGTTGGATGATTCTTTGTTTGACCATTTGTGTGGTCTGACCGATGTATATGAGGTTGCATGGGCATTGGATGGCGTATATCACATTCTGGGAGTGGCAATTTGTAAATATATTCAGAGTGTATGATTTGTTGTTGTGTCTGAATTCCTTTGTGTTGAAGGTCAGTATACAGACACTGCATGTTTGGCATTTGTGGTGGCCAATCACAGGCGGTAGGCCCCAGGAGGCAGTATTGGTGTTGGGTTTCGTGGGATTGGTAGGCCAAGTAATGGCATGGACTAAATGGTTTGATAAGTTATTGCCTCTTTGAAAGGAAAAGAGAGGTGGCTCTTGAAAGGATTTGTTGGTTCTTAGTATGGACCAGTTACGTGAGACGATCTTCTTCACTTGGTTGCTGCAGGGGCTGAATTTGGTTACGAGTGGGATCCTAGGGTTAGTCCTTTTGGGTTGTGGTGTAAGTAGGATGTCACGGTGGCAATACCACGCTCTTTTGCATGCACGTGAAATCAATCTTGGTGGATATCCTCTGGCGATTAGTTTTTTGCGTAGGACATCTGATTCCCTGAAGTAGTCCTTGCTCCATTTGCAGTTTCTACGGATGAGTAGAAATTGGCCATATGGTAGACCACCAACTGGTCCATACTAAGAACCAACAAATCCTTCCAAGAGCCACCTCTCTTTTCCTTTCAAAGAGGCAATAACTTATCAAACCATTTAGTCCATTCCCAGAAATGTCAACACCACACCGGGCCCTTCTGTCTTCTCAGGAGCAAATGGCACAACAGAATCCTGTGCTAATGACTCAAAAAATTGCAGTGCCCGCACACAGTTCCCCGAGGCTTGCGCCCAGACAAACAGAAAATCGTCCAGGTTGTGAGACACATCCCGGTGGCCACTGCTCTTGCTAAAAACTCACTACAATGTGGTGCTGAAAAGTTCAAACAGGGCACAAGAAATGGCACAGCCCATTGGTAGTACTTTATCCACATAGATGGCTCCCCCAGATTGCATACCTAGGAGAGAGAAATCAGTAGGATAAATCGGCAGCAAGCAAAGCGCAGATTTTACATTGCACTTTGCCTTTTCTGCCTACTTGCCCACATTTCTGGACCAGGCAGTAGCATTGTCTACAGAGGCGTACAGCACTCTGGTATCCTCCTCAGCAACAAAATCATTGACAGATCCTCACTCTGTCAGGGACAAATGGTGAATCATCCTATATTCTTCCACCCTTTTTTCGGAACTACACCCAGCGGAGAGAAAATAATGTCTGGCAGTAGCCACTCAAAAAAATGGACCTGCCACTCTGCCTTCAGCCACCTCCTTGTCCAGCTTTGCAACTACCACCTGGGAGAGTTCCTTGGCTGACCTCAATTGTCTGCACACTGATGTCCCCTGGGACCTTGATACCCCACCCGAAAACCTTCAGTAAATCCCCATTCCAATTGCAGAACCACCTCCCTGTCAGGGTACACAGACAGCAAAGGTAACAAGGCCTCCACTTTAATTGGGGTAGGGGCCCTTAGGTCCAGACTGGCCCCGGCCTCTAGAGGGCTTCCACAGCTCTGATGGGGCGTTGAGCATAAAGCACTGTGTGATGTGATGGTGGCCCCCACACTTGGAGCATTTGTGCTTAAATTTGCAGGAATGCCATGAGCAGAAACCCTTGTTGAAGTTCCAGTGCGCCCCAGTGGTGGGTCCTGGTGGCTTTGAAACATATCCTGTTCCCTGTGGAGCGGGACAGGGCTGAAAAGATCAGTAGGTTATGGGCAGTCCGCTGGCTGCATGCATGGAACCTGAAGATTGGGCAGACGACATCCACTGCATCCACAGTTCTGAATCTACCTCTCCTCATTGCTTATCAGGGTTTACGCTGACCCTTGCTCGAAACTCCTCATCGTAACTCCGCCATGCATAGCCCCCAAAGTGTATCTGGGCCTTGCGAAAAATGTACATGTACTTAAACAGTGGAATAGCCCTACCCAAATGCCGCTCATAATAAATGCTAGCGTATATCAAAAAGATGGAGGTCCAATTTTCCATATTTATCGGGACCCTCAGCCTCTGAGTCAGCTCCCACTCCTCTTCCTTCGACCCCTCTTTCGCTTGAATTTCTCTGTGTCGGAGTTTGAAGACATCAACATATTTGTCTTTCCATATCCTATCTTTAGTTTTTTCCAGCAAACGGGACCCCAGTGGCATCGCCAGCCCCGTTAAATTAAGTTCCTTTTGATGTTTATCCTCTTCGGCTCCCTCCTTTTTAGGTCTCGCTGAGTCAGCGCATGTGCTGCTCTGCGAGACATTTAGTAGGTGGGTTTTGAAAGTGCTACCCCACGCTTTGGCTGGCCTAGCGCTTGCGTTCACGCGAGCATGCACGCGCGCAGCCGCCATCTGTCTTTCACGGGTCATTAAGCGTGTACACGAAGCAGCTGCTTTCACTTTTGCAGCCGCGCGCCCACTCGCTCTTCCCTGTCCGTGCCCATGTTGAAGACCGCTTGTTTGTTTTGTTAAAAAGCAGGTTTATTTTTAGTCGCTCTTGAGTGGTGAAAATTAAACAACTAACAGAAACACGCACGTCTTAACTTTCACACCTATTTATGTGTAAATGTTTGTCAAACAATCCAAGGTGGCTAAGAAGCAGTCTTGATCTTGAAAGATCTGTCTGAAGTCAGCAAGGGTGTTTGACCTGCGGTAAGTGCTGGTGTCAGGGATTTCACACACACTAACCTAATATCTTTATGACAAGTGTATAAGTCTGACGCTCTTTTAATGATCCTTTACGTGATGCTGCTACAAAACGGCCAATATTGGTAAAGTGTTGCTGGATAAAACACTTGATAAGCAGAATATTTCAATGTTACGTTCCGAGGCACCGTTGTACCTCCCTGTGTCCCTAACTTGAACTTAACAGCGTTGGCGGCAATATTTTTTGCATTAAGAAAGAAAGACATTCTGACTTCGGGGGAACTATTTTCTGAGCTTCACCATAAGGGAGTGTTACTGAGTTTTTAGAAAGACAGACGACTTTATTATGAATACGAACTACGACTATCGCATTCTTTCTGCATTTTACGAAAATAATGTTTCAAGACCCATATAACAGATGCCTAAACCCAGTGAGCTATTTTATTAGCATCGGAACCTGGCACCCGTAATTTGCACACTACGAGCTGCAGCAGATTCATTAAGACGCTGAGCTACCTCAAAGGAACAGAATTGTGTGACAGGCGGTTTGTTTGTATGTCTTGCATATTAATCCACTCCAGTATGTAACTGGGACTGGAACCTGTGACCTACGGATTATACACAGATCTCCGAAACAGGCACTTAACCCACAGAGCTGGCAACAAGTCCCATATCCAATGTGTGGCTCTTGCCAGGTTCTTCACCTAGTCCAATGGTGTTCCTCATAGTGGCGCTGCTTTGAGGTAACATGGCGCAGAGGGCAGGACAGTGGGAGGTGATTTATCTCTCACAGTTTTAATCACGCAGTGCGTGGTGAGAGGAGGCATTGCTTATTGGCATTGGTTTACCACAGTGTGTACTGTAGGTGTTTGTTATATAAGCTAGACTGCTAAAATGTTTTTTTTCAAGCTACCGTGCATGATTTTTATTTACAAATATCTCCATATGTAATTACACATGGAAAATGTCTGTCCCAAAAAACAGTTGCATAACCAGTCTGTTCTTCCCAAGGCGCGGAGGAGGAGTTCAGTATGTTTTTGAGCCCCATTTTCAAATCTGACGTCATTAGACATGCTAATTTTCGTAACCACAGTTCCAAATGCAAAGTCTGAGATGACAAATTCCGACATGATTCTGAGCAGCAAACTGAAAGCACAACCGAGGGTTCGTCACTGTGTTTGCTGGCACTAGCTCCCAAAATAAAGATCTTGACAACTGAGCAGGGTCAGGGCTTGCTCCTAATATAGAGCTACCCGAAATAGTGCCCGCCCATGAGATCTTGACATGACATGTACTCTGTGAGCAGCGTGGCCTCCGCCGAGCATGTCTGGCATCCCGCCACATCCAGGCAGACAAGGCTAGCTTTTGTAAACAAGCATTGGCATGGCCAATAGGTCTCGCCTTTGGGACCTTGTAAGTGTTTAGCCATGCAACAGTTGATGTTGTTGCACCAAGGATATTGTGCTGCATTACTAAATACTTATAAGGTCCCAAAGGCGAGACCTATTGGCTATGCCAATGCTTGTTTCATTTGTCAACTTTATTGTTCGTCAGGACCCCATACATACCTCCTGTTTACCGCTGCCTGCCCGGGCGAGCGCCTTCAGGGCCATGGGCGTGTCCGTCAGTGTGCTTCTCGTCTCAACCACCATACCATCCCCTACTCCCACTGAACTATGGAACCTACTCCCGCCCAATGTCCCATGCAGCCCACCAACCGCTTTTACCTGCTGGCACAGCTTCCACCCACCGCCCTGTCCATCCGCATTCCTCCGCTGTTCCGGGATCCTTTAGAATTGGCACTCCCTCGCGTGTTGTCCTTACCCCAAGCCTCTTCAACTGCATATCCTCACCATCACACAACACCCACTCATCACTCTCATTACCATAATCATGGACCAGGTCATCATCATCGCATTTGCATCACAAACATTCTCCAGCTTCACTCTTTTCCCACTCTGCACTGGCACTCTCTGCTGCGACAGACGGGGCTCCTGTCAAACTCTCAGTGCGCAATCCCTCGATGGAGGGCAGGCCACCATGGGCCCCCCTGCTGCTTCAGGCCAGCTTACCGGGACCGTGGTGCGCCCCGCTGGCATCTCCAGCTTTCTTCCAGCCTCAAACGCTGGGCTTGCGCTTCCCGCACCCCCCCAGGCTGCTCCAACCTGGAGGGTCCCTCACAGCACCATCATGAGCTCCCTCACTGCGAACCCCTTGACTACTGTCCTCCGGAACTCAAACCCACTGACCCCTCTGTCTGGGACCCAACTGGTCGTGAGCCTCAACTTTGAACGCAGTAGTGATACCTCTTGGTCAATCAGTGGGGGTGCTGCCTCCCTCTCCCTGGCTTCGCACATCCTGACCCAACATGCCTCTTTTTCTTGCACAAGGAGGCACTGCTCTCTGATGCTCACCTCTAAGTCCACCCCTTGCCACTTGCTTAGCTGTTCTGATATGGCAGCCCCTCCAGGCCCCCATGGGCCGATGTATCCAACTGCTGTCCTGATGAAGCCCAACCTGCGCCTCACTGCACTGGTCCCAACACTAAGCACTTTAAATTTCGTGAGGGCAGGGCCAGAAGGCAGAGCCCCCCGATCTACTATGTACACAGGGGGGCCCTTGATGATAAATCTAAAGGCCCAGCCCCCTCTGCTTGCACTGCCATGCCACCTGCCTCAGGAGAAGAAAAGCACGTCCGTGTGACCTTCAACTGCAGCTTTGTTGTCCTACGTGGGGGAGAATCAAGCCAGGAGGCTCTTCCCCCTGCGTCTACACGGAGACAACAGGAGCACGCTTTGTGCTCTTACTGCGTCCCGTGCCTTGCTTCTTGGGTGGTAGCAGCTCCTTCAGAGATGCCGCTACCGCCACTGCAACTCTGCCCGATGCGGAGCGCGTCGGGTGTTGCATACCTGCCCAGGACTGGTCGAGGATGCCACACTTGAGGAGATCCACCCTCCCTGCCGCCCCACGAAAATTGGGTTAATGGGTAACTTGCGTTACTCTGCTCCAGGGAAGCATTCCAAAGGGTGGAGTGTGGGTGTTCCCACGTATCCACTCATGGAATTTTAGTGTATTCTCAGATGTATCAAGACTGGTAAACCTAGGAATGTGCCAAAATCCTATCTCTTCCTAGGCGAGGTATAACGAGGAGAAATATTATCTCTCCTAATTTTTCCCTCTTTCTACGTATGCTGCATTCTGTAGCACACCTAGAAAGGGGAAAAAGCTTCAGAGGATTGTTTTTGTGCCGGAAGGTGTCCCGTCCAATATGAAAACAATCCTGTCTGCAACACAGGCACCCTTGCCCTATTGTCAATAACGCCGCCCAGACTTCCTCACTGTCGGGAGAAGCCATGCAAATGTCACCGATGCCGGGCCCCAGGAAAAAAAGCCAGCGAGCCTGAATTATTAACTGCGCAAACCGCCCCCTCCAAAATGATAGCTAATAATTCCCTGACCTGAAACAATTATGCCACTTACTGTGGTGGTTCTAGGTGTCGGAGGAAGACAGATATGCTTCACCAGATGCCTATATAACACCCGCTCCTTCCCCCTAAACTAACCTATCTTTACCCTGTCCTGTGCCCCCGCACGAAGCACCAGGGGAACACTGTTCTGCGACCTTCACTTCTCCCAGGGGGCTGACATTTTATAAACATTTTAATTGGGTGTCTGCGGTGATGCCAGAGCCTTGAAATTCAATCCTGCCCATTCCCTAATAAAGTGCAGTAAAAGGTTTACCTTAACATTTAAATGTGCCCACGGTAATTCAACGCAGACGTCAAGTGCTCCAGAAATGGGCCTACATTGTAGCAGGCCTAATGCAGATGACCTGAAGTAGAATGGAAATTAACCTCAATAGTATTAAACAGAAAACTGTTGTGGAAAAGAAGCAGGTTAGTTCCAATATTGAAGCGAACCAGCTAAAGCTCTGTTGTGTCTGAATGAACTCTGGACCGAATCCTCTGTGTTTGAACTAAATTTCAGCATTTTAAACAAATGTAACAGCAGCGCATATCATTTAATGGGGTTAAACAGAAATATGGGTTGTTGGCGATTAGGAAGAAGACAACCTCCAAGGCAATATCTGAGATTTCACACTCACTCCAAGGATGCTTGAAGGTGAACTAAATATAGATGGCATGTTCTTAGGTGGAGAAGATCAAATGCAAAACCAAGATGCTGATTTACTAACATTTCATGCAATGCTGTGTTGCATGAAAGGGCAAAAGCAGAACAGCCCCATATCTACTAAGATACAGAGCTGTTTTTCACTCCCCAGTGCCGGCGCTATTCGATACTGCATTGCGCCCTACTCCTACCCTTGCATCACAGTAGTATCAAGCATATGTTTTGTACTGGAAGGGTAGCCTTCCAGTAAAAAATGTTTGGGCACATTTACTTTTTTTCGCATAACAAGAGAACTTGCTGCGCTGTGTTGCATAAAAGGGAGAGAGCAGAAATGCTCCATATTTACAAAGATATGAAACATTTCTGCTCTCTCTTTGCACTGGTGCACTGTGTGCTACCTAGCGCCAACGCAGGCACCCTTGCACCATAGTGCAAGGGGCCTGCATTACGGGCAGAATTGTTATTGTGCAGGAAGCAATATCTTCCAGCACAAAAACAATCCATAGAGGCATATTTAGCAGTATGCAGGCACATATGGAAAGAGTAAATAGCAAGGAGAAATAAAGATATTTCTCCTAGTTATGCCTCTGTTGGGTAGGCCCACCATTTTGGCGCAAACCCATCTTTACAGGTGTTTCTAAATCTGGGTTTGTGTCAAAATACTTGGGTGGGTGCATGGGAATGCCCATGTTCCACCCATGTCATGCCCACCTGACACAAAGTAATGACAGTAAACAAAAATAAGAAAGGGAGTGAAGTGGTTCTGTAAGTAGTGGACTCACCCTTCTCTGTAAATCATGATAAAACAAAGAAAGTCCACACTTTACTTGTAGAATAATCCTATCCTTCCTAGACCAGTTCTCTAGTGGGTGTATAGAAAACCATTAGTTTTCCTAAAGATGTATAGGAAAACACAATGTTTTGTTAAAATAACCCTCACCCACCAAAAGGTCCCTTGATGGCATGCTGCATCATCTGGGTCTTCCTGCCCCGCTGCAGGACGGGGCATGCTGCGACCGACGAAGACGTGGGAGCACTTATTAGTGGGGTGATACTATGTGTTGGTGTGTGTGTGGAAAGGTCAGAGGGAATAAGGTGAGATTAAAAATACAGCCACTCCCCATAGCTGGTATTATTAAATACGGGAAGTGGAGGGTGTATGCTATAATGAGCTGTTGCCTCCCTGGTCTACATGTTTCGAAGCCATCCCCTTGGCTTCACTTCAGGACCAAAACAGTTGATCATTGCACCACTCTTCAAAAAACAACAATGTGGTCTGCCTGATCAATGTTGCAGTCTCGGTGCATATTATGAAACATGCACACATACAATACCGAATTGGTATATTCTTATGAGTCAATTTGGAAGGATAAAATAAATATGGTTATCACAGCGATATCTTTTAGTAACAAGAACACATCACCAAACTTGTGGAAGGTCTAATTAGTGATATGTTTTTTCTCACTAATGCACGACTACTCGTAATTCATTCTTGTGGGTGCCGTGCTGCCCTTGGTTGTGACGTACAAGACAATACGAGACAAATAACATAAAACACACACTCTATAGTGATCCGCATCCATGGTAGTTAGATCCATGTATAGTGATCTTGTTGTATGTCCGTGGTGTATATGCAGGAGAAAACATAATGCGGTTGATTGCCTGGAGAGATTCTATATGTGCTAGAAGTACAAGGAAAAATGTAAAACAGAGTAAACTTACACTTTATGGAGCCAAACTATAGCCTTATGAGGTTTTTTCATGGGAGGGGAGGAGCGCTTGTAGTCAAACACTGTGGGAGACAAAGCATTTACTCAATGAGAAATAAAGTTTTTGATGGAAAAACGGTACCTTATTCCTGGAAATGCTTGTTGCTTAAGGGGATCGGCTGTGTCGTACTTACGTCGTCAACGCTGCTTCCTCACCCCAGCAAATGCCTACCCGTGGCTCCGACAAACAAGGTATGCACGCTGCGAGGCAGCTTAAATACTCAGTAGCTTCTGTGTTTGGTGCGCGTGTGTTTTCAATATGCTGGAATGCTAACCTTCAAAAAATGCCCGTGCGTATGCACTTCATTGGGATGACCACACGCTCAGGGAAAACACGCATTGAAGAACATGAAAGCAATGTCAAATGTAAAAAGGCGACAACAAAAATGTCATCACATTATCTAGAGACAAATCACACCATATGAGACATACAACAGACAGTCATTGTGCATGTGATCAATAAGGTGACACTGTTAAAAAAAGAACAGCGCTGGGTGTTCCGCCTAGGTACACATATAAGGTGACTTAACAATGACATCCCATGGGGACAACTGATATAGTAAGCGTACCTTAAGTACCCTTACTCAGGACATTCCCTCTCCTGTACCTTATTGGAAGTATTCTGAACTATGCTCCTGTTCATACCAGGGGGGTTGCACACTCTCCAGACATCTCTACATCATTTGCCTTTCTAAACATAGGCTTTTCTATTTTTTCCATTTTTTTACAGTCCTTATGTCTCAGTACTACAGAGTTTTAACAGTACATGAAGTTCCATTTTGACAGTAAGGATTCTATTAGGACTGCACCTCGGTACTTGTTTTCTTTGCATATTATAGTGCATATAGACTGTAAGTGAATAGTTTGGTTTTAGCGTACATATACATTTTTCCACACGCTCAGAATGGCCCGATTTCTTTAAACAGATCATCGCTTTCCTGGCAAAGATCATTGTCCTTTTGTTTGATCTGAGTAGAGCATGGATTCTGAAGGAACCTTAAAACAACCAGGAAGTAATGCCATATTAGGTTGGCCATTTTGGGTGATGTCACGTTCTAGCGTTTATACGGCTACGAGCGTAACACACGGAACTCACTACAAGCATCTAGAAATAAGATTCCACTTCTGGGTGGCCTTTCTTCAAAGGTTAGTATCCCAGCACATTAATGCACACGCGCGCCAAATGCGGAAGCTACGAGTAACAGATGCGCCATAATATGGTGGCCATTATGGGTGATGTCACATTCTAGCTTTTCCATGCTGGCAAGCACAACACACGTTAGTCACCGCAAGTATCTTGGAAAAGGATTCCAATTCTGGGCGGCCATTTTTTGAAGGTTAGCATTCTAGCATATTGCAAACACATGCGCGCTAAACACAGAAGCTACCGGGTACTTAAGCTGCCTCACAGCATACATACCTTGTTCAGCGGAGCCACGGGTAGGCATTTGCTGGGGTGAGAGAGCAGCTTTGATGACATAAGTGAGGCACAGTCGATCCCCTTAGGCAATAAGCATTTCCAGCAATAAGGTATCATTTTTCCATCAAATCCTTTATTTCTCATTGAGTGAATGCTTAGGATGTATGACGTTACAATGCATGCTGTTACAACGCATGCTGTTACAACGAAAGTTTTACAACGCGAGTGCATTGACAACGCAGGGCATTACAACGCAAGTCTTTACATCGACTTGCACTAGATGGCGTGCTAACATTAAAAAAGTGTAATTTACTATTCCAACTCCAGTCCACGTAACAGTAGGGAAGGTGTTGGGATAGTAAACTACACTATTTTTAATGTTAGCACGCCATCTAGTGCAAGTCGATGTAAAGACTTGCGTTGTAATGTCCTGCGTTGTCAATGCACTCGCGTTGTAACAGTTTCGTTGTAATGGTAGTGCGTTGTAAAAGTTGCGTTGTAAAGGTTGTTCCCCGAATGCTTAGTCTCCCACACTGTTTGACTACAAGCGCTCCTCCCCTCCTGTGAAAAAGCTCATGGGGCTATAGTTTGGCTCCAAAAATTGTACGTTAACCATGTTTTACATTTGTCCTCTTACTTCTAGCACATATAGAATCTCTCCAGGCAATCAACCGCATTATGTTTTCTCTTGCATATACACCACGGACATACAACAAGATCACTATACATGGATCTAACTACCATGGATGCGGATCACTATAGAGTGTGTGTTTTATGTTATTTGTCTCGTATTGTCTTGTATGTCACTACCAAGGGCAGCACGGCACCCGATGAATGAATTACGAGTAGTCGTGCACTAGTGAGAACAAATATATCACTAATTAGACCTTCCACAAGTTTGGTTATGTGGTCTTGTTACTAAAAGATATCGCTATGATAACCATGTTCATTTTAACTTTCAACATTGACTCACAAGAATATACCAATTGGGTATTGTATGAAAGCATGTTTCATAATATGGACACAAGACTGCAACATTGATCAGGCAGACCACGTTGATGTTTTTTGAAGAGTGGTGCAGGGATCAACTGTTTTGGTCCTGAAGAGAAGCCAAGGTGAGGTCTTCGAAACATGTAGACCAGGGAGGCAACAGTTCATTACAGCATACACCCTCCAATCCCCGTTTTTACTAATACCAGCTATAGGGAGTATTACATTTTTGTTTCCACACAGTCAGGTATTTTTTCATCTCACCTTATTCTCTGTGACCCTTCCACTCTCACACCAACACATAGTATCACCTCACTAATAAGTGCTTCCAAGTCTTTGTCGTTCGCAGCACGCCCCGTCCCGTAGCGGGGCGGGAAGAACCCGATGATGAAGCATGTCAACAAGGGAACTTTTGGTGGGTGAGGGTTATTTTAACAAAACATTGTGTTTTCCTATACATCTTTAGGAAAACGAGTGGCTTTCTATAAACCCACTAGAGAACTGGTCTAGGAAGGAAAGCATTATTCTACAAGTAATATGTGGACTTTCTTTGTTTTTTCACAAAGTAATGATAAGCAGCTGCACTATGCGCTATGCTGTGTTACTTTGTATTTACTAAGCCATGTAAAGTGGCTTTGCATCGCTTAGTAAATTTTTAAAATTATTTTGCGTCAGGGCTGTGCCACAAAAGATACGCAACCCTGATGCAGAATCGTATTAAATCCGGGCCACTATGTCTAGACATACTTTAAAACTTTTTCCACGTTGTGGGGCATACTTATCAAACTTTTGTGTCACCCATGAGTTATGCAAGGTGGCGCACGGCCGACACAAAAAATAGAATGAAATGTACCAAGCCACACAAGACCACCTTTCATGCCCCTGCGTGGCTTGGAAAATCTGGAGTAACACAAGGCACTGCAAGTCATTGCCTTGCGTTACTCCGCCCCGGGGAGGCATTCCATGGTTTGAGCGTGGGTTTCCCACACATCCACTCATAGATTTTAGCGCATTCCCATATGTAGCAAGACTGGTAAACCTGGGAATACATCAAATGCTATGGCTTCCTAGGGGAGGCGTAACAAGGAGAAATATTTTTCTCCCCTCTAAACACATGCTGCAAGAAAGGAGAAAAAGCTTCTGAGGATTATTTTAGTGCAGGAAGGTTTTGCCTTCCTGCATAAAAACAATCCTGCCTGCAACGCAAGCACCGTTGCACCATTGTGCAAGGGTGCCTGTGTTGACACTAGGAAGCAGTTTGTGTGCCAGGACAGGAATGCACCATATCTCAGTAGATGCTTCCGTGCCTTACTTTAGGGTTACTTTCCAGCACAAATAATGTTTTCTCTGGAAAGCAAACCCCAAATCAACAGTTTGCATCACTTTTGAGATGCAAACCTGGCACAAATTGTTGGTCAAACTGTCCCCAGATTTCCTTTGATGGAGAATGAACAGCTGCCCAATTTGCATCCATAGGCAGTAGGCCAATGGCAACATTAGAAAGGGTCATAGAGCCGCCATTATTTTCAAAACATTAGACAAGATCAGAAGCTGCTCCGACTTGGTTGTCAAAGAACGAATTATTAGCGATGCTGGTGACAGACATCTTGCAGGCTAGGCAAAAGGGCAATTTTTCACCCCTTACAAAGCATTCCTATTTGATGTTGGTAAGGGAAATCTGGCGTCCTCTGTTAGTGCCACCTGGTGATCACCACCAAACACTGCACTGCCACGGGATCAGCACTGGCTTTAAGGCTGATAAGTGACCACAAGTCCTTCTGTGGTGGCATGGGGGCGATTAGGTGGACCAGCAGCCAGAGCTGTCGACTCGGAAGCTGGAGATCCGTGTTCGAGGCTGGGAGTTGGCAGCAACATCTTCTGATTCTGGGCAAATCACCTAATCTCTCCCTGCACAATGGAGCGCCTGGATACGCTCACGGGTGATAAGCGCGCTATGTGAAGCTGCAAATAATAATGCAGATGGTGGTGAAAGAGAGATTGACATCAAAGGGAGGAAAATGTACACGAGTGTGTACGGAGGGGACTTCCTTGCAAGGTTCTGGGTAGATAGTGTTTGCTCCAGTCAGCCTGCAAGAGTCCCCAAGAGAGGAGGGGCGCGCGCAGCTGCCAGAAGGAATGCGGTCCGAAAGAAACATGCGTCATGTGCAGTGAAGCTTAACGAGACTGAGAGGTCATTATTGGAAAGAGGTGATTACTGAAATAAAAGATATCAGGGCTATTGATCCCAGAACCACGCTGGTCACGGTGTTCGGAGATAAAGATGAGAATGCTGAATATTTTTCATGCTTCGTCCTGGGCGCATTAATAAAACGTTTGTTGGTAATTGGGAGTATCGCACGGTGCAGACCTGGGAAAGAGGAGAGCGCAATGGCGCTAATTTATTCGTGGAAGGGATGTGGGCATGCGGTAATGTATTTATTTATGAGGCACACTCTGCAAAGGTAATTGCTTCTAGGTGCAAGAAGGAAAACGATACATTTATTCCGTATGAAACATAGTAGCGGTGTACACTGGCAATAGGAACCCTTATATTTATTGATCTCGGAGCTCAATTATTTGTTTTACGGTCATCCTGAATTCTATGAGTCTTGGCTTTGGTTTGATATCATCTGGTGGAAAATTCCAGATGCGTGGATCCAGGGTCGGCTTTAGCGCTGGTAGCGCCCGGTGTGACAATATTTTTTGGCGTCCCCCATGACCTCATACTTGCATTTCCTCACTACCGCCCTACAAATGTGCCCCTCATCTCTCCTTAGCACCTCTCTCACATACATTTAATTTGTTTTAAAGTACTGGTAAAGACTGGCTCTAATAATCAGCTCAGCTATCCACATAAAATCAGTGGCGTACCTAGACCACGTGGTGCCCGCGGCAGTCCCTGTGTTTGTCGCCTGCATGCTGGTGATTCCGGCAGCGGCCGCAGATAAGAGCGGGTGAAGCCGCTGCCGCCATAACTTGTGCCGCCCGGGGAGGACCGCCCGCCCTACTTGCTACACTACTTCATAAAATACAGATCTGTTCTTTGCAGCAGGCAGATTAACCCTCTGTAATACTTTATGGGGGGTCTAAACTACCACTAGACAAAACTCAGATCTTTCTCTCCAGCAGCAACATTACCCACAAAGTTATCTTGACATTTTTGTTGTTGCCTGAAAGCTGGACCACAAGGAATTCTGCAGCAGGTGTTGGAAATGGTAAGTCATTGATAAACACAGCGGCCCCTCTCCGCCTCAAGTCAATGTCCCCCTCAAGATAGGCCAGCGCCCAGTGCGGCAGCAGCGGTTGCACCGCCTTAAAGCCAGCCCAGCATGGACCCTTTGCAGTGGATCTCCTGCCTTCCTTCCAGTCCTCTTTTCAGTAAACGTGGGGCATTCTACATGGTTCATTGGAGAAGGTACCAAAAATATATGATTAAATGTGCACTATTCATTGATCACGCTGGAAATCTTATGGTCTACCAACATTTCCCACATAAGTTCTCATTGTGAGTTTGACCATTATTGCTTGAGAAAATTATCACACCCCATAAACAACAGTGAGGTGTTCCATATTTGTTGGGTGCAATATTTATAGCTTATCGTAAGATTTTGGGGAATAAAACGAGGACTTTGGTGTGCACTAGGCTAAAATCTGCATGAGCCGATATTTGCCAGGCATCTTTCCCTGATAAATATCGTCAGGTGAAACCTGCAGATATATAACACAAAGGAGGATATGTACAATAGAAGTGGCGGAGTGAGGCGTTAGCCATTATTGGCTTAACGCCTCACACCTCCACTTCTGAAATGCAAGTCTGCACCATATTTCAAAGAATATGGTGCAGCCTTGCGTTTCCCCCTGCGATGGCGCTACACTTAGCAGTGCTGCGCAAACGCAGGCACCTTTGCACCATAGTGCAAGGGTGTCTGTGTGCAGGTGAGGTTTGTTTATGTGTAGGAAGGTGTCCCTTCCTACACATAAACAATCCTGAAATTCCATCTTGTCACTTTCATGTGTGCTGCATTAAGTCACAAAATGGAATTTTTTTAAAAGATTGTTTATGTACAGGAGGTAGTACCTTCCTGTACATAAACAATCCATGGCATTTTGCCTTTTCCTTGTGTGCTGAACAAGGCAGCACACATGGAAAAAGCAAAAACGAGGAGAAAGAATGCATTTCTCCTCGTTTCTCCAACTTAAGACCAGGTTTTACCTGGTTGTAATTTGGCACTACCTCCTATGTACACTGCCCTTGTACATTGGCGGCAGCATCAAAATCAATGGGTGTTGCGGTGGAACGCCCACTGCAACACCCACTGCCCACCCCTCTCCCGCTAAGCATAGTGTGAAAGGGGGCCTTATTTGCAAGGCAGCGTTAAGCCACGTTAAGTGGCTTAACGCTGCCTTGTAAATAAGGCTGAGCCCCCATTGCCACCACAATGTTGATAAAAGTGACATTGTGGTTGCGATAGTGGTTTGTACATATGCCCCAAATTTCATAATTCTGATGTGTGTAATAGGGGTTACCGTGTATATTGGAAATCATCAGCCCATTCATAATGAGGATCAGAGAAGCATTTCTCATGCTAATAGTGACTGGATGAAAAAGGGTGTCCAACTTAAAGTCACCAGAAGGACCACACCCATGACAGATTTATAAAATAACCACAAAGGGGCAGATTTATGAGCCCCTTGCGCCACTTTTGCGTCACTTTTAACATAGGAAAAGTGACGCAAAAGTGGCGCAAGGGGCTCATAAATCTGCCCCAAAATATGCAAATGAATCCGATACACAGTCCATGCATGTTAAAATGCCTCATGTGGTTTTCCAGAAGTTCTGACTGGACACCCAGGGATTGACATCAAACAGCTGATAATGTGTCCCTAAATTAAAATCTGAAGAACAATATCATGCTAATTCCAACAGATAAATTTAAGAAGTACAGATGAAAGTCATACACTCAATGACAAGGATAGGAAGGGAAACCTGACGCTGAAGAGGAAAATATAAATCACAGAAGCGTTTTTTTCTCTGAAAGCCTGTTTTCTAAGTGATTTTGTAAGCGGTACAACATATGTGTAATGTGTATTGGAGCTTGGATTACTCAAAAGTAATCTTGATAAAGTACATCAAATATGAAATTAAGATATCAAGAACCAGAACTTACTGACTGCTTGCTCATTACAAAAGCATGCAGGTTTTGAAAGGGATACTGGTTTAATGGATTGTGGAGTACCTCTGATATTGAGCTAGCCTGCTGCTAATTCAGGAATCAGCCTCAATTATTTGGTAAACTACGGTCAAACATTCTAGAGGATACCTTCAAAATCATATCATTGTGCATTTTCGTCAGTAGAACTATGAAAAGAAGTCCCATTCGATTAGCATGGTTCCCCCAAGCCCAATCTCTTAGGGGTATATTTATGAGCCCCTTGCGCCGCTGGAGCGTCACTTTTTGTGATGCTTTAGTTGCGCAAACTACAAATTTATATTTAATATGTCACGCAAAGCCACTTTGCGTGGCTTTGAGTGGCCTCACAGATTTGGAGTAAGGCAAGGTAGCACACATTGCTGCTCTGCCTTACTCTGCGCTAGAAAGATTTTCCATGGATGTTCCCACGCTACTCCCATGGATTTTGAAGTTTCCCAAGATTTACAAAACCATATAAACTGGGGATGCACCAAAACCTTACGCCTTTCCAGGGGAGGAACAAACGAGGAGAAATAATGTTATTTCTCCTTTTTGTTTTCCCTTTCCAGAAAGAGGAAAAAGCCTTCCAGAATTAGTTTTGTGCAGGAAGGTTCCCCTTCCTGCATGAAAACAACCCTGCCGATAACACCGGCACCCTTGCACCATGATGCAAGAGTGCCTATGTTGGCGCTAGTCTGGTGAAATGGCACCAGCACAGGGAGAAAGGACAGTAATGCATCGTATTGGATAAATACGGTGCATTCCTCCCCTTTCACTTTGATGCAGAGCAGGAAAAGTGACTTGCTGCGCTTCCCTAGAACAAAACCTTACACATGAGGCCCTTAGTTTGCATGATTCTGCTTAGTTTAGCACGATTATCAGTATGTTCTTAAAGCAACAAATACTAAAACCAATTCTCCCTGCTCTCCTACCTTGCCAAAGTACTTGAGAAAGCCATCAACCAGAAGCTTGCCAAATTCCTGAAGCAAAACCACTTACTGGACGCATCAAAATTAGGATTCCGTGCCAACCACAGCACTGCGACTGCGCTGATTGCTGCCACAGATGACATCAGAACACTCCTCGACCATGGAGAAACTGTGTCCCTGATCCTCCTCGACCTCTCCGCGGCATTCAACATCATCTCCTACAGCACACTGATCAAGAAACTCTACAACAGAAGCATACAGCAAGAAGCCCACAAGTGGATCGCCCCCTTCCTTGCAGAATGCACACAGAGCATCTAACTGCCTCCCTTCACCTCCACACCCAGAGACATCATGTGCAGTGTACCACAAAGATTATCCCTTAGTCCCATCCTGTTCAATATCTACATGACCCCCCTTGCAGACATCGTCAGATTCCATGGTCTCAACATAATCTCCTTCACAGACAACACTCAACTGATACTTTCACTAAGGAGGACCTTTCCAGTGCCAAATCCAACTTCCACGACGCCATGACAACTGCCTCCAACTACCTCCATCTCAATTCCGACAAAACGGAAGTACTGATATCCGGGAAGAACACCTCCTCATGGGACCACAGCCTGCAGAACTCGGACCTACAGCCACACTGACCTACCATGCATGCAACCTCGGCATCATCCTTGACATCATCCTTGACAGCCAACTGACCATGAAACTACAAGTCAACGTAGTAGCCTCCTTCTGCTTCCACACACACACGTCACATGCTCATCAGACTCTACAGTTGGATCCCAACCAACACCAGAAAGACCATCACTCAGGCCCTCATCACCGCCACCTCAACTATGGCAACACCTTCTATGCAGATATCTCCACCCAGCTACTCAGAAGTCTCCAGACCGCACAGAACGCTGCAGCCAGACTCATCCTAGGCCTCCCCAAACGATGCCAGTTCAAGATCCTCAAGCACGCCTACAAAGCACTCCATGACCTAGGACCTTCCTACATCAACCATCGACTGAACTTCCACAAACCTTCCAGACACCTGCAATCCTCTTAATGCATCCTCGCACCCCCCGCATCCATCACAGCCGCAGCGGTGGCCGCTCCTCCTCCGCTATCGCTGCCAAAACCTGGAATGACCTTCTCCAGCTCTGTATAGCCCCCTCACAGGCAGACGTCAGACAGAGACTCAAGACCTGGCTCCTCAACGGAGACGCGTGAGTATGTGCCGTATCACTCGGACCTACAGTAACACAACTATAGTGATAGGCATGTACTCGCGTGAGTACGTGCCGTATCACTAGGGCCTACGGTAACACAACTATAGTGATAGGCACGTACTCACACGTGTACGGGCTGTCACTGGTGTATGTTTAAAGGGATTGGAGGAAACGTAGGATGCAAATGAGTCTGACCAATCACTCTGTACTCCTGTAAATGAAATAGGCCAGCAAGGCAGATATAGGGCAGGCAGAACCCATGGGGGGGCACTTGCCTGCACAACATGTCAGTCGATACCACTGCTGCTGTATTGTCTCCCTCTGGCACCATGTCAAGGACTGTGGAGAGGGCTCTGCCTTTCACCCAGGAGGAGAATGAGGCCCTGCTGGATGTGATCCTCCCACGGTACCCCATGCTGTATGGTCGACCAGGGGAGCAGGTGAGTGCTGACTCCAGTACCTTTGTCTGTGCACCTTTTTTGTGTCTGTCACTTCTGGCATTGTGTCCAGGTGTGACAGACATGCAATGTTGGTTGGAGTGGGTCCCGGGGGGGGGGGGGGGGTGGATGGCTTATGTTTCTCATGCAGGGCTTGATGTAGTTCATGTGTGCACTCCTCACTTGCATTGTGCTTACTGTGACATTCACTGCATAGTGCATGGCACATTCAGCCAGCCTAATCCTCTTGGGCATTCTTGTTCTATTGTCCTGCGGTGATTCAGTGGTCACCCCGGTGTGACAGGTGACTGCACCCACAGATGTGTGTGAGAGTTGAGTGGAGCTGTGGTGAGAGTGTCCAAATGAAGTGTACGCCCCCTGGACATTGATGTGTGTGAATGTTCCTTGTCATGTGGGTGAGTGTTGCACCACAGCTGCATGGAGGAGTCAACAGCTCAATCCATCTGATGTGAGAAGTAAGCCGTGCTGTGTGTCTGACTTGCTGAGCTAGCCCCACACCTGTGACCCCCCCCTGGCAAGTGGCACATGTGCAGAGTGAGGTTTGCATCCGCTGTTGCCAATGGCAGGTGATTGATGTGTGCCTGTGTGTGTCTGTGTACTCTGCTGAGGTTTCGTCAGTGGCCTGGGGCATGTGACTGCTTTGCGGTGCTGTCCATCAGCCTTGTGTTGCTTGGGATGCAGAGTGTGTGCCATGATCAGGGATTGTTTCGCACCCCTCATGCCACCTGTGTACTTACTATGCCATGTAGTGCATTGGTGCGTCCACAGTGGAAAAAGTCCCTATGACTAAGGTGCTATTACTTGCCAGCATACTATGCCCTGTTCAACAAATCAAAGATGTTCAAATGTGTGTCTCTGTGACATGGTGCAGGTGTACTGATGTTGTCCCACTTTGTCATCCACACAGGTAACCGCCTACCACAAGGGGAAGATCTGGAAGGATGCCGTCAAGGCCGTGCAATCGGTGGAGGGTCGCAGTCGGCGCCTGCCACAAGTGAGGAAGAGATGGCAGGACATCCGGTGCTGGACCCGGAGGATCGCCCGGGTCATGCTGAAGGAGGAGGTTTCTCGCAAGCATGGCGGGCGCCGGCGCCTGACCCACCAGATGAAGCGTGTCCTGGCGGTGGTCTTCCCTGACCTGGATAGGTGGATACAGGAGTTACAGCAGCAGGAAGGGGGTAGGTACATGTGTGTTTGTTGTGTGTCGCCAGCTTTTGTAGCTGCTCAGTCGCCTGGATACACTGCCAGGGTATATATGTGCAGTGCATATCCTGTTCCCCCAAGTCAACCTGTGCTGTTCTTCCTCCCTTCCCCTCCTTGACATGTGTTACCTGGTCTGTGTGTTATCACTATTGCACATGGTCATCTAGGCTGCCAGTTAATCAAGGTGCACACTGCTTTCAGCATCATGTGTGGGGGTGGTCTGCCTGTGCCCTGTCCTTTTCAGTCATTTGGGGGTGCATAATTGTTGGCACTGATGCTGAGTCTCAACATAGGAGTGTGAGGTTTCAAATGAACAGACTTGCAGCATGCATTTCCAATGTTGTGGCCTCAGACATGATGTGCATGTGTGGGATATATGCATAGTGCCGGGACGGTTGCTCCTGTTACAGTCAGCTCATTCCAGGACCATGGACCAGTGTGCCCACTACAGTCCCTGACACAGCCTGCCCTCCTACTCATGTGTGTCATCCAACACTGTGCACATTCAGTGTGGGTTCAGCATGGCTCTGCCTCTGTGGCATTGTTCCCTGGCCTAGGTAGTATTTTTCACATGTGTGATACATTTGTCCACTGGACAGGGATACACCAGTTTGCTTGTGCATACTCTCACTGGGCAGTGCCTGTGTTGCTATTCACAACAATCTGTTGATGTTTGTTTGTGACCAATATGTTTTGGCAGCCCTACAAGGTGATGTCGTGTTAATGAAGCTAGTTTTCAAGCACAGTTATTGTAACCCTGAATAAGAGGTGTCACTTCTTGATCGGTATCAGTCCCATTGACTCAGGCACTTCTTGATCGGTATCAGTCCCATTGACTCAGGTATGGGTGGGTGTGTGCGGGAGGGGCGTACATGTTCAACCCTGATGTTTCATTGCCAGTTCTGACTTGTGTGTGATGATTCGCAGTACAGAAAGTCACCGTGCAGTGCCCCCGTGATGTTGGCCAGTGCTTAATGTTCGTGCTTCGTATCCTGCTTGTACATTTTTGGCACCTGTGTGTGGTTCAGATGCTACACAGTTGGGACTTTGTGTGCTGACATTCTGGCTTGCCATGAGGGGGAACACACAGTACAGCTAGGCTTTTTTGCTAAACAATTGCAGGCCCATTAGCTTATGCATTGTCCTGGGTGTGGACATGTGTGTCACTCTTGATGACAGTCAGTAGGTCATATGTGTAGCCAACTGTGTGATCAGGTGGTGGATAGCCATGTTACAAATGACATTATTCAAGTTGTTACTCAGAGAAATTGTCCCTTGGCAATCACTACACCTGCCAACATGTCTCAATGTTTCATATGCTTGATCTTGTTGTTTTGTTGTGAAGGACAATAATGTGCCTGCATGACAGATGTCTCCCAAGGAAGTGCACAAGATACCACCTTTACACTTTCCAGGGACCCGCTGGCACATTTTAAAGTAAGGCACAGTTGAACAAAACTTGTTTAGAGTTCATACATATACATGTTCCCTCAGTGTGGTTGCATTTGGGTTGGTCCTTGGTTGTTGCTGATACCAACTTACGAGTGTCAAGTCATCCAGACCACCGTGGTGCCATGTATATGTACTTACTGATACCCCATTTCTGCCTAACAGTGGCTTATTTGAATGAGTCTGGCAGCTCAGACAATGACTGTGTACATGTAGTTTGGTGTGCACCTCCTTGTGTGACTTCTGTTATACAGACACATGTGTGTTCTGTTCACAAAGTGGCACATTCACACATTCTAGACATGTCCATTGTGTAAAGGGTTGTGATTCTCCAGGAATCATAATGTATTTCTTTGGGGTTTCCTAAGCACTCACAGGTCTCTGAGTGTGGGGACACCTTCTGCATTGGCATGTGGTATTTGGCCTTGGGTGCGACATTACTGTTGGGTTCACAGTGAACAAGAGGTGGCATGCCTTCATAGTCTTGCTGTGCTCAACTGATCCCAGACACTAGCTTCTCAGGATCTTGTGATTTCAAGTTATTTACTGTTGTGTCCTAATTTTCATTTTTTCCAAGGGGCATGGTGGGTCAACCAACTGGGGAGTGCAGGGCTTACATATGTGGGGAGTATTCTAGATGTTACTCATGATGCCTTTCCTGTTATGCACTGTTGCCTATTTTGTTTGGACTCATGTGTCAGATGTATACAGGTGACTAATTTTTTCCTGTCTCTTCACCTTTCCCACAGCATCATCGGAGGACACCTAGGGAGACACCGGCACGGACGTGGAGGAGGGATCGAGCACTGGTGCCACCACTGCTGAGGAGTCGGCGGAATCTAGTGGCACGGAGGGCGAGGGGAGTGAGGCGGAGGACCTGCCCAGTACCAACACTGACTACGAGGCTGACGGGTCCGAGGCTGAACTCCCTGAGGGGGCGGCGGCTGCTCCAACAGCTGGCAGCAGCACTCCATCCGTCACCGCCCCCTCCATTACCATCACCGCCTTCCCACTTCCTCAGGTCCCTTCTGTCCGTGCTAGGCGACCACATGTCTCCTTCGTGCCAGGCACCGCACCCCCTGCCCCTGTCCCCCCTGCTGCCATCACTGCCGAGTCTGTGGACATTCAGCGGCAGTTGCAGGTTGGGCAGACATCGATCCTGACTGTCCTCCATCGCCACACCAGACTGCTGACCCAGATGGTGTTGTACATGGAGGGCATGTCATCAGCGATGTCTGACCAACGCATGTTGCTGAGGTCCCTGGACCCGTCACTGATGGCAGTAGTGAGTCACCTGCAGCGCTGCGTCCCCCCTACCCCTGCACCATCCACAAGTCCAACATCCATGGCTGACCCAAGGACACCAAGACATCCACACACACGCACCCCACCAGACACAAGCAGCACACCACCACGTAAGGGCAAGCGCACACCTCCTGACACGCACACTCAGGGGGAAGCAGGCACACCCACTGGGTCTGGGGCACACAGGCAGGCACGCAGCCACAGTCCTCGTCCACATGTCTCACTCCCAAGTCCCTCCGATGTCACTCCCCTTGGATCCCCTGCCCCAGAATCGGAGAAGGAGGCCTACTTCGCTGGGCTGGGCCTCAGCCCCACTAGTTCACCTGGCCGCAAACGGTCAAGGCACTCCCCGGGTAGGGGAGTTAAGTCCCCCAGCCTGTCCACCACCTCCCCCAGTAGCGCTGCAGGCCATCCCTCCGACAGCCCCCCTCCTTGGGGCCTGTTGTTTCTCCGGGTGCAGGGGAGACGCTTGAAGATCTGGCAGAAGTGTGCAGCGCCGAGCTCGCCTCCACCTTTGGCACTGCCCCACCCACTGTGGTGGAGTCGTCCGTCCCTGCATCCACCACACCTACCCTTCCCCCTCCTGTCCCTGCGGTGCCTGGTCCTTCCCCACATGATGCCCCCCCCAGTCGCTGAACCAGAGGTTTAGTATGTGCAGGCAAGCTAGGGGAGACACGTGGCCATGTGTCCCCCCCAAGGACTTCATATCTGGACTGGCCATTGGGCTTTGTACATAGTGTTCTTTACTACATCTTATTTTTTCATGCTAAATAAAGCATTTTCTTTTCCGTTTTGAAAAGTCTTGCATTTCATGTATTGATGTTGATGCTGAGGCTCCAGAAGTTGGGGTTGTGGGAATGTGTTATGTTTCATGGAAATGTTGTAGTCTGCATCTCATGGGGTGGAACCTGGTATCTGCGTGCCCTCACAAGGTCGCTGCAAAGAATCTTTGGTCGTGTCTGCTCTTTGTGTTTGGAGACATTGTCCCTAGGAGTGTTCCTTCCTCTGTGGCACCTGACATCTCCCCTGCAGAGGGTTGCACAATTGTTGTGTTTCCCTGTGTCTACATTGCCTTTGTTGGTGATGGATCCCTTCAACTCTGGCCATGCCTGCTCAGCAATGTCTCCGGCTGCATCGTCTGTGCCATCCTTGGTACTCACTGTACTTGTGTATAGAGTATTTTGCCATGCCTTCATGGAGAAATTGTCCCTTTTCCGCACAATGCATGTGTGTAATCCCAGCATAGCACACATATGGTACTTGTTCTGCTGGGTATTTGAACACCTGACTCACAATTGTGGGCATTGTATCTGTGGGAACTCCACCCTATTCCTTCCATGACAGACAACATCTTGGTGGCTGTCCCAGCACCTGTACATTCCTATCAATCCTGGGATGTGCGTGACAGTGTGTGTTCCCTTTGTCTCTCTTAGTTTAGTAGGCATTGACATGACCATACAGTCTTGTGGCATGATCTCTGTGTGTGTATTGTGCTGCATCCGCCAGGGGTGGGTATGCATGTGTGATTTGTCCTCACACCCACATGTGGTGTGTCATGCAGTGGGGAAAAGACATCCATCCTCATGGGAGTGGGACACTGCTGTCAGTGATGTGTTGTTATGGCACTATCAACATAGTCCAAATATCGGGATGCGTACATACACCCATGGAATTGGGATCATCTGATAAGGATGTACACACCCCCATGTCTATGTCCACTGCTGGTATTCCTCTGCACCCACCCCCATGTCTGTGTCCACTGCTGGGAGTGATAGGCACCCACCCCCATGTCTCTGTCCACTGCTGGGAGTGATAGGCACCCACCCCTCACATGTCTCTGTCCACTGCTGGGAGTGATAGGCACCCACCCCCATGTCTGTGTCCACTGCTGGGAGTGATAGGCACCCACCCCCATGTCTCTGTCCACTGCTGGGAGTGAAAGGCACCCACCCCTCACATGTCTCTGTCCACTGCTGGGAGTGATAGGCACCCACCCCTCACATGTCTGTGTCCACTGCTGGGAGTGATAGGCACCCACCCCCATGTCTCTGTCCACTGCTGGGAGTGATAGGCACCCACCCCTCACATGTATGTGTCCACTGCTGGGAGTGATAGGCACCCACCCCCATATCTGTGTCCACTGCTGGGAGTGATAGGCACCCTCCCCCATGTCTCTGTCCACTGCTGGGAGTGATAGACACCCACCCTCATGTCTCTGTCCACTGCTGGGAGTGATAGGCACCCACCCCTCACATGTCTGTGTCCACTGCTGGGAGTGATAGGCACCCACCCCCATGTCTGTGTCCACTGCTGGGAGTGATAGGCACCCACCCCCATGTCTGTGTCCACTGCTGGGAGTGATAGGCACCCACCCCCATGTCTGTGTCCACTGCTGGGAATGATAGGCACCCACCCCTCACATGTCTCTGTCCACTGCTGGGAGCGGTAGGCACCCACCCCCATGTCTGTGTCCACTGCTGGGAGTGATAGGCACCCACCCCTCACATGTCTCTGTCCACTGCTGGGGGTGGTAGGCACCCACCCCCATGTCTCTGTCCACTGCTGGGAGTGATAGGCACCCACCCCCATGTCTGTGTCCACTGCTAGTATTCCTCTGCACCCACCCCTCACATGTGTGTGTCCACTGCTGGTATTCCTCTGCACCCACCCACCCACTTGCCCCCTTGCTGTGGTACACTGCTGTCCTGGGCATACCCCACCCCCAATTTATAGCTGATGTGCTGCACCAAGCGGTAGACCAACATTTGTGGCGTGTGTACGCCTTGTATCCATCATGTAATGGGGCCGTAGGTGTACGGGTGGTACGACCCGTACCCCTGCATTCATAGGGTGTGTACGGGCCGTACCACGCGTACCCCTACATCACCACTACAATGGTGGTACGGACCGTACCCACACTCTGGGGGGCGTGGGTACGGTCCGTACATGCGTACCCCTACATCACCACTGCAATGGTGGTACAGACCGTTCCCACGCTCTGGGGGGCGTGGGTATGGTCCGTACCACCATTGCAGTGGTGATATAGGGGTACGCATGTACGGACCGTACCCACGCCCCCCAGAGCGTGGGTACGGTCCGTACAGGCATACCCAAACATCACCACTACAATGGTGGTACGGACCGTACCCACGCCCCCCAGAGCGTGGGTACGGTCCGTACCACCATTGCAGTGGTGATGTAGGGGTACGCGTGTACGGACCATACACATGCCCCTCAGAGAGTGGGTACAGTCCGTACCACCATTGTAGTGGTGATGTAGGGGTACGCGTATTCGGACCGTACCCACGCTCTGGGGGGCATGTGTACGGTCCATACACGCGTACCCGTACATCACCACTGCAATGGTGGTACAGACCGTACCCACGCTCTGAGGGGCGTGGGTACGTCCCGTACCACCATTGTGGTGGTGACGGGTACGCGTCCACATCCACTTCCGTTGTGGCGGGACGTGGGATTGGTGGACACGCCCCCCAAAGTGACCAGACCATGGAGGTAAATAATGTGCAGGATATATTTGTTTTTTGTGGGGTGTGGGTTATGTTTCCTGCCCCTTGCCCCCCCCCCCTTTGCCCCTGGGGGTTGTTCTGACCTTCTGCGGCGACTGCGGCGGTTTCTGTACACAAGGTCATAGTCTATGAGGGCCGGGATGACACGTAGGATGGGGTCCATGGCTGTCCGTCGCGTACCGGTGCTCCTTATTCGCGTCGTCCTCAATTTCCCAGGAGTTTTTGGCTGCCGTAAAATATTATCCGTGCGGAGTGACGTAGGCACGGATCGTACTTGCTGGTTCGTAAAACGCTGCCTGACTCCGTCCGGATGTCGCATACGCGCTGTCCAGATTCAGATTTGTATGTATTTTTTTGCCGGTCGGTCTTTTGTACGACTCGTACGGAAATGGTATTTCTGTGCGAATCGTACTTGCGAGTTTGTAAGGTGTTTTTCCCGGGTACGAGTCGGACAGAGAAAACGCTCCTTACGACCATTTGTACCCGGGTTTTACAGGATCGGAATCGGCACCTTAATGTGCTATAACTAAATTACTTCCCACCCTAATCCCCTATAAACCCACAACCCGCTACGGAATTAAATTACACAAAAATTAAATAACATAAAATTCATTACTTTAAAAATATTCAAACATACATTCCAAAATTAATACATACTTTTAACACATATACTAACACTTAAAACACTATAAAAAAATTCGATATTTTTAACAACTATATTATGACTGTCGATATTACTTACTTCTATATTATGTAAATCGATATTTCTTACCTGATTTTGATATTCTTTACCACTATATTATGGCAATTCGATATTCTGTCCATTCTATATTAAAAACTCGATATTCTGTCCAGTCGATATTTTTTTTTCGATACTTTGACTGTTTACCATTCCAGGCCCCCAAAGCTATGAGAATAGCTTGGGTGGCAGATAAAAGTCATTTTTAATGATTATTGAATTGATAATTGACTGTTGTTATGGTCATCTCCAAATTAGCCAAACAGCGCCATCCTGTGTGCCAGACTGTCATAAGCGCCGGTGTTGACAAGTGCTGGTACCGAGCACCAGAAACCACCGGCTCAAATTAAGCACTGCGCTGCAGCCACCTTAACACTTTGTCGCACAGTTTCTCAATCATCCGACAACTTTTCCCTCCTGCAACTAGATGTCAATCATCACCCAGAAATGGTGAAATGCATTTAGGCAGACCCTTATACTCAAGAATAGTCATACATCTATGTGCCCTAGAGATCTCCGCCTGTAGATTTTTACCTTTGTGAGTTGAGCCCAAAATCTTTTTGTGTTATTCCCTGGAAAGAATCTTGATCAGCAACCTGTACCTAAACTACCCAGATCACTGTAGCCGAACCTACACTATGTTTCCCTTAGCTGGTGGTGTTTCTTCTTTCGTTCTCTTAATCCTGATAGCAGTAAGCTGCACAACGTAAAATACATAGATGTGTTGGCAGTTTTTTTTCTCTTCAGTGATTCCATTGCCTTGTTTGTTTGGTATGTACTGTGGTTAATATCACCAGTGTTGGTTAGTAGCTGAGAGTGAATATTTGATTTGAGTCGCTAGTTTTCCAAGTCCTTTTACCGTGTTTTTTTGTATTTTATTGTGGCATTTATATAGTGCTTCATACCCCCAATATAGCCAGAAGTCGCACGGATTGTCATTAGACAGTGCCCTTTGGAAATGCATGATAAGGTTGTGGGGTGTAGACTGTGAGATGTTGGGGGTCTGTTATGCAGGTGCGAAGGCTTGAGTTGTGCTCCAATGATGATGCAGCAAACCTTGAGCTGCACTTAAGCAAGAGGCGTTGCAGGAAAGCGAGAGTTATAGAGACGGTCGTGGATGTAAGCTCGGACTATCTTCTTTTGCAGACAAATATGTGAAAATATGGCTCTCTGAAATTCGAGGCGGTTGTCTGAGTTCAGAACTATGGGTATATTATCAAGAAACGGCGTTAAAATTATCGCCACTTTAGCGGCAGAAAACTGCCGCTAAAGCGGCGATAGTGGGCTTGATAATACGCCCGTGAGAATTCCCATAGAAGCCCATGTTCCAGTGTCAACATGGGCTTCTATTGGAATTCTCAAGGGCATATTATCAAGCCCACTATCGCCGCTTTAGCTGCAGTTTTCTGCCGCTAAAGCGGCAATAATTTTAACGCCGTTTCTTGATAATATGCCCCTTGGTCATCTAGTCTGAAAAACAGCTTTCGGGACTGCAAGACATTTTGAAAGAAGAGATAATAGAGTGTAGCAATCTAATTTAGCAGCATGGGCAGGGTTTATGTTAAGGCAAGAGAGGTTCAGAAGTGGGACTGGCACTTTGTATGATACACATTACTGTAAGAATGATGCATCTAGCCACAGGCAGTCAGTGTAAAAATTGGAGGCCTTTTGAATGTGAGATCGAATATATATAGATCAAGAGAGTTTTCTGGCAGCTGCATTTTGGAATCTCTACAGCCTGTGAAGCAAGTAGGGAGGGAGCTCAGGGTATAGTTCTGTAGAACATTGAGACAGGAATTCACTAAGGTGATAATAGGCTAAAGGATGATGGCACAAGAGTTGACATCTGGGGCTGCATTATACATGCGGCACACTTTCCTTCATCGCGCTGGCTGCACCTTTCAAAAGGTGTGCCCTACACAATGAAGGAAAATGCGCCGTTTTATGATGAATGCGCTGTCTTAGGGTGTGAAAAACGGAGCGGCTGCAACCCGCCTGCACTTTTAAAGGGGATTATAGAGATCCCTTTAGAGGTGGGTGCAGTGAGTGGCAGCACCCACCTGCAAAGGGATGTCTGAGGGGTCCATGGGACCCCTTTTCCCCACTCCACAGGGCTGCTGTCAGGGGGTACGCTGACAGTGCGCCACCTTTAAGGTGGCGAACTGTCTGTGCGCCTCCAGTGAGCTTCTTTGCCTCTACTCCCGCATCTGTAATACAGAGCGGGCGTGGAGGCAAAGTGATTCCCTCATTTACATGGGCCACGCCCTCATGCAAATGAGGGAATGCCCCCTGAAGATAGTGATGGCTCTTTATGTGTGCCAGCGCTATCGGTATTACAGAAGGGGCCACACAAGCGTCTGTGGCCCTTTCTGTAATACAAAAGTGCCCCGGGGGCGCACAAACCCCCCTGCACCACCGGGACACCCTGTATAATATGGCGCTGATAACACTTCAAGTCTTAGAATGTTTTGTGAGTCATTGCAAACGCAAATGTGATGTTTGGGTCCCGGTCTTAGAAGTGTTTTCCTTACAATTCACATCCAATTAGGGGTCCCAATTATCTGCTTGATAAATAAAGACATGTTTAACATTCTTCATGCTGAATCTGACATCATATCAGCAACTATGTAAATCTGAACCTGAACATTGATTGCTAAAGATTTTGCGTCGGGTTTGCAGTACGTTTTTTGCACAGACCGTTGCAAAATACAGGTAGGTATTTACAAATTGACACAAATGGCAACTTGCATAGGTTTGTAACCAAAATCCTTATGTTTGCATCATGGAAGGTTTCCATGGGTATGGCATGAATTTTGACACAAATCCATATCTACAAAGGTTTGTAAACAGGGATGTGTGCGAGAATCATGTACACTGAGAGCTGGTGTACTGTGGAGAAATATATTTGCTTCTCCTTGTTTTTTCATATTTTCCTCTTTGGATGTGTGCTGCCTTCTGCAGCACTCATCCATAGAGGAACACGCCTTAAGCATGCCTTTTGTGCAGGAAAGGGCTCCTTCCTGCACAAAAAGCATGCTTACCAGAACGTAGGCACCCTTGCCCTAAGGTACAAGGGTGCCTGTGTTTCCGAAAGGCTGTAGAACTGCACCACTTCTTTGTACCCATGGTGCGGTTCTGCTCTCTCCAGTTGACCCAATGCAGCGCAGAAACTTTGTTTTCTGCGGTGTTGCGTCAACTTGCGACCTCAATCTCTTACCAGCTGTTTTTATGGAGATAAACTGTCTTTGCCTCAAAGCTACCCCTCCCCCTACTCGGTTCGTGCATGAAGAAATGGGCAATTGTGGTGTTGTTCACTGAGCAAAGCTGAAACTACTACAGCATATGGACTGCACCTGATGGAGGAGAGTATAGAGATACTATGAGAAATGGTTTAGCAAGGGAGGGAGTGATAACAGTCCCTCGGCTCAGGCATATAAAACATGTTTTTATCAACCTCTAACTCCCTGATTTATTACTCTCCCGAATACCACCTAGACAAATAATGATACTAATGAATTATATATCATCATAAGATCCATGCTAATTGCGTGGGTCAGATCTGTTCAACTGGAGAGTCCACGTTATCTTTGTGAGGTCTCAAAACCATATATTTAAATTATGTAGCCTTCCCCCTCTTTATGTGCTAGGTCCATGCTGGGGCTCCTGCTACTTTGTAACGTAATAAGAAAATGGAAACATATTTTTGCTCAATCAAGAGCCTGTCTGTGTAACTGTGAATATTCTACATTTCTTCTAGGAGGTGAAGATTATTACATCTATTTACCTTATTCACAGTTAGAGAGTAAAAAAAGCATCCGCATTAAGCTATTCTAGCGAGACCTCCTGTTCTTTCCCAGTTGAGCGGTTCTTAAATTTAGCCCAGAAGGCTCGTTATAGATGAAAACATTTGTAGTACTGGAGCAGTGAACGTTGGCTCCACCCTTTTACGTTTTGATCATGCTATATACATGTACACATGGTCCTATATATTTGTGTGTTTTTATATCATTAATGTAAAGTGGTGCAACTGACCGATATACTGAAGGTGCACTTGCTGTATAATATAGACATGTACATGAGTGTGCATTCTAATGTTTTCTTATATCAATACCAAATTGCCACTCTCGTATATATATGCATTTACGGGATTTAAATGATTTTGTTAACTCTCATATATTCCAGTATTCATTTGAATAGTATCCTGAATTTATTTTAGAATCATATATGAATCTATAACCATGCATTTAAAGATGTATTGAAGTATTTTGCTATGTTAGCTTGACCAAAGGCCTTAAGCATTAAAGTTTAACCTTAAACATGAAAGTTGTTTGCTTTGCATGTTCTCTCCTCTGCAGGTGCAGTCTCAAGGTATTCATTAGTTAGTGAAAGGCATATTATGTATGAGAGATAGTAAGGCTTGGAGAGTAACTCTGGTAGAGATAAGCGGCGCTAACAAACAAAGGGCGTTCTAATGTGCAGACGAGGAGATGGGAGTAGCAAGGGAGGGTGCCAAGTTTCACCGTCAGAATGGGGAAAGATACTGAGACACATCATGTAAGACTCTCGAATGTTTTGTGGAGTTTAATAGGTGATCAAATTTTTTAGTTTAGACAGATTCTTTTTAGACTCGGAGAGGTGCAGACCTCTTGGTGATAACTATGTTGTATGGCTTTTCCTTTTGGAGAACTTTTGCAGAAGTACTGCAATGCTGACACCCTCCTAATTTACTGGATATAATTAGGGTTTCCCCTATCAGTGCTGTTTAGTTTAGATGTAGGTTAGGAGCTTTAGATTTCCTCATGCATAACAGGCAAGAGGACCACAAATCGTATTCTGACCTCCAAATTCTCTTTCTTATTTTCTGCATTGCTATTACCAAGTTCCTTGTGTGCTTCAGGGTATTGAGACTGAACTTTGTTAGATGATTTGGCCTGCCAGTAGTGATTTTCTATTTTTACAATATATTCTTGAGACTTGTATACATCAGTCTAGTTTTGAATTTGTAATAAACCTACATTTGATCCCACACTGTGTAGCCAAATGGATTACACTGTAAAATGAACTTGTGGATGATGCTAACTCCTCTTTATTTCTCAGGCACCTAGAAAGGTTAATTGCAGGGAAATTTCGATGTTCGCCCAGCGCACTGTCAGTACAATAAACATGATTTATTTCTTATTAACTCCTGTTTATTTTTGTGATGTGACTTGCTCCATATTTCATTTCACTTCAGCTACTTATGAGAATAGAAGTGATCTGACATATTATCACTTTTTATAGTTTGTGTTATAAAAGTTATGAAATTTGTGTTTTTATATTAACTAAAGTGCACTTTCATCATTAATTGTATGTAATTGCTTTTATATAGTGCTTACTACCCCTGACGAGGCGTCAAAGCTCTTTTTCTGTGAGTAGCACGCTACTCCGACACCCATAAAGGATTAGTGATGAATAGTAAAGTGAAATATGAAAGTAATTTGAGTGCAGGATGTATTAGTTAGTTATTTGGATTGAGAAGGATAGTGGAAGGATAGGAGAGGGAAAAAGGTTTGCATTTATATAGCGCTTACTACCCCTGACGGGGCGTAGAAACTCTTTTTTTGTGACTAGCACGCTACTCTGGAACCCATAAAGGACTACAGGTGAATTAGTACAGTGAAATATGAAAGGAATGTTAGTGGTGGATATGTTAGTTAGTTATTTGGATTCAGAAGGAAAGTGGCTGGATAGAAGGGAAAAAGGTTTGCATTAATATAGCACTTGCTACCCCTGATAAGGTGTTGAAGTGCTTTTTCAGCAAGTAGCACGCTACTCCGGAACCCATAAAGGATTAGTAGTGAATTATTATAGTGAAAATATGAAATTAATTTGAGTGGTGGATATGTTAGTCAGTTATGTAGCGCACCAGCTAACAAATACCCCAACCCCCACTCCCAAGAATCTGCTAGTGGAACATTGGACCTGGCCTTGCTACTTACCTAAATCCAGAAGGTAAACCACAAAACCCAACTGTATGATTTATTGTGCATTTTTCTATTTTCTCCCATTGACTTCAAAGGTGAGTAATTGCACACAAAAGTGATTTACTTTGCGAATTGAAAAATTGATAACCTAAAAATGGATTCTATAATTGAGTCAGTGTGTTCTGCGTGTGTTTCACTGCTGAGCATCTATATATATATGTGTTTTGGGGTCCATGTGTGTATGTTTGTGTGTGTAAGTGTGATTTTTAAATGCAGGAGGTTTCCTTCTATATTAGTCCTGTTTCTACGTTGCACTGTCATTGCCATTTTTCACTCCTGTATGGAACACCCATTACCTGTCATCTTCTATACCACTGATGCTCAAAGTATGGCCCGGAACCGCATACGGCCCTCCTGATCTTTACACATGGCCCCCTCTTACACAACTGCACACAGCTGCTCTTTACTAGAGAGTGTTAACAATATAAAAAGATGTTAAATAAACAGGCAAGCATTTTATTTAAAGGTTCCGTGGTGCTAAAGAAAGGAAGTAACTGTTGAGTCCTGTAGCACTTAACTTTAGGAGCACCTTCCTTTTGAGAACCATCTTGCAGACAAAGCGTAAAACTATGATAAAGTCTCTTCAGAATTCAAAAAGTGTATTTAAATAATATGCATAACCTTTTCACTTTAGTACATCAGATAATAGTGCATTGAGCAGTATTGTTTTAAAAGTTATAGGTTTTCAAAAATGAATTATGAAACACTAATTCTTCCCTCCAACCTGACAACAATGCCAATAGTGAACTAAAGAGGCAAGGAGCATATTATCAACGGCCAGCGATAATTATCGCTGGCCGTGCTTAGCGATAATTTTGTTAGCGCAGGCTATCTCTGGAATTTATTGCCCTGGTAGCGCGTTATTAACAACGCGTTTCTCCAGGGCGATAAAAGTTCCAGAGATAGCGAGGTTATCGCCGTTTTGCAGGGAACATCGCTGGTTTTCCAGTGATGTTCTCTGCAAAATGGCGATAACCTTGCTGATATGACCCACAGGGTCGTATCAGCATAATTCACCCCAATGTTAGGGATAGGTAAGTCTGCCTTTTAGCAGATGTTAGTTTTTGGAGAAAACAGCGGTTTTCTCCAAAAACTAACGTTTGCTAAAATGCTGGGGCAGCCTTGTAAATATCGCGATGTGAACATCAGTGATATTTACACGGTGTTCCCGCCCAGTGGTGCCCACTTTGCATCTCATTAGAGATGCAAAGGGAGGAGTTGGGTAAAAGGTGCTAACATGCGCTAATGCATGTTAGCACCCTCTTGTTAATAGGGCAATAGTTTTATCTCCCCTTTTTTGGCTTTAAAAGCCAAAAAAGCGGAGATAAAGCCCTTGTAAATAGTATGCCCCTAAGTTAGTTGTTATGCACACTCTTTGGTGACCTGGGTTCCTATTATACACGTAAAACATTATAGTTTATTAAATCAAACACAGGAGGTTTTGTACAACGCGCATTCTGAAGTCATGTATTTCGAGGTCCTTGTATATATGATAATTAAGGAAAACAAGGGAAAGTGAAATAAAACTATTGTCTAGCATCACGCAATTTGGTAAAGTGGGGAAGCCGGGATGAATCACAGCTTTTCTGATTTTTCATTGTGCAATTCAGCAACTAGATGTATATGCTGTGCTTCCCCTATATCCACCTTACTGACAATGCCCTCCCAAACCCCCACTCCCGGCCCAACCACACTCCACTGGCATCAATGCGGCACTCGATCACTTCACAGACCACGCCTTTTGGCCCCTGGGAAAGTGCCTGCGAGTACCCATGCTCTTTACAGTAGAAGTAACAAAATGATATTGCTTAGATGATAATAACATTTAACAAATAAATAAATATAAGTCAAGAACGCCGAATAAATGTGTGATAAAAAGTAAAACAAGCAAATGCACAGATTGTAATGCTATAAATTTGATGCACACCACATAAGCAATACACACGGAAATAATATATAACCAGTATAAGTAATTTATTGGCTTGCCCTGAGATACATAAACTAAAATTTCTCATTAATCACAGCCAATGCAAATCCCCAACAGAACTATGTACAACTACAACATCACTTAAATCGAGTTGTTAAACATCATTGTCTGTGGTGGTAAGTTCTTGCTTCTTTTTACAAAGCATTACAATTACAAGGCGAATGAATTTAGTTACACAGCTCACCAGCATGTTAAAACCACAAGAGAAGCAAATACCAGCAGCCTAATTTATTGTATGGCAACCAGGTTCCCTAATGAGAGGGTATGGATAAGGACAGCGGCTCCATGCCATACTCAGCAAACACACAAGTGACAGACCTGTAGTCTTTTGGTAGGTTGTATCACTTACCCATCTCTCTCAATTTGTAAAAAAAAAAAAAAAAAAGGGAGTTAAAGCAACTAGAATAATAGTTTTACCTTCTTCAGTAAAGGCACTAAACAAAAATGTAGATTAGTTTGAAGTAACATAGCGCAAGAATTAAATATATAGATTTTGTAGAGCAAATTCCCATAGTCCATAAGATCATTTAAAATAACCTTTGGGGCACATTCATCAAGCCTTTTCCCGTTCACAAACCGTTTGCGGATGGAAAAAGGCCTTTTCCTATGCATGTAGGTTTTGGCATTCGCAATACAGGTAATCACAAATGTTTTGCAATTACCTGAATGGCGAATGCATTTAGGGAATTGCAATTAGCGATTCCCTAATGCCGATGCATGTAGCATTTCCTAAATGCAAACTATGCATTTAGGAAACGCTAATTACCATCAACTTCAAGTTGATGGTAATATGCGCATGCTTTGAAATATGCACAAAAATGCATTTTTTAAAGTGCCATGCAGCGCAAGGGCATGTGTGTGCTTTACATGTGCTCACTTACCTTTTTATGTGGGGTGCTTCACGGGGGCCTTAGCCCCTGGCCACCCTTGGATTTGGTAATCGTAATTAGCGAATGCAATACCATTCATTCCTATGGGCCTGTAGGCCCATAGGAATGAATGGAGTCACATTACCTAATAGCGATTCCCAATTTCCGAATCGCTATTAGGTAATGTTAAGGAATCACAACTTTTTTTTTGTGATTCCTACATGCATAGCATTTTACGATTCGTAAAGAGCAAATCGGTAAAATTCGCTATTTGGGAATCACAAAATGCAGGCTTGATGCATGTGCCCCTGTTCTTTAACACATTTTCAGTCCGTTTTTAATTGCGCTTTTGTACATTTTAGTAAGTCTTCCAATGATATCAATTTATACTTCTGTGGTACCTCGGATAACCAGTTCTCTGCCATGTAACTCTGGTCGGGAAAGATCACTGCAAATGACTTCTTTTCATGCCCCTCAGTTTACCTTTGCACAAGAGTCAAAGTCAGGGCCCGACTGGAATCCAAAACCAGCCATGGTAAAAAATCCGAACCAACCTCACTCTACAAAAAGACACAATTCAAATGGGGCAATGGGTGCATAATTGGGTCATAAAAGGTGGTCCCCAGGGGGAAGTGTAGCCCTCGACTTTCTGGAAGTCAAGGGCTACACCTCCCCTTGTGGGCCACCTTTTACATATTTACTGTCCAGCCCAGCTCACTGGGTTGCCCCTTTTTGTTCTAGAAAACATAATTGGGTCATGGCAGCTCATCCAGCTCTGAAAAAGCCCGCCCCCCTTCAGCCTGCCAGGAAAGTACCAACATTCCAGAATGGCCAGACCAACACAAACACTGAAAATTGATCATGGCTGACAAACGTTAAATCCCAAGTTCTAGCCTTAGTTGCCATTGTGGGTCAAGGACGTTAAGTTCAGAAGCTTTCGGACACTGAGCTAATTTTGTCAAATATATTGCTTGCTTTTCTTGCCTGTGACGCAATCGTCTAGAGCAGGATAGTGTACACCGTCATCCGCCTTGTTTCGCCCTTCCTGGAAGTGACTTGCTAAATTGGTGCCAAAATAGTAAGAAAGGTCATCCATGAGGGAGGTGCTTTGCCCATCACACTAGCCTTATGCCCGGCTGCAGGACTACAATAGAAAACAACGTAAAGCTTACACTGAAGTCAATCAGCTGCAGGTGAACTACAAATGCAAGCTGATCAGCTCAGTTATTCAAGATGATTGAATATATCTGCATTGTTATCGTCAGTGGTATGTTTGAAGTCCTAGGAGCTCACCTACTGCTGCTGAATTACGGCGGTAATTATGTTGGCTCCAATATTGGATATTACAATCTGTGGTTCGGTTAAAAGGGCGAATGAATACATTTGAGAGCAACAGGTTGGACCTGCAATGGGTGTCATGCGAAACTAAAACAAATTAAATTACAGTGTTTCTGATTAAGGCTACTGCAGGTGTAGTGTCAGGGCCAGGTGGTTAAGTTTAACCCCTTTGCTGCAGGGGTAATTCCCCCACGGCACGGGGGGAGGAGGGCCAGCTGCGCCGCGGTGCTCGTGATGAGCCCAGCTCGTCATGAGTCACAGTGGAGCTGTGCTCATGACGAACTGGGCTCGTCACGACTCCGCCCACTGATTAATTCACCCGCACAGGCGGGGAATCAATCGCGCGTGGGAGGACCGCAGCTGTTATGACGAGTCCAGCTCGTCATGAGCACAGCTTCACTGTGACTCATGACGAGCTGGGCTCGTCATGAGCATGGATGAAGTTAATACTAGGGATAAGTGACTGCAGGTGAATTTCAATACCAGACGGGTTAAGCAAAATACTCAAGCTGTCTCTCAGTATTGATATACACCAGATTACTTCCAAAGTTGTCACTAACCAGCTACAGGTGATTTACAGTCATTACTAATGGGTTGATCATATATTCGGATTAACTAGCTGCAATCAGGTAAAACAGTATATGCGCTAATCCCCAAATTAGTACTCATCCAGGGGATCTGACTACCAATAGTTTGAATAGTTGCTTCAGTTTTGAAGCTAACCTGCTAAAAAATCAAGGGAGTTCGATGTCATGTTCCAGCTGGTGCTTGCGCGTGACAGAGTTTCTGAGCCTGCCAGCACTACTGCTGAAGTTTGTCTATGTGAGGTAAAATTAAACAGCAGGGGTTCTATTATGTATATGGAGCACTTTTGCTGTTTGCACACAGCACACCTTAAAACAGATGCGCCGCACACAAACAAGGAAAGTGCACCCTATTACATAAAATGCGCTGCCCCAGGGCAGCCTCGGACTTGCGCTGCCCTGGAGGCAGCGCTTTCAGATGAAAAACGGAGCGACTTTGAAGCAGCCGTTGTGTGTTGTATTGTGCAGGCGGAAACCCGCCTACACTTTTAAAGGGTATTAGAGATCCCCTTGCAGGCTGGTGTAGTGAGTGGCTGCACCCACCTGTAAGGGGATGTCTGATTTGCCCACTCCAGAGGGCTGCTATCAGTTCTTCCATTGCCTTGTGAAGACTTGCATCATGTAAGGACAACGCAAATCCTTCACTAGGATTTACTAAGCCACACAAGGGGTGACTTGCACCGGCTTCCTTTGCTTTGTAAAGAAAATGTAACGCAGCATAGCCCCTTGCGCTGAGTTGCATTACACTGCATTTAGGGCATGTTCCATGTGTGGAGCATGGCTGCTCTCATGCAGTCACCCATGATTTTGGCAGCATTCCCAGGTTTCCTGAAGCTAGTAAACCTGGAATACGTAAAAATGCTGCACCTTCCCCAGTGACGCGTAACGTGGAGTAATTTTTGTATTTCTCCTCGTTATTTTCTCTATGTACATAAAAAGAGGAAAATTCCTTCAAGGATTGTTTTGTACATGAAGGTGTACCTTCCTGCACAAAAGCATACCTGCCCGTTACGCAGGCACCCTTGCACTATGGTGTAAGGGTGACTGTATTGGTGCTAGGCTGCACACAGTGCTCCAGCGCAAGGAGAGAGCAGAAATGCTCCTGTAAATATTGAGCTTTTCTGCTCTCTTCCTTTCACGCAGTGCAGCAACTTTGCTTGCTGCCCTGCATTGCATGAACGATTAGTCAGTATGCCCCGACATGTGAATTACAGCAAACAGGTTTTTCCAATAGAGGAGAAACCCCATTGTGATTAGTTACTGTGGCAGCTGATTACACACAGGGTATCGGATCTGGCTTCACCATGAGGAAACCCAACTCAGCAAATCCAGTGCCAGCGACAACAGCAATTGAGGGTCTGTCCTATTTATGGCAAGCTCGATAAAGACATTCTACGAGCCATTTTTCTAATCAGAGCCTACCATGTAAACTATGTTGGTCCCAGACATGAACAGTGACCAAATGTTGCCCCTGTGCACAGTGGTTATATTGTAAAAAAAAAGCGCGGGGGCTCTCGTCAGGAGGCAGCTTGCACCAGCCAATTTCTCCTGTTAGCGCCTCCTAAAACAGAACTAGCTACTAACCATGAAAGTAGGGAAAGGATGTGGCATAATGGCCAGAGCTGCCAACTTCGGACCTAGGGAACCCGGCTTGAGTCTCAGCATCAGCTCAACATCCTGTGATTCTGGGCAAATCACGTAATCTCCCTGTACACTTAATCTCCCCGTAAATCAATGTGTCCTTAACTGGTGCTCATGAAAAGTGCCACTGTTGATGATTAAGTGCCGGCACTGAGGACTGGAAACCACAGGCTTAAATTAAGCACTATTCTAATTATCCAATAATTCACATGGGAGTCTTGTCTTTCATGTCAATCTTGATGTTTATTTATTCAATCTCATCACTAGTAGTCAACTCAGCCCAGCCAAACCGTTTCGTCCACAAGGACATCATCAAGGCTCCAGATCACAATGATGCTCATTGTCATTGTCACAAGTTTTGGTCTTAAGTTTAACTGAGATTTCACTTTTGGTCTCAGTTAAACTTAGGACCAAAACTTAAATTAAACTGAGGTAAAAGTCTAACTTTACTACTCATAAAAAAGCCCTTTGTGAATACCGAAAGTCGTCAAGTTTGACTTTTGTCTCACCTTTGTGAATCGGGCCCAAAGGGAGCAATACTGGTTTTGAGCATGTTTGTCAGGGCTGCTTACGGTTCCCCAGTCCAGTCGCCTCCATTTCACCCCTACAGGGTGCCGTTACTTTACAAGTGTACAGGGCCGGACTGGCCGCAGCGGGCACCGGGCATTTCCCTGGTGGGGGGTTGGGCCCCTTAGGGGCCATTTTTGTTACCGGGGCCGGCAATATCAGCCCCCTGTAACAAAATCGTCCGAAACTGGCCGTAGCAAACAGCTCGTCCGCACCCCCCTCGCCCCACACGGGGGCTGGCCTAGCAGTTTGCCAGGGCCGGTTTCGGTTCCCAGTCTGTCCCTGCAAGTGTAAGGACATATGTCACAGAAGCAAAAAGGACAAGAACGATAATTAAATGCACCAAAAGTCGGCTTAGTGTTCATCAGTGGATGTATAATGGCAAGTTATATGTGTTCTTGTTGGCAATGGCCTCGCAGCATTTTCAACACAGTTAAACTTTGTGAAGTAAATGATCCTGACTTCATACAATGCAACAGTTAGGAGAAACACGTTCTAAAAGTACTCAGAGAGCAGTATAAATTAAGCTGTCAAATGTATGCTTTTTTGCACAATATGGATTGATAGCACTTTAAATTTCTCGGAAACAGTACTAAAAATACACGCACTAAACTAGAACATTTTCATGAAACCTGTCCATTATTGATTGTACAGTTACCGTCAAAAAGCCATATTTGTGTGAATGGAAAAGTATACGAATCGGTGACAATTAAAGTTAACGACAGGTTTACAGGGAGTCAAATGGCACATACTCGGCTTGCCCTGTAGATATGAGTGTACTATATGCACATATTCAGCATGAAAAAAGAGAACGCAATAAAAATAAAATGTGGAGAGCGCAAGAAGTTGATGGCAAGTGGCGGGAGTCAGTAATTTATGCCTTGCGAAATTTGTATAATTCGTGCAATATCACGTTATGCAAATTGATTTGAACTGTCAGAATTTATGCCAATGTGAAATTTCAAACTTTTTTTGTGGCAGAGAACTGTCTCGAGCAGAAAATGCCTTGACACAGGCTTGAGCAGAGAAATGTGTCACAAAAGACATTTTCTCCATAAGCCAGTGTCCTTGCCAGCAGGGCCGGACTGGCTGTGGCGGGCACCGGGCATTCCCCTGGCGGGCCGCAAGGGTGGGGGCCGGTCTTGGGCAGCTGGGGGGCCGTTTTTGTTACAGGCCCGTTTTTGCAACATAGATACAAAATCGGCCCCTGTAACAAAATTGGCCGAAACCGGCCCTGGCAAACAGCTCGCCCACACCCCCCAACCCCTAGGGGGGCAGGCCGAGCACTTTGCCAGGGCCGGTTTTAGTTCCCAATCCAGCCCTGCTTGCCAGTATCGCCAGTGAAATCTAAATGCGAGGTACGCATAATTTACTTATTTATTTTCACATATTTTCCTCCAGTTCTGGAAAGTAGGGAGATAAAGCCGGATCCGTGTTCCGGCAGCTATATCTGGGCCAGATCTGGGATCCGTCCGACCCCGAGGATTGTGCTGAATTTCTCCTGGTGTGATTTTCGGATACTGGAACATAATTCAGCAGTGCCCGTGGGTTGTCGGCATTCCATTTGATGCAGCAGGCAGTAAGGGGGCGTTGTTGTTTTCACTTCCACCTTGGCACCAAAACAAAGGCCTGATTTATGGGGCCATCAACTCTTCTTTTGTTCAAACATCATTCTGGCTGTGAGCCATCTAAAGCTTAACATCTACTTACCAATTCAATGGAAGGAAACAAAGACACACAGCTTTTCAATTCGAGTATTTTGGAGAAACTATGATTTGGCGTTAGGTTTTCTACTTGTTTAACCCCCGTATGGAATAAAGAGATGTGCAAGCACTAAGAATACAGGGGCAGATTAAAAAGCCCCATGCGCCACATTTACGCCACCGTTGTGTCACTTCTGTGACGGAGGGGCGGTGTAAACCATGCGCCACGTTGTGCCTTATTTACAACGTAAATGCGCCGGATTCGTGGTGACGCAGAGAGTGAATTGCATGTCGCTTCTTTTCTGGCGCATCCCTGCTGGTTTGCAGAGATGCGCCAGAACTCGTAAATCTGCCCCACACTATTTATCTGTGTGTAAAAACAGTTGCACAAATAATGATTTATACTATTTTTTTTTATTTCTCATTCTTTTATAGTGCTATTCATCCCAGGGTAGGGTGTTAGAGTCCTTTACATGATACACAGATGCACAATAAACCAGACAAGCCTGTAAATCAATATACAGGAAATGTTACGTAAGACAATGAGGGCTATAAGGGGGAAGAATCACGCATTGTCCATACTTGCAGACATTATGGGACACATGTTCTAATCTTTCACGCAACATAGGGCAAGCGAGCAAAGTGTTTGCACTGCATGAAAGGGAGAGAGCAGAAATGCTCTATATTTACAAATATATGGCGTATGTCTGCTCTCTCCTTCCAGTGTTGCACAGTGTGCAGCCTAGGACCAACACAGGCACTCTTACACCATAGTGCAAGAGTGCCTGCATTACAGACAGGATTGTTTTTTTGCATTGTCCTCTTTCTATGTATGCTGCAGAATGCAGCACATGTGGAAAGAGGAAATAACGGTGAGAAATAAAGATAGTTCTCCCCTTTACACCTCTCGGGGGAAGGTGTAGCATTTGGAACACATTCTCAGGTCTTCTAGCTTTAGTATTTCTAGGAATGTGCCAAAATCCACGGGTGGATGCATGGGAATGCCTATGCTTCATCCATGGAATATGTCCCAAGTTGAAATGTAACATCACATAGTGCAAGCAGCTGTGTTAAATTACATTTTTTTAAAGCCTTGCAAGGCCACTAAAATGAGACTTTGCTTGGCTTTGTGGTATTCTAGGTGTTGGGTGAGTTGCTGTTTGATCACCTTCTTGTGGACCTTTGCTGGAAAGGGGAGCAGAGAGATGGGCTGGTAGTTCTTTGGTTGGGCTGGGTCGGCAATGTTTTTATCAGGAGGGGCTTCACTTCAATGTGTTTCCAGTCCTCAGGGAAGAATGCCGAGGTGATGGAGGTATTCAAACCTATCCTGAGCTCGTTGTCGATTGGCCTGCTTCCGAGATTGAAGGTATGGAGGAGGCAGGGGTCTGTGGGTGCTCCTGAGTGCATGAAGTTCATGATGAAGATAGTGTCTTGCATGGTGAGGAGGTCCAAGTGGGTGAGCAGGTGTTTGGGGTTTGTGCTCATGGGTGTGAGCTGGTTAATACTGTCAGCAGCAGAGGGTTGGCATTCGTAGTGTTTGTAGATGGCCATGATGTTGTTGTGGAAGAAGTCAGCAAGGTTGTCACACAGTTACTGAAAGGGCGTAATGTCTTTTTTGGTGAAAGCGAGATTGGAGAACTCCTTCATGATGGCAAAGAGTTCCTTGCTGTGGTTTGAGCTGGCTTCAATGCGGTCTGCTTTGGCGTTCTTCTTAGTTCCTTTCAGGAGGCAGTGGTACCACTTGAGAGCTATCCTAAAGGCAGTGCGGTCTTCTGTCTTTTTGCTGATGTGCCATTTCCTTTCTAGTTGTCAGCAGTTGCACTTGGTAGATTGCAGTTCCGCGGTGAACCAGCTGGCTCTTTTGGTTGGTCTTTTCAGCTTGGCTGTCTTGGGGGGATTGATTGTGTTGGCGCATTCTGTGATCCACTGGAGATGTTTTTTGCTGCTTGTTCTACGTCGAGTATAGAGTCTGGGAGGTGGGAGCATAAAGCGTTGTCCCACTTACACAGCGTCTCTAATGGCCACACAGATTCCTTGTTACACAGTCCTCACTTGGGATGTCAGGGGGATGCATTCCACCCACAAATGCCAACTGATACACTCTTACCTGATAAGGAGAGGGGTGGACATTGCATTCCTACAGGAAACCCACTTGGAAGGGCCCGAGCCGAAACAGCTGCGCAGGAGGTGTCAGGTCCTTCGCCAACGGATATCCCTCTTTCGCCAGGGGCACTCTCATTTGGATTCGCGCCAAGGTCCCATTCCACTGTGAGCCCCAACACATTGACAAAGAAGGGTGATATGTGCTCCTCGGTGGAGCACTGAATGGGAGCCATTTGGTTTGGTATGTGTCTACACCCCCAATGCTAATCAATACACTTTCCTGGAATCTCTACATCTAGGCTAATCCTTGCCGACTGCTAGGATGTTAAATGGAGAATTCAACTCTGCAGTGGATGCATTTTTGGACAGGTCCTCCCTTCACTCCAAGACTCTCCTGACCAGAGGTTAGCTACCTATTCTCGGGAATGGATGATGAACTGGAACCTCCTGGACATCTGGCAACTACAGCATGGCCAGAAGCGGGAGTATTCCTTTTACTCTTCAGTACATGAACTTCATGTGCGATTAGATGGACTTCTGGATCCTCTCAATAGCAGACCAAGTTCCAAACCTGAAGTACTTAACCGCACATACTCCGACCATAACCCACTATTGCTTCGTCTGTAGTGGGAGAAGAGGCTAGGCCTGATCCCCACGTGGTGGCTCCGCCCAGATCTCCTGCACGACACAGTCTAACGCGATTTTCCATGGGAAGCAATGAGTGATTTCTTCCCACGTAACCAAGACACTGCTTTGATCTGGGAAACATTAAAGGTTTGTGATCTGGGTCATTGCATGGGTGTACAGGGTGGTGTGCGCAAAACTCTGGAATCCAAACTTATTAGCCTGGACACCAAGGGGCAGATTTATGACGTCTGGCGCATATCTGCTAATCAGCAGAGATGCGCCAGAAGAGTTGCGACGCATCTGCCCACCCGTGCGCCACCATTGATGCGGCGCATTTACAATGCGGTGCACCGTGGCACTCGGATGGGCAGATGCGTGACGCATCTCCTGTCGGAAAGGCGGCGCATTGCTGGAGTTGTGTCGCAAGTGCGACGCAGCTCCAGCAAGGCTCGGGGGTGCCCTATCCCTTACATGCTGCGTCAATCCTTACGCCAGGGTTTTGACGCAGCATGGCCTTAAAAAGTGACTGAGTGAAATCTTGTAGATTTCACTCAGCCACCTTTAGGAGGCGTTCCTGCGCCGGAACGCCCCCCCCCCCCGCTCCAGAACGCCTACATGTGCCGCGGGGCTTTACAACGTGACGCATCTGCCAGATGCGCCACGTTGTAAATACCCCGCAGCATGGCACAGGATTTGCGCCGCCGCTGCGTCAAAAAAGTGACGCAACGGCGGAGTAAATGAGGCGCAAGGGGCTCATAAATCTGCCCCCAAGCTGCAAGACTTGGAGGCTGCATCTCTGCTGGAATCCTCTCTTCTTCTGGAGCTCTTGGAGACACGGCGTCCCATGAAGATGCCACACGCTGAGTGGCCCTTTTCTCTTATAAAGAGTATGTGGCTCAGGCAGAGATGGGCAAGTCCAGTAGGCTGTTAGTCTGGCTTGTCTCTTAGGAGCAGTGTTTACTGGTCACTTATCCTCTCCGGGCCGCTGATGGTACATTACTGTTGACCCAATCAGACATTCATCTGGAGTTCATGCAACATTATGAGGACCTATATGGGGCTCGGACCTTGCTGCCAATGACAAGATTGATGGGTTTATGGCCAGGGTGGCCCTGCCACACCTCCCAATGCTGTCCGACAAGACGTGGGCTTGCCCATTTCAGAACCTGGGATCAAGGAGGCCATCGGGGACCTAGCAACGGGGAAGACCCCTAGAGTAGATAGCCCCCACTGAATTTTATCAGACGTTTAGCTCACTGCCCAGCTGTCGACCCTCTATAGTGCTGTGTGGGAGGCAGACACTTCCACCCACATGCCGGGAGGCACTTCTGATCTCCCTGGTAAAACAGGTGAAGAACCCGTAGGGCACTTCCCCTTACTGGCCCTTGTTTATGCTCACCATCGACTATAACATTCTCAGTAAGGTCCTAGCCAGCCACCTGCAACTCCATGTACACCACCTGATTCACAGGGATTCCCCACCGCAATACCTCTTAGAATATTAAATGCCTCTATAGGGTGCTCGACTTGACCCCTAGGGATGTTATCTATTGAGCAGTGGTTCTGTCGGCGGACCTATGTAAACCCTTTGACACCCTGCAGTGGAGATACATGTAGGCAGTATTGCACAGCATGACCATGGGTCCTGAGTGGGCCAAGTAAATCTCACTTCTGTACACTGGAACCCGGGTAAAAACTGGGCTGAATATCTTGGATCAGCTTAAGATTTGCATGAGCACACAGCAGGGGTGTCCTCTTTCCCTCCTGTCTTGTATGCTGGCCATCAAGCTGTTTGTTGGTGCCATCAGACAGCATGGGTAGGGTAAGGACAGACGGTTCCATGATGGGTAGCATAACATCTCCTTATACGCGGATGACATGCTCCTCTTCTTACGGGATGCTTGCATTGGGAGACACCAGGGGGTCTCAATTCTCCAGCAGATGGGAGAGGTAACATGATTATGCACCAGTTGGGAGAGGTTGTGTGTCTTCCCAGTTGGAGAGAGCACCAAGGTTTCAATACAGGTGGTCCTGGATAGTGGTATACCTTGGGAGCTTCAGTCATTCCGATACCTCAGGATTTGAACTTTCGATAACAATGCAAACAGCCTGGAGGGCAACCTGGGAGGGGGTTTAGATCAGTGAAGGGAAGCATAGCATTCTGGTGCACACTGAGACTCCCCTTGATGGCGCAAGTATCACTCACGAAAATTATCATTTTACCCAGACTGCTTTATTTTTTCATGAATCTCCCCCACTGAATACCCAGCTCCTTGTTTAGCGCCTTGGATACCCTGATGAGAGAATTAGTCTGAGATGGGGTACCTTGTAGGGCATCACTACATACCATCCAGTGTGCAACAAGGGAGGGCAGATTGGGTGTCCCTAATCTCGAGCTATATCACACAGTGGCACAAGTACAATGGCTGACCCGCTGGTTTGCGGGCGGCCATAAAGCAGCACCGGGAGCGGACCGGGACTGGCTGGTACTACTTGTGCTGGTGGGGGAGCAGCCCACTCAAGGGTAACTCCCGAAACTACTGCAAACCGCATTGCATTGCTGGGCGAACTTTGCTAAGCTCTCAGGCTATCTGCAACCTTACTCCCAGACCCTGCTGCTAGTGGGGCTCCCGGTGGAGGCCCGCTTACAGTAAAAAGTTTACAAGTTGGTACTTTCTCACTGTGGAGGACTGTTATAAGGAGGGCAGACTGAGATCCCTGGACAACCTGGTGACAGGGGCGGGGTTGCCACCTTTGCAGTTCCTTACCTATGCCAAGGTGTCAGGAGCGATCCACGCCTTATGGCAGTGTCGACAGACTGAACCGCCTGCACACAAGGTTCTGCATATCATCTTAACCTTCTGGACGGGCCGTAACGTAATTTTTGTTCTTTATAATTCAGTGCTGCTTCATTTATGAACCAGACCAGATGCGGCTCAGGGGCACATGAGAGACGGCGTTGGGTCGAAAGCTATGTGATGGTGAATGGACTTGGGCTCCCGGAGCAACCATTTCCATTACACACAGTTCAATTTACTGCCTATGGCGTACCTGACACCACACCGCTTTAAAACTATAAAGGACGCAGATGATCAGCAGTGCTCCCGCTGCCAGGTACCCAATGCTGATTTTATACATATGGCCTGGACCTGCAGTGAGATTCTGGCGGGGAGTGAGGTCTGACCTAGGGCATGCCCTGGACCGCCCTGACATGGGGGGATTGGAGGTCTTCGGATTATCACCCATAATGCCCAAAGTGGACTCTAGATTCCTGCATGTGTCACTGGTGTCGCTGGGTTTCCAGCAATAATCTCACCTTTGGCAGTTAGCGCTAGGATTTTTATCGCTTTTGAGTTAAGTGTTGCTAATAGCACGCTATCTCAGCGATAAAAATCCACGCTAGCCGGCGATAATTATCCTAGCGCTAAGTGCGCTTAGCGATAATTATCGCCGGTTGTTGCTGATATGCCCCTGAGTAGAGGATTGGGTATGTACCAGAAAGGGTGCTGTATTAGCACCTATGGTCTCAGTCTTACACTGGGTCATTTAGGGGGTAGTCTAGACTCCATCCAAAATGAGTGACTCCAGTCCCAGTCTTATAGTAGGAGGCAGTCTAGATCCATGTACTATGTGCACCTCTGTTCCCAGTCTTATACCAGTGACTAGGTGTAGTCTAGACTCATTGCATTATGAGCAAATCCGGCATAAATCATACATTGGGGCATATGGTTGGTAATCTAGACACCATGAAATACGAGCACCTCTAGTCCCAGTTTTATACTGGGGGAGGTCTAGACTCATTGCACCATGCGCATCATCAGTCTGAGTCTTAAACTGGGAGATACGGGAAGCAGTCTAAACTCCATAAACTATGATTGCATCCAGTCTCCACCTTTTACTGGCAGTAGTCTAGACTCCATGCATTATGAGTGCCTCCTGTATAAGTCTTATTCTGGGGGTAGTCTAGACTGCATGTGCTAGGAGCATCTCCAGTGTCAGTTTTATGCAGTGCGATACAATTTGTAGTCTGGACTGCATGGACTATGACCACCTGTGGCCTCAATCTTATACCGGGGGATACAGGTTTTTTTTGGACTTCATGCACTACGAGTGTCTCCGTGTCAGTGTTATACAGAGTGCCGTGTAAACTCCCTGCAACCTCTGGTCTCAGCCTTATACAAGGAGGTAGTCTACCCTCTATGCAATATGAGCACCTCCATTCTCAGCCTTATACAGGGGGCCGTGTAGACTTCCTGCATTATGACTACCTCCGGTCACACTTATAATGCAGGCAGTCTACACTATCCCCAAGGTGAGTGCTTCTTTCTCAGTCTTATTCAATGACACAGAGAGGAAGTCTAGACTCCATGAACTATGCAAATCTCCAAACAATCTAACACTGCGAGGTGGGTTACAATGTAAATTGGAACACTTGATACCCTCACCATAACACTGGGTGTGGCATGGTCTAGACCCAAAATGCAACAGGTAACTGTACTTGCAGGAGTTACACTATGAGCCCAGATTTAATAATACTTTGCGTCGGGCTTTGGAAAGTTGGCTAATATATCGCAAAGTAGTGGTATTCGCTACTTTGCATTAAGGGGCATTCCATGAGGGTACATAGAAGTTTCCATGCACCCATGTAAGGGTTTTGACTTTAGAGACAGGGATTTGCAGCAAAAACTTACATGTTCCTCAAAGCGGGTATAACTGTGGAGGAAGTTTTTAAAACTCTCCACATTTTACGATCATTGCATGCACGCTACACTGTACAACACATGCAAAGTGAGAAAATTATCACACCATAATTTTTTAACTGAAAGTATATTCCCCCAGTATAAATCCTATGCTTTAGTGCACACACCCACCCTTGCGCTATGGTCCAAGGGTGTGCATGTTGGAGCATAACAGCCTAAAATGCGCCAGCGCAGGAAGAGGGCAAACAGAGTGCCATATCTTAGTTGATATGGCACTGTTCGGCTCTGTCCCTTTAACTCAGTGCAGCAACCTTTGTTGCTGCACTACATTGCATGATAAGTTCACATAGAAAAGTTCTCATAATTTGTCCATAGGTGTGGATGGTAATTCTGGTCAAATTCTTCCTGTTTCTGAATACAAACACACTCCTTGAATTTATTTTGCACATTAATGGCTGAATTTGCGTGCTGAAAGAACACACAGCCAGGACAAACAGTTCAAATAAGCAGCCACAAAATCTACAATTCCAATTAGAAGATTACAATAGAAGTGGAGCCAGAGGCTACTTGAAGTAAACAAAAGAAACACAGTTTGGGCATGGAGATAGAAAACACAGAAATAATTGAGTGTTTTTTTTAGGTCTCGCCTAGGCAGCGCGCATGCGCTGCCCTAGGAGGGCCTCTAGCCATCGGTCTGCTCCTTTTCAAGCATAATCATGCTTGTGGTGGCATCCACCTTGCGGGAGCGAGCAGCGGCGCGCATGCTAATTGGAACCATATGGCTCTCGCGCTGCTCGCTCCTGCAAGGCGGAGGCCAGCACAAGCACAAGTGTGCTTGAAAACAGCTGCGTTCGGTTGCGTTAATTGTAAACAGATGGGCTTTACTCCCTTGTCATGGCTGATTAAAAAAAACAATCGGTCTGCTCCTTTTCAAGCACACTTGTGCTTGTGGTGGCATCCACCTTGCGGGAGCGAGCAGCGGCGCGCATGCTATTTGGAAACAAATGGCTCTCGCACCGCCGCTGCTCGCTCCCGCAAGGCAGAGGACAGCACAAGCATGAGTGTGCTTGAAAACAGCTGCGTGCGGTTGCGTTAATTGTAAACAGATGGGCTTTACTCCCTCGTCATCCTCCCTCGTCATGGCTCATTAAAAAAGACAGCGGCGCGCAGGGCTCCTTGTGTGTCAGGTTACACACAAGGTGCATCACTTTCGTTTTTGCTTCTTCTCATTCTGTTTCCTGCTCTTTGTCCCTATGGCTTGTACTTTCACTCTGCCCTGTCTCCAGTTGCACTGCTTTTGGTCTCTTCTCTCTCCGCTCTCCTTAGTCCTGCAATCTGTCGGTTCTTTATCCATGGTTCTGTGCTCGTTCTCAGTGCTCTTGCAGCACTTTCTCCTTCCTCTCCTCATTTTCAAGTACCCTGTTCATTCAGTTGGTGTTTTTGTTTGCATTCTCCATCCTGTCTTTAAACTCGTCCCCTTCGTTGTAGGTGTTGTGCTTCCGTGACCAAACTTTATAGGGGAACGGAAACTGGGATTGGAATTTAAACAAAAGGGTTTAGAGGCAAGCACAGGATTGAACCTTTAGTGAATAATCAGAACCTGTTTACCGTGCATGTATGTATTTCCCGAATTATTTTTTGGTCCGATGCTGTGTTTAGGAGCTAGAAAAAGATAAATATTTTTTAACTGTGACTCAGCGGCCTGGCGTTTTCCAGGCATGTGGGAAGACAGGTTATTTATATCTACCTACTTCAACTCTCATGTGTCACCGGCAATGCCCTATGTCGTGGGAAGTGCTCTGATTATGGGGGGGCCTAATTGTGGATGGGAGGCAGGAGTTTGTTTTTATAGATCGGCTCTGTCGAAGACCAGGAAGTGACAGCTGAAGTTTGAGTGATGGTGCTAACACTTGCAGGATTCACTGTATAAAATGGGTTTCAGACACTTTTTCTTTCAAGGAATAAATTGTGTCTGTCTCCTGCCTGGTTCACACCTGTCCAAAACACTATACAAAACAAGCATTGGCATAGCCAATAGGTCTCGCCTTTGGGACCTTATAAGTATTTAGTTATGCAGCACAATATCCTTGGTGCAACAACATCAACTGTTGCATTTACAGTGATGATATTTTGGTTTTTGGAAAAACACAAGAAGAACATGATCAGGCTTTAGAGAAAGTATGTCAACTGCTTGAAGAAGCTGGATTAACATTGAATGAAAAAAAATGCGAAATAACTAAAAATGAATTGACATTCTTTGGTCATATATTTTCAGAAAAAGGGATGAGACCAGATCCTATCAAAATAATAGCCTTGAATGCAATGCAAAGACCAAAAGATGTAGCAGAATTGAGATCTTTTCTTGGAATGGCAAGTTATTGTGCAAGGTACATAAAAAATGTTGCAACCATAGGTTCACCCCTAAGACAATTAACAAAGAAAGGAAATACGTTTCAATGGAATACTGAGTGTGAACAAGCATTTGAAAAAATAAAGTTGGAAATAACAAATTCAGCAAATTTAAAATATTTTGACCCACACCTATGTACAGAACTAATAGTGGATGCCAGTCCCGTAGGCTTAGGTGCGAAATTAGTGCAGCATAAGCCTGGGTGGGAAACTCCAAGGTATGTAATCTCACATGCCAGCAAAAGTTTATCTGAGATAGAACAAAGATATTTGCAGCCTGAGAAAGAAAGTTTAGCTGTTGTGTGGGCATGCAAACATTTTCATGATTTTATTTCAGGAAAATCCTTTGTGATCATCACTGATCATCAAGCACTAGTTTCTATTTTTGGAAATCCTAAAACTAAAATGCCACCAAGAATTGAAAGGTGGGGAATGAGGCTTATGGACTATGACTTTAAGAATTATCCATAAACCAGGAAAAGAACATAATCCTGCAAATTATTTATACAGGCATCCATCTAAAGTAATAGATAAACATCAGCTAGAAGTGGAAGAATACATACATTATATAGTAAGATCAGCAGTTCCAGGAATTGTTAAGGAAAGTGAACTAATTGAGGAAACAGAAAAAGACAGCACTCTTCAAGAAGTAAAAAAATGTTTGCATGAAAACAAATGGAGACTGATAACCAATGGAAGTCAATTTCAAAGAAATATAAAAAAAATGATATATTAGCATTTAAAAACATAAATTCAGAACTGTCTGTAACCTCATCTGGAATATTACTCAGAGGAACTAAAATAATAATACCAGAGAGTCTTCAACGTCGTGTGATTGATTTAGATCACGAAAGTCGTCGAGGTGTCTCAGCAACAAAACATTTTCTAAGAGAAAAATTGTGGTTTCCAAGACTAGATAAACAGGTAGAAGAAATCATTCAATCTTGTCATGTCTGTCAGTGCACAGTAAAAGAAAAAGGAGTTGAAGAATTACATATGTAAGATCTACCAGATGCTGTATGGTCAAATTTAGCAGCAGATTTTTATGGGCCGTTAGACTCTGGACATTATTTACTAGCAATAGTAGATGAATATTCTCGTTTTCCAATTGTAAAATTAATATCTTCTACTTCCACTTCAACGGTACTTCCAGTACTAGATGAAATATTCTCAACATGGGGAATACCTAATATATTGAAGACAAACAATGGGCCACCGTTTAGCGGAGAAGAATTTGGAAAATTTATGAACTACTTAGGAATAATACATAGAAAAGTAACTCCAATGTGGCCTAGAGCAAATGGAATGGTAGAAAGATTAATGGCAACTATCAAAAAAGCAGTACAAAGAGCGAAACTTTCACAAATTTCTTTAAATCAAGCATTGTGTCAAATCTTAAGAGATTATAGAAATGCTCCGCATCCATCAACATGAAAATGCCCCTCAGATCTAATGTTTGGGCAATCAAGACGAACTCGTTTGTCTCAGTTGCCTCCAATTCCTCCAAAGGTGCACAATGAAGTAATGGAAAAAGATAAAGAAGCAAAAGAGAAAATGAAATATTATGCAGAAAAAGGAAAGAAATATCAAAATCAAGATTATCAAGTTGGTGACCTGGTATTAGTTCGACAACAACAAATAAAAAAGTCGCAAATCAGATTTCACCCTACACCTTTGGAAATTACAAGAATACAAGGTACAGCAATGACTGCAGGAAATGATAATAAAATAATAACTAGAAACAAATCTTTCTTTAGAAAAATTTCATCAAATGTTGAACAAAGAGCTACACACTCTAATGATCAACAAGATGAATGGACACAAAGAAAATCGGAAAGAATTTCTAAAAGACCAAAGAGATTAATTGAACAATGTTGATCTGGTCACCTTATTTATATATATTTTTTTTATTATTTAATTCTGTTTTATTTATTTTAGGGGGGAGGGGGAAGAATGTAGTAATGTGCAAATGACATTATGATGTCATTAGTTCTAAAAGAATGTTAAGAGTTAAGGAATGCACAAGGGGCATTCAGTTGATATGCTGAGATGAATGTGGAAGCTGATTTACAAGCTCCATTAAAGGACATCACTAAATTATATTTATTGTGTCTGGAGGACTCTTTTACAATGCCAATGCTTGTTTTTCAAGTGACCGTTGAGTTTAGGTCAGAGCGGCCGCATGCATATGGGCTCACAGCGATGGTCAACAAATAATTGGACATACAGTCACAGTTGATGGCACTGACCTGGGACGTAGGTCATATCTCGTCATGCCTTGCCGACCGGGACCAGGTTCACTACCTTCCCCTTCGTCCACACTCAGATATGCACGGCTAGTATCCGACCAGTCATTTTGAGGGGGGCTCTGAAAAGTCAGTTGACTGGTCCTCACTATCAAGACCCCCTGGCAGTGACAAAGGGGAGGACCAACTACCATTATGCGAACTTGTCATGATATCATCATCCTCCGCAGAATCAGTCGCAGGGGGGACTTGGCCACCACTCACTGACTGAATCTGTTTGTAGGTACATTCCTCGTTATTCTCTCTCCTTGCTTCTGGGCAGTGATCATAGTTCCTTTATCGGCACTTACTTTCTATGGCTGAACTTGAAACGGCAACAGGAATTTGCTTCCCGGGCGTCGATTTTTGACAAGTACCAAGTCACCAATTTGGAAGCTGCAGCTTGACCCTTCGCTTCTTTGATATGCTGTCATTTCATGCGTTGTGTTTCTGCAAAGCCTCTGCAACCTTTTCTCTGATCGTCAACATTTCCGCCACATGGGGAATGGTAACACCTACCATTCGATTCATGCACAACATGCTAGGCGACACTTCGGTGGTACTGTGTGGAGTGAAACGGTACACACAAAGGAAGGCATACAGTGAGTGATCCATGTTCTGACCATTAGCTAGCGCTATTCTCAGGACTTTATTTTAAAGTACACATGAAACGTTCTGCCTTGCCGATTGCCTGGGGCCAGCGGGGCGTGATCTGCTTATGGAGAACGCCTTGTGAAGCAAGGCACTCCGTACATTGCTGACAAGAGAAGAGAGGACTGTTGTCCATCCTGAGTTCCTTCTACAGTCCATGGGTTGCCATGAATTTCCACTCGGGGTATGGTCTGGCCGGTGGTCATAGACTCTAAAATCTCTACTTCTTGGTATTTGGAAAAATCGTCTATTATCACCAGCATGTGCTGACCATCAGGCAGGCTACCAAAATCGGCACTCGCTCTCTGCCTGGAAATAGGGGGAATGGTTTCAATGATCAGAGGTGCTGAAGGATCTGCTGGACCAGCAGCTTGGCACATTGAACATTGTCTCACAGTGCGTTCCACACAGTCATCTAAACCGGGGAACCAGACCTTGCACTGAAGCCTGGACTGGTCTTTACGACTCCCTGATGTGCAGAGTGGGCTAAATCACCAACCTGTTTCTGGGAGATGGGATGGTCTGCGTTGCAACATAACAGTGACCGGCTAAATAAAGTGAAAGCAAAGCCAATAGTCAGGTCTGGTGCATGCACACATGCTAATGCATGTCTGAAACCAAGCATTGGCCATCAGGGCTCGCCTTTGCCAATGGTTTTAGTCATCCTACACAGCGTCCTAGATCGTGTTAGCATGGCTAATAAACAGAGAAAAAGCATACACGGCCGGTTGCATAATTTTGTAGGCATGTGCGGCAAGCATGTGAAACCTACAAAATGACAAGGCAGAAGGCCTGCTTGAAAGGTGAAGCTATAAAAACAAGCATTTGCAATGCAATAGGTCTTGCATTTACAAGAGTTTAAGCTACTGACATTGTAAATGACAATGCGTTTTTATTTATGTTTTATAAACCAAAACCTAAATAAAAGGTATTTTAATTTACAATGCCAAGAGCTCAAGCTTGCGTAAATGCGAGACCTTGTTGCATTGCAAATGCTTGTTTATTTCCCCAACACCAACTAATTAAAATGTAATACGAGTGTTTACATAAAAAAAATATTTTCTGTGAACTGGTGACCTCACAACTGTATTGTTTATATTTATACACTCTCACTTTCCAGAAGAAAATGGCAGCCTTCAAACTGGATACAAATAACAAGCTTACGTAGAAAAACTCAAATTATGAAATAAATACAATTTTTTTTTTAAATATATGGGATTTGGGGAGGACGCAAATAATGGTTGTTAAAAAAAATAGCAAAACAAGTCAAATAATATCCCAACATTGTAACCAAAAATAACTAGCTAGATCTTAAGTTAACTCCTATAAAGCTACATCCAGATCGTGTTTGATAACAACAGACACAGAATTTAACAGTGCAAGCTAATATGCAATCCATATAACTCATACCCATTAGCGATATATATATATATATATATATATATATATATATATATATATCTATCATCGACCACGTCGTTAAACAAATCTAAGGCATTACAACGTACTGGCACGTATGAGAAGTGTTCATAATGCTCTTCATCGTGGCATTTGACTCGACAGTGCCTTAAACTTACTGGCAGGAAGAGCATACATTTAGATGGATAATGTCATTTAGGTAGGCATCTCCAACAATAATTCTCTTACTAAGTGTAATCATTTAAAAACATTGAGTTTAATAAATTACACAAAATGAATCTACGTTAGAGTAATTAACGTAACACGCAACAAAAAGTACGTTGTGTTCTTTTGAAGATGCTCAAAAAAAACCAGACACAAGAAAGGAGTTTCGAAATGAAAACCGAAATGCAATAAAATTTTAAATTGCAAATATTAGATCCCAAAACAGCAATACTGAAAAAGACAACGGGTGTAAGCAGCGTTCTATGCAGGGGCTTGGCGACAATATTACAAGGGTTAACTGACCGTAGGGAGGCCAAAGTGCAGCAAACGTGCCCTATCGATGCAACACATACTGACAGCGGAAACTGTACATTCCAAACTAGATATTGTGGCATACGGTGCGAGTAGAGTCGGGGGTTATGTGGACACACAGGGACACTGGTGTTCGGGTTATTGAAGGGAGGCAAAACGGTGCACATGGGAAAGCCGTCCGGACAACACAGAAAAGTTCCAAAAGACCAGAAGACGCAAGTAGGAGCAAGGGGTCGCAAAGAAACCATGAAAAAGCCCTGTGGTGGGGGAGGGACAGTTGTGAGAGGCGCCATGAGGAAACAATCTCTCTGCATGCTGTGGCGGGGGCGGGGGAGCGCATTCCAGGTGGGGGAGCGGACCCTTTGAAGTATGATGCCGAGACTGTGGCTACACGTTCACGCACCAGTGGGCTGAAGCGCTTCCCCAAACGGATTGCATGGCGGCACGATGCATGTGATTGTGCACGTGCTCGCCATGCAATCCACTTTTGGGAGCACTTTAAAATGCCCCTCTTACTAGAGTCTCGCAATGCGATTGCGTAAATGCAATAGCTAGGCGAGACCTAAAAATTAAAGTGTCCAGAAGAGCAGATCAATGGACAAAGACTTGAAAATTAAAAATGTTATACTGTCATGAAGTGAAATCTATTGGGAGATGTGGGAAAACACGTAGAACGGGAGAGACACATGCACTCTCACGGAATGCTGTTAGAAAAAGCAAAAAAAGTCCCCGAAAAGCAGACACTTGTGGAAGAATAAAAGAAGCCAATCAGAAGATGGTAAACTGGCTATGCTCCCCAGAAGGGGCACAGACTAGATGGATGGACAAATTATGAAACCATAATAGAAAGAAAGAAAATAAAGTGACAATGGAAAGCAATGGGTAAATTTGCTTTCCAGATCAGCTAGCGACATGTCCCCAATTTGTATTTTTCAATCAGACAGCTGTGCTGTCTGGCAAGCTTCAACTTAAACAGATCGTCCCAATATTTGCAATGGCAAGCAAAATATTCTTGTGAATTTTATGGCGGAGTTAGTTGTGAATGTGAGTTTTGGGGGGAGGAGAGGTCATTTTGTAGAAACTCTCTGGGAAATGTGTGACTGAGCGGATCCCAAGAATAAGGGTGGCCTTAGTCCTCGCCCCCCTACTTGTGATACAATACCCAGCACTCACTGGTGCTGAACTACTAATATAGCCTTATAGCCCGCCGTAGCGGGCTATACCTGCTATTAAAGGCCCGCTGCATCGTTAAAGGCCCGGGCCGAAGGCGAGGGACTTTAACAAAGCAGAGGGACTTTAAAAGCCGGTATAGCCCTGCTACGAAGGCCTATAAGGCTATTAGAACATACTGCCACTAGAGGGCAGAATGTTCTAACAAATAAAACTAAGCCTTCAGGGAGCGCAGGGGGGGGGATTCAAATCCCCTCAGGCTCCCTGAAGCCTTTGTTCAGAGCCAGAGCTGTGAACAAAGAAGCATTGGAATGTTGGAGCTCCGGGCTTATACCAGCCATTAGAAGCCCGGAGCACTCCATTGTTTTCAATGGAGCTTCCAACGTTCCAATGTTCTAATGTAGATTAAACAGGTGTTCCATTAACACATTATGTACAGACCTCCTCTAAATCCATCACTTCCTCTTTCTTGAGTCAGAAGTAAGTCAGTTTACTTTGTGCACGACCAGAAATAGAACATAGTAATCACAGATGATCATTAACAGAAAAGAAACAATCACTCCTTGATAGCTGCAGCATCACTGGGTTGCTGGAGCAATAGTAGATTAAAGCACTGAAAGGAGAAATAAAAGATAACTTCAACAAAATAAAGGGATGGAACGTCAACAATATACAATAACAGTTTTAAAAACTGAGGTGCGATAATACTCACCTCCCTGTCGTCAATAAAAGTATGACTTTCCAGCAATAGGTCTTTGAAAACAGACAGGAGCCTTATATTATGCTTTTTCAAAGGGAATTAACTATTGGAAGAATAATATGAGAAATTGGTTTGTAGTAGAATGCTCTGAGAGTATAGACTGATGACCAATCAGTTCTCAGAATATATTCTAGTCTAGCTCCTACCCAAAAAGCTTTGGAACCCATGCCTTTCCTTGAGGAATGGCCCACAAAATTTTAAACATCAATACCCAATTGGGACCTACTTCATTTTAACACATTTTACCAGGGTAACAGAAGATACATTTGAATGGGAATTGACAAAGTAGATGAGTAACTTACCCATCAACTTTGAGATCAACTGTGCGAGTTTCATACTCTTTTAAATATCATACAATGCAAAGTATTGTATGGTCTGGGAAAGTAGATTACTCCACATTCTGAATAACTCATATATATAATATAAGCGTGATGACCCAGCCACGTCATTTTGTTGGTGCATGAGTGCTCTATTAAGCTTGAGCCCCTGCAAAATGAGTTGGTGCCATTTTATTATGAATTCACCAATCTGAGATGGATCAGTACATTTAAAAAAACTACAAGTAGATCTAAAGTGCTTATAAGGCAGATGGAACAGCAGCAATGTACTGCTTGCTCCTCTACAATTTTTATTTATTTATTTATATATATATATGTATTTTTGTTGTTGTAAAAAACGTAGTAGGGAGCAGGTACAAGGAATGTGTGGGGGTGGGATAGAAAAGCACTCGATGGAGAAGCACTTAAGGGAGAAGCCCACGGGGGAGAAAACAGCACGGGGGAGATGCACTCCACGGCGGTCACAACATGAGGGGAAGAATCACAGGGGTGAGAGAGAGCAACACGGAGCACAGCAGAGGAGGGAAAGAGAAGCGCCACGGCACCCATGGGTAGACATGCGCTATATAAGTCTGTTTAACATTACATAGTGTAACATAAAACAACATAACATAAGAAGCGCATAAGGGAGACAGCTGGAAAACACATGCACTCTCATGGAGTGCTTAACAAAAAAACAAAAACATGTAATTTCCGAAAAGTAAGCAGAGGAAGGACAATTGTATGGCAGAATATCAAGGACAAAACTATTGTGGGTCAAAATATTGTGGCAAAAATATTGAGAACCGAAATATGAAGAAGGTAAGTGCATACAGGCAACTAAAGATTTACTATTCTTAACTCTACATTTACGAACCAACACAATATATTTAAGTATAGTAAAGCTACGCTCGCATGCGTAAACTTACCTTCACAATATGTTGGTCCTCGATATTAATGCCACAATATTTTGATCTAACAATATCCTGTTGTCAATATTTTGGTGGAAAGAGATAAGTAAAGTGGCTATGCTCAAGGGGAGGGACAAACACAGAAGAGGAAGGCAAGTCCACACAAAGCCACGAAGACTAAAGCACGACTCAATCTAGCACTGGACTCAAATTCATGAACTTGACTGGTGTATTGATTGATTTACTCTACTGGGGTACTTTGAAATTAATGAATGCAGATAAAACTACTGTAAATAAAACAAATAAGTAAGTAATGCTTGTTGTTTTTGATATAAAATTATTTATCCTGGAAAGATAAGTGACACGGATACCATTGTTTTACCCAAGAGAGTGGAATTCTAGGCACAAGAGCCCTTAGCACTCCAAGATATTGCAGAAATGGCCTTCATTGACATGCAGAGAGGGGAGGGAGGGAGGCGGAGCTTGACACCAAGGTGAATGGTGGCATCTCTTTGTGGATCTGGTTCAGCCCCAGTAGCCTCGTCGAAGTACAGCAAAGCATGCCGTGCCAAACCTGAGCAATGTGATACCCATAAACTATACAGCACTGGAGACAGAACGGCACCGAGCAAGGCACCCCACCATATCACAGAGAAAAGAAAGCAGAGGCTTATGTCATGTGGCAAGTTGTAGCATCGTATCCAAAGGCCCTTTGACTGAGCCTAGATCAATTAACCACCAAGGAACACATGGAAAGATGTACAGGAACACACACAGAGGTGGAGAATCCAAGACACAGCAGAGTGATGTCTGACTTACTTGGATGACGTGGAGGCACAGAGGTGAGGCCCATGGAGATCATGATGGCTGCATGTATCAGAAGCTCCCCATGTCAACAGATGGAGACTCCTCAGAGGTGGAGGCAAGATTGGTCTGGGCCCAGTCAGACACCAGGCCAGACAGATGGGGACACTTGATCGTGAGGCTGAGAATCTGATAGTTCCCAGCTCTTTGGAATAGGAAGATCTCTTTTCCCTCGTGGTTTTATCACAACTTCACAATACTGTGCCTTATCAAAATACATCAGACATCTCACCCATGATGTTCTGAACTGCAAGGTAACAAATACCCCATGGCCCACATAAGAGGAGAATCACATGCAACCAGATGTTGTTACAGCTTTATTTAACTCCCAAATTAGGGAGAAGCAGGATATACCTGAATCAGTGGAACAAAACATAGGTCCACCACTTTCAGATGGAAGCCATACATCTGGAATCCCAGTAAATAGAGGACAGGAACACATGGCAAAATACAATGTGTCTCTGTGTGACCTTAGACCTTTTAGCCTGGACAACAATACCATTCTTGCTGCGGGGAAGCGTGCAAATAATAAAAATAAAATGGCACCACCATTCAACTACATCTTCACCATGGTACCATCTATAGACATCTTAAGTTCCCTGGAAAGCAATATCAAAGCATTTGGTTGTGGTGGCACTTGATCCAATTTAAAGGGCTCAAGCGACACGCCGCTACAAAGTCGAACTGCCTGCACCTTTCAAACATGGAAATGTGCTGGAATATATATCAATTATTCCAGGAGAAAATATGTTACTTACATGTGCATAAATCCCTTACAGAGATTATCTTTCAGTTCCAGGGTGTATTCAAAATGAGGGCAAGTCTCCCGTCACTCCGTCAGCATTCTTTATCCCACCTTTTTGCCCACTCATCCATTGCACCCTGTTGCTTTCCTGCCCCAGGCATTCCCATCCTGTTTTTATGTTTTAATTTCATTTTTTTTTTTGCCGGCCCGGCAGCTACTGAAAGCTACAGAGCCACTTGTTTAACTTTGAAGCACTTCTGTACACTTTTTTGCTTTTTACCATTCCAAAATGCCCATCGGCCATATTGGAACAGTAAGAGCCAAAGTGGCCTCCAGCACCTCATATACGGCGACCACCACACTCTTCCAAGATTTCTGTACTGTGCGACACAGCATCGTGATGCAACACACTGGCAGCCATTTTGGATATTAATGTTTCAACTCGTTGAGGGCCATGGCAAAACAGCACCAATGCTAATAAGCATTGGCAAAGGTAATAGAGTGACACTACCCATCAAAAGGCAAGACCTATTGGCTTTGTGTTGTATCTGCTGCTCAGCCAGTGTGAGTGTGGTGTGGAATGTTGGTGTGGATGATGCTGCGGAATGTTGGGTGAGTGAGGCTGGCAGTTGGAGGATGGACTGTGCAGCAGGAAGGCTGCTCCTGGTGGGGCTCTCTGTACCTTTTATCTTGAACTATCTACTTGAATAAATACTACCTTAAGTTTACCTGGAACTGAATCCTTGTTTCATTACAACATTTTGGTGACTTTACTGAAAAGAACCTGCGTGTGCCACCTGATTGGACTGTAACTTTTGAGCTTGAAGTAACTGGATATCTATTAAGTTTGAATTTTAAGAAGCTGGCAGCCCTGAGCCCCACCAGTGACCAGAAGACCGGTCGGCCCGACGCGGGCATGCCAGTTCCTGCTGGACTTTCCCTCTTCCCATCTGCTATAACCTGGAAGAGTTGTCTGTGTTCTGCTGCCTTGGGAGAGTGTTTCCATCAAGAGGAGTTCCCCAGAGGAGCAACAAGTCTAATAGCTCACAGGTTTGAAGAATAAGGTCTTTCCTTCTGCCTTTGTGATGTAGAGCATTTGGTGTCTTGGGAATTGTAAAGGTGTTCCTCTCGTGTAGAGTGACCAGCCCCAGAGCCTCCCTGTGGAAGTACCACTGCAAGTTCCTCCATGGACCTAATTTGCCCTGTGACTGTCGTGTGAGAGGAGCCACTGTCCCTGTTTGGTGTTCTGAGGAGCCTCTTTTTCCTGCGTGTGGTAGGAGCACCTGCAGTCTCTTTCTGTTGGACTAAAGAGGCCCTCGGCGTGCCGTAGGGAGGAGCGTCTAGTGAGAGACAAAAGTCAACTGGCAAGAGAAGTCCTCGCTTTCCTTGTTTTATGGACTGCGGAGCCTCTTTATTCATGCCTTGAGGTGGTCATAGAGGGAGGGGCTCGTAGTCTGCACATGTGTGAGCAGTACTCGGTGTCCCCGGTGGCCATGGCATGAGGAGTTCCCTCCCGCCTTTGTGTTTTTCTTGGTTGGTGCACTATTTGGGACTGTCTTGTACTCGCATCCGCTGCGCCTATTCGAAAAAACGATTGGAGTCCGTTGGCTCACCTGCTTTCAACCGCCGTCCCTGTTGCAAGCGCGAGCCCTGCCTCCAGCTCGTTGTTCTGCTTGGGTTTTCGGATCAGATAGAACCCACTCATCAGGGCCTCACTAACCCAGCCAGAACGTTACCCCCTCCCTAGAACCTATTTACAATCCTACAACCACATATATCTATCACCTAAGGACAGGGGCTTCCTACTATGTATACCAAGATCTCACAATCGGCGGCCTCGCGATCCCCTACGAATCCAGACCTCTCTGCCCAAACGACAGTATCACAAGTGGCGGCCTCGCGGTCCCATACGAACCCAGACCTCTCTGCCCATACGACAGTATCCCAAGTGGCGGCCTCGCGGTCCCATACGAACCCAGACCTCTCTGCCCAGACGACAGTATCACAAGTGGCGGCCTCGCGGTCCCATACGAACCCAGACCTCTCTGCCCAGACGACAGTATCAGCACAAGTGGCGGCCTCGCGGTCCCATACGAACCCAGACCTCTCTGCCCATACGACAGTATCACAAGTGGCGGCCTCGCGGTCCCATACGAACCCAGACCTCTCTGCCCAAACGACAGTATCAGCACAAGTGGCGGCCTCGCGGTCCCATACGAACCCAGACCTCTCTGCCCAGACGACAGTATCACAAGTGGCGGCCTCGCGGTCCCATACGAACCCAGACCTCTCTGCCCAGACGACAGTATCAGCACAAGTGGCGGCCTCGCGGTCCCATACGAACCCAGACCTCTCTGCCCAGACGACAGTATCACAAGTGGCGGCCTCGCGGTCCCATACGAACCCAGACCTCTCTACCCAGATGGCAGTCTCATACGACAGTTCATCCTATGGTTACCATAACATACAAAAAGGGCTCACTATTCATCCGATCACACAAGGATTGTCAGTTTGAGTACAGCCTGTTCTCAGGTTCGAGGGGCTCCTCTTTCCCTTATTCAGTTACCACTTACCTGATCAGGGTTAACATCTGTTCATGTAGCCGCAGCTGACTAGAAGAATAGGCTACCCTCTTATATAAGAACACGCAGTACATGTTGGTTCACTACAAACTGAATATTTTATTACTCATTACATACATAATCACATAACATTACGATATAACACATAACCTGCAAAGAAAAGTGAAAGATTAAGATGTACACTCTAATAAAAAAAGGGTCGACATCACCTTAGCAATATGTAGCCTGCACTCAGTGGTCATCTAGGTTCCCTTCTCGTCTGTATCTCGGCTCGCCGGGAGTCACCCTTCTTCGAGTCACTGGGACCTCTCCTTTATCGGCTACTCCCTCCTCTCTGGCTATTCTGCTAGGAAAGCATCTGTCTCTCGGTTCTTCTCCGCCTTCAAGATGGCGTCTGTCTTCCCTGGAATAAGTAGTAGCTTTACTGCTAACGGCCAGATGCCGCCTACGGACTGAACATGTAACTGCCTAAGACTTTCACTAATATAGAGGTGCATTTCCTCATGGAAAATTCCGGCCCGTAACCTGCCGCCCACCAAATTCTTGTACCTCCCCGTACCAAGGACACGTTCCCAGCCGGCCGGCCTGATGTAGTGTCTTCGGCATGAAGAAAAATACAATCCTTCGATAAGGGCCGGCCTGAACCGGTTCTCTCCAAGCGAATAACACCTCATAACTAAAACATAGCTTTTGGCCTAGAAGCATCCCAAGCTGCCGAAGCAGAAAGAAAGATGGAGTCTCTCCCGTTTGAGGCCTAACAGGCCTGAATTCAGCACAGCTCCATGAAATACTCTCACTATAGGACAGGTTATCCCTAATACTAACGAATCTATCCCCTAGGCTATATATGCAAGCCCTGATCTATGGGGAAGAGCACAGAATCATATCAAAGTGCCTAGTAAATAGGCTCCATTCACTACTCTAACCCTTAGGCTTGAATGATAAGAGACTGAAGTCACATCCAATCACTTGTTAACACAAGAAGGCCAGGAAAATTGAGCAGTACATTTCACCCTTGGCTTCAGTCTATTATACATTCATTAAACGGAACTAACATCTGTGGAAGAATAATATGAAACAAAACTAACTGATCTATGTCGAGTACCAGGTGTGCAGAATTGAAGTAGTGAAGGAACACACTGAATAAAGCAACAGATGGAAATCAAAATGGCGATAGTAATCAGAATACCTCCTAATATTTGGCGTAAGAAATGCAAATCAGGTAACCAATTAAAGAGCCAGTCAAACCAGCCCTGATCAATGTGTTTTCTTACTTCTTCTGTCAAGTCATGTAACTTGTTAATGTGAGCTCGAATGGATTGTGTATGATCAGACAAGTTAAAACAACAAAGACCCTCAAAATCGGAACAATCGTGTCCATGTTTAAGCAAAAGATAATCAATGGCCGCTCGATTTTGCAAGATAGCCCTTCGTTCACCCTGGGCGTCTAATAGCATGTCCGACAGGACTGTGGAAGTATTATTAATGGATTTCACCATCCAGCAGGCCATTTTCTCAATAGATTTGGCATTATAAACTGCCAAAGCAGGAACACCAATAATTGAAACAGCCAGGCTAAGATATTCGGACTTAGAATATAAATGCAAAGATGAGTCACAATCCTCCTGTAATCTCACTGTATCTCGAATCACACGAGAATTGGCATTCGGATGTGAGGAAAACATGAGTAGGCTCAGCCTAGTAATGGCACAAGGGCCTCCAGAAATATTTGCGGGGACATATGGCCAGGAAGTATTACCACATGAGAAAAGCCATCCGGCAGGTAGTAACATCGTGCGATAATGACTAGGGGTAACTACCAAACTCTTGCAAGTCATATTGTTCTGGACCGAAGCACATGTTTTCGGTGTCCTTTGAAAGCACAAAGTTCGCTCATGAAGGGTGAAGGAAGTAGCACCTTTCAATTTTAGACGCAGACATTCAGAAATTGCACTAGGGTTACACGTAAGGAAAAAACACATATCTCCTTGTGTGATATTATAGGTAACTATTTGGGACTGGACGGGGGGTATCTGGTCTGGTAGTTCAGTACTTAAGGGGCAATACGCATGGGTGGCAAAATCGCCCAGAAGAACATTGGGGCGGGCCTTTGAAATGTTAAAAATATTAGTCAAAGTTTCCAGCGAGGCAGGGACAGCAACCAGACAGGTCGCTAAGATGTCGTGTACAGATCTCATCGGCGTCAAACAAAAGTGAGGGGCATCGGTCACCCTTTTCGCCAGTAAGGTCCAAAAGTTCGATGACGAATCCCACGCAGCGAGGGAACGCGACACTCGGGTGCGTAGCTCATCCCGGGTTGACGGGATTCCTCCTCTCTCGTCGAACCAACCCGAAAATAGTCCGACGACGACACATCCTGCAGCAGCAGTCCAAAGAATGATCTGAAAGAGAATCAAATACAGGCATTAATCATTCTCGTAAGTAACATTTGTCAGCCGGGACCGCTTCCCAGCTATCTTTCCCTGGTCTCATAACTAAAATGGTGTTATCATGACCGGTGGCAATGACCTCTGCTTGTTCAGGGGGATTCTTAGGCGACTGCACCCAAACCCTGGCCCCAGGGTTATTTGTGGAGCCAAAACCTTTCTGGCCTCGTACAGTTAGCAAAGTTGGGGCAGTGCCTTTTACCATCCCACCACTGAAGACAGGCATTATGAGTAATTGAGCCACTCGGTCAGTGCTATGGATCAGCAAGTCAGCCTCACTGCTATTCAGCAGGAGCACCTTAATCTCTCCCTGATAATCACTGTCAATGACCCCTCCAAGTACCTGAATGCCTTTTACAGCCAGCCCCGATCTAGGGGCTATTAATCCAAAATTCCCGGGTGGTATATGAACACCAACACCGGTCGCGATGATGACCCGATCTTTACCTTTTATAACGGTGTCATCCATGGCATGCAAGTCTAAACCTGCCGACCCTGGGGTCGCTCTACATGGAGCCATAGCTCCGGGAGTAATTTCCCAGTACATCACAGTCTCTCCGATTTCATTTGGCTGAGCATTAACATTCGGAGGGAACAAACGCATAAGTGGAGATTCAGCATTTAGAAAAGGACGATTATTCAAAATTAATAGCGCTTGGGGCAAAAAGTCTCGCCAATTCTTGTATTTGTCATCTGTCAATTTACGCAGCTGCTCCTTCAGCAGACCATTAAATCTCTCCACAAGACCCGAGGCCTGCGGATAGTAGGGGATATGAAATACCCAGTCAATATTGTTTTCCACACAGAATTCCTGTACCAATCTTCCACGAAAATGGGATGCATTATCAGATTGAATTTGGAATGGCACACCATAATACATCATAATCAATTCCAATGTTTTAATGGTATTCAATTGGGTAGCTTGCTTACAGGGAAGGGCCACCAACAGGCCACTGTATGTATCAACAATGGTGCAAACATATTGACAATTCCTACTCATAGGGAGTGGACCAATGTAATCAATCTGTCAAATTTGAGCGGGCACTTTCCCGCGATGTAAATGACCTTTAACAATTTGGGGCACTTTGCGCTGCCTGATATGCTGACAAATGGGACAATGTAAAATAACATTTTTAATTAAATCTAGGGGAATATAAATTCCTCTATCAGCAGCCCACCTGCTAGTGGCTTTCTCTCCAAAGTGTCCTGCTTTCTGGTGTGCCCATTTCGCCAATCCCGCAATATCAGAATCTTGCGTGTCCACCACTGCCTCAGCAATTTTAGATTTCTCATCTGCAATATTATGAAAGAATTTGTCAAGAGAGTCTATCGGGGTATGAGCATCCACATGGAAGATTGTAACAGTACTCCGTGGGAGCATTTCCCAAATCTCCTGCCATAATTCTTTTCCCCACAATTCCTTGGAATGGATTTTCCAACTATGGGAATGCCAAGTCGGTAACCAAACTGCCAGTCCATTGGCAGTAGACCAAGAATCGGTAAAAATATGACATATGCCAGGTAACTCTTGTTTCAGAACTTGATCAACAGCATAGAGTTCAGCAAATTGACTGCTCTTACCCTCACCAGTTGTACTCAGCAATTTTTGTGTGATCGGATTATAGGACACTGCCTTCCAATGCCGTTTCGTCCCTATGAACCTTGCTGAACCATCCATAAACCAGACATGGTTTCTGTCCTCTGCGGACAAATCATCGAAAGGTTTACCCCACTTAACAGGAGATTCCTGTACTAAAGGTACGAAACATTCACTCTCAGTCTCAGTTGATGGCGCCCGTGCCACCTGCTCATGCAAAGATGCAACTCCTTTTTGTCCCACACGTGCCCTATCTTGTATATACCATTTCCATTTAATCACACTCGCCTCTTGAGCGTGTCCAATTCGGGGAGTTTTCGGCGAACTCATAACCCACTGCATGATAGGAATTTCAGGTCGCAAAACTATATCATGTCCCAAAGTCAACTGCTCGGTATCCACCAGAGCCCAATAACATGCAAGTAGCTGTTTCTCAAAAGGTGTATAACGCTCACCAGCATCAGGTAACTTTTTGGTCCAGAAACCTAACGGTACTCTACTCTTGCCTTGTTTCTGCCACAAACTCCAATCCGCATAAAGGCCTTGTACAGACACATTCAAATCCACATCACCATCACATACAGGCCATAAATCCAGAGCATGCTGAATTGCTTCCTTTGCCAGACTGAACGCATCTTGGTGTGGTTTACCCCATTCAAATGCATTCTTTTTACGAGTGACCCGGTACAAAGGGGCCAATATTTGACTCAAATGAGGAATATGCTGGCGCCAAAATCCAAACAAACCAATGAAGGTTTGGGCTTCTTTCCTATTTCTCGGAACTGCGAAATCAAGAATTTTCTGTTTAACCTGAGGGATCACTTCTCGGTGCCCTTCATGCCAATTAATACCCAAAGATTTTACAGCCTGGGACGGGCCTTGTAATTTATCCGGATTAATTTCCCAACCTTTCTCACGCAGGCACTCAATGACTCTGTCCAATTGGGTCTGAACTTCCTCTTGTGTTTCGCCTTGGATCAAGACATCATCAATATAATGACACATCTGAATTTGTGGATGAACCGGTACCTCAGCCAAATGCTCTGCCACCAGCCTGTGACATATCGTAGGACTATGTACATAGCCCTGAGGAAGACTTCTAAACGTCATCTGACGCCCATTCCACGTAAAACTGAACTGTTCCTGACACTCAGGGGCAATCGGAATCGAAAAGAAAGCATTAGCAATATCAATGGACGCATACCATGTACCTGGATGTTTTTGGATTCTTTCAATTAGGGTAATAACATCCGGTACTGCAACAGTCAAAGGGGGTGTGTGTCTATTCAATTCTCGATAATCAACAGTCATGCGCCAAGAATTATCACTCTTACGTACAGGCCAAACAGGATTATTCCAAGCAGAAGTAACTGGGGTGATAACACCTGCATCCACCAACTCCTGAATAGTGGTACTAATCTCTTCATGACCACCCGGAATACGATACTGCTTCTGACGAACCACTTTTGTCGCCTGGGGAACTTTTATGGGGGGCATTCTTAAACGACCAACCCGCACAGGCCTGGACGATATATAATGCCTAGTTCCAAATTGGTAACATCCATCATCTAAGTGCAAAGTCATTCCTTTCAAAATATCAATTCCAATTATAAATTCTAAGAGTGGCACCACTAATACAGAGTATTCTTTTCTAGGAATTCTACCTATTCTCATTTCAAGTAAGGTTTGAACTGCGGGAGTTTCCTTTCCGCCTAATCCGGTAATTGTAAAAGGCTGACCTTTAAACTTCTTTGATTTTCCATGAATAAGAGTGGCCTCCGCTCCTGTATCTACCAATGCTCGGGCCCTTTGGACATTAAGATGTCTCCAATAAATATCAATATCTACATAGGGTCTATTATCTCTGTGAGCCCATCTGTGTACTGGAGCTTGACCTATTTCCTAGTCATCTTTACTGCGTTCTGTGTACCAGGATAAATCAGGATAAAGACTCTCACGTTTCCTAGGTATCGATACCTCCTGTTCATATCCATCTCCATTACGAAATGGATTACTGTTCCCTGCATTGTACTGCGGGTTTCGATCGGCCAATGTGTGTCGATCCTCTCTCCTTCTCAACTCAGGGGATTGATCCCTATCATCTCTGCGTCTGCTGTTAACATAATCATCTCTCCCCCTCTCTCTTTCCCCCTCTCTCTCCCTGTCTCTCTCACGACGGGGGGACAAGTCACGCACATAACGTCGATCATCACGACGATCAGAGCGCCCACGGCGGTCGTCATCACCGCTACCGTCAGAAAAACCACGATCACACTCAGTCGTCCGAACACGCCGGGCACCCTCCTTCCGATCCAAGCCACGTTTGCGAAACATTTCCCACAAACGAGAAGTAGTCTCACCATCAATGTCCTCTTTCCGCACACCATCGGCCAGAAGACCAAGAAACATATCACGTCTAGTAAGTTTATTGTCACCAGGAGTACGAGTGTCAGGCCGGGATTGCCGTTCAGGTCTAAACCACTCACCCAACTCACCGAGTTGGCGTACCGATTCCAGCACCACAGATAACATGTTACCAGTCTGATTAATCAATAAAGTCATCATAACCTGCTTATAAGCAACAGGAGAAGAACGAATAATACGATTCCGCACAGAAGATGTCAAGAAACCATCAAGCAACCTGTCAGCAGTATTCAGAAAAATTGCCGTTTTCATCACCTCCTCTTTGAGACGTTGCGTAGCATCGCGCAAAGTATACCACGGTTTGTCATTCACAGGCCAATCAGATTCAGTAGGATATTTTTGATTACAACCCTCAGTCGCCAATTGAAGCAAAGAAATTTGACCACCAACATTAAAGTTACGAAAATGATCCTGTACAGTAGAATCCGAACTCAAGGAACAAAACTTCAAACAATCGCCAACATCCAACATAATGCCAGCAGCGCCCAGTTCATAAAGGCGCACCATCCATGTGAGTAAGGACTCACCAGCTCGCTGCCGAAATCTTTGTAAAATATCACTAATTTCTTGTTGAGTAAAATCCTCCAAAGAGTCTAAAGCAATACCATTCGGGGCACCGGGAGCCTGCTGCAACTTCCGCCGAAAAACCGGATGCACCGAGACCGCGGGACGAGCAGCACAAGGAGCTCGACCAGTACACGTAGATGAACAATCAGTGGAAGAAGCATCGACCCCACTCGAAGGACGAACGCAATCATGGAGTGCACCATCAGAGTCGCAAGAAGCAGACTTACAATCACGGCCGGAGCGAGAGGACTCGCGCTTGGCAGACTCCTCACCCGAGGAAGGAGAATCACTCGAGTTCCAGATATTACCATCCCATTCATCAGGATTCCAATCCAGACCGGCTTTCGCCACGACCAGACGCACCTTTCGCTTCGAAACTCGACCACGCCTATTTTTGTATTTATAACGAGCAATTCGCACAGCCGCCCTCTCGGCAATAGTTTGGTACGTCTCAAGTTTGTCAGCAAGCAACTTATTTTGACACCGCAACAAAGTATCAGCATTCTGAATCTCAACAAAATTCGCTTCCACATCCTTATGCACATTCTGTAACTTCAACAACCTCTCATGCAGGATTCTGTACGCAGACAGAACAATCCAACCTCTGCGCCCCAAAACGGGAAGTTCATCACCCTTAGATACCGGCGCCTTCTGTAAACAAGTAATCACATCAGCCGGCTCCGCCAGCTCCAAAAAAGAATTCCAATTCTCACTCAAACCAGTAGAATCAGCCCACTCACGGGCTAAGGCGTCATAAGGTGTTGAATCCCAGCCGGGAATATCAACGGGTAACTTAAAAGTAGATTTCGACTTTCTAGAAAACATATTTGAAAAGAAAGAAAAAGAGAAAAAGAAAAAGAAGAAAGAGAAAAGAAAACCACATGCAGGTAGATACAAATAATATACAAACAAAACCACGCACGCGCCGAAGGCAAACACAATACAACTACAACGCACACAGGTTTCGTAAACGGTTCGTGACGCCAAATGTTCTGCTTGGGTTTTCGGATCAGATAGAACCCACTCATCAGGGCCTCACTAACCCAGCCAGAACGTTACCCCCTCCCTAGAACCTATTTACAATCCTACAACCACATATACCTATCACCTAAGGACAGGGGATTCCTACTATGTATACCAAGATCTCACAATCGGCGGCCTCGCGATCCCCTACGAATCCAGACCTCTCTGCCCAAACGACAGTATCACAAGTGGTGGCCTCGCGGTCCCATACGAACCCAGACCTCTCTGCCCATACGACAGTATCCCAAGTGGCGGCCTCGCGGTCCCATACGAACCCAGACCTCTCTGCCCAGACGACAGTATCACAAGTGGCGGCCTCGCGGTCCCATACGAACCCAGACCTCTCTGCCCAGATGACAGTATCAGCACAAGTGGCGGCCTCGCGGTCCCATACGAACCCAGACCTCTCTGCCCATACGACAGTATCACAAGTGGCGGCCTCGCGGTCCCATACGAACCCAGACCTCTCTGCCCATACGACAGTATCACAAGTGGCGGCCTCGCGGTCCCATACGAACCCAGACCTCTCTGCCCAAACGACAGTATCAGCCAAAAGTGGCGGCCTCGCGGTCCCATACGAACCCAGACCTCTCTGCCCAGACGACAGTATCACAAGTGGCGGCCTCGCGGTCCCATACGAACCCAGACCTCTCTGCCCAGACGACAGTATCAGCACAAGTGGCGGCCTCGCGGTCCCATACGAACCCAGACCTCTCTGCCCAGACGACAGTATCACAAGTGGCGGCCTCGCGGTCCCATACGAACCCAGACCTCTCTACCCAGATGGCAGTCTCATACGACAGTTCATCCTATGGTTACCATAACATACAAAAAGGGCTCACTATTCATCCGATCACACAAGGATTGTCAGTTTGAGTACAGCCTGTTCTCAGGTTCGAGGGGCTCCTCTTTCCCTTATTCAGTTACCACTTACCTGATCAGGGTTAACATCTGTTCATGTAGCCGCAGCTGACTAGAAGAATAGGCTACCCTCTTATATAAGAACACGCAGTACATGTTGGTTCACTACAAACTGAATATTTTATTACTCATTACATACATAATCACATAACATTACGATATAACACATAACCTGCAAGGAAAAGTGAAAGATTAAGTTGTACACTCTAATAAAAAAAGGGTCGACATCACCTTAGCAATATGTAGCCTGCACTCAGTGGTCATCTAGGTTCCCTTCTCGTCTGTATCTC